>NC_045621.1:5000000-6250000 GCF_009829155.1 Mustela erminea
AGTTTGACTTTGAAGAATTAATTCTACAAAACTTATTTGAAGATTGAGAACTGCTTCATAGCTGTTGTTTATCATGACACTTTGATGTCACAGAAAATAATTATCTTGCAAATGTTTTATGTAATAAGTTATACTTGATGTGTAGTAAAATCTTTCTAGTGAACGATGAAGAAGGAAAAGTTAATGCATCTGCAACTGTCCCACAGACTGATGCAAAAATGAATTAATTTCATGCAGGATTTTCCTAATTGTGTTTTTAAAATCTATAACTCTACTAATTTTTGTGTTTCCTAAATCTCTCAGTTACCAAGGATAAATTACCATCCTCCGCTTTGTGATTAAATTTTCTTTATTTGCCTCTGTGAGGACTTGCTAGAAACATTATAAAACTACAATAGCATGGAGGACAAGGGGAGATGGAGAGGAGAAGGGAGTTGGGGGAACTTGGAAGGGGAGGTGAACCGTGAGAGACTGTGGACTCTGAAAAACAATCTGAGGCTTTGAAGGGACGGGGGGTGGGAGGTTGGGGGAACCAGGTGGTGGGTATTAGGGAGGGCACGGATTGCATGGAGCACTGGGTGTGGTGCAAAAATAATGAATACTGTTATGCTGAAAATAAATTTAAAAAAATTTTTTAAAACTACATCAATAGATGACTACTATTCTTAAATGTTATACCTTCTAAATTATGTTTTTGCACTTCTCTTTATTCTTCTTGTTTTTTGCTTAATTTATTTTTTCCAATATTAATATACTACTCCAGTTATATTCTGGCTAAAGCATCCTTGAAATATCTATACCCTATGGCTCATTTTTAATTATTCTATGCTCTTAATATGCATATACCTCTTATGAATAACTTACAGTTGGAGTCTCATAATCAGACTGAGTAGTGTTTATTTTTTAATTAAACAGCAATTTCATATTGATTGTGATTACTCTTTTATGTGAATTCATTTCTATTCTCAACTTGAAAAACATTTAAGTGATTTTTTAAAATTAATTTTCTTTTCCAATATTCCTGTGCCGGAATTCTCCATTTTCTTGTAGAAATCAAATTAGAATTCTTCTTCTACTGTCTTTGTTTTTTTAATTTTATGTTTTCTATTTTTCATCCATCTCTGCTGCATTCGGTATAAATTTATGAAGCTATCTTCTTAGGTCTGTCCAATCACTTTATGTTCCATTTTCTTGTTATATGTTTTATTTTTCTATCTTGAATTCAAATGTGTGTGTCTTTTTTTTTTCTTTCTCCAAATTTTTATTTAAACTCTAGTTAGTTGACATACAGTGTGATATTACTTTTTGGTGTAGAATTTAGTGATTTATCAATTATGTTCAACTTAATATTCTGTTTAGACAACAGGTTATTGGTAGATAAAAAGACAATTTGTTTTATCCTCCATCATCTTTGTCAAAGCTTTTGTCACTAAACCTTACTCATTGAGTCAAGAAACTGGTCTTTTATGGGTCTGGTAGCATTAAAACAGAATTACAGAAAAAACATGTTAAAATATAATTCAAAGTTTTTCCAGCTTTATCATGCAGTTTTGGAAAGTACTTCAGTGCTAGCGTCAATATAAGTTATCTTCTAGAAATAACTTTATAATGAATATAATATAACTTGAAACAAATTCAGTAACCAAGTAAGTGGTATTCAGTAGAAAAACAGAAATTAAATGAACTAAGCATAACTGTTTAGAAAAGCAATAATTTATGACACCAGGTGTTCAGAACGTCATATTATGAGTCTTCCAGTGACTCTCCCGATTTTAGAGTTTTTATCTCATAAGTGCTACCTAATGGATCTACTATATGAGCTTAGGATCACAAGAGAAAAAACAACTTCAAAACAAGTCATCTTTGCAGCATATTTTGCATACATTAAACATACATACCACAGTCTCTGGCCATATTTCAAATGTGACGCTGTAAAATTGGGGTGTATGGTGATTCCGCTTTCTGTGGGAAACAATAAAATGTCTTTCCCTGCATGTTTTAGATTTGAGGTAAGAAACTGAAACAGGCAATATTTTAACTTTCAACTGCATAGCTCCATCTTACTTTTCACACTATTCCCTAGCAAATATTACGGATTTTTGAAGAGACACAGAGGTACAAAGAATTTATCATCTTACAGAGACCATTTAAACAACATAACACACATCTCTAGCCCCGGACTTCATAGCAATTAAAATTTACTTGAGAAGAAAAAGAATTGCTTTTGGAGATTTCCAAATGAAACTATAAATTGTTGACTTTAACCATATGTTTTAATATATATAAAATATATTTTCCTAATTCATTTACCCATATATGTAATTGATTTAATCACTTAAGGGATATTTTATACATGAGTAAGTGAGAGCTAACTGCTAGTGTAAATGGGCTGCATAAACTATGAATACATTCTCAATAAGTGTGGTAACTTCTGTGAAACTTATATTACCTATTGGCAGAGGCAATATTGTTTAAGAGTGCTTCAAAAATGTTTATTGAAGTATAATTGACATACAATATTATATTAGCCTCAGATGTACAACATAATGATTTGTTATTTGTATATAGTGGCTTTCTTAATAAATATTTTCAGTTTTTCTTGGGAGCAAATTTTCATAGAATTTGGCCTTCTGATTTTTTTCCATGTTTATATTTCATGTTTAAAAAGTCAATTAAAATTCTATTGCTAAATGACATATCAGATAAAGGGCTAGTATCCAAAATCTATAAAGAACTTATCAAATTCAACACCCAAAGAACAAATAACCCAATCAAGAAATGAGCAGAGGCCATGAACAGACTTTTCTGCAAAGAAGACATCCAGATGGCCAACAGACACATGAAAAAGTGCTCCAAATCACTCAGCATTAGGGAAATACAAATCAAAACCATAATGAGATACAACCCCACACCAATCAGAATGGCTAGAATTAACCAGTCAGGAAATGACAGATATTGGCAAGACTGCAGAGAATGGGAACCCTCCTACACTGTTGGTAGGAATGCAAGCTGGTGCAGCCACTCTGGAAAACAGCATGGAGGTTCCTCAAAAAGTTGAAAATAGAGCTACCCTATGACCCAACAATCACACTACTGGATATTTACCCTAAAGATACAAATATAGTGATCTGAAGGGGCACGTGCACTTGAATGTTTATAGTAGCAACGTCCAAAATAGCCAAACTATGGAAAGTACTTAGATGTCCATCCACAGATGAATGGCTCAAGAAGATGTGGTATATATACACAGTGGAATACTATGCAGCCATCAAAAGAAATGAAATCTTGACATTTGCAACGACGTGGATGAACTAGAAAGTATTATGCTGAGTGAAGTAAGTCAATCAGAGAAAGATAATTATCATATGATCTCCCTGATATGAGGAATTTGAGAGGCAGGGTGGGGGGCTTGGGGCTAAGGAAGGAAAATATGAAACAAGATGAGATCAGGAGGGAGACAAACCATAAGAGACTTTGAATCTCACAAAACAAACTGAGGGCTGCTGGGGGAATGGGGGTATGGAGAGGGTGGTTGGGTTATGGACATATGTGATATGGTGAGAGCAGTGTATAAGCCCAACAATTCACAGACCTGCACCCCTGGGGCAAATAATACACTATATGTTAATACAAATAATTAATAAAAATGAATAAATAAATCTTTAAAAATTCCATTGCTGCTACATAATAATAAAGATTTATAAAACTCTTTATAGTCTTAACTTGTATTTACTTGTGTAATATTTTCTCTTTAAAGGGGACCAGGGGCGCCTGGGTGGCTCAGTGGGTTAAAGCCTCTGCCTTTGGCTCAGGTCATGATCCTAGAGTCCTAGGATCGAGCCCCACATCAGGCTCTCTGCTCAGCGGGGAGCCTGCTTCCCTTCCTCTCTCTCTGCCTGCCTCTCTGTCTACTTGTGATCTCTGTCAAATAAATAAATAAAATCTTGAAGAAAAAAAAAATAAAGGGGACCAATATCCTTTTTTGTTTAAAAATCCTTTTTCCCTTAAAGAGAATGAGGAACAGGGTGCCTGGGTGGCTCAGTTGTTAAGCGTCTGCCTCCTGCTCCTGTCATGATCCCAGAGTCCTGGCATTGAGCTCTATATTGAGGCTCACGTTGAGCCCTGTATGGAGCTCCATATAGTAGGAAACCTGCTACTCCCTCTCCAGCTCCCCTGCACTTGTGTTCCCTCTCTCTTGCTGTTTCTCTCTGTCACAAATAAATAAAATCCTAAAAAAAAAAAAAAAAAAAAAAAAAGTGAGAATGAGGAAATTCCATTTGCATTCGAATAATTATCCAAATAATTAAATGCAATGTTTAGATGAGTGCTTTAAATTTATTATTCCAAACCACATACTTCAGAAATAAGAAGACTGAGACAATGTTTAAAAAGAATGATTGGTAAACGTAGAACTCAAAGCTGTACACTAGACACTTCTTAAATATGATCACTGTTTTAATCCTTCTTTCTATTAGTATATATGGCACCAGATGTGCAGTTGGCTTCAGTTAATATTGAGGGTGTAAATGAAAGCATAAATCAGACTGAATCATAATGTATCTGAGATCATAAGACTTTGACTCCATATTTCATCAGAAACTTCTGATAGGATAGGATAGGAACACAATGGAAACATTAGGAATAGGAACAAAAATGGAAACATTACACAGAACTTTTGTGTAAACGTGGCTTTCAGTATTGAACAAATGAAATAATATTCTTGTGTATAGAGAATTCTTCTTTTCTTCTCCCTGGAATGAAATATGATAAAGTTGAAGCATTCGTGTAAAGCTTCATAAGCCCTCTCCAGAAGATAATTCTGTCGAGGGAACCCTACGAAAGTATATCTACCAAGGCACTGGGCTTGGGCTCATCCTTTACCTGTGCTGTGACAGCCCTCCCCTGGAGGCAAGCTCCCAATCCACAGCTGAGCTAGGTTGGACACACCTTTTTGTTTTTAGTCCACTCAGTGGCTGGACTTACAAACATCACGATAGTGTTGCCATTCACCTCTGCTCTCATTTTGCTTAAACGCATTTTCTTTTCTCCCCCAAACATTAAGATAGTACAAATATTTAAAATTTTCTATTGGTTCATCATTTATTCCACCATGAAATAAATGTTGGATTTATCTGCCATTCACATTTCCTACAATATCACTTACAGGAAATGAGAGTAAGTTTTAGATCTTAAAACATCATACTTGATAATTCTGCAATAACTATTAAGCATTCTTAAAATTAGGTATGCTTTAAAAAAAAACACATTCCCGTCATTTATCTGAATGCAATATTTTCCAAGCTTTCAAATGAAGAAATAATATAAACAATATTTCCGAATTACATATGTATTTTGAATGAAAAATTTCCTCTGGAGGGAGTCACCAAGGTCCTATTAGCAGTCATCATATTAAAAACACATCCTATTGTGTAAACCTGGTGATTCACAGACCTGTACCCCTGGGGATAAAAATATATGTTTATAAAAAATAAAAAAATTAAAAACACATCCTCAACCAACTTATATTTTCTGATAACCTTGTTAGAGAAGGTCTTCAGAGTCTCTGAATGTCTTCCAAACTACCCAGCCTGAAATGATTCAGGGTTTTTGAAACAAGTTCATACTGCCCCACATGGCAAAGTGATTAAAGCGTTCCTATCCATACCTACAGTGAGAAAACATGATTTAATACTGCGTTTAGGGTGCCTGGATGGCTCAGTCGGTTAAACATCCGCCTTCCGCTCAGGTCAGGATCCCAGGGTTCTAGGATAAGCACCACATTGGCCGTCTGCCTCTCTCTCTCTCTCTCTCTCTCTCTCTCTCTCTCTCCGTTCCCCTGCTCATGTTCTCTCTCACTTGCTACTGGAACCCTGAGTGAACAGAGGCGTCTCTTCTCTCCTCTGACTTTGGGAAACTGAATATAAACTCAAAACCTTCAATTACGTTGTACTTACTAGTTTTTTTTTTTTTTTTTTAAATAAGTAACTTGAAGTGGAGGCATTTAGTACATTTGTGAAAAAGAAATATTAAATATATAGTTTGAAATCAACTCTAAGCCCTCAGGGGAATTCAAGATTTTTTAAATGTTAACTAGTCCCAGAAGTTGAATTTGTATTTCTTTGAAGAGGCGACCTAATCTTCAACACCTCCTTCTTCAGTCCTCACTCTATTAGTATCTCTTGATCTCTTTTCTGTGTGCATAGCACCTAGACATGTAGCTGGTATTTAATTACATGTCTGTTTTCAGAATTAACAGTGAAGTCCTTGATGTGTGTAATAGATCTTAGCATGCTGGAATTTAGCAAAACCTCTCAATTAGCAAATGATAATAATAATAAAATCCACTGCTTATATGGAAAAAGACCAAAAACAAAACAAAACAAAACAAAACAAAAAACAAAGCTTAGATTTCCAATTCATCAGTACAGAAGGACTAGGAAAATATTATATAGCATTTGTAAAAGTATACTTATGGAAAGCTGTTAACTTGCATAATTCAGACAGGTCTTAGCATATCTTCTAAAGTAGGATACAATATGCATATCTTGGTGAACTGCAAAGCTGTCCGCTCATTTCTTCCTTGTATTCCCACCTTCCCCTTTCACACTGGTGGTGTTACTTGGGCTTCCTGTCAAGTAAGTAGTTAAATGTGGAAATGCTCATTTATTAGAGCAAACGTGAGATACTATCAAAATTAAAACAAAAAGAACACTGTACCTGCATATAACATCTCTTTCTCTCTTTCTCTCTCTAACACACACACACTGCTTGTTTGGTGGAACAAAGGAGGAAATAAGGAAGATCAAGGATAATGAGGCTAGGAGATGGGAGATATATATTCAGGTATCACAAGAATAATTGATATGTACGGTTTTTAAAAATTATTTTTCAGAGATAAATATACTATTATTTTCACACTACTTCTGTCCTTTAAATCAGTCTTTCTTATATATGCCCATAAATTCACTTTTCCAAATCCTCTTAGGGCAAATGTCTTGCAGTGGTTGTGTGTTTCCTTCATTCTGACTATTTTTATCATTATCTGTATCTTTTCCTAAATTATAGATTAACATCCATTTCTAGACTTTTTCAAATGATGTTTTCACTCGGTCTCTCCGGTTTTCACTCTCAACCTTTTCCAATGAATTTGAGTTAGCTCATCCTTCTGACTTGTCATTTTCCAGCTTCTTTAGAGCAGAGATCAGCCAGCATTTCCTGTAAAGAGTCAGATAATAAATGTTTTAGGGTTTGCAAAGTCATACAGTCTGTCACAGCTACTCAACACTGTATTTTTAAGGTGAAAGCAGCCATCTATGATATGGAAATCAATTGGTATATGAATGTTTCGATAAAATTCTGGCTAAAAATCATGCAAAAGCTTAGTACTAATTTATTCAGTACTAATTTGATGTATTATGGGCTGGTAACTTACTGGCATTTAGGATACACCCGCGAATACACAGAATTGGTCCTTGTCTATCTAGCTATTATAGTATGAAAGGGAAGTAGGCAGTAAAATGAAATTATAATGGAGTGTGAAAACTGTTATGATGGGAAAGGTGAGGATATCATGTGAAGAATAACTTGGTCTGATGGGTTTGGGCTGTCAGAAAAACCTTCTCTGAGGAACAGATGTAACAGCTGGAATTTAAAAGCTAAAAATGGATAGACTGGTTAATTATTTTTTTAATTGAAAGGTGGTTTTAAACTGGTTATTTCTTCATAGGTGTGCAACATTTTGTATTACTCCATAAATTTAAACATCTGCTCATTTCTTTCTTATCACTTTTTTTGCCAGCAAAAAATGGGGTATAAGTCAGAGTCAGCTAAGTGACGCTGTTAGAACATACTCACACACAAGCAGAGTATGTGTGTATGCAGAACACATAACGCTCTTTCTCGTAGCTCTATATATCACTGTGCTCCTGACTCTGTGGCTCACATTATTTTTACGTCTCCCCTAACCTCAGGGAGCCTAACGAGGTTTCTCATCATACACCTGGAAGGTGGGTTCCAAAACTACTCTGTGAGAAGCATCGGTGATTAACGCACTATCTGGTTTGTAATTTTTTGAGGATCCTTTTCTTAGCACAATCACATTTCTTATATTACTGAGAGCATGCCCATTTGAGAGTTCAAAACATTCTCAAAAATAATTTAGATAATTTTACTTGGGAGTCCGCAGCAAATATAATCTTAAAAAAAAATCTGAGGCTATAACAGGCAACAGATTCACTTAGAGGGTAGTATTATCGTAGTAAAAATTGTAGGATCATAGGATTTTGTAGCCATTGACATCACAGGACTATCATAAAACATATGTTTTAATAATTTTTCAGCAGATCAGTAAATAAATGCTTACCTTATAAAAACATTAAAAGTATGAAACAATATTTAGTACACACAGTATGCGGTTTATTTTAAAATCTATATCATCTGTTGGATATTTGAACACATATGCAAAGAATAAGGTTTGCCTGAGAATTCTTACATTTTAAACACTATGGAAAAGTTACATACTGTGTAAAACTGGATTAAGGAAAGAAAAGTCACTCAGGCCTCCATATGTAAACATGGGAACCATTCATATTTTGACAAATTGCCAGTATTTTTTGTATTTATTCATATATTCTTAAAATTTTACTATTTTTTTAGAGGGGGAGGAGGGTTAGAGGGAGAGAGAGAGATAATTCTAAGTAAGCTCCATACCCCACATGGAGACTGATCCGGGGCTCAATCTCAAGACCCTGATATTATGACCCGAGCTGAAATCAAGAGTCAGAGGCTTAACCAATTGAGTGACCCATTGGTATATTTTTAAGTAAAAATTGCATGTAATTAAGGTATACAACATGATGTTCCTGGGTCTTTAGGCTCTGGCCTGGAGGCTGGGTCTGTGGGGAGACTGGCCTAGCCCTAGCATAGACCTGGTGCTGGGTTCCAGGATAAAGTTGGGTGTCCACTTCTTTTCCTTGTGGTAGAAGATGTCTCCTTGCCCTGGGCTGCCCGGACTTGGGTGAAGGGGGTTAGGGTAATGCAAAACTGTCTTTTTTACCTTCTTCAATGTGTCTTTTCTTATGCCTTTCTCATTTTTTTTTTCTTTTTTTTTGCTTCACCCAGGTTCCATAATTTCTCACAGGAAATCTTTAGATCTTGTGAAGGTATTTTTGTACATGGATAGTTGTTCAAATTGATGTTTCTGTGAGAGAACAAGCACTGCAAACTTCTATACTGACATCTTGCTGATGTCACTCACTCCTGTTTTCTTGTATTTTTTTTTTAAACTATTGCTATATGGCCAACATTTATAGCATCTTAATGACATGCAGTAAGCATTTATTTTTCTCATGGGTGTTCAATTTGTTTGAAGATTCATGACTAGGAATTTCTACCCCAAAGTGTTTGTTTCCAGAACCCCAGCTGAGGTGGCCTCATGTTTCCACAAGGTCTTCTCCTGGTGACGGCAGTCACACATGACAAGAGATCCTGACAACGTGGAGAATTTCAAATCTTTGTCCCTTATCTGCTAACACGGCATTGGCTAATATATTGAATTCAAAATCAAAGGACAGGGAAGCATAAGCCTCCCATGAAGGTGAAGAGGTGAAACACAATGACTATTTTTCAATGATAATGTAATCCAGCACAGTCTTCATAAATATTCATGTCCATTGCATGTGAAAACAAAAACAAAAACAAAAACAAAACAAAAAAACAACACTCCAATCCCAAGATCCCCCTACCTCCAGCCCATGCTGGTTCTAACTTGAATTCTAGAATCTTTTATTTCTATCAACTCTGAGTGGCTTTTTGATCTGGAATCCTGTGAACCTAAAAAAAAAGTTATCTGACCAATGGGATCTCCCACATACTCAACCTAAGATGGTACAACATGTCTAGAATAAGAGAAAAATGAGAAAATTAGAAAATTTGGAGGTACAAAGAAGAGAAAGGTTTGTAGATTCTGAAATCACATTAGGCACACATTGCTAGGTCTTTCTATCCTTGTTCTGTTCTATGGGAGTGACCCAATAGTCCATTATTCTCCATGGCTCTTGGTTTTGTCCCCTGAAAACTCTTTTTTTTATCTTCCTCCTTGGTCACTTCTTAAAAAATGCACTTAAAATTTACTTTTTATTTATGATGCGGAGCAGTTTTCTAAGCCTGCTTCATTCCCGTAGAAAGTTCTAGGCCTAGAAGTCTTTTCCTATCACAAATACATGACATTCTGATTTACTACAGTCTGACAGAACTTTTCTTAATGCAGCTTTGTCAAAGCTATGCGGGATCTTCAATATATGAATTCCTATCAAGTCCATGTGCCATACATTATGTTACTGATTATTTTGGAGATATGATGTGCCCCTTTCTTTTATGGATATTTCTTTATAGGTGTCCTTTTGCATAGCTGAAAAGGTCCACTAGATACAGACTTTTTACTTCTAGCTCTTCATAAAGAATCCACGCTTTTGAATTTTTTTTTTTAACTTTGAGGTCATGTTTTATTGATAGCATCCTGGATATAGTCTGTCCCTAGACTTCATCCCTTTGCCTTTAATTTGAGAATCTTCTACAAGTTCAAGAAACACGAGATGAGAAACTTTTGTTTTCCAACTTAAAAAAATATATAGAATATATGGACTTAACTATATTTACACTCAATTCTGCTAGTAATACTTTAGGCAATACCTTATCAAAATGCAGATAATAAGAGTCAACACACATTTTCTAATATTCTGCCTGTAAATCTTTGTGTCCAAGTCTCAAGTTCAAAAGGTACATTTCCCATCTCACAAGGTGCACTAGGCTATAACTTGCCTAATATTTCACCATTATATTACAATTCAGGTCATAATTTTTCTTAATAATTTCCTTGCCATTTTTTTCTGCTTCCCTTGGAAGTGTCCTTATCATTCCCTGGTCAGCCTCAAAACCAAAGCCATATATTTTGTTTTTGTTGCAGCAGTACCCCCGTCTATGTTCCAAATTAATTACGAATATCCACATAAGGTTTTAGTAGCATAAAATGCAAGGATTTGTTTATACTGAAGGCTGTGGACCTGTTGGTATGATTCTGCTTCAAGATGCGATGCCACGTTGACAGTGCTTTGTGCTGCAGGATGTGCCCTCCACGTTTTCATTCTGGGGTGCAGACTGAGGTATCAACAGCTAACTAGGGAAGTAGCTCCTCATGACTAATGACAGAGATACTTGAGAGGAAATTCATTGCACAAATACATTTCAAGTGTTTGCTTGGTTCACATCTTCTAACATCGAGCTGGCTTAGAGAGATCACATTGTTGACCCAAAGTGAAAGCATGGGGAAGTCTACACCTTCCCAGGACATAGGGAATTGGGAAGAAACTTTTGAAAAATTGCCTAATCGACTATTTACATTAGCAGGTTTTTTCTTTATAATTTTGTTAATTTTAGGAATTGGTCACAATGTAATTTCTATTAGAAATTTACCGTTTATAATGAATTAAAATTAAAGAATCTGTTACGGTAATAACTACCTATTTCTTATGCTAGCATTTCAGAACATCTGGATGTAGTATAAAAAATATTTTCTTTTAGTTGAGACGGTTACTCTAGTCCTGAGAAGGTAGAAGTGTCACCATTCCTTTTATTAAGTTGAAATTGTCCATTCTTAAGAATATATTAGAGTGAAAATGCATTTTAGAAAAAAAAAAAAACAACTAGTGACAAAACTATTCATGGACAGAGAAATCTATGTAAGCCAATTTGTGAAGTTATTAATGTTGCAACTGGTATTATCAATCTGAAAATGAATTCTATATTTGTATTCTAAATGAGATCACACTATAAGATTGCCTCCACCCTTTTCTTTTGAAAACTAATTCAAATCATTCTGGCTTAGCATTTATCTTTCCACTGAAAAATTCCATTATTATAAATCATATACTGAAATTAAAACTTCATTCTTAAAAGTATCAACATTGAAAATCTAGGAAATTTGCAATTAGTCCTTTGCAAAAGTCATTTATTAACTATGGAATAATTATGTATCATCCATGGAGAAACTGAAATGTATATACTATTTAAAACATAAGGAGGGGTGCCTGGGTGGCTCACTGGGGTAAAGCCTCTGCCTTCGGCTCAGGTCATGATTCCAGGTTCCTGGGATCAAGCCCCACATCAGGCTTTCTGCTCAGCAGGAAACCTGCTTCTTCCTCTCTCTCTGCCTGCCTCTCTGCCTACTTGCGATCTCTGTCAAATAAATAAATAAAATCTTTAAAAAAAAATAAGGAAACATAGAGAGTCATAAGATATACATGCAGAAATGTTGGGCTGTATGTACATTGTTGGTTCAAATAATATTTTAACAGATTTTAACTAGAAAATCAAACAGCATAGTCGTTTTTATAGATGATACTAGCAAGAATTCAGCAAAATCATGAAGGTGAAAATAGGGAATATGACCTATTGACTGACAAGAGAAAGCGGAAACTTAAGCCTGCAGGAAGGAAAGCCAATGGACTTACAATGTAGGACCTACCCAATGGCTTGGAAAGAAACCTCCAAAAGTGGGAGTTAGGGTAGGGCCAAACCATAAAAATTGGTTCAAAATTGTATTGGTCTGTGGAATGTAAGATCCTTATCTGTTACTTTTATTGCTCTGTCTTAGTTATCTCAATTAGTTATAATTAGTTTGACATATAATCAGAATTATGAATATGTGAATATGTGTTAAGTAAATAGAAGTCCTTCCAAACTGCACACAGCAGGAGACTGCTAACCCCTTAATGGAAGCTGAGGTCAGAAGAGATTTGCATACCCAAAGTGCTTGTGAGATGACACTGTAAACAAATCTTCAAAATAAGAAGGTCTACTTGTTCATCAGTGAGACTGACTCTGCACCTCAGTAGATCCCAGAATGCTGGCATGGAGATTCATGGCCATCTTCCCACCATGCAGAAGATTATAGTATCCATGGGTGGAAACGTTAGCCAGTTGTTCATGGAAAAATCTGGCCCACTGTCTTATTGACTTGCTTTAAAGCTTAACCCTCAACAAACTCCATCCAAGTACTAAAAGCTTTCAATTAAATTATTAGTTCCTCCTTCTTAAATGTAAATGAAAAAATATGATAAAAACTCTGTTAAGGAAAGTTTCCCTATATTTAGGGAATATAGAAATGAAAACAGCAAAATAAAAATTATTTTAGAAGAAACAAAAGCAGCACAGAAATCAGGAGAACAATGTTAAAGAAACAATTATAATCAATATCTCCTAGGAGATAGAAGACAGCAATGAATTATGAATTTATAGTACTACAAATACAGCACTTGGATATAAAAATACTTTTGGAAATCTAAAATATGACAGTAGCATAAAAAGTGCTTTAGCAGTTTACATGGTAAATTCCAGAAAAACTCTCAGAAAATATATGGCTAAAAACAAAGGAATAAAAGGATGAGTCTGAGAAATGAATAGTAGAGGTATGAAAAAGTGCTCAACTTCACTCAGCTTCAGGGAAATACAAATCAAAACAGCGGTGAGATACCACCTCATACCAGTCAGAATGGCTAAAATTAATCAGTCAGGAAACGACACGTACTGTCAAGGATGTGGAGAAAGGGGAACCCTCTTACACTGTTGGTGAGAATGCAAGCTGGTGCGGCCACTCTGGAAAACAGCATGGAGGTTCCTCAAAAAGTTGAAAATAGAGCTACCCTAAAACCCAGCAATTGCAACTGGGTATTTACCCTAAAGATAGAAATATACTGATCTGAAGGGTGCGTGCACCCCAATGTTTATAGCAGCATTGTCCACAATAGCCAAACTATGAAGAGCCTAGATGTCCATCCACAGATGAATGGATAAAGAATATGTGGTATATATATACAACAGAATACTATGCAGCCATCAAAAAACCAAACTCTTGCCATTTGCAATGATGTGGTTGGAACTGGAGGGTATTATGTTAAGCGAAATAAGTCAATCAGAGAAACACAATTATCCTATGATCTCACTGATATAAGGAATTTGAGAAACAAGACAAAGGATCATAAGGGAAGGGAGGGAAAAATGAAACGAGAGAAGGAGACATACCATAAGAGACTCTTAATCTCAGGAGATAAACTGAGGGTGGCTGGAGGGGAGGGGTGAGGAGGGATGGGGTGGCCGGGGATGGACACTGGGTAGGGTACGTGCAATGGTGAGTGCTGTGAAATGTATAAGACTGATGAATCACAGATCTGTACCCCTGAAACAAATAATACATTGCATATTAATAACTAACTAAATAAAAAGTTTACTAAAGAGAGACTAGAAGAAAATTATAAAAGAACTAATAAAGCTGTTTAAAAAATAAAAGCATTTTCTGCATCCTTACACAATGATTTAAAATGACTTATCCACGGGCACCTGGGTGGCTCACTTGATGGCTTGAGCCATGGACCCAGGGTCCTGAGATCAAGTCCCACATTGGGGTCCCTGCTCCTTGGGGAGGCTGCTTCTCCTTCTGCCTCTTCCTCTCTCTCTCTTTCATGAATAAATAAATAAAATCTTTAAAAAGAAAAACTTATCCACGTAAGTATATCGTCATGAAATTTCATACAATAGAGACTAAAATGTTAAATTCTTACAGAACGAAAAAATGAAGAGTAATACATATAGGATTTAGGTCTTGAATGGGATTAATTTCTCGACAGCAACATCAGAAGTTAGAAGAAAATAAGGAATGTGTTCTAAGTTCTGAAATACATGATTTTGAACCTATCATTCTATTGTTAAACTATTACTTAAATATAAAGACATGATAATTTTGGAAAATCATGACGGCTTCCTGTATACGAACAAATTTAATAGAGATGGATAATTATTCTTTAATGTCTGAGAATGAATTAGTGACTAGCACATAGAAAACTAAAAAAAAAAAAAAGTAAAAATAAAGGAACATGAAAATGATGAAGCAAAACAGATATAATTTTATCATCCTGTATAGCTCATGTGTACATTCCATAATTAGAATTATATAAACAAGAACTGAAATAACCCAACAGTATATAACTACTTTGGTAAATTGGAGGTAAATTTTTGGAAAATGAACCAAGAATACTGTCCCAGATGACTTGAAAGCAGACATCAGGATGGTTTCGGGAGTGTAAGAAGTGAAAGGAAGGAGAAATTAGGATTGAGAAGAAGGCAAAAATCTAACCCCCACAGGCTCACTCAACTCTGTGAGACTGTCTGAAGCATACATGTCTATTAGGATTGTCCCATATATAGTACACACATGGCAACTTTTTGCCTTCTTCCCTTAGCCACTGCCTGGGGCCTCCATGGTGAGGGTGTGTTCTCTAAGGAGGCAAGCTCTCTGCAGCTAACTCACATCCTGACCCAACTGACAAGTAGAAGCTGCCTGGTGATAGGATTCCACAGATGGGCAGCCAACTTTTCCTTAGTGGGAGGTCTGGACATTGTGTCTACCTACGATGTTTATAGATGTTTCAGGTCTATGAAGATATACTCCATATAACTTTTAATCAATGTGAAACCCAGAGGATAATTCCATACAAGTTGGGAATGTAACTGAACCAACAGAAATACATTTCTTAAAATTCCTTCAAGCTAAATTAAATTAAAAGGACATGAATACAATTAAAAAAGGAGGTCAAAATAAGACTAAATGATACATTTTCAACATACAGAAACATATTGAAGACAAAATTTATACCCTTTCAGAATTAATAAATAAGTCAGAAGCTGTGACTTAAAGAAAGAAAACATATTTGATAAACAAAGATGACAGAAAAATAACTGGAAAAAATCTAAAAAAAAATACAAAGACAATAAAGTACAAGGAAATTTGGCATTCTGATGGATAGAATACAAAATAAAAGAAGTAATATTATATTTTATCACATATTAATAAGAAAATCTACAAGTAAAAGGAAATAATCAGGCTGTTTGTTTTCTTACTATTGAATTCAGAGAGTTTCTAAAATGTATTCTGTATACAAGCTCTTTGTCAGATATGTGAATTGCAAATATTTTCTCTCAATGTGGATTTTCTTTCATTTTTTGATGGGGTCTTAATTTTGGTCAAGTCTCATTTATCTATTTATCTTTTTTTCCCCCATGAATTTCCTGTTGCTGTTTCATTTTTACTTATTGAAAAGTCTTTTTTTTCCCATTTTTTTTGTGCCTTTGTCAAAAATTAGTTATCTATAATCATATGTGCCTAGTTCTGGATTCTCTATTCTGCTTTGTTGATCTAATTATCCACCTGACAGCATCATACTGGCTTGATTACTTGAGCTATATAAATACACAAATCAGGCAGTAAGAGACCTTCAACTTTATCCTTTTGCAAAGTTGTTTTCATTATCTTAATTTCCTTGCCTTCCCATATAGTTTTAGAAACTACTTGCCTATACCTAGATAGATTCCCACTGGAATTTTGATAGGAGTCAATACAGATCAATTAGGGTAGAACTAATGTCGTGATTGGAAGAGTCAATATTGTTAAGACATTAGTTCTCCCCAAATTGATCTAGATTGATGCAGTCTGCATCAAAATTTTAGTGTTTTTTTTTTGTTTGTTTGCTTGTTTAAGCAACTGAAAAACTGTCTTTAATATTATTTGTAAAGGCCAAAACACTAAAATAGCCAAAATGATTTTGAAAAAGACCAAAGGTGGGGGACTACTTGATTTTAAATGTACTATAGTCTTACTATCCTATAAAGCTACAATAATCAAGGTAGTGTAGTATTAGAGAAAGGATAGACACATGTATTAAGAAACATAACACAAACTTCAAAAGTAAATGCAAATATATACAACCGATTTTTGACCAATGTACTACAAGAATTCAAGGGAAAATCGATAGTCTTTTCAAGAAATTGTGCTGGAAATATTGGGTTTCCCTTTGCAAATAAATGAATCTTGGTTCATGACATATACCATCTATAGACATTACTTGAATTGCATTATAACTCTAAATAATAAATCTAAAGCTATAAGCTTCTTGGAGAAACCATAGGAAGAAATCTTGTGATTTTGGGTTAGGCAAAGGTATCTTAAGATACAAAATGAAGACTTTAAGAGAAAAAGTAATAATTTAAAAGTCATAAAAAGTCAAACATCTGTTCGTCTTAAGGCAAAATTGAGAAAAAAAGATAAGTCAAATAGTAGGACCATAATAGTTGCAAAATATTTATCTGATAAGGGACTGGTATCTAGAATGTAGAAAAAAATTTTCTTAGCTCAATATAAAAAATGGGCAAAAATTCTGAATAGAATAGACATCTCACTTATAATAGAACTGTTGTATAAAAATATGGCAGCATGTTCTACATCATTAGTCATTAGGGAAATACAAAACAAAATTATAATTAGATATAATTGCATATATGTTAGAAGGGATTAGAAAAAAATAAGCAAATAAAATGTAATGATATCAAGTGCTAATGAAAATTCAGAATAAGTGGGACTCTCATGCACTGTTAGTAGTACAGTCATTCTGAAGACAGCTTGGCAGTTTCTTATAAGATTAAACATGCTTACAGTACAAAAAAAGGATCTCATACGTATGTATTTACTTAACAAATAAAAACATAAGTTCAGGTAAGAATTTATAAGCAGATGTTTATAAGATTTTTTCATTATTATCCCAAACTAAAAATAACCCAAGTGCTCATTGGTAAATGGATAAACATATTGTTTTACATCCATGCAATAGAATACTACTTAGTGATAAAAACAAATTACCTTCTGATACATGCAAAACCTTGCATAAATTTCAAGCCTATAATGCTAAAAGAAAGAGGCTGCGATTAAAAGCTATAATGTGTTAGTTCTGTTTACATAGAGGACTATATTTCAAAGGAGATCTTAGGTTACTAATCGCTCTGTGGATGCTTGATAAAATCCACTTTCAGTTTTGAGGCGTGAACCATCAACAAATAATATTAGGTTAGGGGTCTTAATGGGGGTCTCTAATAAATCTGAGTGAGATATAGAAAGTTTCCTAATCAAGATATGACAATTACGGTATTCCTCTTCCAAGATATAGAATCTTGCAGTGATGAGTAGTAATGTGAAAAGAGAGAATAAGAGAATCTCATAAGAAGGTAATTAATTATCTGAATGTATTGTTATGTTCTCAGTAAGTAATAGTCTGTACTTCATGAGAAACCATGAGATTAAGTGTAGAGCCTAAAACTAGCTCAGCGGAGCATAAACAAGTTTTCCAGTAGCAGCAATTGTCCTAAACTGAGGAGATAAACCTTGGCAACCAGGTCAAGGCAGAGACTGTAGAAAGCAAAGGGTTTTTGGTGGTCCCTGAAAGGTGAGTTAAACCCCAAGTGTGTGCCAAGATCACTTAAGAACAAATTGATGAAATGATTTCTTGTAGTTAGAAGTTCATATTGGAAGAGATGAAATGATTTCTTGTAGTTAGAAGTTCATATTGGAAGAGGCTGTTGAAGACACTTCTTCAAGTTACAGAAAGCCTGTTCCTACTTGGGCTCCCAAAGTGGAGGTTCTCTTACTGAGAACTTAGCTTGTAAAGAGGAATTGCAGTCTTAGAAATCTTTGTCGTTATTGCCTATATATACACTTAAAGCCAGAAATCCTCTCAATTATCATTTTGTGAGGAATCTAGGAAAAGTTTGGGTACTTTCTATTAGGAGAGAATGTTTTTCCTTCAGTGGATAAGCCATGACCTATATAATGGCTTGAGTCTTGGAAAAATTGTAATTTATTTTTTGAGACTTTCTGGCCCTTTTATGCTACACTGAGAACAATTAAATATTTATTTATTTATTTATTTGACAGAGACAGAGATCACAAGTAGGCAGAGAGGCAGGCAGAGAGAGAGAGGAGGAAGCAGGATCCCCGCTGAGCAGAGAGCCCGATGTGAGACTCAATCCCAGGACCCTGGGATCATGACCTGAGCCGAAGGCAGAGGCTTTAACTCACTGAGCCACCCAGGCGCCCTACACTGAGAACAATTAAATGGAATCTCTTTATAGGCTCCCTTGTTCTCTGAACAAAGTAGGAGATCATCTACATACAATATCAGAACTAGATCACAAGGGGCATTTAGATATTTTTAAGTCTTGTTGAAGATCTGGAGAAAATAGAAGGCACCTTCAGTGAACCCATGAGATACAGCTATTCAGATACATTGTTGTCCTCAAGGTGAAGGTAAAAGATATATATTCTCTTGATTTAGAAACACACTGAAAAGAGTAGAGCAAAGATCCAGTGGAGGGAAGCAAGTGGATTCAGGAGGAATTGATGACCGCATGGTGTTTGGGTTACGTACGACCAGAAAGTGAGAAATAACATTTTTGTTGATGACCCTAAGGTCTTGAACAAATCAGTCTCCTTGTTATTTTTTTCCTGACAATATGGGAGTCTTTCAAGGGTTAATGTAAAATATTAGAAAACCTTTCGTATAGGAGTTTCAACTGTAAGTTCTAGCCATTTGTTTGCTTCTGTTTCAAGATGTATTCAGGAAGTTTGCGTAGTGATTTGGTAAGATCTCTCTGAACATTTATAGGTTCTGCTCCAGGTGTCTTTTCTACGTCAGTGGGATTTTTAGCTCATGGAATGTCAGGTATATTGCCAGTATTCTTATCTGGGATACATATCAAATACAGTGAAGTAGGCAACGGTATATCCTGAGCAGAAATACTTGATTATGAAGAGAAGAGTCCTTTGGAAACTCCAGTAAAAGTTTCTCTGGTGTGAATTTAGTATTACAACTCCACTTACAAAATTGAATTTGCAGGAGTGGTATCACAAAGCGGGAGGGGACAATTTTCAGCCAGCCCAAGAATTACAGTTAAGGGCTAGAAGATAGGGAGAATCTCTGGGAATTTTCAGTATCTACCAGCTGTGTAGTGGGTTTACTCTTTGAGACTGAACAAAGGTCATAGTGTTTAGTGTAGAAAGAGTAGGATCTGTGTCTACCAAGAATTGCTGAGGATAATCACCTAGATTGATAGTTATTTCACTTCTAATGCGTAAGAGGAAGGCAAACTATAGGGTGAGTTTTCCTTTCAGGGGGCACCCTCACTAATTTGAATTGAAAGAGTTTTTTTTTTTTTTTTTCTGTGTTCATTATTCTTTTGTAAGAATTGGACATTTTATTTCTGGGGTCTCATATTTATAATATTTACAAGTGTTCTTGTCAGTAGATGACTGTTGGAAAGTGGGCCATGTAGCTGTTTGATCAATAAGGCCTCAGTTATTTTAAGACCTGTCTCATTTTGGTCTAAAGCTCTTCTGAAATGTTTTGCAAGTGTTATAGTCAAGATAAAGAGGCTATTTCCCATTCGAATTTCTCTTTACTAATGAAATGTTCAATTTCAGGATTAATTCCATTGACAAAATGAAATGAAAGAGCTGGTATTATATCAGCATTTTCTTTAACTCTCAAATGTTATCAAAAAGTATTTTCCAGTTAATTCCCCACGTTTCTTATAATTTCATCCTTTCTCTGCTATCAAGTATTTCAATCAAGTGTTTTGAATCAGTTTAATCATTTGAATTATGTCCAATTAAAGTGTATGAAAAATATTATGGTTTTCAAGAGCTTTACCTTAATTTGGGGGTGTTTTGAGTGTGTGTGTGTGTGTGCGCGCGCACATGTGCGTGTGTGGAAACAGGGATCCTGAAGGTCCCTTTCTGGGTCAGTTCCATCAGATTTTGCCATCCAGGAGTTAGTCTCTGAAGTTCTGACCAACAAGTGTACAAGTTGATATAAATCATCAAAACTTGAGTTAGATGCACCCCCCAAAAGTCAAAATTTTTCTGTGAATGTTCGCTGGTATTGTTTCACTTCAGGGACATCTTTGGTTATAGTTCATGATTCAACTCAGGTCTCTTAGGGAAGATTTAAGTTCTATAATACCCTGCTCATGTGAGGGTTGGATCTTTAGAGGCAACTGGTATTTTGGGGTTTTTGGGAAAAGGTAAGGAGTCTAGAAAGGAGAGGAGGAAGTGGACAAGAAAGGTCCAGAAGAAGAGATATCAGAAAAATAAAAAGGGAAGAAGAAAAGGTAGATATAAAGAAACAATTGGAGGATACGGAGGGGCAGGAGTCACTAGGAAAATAAATCTAGTTTGTTGTTAAGATGCCCAAGTTGCTAACTTTGGACAAAGCCTCGTTGAGTGAAGCAAAAATTTTCATTCAGAATTCTATTTAATGTCCTCAGCATATCGATCAAAAATATTGAAGAAATCTTCTTCCTTTTTTTTTCCCCTAAGGAGTCTGAAATGAACAATATTATTCAAAGCAAATATTCCTCAGAGTTGCCAGTGAAAGTCCAAATAATTTTTGGTGAGTTTATACCATTCAGGCAGAGGAACATAAGAATTAGGATTGTGGTGAGCATATATGTAAGGGTTTTTTTGTTTTTGTTTTGTTTTCTGGAAGAGGAGAGGTTTTAGACTGGCAGTAGTCAATAGAAATATGGTGCTTCTCAGTATCCCTAACACAGTTGGCCAACTCCGCCTGCACACCTGAATATCTGTGTCCCTGACATAGTTGCCCACTTCTGTATGCATACCTGAATATCTGTGTCTTTTGGTAAATAGAAAACCAAAAAGAATGCTCTTTGTGGCTAAACGTTGAGCTCTCACGACACAAAGTCTAGATGAAGGAAAACCTTTCTGGTTTAGGTGGTGGCCCAAAAAAAAGCTAATGTGAGTGGATGCTAGTCTGGTGAGAACTACAAACTCTGGTGAGAACTACAAACTCACTGGTTTATGAAGTCAGCTTGAACAATAAGGCTTGTATAGTGTATGCATGTGTTCTAGTTTACGATCTCTATCTTATGACAACCAACACTTTAGACTGGACAACACAAAACAGTAACACAAAGACCCCCTCCCCCCTCAAAAAAAGATGAAAAGGAAAGGCCTGATTCCACCAGAAATGACAAATGAATAGAAAGCAGTAGCAAAATCCAGATACCGAACTGAGAATAAATAGCCACGGAACTCAAAGGGAAGAAAGCAGAGTTCAGACTCAGCATCACCTTGCAGTGTCAGCATGGACTTGATGTGCTTCAGGTAGCAAGGCACCTGGTCTCTGTGGGTACCGCACTTGGTCAAAGGCTGTAGTCTGATGCCACAGTGTCTTTCTTCATGGGCCCTCCAGGTAAAGGCTGGCAATAAATGAGATACCTAAAAGAGAGAGGTAAAGTCTATTTGTTCAGACCTTGCTGTAACAGCGGAATCAGCCCTCAGGAACTGGAGGAGAGTCAGCCAGGAAAGTTGACGACTTATGCCGTAAAAAAAAAGGTTTTGGGTACTCTGTAGGTTTTGGCATTCAAAAGCTGGGGACGGGGTAACTAATAGCTGAAATCCTATATAATGAGTTAAGGAAACATATTTGGCTTTCTTTGGTTGGCCCTAAGATGAAAGCAGAGGAAAAATTGGGGAAATTAGTAGTTACCAATCAAGTACTGGTTATACTGGGTGGATTGCTATAACGGTTGTGGTTTGGCTTCCTGGACAGTTCACTGCAGATGATGGGGTGGGGTTCTATTTTTATATATGATCTGGCCATTATTAGTTAGTGTATGCTCTTTCCCAAGTGCTTGCCAAGGACTGGAGATGGGGAAGATGATTGACTACAAAGGGGCAGAAGGGAATTTTTCATCTTTGTGGTGACGGTTGCCACATATATATGTACTTATTAAAATCATAAAAAAGTACCCCTACATAGATTGAATTATATTTTATGTAAGTCAATAAACCTGACTTGGAAAAATAAAATTAGATGTATTTGTTCTATGATTTTCTCTAGCGAAGTTTAACTGCACTTGTGTAAGTGCAGAAGTGTCTAATGAGTTCCTGTTAGTGCAGATAAAATGGAAAGAGAGACAGTCAAGGAATTAAAATAATTTGCAAAGGTGGGTATGATACAACACAAGATCAAGGCTGTTGAAAGAGGGCAGTAAATTCAGGAAGTGATGGATTGTATAAAGTAAAGGTGTTGAGGTCAGTGACCATCAGTGAAACTAATCAAGCCAATGAACTAGAAGGAAAGTCAGTAGTAGTCAGGTAGAAGTTTGAATCTATGATTTCATAGATGGTGCAGCTTCCACTCACGGAAAATTCTAGGTTTGACTATAGAGTAGTTTTAGAAAAGTAATTGAAATTAGGAAGTCTGAGTAACTGATCAATCATAGAGAAAGATAGATCATCCATGGGGATTGTAGGGACAGTGTGAATGACACAGTCATTTCAGGGGCATGAGATCCTTTTGCTAAAGAGGAAAGGGTGTCCTCAAGGTTGTAATGATCAGAAACAGATTCCTATGGAAACGGAATGAGAGAAGACAATGGGATAAGATTGCCACGCCTGAAAGTAAAGACATTTTTCACCTTATTTTTAAAAAAGAGAGGGGTAGAACTTAGGAATGGAAGTTACATTCATTGGCATTTGCACATGGTAGTACATTCAATTTACTATATAAATGGCACATATATTACATATAATGGAGTATGCAGGGACCATAGTCAATTTACTGTCCAATCCTGATATATCCAGAGTGGTTGAGAATCAACAGCCTCCCCTGGAGAATACACCAGGGACATAGTATCTTTAGGAGACAGTCAACTTTTAGTCGAGGCAAGAAGCTGTGGTCTGGGAAGACTGAGGGTGTGTAGCAATTATTGGAAAGAGGGGACTTTACTGAGCTTCTCCTATCTTTGTGTATCCTTCTTGGTGCTGGTTCTATGATTCTTCATGATGCGGTGCCTTCTGTCTGTCTAGAATCTCCTCATCTGTTATCTCCAGCTGTCTTGGCTGTGTTTTTAGCTCATCTTCTTTTAACACGCTCAACTCTTCCCCTCTCCTTCTGCCACCAAAGACATGGGTCTCACTGTTCAGTAAGAGGAAGAGGGATGAGAAGGGGGGAAGGAGGAAGTAGTGAGGAAAGCACAGCACAAATGTTTGATCCCTCATTCTAGATGATCATACTCTTTCCCCTTCCTTCTACTTGCTTTTTGTTCTGTAATTTTTCAACCAGGCAGTAGGAATATTGGTAATTTTCTTTTCTTTTCTTTTTTTAAAATGTATTCATTTATCTTATATGAGGGCAGGGATAGAGGGAAAGACTCTCGAGCAGACCCCCCCAGCTGAGTGTGGAGCCCCATGCAGGGCTTAATCCAGGACCCCTGACATCGTGACCTGAGCCGAAATCAAGAGTTGGATGCTTAACTGACGGAGCCGCCCAGTCACCCCAGTAAGTTCTTCTGTTGTTGGTTATATAACATGTGCCAAAATCTACCAATAACACAACATAAAATTTTAAATATGATTCTTAATTATTTATTACTGTTCTAAAAAGATGAAAACATTGACATGGGGCCTGCATTTTTTATAATAAAATTATGAATTACCTTCCAAAAAATGTTTTTTTTTTCCTCTTTCTCAATAGGTTTTAGAGATTTAGGCTTCTCTGTCAAATAACTGAAATGCTTCTGAGCCATTATTTGTGTCTTCTTTCTTCTCCCTCAAGTCCCAGAATGTTAATGCAAAGGTAAATTTTGAATAGGTAAAACAAGGATTAGAAAATATGAACAGAAGTTATATCTAGCTGCTTAGATGACTAGGGATATGATAGCAATTTGGGGCATACTCATTCTACATACATGACCTTTGCAATGCTACAGTAAAATTCTCAATATCACAGTAGCTTATTAGTACACTAATAAGCAGAGAGGTAGAAATCTTCTGATATGGATGAATGTGTATATTTTCAATATTCAGGGTATTAGGAGAGCTTTTCCTCTAGTCTCTGGAAACACAGCTTTCCATATCTTAAATTAATTATATTTCTAGCTTTACCGAGAGCAATGATAATTTTTAGCGACAAACAAAAGTTGCTTTAACTCGACTCAGCTACCCTGACAAAGAAAAGAGCAGTGAAACTCACAATGAAACTCACGTTCTCTGTTACTTTCTGTGTGTCTGAGTCCATAATTGATTTCCACAAAAATTATTGTTACAATGCTGTAGCATGGTTTTGTTACTGATCGCCTCACCAAAAAGAAGAAAAGAAAGCAGGACAAAAATTAAAAAGAATAAGAAAAGAAGTAAAGAAAACAGATTGGATGTGTAAGCAAGGATATTTTAATATTTTTAAATATTATCTCCATTCCGAAGCTCATCTGTGATGGACTGCCAAAGGAACATCATGAAATCAAGTGACTAATAGTCAATTCAAACAATAGAGTCTATGGTAAAAAGTATTTATCGTGGCTGTTAAGGAGGGCACGTATTACATGGAGCACTGGGTATGGTGCATAAACAATGAATTATGGATCGCTGAAAAAATAAAACAAAGTAAAATTTTAAAAACTACTTATCAAGATGGAACTGATCATTGCTGGTTCAACACAGCTAAAGCAGAAATAAAATATTAGCCCTATTGATTCTTTTTTTTGAATAAAAACAAAAACACTAGCATGACTTATATAAACATAATCTCATGTGCATCCGTGGAAGTAATTTATTTGGGTGGTATCATATTTATCATCCTTAGGTACATTCCAAATATGATGACAAGCTAGCAAACTGAAGTGTACTTTATTATTCACACAAAATAATGATTAAAAATACAAGTAGATAGAAAGAACCATTTGGGGTTGTACTTTTTCTCCATGGCAGTCGATTATTCTGACAGGAAAGTTGTCTGGTTATAAAAAACACAAACAACCAACAAAAACCCACCTCTTTTTTTTTAAACACAGTTCTTACAAATAATTCATTCCAGGGACACCTGGGTGGCTCAGTCAGTAAAGCAGCTGTTTTGGCTCAGGTCATGATCCCAGGGTCCTGGGATCAAGTCTGGCATGAGAGGGGGCAGGGGGTGGGGGGTGTCCTTGCTCAGCAGGGAGTCTGCTTCTGTCTCTGCCTCTGCCTTCTTGTCCTGCTTGTGCTCTCTCTCTCTCTCTCTGACAAATTGGTTCCAGTGTAACATACAGTGTTATATTAGCTTCAGGTGTGCAATAGAGTGAGTCAGCAGTTTTATACCTTACTCAGTGCTCCTCCCCGTGCGTGCACTTTTAATCCTCTAAACCTATTTTCCCTGTATTGCAGCCCAGCTTCTCACTGGCGACCGTCAGTTTGTTCTTCACATTTAAGAGTCTGGGTTTTGTTTGTCTGTTTCTTTTTGTTTGTTCATTTGTTCTGTTTTTGAAATTCCACATATGAGTGAAGCCACATGGTATCTGTCTTTTTCTGACTGATTTATCTCATGTCATTTCACCCTCTAGATCCATCCTTGTTATGGCAAGATTTCATTCTTTTTTATAACTGAGTAATATTCTATTATATATATTATATATGCGTTGTGTATAATATATAATTTATACTTCTTTATCCATTCATCTCCCAGTGGACACTTGGGCTGCACCCATCATTTGACTATTGTAAATAATGTTGTGATAGACATAGGGGTGCCTGTATCTTTTTGAATTATCATTTTAGTATTCTTTGGGTAAGTACCCACTAATGGAATTATGGGCTCATATGGTAATTTTATTTTTAGCTTTTTGAAGAAAGTCCATACTGTTTTCCGCAGTGACTGGGTCAGTTTGAATTTTCACCAACAGTGCAAGAGTCCCTTTTCGTCTACATTCTCACCAACATTTGTTTCTCGTGTTTTTGATTTTAGGCATTCTGATGCTGTGAGGTGATATCTCATTGTGACTTTAACCTGCAGTTCCTGATGGTAAGTGCTGTTGCACATCTTTTCATGTGTCTGGTGGCCTCCTGTATATCTTTGAAAAAATGTCTATTCATGTCCTTTGTCCAATTTTAATTGCATTATTTGGGTGGGTTTTTGTTGGTTGTTTGTATGTTGAGTTGTTTAAGTTCTTTATATATTTTGGACTAACCACTTATTGGATATACCATTTGCAAAGATCTTCTCCCATTCCGTAGATTGTCTTTTACTTTTGTCAATTGTTTCTCTTGCTGTGCAGAAGCTTTTTATTTTGATGTAATCTCAATAGTTTATTTTTGTTTTTTTCCCCTTGTCTTTGGAGACATCTAGAAAAATGTTGTGATGGCTGATGTCAGAGAAATTATTGCCTATGTTCTTTTCTAGGATTTTTATGGTTTTATGTCTCACGTTTAGGTCTTTAATCTATTAGGAGTTGGTTTTTGTGTGTGGCGTTAAGAAAGTGATCCAGTTTCACTCTTTCATACATATCTGTCCAGTTTTTCTAACACCATGTGTTGAAGAAATATTTCTTATAGCATTTAGAAAATTTAAGGTAGTTATTAACAAAATATTTCTGTTCTCAGAAGAAAATAATAACTTTGGGGGTGCCTGGGTGGCTCAGTGGGTTAAAGCCTCTGCCTTCGGCTCAAGTCATGGTCCCAGGGTCCAGGGATCAAGCCCCACATCTGGCTCTCTGCTCAGTGAGGAGCCTGCTTCCCTTCCTCTCTCTGTCTACCTCTCTGCCTGCTTATGATCCCTATCAAATAAAAAAAATAAATAACTAAAATAACTTTGTTATCTAGTATTGCTATTTTTCAGGGGACTGAAAGCTATAGTGAAGTGCTAGCAGCCAATGAACGTCTAATCTGGAAAGCAAGACCTTTAAAATATTAATTTCAAGGGCGCCTGGGTGGCTTAGTTGGCTAAGCAGCTGCCTTCAGCTCCAGTCATGATCCCAGAGCCCTGGGATGGAGCCCTGCATTGGTCTCCCTGCTCAGTGGGGAGTCTGCTTCTTTCTCTCCCTTTGCCTGCTGATCCACCTACTTGTGCTCTCTCTCTCTGTCAAATAACTAACTAACTAAATAAATAAATTCTTAAAAAATAATAATTTAAAAATTATGCTTATACAATAAAAATACATTAATAAAAATCGCAAAACTGTATTTAACGCAAAATGAATGACAGATGCTCCGTGTCAGCTCCCCAAAATATTAATGCCCTTTTAATTGAACTAGTTTAGAGAGATATATATTTAATTTCTAAATTAACCAGAACCAACAATACCAGTATTCTTCTACTTAGCTGTCTGGCAATACCCATTCCCTCCTATCTTCTCCATCCCTGAACTGTAGCCCCAGGATTCGCCCCCCCCCATCAAAGAACAGTCTTGCTTTCAACTGTGCTTCTCAATCTCTTCAGTCTCTGGTGCTCTTTCTCCTCACTGGCCCCTCTCCCAATTGCCAACCTCCCTTCCAAACTCACTCCTTGTGCTCTTATGAACTCACAGTGATTTACAAAAAGAGAATGACTTATTCACCTCCTTGTCTTGATTCCCAAACACCTGTCTAAAAGAAGTAATTGCATGGAGCACTGGGTGTTACATGCAAACAATGAATCATGGAATGCTACACCAAAGACTAATGATATACTGTATGGTGACCCTTACACACTTTTTTTTTTAAGTCAGTTATGGTTATCTAATCTCCCCTTTAAAAAAAAAATATATGTTGTTTTTTTCCCATTAAGTGCAGAATAAATCAAACCTTAACCATGATGTTCAAGGTCATTTTCAACATATATCACCTTCTATTACCAGACACATACTCTCTATAGTCTTTCTTCTGTCAATTTCTGCAACACTCTGGTCTTCCTATTGATCATTCTCTCAGTAAGCCATAGAACCTAATACCTCTGTGCCTCTGTTTATGTGACTCTCTGAAATATACTTCCTATGATATATCTACCTGTTCGATTCAAATGTGGCTTTCATTCTTTTTCCAATTTTGTTGTCTTTGCTCTGAAATCTAGCTCTCCTAAAGTGATGGGAGGTTTCTGAGAGTAGTAATAAAATATTATTTTTTAACTTCAAATCTCCAAGCCCGTGCCTAGAAGTTAATAATCCCTCAGTTAATGTTTACTGAAGTGAATACATTTGAAGTGAAAAAAAAATTTTTTTTAATTTATTTAACAGACAGAGATCACAAGTAGGCAGAGAGGCAGGCAGAGAGAGAGGGGGAAGCAGGCTCCCTGCTCAGCAGAGAGCCTGATGCAGGGCTCGATCCCAGGACCCTGGGACCATGACCTGAGCCGAAGGCAGAGGCTTAACCCACTGAGCCACCCAGGTGCCCCTGAAGTGAAAATTTTAATGCTATTATACGACCATTTATATAATTTGGATGAAACTCATTGATAATGAAAGTTTTGATTATATTTTTTCTTGGGATCTTCAGGACAGAGTAGTAGGTACTATAACTTCTGAGCTGTTTTTCTTTTATCAACTGGCCATTAAAAAGACTAATTGTTTCTTGCTGTTTCCAAATTCATGTTTTCAGTTGAATTCCTAAAACAAAAATCCCAATTTTCATTCTGAGAATCTCAATTTCACTGTATTAAGTAAATGCTCCCATTGAATGAGAATTTCACATGTAGATGAGAAATGTGAAACACTGGAAAGTAATAGCAGAAAACCGGTGTGATATTCTGGTTGTTTCTTGGAAAGCTCTTAGAAATATTTCATGACTAAGAGATAAAAATGCCCTTGGTAATATTGCCTTCAAACACAGAGTTGTCATCAGATCACAGTTGACTACAAATGCTTTTAGGGAGCAAAGGGATTTAATTACATTGAAGAATGATATACTGTTAGGATTTGCAATTGTAAATATATTATACATCATGTATAGGCAAAAAGAAAAAAAATAACTATAAAAATTTATTTATTAACACAGAATCCTTTTACATTTCTCTTTCTCTATTTGTCCTATAATGCGGACAGATTTCCTTAAATCTATCATTTCTTGTCTTTTCCCGGTAATTGTCAATGACACATGTGAGCCAATTCAGTAGACTTAAAAAGGTGGTCTAATGTTATGAAAAAGGGGGAAACTAATTGGCAATGATGAGTACTGAGAATTTAGCCCAATATCTTATTTGTATCAACCTTGAGTATTCATCATCTATAACAGGTATTTTCCCATGTGATTCAGAACATTCCCATGGGATAAGAATTTCTATAAAACATGAAGTGCCTGGCTGACTCCGTTGGTTATGGGTCCTACTCTTGATTTCAGCTTTGGTCTCATTCTTAGGGACATGAGTTCAAGCCCCATATTGGGCTTGATATTAGGTGTGGAGCCTATTAAGGAAAGAAAGAAAGAAAGAAAGAAAGAAAGAAAGAAAGAAAGAAAGAATTTGTCTAAAAATTAATCTAAAAGCACATAACCGTCAGAGTTAGAACTACAATACTTTAACTTTCTTCTATCATTTTCTCCTAATCAGTAGAATTGAATAAAAATAAAAGTAATAATAAATATTGTAACATGTAAAATACAGTAGTATTTTGTTCTAAAAATTATCAAGGATTTCTGTAATAATGAAGCCAACATATACAATGTAGCAAAAAACAAAGATTATCAGTGATAAGTTCAACCCATTATATTAATTACAAAATTTAACTGCTTAGAAAAAAATCCAAATTACCCCATGGAAACACATTTTTCTCAATTATTAGTAAGTTATTTTTCTATTTTATGTTTTTATTGTTTTATCTCCTCTCATTTGGTACCTTCAACCTGAATCTAAAATAAGGAAAGGAAACTTCTGGTCTGTTTGCAAACGCCAGTTGAGAAACCACTAAGTATCAATCTTCTAAATATGGTATTAAATGGATCACGATGACTGAAACTGAGTTTTGCTTGTTATGTTTAAATGTCAGGGGAAGAGATTTGCCATCTCATTTGTCCAATGTCCCTTGGCTGTGATTGTTTAACCTCCGAATGCACTAGATTGTAATACCAAGGAAAACTTAATAATACTTAGAATGAGAGATGTATTTGCTATTGTAAGCCCCCAAATTAAAAACCCAGTTGTAGATTAAATGTTCAGCTTTCAGCTGTAGATATCATGATTGAAAATGTGAATACATTAATCTTTTAGAAACATTGTTATAAATAATTGTTCACCAAGCCTCCCAAAAATTCATATTTAATCCCTATGAAAAATGGGAAAATATGCTATAATACTTGTATGCATTTAAGGCAAATTGAATTATAAATGTTAACTGGCTCTGATTCTCTGCCCGAGGGAAAGCAGACTTCATGGTAAAAGAATGGAGAGCTAGCTGGATACTTTCTGGAACTTGTAAATCAGAATGTTTTTAGGAGCTTGAGAGGTTTATGTCACTTGCTTTTAGAGTGTATAGTTTAATTTCCAAACATAAGCTTTTTCTTCTCCCCAAAGATATTTCCATTTTTACTTATAAAACAATTAGCCTTGACTTGAGAAAATGAAACAAAAAATAAAATAAATCAGGGAATATAGGGAAGATAGGATCAATTTAAGGAAGAGAGGGATAGAAAAAGATATTACACAGAAGGAAGTGGTTGAATTTACTAGAGAAAATGGACAAGAATTAGAAGAAAGGAAAAGGAGAAAGCCATTAACAGAATATCTTCAAGCACATTTGTAAAATTGCCATTGGTGATGTTAACCAAACTTAATGGGTGAAACTCTGGACTCTTTGGTGATGTGGTATTGTAGATCTTCCTTATGGATAATGTCTCTATGACTCAACACTGAGAAGTAGAAACAATGGATTAGTTCTATCTGTGATCATTCCCAGTGCCCTCCTATAAAAGAGATACATGATACACACTGCTGGTAATATAATAATAGTCAAAATGGTTCCTACTTTTTTTTTTTTCAAAAGGGAAATATATTAACTTTAATTTATAGCATTGTCCTCATTAGAAAAGATGCCTGTTACTTGCAGGACATTAATCATGGTAATTGGATAAAATTATAATATTAAAAAATGTTTATTGTCCTTAAGAATTAATAGAGATACTTAGATAAAATAGAAATAGGATTCATTGCTCTTGCCAGATAGCAAAAATGCCACCCCGTGTTAATCTACATTGCAGTGTTACTTTGCAGCTCTTCCCCTCAAGGGTTGAAGTCTATTTTCCTATCCCGGGCAGTTTGGCGGGACTCCTGAAATGGCCCGTTGACCCTGCTCAGTTGCCATGTCAACAAGCCCAGATGAGCTTGCTGTAGAGTGAGAGACCGTGGGGAACAGAATCAGCACATTTGTCTCAGCCAAGGCCCCAGAGATATGAGAGAACCCAGCCAAGATCAGCAAACCTTTTTCCTAGCTCAAATGACAGCATATTCATGAGAAAGTACAATCGGGACCTGCTGGGCTTGAACTAGAGAAGAGCTGCCAGTTGACCTGCTTGGCCTTTTAAGCCACTAAACTTCGCCATGATATTTAGTGCAGCATATGTTAAGTGATAAAATTGTAGAGAGGGTGGCTGGGGCTGAGACTTACCATCTTCCTCTTTTTCTGAATAGGTTTCTTGCTTAACTGGCCATAAAATTGAACTAAGGCATTTTCAGTCAGAGATAAGTTCAGAAAGAGGGTTCTCTTTTCCCCACACCCTCGCCAACACTTGGTATTTGTCTCTTGGTAATAGCCATTCTAGCAGGTGAAACACTGTGGGTTTTATTTCCTTTTTCCTGATGGTTAGTGCTGTGAAGCATCTCTTCATGGTGATCTGTATGTCTTCTTCAGAAAGATGTGTGTTGAGATTCTCCACCCATTTTTTAAATTGGATTGCTTGATGTTTTGCTATTAAGTAATACGAGTTCTTTGTATATTTTGGCTGTTAATCTCTTATCAGATATATGATTTACAAATGTTTTCTCCTATTCAGCAGGTTGCTTTTTCATTTTGTGGATTGTTTCTTTTGCTGTGCAGAAGCTTTTCATCGAAGACTTCTGTTTCAGTAACGTAATGTGTTTGCCACCAAACCACCAAGGGTCTAACTGTAGTATTGTTCTAATATGACTGCAGTTGATTATACAACTAAACTAAGGACGTTATTGAACTAAATGTGCATATTTGTTCTAGTTTTTCCCATTAGTACAAACAGTACAATTCCATGCACAAATGTGAAATGGTTTAATAGGTGAATTCAAGGACAGTGACACTTTTAGTCTAGCAGAACTTTGAAAAATAAATCAATGGCTTCTGGTTGTGGAATTTTTCTGACGTAGTGGCTGCCGTGGCTATCGACTTCTCAGTCTCTGCATCTATTTCTTTCCCTGGAGCATCCTGTCCACTCCCGTGTAATAAGCAGAATCCTATCTATGAAATAGCCATCATGCATTTGTCTTACTTACCCAGCCGCTTCGACTCTCCTGCTCCAGAAATGTGAAGTTCTGAATTATCAAGTATTCAAACCAAGTATTGGTTTAGAACACCATCATAGCAGATGATAAACATACACTTGAAAAGAGGAATCAAGTTTATTATCAAAAATTATTGGACTAGGATCTTGAATTTCTCATGTTCTGCAAACATGCCATGTAACTTCTGTTCCCCTGCACTCCTTCTCATGTTATGTGTTCTTCATATGATGTTTCCGGTGCCTGTTCTTTCTTTGAAATTCTACTCTTGAATATGCAGATAAACCCCTGACTCCAGGAACGTCATATGATCTCCCTGATATGAGGAAGTGGTGATGCAACATGGGGCCTTAAGTGGGTAGGAGAAGAATAAATGAAACAAGATGGGATTGGGAGGGAGACAAACCATAAGTGACTCTTAATCTCACAAAACAAACTGAGGGTTGCTGGGGGGAGGGGGTTTGGGAGAAGGGGGTGGGATTATGGACATTGGGGAGGGTATGTGCTTTGGTGAGTGCTGTGAAGTGTGTAAACCTGGTGATTCACAGACCTGTACCCCTGGGGATAAAAATATATGTTTATAAAAAATAAAAAAATTTTAAAAAAAAATCAAAAGGGAAAAGATTTTGTGTGCCAAAATCTTTTATTATTTAAAATTTTAAGAATAAAGACTTGAATTTTACTTCCCCAATAGTGATTAGCACATATATCTGAATTATCTTTTTAAGTTTCCAAAAAATGTATCTGAAAATCAATGATGAACTTTTTCAACTGAGAAGCAGCTTCGGCCCAGCTGCTACAGCCAGTGAGTGCAAAAGGCTCAGGAAATCTGTTTCTCTGAAGCCAAAAAGCTGGTAATGTCAGACTAGGAACTACTTTTCTTGACTTCCGACTGTGGACTCTTTACCAGACTGTCTTACACAGTAATTTCCACATAATGAATGTTCAATAAATGGCTATTCGGCTACTTTTAAAGTTTTGAATAAGTCAAGACAATTCATAATTAGTTCTCACAAAATACGTCAGAATGCAGCCTTGCCTTCTATGAACACACCCATGTCCAGTGTTCACATTTATCTTAAAACTGTGTTCATTTGGGGGCACATTAGATTTGTTTATTGTTTTTTTATTTATTTTAATGTTTTACTCCTGTAACAACTGAAAGCGGATAACCCCAAGACTCACAAACGTATTGTATATCCTTAAAACAAAGAAAAAGAACAAGAATTGGGTAATGAATCAGAAAACTGCCTAAGACTAACTAGCAGTCTGAATGCAGATCAAAGCTCGGGGCCTCCTCCTATCTGAGGCGTGTAAGAGAATACACCATGCTAAGTCACCTCATTATTAATTTATGGGAGTGGATTAGGAAAATACAATGCAATGTTTTCTGATAAAACTGCATGCTGTTTTATTTGATGAATTTTATATATAGGACATTAGACAATTTATTAGAAAGTAACATTAGACAATTTACTGGAAAGTAACTTCAATAGAAATTTTAGAAAAGATAAGAACCATTTATATTGCTGTTTTGAAAGTATCCTCTTAATAAAATGCAAAGGCATAACATTCTATATATTGTTTTGTGAAGACAGTTCTAAGTGTAATAAATACATAAAATCCATGTAGCTTTCAGATTATTTTTTTCCAGTTTAAGTTTAAGTGGTTAAGGGGAGCTGTTGGAAAGTATAAGGAGCTAACAATTAGCATGTTTTTCTTTAATTGTCAATTGTATCATTATTTCCTTGGATGGAAACTAGAAGATAAATCATTCCAAATTATGGTTTGGTCCTATTCGGTATTATTTATGGGAATATTTAAATATCAAGAATGCAGTTGGCATGCTTGATACTTTGTTTAGAATTCACAAAGAACCTGGCGTAAATGTATTGCCTTTGTTCTTCTCCACTGGAATAAGCTGTAAGAATTTCCACATGCAATCCCAGGTTTTTCTCAGGGAACGTCATTTCATCGGCTCAAATGCTTACACGGGTCATTTGCCCAGATTCTTCACTATCAAGCTTGAAAGTTATAAGCGTTTGGGGACTTTAAAAACTGGAATTGTATCATTCTAGATTTTAAGGGAAAGATTCAAGGTTCTCTAGATGCCTGCTCCCTTGATAACCTGTCTTGGTACTGTTCATCCAGGGGTGGGGGGGGGGAGAAAAATGTAGGACTTGCCTCTGTTCTACTCACCATTAATCCCTGTAGAGTTTCTGATTTTTCAGTTAAAAGAAGCCCCCAAAACTCATCCTATTTGAGAGCAGATAAAGGTTTTCTTTGTTGAGATTCTCTCTGTAGCGTCCAGCTTTATGTGATATTGTGATAAGGATCTGGAGGTGTCCTCAGAAGCACTTTTCTACATGTAGTTTTTGCCCATTGGCTCAAAAGCCATTGACAGATCAAAAAACATTATGAGATGTCATAAGTTGCTCCTCTAATCTCAATGTGGCAATTATTACTAGAAATTAATATAATGAGACTAGAACCCTTCAAGGTTTTAGATAAGGAAGCTCATAACGGCAGTTACAGAAAAGGAAAAATAATAAAAATGACAATAATACAAATTATGAGGAATTCCGTAAGAATAAATCCCCAGGTCAAAGGAAAGATTTTAAGAATTGGGTAAAAATGTTCTTCATGGTGCATCTGGGTGGCTTAGTTGTTTAAGCAGCTGACTCTTGTTTTCAGCTCAGGTCATGACCTCAGGGTTCTGAGATGGAGCCCCGTGTAGGGCTCCGCACTCTGGAGAGTCTGCTTGAGATTCTCTCCCTCTCCGTCCCCCCTCACTTTCACGCAAGGGAGAGCTCTCTCTCTCTCTCCCTCTCCCTCTCTCTCTCTCTCAAAAAAAAAAAAAAAAAAGGTCTTAAAAGAAAAAGTCCTTTACACTGAGCCATGAGATAAATGAGTTAAGCCAGTGGAACTGTGGTCTTCTAGCCACAGGAGCAAAACTTGAGGTGATATTATTTAGCCAATCATTGATAGAAAATTGTACCTCTATAATTCCTCTTTTTAAATTTATGTCACACACAGCTTTGTCTCTAAATAACATTCATTTCTCTAACAAATGACAAATACAATGCCTCCTCTAAGACATTTTTGAACATGCTACGGTGATTATAATTAACATATAATGCTTACCTTTTCAATAGCTTCTCAGGTGTTCTGTTTACTTTTGTTATTGTCAATGCTATTTAATTTTGTTGGTTTGTTGGTTTTGTTTTGTTCCCCCCTCCACACACAAGGGCTCAGTTGACGATGAGAGATGTTTTGAGAGAATTGGGAATTTCAAGCGCTCTCATCTGTGAGTGCGCACTCATTACTCACATAGCTATCGTGGACCCTCCAACTATGATTCAGTTTCTGAGATTCCCTGGCTGATGACAAAACAAGAACAAAAATAAAACAAACAAAAAGAAGTGGGCTTCTCAAGGAAAGTGGGAACTGCGATGACAGACAAAACCTGGACTACCTTTTGAACATTTTTTAACTGCATAACAGTCTTTCCTGTAGAATTTCTAAACAGCATCAGGCTCGAGCACCCTGTTGCCTGCTAAAGGATGGCGGTGTTTGGAATGATTTAGGGCTATCCAGGGCTGGTGTAGCCTGCATTGTGCTGACTTACTGCTTCCCTCGGTTCATTCCTTCATTCCATCCATACGCATCTGCACACACACACCCTTGCAGCCACCGTGCTGGTAAACAATGTTAGAATAAACATGAATAAAACATACCCCGTTGGCCAGATCTTTCTATCCTCTGTTAGGGATAGCACAAACATCTAAAACTATTTGGTTAATTCCTGTTAAATACGGTACTGCAATCTCATTAGTTAGGGCCATTTAGGACCCACTCTAAATGTCAATTTTATTTCCATTCAGACACATAATTGAGGTGTCATTATGACACATCTATAGGAGAATTCTGCAGTCCTGTCAGGATACAAGAGCTATGTCAATGGCTCCACAGAAAAGATCTCTGCTTTGCTGGAACTGCAGTTTAGGTGAATACCGTCTAACACACACCCCTACCCTTGTGCAAACATCTCATTTGAATATTGACTTGGTGGAGGACAAACCTCTGAGTAATAATTGACAGTGGGAATCCTACCATGTTTGAGTTTTATAGATTATAAAGAACATGGTACACTTCTTTTTTTAGGAAATTATATTTTGTTGTTTTTCCAATAGAATAAAGTTTTCTAGAATATTAATCCCAAGAAGCAAATGGATAATGTCATCAACTTGTCCTCGTTCCCCTCGTTTATTTATTTATTTTTAAAGATTTTATTTACCTATTTGACAGACAGAGAGCATAATTAGGTGGAGAGGCAGGCAGGGAGAGAGGAGGAAGCAGGCTCCCCGCTGAGCAGAGAGCCCGATTGTGGGGCTCGATCCCAGGACTCTGGGATCATGACCCGAACCAAAAACGAAGGCTTTAACCCACTGAGCCACCCAGGCCCCCTGACATGAATCTCTTGAATATCAGCAGAAATTCACAAGATAAGCACTGAACAAGAGAAATATGTAACATCTCAAAATTATCTTTTGATCTCTACACACACACACACACACACACACACACACACACACACACTAATTAACTATGTTTACTTTGTAAACCCTAAAGGACTTAATGTTGCTACTTTAATTGAGCCAAAACATCTTATAGTTGTAAGAGTTGGATAGCTTTCAAATAGTATGCTATGCAAAATTTGTCAGAATAAATTCTTGGAACTCTCATGGTACACGATATAATCATTCCCAGACCACTTTTCATGTGTAGATTAGAAGCCAAGACTGTTTTCCATAAGGTTTGTTTTATATGGATACAGACAATAAATTTTTACCAACATTTGATAAGCTGGATATTTAATGAAGAAGAATATTTTACACAAAAATCTACATTTCAAAATTCCCTTGGTGAATCAGAAGATCTGACTACAATGGACGCATATTTTTGTAATTTAACTATTGCCTCTGTTTAGTAGGAAGGTTATTTTTCCAGTTTCTTTCCACATATCCCTGTTTTGTGGATTCCGAGTCAATTACCACATACCATTTTATATCTGGCGGGATTCATTCTTAACTCCTTTCTCTGATCTTTTAGACATTTGTGATATGGTCATCACCTAGGGAAAATCACAGGATGTCACCAAGATTTTATTTTGTTTTTATTTTTTTCAAGGATTTAGATAATAAAATGTCTTCATATGTGAATTTTCACGTATTCTAGTGTTCTTTACTTTTAGTCAAAATGTTGATCTCTCTTGAAATTTTCTAGCTTATTTACATTTGTTCCCTTTAATTTGCACTTACATTTTTATTATACAGACAAGATTCAAAGAGAATTTTGTGGAAGATTCTTCCCAATGCCCTGTGATTTCACATGTGGGTTTTAAACAATACCAGAAACTTAATGTTACTAAGAATCTTCTTTCACTGCCAAGAGTTCCATGTTCCAAATAAATTATTCTGATTTCATTTATTTTCTTTACATATGAGGAATAAATCCTTCTTTGGGAAGAATTGAGGTTTAGTTACGGTTTTGCCAAAGGGTTTTGATGATGAAAAAGATTATTTAGGTCGCCTATTAATGTAAAAGTCACTACAAGAACAAAATCTGCTACATAAAGGTTTTATTCCGTTTTGCCTTCAGGATTTTGTTGCACAGCATATAAATATGTTGATACATTATCTGATAAAATCAGTTTGCAATCATACAAATTAATAGAATGGATTTATTATTTTTATCAAGTAGTAGAAGCAAGTACCCTCCTGGGAAATAGGACTTATCTCTGAATTGAAGCAATTAAAATTATGCCACTGAACCACACAACCTTAGCCTTGTGTGGTTATTTAAAAATTGCTTCTGGTCATATGAAATACATTTTTAATGAGATGCATAGAGAGATGGAAGTACTTAAGGATATAAAGCCTCGATGGTAAACATCATTTTGAATTCCTGTTAAAGTATGTATCACATCAAAAGTAATCTGATCACTCACTTCTGATAGGAAAGCTATACTTCCGCTATTGTCTAGGGTCCTCTAGAATAGGATTTTATGGTTTTCTAAGGAAGGAACTCATTGTGTTTCATGACTTACTGTTGATATGAATTTCCATTCCTTTATAATTATGTATGAATGAATTTTAATTTATTAATTTTAATTTATGAGTTATATGTATAAGTTGTCTTTATACATTTTTTGTGCCTTTATACACTTTTAGGAGTGTGGGTATTGATAAACTTTATTTATTTATTTATAATTTACTATTTATTATTATTATTGTTATACTTATTATTTATTTATATTATTTTATTATTATATTGATAAACTTTAAGAAAACATTTTATAACTTGTCCAACATCTAAGGATATTAATGATATCCCAATTATCCTGTCAGTATTCTACACTGTAAAAATATTTCAATTAAGAAATGTATGTTATTTAAAGCATTCTGAGATGGGTACACTGGATTGTATTTTCCATAAAGACATTAAAATCATATATGCACTTAATGATACTGGTAAAAGTGACACTTATAGGAATTTTACGCAAACATTTTACATCCATGGTAATATAAAATATTTTTGTATCATAGGGAAAATAAGGAAATATAATGCTACTTGTTCCCTCTATTTGTATTGGTGTAGTATTAATTATTTTGGGATCATAATATTATATCATACTACATAATCTCAAAAAGAGTCTTCTGGGGGTTAGATTGAACAGATCTGAGAAACATGTTAACAAAGGAATAATCGTACAGTACATGTGAATCTTACTCCTCGGATTCTTGCCAAGAGATCTTTGGGAAAGTGGGGTGTGATGGGTAGTTTCATATGTCAGTTTTCCGAGTATTTGGCTAAACATCACTTCTGGGCGTGTATGTGATGGTATTTTCAGATGAAATCAGACTTAACAGGTAGACTGAATAAAATGATTTGCCCTCCCCAGTGTGAGTGGACATGCTCCAATCTGTGCAGGGTCTGAGTAGAGCAAAGAGGCAGAGAAAGGAAGACTCGACTCTTCCTGCCGGGTGGCTTGAGCTGGGGTGTGGGTATTGGCCTGCCTCCACGTTCCCATTCTCAGGACTTCAGACCCAGACTGAAATGTCCACCTCCATCTCCTCTGGTTCTCAGACCTTCAGATGTGAACTAAATTGTACCAGTCGGCTTTACCCCTTACTGCCACTCCTTCTCATGTTGTCAGTTTATAATTTAAATATTTGGCCGACCTTCCAAGACAGACAACCACTCTTTTTCTCTTCTCTTTGGATTTTTGATGTGTTATAATTGTGATCAGTTCCCATTAACTGGACATATTAAGATTAGTATCATAATTATAAAAGTCAGAGTTACATTTAAATTATAAAGACCATCACTGCATTTTGGTCTTTTTGTGATGAAAATAGAAAGCAGTGTTCTGAATTGGTAATCCTATTGGGAAACCATGAATTAAAGATTTAAAACCTTTCCAGGGCCACAGTTTCAAATGATCTTAGCATGCAGAACACTTCTGGTCCAAGCAAAGAATTCCTTAATTGGTAGGAATTGGAGTGTACCAATTAAGGAATTCTCTTAGCTTCTTGTAAATTTGGAAAATAATATATGTTCAGAGAAGCCTCAAAAGGAATTCCACGGAGACACTAATGAAGGGTGTCCCTTAAATGGATAAGGGTGACAAAAGGAGGAAGAAAAGAGAAAGCTAGGGGCAAAGAGAGTTTAACAGATTATGGTTTCTTATGACTTAGCCCTCTGCAATGTGATGGTCACTCTTCTGCCAAGAAGTGGGTCTAACTCTTCTCTGAAGTCTGGATTCGATTATGTGATTTCCTTTGGATAATGAGGCATTTGTGCATATGACACGTGCAGACACATGGAAAATGCATGCTTATTGGTACATGCTCTTCTTGTTGGTTCTGGAGCACAGCCATCGGTGCACACCCTTTTCTGTTGCTTTTGGAACATGACTGTGACGTGACTAAATCTACAGTAGCCAGTTAGAAGCCAGATACATGTGATGCAGCTGACCCCAGGCCCGAGTCACCCGCCAGCTGACCTGCCAGCAGACTGGAGCCGCACGACTGAGCCCAGAGCGAATTCCCACACTCAGCACCAAGGACCTAATAAAGTTTTATTGCTCCAAACCCGCAGTTCCAAGGTTGTTTACTATGCAGCAACCCTATGTGATAGAGATGGACCTTTTTCCCTCTTTCTTTTATCTGTATTGAATTGAATTTAGTAAGAACCAGAGGACCAGTGGAGTTATTGGAAATTCATCCTGTATTTGTACTTCCCTTCAAAATTCCGTCACTCATAACCGGCCTGATCAATTTGAATATTATTTCTCTGCAATATTACTGAAAGAATCCTAGGAAAAATCACAATACACTTGGAAGAAAAATTTCCAATTGATGAAAAAAGTAGCATATATCTGATTTTAAAAATTGTTTTCCACTCTAAGAGCAGAGGGACCAGGGAGAATAAGCAGAGCCAGAAGTCTATACTACTACTAAACTAAAATATAAGCAGCTAGCAAGATAAGTGCAGTTAACATGATTAGACTTAGAGCAGAGATAAGATCCTCATTTTGGAAACACAGATAAGTAGTAGATGGAAATACCTGGTGGGTAAAAATACCAAAAGAGACCTAAGTAAACATGGTAGACAATGCATTAGACTTTTACAGGCAATGAAAAACACAAAAAACAATCCAACAAACCGAAGAATTTTCCTGGGCTCGTTGTATAAACATTTTCTCCTTCTTGATTTTGATGTTGATTTCAAATGCGTATACAGGAACAGAAAAACTGGAGGAAGTTTTTAAAATATGACTGAGGAATTGAGGTACTAATTTGTGAAGAAGGATTAAAGGATATAAATGCAGTGATTGGTTAAAGGTAAGTGGATGGAAATAGGACGGCTGTCTCCTCATGAAAGACACAGGAATACTTTTTTAAAAAAGGCTTTCATATTTATTTCAGTACTTTGAACTCTTTGAAAACTTCAATCCATATTATATTAAAAATTAAGCATTTTTCTCCATATACAAGAAAGTATATTACATAGAAAAGAAAATTTAATGAAATATATTTATTGTTCCTAAAAGATGAACAGAAAGATCAGATATTAGAAATTCCAAACTTGAGGTAGATGGTGTTGATAGTAGCAATTCTCTATTATTTTTGATCATAGCACAAAATAAGTCATACAAATGCTGCCACTTGATATTTTTATCACCACTTTTTGCTTCCCAAAATATTTGCAATTGCATTCGATAGCACACATATAAATCAAAAGCAGATAAATTAGAAATGTAATATAAAATCATGACATATTAAAAATCTTAATTAATATAATTGTAATTAAGCATTAAATTTACCTCTGAGCTTCCTGTGATCCAAAGCAACACTTCTGAAGTGCCAGGTTAAATGATGTAGTCAGAGGAGGCAAGCCTACTCATCAGAAGAGATAAATAAAATAATGATGAAGTAAGAAAATCCAGAAAGAAAGTTCTTCATGCTTCCTCTATATATCTCTTTCAGATTTTATTTGAGTTTTATTCTAACATCTAGGAAAACTACTTAACCTTCTCAGCCTCATTTTCATGGTCTGTACAATGACAGTTATTGAAGTTATTTTATCTCAGGCAGATGTTTTTGGGTAGATCTTTGATGCTGTAACTTGAACTCCAATGAGAATAGTTCTAACCCAAGTTAATAAAATATCCTTATTTGCAATGTGTCCTGCAGCAGGTTTTATTATTTATTTTCCACAATAACAGCAGAGGGAACTTTCAAGCTCAAATACCACTGTGATAAATATTAAACCATATCGGTCTACTGGGGAAAAAGCAAAAAAAGGCAAAACTTAGGGTGGAGAAATTAGAAATCCCCCTATAATTTAAGGTAGAGATGATGAATTAGATTTCATCTGAAAAGTACAAGAACCACATTTAGGCAATTAGAATACTGAAAATGTGAATTGTGTACTTAGAGACCAAAACAGATCAATTTGGAAAAAGTCTGGGAACAATAAGAGCCTCATTCATATTTCTCAATTTGCCATTACTGGCCACTTGCTGTTATGGTGATTTATGATTGGTTTATGTTCTGACTTGACATTGGGGAATGTCACTCACAGCACTGACAAGCACTTCCACAGGGTCTATGCTGTCCAATCAAGGCGATGACATCATTCTTCTACGATCAACTTGCTCATGGTTCCTTGCCAGTTTCCTTGCTGTCTTTTCATTGCCATGGTCATCATCGTGAGTTATAAGCCTCTTACCAATAATTTGAATGACCTCAATTTCTTTCCACATTCTTCTTCAGTGCATGATACGTACATTTTACTTTTTCACATCTTTCACATATTAGCAAAGTAGTCATTTAAAATGCATGCAGAGCTAGAAAGTAAATTACTAGGGTAAAGGGCATTTCAAGATGATTGAAAATATGCCTCATGAGCTGTTGCTTTTTCTGTTTCACAGAGTTACCAAAAAGGTGTTAGAAATGTGATTTCGCAGGTAAATATATATGTGCCAAATACATGTTTTTGATTTAATGTACCCTTCCTTAATGTTTTTACATCAGTTTTATTATAGTAAAGACTGAAAATAATATTAATATGACATAGCATTGCAGGATGTAAAGCCTTGGGAAACTTAAAATTCTCAAGCACTTAGTTGAAGTTTTATATGTACGATTTTAATGAAAATTTGAGGCCGTTTTCAGGGTTTGCTCATATCTTTAATCTGTTGTTTACAGATGGTATCTAATTTCACATGTATCTTTCCATATGTTACCTGAAAAAAAAAATATATATATATATATATGATCCAGAGTTACTTGGAGCAACTGGTACATTTGTTAGAATACAAAAAAAAAAAAAAAAGTGGAAATTTAGATTTTGGAAAGCGAAGTTTACCCAATCACGACCACAGTTATAATGGTGTAAAATTTATTAATGACTATATATTGTTGATATTTTTATGTTGAGTTACTTCTCCTTTTCTTCTTTAAAAACTTTGTTCTGCAAACCTAATGCAATATGTTAAATCTGTTCCATTTTCTTGCACTTTCTGCAAGTTGAGGTTTTCCCAAAATATGAGTTCCTCCTTTTCTCCAACAATGCATCTTCAGGTGTTGTCAATGGATAGACCAAAAATAATTTGAACCTGAGAAAAAGTTCCCCAAATTAATATATTTTATTAAGGTATTTCTATGACCATTTTATCCATTAGTTACTTAGACACAACTCTGGAACAATCTTTGGAAAAGTAGGCCAGACAGGGAGTAGTTTGAGGGACCCAGACACCGGCCCTTACAGCAACACATTGGTATGGCAATTATGTCTTCCTGAAGCTACACCCCCTTTGGTTTTAAGCTTCTGTTCAAAAGCAAATAATCCTGGAGGAGTTCTAATTCGGATGTTTTATTAACTGACCGTTTCTTCCACCCAAAACCTAATTCTAGCTCTGGGTATATGGGAGTCATTCTCTCCCTTATATTGTCTCCCTTTGTCTTCATAATAACCAGGCATTATTTTACGTTTTTGCAACACAGCAGGCTGATTCTCAAAGAGTTCAAAGCGTTGATGCAACATTTCCATATTTATGCGGTTAGAAATTGATGGCATTGGTGTTATGGGTCCTTCAGAACAACACAGAAAGGTGGTAGCAGGAGGGAGCAGAAGGCATGGGGTGGAGAGACACAGACAAGAAATGCCGTGAGGGCGATGGGAGAAGAGGAGGGTTTCATAGATGAACTTAGATCTGCTCCAATGTGATGGGTGTCACAGGTGCAAGCTCTGTGAGTTTGTCAGGTTCTATTTTTACCTCAGGGCATATTACAGAGAGTCTTATACTGCTGGAGTCCTGGGTTCAGAGGAGAAAATCAACAGTGGACATTAACCTGTCTGACTGGGCTGCGTTAAAAATGATCATAACTGATTTCCAAACTATACTTTTTATCATGATACACTTAATAAAACCTCTGATGACTACAGTAGGGGAAGTAAATGTCTTACTCCCTATTAGCACACATTGTCAGATTGCCACACTGTGCTTTAACAGAAGGAGAAAAGAAACATATGGTTCTCTGTGAAAAATTTATATGATTTCTGGGCAGCAGACCTTACACTAGCAATAGTGTTACCTTTGGAATCATATGCCAGATAGCTTTATGCAAGTGAATTAGGGTAAAAAAGAAAGTGTATATCAGTCTGAAAGGAATCTGTCCATTAAAAATGTGTCCTGTGGCAGTTTTGTGTCTAGACTCCCACTAAATTAAGGCAAATTATAGCAATTGTTAGCAACTGCAGTTTTATGATAAGTCTAAATATTTTCTCCCTCATAAAAGGTCTTAGGAGTTTGACATATTAACTGCTCTGTTATATATCAACTGAAACATCAAAAAGTGCAGATTACAATGAATTTAGCTTTATACGTCACAACTCTGTCTTCGAAGGACTGGACTCATTCATCTTCCTTGATGAAGGTAAAAACACACCTTTACCTCATTTCAATAGAACAACTATTTTTAACTTACAGTCCATGGATGAACCGTAAGTGCCCCAAAAATCTATGCAAAATTTTAGATACATTAGCCCACGTGAATTTTTCTGGGGAGAGAATCAAAAGTGGCCCATGATTTTTAAATGGATTAGAACTAGCCTTTCTATAAACTGTGTGGAAATAAAAATATAATTTTATTTGGCTTCTATTTCTTTCTTTAATCTGTACTTTCTCTTTCTCTTGGTAGATATTAATTATTGTCACTTTATATAACAAAGAGTAGCTAAGATCCCAGATTCTAAGAACTATTAACAAGTTTTTCTGAAAATACACTTAAAAAAATCTATATTTGTGGTATCTCCTGTACAGATTAGAGAAATGGCAGAAACCACATTTTACTCATATGAAGAAGACTTATTTCCAACAATTAAATGCCATATACCGATCTAAGACTCATTGTTGGTTCAGAAGATGGCTTTCAGTTTCTTAAGTATGTCCTGAAATTAAGTATGTGGAGTAGATTATATGTTAGTGCCAGGGTAAGGGAAAACGGAGAGTCTAGTGAAATTTCAGCAGAGTGATCTGATTTTTTTTCCACTTTTTTGCATAAATTGTAATTTTTTAAAGGCATCCTTGTATTCACTACTAACACCACTCTAAACCTTTTTATTTCTGATTTTAGTCTTGATTGGTGGTCACTGATTTTACATTTTAGAAAAAAATCTAAATTACAGCTAGGTACAGATTTAATCTTTTGTTGGAGAAACAATGTTTTACATACACAATTACTTTGCAAGAAGTAATATTTAAAGTGATTCTTCTAGGACTATTCATCCTAATTGTCATATACCCTAAATTTAATTTCCTTAGTCTTTTTTTTCTATTCCTAACTTGGTTGACATTTTTACAAATAATTCCACTTCCCACAGACTGACAAGTTGGGAATATGAAGAGCTGACTAGAATAAAAAGTATTTCCCTCTTTATATTTTAAGGGATTTTCTAGTCTAATACGCTATCAGTTGAGAGAGTGAGGATTCAAATTGAAGTTAAATAACATGATTTGTTACAACTTCCTATTTCCTAATTGACATTTCAAATAGCTAAGTGAACATCAGAATGTCATATTCTAAAAGTTACCACATGCAGAATACTTAAAATGTCAACAATAGAAATAAGGAAAATTTCCCTCACTCTCATTCATCCCTTCTATTTGGTACCCCAAGAAGTCTTGAAATATATTTTATTTTATTTTATTTTTTTACGATTTTATTTATTTATTTGAGGGAGAATGAGTGAGAGAGAGCATGAGCGAGGAGAAGGTCAGAGGGAGAAGCAGACTCCCCATGGAGCTGGGAGCCCGATGCGGGACTCGATCCTGGAAGTCCAGGATCATGACCTGAGCTGTAGGCAGTCGCTCAACCAACTGAGCCACCCAGGTGCCCTTGAAATATATTTTAAAAGTTATAGCTCTTGGGCTTTGAAAAAAAACAAACCATCTCATTAAATACAAACACCAGCTTTCTTAAAAAATTATATATTTTATTTATTTATTTATTTGACAGAGAGAGAGAGGGAGGGAACCCAAGCAGGGGAAGGGGCAGAGGAAGAAGCAGGCTTCCCGCTGAGCAGGGAGCCCAATGTGGGGCTCAATCCCAGGACCCTGAGATCATGACCTGAGCCAAACTGAAGGCAGACACTTAATAGACTGAGCCACCCAGGCCCCCCGGACACCAGCTGTGTTTTATTCTAGGACAGAAAGTGGCTTAACAAACTGTCCATAGAATTGACAATGTCATTCTTTCCCAGAGCCAGGGTACAAACAAGATTTGACAAAATTGTTTCTTTGAACTTTCAAGGGCCTGTTAGAATCTTCTGTACTTTGCAAGGCAGAAATATGCATAAAAATGTTATGCGACATTTTCAATACTCCTTTAAAGGGAAAAAAGAAACAAAAGAGAAACACATTTTAATATGTTTATAATAATGATGTATGAATTTAATGCTTTTATTAATTTTGATTTTAAAGAAAGAAAATTGATTCCTATAGGCATCAGCTAGTAAACTCAGAAGGTGAGATTTGAATCCAGGAAATTCAGCTGGAGACACCAGGTTCATAGCCATGAGGCTCTAGCATCTCTCAATATGTAATTGTGTAGATATGACAAATGAGTTGTGTAAAGCTTTTATTTAACATTATTTTTACTAGAAGCATATTTATGAATTTATATTTACACATTATTTATATTATTGCTGACCAATTTTATAGCCACACACACAAAAGAAATCTTTTTAGCTGGGGCTTCTGGGTGGCTCAGTGAATTAAACATCTGCCTTCAGCTCTGGTCAAGATCCCAGGGTCCTGGGATGGTGCCCCACGGGGGGCTCCCTGCTCAGTGGGGATCCTGCTTCTCTCTTTGTTCTGTTATAAAAACAAATAAAAATTCACAAATATTATAACCAGATCTCTCTAAAGATAATTATTTGACTAATATTCTAGGGAAACTAATGGAGTAGCAAAGAGAGAACATTCTCCATGTTAGGAAAAAAAGAAATTTAAAATTTATAAATTCCCAAACTGTTGGTTACCAGAGGGGAAGTGGGCAGGGGTATGAGTCAAATAGGTAATGGGGCTTCAGGAGGGCACTTGTGGTGAGAACGGGGTGTTACAGGGCAGCGTTGAATCTAAGATACATTGTGTGTTGACTAACTGTAATTTAAATAAAAACTGAAACAGATGATACATTCCGTTTGAGAGCAAGAGGGAGAGAGCAGGAAGAAGAAGAAAGAAGAAAAAGGAGAAGGAAGAGAACAGGAAAGAGGAGGAAAAAGGAAGGAGAAGGAACAGGAGCAAGAGAAGAGAGAAGGAAAGAAGGAAAGAAGAACATTCTAGTTACGGCAGCTACCGCAGAAACGGATCTGACAGTGTATGCTTCTATCTTTCTGAAACACTAATGACATAATACTCAAGCTGTAACTTACATACCTAGTTTTGTTATTGAAAAAGAAGGTAATTTATCATAATCTGCATAGCATAAAATTATGAGGTTTGATGGAAAATTGTTTTTATATATGTTTTTGGTGCCATATCATGTGATATATATATATATATATATATATATATATATATATATATATAGTTTAAAGGCCTTAGCTGAAGTGAGAAGGTATTTTAATACTAGAATTTAAATCACATTAAAATTCCAAATGTGTAAACGCATTCTATGTACGTAGTATATAAATGTACTCTATTATATGACCCTTTTTGCTAAGTTTTCATGTATCAGTGCCCACTGTTTCAGCTTTTATTAAGAACGCTGTGAGGGGCACCTGGGTGGCTCAGTTGTTAAGCCTCTGCCTTCAGCTCAGGTCATGATCCCAAGGTCCTGGGATCGAGCCCTGCATTGGGCTCCTTGCTCAGTGCGAAGCCTGCTTCTCCCTCTCCCACTCCCCCTGCTTGTGTGCTTTCTCTCACTGTCTCTCTCTGTCAAATAAATAAATAAAATCTTAAAAAAAAAAACAAAAAACACTAGGTGAATCTACACTACCCTATTCCATATTACTAATTAATCATGAAACCACGTAAAAAAACAATGATTTTAATATTACATACTTTGAAATAAATGGAAATACATTTCAAATAATGTATTTTTTCATATGGAAAAGATGATGTATATAGTATCTGAATTGTTAAATATTTTATATCTTTGAAGCTAGTACCTGTATATTTACTCTTTTTACATGGCCATTTTATGTAAAAAAAGAAAGAAAAAAAAGAAATGTTGACTCAGTATTTTGCTTTCCCAAGAATATTTACTTGTTTCAATGCCTGCCATTGTTCACCTGTTCACCAAAGTTAGGCATCTGTCAGCGGATTTTCTTTATACATGTATTCATCTAGGCATGCAGTTGGAAGCAACTGAAATCTGTCTTCGACTTATTTAGGCACGATCAGCTAACAACTATGGGCTCATATTACTTTCTAACTTCCCTTGCCCCCAATCTAGGTTACAATTTTGAAGAAATCAGAGGAGGTTTCTATTTGGCCTGGCATGTATATGAACCTTCAAATATGATAGAGGCCAGAAGGTTAACAATTATGATTGACAAATTATGAATCATTTGTCTGTACTTTGGTCATTACTACAAAAGAATGTCATTGACTGGAATTAAAATAAAAATTAAAAAGGCAAAAGAAAGAAAGAAAGAAAAAGAAAGAAAGAAAGAGAAAGAGAAAGAAAGAAAGAAAGAAAGAAAGAAAGAAAGAAAGAAAGAAAGAAAGAAAAGAAGGAATGTGGTTGAAGAGGCAGATCCCTAATTAACTGACAATTTGGTGAGGAGGATGATACCAGAAACCATGTAGCTATAGAGGAAACAAAACCAAACAGAATAAAACAGATCTTCCAGTATGCTTACCTGTGGCTTAACAAAAATTCCTCCATGTCTTTCCAGCTCCACCAGATGAAATAATTATAACTTTATAACTTACTTAACATATTTTTCTATAAAAAAAATAAACACTCCAAATTCTATGAAAGCAGGAAAAGTTGACTCTGGGTTCCTGGATCTAATTCCATGTGTACGTTGTAGGGGTTTCCCACACAACACCAAGCAATTCTGGAAGCAGCAGGATGTAATGAGCATTGAGTCAATCATGACAGCGTCTTCCAAGAGACAGCACCCACTCCGCAGGCCGAGGGCTCGTCCTACCAGAAGACACTGCTCCACCACATCAGAGACCGGCTGCAAGTCCAGGTTGTTACCTGCACGTCTGACCACGTAGCTGTAAACCAGATTCCCACAGCCCTCTCCTTTCGGGGAGGAAGTTTGCTGCAGTGGCTCTCAGAACTGAGAAACATTTCAACTGCTAGTGCTCCAGTGTATTATAAAAGAGTATAACTCAGGAGTAGTCAGAGGGAGACAGGCGTGGAGAAGGATATGAGGACAGGGCAGGGACCCTCCAAGCCCTCTCCCGGAGTGCCACTGTCCCAGTACCTCCCTTTATTCACCAGCCCAGAAGCTCCGCACACCGACTTTCTCGGTTTTTAGGAAGGCTTCACTGCAAAGGCATGATTGATGCAATCATGGGCCTTTGGTGATGAAACTTAATCTGCAGCCCCTCCCCCTTCCCTGACAATCAGGGGTTGCGGAGCTGAAGTTGCAGCTCTCTGAACACAGAGGTAAGCTTGGCGACCAGCGGCATCCTTAGCTGTTTTCCAAAACTCACCTCATTAAAATAAGAAATGACATCGTTAATGCTCTTACCACTTTGGAAACACCCAGCATTTTAGAAGCTCTGTGACGTCAAATACATATTCCATATTACAAATTATGGTCCATGCAATGGACTATAATTTGTAATATGGAATATGTATTTGTATAAAACAGAGAAAATAGTGAATAATGTTAAGGATAACATATGGGGGAAAAATAGTGATAAACCAGTGTAACTCTCACATTAAAGGATAATGCCCCCTTGTTGTGTCCACTGTGGGTGGTTTGTATCTTTCCCTCTAAAGTTTTGGCCATTTTTAATCAAGGCTCTTGTTTCCATTGTTCATAGCATCTCTAGCAAGAAAATGTAGCTCACTTGTACTATTTTACCTTTCAAAGTCCTGTTTTCTAGGAAGGAAAGAGATTTTGTTGATAAGAACATCTATCATAGTTTAAACAGAATTCCAGAAATGACAGGTGCCTTATTTAGATAAGGTGACACATTACGGCTTCCTTTCCCCCTCCTTTTCCTTATACAATGAGATCTAGATGGAGACAAAATTACTTTATCAGACCAAGTGAGTATCAAAGTCAGGCCTCATCTTCTGAGTTTTACATTTCATATCCCCTTGAATTCATCTTCTAGCTATTTGAAGGACATTTGAAGTGGATTTCTGGTTTCTGTTGGTTACATTGAGTGATAATGCTGACTGAAATTATTTTTTGGTGAAAGGTTATTGGCAGAAATTGTAGTGCTTCTGAAATGCTGCTACAGGCTGTTAAGAATCTGGATTAAAAAAGAATGAAGTAGCTCAGAATGTCAGTGTTCACTATTTAAATCACTATTTTAATCTTTCTGAAGTTCTAATTCACAATGAATTTTATATATGACTTAGGGATATCCCATTCCGGTGTTGTGTTCCCTGCATAGTGCCTTTACTTGCAGTAAAACAAAACAAAACAAAAAACAAACAAAAACCCTCAGCATTTAATCAATTAATGAAATTAGAGTATTTTTCCTCACTCTGAATTCAATTTTCCAATTTCCCAAATTGATGTGTTCATAAGAATTAAAAGTAACTTAGATAAATATTTAACCATTTTTGTGGTATAAAATAAAAGCAAAACTGATTCCTGAGAAAATTATAAAGGGAGTAAATATATAAACGTCCATAAAAGAAGATTATTCAATGGTGCTGAATAAAGCACATGAGAGGTAAAACTCATCTTTGTGTTTAGATAGAGCAGTGACCTATGTAGTCCACTGTCAGGCTTACAAAAAGACATACCAGCTCCAAACGATAGTCTCACTGGACTACCTTATTGTCACTGAATAAAGTTATTTTCTAATTCCTCTTAAAATGTATGGATCCTACATGGGACACGGACTATGGATTTTAATAAAATCACCAGACATTTGCAAAGAACAGTTTAAAGAAGGGAGAACACACTACTGTTAAGTCTTTTCTTTCACATTACATTGTTATCATCATCATCATCATTATTCAGATAGATACACAGCTTCAGGAATCAAGGAAAATAATCATCTATCTCCACCAAATGGACTTAGCCATTTCAATATAGTTCTACTATTTTTCGACTTTAATCTTTGTGTTTTTTTTTTTGGTTGTTTGTTTGTTTGCTTGTTTTTTTAGAGAGAGAGAGAGAGAGAGCGAGAGCAGGTGTGCCTTGAGGAGGGGCAGATGGAGAGGGAGATGGAGAACCTTAGGCAGGTTCCCCTTCCAGTGGGGAACTTGATGGTAAGGCTCAATCTCAGGCCCTTGAGATTACAATTTGAGCTGAAATCAAGAGTTGAATGTTTAACCAACTAAGCCAACCAGGAGCCCCCTCGCTTTTTAAAAATATACACTTAAATAACCAAGTTTTCAAAAAAGTTAGAAAAGTATATTTAAACAAAAATACAAAGACTGCGTTTCATACATAATCATTACTAATATTAGATAAGCACATTTCCAATAATCTTTCTCTATATAGGATGCATTCATTGTAGGAAGCATTGTAGGATGCATGGAGAGAAAGAGAAAAATATAAATAGAGAAAATAAAGATGACACTAGAGTAAGTATTGTGAAGGAGAGTTAGGTATCTCTCTGCAATGAAATCTAAGGGCTTTTAAAACCCTCTCTTTTTCTCCTATAATGTTATCTTTAATTCTTTGCTCATTTGTTCTTTGGGTAATTATTTATATATTGTATAAGTTTCTAATATATGTATTTTATTTCTCTAATTCTAATAGATGTTTACTATCCATATTATGTTTAAAATGATTTAGTAGTCACTGTTGGCCAGTTGCTTACTTTTCCATTTCTCATTCCTTTATTTTTCATCATCAGATAATATGTAGGTTTAAAAATGTGTATTTAAAAATATGTCATCAGGTCAAGAGCTTTTATCAAACTAGTTCTTTCATGTTTGGAAATGTCTGTCTGTTGCCTTCATATTTGCCAACAAACTCGACATTTAGGTCAGAACATTTTTTCATCTGTTAGCCATTTGTATGTCTTCTTTGGAGAAGTGTCTGTTCATGTCTTCTGCCTGTTTAGTTGTTGTTGTTGTTGTTTGTTTGTTTGTTTTTTTAATGTGATTATTTGTGTTGTGTGTGTTGAGTTTGAGGAGTTCTGTATAGATCTTGGATATCAGCCCTTTGTCTGCATTGTCATTTGCAAATATCATCTCCCATTCCATGGATTGCTCTATGTTTTATTGACTATTTTCTTTGCTGTGCAGAAGCTTTTGATCTTGATCAAGTCCTAAAAGTTCATTTTCACTTTTGTTTCCTTTGCCTTTGGAGACAGGTCTTGAAAGAAGTTGCTGTGGCTGATGTCGAAGAGGTTACTGCCTATGTTCTCCTCTAGGATTTTGTTAGATTCCTGTCTCATGTTGAGGTCTTTGATCCATTTTGAGTTCATTTTGGGGTATGGTATAAAAAATGGTCGAGTTTCATTCTTTTACATATAACTGTCCAATTTTCCCAGCACCATTTGTTGAAAAGACTGTCTATTTTCCACTGTATATTTTTTCCTTCTTTGTCAAAATTACTTGACCATAGAGTTGAGGGTCCCATATCTGGGCTTTCTACTCTGTTCCACTGGTCTATGTGTCCCTTGGTGATCACAGCTTTGTAGTAAAGCTTGGAATCAGGCAACGTGATGCCCCCAGTTTTGTTTTTCTTTTTCTACATTTCCTTAGCAATTCACGGTCTCTTCTGGTTTCATAAAAATTTTAGGATTATTTGTTCTAGCTCTTTGAAAAAATGCTAATGTAATTTTGATCAGGATGACATTGAAAGTATAGATTGCTCTAGGCAGTATAGACATTTTAACAATGTTTATTCTTCCTATCCATGAGCATGGAATGCTCTCATCTTTTTCTGTCTTCTTCAATTTCTTTCATGAGTGTTCTATAGTTCCTCATGTACAAATCCTTTACCTGTTTGGTTAGGTTTATTCTCAGATATCTTATGGTTCTTGGTGCTATATTAAAGAGAATTAATTCTCTAATTTCCCTTTCTAAATTTTCATTGTTAGTGTATAAGAAAGCAACTGATTTCTGTACATTGATTGCCACATTACTGAATTGCCGTATGAGTTCTAGTAGTTTGGGGGTGGAGTCTTTTGGGTTTTCCATATAAAGTATCATGTCATCTGCAAAGAGATTTGTTGTCTGACTGCTGTTCTAGAACTTCCAGTGCTATGTTGAACAACAGTAGCGAGAGTGGGCATCTTTTGTTGTGTTCCTGATCTCAAAGGGAAGGCTTGTTAGCTTTTCCCCACTGAGACTGATATTCACTGTGGGTTTTTCATAGATAGATTTTAAGAAGTTGAGGAATGTTCCCTCTGTCCCTATACTTTCACTCATTTTAATCAGTAATGGATGCTGTATTTTGTCAAATGTTTTTTCTCCAATTGAGAGGACCATGTGGTTCTTTTTTCTTCTTTTTTTGATTTGTTCTATCACATTGATTGGTTTGTGAATGTTGAACCACACTTGCATCCCATGGATAAATCCCACCTTGTCATGGTAGATAATCTTTTTAATGTACTGTTGGATCCTATCAGCTAGGATCTTGTTGAGAATCTTGGCATCCATATTCATCAACAATATTGGTCTGAAATTCTCCTTTCTGATGGGGTCTTTGCCTGGTTTGGGGATCAGGGTAATGCTGGCTTCTTAAAAAGAGTCTGGAAGTTTCCTTTCTCTTTCTGTTTTTTGAAACAGCTTCAGGAGAATAGGTTTTATTTCTTCTTTGAAAGTTTGGTAGAATTCTCCGGGGAATCTGTCAGGTCCTCAGCTCTTGTTTTTTGGGAGTATTTTGGTCACTGCTTCAATCTTGTTACTAGATATTGGTCTATTCAGGTTGTCAATTTCTGCCTGATTCAGTTTGGGAAGTTTATAGGTTTCCAGGAATGCATACATTTCATCTAGGTTCCTTAACTTATTGGCATATAACTGTTGATAATAATTTCTGATGATTGTTTCTACTTCCTTGGTGTTAGTTGTGATCTCTCCCTTTTCACTTATAATTATATTAATTTGGGTCCTCTGTCTTTTCTTTCTGATTATTTTGGCCAATGGCTTATTGATCTTATTGATTCTTTCAAAAAACCAGCTTATGGTTTTGTTGATGTATTCTACTGTATCTCTAGTTTCTATCTTTTTGATCTCTGCTCTAATCTTGATTAATTCCTTTCTTGTGTGTGGGGTTGGCTTAATTTGTTGTTGATTCTCTAGTTCTTTAATGTGTAAAGAAAGCTGGTATGTTCTGGATTTTTCAATTTTTTTGAGGGAGATTTGGATGGCTATGTATTTCTCCCTTAGGACTGCCTTTGCTGTATCCCATAGGTTTTGGACAAATGTGTCTTCATTCTCATGTATATGGTCTACTTGTACATGCTTCATTTTCAGAAATCCATTATAAATTTTGTGTATTAATTTTTTAGTGGCTCAACTTTTTCCTAATGATGTGTTGAATTTCTCAATATATTATGGATAAAAAGGCTAGCTTTTCACCATTTTATATTGCCCTTAAATGAATATTAATATTAATTTAAATATACTCAGATTTGTCAATACTTTATTATTTCTTATTTTTATACCCTTTGAATATTGTTTAAGAAACCCTACCCTGATGTTTTAAATATATTCTCTCATAATCTAAAAGGTTTAAACTTTTTGTACTTGCATAATTAATCCACTTGGAACATGGTATGAGATAAGGGATTATTTTCTTTCTACATATGTAGTATAAAAGGTTGAATTGTGCTACCCCAATCCCAAATATATATGCAAGTTTTAATCCCTGAAACCTATGAATGTGACCTTAGGAAAGAAAGGGTCTTTGCGCATGTAATTAAGATATGGATGTTGAGATGAGAATATTCTGAATGAGCCTGATTCTTAAATTTCATGAGTGTCCTTTTATGAGAAGAGAAAGGAGAAGTCACAAGGGGAGGCCATGAGAAGACAGCCGGAGGCTGGGTTTGTGCTGCTGTAGGCAAAGAACACCAGGAGCCAACAGACCCAGGAGGACGAAGCAAGGATCACCTTCTCGTCCTTCAGAAGGGGTGTGGCCCTACCAACGCCTTCTGACTTAAGCTGTAAGTTTGTGGCAATTTATTATAGCAGCTATAGAAAACTCATAGGTACCTAATGCCCCACCATCATTATCAAGAAGTCCACCTTTTGCTTACATTTATGGATATTTGTCAAATATCAAATGCCCTTATATGCATGAACCTGTTCCTTTTCTATCCAACACCTGTAGTTTTCCTGCATAACATGAAGTCTATGTACAAGATCATAAAGAATTGACAAAAGAGCTCCTAGAACTAATAAGGCAATACAGCAAAGTCAGAGGAAGCAAGATTTGATAGAATAATAGTTGCAAAGTGATGTCTATGTCCTAGTTACTGGTATCTATTATATTACCTTAAAAGAAAAAAAAAAAAGACGTTGAAGAGGTAATTAAATTAAGGTTTTTAAAATAAGAAAATTATCCTGGATTATATGTCTGGGCCCAATACAAAAGACCATATAAGAAAGAAGTAGGACGGTCAGTCTGAGAAATGAGATATGATGATGAAAGCAGAGGTTAGGGAGTGGAGAGAAATTTGAAATTGTGACACTGTTGACTTTTTTTTTTTTTTTAATTTTTTATTTTTTATAAACATATGTTTTTATCCCCAGGGGTACAGGTCTGTGAATCACCAGGTTTACACACTTCACAGAACTCACCAAAGCACATACCCTCCCCAGTGTCCATAATCCCACCCCCTTCTCCCAAACCCCCTCCCCCCAGCAACCCTCAGTTTGTTTTGTGAGATTAAGAGTAACTTACACTGTTGACTTTTAACACAGTGGAAAGGACACCTGGGTGGCTCAGTTAGATAAGCGTTCAGCTCTTGGTTTTGGCTTAAGTCACGATCTCAGGGTCGTGAAATCACACCCTGCATTTCTCTCTCTCAAATAAATGAATGAGTAAAATAAAAAAAAAAAATACAGTGGAAGGGGCCCCAAAATATGAAAGAAGAACTGGAATTTTAAATCTATACATATATAGACCGTGTATGACAGCACTCACACAAAGACTGGAATCTAAAAAATAATGTGTATATGTGAGAAACTTAAAATTCTGATGGAAGGGAACAACAAACATTTGAATAAATAGAAGATTCAACACTGTTAAGAGGTAAATTATTTTAAACTTTATTTATAGATATCACACAGTCCCAACCAAAATGCTAGCAAGTGATTAGATGTCAACAAACTGTTTCTAAAGTTTATGGGACGAAAAAAGACCCAGAATAACCAACACTTTACTGAAGAAGGAGAATAAAATTGGAAGACTCCCTATGCAATTTTAAGTCTCACTATGCAGCCGCCTAATCCAGAGAGAATGTTACTGGCAAAAATATAGACACATAGATCAAAGGAATATAATAGCTCAGAAATAGACCTACATAAAGATAATCAATTTTTTTTAACAAAGGAACAAATATAATGGTGAAAAGATGGTGTTTTCAATAAATAGTGCTGAAACAATTAGATGTACACATACAAAAAAAAAAAAAAAAGCCTAGAAACAGAATTGCATCTTTCACCAAAATTAACTGAAATGGAAGATAGGCTTAAATATAAAATGTAGGGACGCCTGGGTGGCTCAGTGGGTTAAGCCACTGTCTTCGGCTCGGGTCATGATCCCAGGGTCCTGGGATCGAGCCCCAGGTCGGGTTCTCTGCTCAGCAGGGAGCCTGCTTCCTCCTCTCTCTCTGCCTGCCTCTCTGCCTGCTTGTCATCTCTCTCTGTCAAATAAATAAATAAAAATCTTTAAAAAAAATTAAAAAAATTAAAAAAATATATAAAATGTAAAATTATAAAACTTCTGAAAGAAACATATAAGAATTTCCCATGATTTTGTTTATAATCTTTTAGGTACAGGGCTAAAAACATGACTGATGAAAGAAATAGTTGATATGTTGGACTTTATTAAACTTAAATCTATTCTTTGAAAGATCCTGATGAAAGAAAGGAAGACAAGCCATGGACAGTAAGGAATGTTTCAAAACCCGTAACTGAGAAAGGGCTGGAGTCACCAAATATAAAAAGAACCCTTCAAACAAGTATAATGACACTGACAGCTCAAATTAAAAAGTTGTATTAAAAAACAGACACTTCAGCCAGGAAGACACACAAATGGCAAATAAACATATGAAAGTGTGCTGAATACAGTGCATCACTAGGAAATAGTAGTTAAAACAATGAGATATGACCACACACCTATCAGAATGGCTATAATCCCAAACGCGATATTACAAAATGCTGGCAAGGATGTAGCACAATAGGAACATTCATTCATTGCTGGTGGGCTTGCAAAATTTTATGGTCACTCTGGAAGGTAGTTTGGCAGTTTTGTACAATGTTAAAGGTAATCTTACCATGTAATCCAGAATCCCACTTTTTGGTATTTACCCATCTGATTTGAAAACTTAAGTCCATGCAAATACCTGCACAGAAATATTTATGGCAGATTTATTAATAATGATGAAAAACTGAAAGTAACCAAGATGTCTTTCTTTTTAAGATTTTACTTATTTATTTGAGAGAGAGAGCATGAGGAGGGGGAGAGGAAGGAGAAGAAGCTGACTCCCCACTGAGCAAGGAGCCAGACATGCGGGGCTCGATCCCAGGACCCTGAGATCATAACATGAGCTGAAGGCAGACTCTTAGCCGACTGAGCCACCCAGGTGCCCCCAAAGATGTCTTTCAATAGGTGAATGGATAAACATATTGTGATTCATCCACATAATAGAATTTTATTCAGTGATAAAAAGAAGTGATTAAGCTACAGAAAGATGTGGATGAGCCTAAATACGTAGTGCTAAGTGAAATATGAGTGAAAAATGATCAATGAGCCCAATAATAGGACATTGTTAAAAGACAATATTAATACAGATTATCAAAATACCAGTCATTGTCAGATGTTCACTGGAATGGGAGGGAGAGTTGACAGGTGAAACAGGACATATGTAAGATGGCAAAACAGTCCTCCACCGTATGTGACACACTTGTCAGGAATCACTGAACTCGACAGAACAAAGAGCAAAGCTGATGCATGCACACATTTAAAACAATCATGTAGAGAGTTGGGTGAGTCCAAGAATGGAATGCAGAATATACCAAGGCAGACTGACCGTATCACAAATGTATGAAACGATCTCAGTAAAGAAAATGGTGGGGGGCGTTGCTGATCAAGTAGCTTTGAAAATGGATGGAGTTGGTAAAATGAAAGACCCAAGAAAAATGCACCTAAGCATTATAATGTAATTGATAAGGTTGCATCTGACAGAAGTATGGGTTAAAAATTCTGATACTCTTATATGTGTACACTGAAGATGAACAATGAAGTAATGGATGGCAGATGGTAGAAATCAGGTTTCATTCTTTGAGTGGGAGTTTATAGATAATTAAGTGGAGGAGGCTAGAATGATCCATGTTCTATTCAAAAACAAAATGACAGGTTTCTTCCCTTATTTGTATATTAGTTACTATCATAGAGTAAGAATTACTTCTAAACTTAGTGGTTTAAAACAGTGATATCTATTATCTCACAGTTTTTGTGGGCCAGGAATCTGGGTACAGCACCGTCGACGCTTAGAGCTCAGAATCTTCAAAAGGTGTCAGCCAGGCTGAGATATCTCAAGCTTCACTGGGGCAAAATCTGCTTCCAAGCTCACTAGTGTGGCTGCTAGCAGGATTCAGTTGCTTTAAGCCTTTGGACTAAGGATCTCAATTCCCTACTAGCTTTTGGCTGGAGGCTACCCTCAGTTCCTTGCCACTCTGATGTCTTCACTGGGCAGCTCCCAACACAGCTGCTTAAATATGTTAGATGTAACTTTAGATTACTACATCCCTATGTACATGACTTGTGACTCACCTGTGTTTAAAAAAAAAAAAAGTTATTATATATGCTGTTTTTAAACATAGAGGAGTGAATCTTATACACTGTCTATATAAATTTGCTTATGTTTAAATGAGCCTATGAAAGATTGTTAAAAGATACACATCAAAGTGTAAATATTGATTAGATTGGGTTAATTCTCAACATTCTTCTTAATTGAAAGATGGATATTGAATATTAAAATTCTAGAATTCTTGAGATTCTCATAATGTTATTTTCTTCCAGAGGGATTTAATTTTCTTATTAAAATTTATTTTTAATAAATTTAATAAATAAAAATTTATTTTTAATAAGTCAGATAATTTATTCAGTCATAATCCTGATCTGGTAGAGGCTGGTCTACTTCTGGTTTGCTCTAACTTCTGAGAGAGAACTTTCTGGTATCATCCTTGATTTGTACCAGGTCTTGCTCCATTCAAGTGCATTTTATTTTTTTTTACACAACACCCTGGAGAGTATCTCTCTGCTTATGTTTTCATATTAGTTTTCTATTGTTGCATAAAAGTTTCCACAGATTCACAGCCAAAATAATACACATTTATTCAATAGTAAGAAATCAAATTACCCAACCAAATTATAGGCAAAAGATCTGAAAAGACCACCACACCAAAGAAAATATACAGACGGCAAATAAAAATAATGTCTACCCAAAGATGGTCATTTCCTACTTCCCGAAATCTGTAAATATGTCTCCTCATTTGGCAAAAGAGACTTGCAAATATGCATAAATTAAGGATTGTGGGATGGGGAGGTTATTTTAGACCATCTGGGTGGGATCAGTGTAACCACCAGTGTCCTCAAAGGAAGAAAGGCAGGAGTGTCAGAGTCGGAGAAGGGGACGTGAGGACGGACGTCCTTGCTGACAGAGGGCTCTGTCTCAGGAACGTGGGTGGCTTCTGCAAGCTGGAAAAGTCAGGGAAAGGGATTTTCCTCTAGAGCTCCCAGAAGGGAGGCAGCTTGGCCAAACCTGGATTTTAGCCACATAAGGCCCACTGTAGACTTGTCTCCAGCACAGGAGGAAAACAAATTTATGTTGTTTTAAGTGACTGCATCCATACTCATTTCTTACAACAGCAATAGGAAACGCGTGCATACTCTTTCTGGGATCTTGGAGCCTCAAGCCCTGCTTTTCTTCGTATCTCTCAATCTCTGTCTCTTCCTTTCTCTCCCCCTCTCTGTACTTTATGTGATTTTTTTACATTTCTCATCAGAAGGTTTGTCAACTACTACCTACTCCTTCATACCGGAAGTGGAAGTCTCAAACAGATTGAATATCCACAAATCATTCATCCCATAATCTTTGTAATATAAGTTTTCCCATTCAGTTACCAAATGAGGATCATAATAAACACTTCACGACGTGAGACTGTGGATTATAGGGGTTCAAGCATTAAACCGTTAACAACCATCATCATGGACATATAAATGTTGAGAGTTTAGTTTTGCAGTTAGGCTCCCCAGTGAAATAACACACCTGTTTGGAAGCTTGGAAAGTTAACACACATACCTCTGTCAGATTAAAAAAAAAATCTACTTACTCATTGTTCACAAAACATATTTATGAATAGGTGGAAACAAAACCAAGAATCATAAAACTATACAATATTATGGACCCTTCGGCATGAAAGACTGATAGCGTGATTTGATTCTTCAGGAATGTGAAGGATGTGTCCTTGCGGCAGATCTCTTTGGAGAATGGGTCTTTTTCTACATGGAGAGCATGTACTTTTCATACTTGCAATTTTTGCAAAACTCTATTTTGAGTTTTATCATATAAAATCAATGCACTATATTTTTTGAGGGAAAATACGTTAACTTTAAACATGCTAAATCATTGCATATATATTTGAAGGTTTTAATAAATGATGATTAAATTAGGTAAAGCCACAAAATTGAATACATATGAAAAGAAGTAATTTAACTTAGTACCATTTTAATAGCAAAATAATTTCTATAGTCTTGCAATTTGAAAGTTAGTAGTCCTTGTATGATGTAGATTAGAACCAGAAAATTTAAATAACGTGAATAAAACAGTTCCCTGCCAAGCTGGATAATGGAGAATTAACTATAATTGACAGGAATAAGTTTATAGGTGCACAAGGGGTGAAGAGAGCTGCCTTTGGAATTGTGTGCAAAGGAAAAGATGAAAGGCAGGATATGAACGAACTGGCATCTAAATAATAAAATATGTGTAAAGTGTTTAAACATATCAAAAAATTAAAAAAAATACAATGTGATAATATGATAAATATTTTAATTTTTTTCTCTGCTCCTAGAATCTTATTCAACGTGTTATATTTGTATTTTCCTTGCCTACACTTAAGAACATGCCAATTTTCTCCTCTCAACTGACATATTTCCTTCTGTGGTTCTTTATCTAACAAAGGCATGCAGTATTTTCTTATAACTAGAAATACACCAAATCAACTAGTCAGAGTTTCCCTGGGAACAAATTTTCATGCTGACCTGCGTATAGACACACGCAGGGAGAGGGAGACAGAGAATAAGAAAAAGTTTCTTGCTTTAATTCTTTCCAGAGATCATTTAAAAATTATTATTTCTTTATGTGGTGTTTTGTAAAATATCCCCCATAACATATCATATATTATACTCATGGCTGCCACTGCCTACCTAGGAGGAAGTGATGTCGGCTTCCTCTATATTTTATGCTGCATTTCATTTATCTGCACTCCGTGGTTCACACGCCTGTACTCTGGCCAACTGCAAAATTCTGTCAGAACATGCATTCCTACTCCTAAATCGTGACTGCAATTCTGATCATTTTTTGTTAGGGTCACTACATCAATTCATCTCCTATTAATTTCCTATTCATATAATGTACCATTTATATAATTTAAAAAATTCTTCCTGAAATCTCCCATTTTGTCCCTTGATACAGACACATGCATATATGATCAATGTGATGGCTATCATTTTGATTACAGATCTCTCTACCAAGGTAACTATCATTTTTAAAAAATAAAAATCTATGCATTGATTCTTTCCTTTGAGATTATGACGAAAGTCATTTTACTTGTAATTCTGCCTGTTCAAGTGGTAAAAATCCCGAGTTTTACTGTATTACCAACGAGGTTTAGTTTATGAACAAGGAATCTCTTTATATGAGCTGTTGTTGCCTGGCAACATCTGGAGAAAGCTATCTGCGGAGCTAGTAAAGGCACCGAGTGCACCATTGTCTCGTAAGCCCCATTATATCCTATATTTTCTGAATAAGTTTGCAATACAGATGGGTTTCGTAACATAATTTCAAAATCTGGGCAATAAGATTTTGATTATAAAATCGCAATAGGGTTCACTTCTCCATGATATGATACAGTGAGAGTTTGTATGTTCTTCAACTTTATTTAATTCCCTTAAATTCAGCAAAATAATGTGAACATTGGTTAAAAACATCTACTCTATGGAGTCAATGCCATTTGCATTGACATTTGGAAAGCTTAAAAACCTGACACAAGTTGTGTACATTTGTTGCAATAAAAAATAAAATGACACTTGGAAATACCTTTTCAAAAGCATTTAAATCATTAGAATTAGAAGGTCATAAGGGACTTTAAGAGATTGATTAACCCATCCTGTTGCCATCTGGTATGAATACAGATTCTGTTCTACAAAAAAATCCATAAGGAAAAAAAAATCCATAAAATCCTCTTGTTGTACAATCTCCTTTACAACAAATTAATAGAACGTTTTCATTAGTAATATCCTGTAACAGCTAATTTCAAATTTAGAAATGAAAATTCATTGCTATGCTCGCACCTATGGATTGTGTATCACACATGACATCTGCTTGGGAGGTATAAGAACTTCACGGAAGGGAGACTATTTCAAACACACCCAGAATTAAGTGTGGCAGAGTATTTACTAAGACTTGTTTCTTCATCTTTCTATGCACACAACCACGTTATACTGTCAGACTTCATTGAAATCAATTGTAACCATGTAACTGAGTTGTTGACAGTGTAATGAGAGAAAAAAATGGTAAGGTACAACTCCAGGTCTGGCCCTTCAAACCCTCCACGTTCCTTTCCCCTCCACGGACTTGATGCAGATGAGCACGGTAACCCCGAACGTCACGAATTAAAATTGGCAGAACCGCAGGACTGGAAAGAGACTGGGTCTCTGGATTACCTGGTACAGGAGAGCTGCCTTCCAAGCTGGGGCACCTATTTAGAGCTTACCATGAACAAGAATAAACAATCGTGTTAAACCACTGACATTTTGGAGTTTTTCTTGCACAGCAGTTGCCTTAATGTGTCCTTATTTAACATCTGTAGGAAGGATCTGGACAGTCCACCCTTAGGTCGGGAGAGGAGTCGAGACAGAAGCTGGGTTCAGCACAGCATGGCAAAGAGGCAGAAGCAGGAGAACGGGAGCCATCCGTGTGGGATACAGAGCAGCCTGGCTGTACCATCAGATGGTCCTAGGGAATGGAAGATGACAGAGGAACGAAGGTCACTCGGGCTGTATTTTGAAAGACTTGGTGTGTCACACTGAGGACCTTGACATAATTTGGGGAGTAAGGGGGGGTCATGATAAAGGCTCATCATCAGAGGAAAATGCACAATTTGGATTTAGGATATGCCTGTTCATCTAGCAGCTATAAATAACGTGATTTAGAGGAAGGGGTAATAAAAATTTTTGCAATAATAATCACAAAATAAAGCCATGTAATGTGAACAGATGAAACAAAGGAATGTGGCATTGTAGAGATAGGATTCCCAAGTTTACCAACTATTCAGCTGTGAAAGTATAAGGAAAAATAGCCACATTAGTAACTGTTTAAGCTGATGTTTCTATTTTTACTACTGACACTTTATGTAGGTTATTTCTCCTAATCATCACAATAACCCTAAAAAATAAATAAACGTTCCCCCTATCGTGCAGAAATACAATTCAGAGAGGTTTAGCTCATAGTCAAAAGTCATATTAGTTGGAAATGGAATAACCAGGATTTGAAAGAATCTAGTGTTAGACCCTGGGCTCTTAACAAGTGTAATCTTAAATCCAGATTATAAGAAGTATGAAAAGCCACTTACTGATATGTAAGAGAACGTGCTGTTCACTCAATTGATATATCTGCTTGTTTTAGTAAATTTTTATATTGATGCCATTTTGAATTCATAGATGAGTTGCAAGAAGAGTCCAAGGAACTTCAATATATCCATTATCCAAATTCACCAGCTACTTACACTACACACACAATATATGGAATTACTTCCGCCTTATTTTCCATTTGTTAAGAGTAAAATGGCCAGCATATTTACATACTGACACCAGAAGCCAGCTGGAATTTCAATTCGTGATTGACCTTTCAGAAAGAGTTCCGAGAGATAATGGTATGGAATAAATTAGTATAGACAGAGATTGGTAAAATTGGTAAAAAATCAATCATATTCCTGAGTGAGAGGGTAGAGGGAAACAAAAAACAAAACAAAACAAAAAGGACAATTTACTACAAATAGGATAACATTGTGTAATAAATGTCCAGAGAGAAAAAGTTACAGACATGTAGTCATAAGGTTAAATTTAAGAAAGAGCAAGAAATCTACAAAAGGTTAGACTTAATATTCAGAGGGTCTTCAGTGACCTTCAATACAACATTTCAGGTAGCATACTGAAAAAGAAACTAAATTGCAAAGGTTAAGGGGAATAATCAGTGAGGAAAATGAAAGTAAATATAAGAAAAATGTGTGTGTGATAATAATTACAACTTTTAATTTTCTCTTCTATGATTTCGCTATTCATATTGTTTTCTTTCCTCTAGTAGGTTTCTGGGTCACAATTTTTCAAAAAACACTGTGCAGTGTCCAGGCAGGGCGTTGGAAGTGGGATGGTAGCCTTCCTCAGGATCATCTCCTCAGTCTGCTAGGGGCCAGGCGGAGGCAAAGGGAGGACTCATCTTTCCAGGAGCACGGCAAGTCTCTGGGTGACCCAGTAATGCCTGGTGAGTGTGGCGCAGAGGCTGACTGTTGGGCAATTTTTCTAAAGCAGATTCCCTCCTGCATAACTGAGCAGGATGGGGTTTGGCTCACATATTTTACTACCTGGGTACTAAACGCAGAGTGGAACTTCGAATGTGAACTACACTGGCGATACTTGGAACGGAAACGTAAGCATATGTGTGGATATAATTTAAGAATAGAGTTCTGTATATATGGGTAGGTATGCATACTTTACCTTGCATTGTGACGTCAGTTGAGGGCACACTTTTGTTTTCTACATGTAAAGCCAGTGAATCCATCATGACTTAGATGAACAAATTCTGTTGCACTTAAGAAAAAATTTATAATTTCAGTTAAATAAGTTCAGTTTCCCTTGTAGGTTCACATTGCCTGAATTGCTTTTATCACAAGGATTATTTCAATGATCTACTAAAAAAAAAAAAAACCTTGCAGATAACAGCTGAAAGACAGGAAGAGTCTATTGCTTCTTATAAAAATATCACAGCAAGAAGCGTGACTTATAATAATAACAATATTAATAATAAATTTCTTGGAACTTGAGATCTTTTCCTTCATCTGGTTATGTTTTTCCAAAAAAATACTTTATCCACATTGACTCCATAATTATTAGCCTAAAGATACTTTCTAAATTATTCTTTGCTTCAGTTTCTTTACGTTTAAGTGGAGACAATATTTGTAGCTGGCTCTTAGTGTTATTGAAAGGTTAAATGTCACATTTTGGAACAGTGTCTTCTGCCATCTTCGATTTATGATAATCTTCCCGAGCAGTAACAAAAACTAAAGAATAGGTTATCCTAGCACCATACTGGTAGCACAAGTAATGCTTGTCTTAAAAATACATCTCATGAAGCCTAATCCATTTTGCAAAAAGGAACCAGGGTGAACTTTTACTTACATTTATTCATTTATTTATTTTAATATATATATTTATTTCTTTCTTTCAACGTGTACACATATTTCTCCCTCCCCACCATAAAATGGAAAGCACACAAGTTACACAAATGATTTCTTATTGTTATTTTTTTAATTTATTTTTATTTTTTTATTTCTTTATTTTTTATAAACATGTAATATATTTTTATCCCCAGGGGTACAGGTCTGTGAATCGCCAGGTTTACACACTTCACAGCACTCACCAAAGCACATACTCTCCCCAATGTCCATAACCCCACCCCCTTTCCCCAACCCCGTCCCCCCAGCAACCCTCAGTTTGTTTTGTGAGATTAAGAGTCACTTATGGTTTGTCTCCCTCCCAATCCCATCTTGTTTCATTGATTCTTCTCCTACCCACTTAAGCCCCCATGTTGCATCACCACTTCCTCATATCAGGGAGATCATATGATAGTTGTCTTTCTCCGCTTGACTTATTTCACTCAGCATGATACGCTCTAGTTCCATCCACATTGTTGCAAATGGCAAGATTTCATTTCTTTTGATGGCTGCATAGTATTCCATTGTGTATATAGACCACATCTTCTTTATCCATTCATCTGTGGATGAACATCTAGGTTCTTTCCATAGTCTGGCTATTGTGGACATTGCTGCTATAAACATTCAGGTGCACATGCCCCTTCAGATCACTACGTTTGTATCTTTAGGGTAAATACCCAGTAGTGCAATTGCTGGGTCATACGGTAACTCTATTTCCAACATTTTGAGGAACCTCCATGCTGTTTTCCAGAGTGGTTGCACCAGCTTGCATTCCCACCAACAGTGTAGGAGGGTTCCCCTTTCTCCGCATCCTCGCCAGCATCTGTCATTTCCTGACTTGTTTATTTTAGCCATTCTGACTGGTGTGAGGTGATATCTCATTGTGGTTTTGATTTATATTTCCCTGATGCCGAGTGATATGGAGCATTTTTCATGTGTCTGTTGGCCATCTGGATGTCTTCTTTGCAGAAATGTCTGTTCATGTCCTCTGCCCATTTCTTGATTGGATTATTTGTTCTTTGGGTGTTGAGTTTGCTAAGTTCTTTATAGATTTTGGACACTAGTCCTTTATTTGATATTTTGTACAGGTTATAATAGTGATATTGAAAGGATCTCATTTAAATTATCACCTCATCTGGTCTAAAAAAGAAGGGCTTCTGACCCACACTCCTGTGAACCCCAGAGAGGGAAGGAACTCAATGTACATGTTTAGTAACGCTTCTCCTCCACAAAAACTCATTCTAAGAGCTCCCTTATTAGAATGAAAGAATGGTGGTAATGCCAAAAACTGTGTCCTGGGAATCATTTTAAGAGATCAGTTTTTATGATTGTGTCTGTTTACTTATTTAAAACTGTGGCTAGGGAAAGGGAATGCACCCCAGTCAACCAGGTTTTCTCTCAGGTTTTGTCTTTCTTCTCTCCGTTCACTTTTTCCTTCACTGCCTTTCTTATTTCATCTTTATTTCTCCCTACTTCCTCCCCTGCTCCTTTTGCTTAAAGGTACAACCTTAGTGTAAGGACTGAAGCACTGGACATAAGTCATCTCTGTCTTATGCATTAGTTAAGGACAGATTTTTAGCCTTTCTTATTAATTCTGGTTCTGTACATTAAAGTATGGGCATGACTGTTAAATACTGAAACCCTAAGAGATGAAATTTTATTGGAAAAAAGTTTTCTTTCATTCTCTATATTTAAAATGCATTTAACAAATATAAAAACTAATTGTCAACACTTGATAAAGATACAGAAAAATTCCCTGAGCATTAGTCAAACTTCAAATGCATCTTAAACTACAATAATTTGCAAATAGATTTTATTATTTGATACAACTTTCAAATAAAAAGAATACTGGTAAATTAAAATGTTTTAATAAAAATTTTTATATAACAATAATATTATATATAATATTATATCTGAACCTGAATTATGAAAATATGTTAGATGTTATTGACCCCTTAATACATATTGGTTGCTCTCAGGGCATCAAACTATAGTTTGTTGAATTCTTTCCTATAGGTTTAAACCCCCAAAGGTCAGAATATTTATAGCATATTTATTGCAAAGTGGCAAGTTAACCTGATAGTACCATGTTGAAATTCTGCTAACATTCCTTTCACGCAGAGACTCTCATTGGGATTAACATATGTCACAATTCAAAAACCTAAACAGAATTCTATTTAAACCTACTGGTTCTGAAGGAGAAAGTATTCAGGTGTTTATTTGTAGCACTTCTGGGAGAAATGCCAACCCCCTAGAACATTAGCATTCCTGCAACTCTACATTTTCTTTCTAGAAATTGTCCTTCTGGAAAATATACAATAGTGTTAAAATGTTGAGTAACTAGATCACATATGTGGTCATATGTGTGATGATTTACTGAGAAATAAGAAAAAAGTAGACGAACAGGTGAGCAGTAAACATTTAATATAAAAGGAAAATGTAATCTTACTCTTTTTTAGATTAGTATATATATATATATATATATTTCAGAATAATTTTGTTGCCCTTATGATTTAAATACTTAGATTAGTATGAATACTAACATTAATGATAAAAATGCCAAATCTGACTGTATGCCAGATATGTTATATCCATTCCCTACTTTATGGCCATATAGTGCCTAGGAGGTAAATTAACCCATCTACCGCACGGTATAGATACCATCATCTTGAACAATAAGGCTCATCCAGAAGGATGAGGGGATTGAAGTTTCTACTCAGATTGAATGTAAAGTGGGTGGATATAAAGAATAAAATAATCTGGGGGAAATTATATGACTAGAAAGAGGTGAGGAAGTGAGATGATTCAGTGAGCCTAAAGGCTGTTTTGGAAAGCAAGACAGGAATAATTTGAGGTTCTGGGAAATCAGTTGGCTTTGTGTGTGGACCACCAGGGGTATCTGTGGGTATAAAAGCAGGGAGATAAAAAATATAATTGAACACATTTTATATTATAATCTCCTTAGAAGTTATTTAACTTGCTTATGATATTTTTTATTTGGGTACAGCTGACACGCAATAATTTGCATATGTTTAAATGAACTGTGAGCTCATCTAATTCAGTCCCCGAGTTCCTTCCATTTTCTTTTATGTTTGCCGATGCCTGCCTAGTGCCTGACACTTACTAATTGATGTTTAACACTGTTTTGCAAAGTGAGATCGAACAAACCAAGAACCAAAGGACAATTTCAATGGTAATAAATGACACAGAAAGAAAAGACAGAATTTTGCGCTCAGAGGAATTACAGCTTTTAAGAATTATCCAGGTAGAAATATTTTGTTTGAGAATGGGACATGGCTATACTGTTCAGCGATTGATGGGAACAAAATCTTGTCATTAAATTTTTAAGTTCCCAAAGGAGTAAGAGGAGGCGTGGTATTTACTGAGCATCTATTTTTAGAGAGGCGCTAAGGCTCTGCTTCCACTTCACTTCATCTACTCGTCACATCAGCTAAACCAGCTAAGTATTAATAATTCTATTTACATATATGCAGAAAAGGCTGATAGACTTAAACAAGTTTCTAAATGCAATGTACCTAGTTTTTGTTGAGAATAGTGAACTTGAAGCAGTTTACCTACCAAAGTGACATGTAAATGTGTTCTATCTATTTTTTTTTCTTGATAATATGTCAGGTTTTGACTTTGAGCATGAATATCCTTACGTTCCTCAATTCAAATTTAGGTCCTCAAATGTTGTACTCCTAAAAATATTTTTTTTATTTAACATGTAACCACAGGTGTTCCAAGTGTAGTAATGGATTGAACATTTGAAATTAGTCTTATAATTACTCAAGGTGGAAAAAATCTTTTCAAGCCTATATTGAAATTGACTTGTCACTTCATCTTCTTTCCTTGCACTTGGATAAAGCCCTAATGAATGCATTTTAGAAATGGATTTCCCACAAGAGCTATTCTCATTCATTTGTCACAGGAAAAAAAAAAAAAGCCAGAAAATATCCAACTTAAAACATCTGCTTTGTGTTGAAGATAAAATTCAGTCAAATAGACTTCACTTATTTTTCTTTTTTGCACATTTGATCATATTTCTAAATGGAGCCAGAAGAATTAAAGTTAATTTCCAACCAGATCTAACATTTTTAACATTTTTCTCTTCATACTCTGAATTGGTTATAATTTCTAAGCCATTGTGTATGTACACAAATCTTTCACTAATGGGTTATAGAAACTTTATATATTGTGAGTGGACTGATTTTTTTTTGTCTTTGATTCAGTTCTTAATCATTAAAGGGCCCTTAAAACATTGCAATCACAGAATAATTATTTCCTGGCTGACAATTACGCTTTTAATCCGTTTGGTCATTGGTGGCTCAAGTTTTGTTCTTAATAGGCTCCTGTGCCCTCAAAACAGGTTGATTCATTTTCATATTTAACTCACTTATTTTCTTCATTCTTCAAATAGAGATTTAAAATGCAGTCAAAGAATTTTTCAAGGACCTTATGAAAGCACTCTAGAGACAGGCAAGTTTACTAGGCTTAATAAACTTTATTCAGTAAAGTTTCTAGGGAAATAAATCTTTGGGGGTTCCAGATGGTTGATGAACTATTGTGAAAGCGTTGGCACCTGCTTTCACACTGTGTGCAAGCATCCCTGCATTTGTGCTGCATTTGCTAAAGGCAAGAACAGTTTATATGTATCCTTAGGACTATTATCAAAAGTGGTTTAGTGCTCAGACATAGTTTTGCCTTCCTTTCTATGAAGAAAACAACCCACGGTTATGTTATATAGAATATCCTTTAAGCTAATCTTTAACATATAGAAAACTTAGTTTTCAACAGATAGCTTTATTCACTGCGATAAAATATTTACTCAGGGCCTGTGAAGATAGTGAGAGGCAGACCCTTGCTATTTCAAGGAGCTAGGAGGCTCTCTGCCTCAATCAGGGCTCCCAGTTTTCCTGTCTCCTGAGGGGTCTGTGGGTAATAGGACTTCAGGAGAAGCAACCTCTCTGTACTGGAAAATGGAGAGGCATTCTGGGCCCCTGGATCCCTGCTAGTGATCTGGTCTCTATTTAGACTGTCTGGACGCTGGGACCCTCTAAGGGCACTGGGGCTTAATGGGACCCTGTGCTGCCCTCCTGATGAGGTATCTGGAAAAGTCATTAGTCAGACCCCTTTTGGCCCTGCTGTCAGTACCACACTCAACCTGTCTGGCAAACACGGCTTCTAGTTGCATCTCTTCTGAGGAAGGCCCCCAGCCACGTTGTTTGTGGGTTTGTGACCCCATAAGTTGGGGCTTTGTTTTAAAGTGTGGTGGGCTGACTCCGGCCCTTTACGCCTTTCTCTGTGACTGCTCCCTACTTGCTGCCCCTATAGCAGGTCCTCAGTTAACCATCCCCGCCCCACTACAACGTGAAGCAGCAGAGTAGGCCTAGAGGGCGCCAGTGGAGCCTGGTCTGCTTCCTTTGGCAACCGCACAATCCACCCACTCTGACGAGAACCCAGCCCATGGGCTACTTTCCCTGTGTTCAAAAGTGAAGAGGAAACGTGATTAATCTTAATAATAACAAAACAAAACAAAACTAACAAAAACTTTCAGACATAGGCATATCAAATTCAAACTGTAAAATCAAAAAAGAAAAGGAGAAAATCTTGAAAGAAACAAGAAAAAAAATTAACCTGTAAAGGAACAAGGATAAGAATCACAGTGATCTTATTATAAACGATCTAAGAGAAGACATAGCAGAATAAAATATTTAAGTATTAAAAGAAAAAAATTAATCTAAAATTTTATATACAGTGGAATTATTCTTTGAAGAGGTAAAAGAATAGATATTGTCCCAGGCAAACAAAATCTAAGGCAGTTCATTGCTTGAGGACACGTCCTGCAAGAAATTAAAAAAAAAGTTTTCAGACAGAAGAAACGTAGTAAGAAATTGGAATCTATAAAAAAGAATATGTTGGAGAAGAAATAAATAAGGTAAAATACAATCTTTTATTTTTCAGTCTTAATTGGTCTAAAAGATAACTATTTAGAGTACCAATAGCATCAATGTATTCAGTGATTATAGCATATGCATAAATTAAATGAAGAACCACCCAGTCATAAGAGATGGGACTAGGATGGAGTAATTGAGAAATATATTTACTTGGACTATATAATTCCAATTATATTACATTCTGAAAAGAGGGAAACCATGGAGAAGATAAACAGTTCAGTGGTTGCCAAAGTTTCACGGTGAGGTAGAGGGTTGAATAGATTGAGCATAGAAACTTTTCCAGGGCAATGAAAACACTGTATTATACTGTAATGGCAAATATTTGACACTACGTATTCGCCCAAATCCATAGAAATTCACAATAAAAAGTGATACCTAAAGGAAACAAATTTTAAAAATAACCTAGGAGTCCAGGACCTCAGGATGGAATGGGGAATGTAAGAAAGGAATTAACTATGTTACAAATGTATGAAACAACTGCACTGACAGAGTGGGAGAAAAGTGTGGACCTAGTAATTTTGGGATTGAGTGGAGTCTGTAAGACTAAAGTCGTAAGAGTTATGCCTAAATTCTGTATCTTAGTTGATGAAATTTAATGAGTAGGTTCCAAATGACAGATATGAAGACAGAGCTATGCTTTAAAGGATGTATTTATAAATGTAATTATATATATGCATGTATCTCTATATATGTATGTATAGTTTCTAGTAATATATATAGTATATAGTCGTGTGTGTGTGTGTGTGTGTATTCCCTTTGCATGCATTCATAAGTGGTAGTTGTTTAGTTAAAAAGAGATAGTCTCAAATTATTCAAAATATCTACACATTTACACCATAAACTTTGTGGACATGAACTGAAAAGAACAGTTCTGAGGAATCCACATTTGTTGTCTGCTTCAGACATTATCACTGACCTATTATTTTCAGATATGTATTAGTATCCCCACAGTCCTCTCTAAACTTCTTTCTGTATCTGCTGTTTGGTCTTCATGTTATCTACTTGTTAATTTGAAATACTTGAAATCTAGTAAGTATATTTCACCATTTTATCCTTTTATAAATGCATTCACAAAAGAAACAAATGCTATAACTGCATCCCTCTTTTATAACAGCAATCTATTCTTAAGGGCTATCCTGACCTAACCACCTCCCAAAGGCAGCATGTTGGGGGTTAGGATTGCAACAAATGACTTTGGGGAAGACATAAATATTCATACCATTGCAATATAAAATTTTATAGACTATAGCTAATTGTGCTTAGGAGGAAATTTAGAGCTTTAAATAACTACCTCAAAAAATAAAAAGAAAAGCTGAAATTTAATTATTTAAGCTTTCAATTCACCAAACTGGTAAAGAAGAAAGTAAATCAAATATAAATAGTATTTTTTTTTAGTTCCTCTAGTATTTCATAGTAGGTGATTTCCAAATTTCACAAAAAATATCAAGATGAGCCTTACTCTATACTTAAAACAAACATTTTGGTTGTGATATTAGATGTGTAGCTACTGTTTAGCTCTAAATCTTTTATATTAAAAATGAGTCCGGGGGTGCCTGGGTGTCTCAGTGGGTTAAGCTGCTGCCTTCGGCTCAGGTCATGATCTCAGGGTCCTGGGATCGAGTCCCACATCGGGCTCTCTGCTCGGCAGGGAGCCTGCTTCCCTCTCTCTCTCTCTCTCTGCCTGCCTCTCCATCTACTTGTGATTTCTCTCTGTCAAATAAATAAATAAAATCTTAAAAAAAAAAGAGTCTGAAAGATAATGTTTATAAAATGATGAATATAAAGTAATATATTTATTAACAGATAGATTGGAAGGCATATAATAACTAAGTAACATACTGTTCCAAAAGATAGTGAATATAGTATAAATATAAATATTTATTTATTTGGTCTACCCAGCTGTCTATATTTATATAAACCTGGATAGCTAGCAATAACTACTATGTGGATGGATAATTGGCATACTTTTACAAAAGCTTATTAATTTTATCTTTGGGTTATGTGATTAGCAGTTTTGTAGACTTTTTCCCTGTACTATTCAGTATTCTTACAGTGACTGATAATATTTAATAAGAACTTTAAAATAATAATAAATACTATTTACCAATCATTTGCATATAGTTCCCTAATATCACAAAAACCGTGAGCGGAGATACTGTTTATCCCTCTTTTGACAAGTGAACTAATGTTATAATTTTCTGAAAATTGTCATGAGAGCAGCAGCTATACCATGGTAGAGAATGCAAGTCCATAACCAAGAAGTTAGGAGAAATGCCACTAAAACAGTGACAGAGGAGCCTCCTGAATTTCCTTTCTCCCATGGATGCACCAAATATACATCTGTATACAGAGAATTCCCCCTGAGACAAATCCAGAAACCAGCTGGGTGAGTCCTCCATCTTGGTAAGTGGTAAAGGATCCACAGTGAATTGAGTGAGAAAGGCTGAGACATATTCTTCCCATAAACCACCATATTCCTGGCACAGTGCTTACATCCATTGGGAGGGAACCAATTCCCAGCTTCTCCCTGAGGAGAGAAGGTTTAGACTGTGTATCTAGTATCCCAACTTTTAAGGCTACTACCCAGAGAACTAGCTCCCAAATCACTTAGCCCTGAGAGCTGAGAGGCCTTGGCATTTATTATGAGAATTCCTGGTCCATACAAAACAAAGAGGCATTTCTGTTTAGGCACACAAGGACTCCCAGTGACTATCCTCTCTGACTCAACACAGAATGAAGACAAGTGCACCCAGCTCCTGGTTTCTCCTACATAAAAGCAGAATCCATACCTATGTCCTGACCATTCCAGCTGCTGCCTGAAAGCTTCCAGTGTACCTGACTGGGAAGCTGAAGGAATAGGCCATTAGTAATCCTCTAGGAGCCTCAACAGGCGTATGAGCATTTCCCATACCTTTGGGACAAAGGCAGATCTTGGCATACCAATTGCTTGGAGCCACTAAGAACACACACAATAACTTGAAAAATCACAAAGATTTCAGGGCCAACCACCTTAGGCCACGCTGGTTGATGAGTTTGATCTCTTCTGTAAAACCAGTCTGTTGAGGCTGGGAGAGGTAGCTCTTTTACCTAATGCAAAGAAACCAAGACTAGTCAAAGAACATGAGGAAACACTGAAATATGTTCTAAACAAAACAAGATAAATTTTTGGTTATTGGTCTTAATGAAATGGAGATAAGTGATCTACCCAATAAAAAGCTCAAAATAATAACCATAAAAATACTCAATGAGGGGCCTCCATACTGTTCTCACAGTGGCTACAGCAGCTTGCATTCCAACTCACAGTCCACCAGCATTCCTTTTTCTCTGCATTCTCTTCAACACTGGCTGTTTCTTGGTTTTTGATTTTAGCCATTCTCATAGACGTAAGATGATATCTTATTATGGTTTTGATTTGCATTTCCCTGATGATGACGTTGGGCATCTTTTCATGTGTTCCTTAGCCATCTGCATGTCTTCTATCCAAAAGATGTCTATTCAGTTATTTGACCCATTTTTAAAATTGGATTATTTGTGGGTTTTATTGGTGTCAAGTTGTATAAGTTCTTTATATATTTAGGATATTAACCCCTTATCAAATATAATACTTGAAAATGTTTTCTACAATCTAGTAGATTGCCTTTTTGTTTTGTGATGGTTTTCTTTGCTGTGTAAGCTCTTTTTATTTCAGTGTAGTACTAATAACTCATTTTTTAATTTTTAATTTTTAAAAATTAACATAATGTATCATTTGTTTCAGGGATATAGGTCTGTGATTTGTCAGTCTTACACAATTCATAGCACTCAATATAGCACATACCCTCCTCAATGTCCATCATCCAGCCACCCCATCCCTCCAACCACCCTCTTCTCCAGCAACCCTCAGTTTGTTTCCTGAGATTAAGTGTCTTGGGGTTTGTCTCCCTCTCTGGTTTCATCTTATTTCATTATCCCCTCCACTCCCCTATGATTCTCTGTCTTGTTTCTCAAATACCTCATATCAATGATATCATATGTTAATTGTCTTTTTCTGATTGACTTATTTCACTTAGCATGATACTTTCTAATCCACGAGAATGGAATGTTTTTCCATTTCTTTGTGTCTTCCTCAACTTCCTCATGAGTACTGTATATACAGATTCTTTGCCTTTTTGGTTAGACTTATTCCTGGGTATCTTATGGTTTTGGGTGCAGGGGCAAATGGGATCAACTCCTTAAATTCTCTTTCTTCTGTCTTACTCTTGGTGTATAGAAATATTACTGATTTATGTGCATTGATTTTATATCCTGACACTTTACTGAATTCCTGCATGAGTTCTAGCAGTTTTGGAGTGGAGTCTTTGGGATTTTCACATAAAGTAGCATATCCTCTGCAAAGAGTGAGGGCTTGACTTCTTCTTTGCTGATTTTATGCCTTTAATTTCTCTTTGTTGTCTGATTGCTGAGACTAGGACTTCTAACCCTATGTTGAATAGCAGTGGTGATAGTGGACATCCCTGGTGTGGGAAAAGCTCTCAATTTTTCCCCAAAGAGAATGATATTTACTGTGGGTTTTTCATAGATGGCTTTTATGATATTGAGGTACGTACTCTCTAACCCTACACTGTGAAGAGTTTTGATCAAGAAAGGATGTTCTGCTTTGCAAATGCTTTATCTGTATGTATTAAAAGTATTATTTGGTTCTTGTTCTTTGTTTCATTAATGTAATTAATACCTAATAAATTTATTAAATTAATTTTTCTTTGCTGTTCTTTCTCTCTACAGCTTTGGAGGATGTTAATGAAGATGGAGGCCTCACAATCTCTTGTCCGGGAGGAGCTGAGAGCTCGGAGCTTCCCTCTTAGTGCATCCTCAGAGAAAAGCTGTCAATCACACCTGTCTCTCTGGTCTCCAGCCACACTCTGAGCTCACACAGCCTGTGACCAAGTGTTTCTATCTCTGGCATTCTTCCCCATTTGGATCTCCAAACCCAGCACATTCCTACAAAATGTGGTCCTGTGCCACATTTTCCGGTGGAGGAAGGAGGGTGTCTCCCTGGATCTCACACTTAAGGGGGTCCCTGCTCAAATAGCAGTGACCCAACTGTGCTTGGGATCATGGCTTATGGCAACCCCAAGCCAAGAGCTCACTCCTCAGCTCTATCTTTGCAGCAGCTTCCCTGCTTTGATACCTGGGAGGTCTGGCACACTCAGGCACCCCCAGTCTTTTTGTGACCCCAAGCACCTGAGACCACACTGTCCTAGCAAGGGCTCCAGCTCCACTCCCCACTTAGCCTCTGGAGTGATGTCCCTCAGTGCAGCAGACTTCTAAAAGTTCCTATTTTGTGCTCTGCTGGTCTATCACTTGCCGGGACCTGGCCCCTCCTCCCGTGGTCTATTGCCTTGGGTTCACTGCTCCACATGTCCTACCTTCCAGAAAGTGGTCACTTTTCTGTTCATAGAATTTCCGCTATTTTCTTCGATCTCCTGCTGAGTTTATAGGTGTTCAGAGTGGTTTGATAACTATCTAGCTGAATTCCTGGCACCCAATGAAATTTAGGTGGTCTACTCATTTACCATCTTGCTCCTCCTCCCCCCTAATAGTTTATAATTTCATTTTTGAGAAACAGTATTAAAAGTCTATTGAATAAGGTAGGCTCCATTCAAATTTTCCCAATGACCATTATCCAAATTTATTTTTAGTATAGTTACTTTATTTACTTTTAAATTAAATTAAATTAATTAGTGTATAATTAATATATAATACATTATATAAATACATACATGATAACATATAATGTAATATATAATACATTATTTATTTCATTATTATAATACATATAATATGATATAATACATTATTTGTTTCAGAGGTATGGGTCTGTGATCCATCAGTCTTATATGATCCCCAGTACTCATTACAACACATTCCCTCCCCAAGATACTTTAAAGAAATATGAAAAACAATGTGTATGTCTGTGTGTGTATAGTTATATATGTGTGTGTGTATTATACACACACATATGTGTATGTAATATACAAATAGTACATATAATAGTATGCATAAATGTGTATATGTAACATACATAAACTGCATAAATATATTTAAATACATTACATATATATATACCCACTATTATATGATTACTTTATAAATGTAATAGGAAGATAAATGGAAATGCATCAGGAATAAAAACTATTTGTTTTTTCAAATTTTAGATACTAAACTCTAAGAAGGATCTGGAAATGTATGTGATTTTGCATCACATTACATAGAAAACATTTTAGTCATCACTTAATCGTGCCCTAAATTGGATGAACCAAATATATTTGTTTAGGAATCTGCTTGCTGAGATATGTATGATTAAAATATATTGTAAGTAATTTTAATTATATCATTAATGATATAATAGATACTTGTAAAATGTTTTTAGCTACGTGCACACAATTTGAAAAGTAGAATTACCCCTCCATATTGTCACATCCTACATTTGATAGAATTTTAAATGCTTTAATGCACATTCTTTTTTATATGATAGTATTTCAAATCTGATTTTAGAGAACGAATTAAGATAATTTGACCAGCACAACATTGAACATTATTACAATTCTGAATTAAACAGTTTCATTTTTTTCAACCTCAAATTTGAGCTGCAAAAAATTGAACAATTTGGAAACACTGTGCTCATTATATCTTTGTTTGTGTGTAATTCATGTTACAAATACTTGTTAATGAGTTCAGGACCAAGTGCATATAATCACAGAGTACAAATTAAGACTTCTATTATCATTAATAGGAGTAAACACACAAATCAGGAGAAAATGGATCCTTATATTCTAAACCTTGAAGTTTATATGAGAAATAAATTAGCCATAAAATTAGAATGTAGGCAGCTTTCTAAAGAAACAGTCTTAAAGGTATTCTAGAGTACTTAAAAGGCAATATTTCCTTAGGAATTTAAACAGAGACACATAAGTTGAAGAAGGGAATTTGAAAAATTAGGCAAGATTTAGATTCTCATTAAAATTAACCTTTGCTTAAGTTTCCTGGAAAGTGAATTGGACTCACTGTAATTGCTACTATGCTATAATTAAAGAACAGACAAATCCTCCATTTACTCCCTAGTCACCAAAAACCTACATATACATTGGTATTCTTCCCAAAATGACTACAATCAGGATTACTTTCAGAGAGAGGGGGAAAAAGAGAATTATTTTAAAGACATTGGGAATAATATAAAAGTAGATTAAAAATGTACACAAATTTGCACGTTTTAAAGATTTTAATTTTTTAATCAGAAGAGATTTTTTTATTATGCAGTCTTTAAAATTTTAACGTAGAGATAAATGTATATAGAAATGTGTAAAATTCAGATCTGGTGTTTCACAAAATATTTAGAAAGAGGGATGACATAGAAGGATAGGATCCTATGAATATGTGAACATTAACCCCTTCTGGTGTGACAATGTGAAAATAGAAATCTTAACATGAACAATGAAACATTCTCAAGATTTGATTGCAAATTGAATGACTATAATACTATAATATATATATATATATTTATAGTTGCGAGTCATATATATATATATATATATATATATAGTTGTAAGTCATAGCTAAGCTAGACTCTTATCTCTATTAAAAGTCAAATATTATAAGACCTTATTCCAATTTAAATTTCTTCAATATATCATTTTAATTTGGCCCAGAAAACTAAGGCATAACTTAGTTTCAAAACAGCTATGTTCAGGGTTTGCTAGATCACATTTGAACCACTCAGTTCAGCAATGTGCTAGGATAACCACTGAAATAATTATAACAGAAGATAGAGTTAAACAGCTGATGTTGTGAAAACAAAAAGAAATAATTTAAAAAATTATTTAATTGAGAAAAAGGAAAAGAAGGAAAAAAATAAAAATAAAAATGATAGCAATGTTGCAGGTATAAAACCAAAAATTTTACTTTTATCATAACAAGTTCTAGAACCATCAAATTTTTAAATTTAAAATTTTTAAAGATTTTATTTATTCATTTGACAAAGGGAGTGGGGAAGCACAAGAAGAGGGAGCAGCAGGCAGAGGGAGAGGGAGAAGCAGGTTCCCTCCTGAGCAGAGAGTCCGATGTGGGCTTAATCCCAGAACCCTGGGATCACGGCCTGAGCCACAGGTAGACAGTAACTGACTGAGCCACCAGGCACCCCCGATTTAAAATTCTTAAAAACAGATTTAGGTTAATAGAAAAGTTGAGAAGAAGGTACAGAGACTTACCATCTATCCCCTGCCCCATACATGCGTAATGAGTCCCATTATTAACACCCCAAACAGAGCATTACATATGTTACCATTGATAAACCTGCCTTGACACCGAGGTCCGTTTAACACATTACGGTTCACCTTTGGTGGTGGACGTCCTGTGGGTTTCGACTAATACATAATGACATGTATCCACCATTGGAGTTCCACACAGAATATTCTCACTGCCCTAAGGATCCTCTGTGCTCCACCTCTTCATCCCTCCCCACACCCCAACTCCTGTCAACTCGTTACTGACTTCATAGCTTCGTCTCTTCCGGAAGGCTCTATAGGTGGAATCATATGGTATGTAGCCTTCTCAGGTTGGCTTCTTTCCTTTAACAATTGGAAAGGAAAGCAATTGCTTCTCTCCCTTGGTAATTTGAAGTTTTCTTACCTTATCATGGCTTGATAGTCTTCCCTCCCTCCCTCATGCTGAATAATACTCTGTTGTCTGGATGCACCCCTGCTTGTTTTCTCATTCACCTCTTGCAGGACATCTTACTGTGCCCCAGTCTTAGCAAATGTAAATCAACCTGCTAGAAGCAACGGTGTGCAAGTCTTAAGGTGGATAATATCAAGGGGACAATTGCTGGATCAAAGAGTTAAAGTACGGCTAGTTTTGCGGGAAATCACGCAATGGCTTTCAAAACCAGTTTATCATGTTGTGTTTCCAGGAGGAATGAGTGAGCTCTGTTGCTCCAGCTTCTCCTCAGCATTTGTTATTGCAAGTGTTCTGAAGTTAGGCCATTCTAGTAGATATGGAATGGGAACTCATTTTTTTCTTATGTGACATATCATATGGAGCATCTTTTTATGTTTATTTGTCGTCTTTGGTCAAGTGCTTGCTAAGGACTTTGACCCATTATTAACTGGACTGTTTTCTTATTATTAAATTTTAAGAGATTTTTAATATTCTGGATAAAGATGCTTTATCAGATGTGTCTTTGCAAATATTTTGTCCCAGTCAGTGGCTTATCTTCTCATTCTCTTGACATTGTCTTTTGCAGAGTCGGTATTTTCAGAGTTACTGAAGTCCAGCTCATCACTCTTTATTACACAGATTGCATTTTGGTGCTGTATTTGAAAAGACATTACAATACCCAAGACAACTTGGTTTTCTTCTGTGTTATCTTCCAGAAGTTGTATGAATTTATTTTTTACATTTAAGTCCATGATGCATTTTGAGTTATTTTTTGTGAAGTGTGTAAGATCTGTGCCTGAATTATTTATTAATATTAATATTAATAGGATATCCAGTTCTTCCAGCACCATTTACTGAAGAGAATATCTTTGTTCAATTGTACAGCCTTTACTTTTTTGTCAAAGATTAGTTTACTGTATTTAAAGGGGTCTATTTTGAGGCTTCCTTTGCCATTCTATTTATCTAATTGGCTATTCTTTTACCAATACCACAATAATTGTCTTCATAATTGTAGCTTTATAGTAAGACACAAATTCAGGTAGTGTCAATCTCCCAGCTTTGCTGTTCTTCTTAAATATTGAGTGGGATAGTCTGAGGCTTTCTTTCTTCATATAAACTTCAGAATCTGTTTGTTAATATCTAAAAAAACCCTACTTGCTGGAATTTTAATTGGATTGCACTGAATCTGTAGATCAAGCTGGGAAGAACTGACATCTTGACAATATTTTTTCCATCCATGAATATTTTCATTTCAGTTTTTTTATTTAATTCAGACCTTTATAGTTTTCCACACATAAATCTTCTACATATTTTATTAGACTTATACCTAAGTATTTGATGTCTGCTACTTTATTAGAAATAATATAGCTACTCTTTTCATTTGATTAATGGTAGGATGGCATATTTTTCTCCTTCTATTTATTTTTAGTCTTCTTCTTTCTTTATATGTAAAATGGGTTTCTTATAGACATACATAGTCAGGTTGTGTTTTTTATCCACCCTGACAATCTCTTTTAATTGATGCATTTAAACCTTTGGGATTTAATGTGATTATTGATAGAGCTGGATTAATATACAACACATTTATTACTGTTTTCTATCTGTTCTATGTTCTTATTTTTGTCTTCCAATCTTTTCCTGAATTTCTGGTTTTAGTTGACTCTTTATATGATTCCATTTTCTCTTCTTTCCTAGTAAGTCACTTATACTTTTCTTTTTTTATTTTTATTTATTTATTTTTTTACTTTCTTTGGTGGTTGCCTTAGAGTTTGCACTATACATTTAAACTAATCTAAGCACACTTTTAAATAATATTATACTGCTACTGCTCATGGGTATAAGAACACTATAAACACAATATAATCCTAATTCTTTCCCCATGTCCTTTGTATCATTGCTGTCATTCACTTTTTCATATATAAACATACCTAAACATATAAATATACATGCACACACATAGGGTACATACATAAACATACATATTGGATATAGTGTTGCTTTTATTTTGAACAAACTGTTATCAGTAAGGTCAATTAAGAATAAGAAAAATTAAAGATTTTGTTTTATCTTTACTTACTCCTTTTCAATACCCTTTTATTTTTTCCTTTATGTAAAAACTAGTTTCTGACATTATTTTCCTTGTCTCTAAAGAAATCTTTAAAACGTCTCTTGAAAGGTAGGTCTACTGGCAATAAATTCTTTCAATTTTTGTTTGATAAAGTCTTTATTTCTCCTTCACTTCTGAAAATAATTCCATATACAAAAATCTAGGTTTTTTTTTTTTTCCTTTCAACATTTGATATACGTCATTCCACTCCTTGCTTGCATGGTTTCTAAGGAGAAGTAGAATATAATTTTTATCTTTGTTCCTTGGTATTATTTTCATCTGGCTTCTTTCCGAATTTTTGTTTGTTTTTTATTTTCTGTAATTTGAAAATAATATGGCTAGGTGTCATTATTTTTGCATTTATGATGCTTGGTATTCTCTGAGGTCCCCAAGACTGCAGCTTGGTGTCTGATATTAATTTGGGGAAATTCTCAGTCATTATTATGTTAAATATTTCTTCTCTATTCTCTTTTTTACTTATGTTATAAAATATGATATAACAAAAATATATGTTATATTATACCTTTTTTAGTTGTCTCACAATCTTTGGATATTCTGCTCTTCTTTGTTTTCTTTTTGTCTGTTTCTTTGTTTTTGCCTTTTGATATATTTTGTAATTTTTTTTCTTGATAGTAAGACATGATGTACCAAGTAAAAAGAACTGTTATAAATAAGTCTTATTTATTTGATGTGAGGTGTAGGGTGATAGGAAACATTCTATAGATCCATAGTCAGATCTCAGTGTTTTTTTTTTTTTTAAAGATTTTATTTATTTATTTGTCAGAGAGAGAGAGAGTGAGAGCGAGCACAGGCAGACAGAGTGGAAGACAGAGGCAGAGGGAGAAGCAGGCTCCCTGCGGAGCAAGGAGCCCGATGTGGGACTCGATCCCAGGACACTGGGATCATGACCTGAGCCGAAGGCAGCTGCTTAACCAACTGAGCCACCCAGGCGTCCCAGATCTCAGTGTTTTAAAGAACCTAGGCTGGTGGCTTGTAAACTTCACAGGTGTTTCTCACCCACCCCCCACCCCCTCTGCTTAGGTAGGACAGAATAGCTAAAGGGGGCTGGAGTTATTAATTATTAATTAATAATCAAATAATTAAATAATTAATTGATTAATTTCTCTACGCCCATGCCAGTTAACTTCTGATATACCTCAATAGGCTAGATTCTGATTAACTAGTTTCTCCTGAGCCTTAATAAGAGCAGCTGCTTTGGTATTCCAAAATTTATGTGTGTGTGTGTGTGTGTGTGTGTGTGTGTGTGTATGATAATTTATTTATTTATTTTAGAAAGAGAGAGCGTGCCCATGCACATGAGCTTGGGGAGGGGCAGAGGGAGAGAGAGAGAGAAGGAGAAAGAGAGAGAAGGAATATCCAGCAGACTCCTGGCTGAGCACAGATCCTGACTTGTGGCTCTATCCCATGACCCCGAGATCATGACCTAAGCTGAAATCAAGAGTCAGATGCTTAACTGACTGAGACGCCCATGTGTCCCTCTTTTACTATATATTTTTTATTAATTTTCTTAATGGTTGCTCTTGGGTTACTCACCTTAAAAATTTTGGTTTTATATTAACACTAGTTAAATTTCCGTGGTTTATAAAAACTTTTTACTGGTACACCCTCATTCTTTACCAATTACATCTTTATGTTATTATTTTAATACACATTATATCTTTATTATAAACCCATCAATATAGCTTTATAATTTTATTAAAACTGTCTTTCAAGTCAGATAGGAGAACAGGAGTCACAAAACATACGAGTGAAGTCTTTTATACTCACTATGTAGTTACATACATTTACCAGTAAGTTGGTTTTTTTTTTTTTTTTTTTTTTTAGTCTCTTCAAAAATCTTGAGGTGCTGCTGTCTAGGGTCTTTTCATTTCGTCTCAAAGGGTTCTCCCAGCCCTGTTATTTTGTAGGGTTACTCGCTAGTGACAAAATATCTCCATTTTTCTTTATTTGGGAATCTCTTAATTTCTCCTCATGTTTGAAGATAGTTTTTCTGGATATATAATTTTTTTTAAAGATTTAATTTATTTACTTGAGAGAAAGAGAGGGAAAATGAGCAAGAGTAGTGGCAAGCTGAGGGAGAAGTGGATTCCCTGCTGAGCAAGGAGCTCAGCTGGGGCTGGATCCCAAGATCCTGGGATCACGACCCCAGCCAAAGGTAGATGCTTAGCCAACTGAGCCTCTCAGGCATCCCTTGGATATAGAATTCTTAACTGATAGTATTTTTCTTTCAGCACTTTGGATGTGTCACTACACTGTTTTCTGGCCTTATGATTTCTGAAAAGAAGTCAGCTATAAATCTTATTAAGGAATCTTCTGTACTACAATAATATTTTTTTGCTTTTGAAATTTTTTGTTTGTTTATATATTTCAGTGGCTTGATTATGAAGTTTCTTGGCAGGGATCTCTGAATTTCTTCTATCTGGAATTCATTAAGCTTCCTAGATGTATAGATAAATTTTTAAAAATCAAATTTGAGATTTAAAAAAATAATTTTATTTATTTATTTGACAGAGAGAGAGAGAGAGAGATCACAAGTAGGCAGAGAGGCAGGCAGAGAGAGAGGGGGAAGCAGGCTTCCTGCTGAACAGGGAGCCCGATGTAAGGCTTGATCCCAGGGCTTTGAGATCATGACCCGAGTGGAAGGCAGAGGCTTAACCCACTGAGACACCTAGGCACGCCAAATTTGGGATGGTTTTACACAAAAGTTCTTAAAATATTTTTCATGCCTATTTTTCTCCTCTTCTCTCCTCTGGACCTTCCATTATGCATCTATTGGTAAGTTTGATGGTTTACCTCAGATCTCTGATGATCTATTTATTTTTACCTGTTCTTTTTTACTTTTTTTCTTCAGACTGGAAAAATCTTAAGCTATCTTTGAATTTACTAGTTGATCATACTGTCAGATCTGTTGTTGAGCTCTTCTAGTGAATTTCTTTTTTCAGCTATTGTTCTTATTGATGCCAGAATTCCTATATGGGCAGTTTATTAATTTATCTCTTTCTTTTTTTTGCATTGTGCATTTGATGAGATATTATTTTCACACTTGCCATTAGTTTATTAGACATAATTTATTTTAGTTGGAATATATTTAAGCTAGCTGATTTCAGACCTTTGTCTAATAAGTGACATTTTTACTTTGTCATGAATAGCTTCTGTTGACTGCTTTATCATTTTTTTCTGTGCAAGAGCTATTTATTACTGTTCCTTTATATGTTTTTATTATGTTATTTTATTTATTATTTATTATGTTATTTTATGTATTATTTATGATGTCATTTATCATGTTATAACTGTTTTCATTGAAATCTAGAGATTTAAAATAACATAACATGGGAACTATTAAAATCAGTCCATTCTTTGGTTTGTTGTTGCTGGTTATTGTTGTTATTGCTGTTTGTTTATTTTGTGACTTTCTTGGACTACTTTTATAAAATCTATATTTTTTATCATATGTGACCACTGAAGTTCCTGCTCAGTTAGGTCAAAGGTCAGTTGTTGATTGTACAGAGGTTTCCTTTAGTACATTGCCCTATCCTCTGTTGAGTTCTGTGTGTATGTGGCATGTCTTCAGTGATCTGGCAGTTTAGCGCCTTTACTTCCTGCTTTCCTAGGATCTCAGAGTAAGCAGGCGGCAAAATATGAGACATTTCTCATGATTTTCCTGAGTATGCACCTTTACCTGTATATGTATATAATGTTCTAGATTCCCAAAAACATGTCAAGAGGTTTCTAAAGCCCAACATGGACATCTCACTTCCAATATTTTCTTCTTAAGATTTTTGGTGAGCCTCTTGTTTCCTCCACTGATATTGCTGCCCAGACTAGCTGCAATATAAACAACTACTTTTCTTTTCTTTTTCATAAATGTGCTGTGGGGAATGGTTTTTCTCTCTATGTGAACTCTGAGTTAGGTTAAGTAAAGAAAAGCCTTGTGAATGAGGCTTTTGAGGAAGCTGCTAAACAGATCAAATAGTGACAAGTCTCTGAGGACAGGACCTTTACAGGAGCTTCGAGCCAATTTTTTGCCCTCTTGTGGCCCTTAGGTTGCTGGTTTTCATACTTACCATGATTGTGAGGTTGCTGGTTCCAAGGGTACCAGACAGCTAAGGAGAGGGAGATGGGAATGGAACAAGAAAAATATCACAAGTCTCACTTTCTTTTAAAAACCAAGGTTCAGCCAATTTCTTATATAAGCCCTCCTTGAATTGTTGCAAGTCTTAGTTAAGATTCAGAGTTGTATAAAAAGCTGAGTTTTAGATATTTGCCACTGTTCTCAGTGCTTTTATGGCTGAGTAATTTATAGAAGTTCTTATCCTGCCATTCTTACTAAGTGATTCTTCTGTAAGAGATACTGGAAGAGCAAGGTTAATATCCTCTAAAATATGTGTTTGCATGGACGAAATCACCATTTAAAGCTTTATGAAAATAGCATGGCTGGTAGAATAGTTAATAGCAATAGCAACATAGTGAGAAAGGATTGTAAATAGTATGTCTAGAATAAAGAATAATGAAGAACAACCACACCTTACTTCTCTGAAATTATTAGATGGTGCTAAGTGATCATTGGCCCTTATGGCTCTTACTGAAGAAGAATGAGATTAGAAAATGAGGTTAGAAGCATAAGAGGGGACAGGGCCCGTGAGGATATCTATCAAACAAAGAAATATTCTACCTAGAATGGCAGAATTGGCTGCTGTTGTATAAGAAGATCCTTACAATAGAAGGGTAGAGGTTGAAGCTGAGCACTACTTCAACAAACCTGTTAAATCATCTTGAAGAGACCTTGTATCTCACAGCTCTGCAAACTGTCACAGTAGACACTACCTCCAGATAAGTCAGACTGATGAAAAAGAAAGATCCTTGTTCCTTTCTCCTCTTCCTGTTTCTGCCCTCTAACATTGAAGGGCATAATGTAAGCCTTGAAAATAACAGAAGAGATATCCTATTGCCGGCCATATCCTCTTTCTTGTTTATCCTCCCTCTCCCCACCCCAACACCCCCTAATAGGGCACTGACATAATTTCAGCCTTCTTTGCAAGAGGGATTTTGAAGCTCTTTCAGAAATATGAGAACAGTTTAAAATAAAGTGATTTCTGTTTTAATAATCAGATGTAACCACAGGTTTAAGAAACCTCTCAGAATATTGCTTAGAACAGAGAAGGGTGAAAGTAGTGATTAGAGGAAAAATAATAACACTTCATGTATTTGTTCTATAAAATTAAGAACTTTTATATAACACAGATATTGATATAAAGAAGAAAACCATTTTAGGAGTAACTTTTCTATCATTACTATTCTGTTTTCAATGATATCTTCCTATTTACACACATGAAAATTATTTAAGCTCCATTAATATTGTATGATATTTATGAATTTAGACGTTTTGCAGTGTTTCTAATTTGCCACACTGTAAAATGTATGGCAATAATTACTTATTTGAGTTTAAAGATTAAGATAAAAAAATGATTAATGATTTTACTTATTTTCCTGTGAATTTGTTTTTAAACATAAGGAAAAGTGTGACCATTTTGAATTTTAAAAAAATAAATCAATAGCTTTTATATATACATAGTAATATTTAATTAATATAAGTGAATTCCATTCATAAAAAATATAAAATATTTGAAATAAAAATGATATAAAGGAAATATATGGAGAAAATAATTAAGAAAAACCAGAGAACAAGCACAAAATCATACGTCTAGGTATGTATTCTATATTTTCTAATGAGGTATCTCAATTTGCTAAATGTCAAAAATTTCTTAAGATGTATTTGTAGATTAAGCGAAATCTCAATCAAATCCCAACAAGTGTTACTAGAGAATATGCTATAATGACTCAAATTTACATAAGTAATTCACTGCTTCTCATTATTGTGTTTCTTTACCTCATTTATCTGAAACAGTTTAGTTCCCTCAATGTGAGGGTAGAAGGTTTTTTTTTTTTTTTTAAAGATTTTATTTATTTATTTGAGAGAGTGAGTGAGAGAGAAACAGAAGTGAGCAGGGGGAGAGGACAGGGTGAAGCAGATGCCCACTGAGCAGGGAGCCAAATGTAGGACTTGATCCTGGGACTCCAGGATCATGACCTGAGCTGAAGGCAGACACCTAACTGACTGAGCCTCGCAGGTGGCCCTAGAAGCTATTTAATTTGTTGACTGCTCACAATATTCTTTAGTTTAAAGTTTTCTCATAATTCTACTCAGATTGGATGGCCACAGAAGTGATGCTCTGTCTTACTCTTTCTTTTGGTGGAAGCACATCAAAAGATATGACTGAAGACAAAAAAGAAAAGCATATATTCACACATGTGCAATAGCCATAGACAGTGTGATAAAAGTACTGAAGTTAGGTAAAGAGGACTAGAAATAACTGATATCCCAATTTAAGTTCCAACTTAAAAAATAATGACCAAATTGAAGAGATTGAAAATGTTAGTGCATAATTAAAATTTTAAAAATTGGTGATTTTATTTAAATAGGAAAATAATAACATTGGAAATTATGAAGTAAAAGATAAGCTTAAGAAAAGATCTGAGCTATCAGATCACAAGATGATTAAATGGAAGATAGATCAATAGAAAATATGTAAACTAAAATGTACAAATAAAAAATAGAAAAAAAGAGCAGAAGAGACAGATCATGAGAAATTTTCACCACACATCTAGAGTCCCAAAAGTAGAGGTAAGAGAATAGGGCAGAAGAAACATTTGATAATATGATAACAAAGAATTTTCCAAAACTGCTGATATATATCGACTTGAAGAATCAAGAACATCTGAAAATGCCAGATCAATCAATAAAAGGCATACCATTGTTCAAATCTTCTCAATGTTTAATTCCAGGACCTTCATCAGCAACAATGTCAGCAAATTTCTTTTACTGAATACAGATTCTTACAGAAATAATACATTACATTATTTACAGGCTATATATTACAATACATTATATAATGTATTACATTATTATAATAAATAATACATTACATATAATACATAAATAAAAATGCATTATTTATAGAATATCTTATAATACAATATACAATGTAATACAATATACAATGTAATACAATAATACAATACATTATTTACAGAAAAATACAGAAATACAGATTCTTGGACCTTGCCTCAATCAGACTGAATCAGAAATTCTTGGAGAAGGAAGCAAGATGGCTGAGGAGCAGGAGACTGAAATATCATCAGGTCCCAGGATTTCACCTAGATAGTTATCAAATCATTCTTAACACCTACAAACTTAAAAGGAGATAGAAGAGAAGAACAGCAATTCTAGGAACAGAAAATTGACCACTTCCCTGAAGGTAGGACATGCAGAGAAGTGAATTCAAAGCCACAGGAGCTTAGACCCCAGGGGGAGGGGTAAGCTCCTTGGCAAGTGAGAGAGCAGCAGAGCACAAAATCAGAACTTTTAGCAGTCTGCTCCACTGAGGGATGTTGATCCAGAAGCTAAGTGGGCGATGGAACCCTTGTGTGGACAGTGTGGTCTCAGGATCCGTTGGGTCACAGAAAGACCAGGAGTTTCTGAGTGTGGTAGAGCTCCCAGGTGTTGGAGCAGGGAAGCTGGGTACAGAGTCAGAGCTGAGCAGTGCACTCTTAGCTCAGGGCTACCTTAAACCATGATCCAAGGCACAGTTGGGCTGCTGCTCTTTGAGCAGTGACCCCACAAATGGCAGATCTGGAGAGACTCTCCTTCTTCCTCTTCTGGAGGAGTGGCACAGGAGGGTGTGGCAGGAATCTTCTGGGTTTGGAGACTCCAAATGGGGCTGTGCGTCAGAGATAGAAACACTCAATTACAGGCCAGGTGACCACAAAGTGCTGCTGGACACCAGGGAGACAGGTGTGATTGACTGCTTTTTTTCTGAGGGAGCAATGAGGAGTGGGATCCTGAGCTATTGACTCCTCTGGGCTGGAAATTGGGAGGCAGCCATCCTCATTTTCATTCTCCAAAGCTGTATGGAAAGCATTCAGGGAACAAAAGATACCAAGAGCAAACCCGGGCAGATTACTTAAACTGACCCCTGCCAAGGGTGGTGCAATTCAGCTTTGGGCAAAGATATTTGAGAATCACTGCAAGAGACCCCTCCCCCAGAAGATCAGCAAGAACATCCAGCCAAGACTAAGTTCTAAATCATTGAGAACTGTGGAAATTCAGAGCTAGGGGAATGCAGCACATAGAACTCATGGCTTTCCCCTTATGATTCTTTAGTCCTTCCTACATAAGTTTTTATTTCTTAAAAATTTGGGGATGTTCTATGGTGAGTGCTGTGAAGTGTGTAAACCTGGCGATTCACCCTGGGGGATAAAAATTTATAGTTTATAAAAAACTAAAAATTAAAAAAAAAATTGGGGGATGTTGTTTCTTCTAGGAGACCAGGATACACCCAACATCAAGCAGGTGACTCTGTTCTATTCACCAGTATAAAACATTTATTTTTTATTTTTCCCCCTCTCTTCTCCCCCCAATGGTTTTGGGTCTCTTCTGATTTGGTTAGTGTCTATTTTCCTGGGCTTTTTGCCACTCTTTTAGTATTTTGTACTCTCATTCATCTATTCTTATATGGATAAAATAACAAGGTGGAAAAACTAGCCACAAAAAACAAACAAACAAAACCCAAGAGGCAGTACCAATGGCTAGGGACCTAATCAATACAGACATTAGTAATATGGCAGAACTAGAGTTCAGAATGATGATTATCAAGGTGCTAGCTGGGCTCAAAAAAAGTATAGAAGATATTAGAGAATCCCTTTCTGGAGAAGTAAAATCCCTTTTTGGAGAAATAAAAGAACTAAAATCTAACCAAGTTGAAATTAAAAAAGCTATTAATGGGGTGCAAAAAAATTGGAGGCTGTTACTTCTAGGATAAATGAGGCGAAAGAGAGAATTCGTGATACAGAAGACCAAATGACAGAGAATAAGGAAGTTGAGCAAAAGGGAGACAAACAATTACTGGACACCAAGGGGAGAATTCAAGAGATAAGTGATAACATAAGATGAAAGAATATCAGAATAATTGGGATCCTAGAAGAGGAAGAAAGCAGGGAAGTAGGTATAGTAGAGCAAATTATATTAGAGAATTTCCTTAATATAGCAAAGGGAACAAGCATCAAAATCCAGGAGGCACAGAAAATCTCCCTCAAAATCAATAAAAAGAGGTCCACACTCCATCATCTAATAATAAAACTTACAAGTCTTAATGACAAAGAGAAAATCCTGAAAGTAGCCTGGGACAAGAGGTCTGTAACATACAATGGTAGAAATATTAGATTGACATCAGACCTATCCACAGAGATCTGGCAGGCCAGAAATGACTGGCATGATATATTCAGAGCACTAAACAAGAGAAATATGTAGGCAAGAATACTATATCCAGCTAGGTTGTCATTGGAAATAAAAGGAAAGATAAAAAGCTTCCAGGACAAACAAAAACAAAAAATTTGCAAACACCAAACCAGCCCTATAGGAAATATTGAAAGGGTTCCTCTAAGCAAAGAGAGAGCTTAAAAGTAACATACCAGAAAAGAACAGAGACAATATACAGTAACAGCCACCTTACAGGCAATGTAATGGCACTAAATTCATATCTTTCAATAGTTACCCTGAATGTAAATGGGTTAAATGTCCCAAACAAAAGACACATTGTATTATAATGGGAAAACAAATGAACAAACAAAAAGCCAAAAACAAAAACAACAAAAAACACAAGACTCGTTGATATGCTGTCTATAAGAAACTCATTTAAAACCAAAAGAAACCTCCAGATTTAAAGTCAGGGGATGGAAAATCATTTACCATGCTAATGGGCATCAAAATAAAGCTGGGGTGGCAATCCTTATATCATATAAATTAGATTTTAAGCCAAAGAATATAACAAGAGATGAGGAAGGACATTCTATCATACTTAAAGGATCTGTCCAACAAGAAGACCTAACAATTTTAAATGTCTATGCCCCTAATATGGGAGCAACCAATTATATAAACCAGTCAATAACAAAACAAAAGAAACAGATCAACATTAATACAGTGATAGTAGGGAACATTAACACCCCCCTCACTGAAATGGACAGATCATCTAAGCAAAAGATCAACAAAGAGATAAAGGCTTTAATGACACACTGGACCAGATGGACATCAGAGACATATTCAGAATATTCCATCCCAAAGGAACAGAATACACATTCTTTTCTAGTGCACTTGAAACATTCTCCAAAATAGATCACATCCTGGATCACAAATCAGGTTTCAAATGGTACTAAAAAATTGGGATCATTCCTTGCATATTTTTAGACCATAGTACTCTGAAACTAGAACTCAATCACAAGGGGAAAGTTGGAAAAAACTCAAATACATGGAGACTAAAAAGCATCCTACTAAAGAATGAATGGGTCAACCAGAAAATTAAAGGAGAATTGAAAAATTCATGGAAACAAATAATGAAAACAAAACTGTTCAAAATCTATGGGACACAAAAAAGGTTGTCCTGAGAGGAAAGTACATAACAATACAAGCCTTTCTCAAGAAACAAGAAAGGTGTCAAGTACACAACCTAACCCTATGCCTAAAGGAGCTGGAGAAAGAACAACAAAGAAAGCCTAAACCCAGCAGAAGAAGAGAAATAATGAAGATTAAAGCAGAAACCAATAAAATATAAACCAAAAGAACAGTAGGATAGATCAAAGAAACTAGGAGCTAGTTGTTTGAAAGAATTAATAAGATTGATAAACCCCTGTCCAGACATATCAGAAATAAATGAGAAAGGACCCAAATTAATAAAATAAAAAATGAAAGAGGAGAGATTACAAGCAATACCAAAGAAACACAAGCCATTATAAGAACACATTATAACGATTACCAGCAAATTTGACAATGTGGAAATAATGGATGGATTCCTAGAGACATACAAACTACCACAATTGAACCAGGAAGAAACAGAAAACCTGAACAGACCCATAACCAGTAAGGAGATTGAAGCAGTCATCAAAAATCTCCCAAAAAAGGAAGAGCCAAAGGCTGGGCGGCTTCCCAGGGGAATTCGACCAAATATTTAGAGAAGAATTAATATGTATTCTCCTAAAACTGTTCCAAAAAATAGAAATGGAAGAAAAACTTCCAAATTCATTTCATGAGGCCAACATTACCTGAATCTCAAAACGAAAGACCCCTTCAGAAAGAAGAATTACAGACCAATATCCCTGATGAATATGGATGCAAAAATTCTCATCTAAACACTAGCCAATAGGATCCAAGACTCCATTAAAAGGATTATTCACCACGACCAAGTAGGATTTATTCCTGAGCTGGAAGGTGGGCTCAACATCTGCAAATCAATCAATGTGATGCAATACATTAATAAAAGAAAGAATAAGAACTTATGATGCTCTTAATTGCTGCTGAAAAAAAAAAACATTTCACAAAATACAGCATCCTTTCTTGATCAAAACTCTTCAGACTTTAGGGATAGTGGGTACATACCTCAATATCATAAAAGCCATCTATGAGAAACCCACAGTAAATATCATTCTCATTGGGGAAAAACTGAGAGCTTTTACCCTAAGGTCAGGAATACATCAGGATGTCCACTATCACCACTGCTATTCAACAAAGAGAAATTAAAAGCATCCAAATCAACAAAGAAGAAGTCAAGCTCTCACTCTTTGCAGAGGATATGCTGCTTTATGTGGAAATCCCAAAAGACTCCACTCCAAAATTGCTAGAACCCACGCAGGAATTCAGTAAAGTGTCAGGATATAAAATCAATGCACATAAATCAGTTTCATTTCTATACACCAACAGCAAGACAGAAGAAAGAAAATTTAAGGAGTTGATCCCATTTACAATTGCACCCTAAACCACAAGATATCCAGGAATAAGTCTAACCAAAGAGGCAAAGGATCTGTACTCAGAAAAATACAGAGTACTCATGAAGAAGTTCAGGAAGACACAAAGAAATGGAAAAAATATTCCATTCTTGTGAATTAGAAGAACAAATATTGTGAAAATGTCTAAGCTACCTAGAGCTATCTAAACATTTAATGCAATCTTTATCAAAATACCATCAACTTTTTTCAGTGAAATGGAACAAATAATCCTAAAATTTGTGTGGAACCAGCAAAGATCCCAAATAGCCATAAAAATGATGAAAAAGAAAACCAAAGTTGGCAGCATCAAATTGCAGACTTCAAGCTCTACTTCAAACCTGTAATCATCAAGATAGTGTGGTACTGGCACAAAAAACAGACACATAGACCAATGGAACAGAAAAGAGGGCCCAGAAATAGACCCTCAGCTCTGTGGTCAATTAATCTTCATCAAAGCAGGAAAGAATGGAAAAAAGACCGTCTCTTCAATAAATGGTGTTGGGAACATTGGACAGCCACATGCAGAAGAATGAAACTGGACCATTTCCTTTCACACCCACAAAAATAGACTCAAAATGGATGAAAGGCCTCAATGTGAAAAAGGAATCCATCAAAATCCTTGAGGAAAACACAGTCAGCAACCTCTCTGACCTCAGCCACAGCAACTTCTTCCTAGAAGCATCACCAAAGGCAAGGGAAGCAAGGCAAAAATGAACTATTGGGACTTCATAAAGATCAGAGGCTTTTGCGCAGCAAAGGAAGTAATCAACAAAACCAAAAGACAACTGAAAAGATGGGAAAAGATATTTGCAAATGACATATCAGATAAAGGGCTAGTATCCAAAATCTATAAAGAACTTATCAAACTCAATACCCAGAGAACAAATAATCCAATCAAGAAATGGGCAGAGGACATGAACAGACAATTCTGCAAAGAATATCCAGGTGGCCAACAGACACATGAAAAAGTGCTCAACATCACTCAGAATCAGGAAAATACACATGAAAACTACAGTGATATATCATTTCACACCAGTCAGAATGGCTAAAATTAACAAGTCAGGAAATGAAAAATGCTCTCAAGGATGTGGAGAATGGGGAACCCTCCTACACTGTTGGTAGGAATGCAAGCTGGTGCAGCCAGTCTGGAAAACAGTATGGAGTTTCCTCAAAAAGTTGAAAATAGAGCTACCCTAAGACCCAGCAATCACACTACTGGATATTTACGCTAAATAAAAAAAAAGATAGAGATCTGAAGGGGCACGTGCACCTCAATATTTATACCAGCAATGTCCATAGTAGCCAAAGTATGGAAAGAACCTAGATGTCTATCAACAGATGAATGGATAAAGAAGATGTGGTATATATTTACAATGGAATACTATGCAGTCATCAAAAGAAATGAAATCTTTCCATTTGGAACAATGTGGATGAAATGAGAGAGTATTATGCTGTGTGAAAGACAATTATCACATGATCTCTCTGATGTGAAGAATCGAGAGGCAGTTGGGGTTGTGGCTGATAGGGATGGGAAAAAATGAGACAAGATGGGACCAGGGAGGGAGACAAGCCATAGGAGACACTTAATCTCAAGAAAAAAACTGAGGGTTGCTGTGGGGTGGGGGAGTAGGGATAGGGTGGCTGGGTTATGGGCATTAGGGAAGGTATGTGCTATGGCGACTGCTGTGAAATGTGTAAACCTGGTGATCCACAGACCTGTACCCCTGGGGCAAATAATACGTTATATGTTAATAAAAGAAAGAAAGAAAGAAAGAAAGAAAGAAAACTCTAGAGGCAAGGCCCTGCAATCTACACAAACAGTCCCTCCATTGGAAGGTTCCAGAACTACTGTTGTATTAAATCTAATGAAAATTAAAACATAGAAATCAAAATTGAAAAACAAAGAACATGATACAAATATAATCACATATTTGTAAGTTAAAACAGATATATATTTCCTCAAACAATAGCAATTTGCATATGAATTGTTTCTTTCCTTAATTCTATATATGCAAGTCATAGGGCAGATGACTACATACCTCACAAATACATCAATGTTGTGGAAACGTCCATGCAGATTTAATATCACATATACAACTAATGTTAGCTTTGATTTTATGGACTCTTTTATTTTAGAGAACAATGTTTTGGCTTTTACATATAGCCCTTTCTAAAACATTCTGGTAGGTCTTTATGATTAAAAAAAACTGGGAGTACCTCTGAGGAGAGAATGGCACTTAACATTTTTTTTTTAAATTTTTAAATGAACAATTTATCTCTGAAAATATTTGTATGGACATTGGTCCTATTTTCATAAAGCCTGAACCACTGGATATTAAACTTCTGAATTTCAGCTTTTATATGCATGGAAAACTTAACTGAGTTCATACATGAATCATCAGGGATAAATCTTTGGGAATTAACTTAAAACCTAAGCAAGTATTTTCATTGTTTCATGATAATGTGAATATATATTACTGGAATTTCTAGTTTATCATTTTCAAATAGAAAAATATTGTTAAAGCTAAAATATTTTTTTCAAATATGGCATTAAGATAAAAATCAATCCAAATTAGGCATTGAAACCTCGCTTTTAGAGTAAGTTTATTAGGCAAAAACAATTCTCTTATTTGACACAAATTATTTATTTGTAAGTGGGAATTTAAACCATCTCAAGCAGTATTTGAATTGTCAACATTAATTGTGATTACCTATTGCTTTTGTCATAAATGAGGAAAAAAAGAAGGTTGCTGTGTTCTGCTTTAGTTTGGCCATCACATGAAGTATTAAGGGTAGTTTACCTTTTACTAATTTCAGGTATTTCGAGCTATGGTTAAGAGCTGACCATCAAAAAAAAAATATTGATTTTGGTGGCATTTAACTTACCTAAATTCAATAGTGTTGTTCTTTAAAAATCTAGAACATTTTGTTCTAAAAAACATTTTGAAAGTTATTAACTCTTCAAAATAGTGTTTGATTATACACCCATTTCTGTGTATATGTGTTGTGGGGGGAGGCATAGTTGTGGAAAAGCTAAAGTAAAACAGAAATATGAAAAGGCCTGATTCTCAGGTATGCTAAATAGTCTACTTTTTGGACAAGCATAGGGAGACTAATAGCTTCCCTAAATCCTAGAAAAAGAACAAGGGGGTATGTGTGTGTGTGTGTGTGTGTGTGTGTGTGTGTGTGTGTGTGTGTATGTGGTGTGTGTTTATCAATGTAAATATGTATGTATTTGTTAGGCAGATTATGAATCCAATTGTGACCCAAGTTTTTAGAAAACATATTGCATGTATAGCATTTGGAATTTTTGATAACTCTGTTCTCTAAAATTTTCCTTTCAAATCAAAAAGTTATATTTTAAAGATTGAAGAGGTTTGGTTATATTAGGTCACCTATGCCCAGTTACTTCACTACATAGAAAAATGGAAATTAAGTGACTCCAAATTTTTTACTGGAATCTAATGTGAAATGTTAGATGTTATTGTTAATATTTAATTATGATTATAATTATTAAATTTATTTGAGGCAAATTTCAAACATGGTCTCAGATTCCCTGACCCTCCTCCCATCAAGTGTTGAAGTCTATATATATATACACTCCCCTTGAATCTGAGTAGACTTGGTAGAGCAGAGGTGGGTCCAGCAGTGTGTATATTAACAGACTTTCTAATTGGTTGCTTGAGAAACACTGCCATGATAGATTAGTGTTAACAGTGCAGGGTGAAGTGATATCATTTGACTTCCAAGTTCAATTCATATAAATCTTTATATTTTCTAACAACAGTCTTGAAACCTTTGCTCTTTGAACAATTCCTTTGGGATTTCCCTCTTGCAATTCACTACCCTACCATTAAAATGCCACAGGTAGACAGAGAGGTTACAGATCAGTGCTCTCGTTGGTATGCTGAGTTTTGCTTTCTAGTCATCCTAGCTCATGTATCAGCTGTGAATGAAGACTGTAGAGGATTCCATTCCCCAGCTCTCTCAAGCATTACCAAGATGCTGAAATCTTCTTAGTTGAGGCCCAGATATTATGAAGCAGAAATCAGTCACCCTGCTATGTTCAAATTTTGGACTCAGAATCTGCATGGCATAATAAAATAGTTTTCCTTTATACCCCTCATTTTGAGGATGGTTTGCTATATAGTGATAGATGGAATGTTAATAAAAAAAAACATATTAGTGGTCATAGCTTACATTTTTTTTAAATTTTTTTAAAATTTTTAAAAGATTTTTATTTATTTGACAGACAGAGATCACAATAGGCAGAGAGGCAGGCAGAGAGAGAGAGGGAAGCAGGCTCCCCACTGAGCAGAGAGCCCAGATGCAGGGCTCGATCCCAGGACCCTGAGATCATGCCCTAGCCGAGGGCAGAGGTTTAACCCACTGAGCCACCCCGGCGCCCCCATAGTTTACATTTCTTAAGCATTTATTATGTGTCATACTCTTGATAAAAATATTTTATCATTATCACTGATAAAGATAAGGGAAAGACAAAGTAAAACATATGATTCTCAGAAGACACATTATACTTCCTTTTACTTCTAAATGTGTATAGCAATCAGCCATACTTGTGGACCAATAAGTAAGTGATGAATGAGGAAAAAATATGTGGATGTTTCCAATCTGGGGAGAAAAACAGATGATAGCATGGAGTTATAGAACTAAATAAGTAGAAATTTAGTTGATGATGTCAAAAGAGGTTGTGCAGAAATGACTTCATCAGTGATACATTTGTGTTAAGGAGAAATAAAATTTTTTAAAAGTAACAATCTTTTTCTAAGAGGAATAGAGGAATAGAGGGGCTGTCAGAACCTCACATTTATAAAGAAAAAGGACCAAGAGGAAAGAGAGAAGTTTAAATTGAACAAAAAATATGTTTAATTAAATATGTTTTCCAATTATTAGGTGTAATAAGTAAAAAAAAAATGTTAGAATGATTTACATATCTTCTAGGTTAATTTGGAATTAGGGTAGGAATCACTGAAGAACTGTCCCCCCCAACTTTCCTATTCAGTATGACACTGAACTGGTGAAAGCACTGGGAAACATAGGATATTATTTCATGCATTGAACCTGAGTGCCAGTATTACTAACTTCGGGGTCAATGCAGCTAAATTGTGAAAAATCTTACTTCAGTGGAATCAACCCACTTGAAAAAATTTTAAAACACTGAAAATAAGTTGACTTGTAGATTTAATTGACAAAATGCTGATACTCACCTAGAATGACACAGAATTCAAAACATAAACAAACACACAAAAACAGGTTTTGGATAATAATGCTGGGAAATAGTAAAACTTGGAGTTTCCATGAATGAAATTGGGAATTAAGAATACCTCGAGCAAAAGCTGTTCTGGGTTGCAGCATCAACCTCTTTTAAGTAGGACTGATGACAGTATCTATATCTATAGGAATTTCTACAATTACAAAATGAGACGATAGGTATAGTTATTTAGAATGCCATGAGGCATTTATTAACATGCAACACATAATAGGCATTATTGCTTTCTATGCTGGTTGAGCCGATGTGTTATTTTCTGCTTTCTTCTTTACATACATTCCTTCATCATAATTTTCATAAAAATTCTATTAATTCTGTAAAAAGATACTAATTTATCCCCCACTTACTGACAAGGAAACAGTATAGTAAACTAAAATGTATATCCCAAAGTTAAACAGCTGATAATTCATCACACAATTCAAATAATTGTCCTTTGGTATTCTGTGGGAGTGCTTTATGCATACTTCTCATTTGGTCACAAAAGATGTGTCCTCACTAGTCAATACTCAATAAAATGAATATCTTTATTGCTTTAACAAGGACATTCTTACCTGAAAATGTTTCTTTTTTTTTTTTTTTCTGTGAGTAGGTAACAGTTTAAAAAAATATATAATGCCATGCCTAATAGTACAAAGTGTGGCACTTCTTTTATGTAGGTAATATATCAGCAGTTTTATCCACTTTGACTTCTTAGATATATAGTCGGAAATGAAATTTCTGGATAATGCAGTAATTTTATTTTTAATTTTTCAAATAACTGCAATGTTATTTTTCACAGTGACTATACCATTTGATTCCCATTCCCATCAGCAGTATACAAGTTCCCATCTCTTTACATGTATCCTAGAGAACGACCTATGTGCCCTTGAGAAGACTGAGTATTCTGTTTTTGGGCAGAGAGTTCTGTATATATCTATTAGATCTAGTTTGTTTATTATATTTTTCAAGTCCTCTATTTCTTTACTTATGTCTGGTTTTCTATCCATTATTGAGAGTAGTGTATTAAAGTCTGTTATCATTATTATTTTTGAATTGTCTACTTCTCCCTTCAGTCCTGTCCCGTTTTTCTTCATATATTTTGAAAGTCTATTATTAGGTACATAAATGTTTATAATTGTTATATCTTTTTGCTGTATTGAAACTTTTAATATATAATATATAATAACTATTATGTAATAATAATTAATATATAATATATAATCTACTTCCTTGTCTCTTATCATTTTTAAGTTTAAAGTCTATTTTTCCTGATATTGCTATAATGTGTCCTGCTTTCTTTTGGTTACCATTTGCACTGAATATCTTTTTTCTCCCTTTCATTTTTAACCTTTTTGTATCCTTGCATCTGAAGTGAGTATCTTATAGAGAGCAGATAGTTGTGTTACATATTAAAATCCATTCTTCCAATCTCAAACTTTTTTTTTTTTAAGATTTTTTTTATTTGACAGAGACAGATCACAAGTAGGCATAGAGGCAGGCAGAGAGAGAGAGAGAGAGGAGGAAGCAGGCTATCCGCTGAGCAGAGAGCCCGATGTGGGACTCGATCCCAGGACCCTGAGATCATGACCTGAGCCGAAGGCAGCGGCTTAACCCACTGAGCCACCCAGGCGCCCCCAATCTCAAACTTTTGATTGGAGAATTTAAACCATTTGTGTAGTTATTACTTATATATAATATAATAATTACTGATAAAGAGGGATGATTTATAACTTACTACTTCTACTCTATATGCTTTATAGATTTTTTTTTGTCTTACTTCCTGTATTATTGTCTTACTTTTTGTTCAATGGAGTATTTTTAGCAGAATGTTTTCATTTTCTTCTCATTACCTTTGCACATATTCTATAGCTACTTTCCTTGTGGTTACTTAGGGATTACAGTTACTATCCTAAAGTTAAAACACACTCATTTGAATTTATTCCAGCCTTACTTCAACAACTTAAACATTCTGATTCTATAGAGCTCCATTCCCACCTCCATTTACTTATTGATATCACAAAATTTCATCTTTCGATATTTTATGTCAAAAAACAGAGTAATAATTGTTTTTATGTTTTTTTCCCTAAAAGCAAAGAGGAAAAAAATTTGAGTTGTAAACCAAAATTAAAATACTAGTTTTTTTTTTAATTGCTCACTTTCATCACAGATCTTTACATCTTCTCAAAATTTTAAGTTACTATTTATTACCCTTTCATTTCAACTTGAAGGACTCCCTTCACCGTTTCTTGCATGACAGATCTAGTGTTCATCTGAACACTTGTTTATCTGAGAATATCTTAATTTATCCTTAATATTTGAAGGGCAGTTTATCAAATAGAGGGTTTTTGGTTGACAGTATATTTTTTCCCCCTTCAGCTCTTTAAATATATCAAACCATTGCCTTCTGACATTCAGAGTTTTTGATGAGAAATATGATAATCTCTTATGTAGGATCCCTTGTATGGGAAGAGATCCTTCTTTCTTTTAAAATTATTTGTTAGTTATTGACTTTTCATGGTTGGATTATAATGTGTGTTGGTATGGGTTTCATTGAGTTTAATTTGCTTAGGTTCTATTTAGGTGTTTCAATGTTTATATTTATGTCTTTTCTCAAATTTGGGACGCTTGGAGCCCCTCTTTCTTCAGCTAGTCTTTCTGTCCCTTTCTCTCTCATTTCCTTTGGGACTCCCACAATACACGTTATTGGCCCATTTTATGGTATTATAAGAGTCCCTTAGGCTCTGTTCACATTTCTTCAGTTTTTTTTTCTTATTTTTCAGACTTCATAATTTCAATTGTCCTATCTTTGAATTCACTAATTCTTTCTTCTGCTTGTCCAAATCTAACTTTGAATTCCTCTAGTGAATTTTTAATTTCAGTAGCATATATTTCAGCTCCAGAATATTTTTTGGGTTCCCTTTTGTGTATTGTATCTCTTTATGTTATTTTCATTTTAGTCATACATTGTTCCTGCTTCTGTGTCTCCTTTCAGTTTTTTGAGTATTTTTAAATATGTGAATAGATAATTATTTTATCTGGAATTTCTCAGTTTCTCTTTCTATTATTTTTTTTCTTATATGGGCACCACTTTCTTATTTTTTTGTATGTCTTGTGATTTGTTTGTTGAAACTGAACATTTGAATTTTAAAATATAATAATTCCAAAATCAGGCTCTCCCTTTTATCAAGGTTTGCTGGTTTTGTTTGTTAATTTGTTTCTTTACACATTGTTTCTATGTCAGAGATAAGCCTGTGGTATATACTTTAAGGCCTTCTCAGGTGTTTTCTGAATTTACATGTTCATGATAATTATAACATTTTTCCTATATAAGTAGTTGCTTTTAGATGTCCTGCTGTTAAATGTCTTGCTCCCAAAAGGAAGAAAGAGAAAAATAAATGGAGAAGATAGGAGTTTGGCCCTTTAAATTCACTGGAAGACGCTTCAGTCAACAAGATGCTTGCAGCAATGGCTTCCCACCTCTGTGCCTATGTCCCCATGATCAGAAGCAGCAATTATTGATCAGAACAAAGATCCCTGATATTTGGGAGACAAGGTCCTTATTAGACATCCTGATTCCTGCAAGCTGTGTGCAACTACTCCAATAACTGAAATAATCAATTAGTAATTAAAAAAATCTTGCAATAAAGAAAAGCTGAGGACCAGATGGCTTCATGTGTGAATTCTATAAAAATTTCAAAGGAAAATTAATACCAACTGTTCTATAAAATGGGAGAGAGAACATTCCTAAACTCATTTTATGATGCCAGCAACACCCTGATTCTAAAACCAGTCAATGATAACTTGTTTAAAAAAAAAGAAAAGAAAAGAAAAGAAAATTACAGCTCATTATGCCTGATGAACATAGATGCAATGATCCTCAATAGAAATCCTAAGAAACCAAATTCAACAGCAGGTTAAAAGGATTATACGCAAGAGCAAGAGGTGTTATCCCTAGGATGCAAGAATGGTTTAACACACGAGAAGTAATGTGATAAAGAACATTAACTGAATTAAGGGGAAACCACATGTTCATCTCAATAAAGAAGCAGCATTTGACAAAATTCAGTTCCTTTCATAATGAAAATATTACAACAAAATAGATATGGAAGGAACTTCCCAACATGATAAAGGTCATTTATTAAAAAATACATGGCTGGATTCATAATCAGTGGGGAAAAGCTTTTCCTTTAAGATATGAACAAAATAAAGATGCCCACTTTTATTACTTCTATTTAGCATAGTATTGGAAGTCCTAGCCATAGAACTCAGGCAAGAAAAAGAAATAATATGTATCCAAATCTGAAGAGAAGAAATAAAATTATCTCTGATTACAGATGACATGATTTTATATATATATATATATATATATATATATATATATATGAAATTCTAAAGATTTCACAAAATAATAGGATGTATTTAATGAGGAATTGGATAATCAACATACAAAATCAACATACAAAAATCAGTAACATTTCTATTTTAAGGAAATATATCAAGAAGGAAACTAAGAAAATAATCCTATGTACATTAGCAACAACAACAACAACAACAAAATACTTAGAAATTAACCAAAGAGATGAAAAACTTGTATTATAAAAATTATAAAACATTGGTGAAAGACATTTAAAAATACCAACAAATTGAAAGATATTCTATATTCTGAATTGGAAAAGTTAATATTGTTAAAATGTTTACACTTACCAAAGCAATTTACAGATTCAATTAAATTCCTATCAAAATCCTAATGACATTTTTTTTTACTGAAAGAAAAAAATTATCTTAAAATTTATTTATTTATTTTGTTTTAAATTTTTTTTTTCATTTATTTATTTTCAACATAACAGTATCATTATTTTTTCACCACACCCAGTGCTCCATGTAATCCGTGCCCTCTATAAGACCCACCACCTGGCACCCAGACCTCCCACCCCCCCGCCACTTCAAACCTCTCAGATTGTTTTTCAGAGTCCATAGTCTCTCATGATTCACCTCCCCTTCCAATTTAAATGAAACCCTGAAACTCCAAAATAACCAAAAAATCTTGAGTGAGATGAGCAAAGTTTAAGCATTACATTTTCAGATTTCAAATTATATCACAAAGCTGTAGTAATCAAAACAATATGGTATTGGCATAAAAACATATCTACAGACTGATGGAACAGAATAGAGAAACAGAAGTAAACCCACATTTTTATGGCCAACTGATCTTCAACGAGGGTACCTAGTACACACAATGGGAGAAGAATAGTCTTTCTGATACATGTATTGGGATGACGGGATATCCACATGCCAAAGAATGAAACTGGAACCTTCTCTCTGCTCTACTTCAAAATGGATTGAAGACTTAAACATAGAACCAACACTATAAAACTCCTAGGGGGGGGAAATTCTGGATAAACTTTCTTCATACTGGTCTTGGTAATAATACTTTTATATATGACATAAAAAACACAGGAAATACATGCAAAAATAGACAAATGAAACTAAAACAAACTAAAAAGCTTCCAGACAATAAAGGAGTTAGTTAATAACATGGAAAGGCAACCTGTGTCATGTGAAAAAATATTTGCAAATCATATATTTGATAAGGAGTAATCCAAAATATGTAACTCACGCAACTCAATATAAAAAATACAAATGACTTAATTAAAAATACCTAACTGGACACTTCTCAAAAGAAGAAATGCAAATGGATATTAGGTACATGAGAAAGGACTCAACATCCTTTGTCAAGGAGGATACAAACCAAAATTAGAAGAAGATAATTTTGTATCATCCAAACAGGTGTGAGGTGACCTCATAGGTGACCTCACGCCTATTAGGATGGCTATTATAAAAAAAAAAAGTGTTTGGGAAGATGTGAAAAAGAGTGCTTATACACTACTGGTAAGAATCTAAGTCAGTACATATGATAAACAGCAAATATATAGAAACTCTTCAAAAAATTAAAAATAGAATTTTTATATGACCCAGCAATATCACTCACTATTAGATATATATCTAAACAAGTTGAACTCATGATAGCAAAACAATATCTGCACTTCCACATTTATTGTGGTGTTAGTCCCACTACCTAAGATATGGAAATAACCTAAATGCCCTTCAGTGGATGAATGAATAAAGAATATATGGTCTTTGTGTGGGTGTGGGTGTGTGTGTACATTAACAGAATGTTAACAGTACACAATGAAATATCATTCTTCTTTTAAAAAGAAGGAATCTTGCGATTTGCAACAACATGGATGAAACTGGAACTAATTTTCCAAGCAAAATAAGCCAGACACAAAAAGAAATACTAAATAATCTCACTTATATGTGGAATCTGTAAAAGGGAAACTCATAAAAACATGGAGTAGAATGGGGGTTGTGAATGGAGGGGGAAATATGATGATGTTAATCCAAGGGTACACATTTTCAGTTATGCATGATGAATAATTTCTGGAGATCCAATGTACATCATGGTAATGATAGTTAAAAACACTATTATATACTTATAATTTGCTAACAGGATAGATTTCACGCTCTTAGTGTACACACACACACACACACACACACACACCTCTTAATAACCATGTAGAAGCAGTGACTATGTTAACTAGCTAGATTATGGTGATCATTTCACAATGAATACATATATCAAAATATCAAAGTGTACACCTTAAATATACATAATGCTTATATGTCAATGATACCTAGATAAAACTATTAAAAGAAAATAACAAAGTATATGAAACATTTGGTAATATAATAGCAAAGGTTTTTTTAATACATTAAGTAACATTATGCAGTTTTATTTTTTAAAAGATCAGGATGCAAAATGGGGGATTAAGGGGGTAGGAGAAGAAAAAATGAAACAAGATGGGATTGGGATGGAGACAAACCATAAGTGACTCTTAATCTCACAAAACAAACTGAGGGTTGCTGGGGGGAGAGGGGTTGGGAGAAGGGGGGGAGGGGTTATGGACATTGGGGAGGGTATGTGCTTTGGTGAGTGCTGTGAAGTGTGTAAACCTGGTGATTCACAGACCTGTACCCCTGGGGATAAAAATATATGTTTATAAAAAAAAATTAAAAAAATCAGGAGATAAATGACAAGAGATAGCATGAACATATAGAAAAGTGGATTATTAAAGAGATAGGAATTATTGATGAGTGTTCAAAATAAGTGAAGAAGAATAAGCCTTAATTCACAGGTTTCTGACTTGGACAAATCGATAAAGCTTGAAATAAATTACATAGTTTTAAGTATTTTGGTTCAGTTTTGAACATGTTGAACATGAGATTTTTCTGAAACCTCTAAGAGAAGAGAAAAACTAGGTAGGCTTTTGGGATCAGTATGGAGATGAAGATGTGTGAGTTCACAGCACGTAGCTGATAAGTAAAACCATAACCCCCTGTTGGCTTACATGATCCCACTTTACAGTGTAAAGGAAAAGAGACCCTAGCCCCTAGCATAAATATCAAGTAATACTCTTATTTTATAATAATTAATGCAAGAAGAACATGCAAAGACAATTGAATATCAGTCAGTGATACTAAGGAAACCAGGAAAAGAGGAAACTTTGGAAGCCAGAAGTGATGGATTCAGGTCAAGTTCAAAAGTTATGCCAGTGAAGGTCAAATGGCAGGGGCTAACGCTGGAGGCTACGTCCAGGTAGGAGTGGGCAAGCAAGTGTGTTGTGACCTGGGATGTGATGTCTAAAAAGACAATTGAATGGGAAGAGGGAAATATCCCAATTACTTGTTAATATAAGGCAGAAATTCCTATTTCTGCTGAGGGGGGATAAGACTGAAGGCTAGGGTTGGGAACTCAAGGTCTGTGGCAAGCAGAGATGTAAAACTAGCATTGGCAACTCCGGGCAGTATCGCCATGCTACTTATTGCATGACAGTGCAGTGTATATGCAAATGCCATGGGGTCATTCCTAAATCTAGCCAAAGAGATTGCTGTGATTTTCAGTGTCATATTTAGCAGGTGCTACTAGAAACTAGTAGAACAATTATTATTATTTTTTGTTATTTGTATGTTTATTTTTCAGAGAGCCTCTTAAACTACAACAGTTTCATAATACAGAATATATGGGATAAGGGTAAATGTAGCCTAGAATACAGCAGCCTCATCAATTAAAAAACAAAACAAAAACAAAAAAACACAATCATTTGGACTTGTTAATGTCATTCTTTAAATGTCATAATTATTTCCAGGACCTGCAGAGAATTAGTTTTAGCTAATCTCTCTCAACACTGATAAAGTTGGTTAACTGTTCATGATGTTACAAAAAATGTCTGAGCAATCTTTATTTTGGAAGGAGGTCAATTCGAAGACAAGGGATATAAGGTTGGGATTTTAATTTACACTGGATTTTTTTAATGGCTCATGAATCATCCCTTTTCAAAGATTTATAATATAGTATCACATTGCATAATACACTGATGAAAGACTAAAATAATTTGAATGAAGAAAAGAGACTTAAAAAAGATTTAAATAATTTTAAATTATGAATGCCATAGATATCTGAGTTAGATAGAAAACTACATAAGGGCATAAATTTTAGTATCATTTCTAAAGGTATTTGGTTAATGTCCCTCTTTTTCACCTAAATACGATTTGGGCAATTTTTTAGGTGGCTACCTCAAATACAAAGTATAGCCTTTCAATTATCATGGTAGAATTCAATTTATACTGTATTTTTTTCTCAACAGAAGACAGCCATGACTAAACCATTCTAACAATTCTTTAAAAGGTGTTTTGTGTGGTTGAATTTCAGTACATAAATTCCTTGCAGAACATAAAATTCTTATTTCCAAACCTAAGTATATTTTCATGGATGACAAATACTGTCATGTTAATGTTGAAATAATGCTTTTGCCCAAAGAGCTAGGGGATAATGTGTACTTGTCATTCAAGAACATCTCTAGAACTGAGCACATATTTGTAAAAATGTTCTGATTATCATCATGAGTCAAGAAATAGAAAAATATCTCCATTTTGGTGCTTTTATACTCTATATAAGATGTTTTAAATGTTTTTCTAAAACAAAATACATCCTATTAATTCTGTCATCAGTATACAAATGTGCAGTCTTTATTCAAAGAGCTTGGGGAAACATGCATAAAGCTAAACCTACTGCTATATCCCACTGCTTTTGCTTCCAGTATCTCACCGATAATGCGTTATTGTCACTGACACTTTCTAATACAAAAAAAAAAAAAAAACTTTTTAGTCCAGCCAAGTTGCATTTATAATTGGATTACATTTCAGACTGGCTCAAGTCTAATAATAGGGAAAGAAAAGGATAAGAGTAAAAAAAAAAAAAATAGCCTCAAGAATGAATCTAGAGGACAAAAAAATACATTGATTTGTTTTAGGGAAATCTTCTAGATATTTGACAGATACTTCACAAGATGAGACTAACCTCTGTACAAAAATAAAAATTACTAATTTAAATGTCCAAGCTTTGAGTGCAATCTGATAAACTGGATAATGATTACATTGAAAAACATGAAAAGTATTGTATTATCTAACAAAATACTCCTCATGTTCTTCCAGGAAATGTACCTGTTGGGGGAATGTTGCAGAGATATGTTTTGTTGAGAACCAATCATAATTTTTTAACATCAGTGAAACAATTTTTATTGAGGTAAACCCCCTAGGGTGGGTCAGTGTGTTGTAAATTTCAACTAAAATATCTGCTTCAAAGACACTGAATTTTTGTGTAAAATAGAGATGAGTATAATACAAATATATGTACTCATGATTGTTCATTATCACACTGTAATAGCAAGTTAGTGGAAATAATCTAAATAGCCATCAAAAAGATAAGGCTAAATAGAAATGTTTTTAATAGATAAATAATTTGGAGGGACTTTATATGCCAAGATAAAAAATTCTGAATAATATGTTATTATGAAAAGAACAAGGTACAGAATAAACAAGACATAAAAAATAAGGGAAAAGATTATATGGGTACACACGTGTGTGTGTGTGTGTCTGCATTACTTGTATATGTGTGCATATGATAGAGCTTCCTAAGAGAATCATTACTAGAAGGCTGAATACCAGGAATTGGAGGGAGATTATATTCAATCTTTTTTTGAAAAATTTGAATCATATAAATGAATTAAATAAAAATATGTAAAATAAAAATGACAGAATGTTTTGGCTTATATGCATTCTGATTTCATATTATTCTTTACTTTTACAGAAAAGTCTGGTATATAGTCACACAGGCCTTTTTATCCTGGTATTTTCTCACACAGCTAGCATGTGCCTTGAACAAAATCCGGAGTAACATACATATAAAAAAAATTAAGAGTAGTAAAAATATTTTACTTGGGAAAATAAAAGATAAAATATACCTGAATTTCTTCATTAGCACATCTTTTTAAGTATTAAAATTATTAATCAAAGAAGATAATTATTAATTGTCCCAAATATTATGAATAATAACCAATTACAAAGCATGTACAAAGTAAACAAAATATATTTGAAAATATAAATGTACTAATAACATTTTATGTCTACTGATTTTATGTCTACTGAAAACAACTTTGAGATTTATTTTATTTCATTAAAGTAATTTTATTGTTTTCTCTGATAATAAAATGATTTATATTTCTCATAAAGATTCAATAATACAAAAATATATAAGGAATAATATAAAAATACCATTATCTTTGTAAGCTATTAATATGCTAATTATGTAGTGAGCAGTTTTCCAGATATTATTCTTTACATACACACTAGATAAATACTAATACATATGTAAACCTTCATGCAGTTTTGTTTACAATCGATTAGTAGTATGGACATTTGGCATCTTTTTTGCCTACCTATTGATATAATGTGATAATTGTTTCTTGTTACTAAATTTAGATTCAAAAAGCACTGGTTTTGTCTGTCAAATGAATAAATAAGATCTAAATAAAAAATGTAAAAAAAACACTTTTTAATGATTACCTTATTATTGACCTTTTATTTTTTTATTTTTTAAAATTATTATTATTATTATTGACCTTTAAAATGTTTATATATATATATAATGATCCATTCAAGAAGTCTCCAACTGTTGGATTTCTAGATTTTTACATGTTTTTACTATTATAAACTGTATAAACTATGTAAACTTTCATCCTGTAAATGTTGCCTTCTTTTCTGATATCATGTAGGACACATTGATAAGGAAATATAAAACAAGGTATGTCAAATTATAATTCTAATCCTTAACTATAGCATAGGTTTTGATATAAATCCTTATTCTTGTTTGTTTAACTTTTTGTTTTTTATTAGTTCATTGTGGCTTTTTATTGAAGTATAATTAACATGCAGTGTTATATTAGTTTCAGGTCTACAATATAATGGTTCAACAATTCTCTACATTATTCAGTGCTCACTCTGATAAGCGTAATGATTATCTATCACCAAACAAAATTTTAGAGTTTTATTGACTACATTTTTTATATTGTACTTTTCATGGCCGTGACTTATTTTTGTAACTGGAAGTTTGTACCCCTAAATCCCCTTCATTTACTTCACTCATCACCTTCCCTCTGCAAACCACCTGTGTGTTTCTGTATTGAAGGGTTTAATTGTTTATCTTTTTTATTCATTTTGTATCTTTTTTTCAGCATTAGTTTAAAACTTTTATTCTACCAAAGTTTAGTAAAGGTCAAAGGAGATTGCATTATTTCTGTTGCATTGTATCAGCAAAAACATGACTGAAAATAATTATTGTTTCTGTCTCATAACGTTTTCATGGGTGATTGATAAAAACAAGTAGGTTAAATACATAAAAGGGCTCATGGCTTTCAAAATCTTTAGCAAACTGGAATTTTAAAATGGTGCTAAATTAAGTGATAAACTTTTATTGAATTCATAGGATATCTAAATCTTTTCAAATAAGATAGATCAGTAAAGCACTGGTTACTGAACAGAAGTTTTCCTGCTTTGGCGGCGGCTGCTGCCGTTGTTGCCCCTCCCCTCCCCTCCTCCTCCTCCTCCTCCTCCTCCTCCTTCTTTCTTTTAATTTGTTTCAGAGGTAGAACTTAGTGATTCATCACTCACATATGACATCCAGTGCTCATTACATCAAGTGCCCTCCTTAATGCCCATCACCCAATTATCTCTTCTCCCAACCCACCTTCCCTCCAGAAACCCTCAGTTTCCTCCCTAGAGTTCGTTGTCTCTTATGGTTTATCTCCCTCTCAATTTTCATCTTATTTTATTGTTCCTTCCTTTCCCCTATGTTCATCTGTTTTCTTTAATCCCACATATGAGTGAAATCATATGGTATTTCTCTTTAACTAACTTATTTTGGTTGCATAATACCATCTAGTTCCCTCCATGTCATTGCAAATGGCAAGATTTCATTATTTTTGATGGCCAAGTAATATTTCATAGTATATACAAGCCACATCTTCTTTGTCCATTCATCCGTCAGAGGACATCTGGGCTCATCCATAGTTTGGCTATTGTGGACATTGGTCCTATAAACTTTGAGGTATGTGTGCCCCTTCAAATCACTATGTTTCTCTCCTTTGGATAAATACCCAGTAGTGAAATTACGGAGTCATAGGGTAGTTCTATTTTTAACATTTTGAGGAACCTCCATACTGTTTTCCAGAGTGGCTGCACCAGTTTGCATTCCCACAACAGTGTAAGAGGGTTTCCCTCTCTCCACATCCTTGCCAACATCTGTTGTTTTCTGACTTGTTAATTTTAGCATTCTAACTGGTGTGAGGTGGTAACTCATTGTAATTTTTATTTGTATTTCCCTAATGTTCAGTGAGGTTGAGCATTTTTTCCTGTATCTTTGGTCATTTGTATGTCTTTTTTGGAGATATGTCTATCCATGTCTTCTGCCCATTTCTGGAGTAGATTTTTGTTTGTTTGTTTGTTTGTTTGGGGGTGTTGAGTTTGATAAGATTTTTTTAAATATAGATTTTGAATTCCAGCCCTTTATCTGATAAGACACTGGCAAATATCATCTCCCATTCTGTAGGTTGCTTTTTAGTTTTGTTGATTGTTTCTTTTGATGTGCAAAAGCTTTTATCTTGATAAAGTCCCAATACTTTATTTTTGCTTTTGTTTCTCTTGCATCTGGAGATGTGTCTAGCAAGAAATTGCAGAGGTGGTCAAAGAGGTGGCTGCCTGTGTTCTCTAGAATTTTGATGGCTTCCTGTCTCACATTTAGGTCTTTCACCCATTTTGAGTTTATTTTTGTATATGGTGTAAGAAAGTGGTCCACTTCATTCTTCTGCATGTAGCTGTCCAATTTTCCCAACACCGTTTGTTGAAGAGACTGCCTTTTTTCCATTGGACATTCTTTCCTGTTTTGTCAAAGATTAGTTGACTATAAGTTGAGGGTCCATTTCTGAGTGTCTGTTTTGTTCCATTGATCTGTGTGTTTTTCTGCCAGTACCATACTCTCTTGATGATTACAGCTTTTTTTTTTTTTTTAAGACTTTATTTATTTATTTGACAGAGAGAGAGAGATCCTAAGTAGGCAGAGAGGCAGACAGAGAGAGAGGGGAAAGTGGACTCTCTGCTGAGCGGAAAGCCCAATGTGGAGCTTGATCCCAGCACCCTAAGATCATGGCCTGAGCTGAAGGCAGAGGCTTAACCCACTGGGCCATCCAGGCACCCCATGATTATAGCATTGTAATAGAGCTTGAAGTGCAGATTGTGATGCCACCAGGTTTGTTTTTCCTTTTCAACATTCCTCTGGCTATTTGGGTTCTCTTCTGGTTCCATATAAATTTTATGATTGTTGTTCCAGCTCTGTGAAAATTGTTGATGGTATTTTAATAGGGGTAGGCATAAATATGTAGATTGCTTTAGGTAGTACAGTCAATTTAGCAACATTTGTTCTTCCAATCCATGAACATGGAATACTTCTCCATCTCTTTGTGTCTTCCTCAATTTCTTTCATGAGTGTTCTATAGTTTTCCAAGTACAGAATCTTTGCCTCTTTGATTAGGTTTATTCCTAGGTATCTTGTGGTTTTGATGCAATTGTAAATGGGATTGACTCCTTAATTTCTCTTTTGTCTTATTGTTAGTGTATAGAAATGCAACTGATTTCTGTGTATTTATTTTATATCCTGTCACTTTGCTGAATTCCTGTAAGCTCTAGTAATTTTTGGGTAGAATCTTATAGGTTTTCCACATAGAGTATCATGTCATATACAAAGAGTGAGAGTTTGACTTCTTCTTGCCAATTTGAATGACTTTTATTTCTTTTTGTTGTCTGATCTCTGAGGCTACGACTTCTAGTACTATGTTGAGTAACAGTGGTGACAGTGGACTCCCTGTTAGGTTCCTGACCTTAGGGGAAAAGCTCTCAGTTTTTGCCATTGAGAATGATATTTACTGTGAGTTTTTCATAGATGGCTTTTATGATATTGAGATATGGTCTCTCTGTCCCTATACTGTGAAGAGTTTTAATCAAGAAAGGATGCTATATTTTGTCAAACGCTATTTCTCCATTAATTGAGAGGATCTTAATGTTCTTGTCCTTTCTACTATTAATATGATGCATCACATTGACTGATTTGTGGATGTTGAACTAGCCATGTAGCCCAGAAATAAATCCCACTTGATTGTGATGAATAATCCTTTTAATGTACTGCTGGATCCTATTGGCTAGTATCTTGGTGAGAATTTTTACATCCATGTTCATGAGGGATATTGGTCTGTAATTCTCCCTTTTGGTTCTTCTGGTTTTGGGATCAAGGTAATGCTAGCCTCATACAATGGGGTTGGAAGTCTTGCTTTCATTTCTATTTTTTGAAACAGCTTCAAAAGAATAAGTATTATTTTTTCTTTAAATGTTTGGTAGAATTCCCCTGGGAAACCATATGGCCCTGGGTTCTTGCTCACTGGAAAAGTTTTGATTATTGCTTCAATATCCATGCTGGTTATGAGTCTGCTCAGGTTTTCTATTTCTTCCTGGTTCAGTTTTGGTAGTTTACACTTCTCTAGGAATGCATCCATTTCTTCCAGATTGCCTTATTTGCTGGTGTATATTGGCTCATAATATGTTCTTATAATTATTTGTATTTCTGGGGTGTTGGTTGTGATCTCTTTCATTTATGATTTTATTTATTTGAGGTCTTTCTCTTTTCTTTTTGATAAGTCTGGCTAGGGTTTTATCACTCTTATTTTTTTATAAAAAAAGCAACTCATAGTTTCATTAATCTGTTCTATTTTTTTTTATTCCATATCATTGATTTTGGCTCTAATCTTCAATATTTCTTTTCTTCTGTTGGATTTAGGCTTTGTTTGCTGTTCTTTATCCAGATCCTTTACATGTAAGATTAGGTTTGTATACTGTAAAACTATAAATGAATTGTGCTATATACATACAATGCAATATTCTGAAGGCACACTTCTCAAAAGTGTTTGCTTTGTATAATTATGTATTTTTTAAAGATTTTATTTACTTATTTGACAGACAGAGATCACAAGTAAGCAGAGAGAGAGGGGGAAGCAGGCTCCCCACTTGAGCAGGGAGTCTGATGTGGGGCTCCATCCCAGGACCCTGGAATCATGACCTGAGCAGAAGGCAAAGGCTTTAACCCACTGAACCACGCAGGAACCCCTATAATTATATTTTTATCCAAATGTGAATCAAATAGAGAGCTGCACAAAGAGACACCCAAGGATATATGCAGAATATCACTCCTTCCCTGCTTCTGAGAATTTAACAATTAAACAGAGGATTGGTAAATGTATTTGTGTAAGGAGACTTCCTGGGAGTAGGAAAAGAACCATGGGAAAGAATTAGAAGGAACAGTAATCATTGTCACACAAGGGTAAGAATGGTGCCTGTTTCCACTCACAGACCAGAAAACCTAATAGTTCAATGAGGACACTGCATAAAATACTCAAATGTGTATTCCTTTATTGTGTAGAGTAACAAACCATAGACTGAAAACTTTTCTGGTTCCACCTAACACATTTTAAAAGCAAGACTAAAATTTATCAAAATATTCCAGAGACTTAACTGTGTCCAGACTGAAACTCAAGAATAATAGTAAAAAAAATAATAAAAAATCCCCCCAAAGTGTCATTCACAATGTCTGATATCCAAAGATTACCAGGCATGCAAAGGAGGAAATGTGACCTAAAGAAAAATCAGTCCAAAAGATTTCAGAGCTGATATGGACACTAGAATTACAGAAGAATGTTAAATGCATTTTAATAGTTCTATACCTTATTTTCAAAACTATAATATAAATATAATATATTATATATAAAATATAATACATGGAAGACATTCTTTTTAAAGACCAAAATCAAACTAGTAGAGCTGAAAAACTACAGTGACTGAGATGGAAGTATCCTGAATTTACTTAGTAGCAGATTAGATATCAGACAAAAAGATTAGTAACCTTGATAAATGAATCAATCATTTCACCCTTAGATTTAAACCTCCTCCAAAATGGACATATGTTCACCAAAGAATGTACAATTATACTCATGGTAACAGTATCCTTAATAACCCCCATACCCAAATGCCCACAAATATTAAAGTGGATAAATAATTATGGTATATTTATACAATGGAATAACAGAGAAATGAAAATGAACAAACTTATTAATTTCTAATAGCATGAATTAATCTCACAATGTCATCAAAAGTATCCAGATTCAAACAATGCATATAGTATGATACTTTTTATATGAAGTTGGAAAAAGGAAAACTACTTTTTAATAGTAAAAATCAGAATAGGGAACATATTTGAGAAGTCATAAATGGAAGTCTATTATGCTGGAAAATTTCTGTTTCTTGATATAATTGGTGGTTGCATGAGTGTGATTTTTGTGATGAAGCTGGATTCTAGGGTATTTCTGCAGGTGGGTGAGGGGTAAGAAAGCCCATGTATAGCTAAAAAAGAGAAGTGAAAAAATATGAATATTTTAGTGCCAGGAATTGAAAAGGCTTTTTCACTTCTCACAGATCTTTTGTTGAGAAAATATGGAAGACACTCAATAGATACTTCTTGATTTTTTTACTTGTCTTAAAAATCTTGTCAACCGACAGAAATATAAAATTTACTCCTTGGGTAAGGATATTGAAAGAATCTATAAAAATAAAGTTAGTGACATTTCTCTAAAGTTTTTATTTTACCAATAATATTTTTATTTTTGTGATATCTTTCCATATTATGCATCATTTTTGTCTTTGGATGCCTTCATATTTTACATAAAAAAATCGAATGGCATGCTTCATATAATTTCTACAGAAAAAGTTAGTGTCATTCAAAATTGTTCAGTGTCATATTGAGTTTGCTAGATTAAGAAAGATGATTGTTAACTTTTGACAGGCCAAAATTTTGGGGTGGAAATTGTCAGACTTTAAACTGCTAATTAAATTAACTTCTACATCACTCTACATACCTTTTAAGAATGTGCTTATCAACAGTTCTACTTGCACTGCATTTGCCCAATTAATTATATTTTCCAATGTAATATGAAATGCAGTTTTGGAACTGACATTTCTACCTTGTTTCTAAGGCTTTTGTGACAATAATCGCAATGCTTAACCCTAAAATTTCAACACTGTATTTTTTATCTACATATGTAAAGATTCTTCTGGCTGAGTCACTTACTAACCTTTCCTTTCTGAAAAAGAAATTATTGTATCATTTTCTTTACATAATTAACAGAAAGTATACTTTTTTCCAAAATAGAACATATTATTAACCATATGAATAACACTGATTAATTAATTTCTCTAAAAATTGATTGGTATTATTTTTCAATGTACTATTATTAAAAAATTCAGACTACAAGTTGTTATTAATGGATTTATATATAATACATAAATTTATATTTATCCCTGCTACCACACTACATCTACAGGTGCACATATGTGTCTGCACACGCACACATACACACACTTTACGATAATACCAGTGTAAATCTGCATGAAAATATTTTAGATTTCTCCATCAGAATAAGATATACCTTAATATTTTCTTTAATGGGATGGTTTTGGAGAATATAATTTATGCTTTCTAATTTTGTTTAATTATATAATTCTGAATGATCAAAGAAATATTTTACTTTTTTGTATATATAATAAATAATTATAGTGTGAAAGAATAAGAATTGAATTTTAATATATAACTCATGATCAACATCTACGTTATGCATTGTTATTTGGAGAGGTGCTTCTAGAATTCTGACACCAGCATCAGCCTTAAAGGTAAAAATATTGTTGCTGGGGTACTTTGTGTCCTATGGAATTATTATCTAAGTTAGTGTTTCTATCAAGGCTGCTTTTTTTTTTTTCTAGTGGTATTTCCCTCCTAAAAACTTGTATTTCGCAAGAACATTTTTTTTTTTAGTGACAAACTAAACATCTACTTGACCCGAAAAGTGTGAGAACCATTCCATTTTCCATCCCATCCAGTGATTGTTTTTCCATCAAAAACAATGGATATTTGAGCTAACATCTCTGAGTAACTCATTTTCAGAACTTGCCTATAAAATGGGGGCAACGTTTTCTTTGCTGGCTTTGTAACCTGCGTTTTACTACTTTTTAAAATTTTTATGTTAAAGGAAGATAATTGATATGAAAGTCTCTAAACTTGGCAGGTGTAATGCACAAATATTAATGAACTAATGGTGTCTGCATTCCAAAATATCAAATAATGAGTCCTTTTCAAATATTGCTTCTATAACAATATTATTTCTAGTAATGGGGCAAGAGCTCTGTTAAGTTTTGTTTTTTTATGGTATATCTAGGGGGTCGCAGATACTGTACTTAAAAAAAAAAGAAAAAGGATCTAATCAGAAGCCCTTCAAAAATCAGCCAGAAAGTTTGTAGCCCAGAGATAACATTTCTGTACTCCTCCTACTGAGTACTTTAGCACTTATAGGTTCAGATAGCTATGTAGAATATTTTGTAATCCTTGGCTTTTATCTGTTTTTGTTTTGTTTTGTTTTTTAATCTCCTACAGTACCTCAACCCCTCTTCCTCAGAGTTCTCTTCCAAGGAGGCCAGTCCCCAAAGACCATCTTACCTGATTACCTCCAAAGAAGGTAAGTGATTTTGCCTTTTGTTTTTTTAAGACTAAGTTTAATACTCAAATTCTTCAGGAGGAAGTACCTGGAAGGAAAAAACCCTGTTGTATTTGTATCATTGTCTCACCAGAATAAAGCCTATGTGTTATTCAACAGAGCTCTTTCTTTGCCTAAACAAAGATAAAAAGGGACAAAGAAAGGGGTAAAGGAGAAGGTGTGCAGAACACACTCATTAGTCAGATCTATTTGTGTTCTGGTGACCTCCAAATCTCCACCAGCATGTACGAGGAGAGTTTCTCTTCAGGAAAACACTTTCTGTGTCTGTTGTCAGGCACTTATTAGCCCGTTTCTTTGAGTTATTCATTCAATACATCCAAAACCAAAATTTAAGATTGAGTCATTTGTCTTTATAGTACCATCATAAGCAGTGAAATAACAAAATTACTTTGACAGCCTTAAGTCGAATTTTGGGGGGAGTAATACTTCTAGTTTCTAAAAAAAAAAACATTTATATGCATCATATTTGTCCTTGAATGTTCCACTCAAACGTTCCTTTATGGGGCATGACACAAAAGAGGATTCTGAGGAAGATGAGCCCGAAACAAGGATTATATCCCAGAGACATCTAATTCTCATATAATACTTTAAAATGCACACAGTATTCGCTACCATCTCCCTCAAAGAACCTCCTGTACTCTGTTAATGTTTGCATACTAACAAGTTCAATTTTCCTGGGTGTCAGCCAACCAGTTTTTGATGACTTGGCAAAACAATGGCTTTTGTCTTAGAAAATTGTATTTTCTGTGGAAACTTTCTACCCTGTGGGTTTTTAATAAAATCTTTGTAAAAAGGAGTGGGATGAGATTGCAAAAGAAGGGTCAGAGAAGTTTAAAAGTTAAGTTAAACACTCGGAAGCAAAGCTTAAAGTAGTGGCTTATTCATAGACCAATTTTTGATTCCTTCAATTACTAGTGCAGGAACTTGGGTGAGTTCTTTATCTTCTCTGTGTCTTTGCATTCCCATCTACAAAATGCTAACTGTACAAATACTCAGAGGATATTATGAAAATTATATAAATTATTATTTCTAAGGTGCTTAGAAAAGAAAAGCATAGGTAAAATTTATATATGAGCTTGTTAAATAAATGTTATATGCAAGTCATTGCTATCCTAAGTCAACTGGTTTACAATGACTGTCTCAAATGGGAGGGCATAGCACTCAAAAAGTACCTGCTACATGGGACTTTATTAATTCACTTTAAAGTATATTACCACCTAGATTCATATCTTAACTTAAAGTGGTTGCTGAAATTTAAATATGATAAAGGCATAGCAAATATTTCAACATAACACTTCTAAAAGTAATGATACATAAAATGAAGAAAGCCTTTTTTTTATTGTTTGTTTTTTGGTTTGGGGGGTTTTGGAGGAAAGAATTCTTATTAAAATAAGATAATTTCTTTCTAAATGTTAAGTGCCTGTGATAAGTCAATAAAACATTTATTCTACCTGGCTTTCCATCACTTAGATAAAATAAGGGCTGGATCTGACGATCTTTAGGGTTACCTTTCCTTCAAAAATTCTTCAAGTTTCTAAGTATATACAGTTTGATATCTGAAATACTATTACTTTACCATAGATAATATTTTGGTAACTTAAAAATATTTTTAATTCAAGGTATATACCATGAAATATGTTTGTAGAAGACTACCTACAGAACTCCTGAATTTTCTTTAATAAATTGAATAGAAAAATATTTTAAAAGCACATACCCCTATCTTGGTCAATTATTGTGTTAAAATTTATATCTCTAATTAAAAAAACATGAAGAAAACTTGGTAGGAAAATTGGTAAGGTTCAGGAGAGAGAGAACCTTATATGCCGCATTCTGAGTTAATATGTAGTAAAACTTCATATTAAGTGTATTTTGGTCAATTTCTATGGCAAATGAATAAAGTAAAATATATGCATGAACATAGCTGCCTGGGCCTGTGGACACCCCATACATATTCACTGAATCAAGTGAAGAAAAGTGAAAATAATCTACTGTTATATACAACTACAATAGATACAGTGCTCATAGACATCCACATATTCTTTCTCCTTTCTTACTTTTACATCTTCAGTCAGTCCCTTTCTTTCAGTTTTTCAGTGGAAGTTTATTCAAACGCTACTATATGCTACAACAATGTACTTTCCTTCATAAATTTTGCCACCAACTACCACAAGATATATAAATCTTCCTATTTTTGGAAGAAAAATGTTCTGTAAATTATTAAATGCACAAAGAATAGCACTATTATTACCACTGTGAATATTTTTCTCATTATCATTCTTATTCTATTGTTATTAACTGGTCTCTATCATTTTGAAATTATAACATCTGTAGAAAATCACGAAAAATATACTATATTGTGATACACAATGAACATTTTTTATATTTATTTAACATTTAATGTGCTTCTGCTGTGTTTTCCAAACTGTAGTACAAATTGTCTCAGTGAAGAAAACATGCTGTTCATGACAGTCTATGGTACAAGTATTTAGCATGTGCCTTGTATACCTAATTTAAGGTTAATAAATCTATATTTTATTTGCAACATAGTTTCTGTGATATATAATTTCATTTGAACTATGTTTTTACTACCTCCAATGCACACATACGCACACACACACTCCCACACAATTTTCCAAATAAAGATAAATTAGTATTATGGCATCATGCATAAAGTAAATTTTTAATGTATACTTATTAAATTATTGATGTATGAAAAGAGATTATAAAACTAATTTATGATATTATAAGTTCTGACCTTCATATTCTTAACTTCTACTTTAATGGAGATATTCTATCCTATGGGAAAAGTGATTAAAAGCATGGATGCTATACAAGCCTATCTGTATTAAAATCTGAGTTCTGCTACCTATCATGGGTAACATAGGTAACATAGTTACCTATGCTCTTGTTTCCTCATCTGTAAGTGGAGATATATAAGATGCTATTTTATCTTATTGTGTTGTTAAAGAGATTAAAAGAATTAACATTTCTAAAGCATTTAGAAGTGCATCTGCAACTTAGTAGGCATCTCGTGTGATTTATATAGAAGTAAATAGAGTATACATTTTAAATTCAGATATAAATATATTTAAATCTATTTTTTTCACTCAGCTCTGTTACCTAAGAATGATCAGCTATATTTCTGACCTTTTTATTCATAAAAGAATCCTATCTGTATGCTTCAAATTTCCCCAAAATATTAAATGACTTCTTTATTATAGAATTATGAGCTAGATAGTTTGGAACGTACCTTGAATTTTGGGAAACATTTTCAGAACAGATAGCTTGAGAGTCTGTGATAAAGATCTTAGCTTTTTGGCTGCCTCATCAAGTACAGCAACAATAATTGGATGTTTTCCCTGTCAGAATATGAGCAAAATGACTCCCCCTCATAATCTGAATATCCAGAAGCAGAAAAAGTACCTGTGGTTACTTTCAGGTCCCTGAAATTATGTTTTACTTTTGAAGAGGAAAATAACATCATTATTAGTCTGAAATTATTTCTACACTTATTACAAATAGAATGCCTGGCAAAAAAAAAAAAAAAAAAAGAAAGAAATTCAAGCTCATATAAAGGTAAGAGAATATGGAATAAAACTGGGGTGGGGGGGAAGCTATTGCAACAGGTCCTTTGAGGAGCCATATGTTAAAATTATCAATTAGAGTATTTAAAATATGCTTAATATACATAAGCAAATAAAAGCTTGAATTGAAATATAAACAGTAGAAATGTAAAAGGAACAAGTGAAAAGAAATAAATAGAGTGAACAAGTGAAATTCTAAATTTGGTTATCTGACAAACAAGATTGTGAAGTCAAGAAAGATTTAAAATAAATTATATACAATTAAAAAGATAGAGAAAAGTAAGAGGTCAGAAGTTACCCAGAATTAAACATTAGAAGACATAGAAATAAAAATAAAGGAGTATACAAACAGAGAATATAATGACAAGGTGTAATGAATGTATTAATGGGATCCTAGAAGGAAAAATGTGAGAAAATGCATTAAAAAAATTGAGCAGGGGAGCCTGGGTGGCTTAGTCATGGAGCATCTGCCTTTGGCTCAGGTCATGATCCCAGGGGTTCTTGGATTCAGCCCTGCATCAGGCTCCCTGCTTGGTGGGGAGCCAACTTCTCCATCTCCCTCTGCTGTTCCCCCTGCTTGTGTTCTCCCTCTCTCTCTCTGTCTCTCTCTCTTGCTGTCCCTTTCTTTCTCAAATAAATAAACAGAATGTTGAAAAAAAAAATTGAGCAAATAATACCGAGAACATTTCTAAACTGGTGAAAGATAAGTTAGTGGAGTTCTCCAGGGAAGCAGAACCAAGAGGAAATAAATGATACATAGGTGACAGATGATAGATGATAGATAGATGATAGATAGATAGATAGATAGATAGATGATAGAAAAGGAATTGTTTCACATGATTATGGAGATTGAGAAGTAAGCGAGCTGGAGATGCGAGAGAGCAGATGTAGAGTTCTGGTTTGACTGAAAGTCTGAGAAGCAAAAGAGCTGCTGGTGTCTCAGGCGCTACTCAAAGTCAGACAGGAGGAGTTCTTTCTTACTCAGGGTTTTAGTTCTATGTAGGTTGTTGATTAATTGGATAATGCCCACATTAGGAGGGCAATCTGCTTTACTCAGCCTGTTGATTCAGGTATCCATCTCATTGAGAAACACATTCACAGACACATTCAAAATAATGTTTGGCCAAATATTTGGGCATCCCATGACCGATTCAAATTGACACATAAAATTAACCATTATAGACATCAAGTCTCAGATTCAAGAAGCTTGACAAACTGAAGAATGATAACAAAAATTCAGAACTAGATACATTTAGTAAAGTCGCTAAAAATTAAAGACAAATAGAACATTATAAAAATAACTAGACAAAAAAGACAGATTATACTCAAACAATTGGTAATTGTAAACCGAAATGGTAGAAACTGGAAGACAATAGAATCATATCTTCAAAAGACTGCAAGGAAATAATTGCCAACCAGTAATTTTGATATTTGAAAAAATATTATTCAAGAATGACAATGGAAACTCTGGGAAGATGGTGGTAGTGATATCATAGGTAGTGATATCATAGTGAATTGCCCTGTAAAACAGGGTAAACCATGTTTAAAAAAAAGTAAAATTGACACGGTCTTTCTATAAGTCTAAATATATGACCTTTCTATGAATCTAAATATATGAAAAAACATCAACTGTGTTGTGCATATATTTTTTGTTGAATTAAAGCCTGGATAATCCATAGATTTCTAGTTGATATATTTGGAAATCTCTGATAGATGATTGAGACTATCAGCAAAAGCTGGGAGGGAATTTGCCTCATTTGAGGGTGGGTACAAGGGTATCTTAGCTAAGAAATTCTGAGAGAATTGGAGTAGACTGGATGTCTAGACTTTTTCAAACTAGGAAAAAAAAAAGAAGAAGAATGAATTTGGAGGGCATTATGCTAAGTGAAGTAAGTCAGACAAAGAAACACTGCATGGTATCACTTACATGTGGAAACAAACTTTTTTTTAAAAACTGATTTCATAGAAATTGAATAAAATGGTGATTGTCAGGGACTGGGTGCAGGGAAATAGAAGGAGATCAAAGATATAGGTACAAATTTTCAGTCATAAGAAGACTAAGTTCTGAGGATCTAATGTACAGCATGGTGACTATGGTTAATAGTATTGTATACTTGAAAGTTGCTGAAAAGTAGATCTAAAGCATTCTCATCATACACACACACACACGCACAGAGTAAATTATGTGAGTTGATATATGTGTTAATTATCTTGATCTTAGTAATCATCCCACATTGTATGTGTATGTGTATATATCTCAAATCATCACAGTGTATACTTTAAATATTTAAATACTATTATATTTGTATATTATTCCTCAGTAAATTTGTGAAAAATGAATTAGAGATACATCATAGACCTAAATATAAAAAATAAAGGTACAAAAGCTAAGACAGTATATTTAAAATTTAAGATTTATAAAATATTTGTTGAGAGAACACATAAATTATTAAACATAAAAGGAAATATGGATTATTTGTACTTCAACAAAATTAAAAAAAAAACTGATTATAAATTTACACCATTAAAAGATGAAAGACCATAGGGCACCTGGGTGGCTTAGCCAGTTAAAGCCTCTGCCTTCAGCTCAGGTCATGATCTCAGGGTCCTGGGATTGAGCCCCACAGCGGACTCTGTGCTCAATGGGGAACCTGCCTCCCCGACCTCTCTCTGTCTGCCTCTCTGCCTACTTCTGATCTCTGTCAATTAAATAAATAAAAATCTTTAAAAAAAAAAAAGATGAAAGACCAGGTGTACATGGCTCAGTCCATTGAGTCCAACTCTTGGTCTCAACTCAGGTCTTGATCTTAGGGTCGTGAGTTCAGGCCCCATGCTGGGGTTCATTCTAGATGTAGAGCCTACTTAAAAAGAAAAGAAAAGAAAAGATCCCAGGTTGAGAGAAAATTGTCATCATACATATGATTATAAAAAGTCTTGACTTCAGAATATATGAAATGCAGCTACAAATCTGTCATAAAGAAAAACATTCAGTTTTTTAAAAGACTGAAAACTTGGACTGTTCCCAAAAGAAAAGATGTAAATGGCTAATAAACTGTAGAAAGTGTCAACATTATTACTTTTCAGAAGAATACAAATTAAAATTAACGAAAAGTATGACTTTATACCTTCTAGAATGTCTAAGATTAAAAAGTGACATCAATAATTGTTGGCAAGAATGTAGAGGGGCTACAACTCTCATATTGTTAGAGGGACAGTAAAGTGATCCTGTCACTAAGGAAGCATTTTTAGTTTTTAATACAGGTAATATGCATTGCATGACCCAGCATTTCTACTCACAGGTACTCTCTCTGATAAATAAATAAAATCTTTAAAAAAAAAAAAAAAGGGGAAAAACAAACAAACAAAAGAGCATGTTTCCATGAAAAGACTTGTACCTGAATGTTCATAGCTACCTTAATTATATTGTCCCAAACTGAAGCATGCCAAATATCCATCAATAGATGAAAAAGGTTAACAAATTGTGGTATATTTATAAAATAGAATTTTACTGAGCAGTAAAATATATAAAACTATTAACATATACAACATGATAGATAATCTCAAAAACATAGTGTTTAGTGAAGGAAGCCAGACACAAAAGAGAATGTATTGTAAAATTCCATCTGACATGCAAGTATAGGCTAAATTAATCTATGGTTACAGAAATCAGAAGAATGGTTGTCTGAGAGAGAGAGAGAGTTGGTGGTTGACCAAAAATTAAAAACTTTCTTAGGTAATGCAAATATGCTGGACCTTCATTAAGCCATTAGTTTCAGTGGTATATACCTGTATTAATATTTATCAAATCATACACTTAATAACAATTCTTTTAATGTAAATTTTTCTTCCTTAATTAAAAGTCATTGTCCTTAACCAAATTAATAACCTAAAGGAGAAAATCATATGATTACCTCAATGGTTAAAGAAAAAATACCTTAAATATATCAACTTATAATAAACAATTATTAGTATGCTATGATTATAGTCACACTTCTTTGACTTAATGAAGAGGTTGGCAATAACGTAATGCTTAAAGTTTGGAAGAGTTTCCCATTGAGGTCAAGAATGAGAAATTATCACCATTTTTATTTTATACTGCACTATAGTGTCTAGCCAGTATGGTCTGGCAAAGAAAAAATTGAAAAGTAAAGAATAAACTCAATTGGGGACAATATGATGATGTATATAGAAAATAAAAAAAAAGAGTTATTTCAAGCCAATGTCTTTATTGATAAGTCAGGTTAGCTCACTGAGGGGGCACAATGTCAATATGAAAAGTTATTTTTTATATTCTTGAGAGTCCTGGCTATGCTAGTTATAAAATTTATTATGAAGTGATAGTCATTATGATATAATGGATTTGGCCAAGGTTAAAAAATAAACAAGAGGAAGAGAGGTTCCCTACTGGGGACAATTTTGATCCCCTAGAAGACATTTTGCAATACGTGGAAATACCTTGAATGTCTGAGGAAAAGGGAGTATGAGAAGTAAGTATATAGTAGGTAGAGGTCAGAGGTGTTGGTAAACATCCTAAAATTTACACACGATTTTCCCTGCGTATGAAGAATTTTCCAGTCCAAAATGGCAATAGTACCATTATTGAGAAATGTGAAGTAAAGTATTCAAAAGAAGAACCATACATAGTAGGATTACTAGCTAACAAAGATGGAAATGAATAACACTTTAAAAAGTACCTCTTCAGTAAATAATATTGGAACAATTGGAAATTCAAATCAATGACTTGGCACTGACTCATACCTTGTGCCCAAATCAAATCAAGATGTCTTTAAGCATTATGAAATAATAATAGAGATTTTAAAAAATCAACTATGAGGTGATCTTTATGAAGACTTTATATATAGGTTACAAATATCTTAATATAGATGAAAAGACGGTAAATATGGCTCCATAAGAGATTTTTGTTCATTCATATGACGTGATTTATTGAAAAGTATATTATGCGGCCACTCTAGGGGAAGAGGAAGAAGAACCGCAGCGCTGGGGGCAGAGGGACATCGACGGCAGGTGTGCCGGTATGAACGCGTGCTTGATGGATGTGACGATCAGTAAAAATGCTTGATGAAGCAGATGTGTGAAGCCAATAGTAGGGGGGAAAGAAAATGAGATTAGAAAGTATACAGTGAGCAGATCAAGGAAGCCAGTTTTAGGCTTTTGTAAGGATTTTATTCTGAAAGGGGGTGCTGAAACTTTACCATTGGATCTAGTGCCTCTTAAGTCATGGGAGTGTTAGAGATGTCTTAGCACGGTGGTGGTAGGGGGTGGTGTCTACCTGTGCTGGGGAGGGGAGACTACGGTTGTTGCAAAAACCTGTTTGGAAATTCAAAAAGGAATGTAAGAAACTAGGACAGTGACTATAGATGACTCTTCTAGCAATGTTTCATCTAAGAGATGCAGATAAATAGGGTCCTAGTTTAAGCTGTGAGGGGAAGGATTTTTTTTTTTTTTTCATTTTTTAATGAGGAAATAATAGGCCAGTCAGCATAGCTTTGGTCTTCTCTGTTCACATTCAGAGGCTAATGTAAATAAGTTGGGGAAGTAAGGTTAGAATTAATAAAAAGTTTCTTTTAGCCAACTACTTAAAACAAAGAAAGGTGTAGTATTTTAGGTTATATATAAAACAACTGAACAGTCTTTAAGGACATTGAAAAAGCAGTTAATGGACTATAGGTTCTGATGAGGCCAAGATATTCTTGCTATTGGAGGTATGGATGGTATTGACTGAAAAGAAAATGTGGCTTGAAATGCTTGAAATTGAGATTTCGGTGATGTCATAGTTACTAGTAACATCAAAATATTTCATATTACAATAGAGAATGGACATAAGAGACATGTGTGAAGAAAAGATCTTTGCAAAAGGGGAATGACTACCCTCTATCATTTCATGATAGGGTCATTTATGAGAATACTGACGTGACTAAAACTGATGACAGTAGTAGTCTGAGGTGGGAACAGTGAATCAGGAACTGAAATCTGCAAGTAGCTCAAAGTGGATCACAGAGTAAAACTCAGTAGTATTAAACTCCTAGAAGATAACATGTGAGAAAACTAGATGACATTGGGTGTGGCGATGACTTTTTAGATACACCAAAGGCACGATCCATGAAAGAAATAAATAATGAGCTGGACTTCATTAAAATTAAAAACTTCTGCCCTGTAAAAAACAATGTAAAGAAAATGAGAGGCCAAGCACAGATTGAGAGAAAATATTTGCGAAAGACACATCTGATAAAAGGCTGTATTTCAAAATATACAGAGAAGATTTAAAATTCAGTAAACTAAGAATAGAGGAGAATCTCTCAACTTGAAAAAGAGTTATTCACATATACTCTTGTTTTCACAATATTCAACACTATACAATTATTTTTCAAAAGTATGACTTTAGTGGTAAAATTAAAATGCTGAGAATGGTTACTATTTATTACTTCTATCTTATGTGAATTAAACCATAAAGAAATCATAACGCAAATGGCATAACACAAATCCTGAATCTAAAGAAAGCATGAATAAGAGATATGGAAATTACTTAGATGGTTAAGACAATTAAGGTTCGCACCCTTTGTATACATTACAAACTGTCTAGTGACCTATGTTTGAGTACACAGTAATGTAGTGAATCAATCAGATCTTATGTTTCAGCTCAGCTGGTGGAAGGATAATAATAAAATTTGTGGAAGAGAATAGTTCTATTGATCTCTCCTAAATCTAATCTCCCTTGTAGTACCAACCAATCACTAGATTTCGACCCCTGCAGGACTCTTGCCCGAAAGCAGTGACAGCTGGGGTTGCTATTATGTCGAAAATGCTCTCATTAAGCCCTGCCATCCATTATCTGAATGCACTCATCAAAAACATGACAGTAAGCACTTCTAATGAGTTTGAACCATTCTGTAAGAATAACATCATAGGGGCCAAGGACAGCCTGGCCCAAAATGTGCCCCTTTGGTATATTGATTATTATAAATGAAAGTTACTTAAGAGAGAACCTGAGCAGGAGGGACACTCAGACCCTCCTCTGTCCCACTGAAAGGAGGAAATAAACCTCCCATGTGAAAGTTACCCTTCCTATACCTGGAGGTAGAAAGACATCCTCACCTCTAGAGATGGGAAATGGAAAGTCCAGAAGGCTGTGTAAACAGCCCTCATAGCTTTTTACTAATTTATTATCCCAGCTCAAATTCTGTTTAGAATTCTTTACTAATTGAAGCTCCCAAATTTAGTTTATGGTGAGTTGTTGTTTGTTTTGTCCTGTAAGTTCCTCACAGATTTGTTATCTTTTTTTTTTTTTAACAGTGTATAAAAACTGCCTGCCTTGATAATTTCTTTATATCTCAATTTTATTATTTATTGGGTCTCCATGTACACATAATAAAACTTTTTCTCTCCTCTTAATCTGTCTCATGATTTTATTTTATTCTTTGTCCATCCAGAAGACCTTAGGTGAATAATTTTTAGAGAATAATTTTTCTTTCTCTTCAACGTAAATGAATACACATACAAACACACAGACACACAAATGCATACATATTTCTAGTCTAGGTTTATTAAAAGGAAAAGAGATTGGAGGCTGAATTAGATAAGAAAAAAAAGTCTTAATTCTCCCTCTCTCTATCAATCGAATTAGAATAGCAGGAGTTAGAACTTAGAAATGCAGGTGATTTCTTTCTCTCTAGTTAAAAACAAAACAAAACAAAGCAAAAAAGCTGTATTCAAGTCATTGATTGTCATTTTTAAAAGGAAGTAGAAGCTCATTTCAGTGACAGTATGACCTTCAATAATATCTAAACTCCTGCTGCCTGTAAAATGGCTTTTATGTTTCAGGGGGATTTTTTCTTTCTTTAGCCAAGATTTAAAAATGCCGAGGTGAGGTCAGGTGTCCTGTAGAAAGAGAGATTCAGAGAGGAAGATCCACGTAGGAATAATAATTCCAGAGAGTAATTTGGTAAATAAAAAATAAATAAATTATTTGTTTGTTAAATCACTGTAGAAATATAGTTTCTGTGTTGTTTTTAATAAAAGGAACAAGTAATCTGAATTGGTGAAAGTAAAGCTGGTTACTTAATTATATATGTGTATATAATTTACAATAAATGTGGATAAAATTGATAATGTGGTCTATTCTCTGTTGATCACCTACCATTTTAATGAGCTGTGAGAAAAATTCCAATATTCGGGTGGAATGTGATATGAAGAATCTTAGTTAAATATATTAGTATTGCTGAAATCTTTGGAAATTTAAAAATATTTAAAAACATTTCCTTACCACTTTTGGCTAGCTATAAAATGTGCAATAAATATATCGAAAGGGGCTAATGACATCCAGGCACTTAATATCATCATTTTCAAGACACTTACGAACTACAGTCAGATAATTACTATTAATTAGTATGTTAGGGTAGCAGAATTACCAAGCTTAGCAATATGTTCAATGCATGGCATTCATCCAGAGATCAACGGGGCTGACATTTTCTTTGCTCTTTTTTGTTAACATTGAATAAAGAAATTCTCTTGGTCTTTATTAACTCAAAATATGACTTTGCTTACAATTTTCACTAGTTTCTGTTTTTGGTATTTATATTTGTATCTTTTACATATTATTCTTTCCTACACATTAAGGAAGTTTAACATATTATGAAAGTTTTTCTTTACTCTTAAATACTGAATTTTTTTCAAATAACTTCTTGTAAGATAATCATAGTTAAAATCGCAAAGACTTTCTAAGGATATGAGCATTATATTGATGCTGTATCTCAAATGTAAAGGCAGCCTGGCTTATGTGGGAAAGGTAAAATGAAATAAGTAGGTCTATCAAGAGACAGCAATGGATAATAAAGATGAGGAAAGATATATACCAATAATATTAAACTGTTAAATAAGGAAATTAAAATCTTAGGCAGTCTGACTGTTCCATATTCTTTTTAGCATATAATGCTAGTTAAATCATTTGAAAGTAGATAAGTAATAGAAATGAAAAAACTCTTATGGGCCCTGACTTATCGTTACATGGCTAGAATATTGCTCTAAGAAAAGGAAAGTAAATATGAATGTGTCTATTATAAGGTATTTGAAGACATTTACTTTCTTAAAGAAGAACAATATGAAGTCCTTAAAGGCAGTGTTAACAATTGCTAGATGTTATCTGCCATCTCAACTATAATATTAAACATTAGAATGTCTCTGGAAAACTTCACTTCATTTAATTCTGGTTCACACTGCAGCATGTACCTTACCCCATTCCACACACATACACACTTACAAACTTTTCAGAACTAATAGACTAGGATTTTGAGATACAATTTGTGCATGTCGCTCAATACCCAAGAGCAATTCTTTATTCCAATGTTAAAAGACTCATTTTAGGCCAACATTAGTGTTACTACTGTATTCTCTAAAATGTCACACGTGTTCTGCTTTAGGATTATTCTAATAGATCTTTCTTCCCCACTACATATTCATAGCCACTGACACCAATAGAAATGTGGTGTCTAACAGCAGGACATTAAACCCAAGAAATCATTACATGTACCATCTTTCATTCATTCACTCATTCATTCAATCAATGAATGATGTTTATCTTTATGACTCATTTCACCCTAGGTCATTAAGGTTAGCTATAATTTAAAAAATAAGTGATTTTACTCTATTAATCCCAATCTAATCCAAATAGCTACATAGCTATTAGATTCAAATTATTCTTTTGGGATCTATGTCCATTTGTCTAAGAGCACTTTCTCTCTCTCTCTCTTCCCCTGGCTTTGCAACCCACTTCACTAAACAACTTCCCAGACTGAAGCCCAGATATCTGTATATTTTTTTAAAATCCAAAGTGTTTGCCTTCTTGTTTAATCCAAAAATGCTTATTTTATTCTTGCCAAAATGTAATTTATTTTTACTACAATGGTAAGAAACAAGGAAAAAGGGAGAATGTATAAAGTAAAGATCCCAAGAGAATTTCCCCAGTCTCCAGCTCCATAGATTACAAATCTTAACAATTTGTCATGCATCTTCCTAGACCGTTCTATACATTTACAGAGTAAAAGGTAGATTTGCATATCTCAACATACACATGCATATATAGGTACACATAAAAATATATACATATAATTGCCTATTTATATATATTTACATATTTATTCACACAGACTTTTAAAAACATATTGGGTTATTATATATATTATATATATAAAATATATATAAGTATATATAAATATATTTTCTTTTTCTCCCCAATATCTTCATCTCTTTCTTTTCTTATAAAAGTATAAATATATTTAAGTCCCCTGCACTCAGGGAGTAAATTAATAAATAACAATCTTCCCATCTGCTTTTAGATACCAGTCTATATCTTCTCTTCTTCAGCTGAGATCCTTGAAAGGCTTCAAATTCCTGGTCTTCAACACCCCCAGGACCAGTCACTTTTTTCTCATTGCACTATGCCTTGATAACATCACTCTACAGAAATTCCTCTAAAAAAGACACTGATAATCTCTTCATGGACAAATCTAATACACACTTCGTTTTTCTTTACCTTGGTATACATCTAAACTGTATTGCCTAATGGGTGGCCTACTCTGCTGAACTTTTGTTTTGTTTTGTTTGTTTTGCTTTCTTATCTTTCTTGACATTTCCCCCCAACTAATTCATTCTTGAACTCTTTCTTGAGTTTCTTATTTTGCTCCAATAACCTTTAGTGTCTTCCATAAATCTTAGCACTTTTCTTCTTTAGATATACTCTCTTTGGATAATCTTATCCCTCTCAGAGAGGTTACACTATCATTTTGCTAATTGAACCTAACCTAAACTTTTATGGCTTGGCTTATTCTGGAGTTAAAGATGATGAATCTAACTATATGCAAAGTGTCTGTAATAGTTTAATTCTATAATGAAATAAGGCTTTGTGGGATTAAAAAAAATGCAAAGGTATGTCCATTAGTCATATGTCTTAGGGATTCTCCAAATCTGCCTACCTCATACCAAGTTCGCCATCTCTCTCTCTCTGCCCCTACTACACCATCCTCAACCCTGTGCTTTTCTTTGTATTTCATATAATTGTCAGTTAATAGCATTACTAATTAGTTAGAAACCTAGAAGTTATCCCAAACTCTTATATTTTCCAATAAAGTGCTAGTTCCTGACAATTTTGCTTCCTACGTATTTTTTTTTCAAATATTTTATTTCTTTTTATTACCATCAAAACAAACTTTGAGTTTTGAGGGGAAAAAAAGAGGCCACTTCTAACTATATGCAAAGTGTCTGTAATAGTTTAATTCTACAATGAAATAAGGCCTTGTGGGATTAAAAAAAATGCGAAGGTAGTCTTAAAATGTTGAGGGGTCCAGTCTGATAAGGGAGTGAATATAGGCAGGAGAGAAGTACCAGTTATCATTGAGAAGGTGTGCTTTTTTTTTTTTTTAAAGATTTTATTTATTTACTTGACAGAGATCACAAGTAGGCAGAGAGACAGGCAGAGAGAGAGGAAGGGAAGCAGGCTCCCCGCTGAGCAGAGCGCCCGATGTGGGACTGGAACCCAGGACCCTGGGATCATGACCTGAGCTGAAGGCAGAGGCTTAACCCACTGAGCCACCCAGGCGCCCCAATAAGGTGGTTTGAGACCAAACAGGCTTATGAATGAATGCCAAGCTATGGAATTGGAGTTTTATTAAGATATGCCAGTCATTGAAGGATTATTAAGAGAATCATGACAGGATTAGAATCGTGTTTTAAGGTTATTAATTTGGCCACATGCATTGCATAAATTGGAGGACCAAAAAAAAAAAAAAAATGGAGTTGGGAAAATCAGGTAGGAGAATTTTGAATAACAAATCAAGTAATAAAGTGATAAATTCGATGTTAAATAGAATCAAAAGAAAAGTAATATACTGAAGTATTTTATAATGGTTCTAATTTAAAATGAAGGAGACTTTACCAAGAATAAAGTGCCAATTCCTTTCATTAATTATTTAGACATTTTTTTCTCATTATGTAGAATTGATTTAAAATAAGAAAGGATTAAGTAAAAGAGTAAAATTTATATCTTTTAAAATAATCACTTCAGTCATTTTGCTGAATTCTTTATTTGACAAAGGTATATGAAAGAAAACAGAGAGATTTCAGGTGCATTAGGAAAACAGATGGAAGTGTCAGTTACCTGCATGTACCATTACATTCTCACCTAGAGTGGACAAGGAACAAACTAACATCCATCACCTTTGTTTGTCTTGTAAGATACACACCCAAGGTGTCCAAGCACATTGGTTTCGTTGCTGTAAGTGCTGTTTGATAAAATTGTTATTTCACTTGCCATCCCTGCTGTGTTCTGACAGTAAATGCTGCTCTCCACTTGGTAAAATCAATGACATTAAAAAGCTTAGCAAGTGTTTTAGGGAATGGACACAAATCTTATGAGTGAATTCAGGAATGCATTTTAACACCAATTTGTCATCTTGCTCATTTAAGTTTTTTTTCTTGATCTTTTAATTAAAAGGCCAGAGTGCAATAGCTTGAATATGGAGAGATTTCCAAAATATAACACTTTGATAAGGGCATTTTATAGACTTTCTAATTTACAATCACCCTTCCTCATACTTTAGCTTTAGAAAATTGTTGTTCAAAAAAACCTCAGGAAAGAGTCTGGGGGCTGAAATATTTTGCAGCAGATTATCTATATAAAAATGTCTCCACATTAGATTTTGGAGTATCTAGAGTAATAATTAAGCCTGGAATTTTGCATTTCTGTGACTGTTGATTGTAAGGACCTATTTAACATTTTTATATTTTAGCCAGAGGCTTCCATTGAGTTTAAACAATAACCTTGTTGTTTAACCCTTAAACTGTCCCTGCTCCCCTTCCCCCAGGGGACTTACTTAAAAACAAGTCCCAGAAACCAGCACCAGGTAACAAAGCCCAGATACAAGGGTGGGTCAGGCCAGGTGGAGACATTCGATCAGTGGGATCAGTGGGGGACGCATACTGTCTCCCTGGTTACCAAGGAGTATGGGTCCCGCCCTTTGGCCCCTTTTGGGCACCAATTCTGACCAAGGTGATAGGCTGGGTCAAATGTCTACTAGGGTAAATTGTAATCAGTTGGTCACCTAGGATGACTGTGAAGCTTTCTCTGTGTGGTACAATCTAATTGGCTACCTGTGCATGGCCAGGCCCAACCGCATGGCCTTTGCCCTTAAAAGCTAGTCTGTGAAACAGAGAAAGGTTGCCCTCTCTGTAAGAGGCATGGCCCTGGCCGGTCAGTTTGATTCTTGATGCTTGGCATGAAATAAAGCTTTGCTTGACCTTCACTTTGTATCAGTCTCACTCCTTTAATCACAGACCCATTATTGGGGCATAACATTGATAGATCATTTTTTCATCCTTTATGTAATTTGTTGTTTCTCTGAGAGATATAAGTCTTAAAAGTGGGATAGTTCCTCTTATATCCTTCATCATAATTCTATAACCATTATGGGCATCCAGAATTGAACACTTCACTTATGTCCAGAAATGGAAAAAGAAAAGCATACTGATGCCTTTAATTACATGAAATATCTAGCAAGAAAAGTATACTATTCCAAATTAGATAATCAGAATTCAATTCAGATTCTTCCATTTACTGGTTATATTATCTCAGCAGGTGGTCTAATGTCTCTGAATCTTATTTTCCTCATGTATAAAAAATTCATAGAATTTGGGAATTAAATAGTGCAGAGCACATTGGCTGGCCTACTTCAAACATGTGATTCAAAGTTTAGTGTGTAGCAAATATAGTCCATATTCACCTAATCATTCTTTAGGTCACTAATAACCAAGGAATTTAGCAAAAATCATATTTTTTTTTTATTTCACAAATATCAATTGACTTTCTACTCTGTTTCATGTACTTTTCTAGGCACTAAGGATAAAAAAGTAAACAAAATAAATTCCTAGCTTTTGTGGAGCTTCTGTTTGATAAATATAAACCAACAGTAAGGTAATAAACTAAGAAATATATACTCTTTCTGAAGAAAGGTTGAATAAGTTTAGGAGATAGAAGGACACAAACCAGAGGCAGGTAATGTTTTAGATAGAGTTGAAGGAAAGAAACATAGATTTGCAACAATTAAAGCAAACTCCTGAGTGAAGCAAGAATTGAGATTTTGGAATTCATTCCCCAACAAAGGAAATAAGCATAACTATAGCCCTGAGGTGGGAAAAGCCTTAGCACACTCATCCCCAACAGAATTCTGTCAGGTACTACATTAAGGTGTAAATTAAAAGGTAGAGGTCAGAAAAATATTAAGAATGCAATCATGTAGAAATTTGCTATAAAAGGGGCTGAAACACAGGAAGAAAAGTATATATATATATATATATATATATATATATATATATATATCTCACCATATATTTAAGTGATAAGTAAACTGCATTCGATTACATTTAAGAACTTAAATAATGAAACACTATAGAATCTTAGATATGATGTTGAAAGAATTATTAATCTTGAAACTAATTATTCAATTATGGAATGTGTATTTAAAATCCATCTGCTTTGAAGTACAACTTTTTCACTCACTGTCTTCCTTACTGATATTTGGAATACTGACCTCCTTTTTTTGCTGCATTTTCCTTTATTGTGCTTCACTGATACCAAGCTTTTTGCGTATTGGAAATTTTTAGCAACCCTGTATCAAATTTATCAGTGTCATTTTCCAACAGCATTTTCTCACTTTGTGTCTGTTTCACGTTTTGGTAATCCTTACTCTTATGCCCCAATAATGGGTCCGTGATTAAAGGAGCGAGACTGATACAAAGCGAAGGTCAAGCAAAGCTTTATTTCACGCCAAGCAACAAGAATCTAACCGAATGTTCGGGGCCGCACCTCTTACAAGAGAGGGTGACCCTTCTCTGTTTCACAGTTTAGCTTTTAAGGGCAAAGGCCATGTGGTCAGGCCTAGCCACACACAGGTGACCAATGAGATTGTAACACAGACAGGAAATGCCACAGTGATGCTAGGTGACCAACTGAGTTACAATTTACCCTTGTAGACATTTGATCCAGCCTATCATCTTGGTTGGGATTGGTGCCCAAAAGGCTTCCAAAGGGCAGGGCCCATGCTCTTTGGTAACCAGGGAGACAGCATGTGCCCCCCACAGATTGGATGTCTCCACCTGGCCTGACCCATCTTTGTATCTGGGCTTTGTTACCTGGAGCTGGTTTCTGGGACTTGTTGTTAAGTGAATCCCCTGGGGAAAGGGGAGCAGGGACAGTTTAACTTTAATGAAAGCCTCTTGCTAAGTAGGTCCTTACACTTACAATATTTTAAGCTTTATTATTATTGTGATGGTGATCTGAGATGTACTATTTTAATTGTTTCGGGTGCCATGAACTATGCGCATATAAGAGGGCAAACTTAATTAATAGATGTTTTGGGTTTTCTCTTTGCTCTGTTTTGTGTGGTCCTTCCCCCATTTCCTTCCTTTCTTCAGGCTTAACCATTTTCTAAGACAGAACAATATCGAAATGAGGCCAGTTAATAGCCCTACAATGGCCTTTAAGTGTTCAAGGGAAAGAAGAATTGTATATCTTTTACATAGCTAAAAATGATTAAACTTAATGAGGAAAGCATGTTGAAGCAAGGTGGGCCTCTTGCACCAGTTAGACAACTTGTAAGGGCAAAGAAAAAAAAAAATTCTTGAAGAAAATCCAAAGTGCTACTCCAGTGACCACATGAATAAGAAAATGAAACAGCCTCTTTGCTTAATATGCAGAGAGTTTCAGTGGTCTGGATAGAAGATCAAACCAGACACATCAATCCCTTAACTCAGAGCCTAATCCAGAGCAAAGCCCTAACTCTCTCCAATTCTATGAAGACTGAGAGAGGAGAGGAAGCTGCAGAAGAAATGTTTGAAGCTTGCAGAGGTGGTTCATGGGTTTTAAGGAAAGAAACCATCTTCATAGCATTAAGTACAAGAAGAAACAGCAAAAGCTGATGTAGAAGCTGAAACAAATTATCCAGAAGATCCAGCTAAGATAATTAATGAAAGTGGCTGCACAAAACAACAGATTTTCAGTGTAGATAAAACAGCCTTCTTTTGGAAGAAGATGCCATCTAGCTAGAGAGAGAAATCAATGTCTGGCTTCAAAGTTTCAGAGGAGCGGCTGACTCTCTTATTAGGGGCTAAGACAGCTGATGACTTTAATTTAAAGCCAGTGCTTATTGGCAATTCTGTGCTCTTAGGAATTACGCTAAACCTGTTCTGCCTGTGTTCTACAAATGGAAAAACAAAGCTTGGGTGACAACACATCCATTTTGGTTTACTGAATATTTTAAACCCACTATTGAGACTTATTGCTCAGAAAAAAAATCCTTTCAAAATATTAGTTTTTATTGACAATGTACTTAGTCACCCAAGTGCTTTTGATGAAAGCATACAACGAGATTAATGTTTTCTGGCCTGCTAACACAATATCCATTTTGCAGCGCATGGATCAAGGAGTAATTTTGAATTCTAAGTCTTATTATTTAAGAAATATATTTTGTAAAGTCATAACTGTCATAGATAGTGACTTCCTCTGATGGACCTGGGCAAGATAAATGGGAAACTTTCGCTAAAGGATTTCACCATTCTAGATGTCATTGATTTATTTATGACTCATGGGAAGAGGTCAAAATATCAAAATTAACAGGAATTTGGAAGGTGACTCCAACTCTCACGGATGACTTTGAGGGGTTCAAGACTTCCGTGAAGGAAGTAACTGCAGATGTGGTGGAAACAGCAAAAGAACGAGAGTTAGAGGTAGAGCCTGAAGATGTGATTGAATTGCTGTAATTTCATGATAAAACTTGAATGGACGAAGGGTTGCTTCTTATGGATGAACAGAGAAAATTGTTTATTGAAATGTAATATACTCTTGGTAAAGATACTAAGATTGTTAAAATGACAACAAAGAATTTAGAATTTTACATAAAACTGGTTGATAAAGTTGAAGCAGGATTTGACAGGATTGACTTCAATTTTGAAAGATGTTCTACTGTGGGTAAAATGCTATCAAACAGCTTCACATCATACAGAGAAATCTATTGTGAAAAGAAGAGTCAACTGATGCAGTAAACTTCAATGTTGTCTTATTTTAAGAAATTGCCATAGGCACTCCAAACTTTAGCATTCATCACCCCAGTCTGCCCGCAACCATCAGCATTGAGTCAAGGCCTTCCACCAGCAAAAAGATCATAGCTTGTGGAAACCTTTCATAATGGTTAAGATTTTTTAGTTAAAAAAAAAAGTATTTGTTTATGTATTTATTTATTTATATTTTTATTTTTCTAGTTTCACATATTATTTAAATTATATTAGTTAACATACAGTATATTAGTTTCAGGTGTAGAATTTAGTGATTGATTCATCCCTTACAAACAATACCCAGTGCTCATCACTACAAGTGCCCACCTTAACACCCATCACATATTTATCCCACCCCCCCACACCTCCCTCCAGGAAACCCTCAGTTCATTCTTTGAGTTAAGCTTCTGTTTTATATTTGGCTCTCTCTTTTCTTTTTTCCCTATGTTCATTAGCCTTGTTTCTTAAATTCCATATATAAGTGAATTCATGTGGTACCTGTCTTTCTCTGTCTGACTGACTTCTTTCACTTAACATAATACTCTCTCCCTCCATTCACGTTGTTGCACATGGCAAGATTTCATTCTTTTTTTCCCCCTAATTTACCCCAAAGATACAGATGTAGTGAAAAGAAGAGCCATCTGTACCCCAATGTTTATAGCAGCAATGGCCACGGTCGCCAAACTATGGAAAGAACCAAAATGCCCTTCAACGGACGAATGGAAAAGGAAGATGTGGTCCATATACACTATGGAGTATTATGCCTCCATCAGAAAGGATGAATACCCAACTTTTGTAGCAACATGGACGGGACTGGAAGAGATTATGCTGAGTGAAATAAGTCAAGCAGAGAGTCATTATCATAGGGTTTCACTTATTTGTGGAGCATAACAAATAGCATGGAGGACAAGGGGAGATGGAGAGGAGAAGGGAGTTGGGGGAAATTGGAAGGGGAGGTGAACCATGAGAGACTATGGACTCTGAAAAACAATTGGAGGGTTTTAAAGGGGCGGGGGGTGAAAAGTTGGGGGAACCAGGTGGTGGGTATTGGAGAGGGCACGGATTGCATGGAGCACTGGGTGTCGTGCAAAAATAATGAATACTGTTATGCTGAAAAAAAAATAAAAATTTTAAAAAAACTATTTTTAAATTAAGATACATGCATTATTTTTAGTATACTTTACTTTTTCATGCACTAGGAAAGCAAAAAATCCATTTGACTTGCTTTATTATGATATTGCAGTGATCTGAAATGGAACCTGCAATATCACTGACATATGCTTCTATTTACCTTTTTTTTTTTCTTTTGGTTTTTGTTTTGTTTTATTTTTAAGTAGTGGAGATGTAATGACCTAGAAGATGAATTTGAAAAAACAACAACGACAACGTATGTAACATATATAATTTGTTAGAAGTAAACAATACCTTCTCAGATTCCCATATTTTAAAAGCTGTTTCAGTGTGTGTGTGTGTGTGTGTATGGATTCTTTCTTAGAGAATTTATTGCTTCTGATCACATTTTCCCTGATTTACAGATGTTTATGTAATGTAGGCAAAACACTTAGAATTAGGTCCTACTCAGTTAATACACAGCTATGTGCTTAAAATCTTTATTTTTTCTTTATTTCTTTTTTTAAATATAAGATCTCCATCTGGTTTTGAAAACACATTAATCACAAATTTTGACTCTATAGGAATTAGGAACACAGAAATAGTGCTTCCATTTTTGTTTTTTTCAAATCTATATTGTAGTCTATGTAGCTTCCAAATTTGAGGTTTTGTACTAGGCCCTCATAATCTATTTTAGGAAGATATAGTAAATTTGTAGGAAGAGGGCTGGTCTTAAAATCAGGGATTGATTTATATTCTCATGGTTGATATTAACTAACTTGGTCATCTTGGACAAGTAATAGCTTTCTGGATTTTTGTTTTCCCATCTAAAATATGAAGTTGATTGAAATGGTTTGTAGAATGTTTCTATATCCTAACCATATTGATTGTATAATATTTTTAAAATACTCATAGTTCTTAGATGTTGTATAGAATTCCATTGTTTCAACCACTATTTATTTCAAATATTTTCAGAAACCCAAACATAGTATTGAATATCATTTATTGTTTGGCATTCTCAGTTTCATATTAAAAAAAAAATGAATGTTTTAAGCTTTTCCAACCTGTCGACTCACAAATGGAAATTTAGTGCCCCCCATATCTTATAATCTATTTTATTAGTCTGAACTCTTTCATTTTTAGTTGTTACATTTTTTCTATAAATTTATTTTTCCTTACTAGATTGTAAACTTTATAAATATAAAGAACATATCATTTTGTTATGCTCTGCGATTTTTTAGCACAATGTGCAAAGTAGTCAAATATAAGTACATAGACAGATGCTTCCTTAATCATGGACTATGGATATCAAGAATTATTCTTAAATTACCCTTCCTAGGATGTTGATTTATTATTGTCATCAAGTAAAAGGGCCATATATGGAAATCTAACCACAAAAACTAGTGATAGATTTCCTTAGGATATCTTACATTTAAATTCAAATGTGTCCTATTAAATTAAGGGGAAATAAGTCATGTCATGTAAATATCTGATCTCACCATTTCCATAGCAACTTAATTTAATGTAAATATCATTGTGCAATACAACTGGATTAAATAAAATAAAAATGGTATTGGAGAGAGAAAAAGGACTTTTTTCTAAAACTGTTATTCTGAAATCTCCTCTTTCATGTTTCCTTCAGAATAAAAGTACCATTTGAAAGATGATATGGCATGAGAATACATGTCCTTTGTTAGAGTAAGATTAAATTTACTCATTTAATTGTTTGTTTTTCTGTCACATTCCATTTAAACTCTATAGTAAAAGGAAATAAAATTCTCTGTTTTTCTAATACATATTGTTTTAGAAAATCTGTACTAGAAGCAGAAGATAAATTCATATTAATCTTGAGTTTACATTTTAAATCTTTAAGAAATAAATTTGCAAAAAATTATTAAAACTAAGAAGGAAGTAACTGTTTTTTGTTTTCTTTAATACCCATAACAGTTTGGAAGTTTAAACTCATTTTTCTTATAATTGTGTTCTGCATTGCCATTGCAGTAAATACTTAGGAGACTTTAGGATACGCTTTTGACCACTTTCAATCTATGAAGCCAGAAACAACTTAAAAAAAATTTTTTTTAGATTTTATTTACTTATTTGACAGTCACCAGAAGTAGGCAGAGAGGCAGGCAGAGAGAGAGGGGGGAAAGCAGGCTCCCCACTGAGCAGGACCCCCACCCACCCCAATGCAGGACTCGATCCCAGAACCCTGGGATCATGACCCCGAGCCGAAGCAGAGTCTTTAACCCACTTGAGCCACCCAGATGTCCCAGAAACAACTTTTAGTATACATTCAAACTACTATGGATAATTCAACATAAACAATAAAGCAAAAAGTTAAAATTTCATCATTCTTTTTATACAAAGGGCATAGAGTATTTCTTGCAGATTATTTTTAGTGGAGCATTAGCCAGATGCATTCACGTAGTTTAAACAAGTATCAGAAATAAGTATTCATATTCTTTTCCTGGTACATACAACCGATCCATTCTATGGTTTAAGGTTTAGCATACGTAAATTACTCATCTTTTGAACTGCTTGAGTGTCTGTTGTAATGCGTGTTGATCTTTTTAATACATGATTTCATTTAAAGGTTATTCATAGTAACTAATAATAGTACTAATACATTGCCTTAAATTAGATGGATAATCAAAAAAGGTTGATTTAGCATACACTAATTACATTTTTATATTTGGGATGCTATTGTTGTTTAATTAATTATTTAGCTGATCATTCTATAAATCAAGTGAATGTATAAATAAGTCTTAAATTATGTACTACAAATAATATGATAAAAACACTTTGAAAAAGTGATTATAAATAAAATTAAGACTAGAATAAAAGTACAGTTAGAAGTAGTAATGTGAAAGCCTATTGCACTGTTAAATAAATACTTTGCAAAACTTATTATCAGAATACAGAATAGTTTGAAAGTTAATTGATTAGCAAAACTGTCCAACTTGATAACTATGCTTTCTAATATATTTATCTCCTGTTCTTTCCCAGTTCCTCCAACCTCCCACTTTTTTCTACCATAATTTATTAGTGGCAGAATATGCAATAATGAACTAAGAATAGAGAAAAAAAAAGAGATATATAGAATATGTGAGTCCCTGAAAGGTATGTGAATACTTCTGGGGGTATATTAACTCATTTCATTAAGATTTTATCCTCAGAGTTATCCTCCAAAATACAGTTACTCTGTCTTATAATTTTCTTCATCAAAATGATGATATAAATACTTTCACAGAGAGTAATTATAGGAATTAAATAATTCATGAGAAACTCTAAAAATCATTCTTTTTTACTATTCTTTTATTTATTAATGTTTCTTATTAAGTCTTCTGGAGTCTCCCTTCTCTCAACCTCCATATTTTATCTATTAATATTTTGACTTTCATTGCATGTCTTAGTGTAAATAGCCTGAAGTGGTTGCTATTTCCACAGAAGCAACCATATGAATTATTGTGACTTAGAGAAATTTCCTATAGTTGGAGCACTTATTTCAGTAAATAACTATGTAATACTTTGAGAAGTAAACATGTCAAAAAACCAAAATTCTGATATGGCATTGAAATAGCCAACAATTAAAAAAAAAAAACCTGAGTTAATAAAAGAGTTACAGACAAACAAAAATCAGTTTGTTTTAATAAACTAACTTTTGGGGATAATGATTTTTGTTTTGTATTTCAAAAGTTTTGAGTTTAGAAATAAGTTGTGTGATAAGCCTTTTTATGTTTGTATTTTCCCATTTACTTTATTTATTTTTAATTTTAATTCCAGAATAATTAAGATACAGTGTGATATTAGTTCCAGGTGTAAAATATGGTGATTCAACAATTTTATACATTACTCTGTCCTCATGATGGTATCCTCTTAATTACCCTCACCTGTTTCAGTCATTCCCACACTCACCTTCCTGCTGGTAACCACGCGTTTGTTCTCTATTTTAGGAGTCTTTTTTGTTGTTATCGTTATTGTTGTTTATCTTTTTCTTTTGTTTCTCTGCTTCTTAAATCCTAAATATAAGTGAAATCATATGGTATTTGTCTATCTCTGACTTATTTCATGTAGAATTATATCTTTTACATCCATCCAAGTTATTGCAAATGACAAAGTTTCTTTTTTTTTTTTTAATGGCTAAGTAATAAATATCCCATTGTATATATATATACACCTCACTTTAACTGGCTTGCTTTCCCACCAAAGGTGTATGAGAGTTCCTTTTTCTCCACATCTTTGTCAACACCTATTTTTTCTTATATTTTTTATTTGAGCCATTCTGACAGATATGAAGTGATATTTTGGTTTTGATTTGAAGTTCCCTGATGATGAATGCTGTTGAGCATCTTTTCATGTGTCTGTTGACCATCTATATTTCTTCTTCAGAGAAATGTCTATTTGTTGCTTTTGCCCATTTTTAAATTTGATTTTTTTTTTCTTTCTGGTGTTGAGTTGTATCACTTCCTTACATAGTTTGGATCTAACCCTTTGGCAAATATGTCATTTGCAGGTATCTTCTCTCATTCCATAGGTTGTATTTTAGCTTTGATTGTTTCCTTTGCTGTGCAGAAGCTTTTCATTTTGATGTAATCCCAATACTTTATTTTTGCTTTTGTTTCCCTTGCCTGAGGAGATTTATCTAGAAAAAATGTTTCTATGGCTCAAGCCAGAGAAATTACTACGTGAGCTCTTTTCTAGAACTTTTATGGTTTCACATCATACTTTTTGAGTTTATTTTTGTGACTGGGATACGAAAGTGGCCCAGTTTCATTATTTTACATGTAGCTTTCCAGTTTTCCCAACACCATCTGTTGGAAAGAATTGTTTTTCCCTTTGCATATTCTTTCTTCCTTTGTTGGAAATTAATTGACCATATAATCATGAGTTTATTTGTGCATTTTCTATTCTTTCCTATTGATCTACATGTCAGTTTGGGCGCCAGCACCATAGTGTTTTCGATTACTACAACTTTGTAGTATATCATAATATCTGGGATTGTGAAAACTCCAATTTTGTTCTTTTTCAAGATTGTTTTGGCTATTTGGGGTCATTTGTGGTTCCATACCAATTGTTCTAGGGCTGTGAAAAATTCTGTTGGTATTTTGATAGGATTGCACTATATCTGTGGATTGGTTTGAGTAGTATGGACATTTTAACAATATCTGTTCTTCCAATCCGTAAGCATGGAATATCTTTATATTTGTTTGTGTCATCTTCAATTTCTATTATCAGTGTTTTGTAGTTTTCAGAGTCCAGGACTTTCACCTCCTTTCTAGGCTTTTTGTTTGTTTGTTTGTTTGTTTTTGTTTGGTTTTGGTGCAATGGTAATTGAGATTATTTTCTTAACTTCTCCTGCTGTTGCTTCATTGCTTGTATATAGAAATGAAATGTCTTTCTGGGTTTTTTGTTGTTGTTGTTGTTGCTGTTGTTGTTGTTTTGTGAAGCCTCTAAGGTTTTCTATAAATAGTGTCATGTCATAGGCAAATAGTGAACATTTTCCTTCTTACTAATTTGGATGCTTTTTATTTTTTTTTTCTTATCTGATTGCTATGACTAGGACTTCTAATATGTGAAATAAAAGGGGTGAGAGTGGACATCCATGTTCTATTCCTGATTTTAGAGGGAAACCTCTCAGTTATTGACCCTTGTATATGTTAGCTGTGGGATTTTAATATAGGGCCTTTATGTTTTGAAGAATGTTCTCCCTAAACCTACTTTGTTGAGGGTTTTTATGATGAATGGATACTGTCCTTTGTCAAATGCTTTTTATTCATCTATTGAAATGATCATATGTTTTTATCTTTTCTCTATTGATGTGAAGGGTCATGTTGATTGATTTGTGAGTATTAAACAACCTTTGTACCACAGGATTAAATCCCATGTAATCTTTTTTTAAAATTTTTTTAATTAACATGTTATATATTATTTGTTTCAGGGGTACAGGTCTATGATTCATCAGTCTTACATAATTCACAGCACTCACCATAGCACAGACCCTCCCCAATGTCCATCACTCCACCAACCCATTCCTCTCACCCTCCTCCACTCCAGTAACCCTCAGTTTGTTTCCTGAGATTAAGAGTCTCTTATGGTTTGTCTCAATTTCTGGTTTTGTCTTGTTTCATTTTTCCCTCCCTTCCCCTATGATCCTCCCTCTTGTTTCTCAAATTCTTCACATCTGTGAGATCATTTAATAATTGTCTTTCTGTATTGACTCATTTTGCTTAGCATAATACCCTCTAGTTCTATCTGCATCGTTGCAAATGGTGAGATGGTAGATTTCATTTTTTGATGGCTCTGTAGTATTCCATTGTATATATACACCACAACTTCTTTATCTGTTTATCTGTGGATGAACATCTAGGCTCTTTCCATAGTTTGGTTATTGCGAACAATGCTGTTATGAACATTGGGGTGCATGTGACCTTTCAGATCACTACATTTGTATCTTTGGTGTAAATACCCAGTAGTATAATTGCTGGGTCATATTTTCAACTTTTGAGGAACCTCCATACTGTTTTCCAGAGTGGCCATACCAGCTTGAATTGCCACCAATAGTTCCCCTTTCTCCACATCCTCGCCAACATCTGTCATTTCCTGACTTGTTAATTTTAGCCTTTCTGACTGGTGTGAGGTGATACCTCATTGAGATTTTGATTTGTATTTCCCTGATGCCAAGTACGTGGAGCACTTTTTCATGTGTCTGTTGGCGATCTGAATGTCTTCTTTGCAGAAATATCTGTTCATGTCTTCTGCCCATTTCTTGATTGGATTATGTGTTCTTTGGGTGTTGAGTTTGATAAGTTTTTTATAGATTTTAGATAGGAGCCCTTTATCTGATATGTCATTTGCAAATATCTTTTCCCATTCTGTCAGTTGTCTTTGATTTTGTTAACTGTTTTCTTTGCTGTGCAAAAGCTTTTGATCTTGATGAAATTCCAATAGTTCATTTTTGCCCTTGCTTCCCTTGCTTTTGGTGATGTTTCTATGAAGAAATTGCTGTGGCTGAGGTCAAAGAGGTTGCTGCCTGTTTTTTCCTCAAGGATTTTGATGGATTCCTGTCTCACATTGAGGTCTTTCATCCATTTTGTGTCTACTTTCATGTGTGGTGTAAGGAAATGGTCCAGTCTCATTCCTCTGCATGTGGCTGTGCAATCTTTCCAACACCAGTTTTTGAAGAGACTTGTCTTTTTTTGCATTGGACATTCCTTCTTGCTTTGTTGACGATTAATTGACCTTAGAGTTGAGGGTCCATTTCTGTGCTCTCTATGCTGCTCCATTGATCTATGTGGCTGTTTTTGTGCCAGTACCATACTGTCTTGATGATTACAGCTTTGTAATAGAGGTTGAATTCCAGAACTGTGATACCACCAGCTTTGATTTTGTTTTTTCAACATTCCTCTGGCAATTCAGGGTCTTTTCTGGTTCCACACAAATCTCAGGATTATTTCTTCCATTTCTTTGAAAAAAGTTGATGGTATTTTGATAGGAATTTCATTAAATGTGTAGATTGCTCTAGGTAGGATAAAAATTTTCACAGCATTTATTCTTGCAAACTGTGAACATGGAATGTTTCCATCTCTTTGTGTCTTCTTCAATTTCTTTCATGAGTATTCTATAGTTTTTTTAAGTACAAATTCTTTGCCTCTTTGGTTAGATTTATTCCTTGGTATCCTATGTTTTTAGGTGCAAGTATAAATGAGATTAACTCTGTAATTTATTTTTCTTCTGCCTTGTTGGTGTATAGAAATTCAACTGATTTCTGTGCATTAATTTTTATGTCCTGACACTTTACTGAATTCCTGTATGAGTTCTAGCAGTTTTGCTGTGGAGTCTATTGGGTTTTCCACACAAAGTATCATATCATCGGCAAAGAGTGAGGGTTTAACTTCTGCTTTGCCAATTCTGATGCCCTTTATTTCTTTTTATTTTCTTATTGTTGAGGGTAGGACTTCTAGTACTATGTTGAATAGTAGTCATGATAGTGGACATCCCTGCTGTGTTCCTGACGTTAGGGAAAAACTCTCAGTTTTTCCCCATGAGAAAGATATTTGCTCTGTTTTTTTCATAGATAACTTTTACAATATTGAGGTATGTACCCTCTATCCCAACACTGTGAAGAGTGTTAATCAAGAAAGGATGCTGTGCTTTGTATATGATTTTTCTGCATGTATTGAGAGTATCATATGGATCATGTCCTTTCTTTTATTAATGTATTGATTCACATTGATCAATTTGTGGATGTTGAACCAATTTTGCATCCCAGGAATAAATCTCACTTGGTCGTGGTGAATTATTGTTTTAATGGGCTGTTGGATCCTACTGGCTAGTATTTGAGTGAGAATTTTTGCATCCATATTCATCAGGAATATTGGTCTGTAATTCTCCTTTTTAAAAAATTTAAATTACTTTTATTTTTTCAGTTCTCCAGAATTCATTGTTTATGCACCACATCCCACTCCATGCAATATGTGCCCTCCATAATTCCCAACCTCTCAGTCCCTTCCCCTCCACATCCCTCAGTTTATTTCTCGGAATCCACAGTCTTTCATGGTTTGTCTCCCCCTCCAATCAACTCACTTCTCTTCTCCATCTTCCAATGTCTTCCATGCTATTCCTTATACTCCACAAATAAGTGAAACCATATGATAATTGACTCTCTCTGCTTGACTTATTTCACCAGCATAATCTCTTCCAGTCCCATCCATGTGATACAGCAGTTGCATATTCATCCTTTCTGATGGAGGCATAATACTCCATTGTGCATATGGACCATATCTTCTTTATCCATTCATCCATTGAAAGGCATCTTGGTTCTTTCCACAGTTTGGCAACTGTGGTCATTGCTGCTATGAACATTGGGGTACAGGTGGCCCTTCTTTTCACTACATCTGTATTTTTGGGATAAATACCCAGCAGTGCAATTGCAGGGTCATAGGGAAGTTCTATTTTTAATTTCTTAAGGAATCTCCACACTGTTTTCCAAAATGGCTGCACCAACTTGCTTTCCCACCAACAGTGTAAGAGGGTTCCCCTTTCTCCACATTCTCTTCAGCACGTGTTGTTTACTGACTTGTTGATTTTGGCTATTCTAACTGGTGTAAGGTGGTATCTCAATGTGGTTTTGATTTGAATCTCCTTGATGGCTAATGATGATAAACATTTTTTAATGTGTCTGTTAGCCATTTGTATGTCTTCATTGTAGAAGTCTGTTCCTGTCTTCTGCCCATTTTTTTTAAATGTGATTATCTGTTTTATGTGTGTTGAGTTTGAGGAGTTCCTTATAGATCTTGGACATCAGCTCTTTGTCTGTAGTGTCATTTGTGAATATCTTCTCCCATTCCATGGGTTGCCTCTTTGTTTTATTGACTGGTTCCTTTGCTGTGCAGAAGCTTTTGATCTTGATGAAGTCCCAAAAGTTCATTTTTACTTTTGTTTCCTTTGCCTTTGGAGACATGTCGTGAAAGAAGTTGTTGTGGCTGATGTCAAAGAGGTTACTGCCTATGTTCTCCTCTAGGATTTTGATAGATTCCTGCCTCACATTGAGGTCTTTGATCCATTTCAAGTTTATCTTTGTATATGGTGTAAGAAAATGGTCAAGTTTCATTCTTCTATACATAGCTATCCAATTTTTCCAGTACCATTTATTGAAGAGACTTTTTTTCCACTGTATATTTTTTCATGCTTTGTCAAAGATTATTTGACCACAGAGTTGAAGGTCCATATCTGGGCTCTCTACTCTGTTTCACTGGCCTATGTGCCTGTTTTTGTGCAAGTACCATACTGTCTTGGTGATCACAGCTTTGTATTAAAGCTTAAAATCAGGTAACATGATGCCCCTAGTTTTGTTTTTCTTTTTCAACATTTCCTTAGTAATTCGGGGTCTCTTCTTTTTAAAAATAGAACTTCCCTATGACCCTGCAATTGCACTCCTTGGTATTGTTCCATACAAATTTTAAGACTATTTGTTCCAGTTCTTTGAAAAAATGACAGTGGAATTTTGATCGGGATGGCATTGAAAGTATAGATTGCTTTAGGCAGTATAGACATTTTAACAATGTTCTTCCAGTCCATGAGCATGTAATACTCTTCCATCTCTTTGTGTCTTCTTTAATTTCTTTCATGAGTGTTCTGTAGCTCTTTGACTACAGATCCTTTATGTCTTTGGTTAAGTTTATTCCAGGTACCTAGTGGTTCTTGGTGCTATAGTAAATGAAATCAATTCTCTAATTTCAGTTTCTATTTTTTCATTGTTCATGTATAAGAAAGCAACTGATTTCTGTACATTGATTTTGTATCCTGCCACATTACTGAATTGCTGTATGAGTTCTAGTAGTTTGGGGGAGGAGTCTTTTGGGTTTTCCATGTAAAGTATCATGTCATCTGTGAAGAGAGAGAGTTTGACTTCTTCTTTGCCAATTTGAATACCTTTTGTTTCTTTTTTTTATGGTCTGACTGCTGTTGGTAAAACTTCTAGTACTCTGTTGAACAAGAGTGGCAAGAGTGGGCATCCTTGTTGTGTTCCTGATCAAAGGGAAGGCTGTCAGCTTTTCCCCATTGAGAATGATATTCGCTGTGGGTTTTTCATAGATAGATTTTATGAAGTTGAGGAATGTTCTTTCTATCCCTATACTTTAAAGTGGTTTTTTTTTTTTTTTTTTTGATAATAGAAGGTTTTTTTTTTTTTATTAATTTTTTTTTTTAAATTTCCAGCAAACAGTATTCATTATTTTTGCACCACACCCCGTGCTCCATGCAATCCGTGCCCTCTATAATACCCACCACCTGGTACCCCAACCTCCCACCCCCCGTCCCTTCAAAACCCTCAGATTGTTTTTCAGAGTCCATAGTCTCTCATGGTTCACCTCCCCTTCCAATTTCCCCCAACTCCCTTCTCCACTCTAAGTCTCCATGTCCTCCATGCTATTTGTTATGAGGAAGTGGTGATACTTAAAATGTTTTAATCAGGAATGCATGCTATATCTTGTCAAATCCCTTTTCTGCATCAATTAAGGGGGCCATGCAGTTCTTCTCTCTTCTTTTATTGATTTGTTCTATCACATTGATTTGTGAATGTTGAACCACCCTTGCATCCCAGGGATAAGCCCCACCTGGTCATGGTGGATAATCTTTTTAATGTACTGTTGGATCCTATTAGCTAGGATCTTGTTGAGAGTCTTAGCATCCATATTCATCAAGGATATTCATCTGAAATTCTCCTTTTTGGTGGGGATTTTGCCTGGTTTGGGGATCAGGGTAATGCTGGCTTCATAGAAAGAGTCTGTAAATTTTCCTTCTGTTTCTATTTTTGAAACAGTTGCAGGAGATAAGGTATTATTTCTTCTTTGAACGTTAGGTAGAATTTCCCAGGGACTCCATCAGATCCTTGGCTCTTATTTTTTTTGGGAGGTTTTAGTTTGTGGCTTTTCTTAGTTTGGGGCTTTTCTTAGTTTGGGAAAAGGACTTTTATTTTGTAGGGATTTATTTCAGATACTATTATGACAGAGGCACAAGTTTCAAATGTGTGCATGGGATGCCACTATCTTTAAGGCCTGAGAAACTTAAAAACTGATGTTATTGTACTTCTACAAATCAGTACTCATTTCAAAAGTAAGGAAAGGCACTTTCTGATGTTCTAGTTCAATATTTAAACATTTTAAATCCAAGAGAATCCTGGATACAAAAAAAAGATTTGCCTAGTATTTTTTTTTCCACCACCAATTTAAAAGTCACAGTGCAAGTTTAACCTTCAAAATTCTATTTATATGTATAGGAATCTTTTCAGTTACAGGAGATTCCAAGATTATTTTCTGGAAAAAGAAAAGACTATTTATGAACATCAAATGTAAGCATATCTAAATTTATTTTAGATGACTCACATAAGTCACACCTAAGCAAATGAAATACATATTTTTCCACCCTGTGGAATAATATTCTCAATCCAGATGTTGGAGACTGAGGCACTTCTTTTGAAAAAATATCAGGCCAGATTGAATGATACATTATGGTCAGTTCCAATCTAGAACTTTATGTAACCAGAATCATACAGTTTGTACTCTTTTGTGCCTGGCTTCTTTGATTCAACATAATAATGTTAGATTTGTATTTTGTTGCATAAGCAGATTATTCTTTTTTATTGCTGAGTGGAATCCCAGTGTTGCTACAATTTATGCAATCCCCTATTGATGGACATCTAGGATATTTCAGTTCTTTGCTATCATGAATGAAAATGCTATGAACAATCTTATCTTTTTATATGTTTTCATTTACCTTGACTAAATTATTAAACATAATATTGCCAGGTCACTAGGTAGATATTTGTTTATTTTTATAGGAAATCACCTTTCTAATATGGCGTGTTGTTTTTATATTCCTGCAAAGAATTTATGAGAACTCTAACTTACCCACATCTTTCTACATTGCTATCATCAGTTTGTTTTGTTTGTTTTTAGCTATTCTGGTGGGTATGTAGTGATAATTATGTTTTAATTATACTTCCCAAACCTATGGCTGAATATAGGATCAGAAATCAAGTCTAATATAGTTAGTAATCATTATGCTTTAGCTACATATGTAATAAAATTTAATCTATATTTGTTAAAATAAAACTTCTAAAAATAGGTAAAACATCATGACCTATATATAAATATGAAATAAAAATATATCACATATTTGTTGATTAATGAACCAGTAAGATGTTGCAACTATTCAAAGGAAAATTTAAAAACTAAGACATATATAGGCCAGAAATTTACATGTAGATGTAATTACTAGATTTTTTCAAGGGTAGGGTGGAGGGGAATCAAGTGTTTATTAGACAACATATATTTTTATAACTATAAATAGGAATTATTTTTATTGCTTTAAGTTATCTACAGGGTGTAAGTAATTTGAAAAAAAATGATACAAAGGCAAAACCACATAGAATCAGATAACCTTAAAGGTTGTGCTGTAAACAATGCACAATTTTCCTTTGCAGATACTTAGTAATTTTTTGTTCTATTTCAGAACCTTTCACAATTTCTTTTTACTATACTTGATATTAAAATATTTACTGACAAATTTTTTAAAATAGCACAAGGAATTTCAGATGTTTACATTTAAGTGAAATAATACTGTGATATGTATATGTATGTGTGTATATATATATATATATATCTTCTCATAGAATATAGCTCTTATTCTGTAGTAATTAGTTATGGAAATGCTTAGACCTCCTTTTTTTGAAGTTGAAATTAAAGTTTATAATAATAAAAAATAAAATAATGTTTGTAATTCCAGGAAATTAAAATACATAATGATCAATTCTGTTTGTGTGTGCATGTGCATTACATCAGGAGGTCTACCTACCACCCTTTCACATCTGAGATCATCCTAAACCTTGTTAAAGTTAGGCACTAAATTAGGTCCGACAGGAACCTTATTTTTTCTGATATTTTGGGATAAAGAAAGGTGCTTATTTAAAAAAAAATAGTATTATATACAGGAGACACACATATTCCCTTAATAGAATTAGGATGACTGTTGAAATTTTAATATGGAATGACTATAATTTTATCTATTTAGAGAAGTGATTACATCCTTGGGAACTATTCCTCTAACCTTAACCATGGACAGTTATAGAAAGTTTCTTTAATTGCAAGTAGCTCAGCTGTTATGCTGACTAGATCAGTTTTAAGTCAGGTGTCTTTTTGTTTGTTTGTTTGTTTTGTTTTCTAAATGTAGCATGGTCCCTTTAAAGCCCAAAGTCGTATTCTATCCTGAGATATCTGTATGGATTTGCCCTTCAAATAGCATGAGATGAAGTGAATCTTCTAAAATGTCCCAACTGTGCAGACAAAAGGAGGAATTAACTAATGAATATATTAAACAAATAAGGATCAGAATAGAGGGGAAGGGGATAGAATATTCAGTTAGTTGATTGTTTTTTTGTTTAACCCCTAATGAATTCATCAATTTAATCTCTTACTGCTGGTTGCAATACTGGGTTGACAACCTATAATTTGTTCAATCATTCATTATAATTTCATTGTGATTTTTCTAAATGTTAGTCACTGTTCTAGATATTTGGGATACAGAATATAGTCTTACTGAAAACAGCCTGTCAGAGGAGATGGACAAGTTAAATTTTTTTTGATAAATTGCAATATGTGTTAAGATAGAAATTATTTTCTCAGACAATGGTGTCAGTTTTAAATGAAGTATAAAAAATGTGCTGCTAATTTCTCTTTGAAAAGCCTGTGGTTTAACTTTGAAAGGAAATCCCAATTTTAAATTGAATTACTTAAATTTATTTAATCTAGTTAAATGCCTTATTTGGTATACTAAAATGGATTGATTTTTTATTCAACACTTTTTAAAATCAGAATTGGAAAGTATTTTGAGAAAATTGTGGATACAGGTTTAGCTATAAGAAGAGACACCCTATATGCCCTTACTCAGTTCCCCCAGTGATAACATCTTGCAAAACTGTAGTACGATAGTGTTACAACAAGGATGTTGACATTGATATAGTTTAGACATTAAGAAACCCATCATTGCAAGGGTACTTCTTATTGTCCTTTAAAAGCCATTCCAATTTCTTCCTCAATTCTTGTCCCTGACCTCTGGCAACCACTAATATGTTCTCTATTTCTATAAGTGTGTTATTTCAAAATGTTATATAACTGCAATCATGTAGCATGTGAACATTTAGGATTTTTTTTCAGTCTACATTGTTCCCTAGAAATTTATCAAGTTTATAGTGTTCATCAATAATGAACTCAGTTTTAGTGAACAGCATCACATGATATAGCTGTACTACAGTTTGTTTAATCATTTATCTTTGAAGGGCATCTGTGTTATTTCTGATTTTTGACTATTATGAACACGGCTCCTATGCATTCATACCTGAATTTGCAAAAAACACATTTTTATCATTTTCTGAAAAAATATGCAAGAGTACATTTTGCTTTATTGTATGGTAGTTGCATGTTTAGTTTTTGTTTTTTTTTTTTTTTTAAAGATTTTATTTATTTGTCAGAGAGAGAGATACAGAGCGCAAGCACGGGCAGACAGAGTGGCAGGCTAGAGGCAGAGGGAGAAGCAGGCTCCCTGCCGAGCAAGGAGCCCGACGCCGGACTCGATCCCAGAACGCTGGGATCATGACCTGAGCCGAAGGCAGCTGCTTAACCAACTGAGCCACCAAGAAACTTCCAAATTGTTTCCAGAGTGGCCTCACCATTTTACATTTCTGCCAGCAATGTATGTATGAGTAATTCAGTTTCTTTATATCTTTGTAGAATTTGGTGTTCCTATATTTTTATTTTAGCCATTTTTGACAGGATTGAAATGATATCATGATTTTAATTTGATGTTAAGTACCTTTTCATGTGATTTTCCACCTGTGTATCTTCTGTGAAATGTTTATTCATGTTTTTTGCCCACTTCTAGTTGGAATTTCTTTTTCATTTTATTGTTGAGTTTTAAGAGTTCTTTCTATATTTTTGGTATGAATCCTTCATTAGATATGTGATTTGTGGGTAAGTTGTCATTTTATCATTCATAGGATATTTTTCAGAGCAAATTTTTAAAATTTTGAAGAGAACCCATATATATATATATGCTTTTGTGTCAAGTCTGAGAACTTTTTACCCAGGTTGAGATCCAGAAGATCTTCTCAAGGTTAAATTGTGTATTTTTAAAGAATTTATTTATTTATTTGAAAGAGAGATAACACAAGTTGGGGGGTGGGCAGAGGGAGAGGAATAGGAATAAGCAGACTCCCTGCTGAGTGTAGAGCCTGATGCGGAGCTCAGTCCCAGGAGCCCGAGATCATGACCTGAAGATCTGATCTTAAGTCAGACACAACCAGCTGAGCTACCCAGGTATGCCTCTATGCTTACTCTTAAACAGAAATGACTTTTTTTTTTTCTTTTTTTTAAGCTATTACTCTGGGATCTGTGTTCTGTCCTTTCTAATTTTGCAATGTTCCAGAAAATATTAGGAATATCAAATTTGTATTGAAAATGAATTTTGGTCACCAAAAGCCTACTCTCTTTTTTTCTTCCTTTTTTCCTTCCTTTCCATCCATCACTTCCTTCCTTCCTCTTTCTCCTCCCCTTTTCTTTCTTTCTTTCTTTCTTTCTTTCTTTCTTTCTTTCTTTCTTTCTTTTTTCTTCTTTCTTTCCTCCTTTTCTCTTTTTCTCCTTCCTTCCTCCTTCCCTTTTTTCCTTTCTTTCCTTTCCTTTCCTTCCTTCTTTCTGTCTTTCTTTACTTTATCTTAAACTTGAATGTACATATTGACAGTCCTTGTGAAAAATAAAAAATTTTATGGGTAGGGAGACAAAGTTACTAGATATACTGAATTACTTGAGCAAATTCTTGTTAGAGTTCTAAGAAAATGGACCAAGAACAAATGTTTTGATAATTTGGTAAATATAAAGCAGACAGATGGAAAATCAGTTAAGCTCCTGAGAATGGCATAGAGCTTGTGAAGATAAAGTATGATCATGTGCCTTTAGAAGAAGGGCATAGAGTAATATCAAAATCAAAATTTCTTACATTTTTCCAGACCTTATCTTATCTTTGTTGTACTTATTTTTTCTCAGAAATCTATAAAAAATATTCATCACTAATGGCAAGGACATGTATTGATAATGCATGTTACATTTTTATTCTTATTAAAATAAAGCCCAAAAGTTCACTTTAGAACATTTCAAGTCCTGCAGGTAAAGTAAATCTATGAAATTTTATTAATTGAATTTAATAACACATCAATCTATTAAATAAAATTATACTTTATTGTATCATTTATAATGCTTATAATGGGAATTTTCCAATGTTTCATCATTAACCATTATGCTTATTTTTATTTGAAACAAAAATTTTGAACAATTCATCCTATAATGGCACAACTTAAAACTCAAGAATGGATATAGGATGTCATCAAATATAACTGTGGCATATAACACTCAATTTTTTCCATGTATATCTTCTTTTATTATGAAATTTCCCAAACTATGATGATTTTGTGATTCCTGAAGTAATCCTTTTTGACATGGAACATAATTATTTTAATATATTGCTACAGATTATTTGCTGAAAGTTTATGATTATTCCTTCTATATGTAATAAATACAATATTATTTGACATTTTCTTTTTCTGCACAATTATTTTATAATAGCTGTTGTGTTTTATTGTAGCTTTATGAAATTACTATAATATGTACTTAATTTAATTTTGAAAAAAATTAAATAGGATGATTTTTTTCACTCTTTAAAGCCCCCAAACAACTTCTTATTATGAAGATATATTTTCTTGAGATAATTATTTGAAAATATTCTCATTTTTCTTATTTGTCAATAAATTATTGATTTATTCAGATACATGACAAATTCTACAGTAATATTTGGTACTTTTTTGAAAACTTAAATATATCTTAGCATAAAATTTTATATTTTATACCTTATTTTATTTTGATTATCAACATAATTTCAAAAAACTCTTAATTTATTTTATCTTCAACCTAGATGTTTTAATTTTGCAAGTAGACTTTATATTCAACATTTTGTTATCAATATATAGTTTATCACATTGCAGAAACTGTTGCCATGGTCATTTATAATGTATTTAAATTTAGATGTGCCTAGTGCATGATTGATTGATTGATTATTTTAAGATTTTATTTATTTGAGAGAGAGAAAGAGAAAGAGAGTGAGAGAGGTGAGCATGAGCAGGGGGGATGGGCAGAAGGAGAGGGACAAGCAGAATCCCTGAGCAGGGAGTCAGATGCAGGACTCTATCTCATTATGACCTGAGTGAAAGGCAGATGCTTAACTGACTGAGCCACCCAGGTGCCCCATGATTTATTTTTTAATGTCTTTTCAATATACAAAAAAATAAATAAATTTACAAAGCTCTGAATTCAAAGCTCTTTAATTAAATGAAGGAAATCAATTATATATTTAATTATTAAATAAACTTTTAGTCTTCTTTTGAATCAAAATTGTATTAAATCTTACCATTTAATAATTCATCTATTTTACTGGTCCAGAGATCACACATTTTTAAGAATATTTTCAACTTTGGGCGCCTGGGTGGCTCAGTGGGTTAAGCCGCTGCCTTCAGCTCAGGTCATGATCTCAGGGTCCTGGGACTGAGTCCCGCATCGGGCTCTCTGTTCAGCAGGGAGCCTGCTTCCTCCTCTCTCTCTCTCTGCCTGCCTCTCTGCCTACTTGTGATCTCTCTCTGTCAAATAAATAAATAAAATCTTAAAAAGAAAAAAGAATATTTTCAACCTTAATCAGATTCTGAATTTTAATTAATATGTCAATAATGTCAATTTTTTTATTATGTTACTGTACAGTACATCATTAGTTTTTGATATAGTGTTCCATGACTCATTGCTTTCATATAACACCCAGTGCTCCATGCAAATATGTCAATTTAAAACAAAAATTCCTTCTAGGAATATTATAAGGATGATGTGTCGTTATCCCCAGTTGCTCTTCAGTACCCATACATCCTTTCTTTCATCTAAGAATAAAGGAAGTTTCAGTAGATCTGCATACTTTGTATACTTTCCTTTCTCCTTCTTCCTGTCTGGATCTTGGTTGTTATATATGAAAAAGGAATAGCCATTTTGCACCCATGAGGACTGCAATAGTTTCTGTAGGTCAGGAATTGGGTGATAGCTTAGCTGGGTGCCTTTGGCCAAAGTTTCTCATGTGATTATCAGAAATTTAGCCTGCACTGCATTCTCCTCTGAAGGCTCATCTGGAAGAGGGTCCACTTCCAGACTTAATATGTGACTCTTGAAGGAATTCACCTCCTCGATTGTTGGTATAAAGCCCTCGGTTTCTCAATAGTGTTTCCTAGTCATGTAATTATCTCCAAAGGGACGCTGACAACATGGCTACTGGCTTAACGCAGAGTGAGTGAGAGAGAATTTCTAGATAAAAGCCAGCCTTTTTCCAATCTTATTTCAGAAGTGATATTTAATCACCTCAGTGGAATTCTATTTGCTGTGAGTCAATAAGCCCAACCTACACTCAAGAAAATGGCGGTGATTACACAAGGTTGTAAAGGCCAGGAAGCCGGGATGCTTGGGTCCCATCTCAGAGTGTCTACTCTAAGAATTGACACCACAAGCTTAGAATGTTAGAGTTTATTCCTTTACTCATGAGAAAAGGACATTTAAAAAGTTATTATCAATTTCTTTATGTTTTCTCATCGCTACCATTAAGAAGTTTAGAATCACTCTAAATATTTATCTAGGTCTCTTTGGATACTTCAAGAATGTTTGAAGGCTTGTAAAGTTAGTCTCTGACAGTATCATTGAGCAGCTACATTCCTCTTGAAATGCTACTTATGGAATTCTTTTTTTTTTAAAGATTTTATTTATTTATCTGAGAAACAGAGATCACAAGTAGGCAAAGAGGCAGGCAGAGAGAGAGGGGGAAGCAGGTTCCCTGCTGAGCAGAGAACCCATTGTGGGGCTCGATCCCAGGACCCTGAGATCATGACCTGAGCTGAAGGCAGCGGCTTAACCCACTGAGCCACCCAGGCACCCCTACTTATGGAATTCTTGTGATGTGATCCCTACTCATACATCCCTCCCTACCAAAAAATCAGAGGTGAAAATAAATAATTAAAAGGTTTACTAAGCCACTGTATATAGCCTATGTGTAATCCTAAAATGATACAGGTGGTATATCCTCTGAGTTCCTCTATGTCAGATGGCATGTGACTGTCTTCTTGTTGTGTTCTTACATGATATATTCTCTGTGTGCACAATTTCTGGTGTCCTCTACGGGTTTAAAGTTCCTCTTCTTATAGGAATATCAATCAGAAGTCATCTGGGTGGTTCAGTGGGTTAAAGCCTCTGCCTTCAGCTCAGGTCATAGTCTCAGGTCCTGGGACCAAGCCCTGCACTGGTCTTTCTGCTCAGCCTGGAACCTGCTTCCCCCTCTCTCTCTGCTTGCCTCTCTGCCTACTTGTGACCTCCTTGTCAAATAAATAAAATCTTACAAAAAAAGGATGCCAATCAGATGGATTATCATCTATCCCGACAGCCTTATTTTAACTTAGTCACCTCTCTGAAGGCCCTATCACTGAATACAGTCACATTTTGAGGTATTGGAGTTACCTCATGAAGTTCGTAAGAGACACTGAGTGTCAACATACATATGAAATAGAGGTGCACAATTTAGCTCATGATTTTGTATACACACACACCTATAATTGTTTTTGTCACTATCAATTATTGTGTATGCTTATATATGGTCTGAATAATTCCAGACCTCTGCCTGATTTTGCCTTCTGTTCATGAAAGTTCACATATCTGAGCTGAAACTAGAAGTGGTAAGTGGTAAGTAAGTATTCAATGTTTTTTGTTTTTTGTTTTTTGTTTTTTTTTTTTATTTGACAGACAGAGATCGCAAGTAGGCAGAGAGGCAGGCAGAGAGAGAGAGGAAGGGAAGCAGGCTCCCTGCCAAGCAGAGAGACCGATGCAGGGCTCATCCCAGGACCCTGAGATCATGACCTGAGCTGAAGGCAGAGGCTTAACCCACTGAGCCACCCAGGCACCCCAGTGTTCAATGTTTTAAGTTGAACTCAATAACAAACAGTTTACCTTAAATTGAGTAAATAAATCAATTAAAAACAGTGAATAATTACTGTCATTCTTTTGTGATGTAAATTAAATTTATCTTTCATTCAACAAATGTGGTATTATTTATGTATTGTGTATTATTTTTGTATTATGTATTATGTATGTATTGTAGATTTTAAATATTTAAATTAATGATCATAAGATTTACATAAATATTAGAGCTATTCTAAAAACCTTCTGGGAGTGTCTAAAAGAAATCAGAGAAATAGGGATGCCTGGGTAGCTCAGTTGGTTAAGCACCTGTCTTTGGCTCATGTCATGATCCCAGGGTCCTGGGATTGAGTCCTGCATCAGGCTCCCTGCTCAGCAGGGAGCTTGCTTCTCCCTCTGTCTGTTGCTCCCCTGCTTGTGTGCTCTCTGACAAATAAATAAATAAAATCTTTAAAAAAAAGAAATTAAGGAAATAGAGAACACGTACTTTCAGTATTTTTCCAAATAACAACTGTATACAAAATCAGAAAGCAAGGAAGCATTTGGTGTTTTCTTTCCAGTTTTGCATCCACTGCTAGCTTTGTAGCCTCTCTAAATTCCTCAGATGACCAGTGAACACATGTTTGTTGATCCTCATTTTGTGAAGAAATTCCTGAAAAAAATATTGATAAGAACATTTGTATTTAATGTCCACAATAGCCAAAATAGGGAAAGAGCCCAGATATCCATCAAAAGATACGTGGGTAAATAAGATGTGGTTTATGCATACAATGGAATATTTTTCCTCCATCAAAAAGAATGAAATCTTGCCGTTTGTAGTGACATGGATGGAACTGGAGGGTGTTACGCTGAGCGAAGTGAGTCAGTCAGAGAAAGACAAATACCATATAATTTCATTTGTATGTGGAGTTTGAGAGACAAAACAGATGAACATAAGGGAAGGGAAGGAAAAATAAAATAAGATGAAAACAGACAGGGAGGCAAATCACAAGGGACTCTTAGCTAAGGGAAACAGACTGATTGCTGGAGAGGAGGTTGGTAGAGGGATGTGGTGGTTGGGTGACGGACAGTAAGGAGGTCACTTGTAGTCATGAGCACCGGTTGTTATATTCAACTGATGAATCACTGGACTCTACCTATAAAACCAATGTTACGATATATGTTAATTAAATCGGATTTTTTTTTAAAAAAGAACATTTGGAGTCAAGGCTAAGAATTGTTAGTAACAATATATTAATTCTCTTGTTTTAATAGGAAACTGTGTTTTAAACTAAAAGAATATTGGAGAGAAGTAGGATTTTTTCCTTTCATTCTATGGCAGGAGTTGGTGAAGAGATGCAGAAATACACAGATTAATTTAGTATCTCCTCTGTTTAGTCACAATGGTAGGTCTTTGTCATATTATCTTATATGAATTGAACTATATCTACCACAAATTCATGTCTATTCCAAATATGTGAATATAACGCTACTCAGAAATAAAGTCTTTGGGGCGCATGAGTGGCTCAGTAAGTTAAACATTTGCCTTCAGCTCAGGTCATGATCCTGGAGTCCCTAGAATGAGGCCCACATTGGGCTTCCTGATCAGCCGAGAGCCTGCTTTCCCTCTGCCGCCCCCTCCCTTGTGCTCTCATGCATTCTCGCCCTCTCCTTCCCTCAAATAAATAAATAAAATCTGTAAAAAAAAAAAAAAGAAGTTCTTTGCAACTGTTTAATAAAATTAAGATGAGTCACACTTTAGAATAGGCCCTAAATTCAAGATGACTGTGGTCATTATAGGAAGAAGGAAATGTGAACACAGAAACAGCGGCACACAGGAGAATGTCATGTGAACCTGGAGGCAGAAATTGGAGTTATGCTGCCTCAAGCCAAGAAATAGTAAAAATTGCCAACAACCACCAAAGGCTATAAGAAGCATACATCTTAGAATTCCAAGCAAAAATGTTTTAGAAATGGGAAACAATTTTTAGAAATTAAATGGTTTGTTTTAAGCTATATAGGTTTGTAAGGACAGAAACATTGTTTCTGAACAAAGCTTATGCAACCACTATTATGCTAGCTGGTTGATATTTTTGAAATATCTAAATTTATCATATAGAGGGAGAAAAATTTATTCCTACAACTTCCCTGAATGAGATTCACTGATATGTATGCATATATGCATGTACACACACACTTTCAAACATGTCATTTCATACCTAATATAAGATTATTTATTTATTTATTTGTTTGACAGACAGAGACCACAAGTAGGCAGAGAAGCAGACAGAGAGAGGAAGCAGGCTCCCTGCTGAGCCAAGAGCCCGACGCGGGGCTCGATCCCAGGACCCTGAGATCATGACCTGAGCCGAAGGCAGAGGCTTTAACCCACTGAGCCACCCAGGAGCCCCTCATACCTAATAAACACGAATTGTTTCATAGCCCTATTAAAGGACTAGGTTTTATAACCACAAGACAAATCATTAGGAGAAATTCCAACATCATGAGACTGTAAGATATGCATAATAGATTTTTGGGTAAAGTGGTTATTTAGAACTATGAGAAAATAAAATCAATACCAAAATTAAGTCATAACACAAGGGAACAGCCAGAGTTAATCAATATCTCAGGTTCATGTTTATTATTATTCATTTTTTATTTATAAAGATTCATATTTATTATGATTATGATTATTAATCTCAAGATATGGTGGATTGGATGACATTCCTGCTCTCTCGAGGTAGCAACTTTCTTAGTAAGATGCGGGAAAGAGAGAGAGAGAGAGAGAACAGGAACAGAGTGAAACTACAATTGTAGGGGTAGCAGGTACTCTTGGTAGAATCTGATCATTATCTTAGAACAATGCTTGGCATATGTTAGGTGCTCAATAAGATTGTGTTGTATAATGAATGAAGGGCTTGTTTATTTATTTATTTATTTATTTTTAGTTTTTATTTAATTTCCAGTTAGTATAGTACAACTTTCAGGTATAGAATTTAGCGACTCAACACTTCCATACAATACCCGGTGCTCATCACAACAGGTTGACTCCTTAATCCTAAAGGGCTTGGTTCCTAAGGAGTATGCTACTCTAAATTAAAAGCTACAAGCTTTTCTGGACTTTATTATATTATAAGCTGAAAATTAATACACAGTAAGGCTTCCCCAGCTATCTGATATTTGATCCAGTATGCTGTCTGGTATTTGATCCAACTCTCAGGATGTACTATGAATTACAGAAGATTGATGATCTGTAAGACCCTCTGGGTTAATAATACTTGGGCATCAGCAGAACAAATGGGGCCTGACATCCCCTTGTCTATTTCATGATTAACCAATCAGCACTAAACAAAAATTAAGGCGTACTGTTTATTGAATTTGTGCATAGAGTGGTTGTGAGAAATAACAGATAAACAAGCTACGAGTCTTCCATAGGCACAAGGACTCCTAAGGATTCCTGACCAGGACAGGTTGCTGCTTTACTACTCCTCCCTTTTTTTAAAACATGGCCAGGGCCTGCTTACCTCTTTGTAGACTAGGTTTCCTGAGAATATACGTGTATTATGGTCTAGGACAACGGCTCCTAGCCTCAGGTTTGTTGATTGTTTTTGCATTCAGTACTACATATGCAAGAAGAAAGTCATGCAACAGATTGACAACACTGCTTAACATGTGTAGTTTTTAAAAATATCATATTGGGCAGTTTTTTAAAAAATGTTATGTGTCACCAATAGCCTGTCTATGGAACTGCACTAATATTATTCCATACTTTTTTCATGTTTTGCTCATCAAGTGTTGAAACAAATTACAGAACGTAGGGTCTGTCTGGAAAAGTGAATGACAGTTGTTTCAGAAAACAAAATAAAACAAAGGAAATTTGAACTCTTTAAAAAGTAAAAACTCAAGATTTACACTACTAGTGAATATCTACAAATAAAGAGGCTTTATACTTTATACAAATGAAGTATAAAGGTAAGTGGCAAAAAATTGATGCAGAGGGTGAAGTTGATACAAGTAGAGGTGATGAGGGGAAGAAAACTGACATTGACTAAAGTGCTATTATTTACATTCATGTTCAGAGACAGTACTTCTTATAAATATGAGAATGATGCTGTGGTTGAGCAAATATAACTGTTATAGAGATGCATTATAGAGATGAGGGCTATGAAGCAAGTGGTCGAGAGGAATTGTGATTTAAGCACAGGTTCCTCTAGCACCAAAACACATAGTGGCAACTGAATGAGGGGAAAAAAAATGTTGGCGTAGATGAGGAAATAAAAGGGCTCAGGGCTTGAAGCTCTCAGAAAGGCAAAGCTTTTCCAGAATAGATGGAATTAGGGATTTAAGAACATGAACTACATGCGCCACAGCTATTTGAGACTCCTATCAGTAAAATCTAGAAGTGGTATGCATCAACAAAATTAGTTTTTAGGGTAAATAAAAGCACAAAAATAGGAATGTTTAGAGTTTCTGAAGAGAGATGCAAAATTTAAAAAGTTAATGAATATTGTGAGTTGGTGTTTGAAAGGTGGGTTGGAAGTCTCATAGGCAAGTTGTAGGATTATAATAATGTTGAATTTATTTTAGCAGAATCTGTGAAGGAGAAACAATGATTTGGGTAGTTAGGTAAGGGATACATAGAAAAGCTCTCAAGTAAACTTAATTCTAGAATAATCTTGGCTAAAAAGTACAACGTGGTTATAAAACATTAGTACGAATATCTACTTAAAAAGGTAAGATTTATTCAACTAGTTTATGCTGATTGGAGGAGTTTTATATTTAAACATGTCTAAATTAGTTTTATAATGAAGATTTGGCAGTCATTAGAAATAAAATTTAGAGAAATTTTAAACTGGAAGGTGGTATCTACCATTTAGATAGTTTCAGAAATTATGCATTGATATAAAAATCTGCTGGCCTGTTACTTAGGTTTTTGTTTGGTTGGTTAGTTGATTTTTATATTACTTTTGATCAATGGGTAGCTTAATACATAGATCAGAGACCTCCTTGAGGTCTGGAATTTTACCTGTTCTTATCGCCTAAGCCTAGATATGCCACAGAGTAAATATTTGTTTATTTTTTACTTTTCACATCCATTCATTTTTTTCCTCCAAAAATTATAGACCAATTTACATGTGGATGTTAATGTCCTTCTCTCAAGTAATTCTCATGGAATTGGTTCTGTCCCTAATCTTGAGCATACGCAGGAGCAAGGATGAATACACCAACTTGCAAAACCAAGCTGTAATCGCCATATATATATAATATATATATATATATTACATAATCAGAGCCAATGGGATGCAAAAGACGTTGCTATGATTCGGGGGAAAATAACTTCACCCTTTCCCTCTAGAACTAAAATGTAACCCTAGGGTACATAAAATATGGAGCTACCCAACCTACCTTTTATGACAATTGGAGAGTTTGTGTAAAAATGGAGTTCTATCTAAGAGGAAACAGAAAGGAGTTCTTATATGGAGAGAAAAAACAAAACAAAACAAAAAACTGCCACAATATTGTGAGAGATATGGGGGACACCTGGGTAGCTCAGTCGGTTAATTTAATATTTAGAGGTCTCGCATCTGATTGTGCCTAAAGTGTACCTTATGCTTGGACTTTCTGGTTATACTACTTTGTTCTTCTTCTTTTTTTTAATGTAAGTAAATCTGAGTTAGATTTTCTACCCTGAGAGCCCTAACTGATATAAAGGCAAGCCATATGGTTTTGCTGAGTGAGTGTTGAATCATCAGAAAGAATTGTCATGGCAGCTCAATAGCTGTATCCTGAAGTTATTAAGTTCTAGGACACAAATGTTTAACCTTGTGTCCGTGGATCTGCATATACTTCTAATGGTCTATAGCACGCCCCCCAACCCCCCTCACCAATTATATGCTAGATTTTACAGGGCATGCTTATTTGCATTTCCTTGTGATGAAGGACATTTTCATCATAGTCTCAAAGAAGTTTGATCTGTAATTTTGAAAAGAAAACTAAACTCAGAAAGCATAAAATTAAAATAGATCAGCATTTTCCATGTTACCTATTTATATCTATTGGATTGTTGAAAGACAATTTTAAAAAATTATTAAATTTGAATTTTAGGAGATACATAAAATACCATTGCCCCATTTTAAACCTGAAATCAAAATGAGACTTTTCAAAATATATTTTTTAATTTTTAATTCTATTTATATATATTTGATTTGATTTGATTTAAGATATTCAATCTTGACTTCAGTTCATTACAATATCAGCTATCCCCTTAGATGAAGATAGCATTGCCACTTGTTATAACAGACTTTGACAGAGACATAAGCATTTTTTGAGATAACAACAAGTTAGAGATCGAGCTGAGAAATTTGATATGTGATAATCTTTTCAAGGACAAATTGAAGCTTCCACTAAAATTATTTTGTAAAGATATAAAATATAGTTTTCATGATTATTGTTACTCTCTCTTATTTTCTACCTAAATAATTTAAGCCATAACAATTTACACATTACAAATGTGCAAACTGTTCTTCTGGACATTTTTGTGCCCATGGGACTCCTTTGGATGGGTTTAAGTCACTGATGAACTGATTAACTTAAGGTTTTCTATGATGCATAAATCTATTTGTATGTTTACATTAGGATTCTTATCTTCATTGTTATTTCACAATATCTAATCTTACCATAGGAAAAGTAATTTTAACCATATTACAGGGAAAAATGCAATTTGAAGGATAAAAATGAAAGCAACTCTAGTAACAGTTTGTCCTTCAGTCTTATAACTTGAACCTAAATCCAAATAAAAAATAATTAAATATATATATATTTTTGTTCTACTATAGTTTCTCATAGTATAGTTTTAGAGAATACAGTTATACCTGTAGTATGGTATTTTTAATGCAGTATAAGAGGCAACTACCCCAGATTGATTACATTGGTAGGCATATTTTTCTGTTGACCTTATTTATCACAGGCAAAGATGACTCAACACTGGTGGGAGCTAAGAAGTGAAAGTGACTAGAAAGCTACTATAGTTTATTAATTAAAACTTTACTAGAACAATGGGCACTTCCAGGAACTGGTGATAGATTTTAGGGGTTCATCTAAACCAAGTAAAGAAATTTATACTTATATTAGAGGAGAACAGAGAAGATTCTAAGTAGTAATCACAAGTAGTGATTAGGTTAACAGTACAGGTATGCCTTGCTTTTTGGAAGTTGGTGTTATACCACCTCACTTTTATGAAAGAGTCTCTTTTTTGATAATTGGAAGAAATCTGAAAAGATTTTCACTTTTATGAAAACAGACAAAAAGCAAACCATAGACTTCGCATTTGTTTTGTGGTGAACCTTGACAGGCAGCTCACATCTAGAACAGTACTAGTGGCACCGCCTAGTTCCCTCCCCAGGAACTACACTCAGCATTTCAACATTAAGCTGCCATGGTATTGAACTCTTGTGAGCATCTGTGCTTTATCTCTGTTTCATTTGTTGTTGTTGTTGTTGTTGTTGTTTTGTGCATCCATTAGTAAGATGTGTCTTAAGGTATCAGAAATACCTAAGGGACATTATTTTGGGGACCTGGAAAGGCTCAAAGATTTTCCCACATAAAGTAATGGTAATTGCTTCTTTGCTTTATTCCATTTCAGCCTATGAAAGCTTTCATAGGAGACTCTACTTTTGGATAGTGGAGGAAAGCTGGATTACATAGGTGGTTTGGACCCTTGGACAATATGAAGTGGGCTATGGCTCTGTGAGTATGAAATTGCCTCCCAAACTAATGCAATGAATTCTTCATAACTTAATATGATTCTAAGGAATTTGTGGGAAATAGATTCTTCAATCGTAAGTGTATGCCTCAAGAAGGGTACTATTTATTTACTGGATTCTCTTTCTGAGGAATTGGGATTAGATCAACACAGAACTGATTAGCTGGTTAGACAGAAGACTTGAGGCAAAGGGAGAAACATTGTGGGCATGTTAGTTTTGAAAAAAACAGTTACTAGAATAGAAATCTAAATTTAGATTACTAAGAAAGGGGTCAAGGAAGTAAATCAGGTGTTAACAGCTGAGATTCCATTTTCCAGCTTCCAGAAGCACCATCTGTCCAAGGTTTCCATGAAGTTTGAACTTCGATTTCAGGTATAGGCAATATATCACTGATTTAATAGGTATTCTGATTGTCTTGCTCCCTCTAAGTTAAGTAAACACACATAACATTCATGGACACATTCTACCACACTTTATGGAGTATTCCATTTAACTCTGATCTCCTTGAGCAAACACTGTACTGCATTCAAGTTCAGAACTTGGTACATTGTAGGTGCTCAACACATATTTGTAAAATTAATGTTAGAAATGATCATATACAGGATATGAAAGTGTGAAAAGGAAATAGAAAAACTGAGGGTAAATAAATTAAAAAAAATATTCACAGTAGTAAACATAAGATAGTATTATGCCAATTTTGGATAATAGACCTGCATTGAGGGTTTTTTGTTTTGTTTTGTTTTGTTTTGTTTTAAAGATTTTATTTTATTTATTTGACAGAGAGTGAGATGACAAGTACACAGAGAGGCAGGCAGAGAGAAAGGGGGAAGCAGGCTTCCCACTGAGCAGAAAGCCCGATGCAGGACTTGATCTCAGGATCCAGAGACCATCACCTGAGCTGAAGGCAGAGGATTAACCCACTGAGCCACCCAGGCGCCCCTGTTTTTTTTGTTTGTTTGTTTTGTTTTGTTTTGTTTTGTTGTTGTTTAAAGATTTTGTTTATTTATTTTATAGAGAGAGATAGGACATCTGGGGAGGATTTGGGGGTGGGGGTTGGGCAGGAAGACACCTCATTGAGTGCAGAGCCTGATGTAAAGCTTGATCTCAAGACTTGGAGATCATGTTCTGAGCCAAAATCAGTAGTCGGATGCTTAACTGACTTAGCCATGTGACCACCCCAGAGGTTTTGTTATATTTTGTTTTAATGAACATTTGTAGATCTCTGGTTCTATTAAATATTAAAAGAAACTTCGGCACTAAATTTAAAATATTTAGAAATTCCTTAAGAATTGCATATTGAGGGCCCTAGAGTTAAAGAAAAGAATAATGAAGTTCATATATTTTCTCTTTTCCCATTGATTTTTTTTTTCCTCAATTGCTTTATTGGTATCTAGGAATAAAAAAGATGTGTTTAAAGAATCTGATGTTATAATACTTGTGAGTATTCCATTTAACCTATAAGCATAATTTATTGCAGCAGATAAAATACTGTGTACTTTGACTGTTGAGATTGTAAAATATGGAGGTTGTTAGGGTTCTCTGGAAAAATGAACATACTTTTTTAGAATAAATAAAGGAACCAATATTCTTCCAGTTGTTCTTAAAGTTTCATATGTATAAGGAAAATACTTACTCTTTAATTCTGAGTATTATTTTCAACTAGAAATCTATTTCGTGCCAAGTTGGATATGCACCACAAGTTTGAAAGCTATTTTTCATGAGTACTTTTGGTAATATTAGACAACCTTCTTTGTACTACCTTCAGCAATGATATTTTAAATACCAATATTGTTGATAGGGTTTGTTTCTGTGTGTAGGCTGAGAATTTATCATCAGCCAAAAGGTGATATTCCTAGGATCCTAATTATTATTTTTTTCTTTTTCTTTTCATTTGAGACTTCAAGCATAAAAATATGTTTGAGAATTAATCCCTTTCTATGTGTTTGGTTTATAATTGTTATAATATGATACAAATTGCTTGCTGTTAACATACATTATTTTATTTCCTTTAATTTATATAACGAAATTAAATTTTCTTCTTTATTGAATGCATTGATCATGGACTTAGTACCAATGACCTCTAAAGTTTATAGAAGTGGATTGCATAGCTTGAAGCCATTACTGTATCTTTACATTACCTTGTCTTTTTAATTTTAGAAAATAATTGTGATTATATATATATGCATATATATACATTCATCCCCTATGTCTTATAGTGCATTAAAAACCATGTGACAGTTTATAATCTGAGTTATGCCAGATATCGTGCAACTTCTAGGTATGATGCCTCATATTTCATGTCAACATCTCTGAATCTAATTGTCTTATTCTAAAATAAATAAATAAATAAAAGTGTTGAAAAGGTGGAAAATTTCAGTGTTGATGCATATTAAGACTATATGCCTACTTTTACCTTAATTTAAATGAGATACGCCATGGAATTCTGGCTCAAGAGGAAAGTTCAAGAATACTTCTTTTCTGTCCTCCTATCCCTCTCCACCTCTCAGGTCCTGCTGAAATAACTTAAATTATATTTAAATTAAAACAAAGATTCCTGAAAAATAAGACCTCATGCCAGATATCTGGAAGATTTTCTGTGCAATAGAAGGTAAATAAAACTAAACTGACTGAGTTTTGCTTAGCAAAAAATACCAGCTGTAGAACAAATTGGTTCTTAGCTCTAAAAAGCCCAGTTAAGAGCCAATAAATAAAAAATATAGGGACAAATTATGGGAAGGTCAACAGGGTCATTAATACTACACTGGAAACTGCTAGACTGTTGATACCCTATGATATGGTCTGAATGTTCGTTCCTCCCTTCCCCCCATTCATATATTGAAACGCTGACCTCCAATGTGATGATATTCAAAGGTGGGGTCTTTGAGAGATGATTAGATTTTGAGGATGGAACCATAATGAATGGGATTATTCTTTAATAAAAGTAACTTTTTGTACCATGTGAAGACACAAAAGCCAACAGTATCTGACCTGAAATAGAGCCCTCACCTGACAATGTTGGCACCCTGATCTTGGATTTGCAGTCTCTAGAAGTGTGAGAGATAAATCTCTATACTTTATAAGCTACCCACTTCTGATATTTTTATAACAGCCCGAACAGGCTAAAATACCGTATTTCCTTATCATATTTAGTTCTGTTAGCAACAGCTTCCTCTCTCTAATGTGAGACACTTAAACTTCTCTCTCTAAAATAAGTAGATAATCTACCCAGGTATTTTATTTTAATGTGAGATTTGTTAGATGGTTTGAACACACTTTAAGGTAATCCTTTATATTCACAATAGAAAGGGAGCAGGAAAGGGGGGGTAAGGCATCTTGTTTAATATGGAAATATACTAAGCAGATCCATTTCTGAATTAAAGATTTCTTTACTTTGGACATTACAAGGGTTCCCAGACGTCCTACTGGTTTCCTGCTTACTCTCCCCAGAGTAAAAATTGACATTAATCTTTCACTTTAGAGAAAGTGCTTAGAAAACAAGCCTGCTGAACTATAGAGAAAAAGATAAGTTGGTTCCTTATATTAATAAAACTAGTTCATCATTAAAAAATAATATATAAGAAAGAATAAGGATTACTAGTACAAAAGAGGACAAAATGAACCAACCCAAATCTCGACAAAAGAATCATGAATGATTCAGTAAAGAGGAAAAAATTTAAAATAAAGCTTTGCTGCTGTTATTATTTGAGAGAATATTTTAAGCTAAAGTAAAAAAGTGATGCAAAGCAAAAGGTAGAATTAAAGAAAATGATCTTTGGCATTCAAATATTATTTGCTAAACATAACTATGTATTATGATAAAAATATTGTCAATATGGAGACCTAAAAGATCAAGTCAAAGGAATTATGAGCAAAGACTAAAGATACGTGTTTCAAGATATAGCATAAATTTTGGAGTTCCAACATCTTAAGACTATTGTAATTTCAGAGTAGAAGAAGAAACAATGGAAAGGAAACAAAATAGACACAAACAGAATTTTTGATTATTATATAATATAAAGAATATCTCAAAATCTCCCAGAGAAACTAACATAAAGAGGAATAAGAATTGTGTTTGAAACAACTTGTTCTGAGCAACACTGAACATTCATAGTTCCCTATGTCAAGTGCTTTTGAACATGGTACTAATATCTTATCAACCAAGTGTGAAAGTAAGTAAAGAAATGCATAGACCTTCATATATTCAGGACCTTTACCAATGCTCTCAGCCCTACTTCATGAAATATGACACAATCCTATTTAAGTATATACACACACATTCACACACACGCAAATATACACATATGCGCACGCACACTCACACATATGAATACTTTAAGGTGATAAAGCAAAGGAAAGGCTTAAGTGTATTTAGACTTATAAAATAATGAACTCATAAAAAATAAATTGGTTATAGTTGTTATTTCTGGAAAGGCACACAGATTTATTGGATAGATTTCCATTTTATTTAACACTATTTCATTACATTTGATTTTTTTAAATTCACGAATATCTATATTGATGACATCAATAACAAAGACTCAAAATTATTAAACATGATATGTTTTTGCATTATTACATTTATTCAATACATATTTACTGAGTGCCTAATTTGGGCTAGGCTTTTGCTTAGTTTGAGGTGTTGACACAACATACATTTTTCACTGCACTCATAACACTAGCATAGTGGGTAAGAATGCAAACTTTAAAGTCAGATTGCGTGGTGTTTATTTCTGTTCTAATATATACTCATTGTGTGATTTTAAAGTTTATCTCTTTGTTTCTCAGTTTCTTCCTCTGGAAAAGAGTAACAGTGGCACCTACTTCCTTAAGGTTGTTGGGAGGATTAAATTAGTTAATGTATTTTTTAAAATTAGAAGACTGCTTGTCACATGGAAAATACATAAAAATGCAAAATATTATTCCTATCATTACATTTTAATGGGAAGAACATATGATTCTACAAATCCATACAATAAAATAAGATGAGCCTACTATTACTTTGATATATTGTATGTCATGGGAACATATATCTATCTAATGGAAACATATGCCTTTATTTTTAAAGCATTGTTTCTAAGAGAGAAATAATAGCTGCTCTTTTAAAAACTAAACACTTAGGTGATGAAGAATGCTGTAAAATTACACTCATCTTGAAAGCTCAGAAACCTAGACTCCAGGCACCATGCACATTCTATGCAGTCATTTACATAAACCATCTGGAATCTGGCATCTGTATTCCAGATTTATGATTTCGAGCCTTAGGAGCTTTTCAAAAACCATTAAACCTTCCCTTTCTTTTTCACTAAAGTCAATTTATTTTAGGACGTTACCTTCTGCAATATAATTATATATCCTCGTTTTCATATATTTTTTCTTGAGTAAATTAAATGTTTTCTTTTTTATGACATAATTATTTTTTAAGATTGTCTTTTGTTCTATAGCTCCTCACAAACATTAAGAATTGTAGTGATTGTTTCATAATTTACACTTGAATACTCAATAAATGGGCTCTTTTTTGTGATGATTTCTATATGAACTTGGCACCAAGGAACTGATGTCTTTTTTCCCCCAAATCCTTCAGTTCAAACATTTCCATAGTTCCAGAGTAGGGTTGAGTCAGAAGAGTTTGTCTTGAAAGGGTGGCAGTAAAACAAAAGTAAAATAGGGGGCACCTGGGTGGCTCAGAGGGTTAAAGCCACTGCCTTCAGCTCAGGTCATGATCCCAGGGTCCTGGTATCGAGGCCCACATCAGCCTCTCTGCTCAGCAGGGAGCATGCTTCCTCCTACCTCTCTGCCTGCTGCTCTGCCTACTTGTGATCTCTGTCTGTCAAATCAATAAATAAAATCTTTAAAAAAAATTAAAAAAAAAAAAAGTAAAATAGTCACAATGGTAGAGGAAAGGCATTACTAGGGAGGGAAACTAGAATATTAAGAAGAGCCTAGTTTGTAAGTTTTAAGTAGGGCATGAGATCTGAATTACTAGATGAAGATAAAATGGAAATAATGAGCAATAAGGTCATAAACAAGAGTGAGGAGGTAGAGAAAAGTAGATGAACAAACTGTTCCAAAGTGAATGGTTCAGTTTTAAAACAGTGAATTCCAAATATATAATAAGCAAATGTTGAGATGATGGATTCTGAGACTTCACACAAAACTAGAAAAGCCATTTTTAACCAGAAATTCTCTTACCTTGCTCTTAATACCAATTTCTTTTGTTTTTTAAGATTTTTATTTATTTATTTGACAGAGAGAGACACTGTGAGAGAGGGAACACAAGCAGGGGGAGTGGGATAGGGAGAAGCAGACACCCCACTGAGCTGGGAGTCCAATGTGGGGCTCCATCTCAGGACCCTGGGATCATGACCTGAGCTGAAGGCAGATGCTTAATGCCTGAGACATCCAGGAGCCCCAATGCCAATTTCTTAATATCAGCTTCTTCCCTACCTGTTCTTCATGTTGCTAATGAATCAATATTGATTAAACATCACTTTCATGCTGAAGGACAAATAACATGAAGCCTAATCTACTCTGCTCTTTAAATTTGTTATACTTAATATATGCAAATTTATTCCTATTTAGTAGCTATACTCTATACTATTTAGTACAGAAGTCCATCTGCCTTCTTCTCCCAGTTTTATACTTACTTTATTTCTGAAGTTTTCTTCTGCTCATTTTCTTAGTTGGCATGCCCTCCTTTATACTTGTTATATAACCAGCTGCTACGCATCTCAACTTTAACTCTTAAATATTCTATAAAAACTACGCTAACTCCACTGAACTTTATTTTTCAAATATCTATTTATATGTAATAAAATTTATTTCTTAATTAGATTTTTTCTGTTGAATCCAAATTATTTTCTCTCATGTGTTTCTTGGTAATTCTGCAACACTGGGTAAGATTTGCTATCCCCTGGCAATATATAAATATAAATTAATGTTGTTTGCCTTTTCGCTTCCCTTTATCTTTGTTTCAACAATCAAGCAACATTTTTGACAATTTTTTAAATGTTATTTATTTGAGAGACAAGGGAACAGAACTAGGGGGAGGCAGAGGGAAAGAGAGAAAGAGACAGACAGAAGTAGACTCCCCACTGAATGGGAACCCCAACACAAGGCTGGATCCCAGGACCCAAAGATCATGACCTGAGCCTAAGGTAGATGCTTAATGGACAGAGACACCCAGGTGTTCCTACAGACAACCTTTTTTTTTTTTTTTTAATGGTTTATTGTAATGGCCAAGACCTCACTGAGTAATAATGATAATTGACCTCTTTGTCTTTTGACTTTAATGGGAAACCTCCTACATTCATTATTAATACGATTTGCTTTAAAGAAATAGATTCCTGCAATGTTTGTTTATATATTAAAATTTTCTCTGAACTAAAATGTTACACTTTTCTGTAGCAGATATTGTTTACTAAATTTCTGAGTGTAGATTTTATAGCTTAATGCAGGTGGCTTTTCATTTCCATATGGGAAAACTAGAAAAATCACTACAGAAAAAATAAAAGATAAGACCTCTCATTTAGGAAAAGTTCAGTGCCATTGAATTTAATGAGAATTTACTTTGTAAGTGTTGATTTCCTATCGTCTTCCTCTTCGGGCTTATAGGACATTATCAACCAGACTTAAATCCTTCAGGCAGGAGAGTAGAAGAATCTGAATAGCTCAGGATGATACCTGTATATATTTAAATTGGTATGTCTTTAATGACAAAGCTTAGCCATATCATCCTATGCTAAACCCCATATTTGATAAGTCTTACTCGTGGCCATAGAAACTTGAACCCACTTTCAGTGTCTTTTCCTTAAAATATGAGCTCATGGTAAAGTATCACCATATATCTGTGGAAGCAACCAAAAAGGCTCTTGGAAGAAACACAAATTATGTAGATATATAAAATCTTTAATATATTTTAGAGATAAAAGACTTTACTGCATTCCTAAACAAGAATAGGTTTCTATTGTAAAAGAATATCTGAAACATAAAAGTAAGCTTTCCAAAATCATAATTAAAATGATAATAAATTAAAAACTCAGAATGTTTTGAGAATAAATTGAGGAAATCTCCTCGGAAGAAGAATATGGAAAATGAGAAATAAAAGGTATAATAATTAATTCTCTATCAATGTCCAAAGAGTATGAGTTATAGAGAGAAAACAAAGAAAAATAGAAAGGAGGAAATCATTAATAACAAATCTGTAGTAATCAAAACAACATAGTCCTGGCACAAAAATAAGCACATAAATCAATGAAACAGAATAGAGACCCAAGAAATAAACACACATTTATATGGTCAATTCATCTATGATAAAGGGAGACAAGAATATACAATGGGGAAGAGATAGTCTTTACAATAAATGGTGCTGGGAAAACTGGACAGCTGCATGAAATAGAAAGAAACTGAACCACTTTTCAACATCATGTACAAAAATAAACTCAAAAATGATTAAAGACCTGAACGTGAGACCTGAAACCATAAAAATCCTAGAAAAAAACACAGGCAGATTTTCTCTGACATCAGCTATAGCAACATTTTTCTAGCTATGTCTCCTCAGGTAATGGAAAAAAAAATAGTTATTGGGACTATATTGAAATAAAAAGCTTCTATACCGCAAAGAAAACCATTAAGAAAATTAAAAGACAGCCTACTGAATGGGAGAAGATATTACAAATAATATATCCAATAAATGTGAATATCCAAAATATAAAAAGAACTTATACAAGTAGGGTCACCTGGGTGGCTGTCCGTTGAGTGTCTGACTTGATTTCGGCTCAGGTTGTGATCTTGGGGTGGTAGAATTGTGCCCCATGTCTGACTCGGTGCTCAGTGGGGCGTCTGCTGGAAACTCTCTCCTCCTCACATTTTCTCTCCCTTCTGCTCATGCTCTCTCTATTTCTTTAAAATAAATGAATAAATCTTTTTTTAAAGATTTTATTTAATTATTTGACAGACAGAGATCACAAGTAGCCAGAGAGGCAGGCAGAGAGAGAGAAGGAAGCAGGCTCCCCACTAAGAGAGCCTGATGCGGGGCCTGATCCCAGGACCCTGAGATCATGACCTGAGCTGAAGGCAGAGGCTTAACCCATTGAGCCACCCAGGTGCCCCAATATAAATTAATAAATCTTAAAAAACAAACAAACAAACAAACAAAAAACAAAAACAACAACAACAACAAAAAAAAACGTACACAACTCAACACCTAAAAGCCAAACAATTCATCATCACTAGCCATCAGGGAGATTCAAATTAAAACTACATTGAGATAACACCTTACACCAGTTAGAATGGCCAAAATTAGCAAGACAGGAAACAACATGTGTTGATGGGAATGCAAATTGGTGCAGCCTCTTTGGAGAACAGTGTGGAGATTCCTCAAGAAATTAAAAATAGAACTTCCCTATGACCCTGCCATTGCACTCCTGGGTATTTAACCCAAAGAGACAGATGTAGTGAAAAGAAGGGCCATCTCTACCCCAATGTTTATAGCAGCAATGGCCACGGTCACCAAACTGTGGAAAGAACCAAGATGCCCTTCAATGGACGAATGGATAAGGAAGATGTGGTCCATATACACTATGGAGTATTATGCCTCCATCAGAAAGGATGAATACCCAACTTTTGTAGCAACATGGACGGGACTGGAAGAGATTATGCTGAGTGAAATAAGTCAAGCAGTCAATTATCATATGGTTTCACTTATTTGTGGAGCATAACAAAAAGCATGGAAGACATGGGGAGTTAGAGAGAAGGGGTTTGGGGGAAATTGGAAGGGGCGGTGAATTATGAGAGACTGTGGACTCTGAAAAACAATCTGAGGGGTTTACAGTGGCAGGGGGGTGGGAGATCAGGGTACCAGGTGGTGGGTAGTATAGAGGGCATGGATTGCATGGAAAACTGGGTGTGGTGAAAAAATGATACTGTTATGCTGAAAATAAATAAATGGAAAAAAAATGGGCAGAGCATCTGAAGAGACATTTTTCCAAGGAAGACATACAGATGGCCAACAGACACATGAAAAGATGCTCAATATCACTCCTAGTCAGGAAAATGCACATCAAACCAACAGTAAGATATTACCTCATACCTGTATGGATGGATAAATCAAGGAAAAAAACAACAAGTTTTGATGAAGATATGGAGAAAAAAGAACCTTTATGCACTGTTGGTAGCAATGTAACTTGGAATAGCCATTTTGTAAAACAACATGGAGTTTCCTCAGAAAGTGAAAGACAGAAAAACCATATGATCCAATAATTCCATTATTAGGTATTTACCCAGGAAAGTGAAAACACTAACTCAAAAAGATATATGCACCCCTATGTTTATTGCAGCATTATTTAAAATAGACAAGACATGGAAACAACCACAGTGTCCATCAGTAGACAAATGGATAAAAAATGTGGTATATACACATTATAAAATATTATACAGCCACTAAAATGTATATGATCGTGTCATTTTTGACAACAGGGATGAACCTAGAGGGTATTACACTAAGTGAAATAAGTCCGACTGAGAAAGACAGGTATCATATGATTCCGCTCACGCATGAAATCGAAAAATAATGAATAGAAAGACAAAAAGCAGAATCAGAACTGCAAATGCAGATTTCAGACTGATGTTTGTCAGAGGTGGGGCATAGGGTGAAAGGGAGGGGGAGAAACAGCCTCCAGTTATGCAATGAGTGAGTCACAGGATTACAGTTAATGATATCATAGGGATATGAGACAGATGGTGGCTATACTTGTGAATACTGCAAGATGTATAACTTGTCAAATCACTAAGTTGCATACCTGAAACTAATGTAATATTATATATATGTATAATAATATATAAAAATATAGACACAAACTACAATTAAAAAGTCCAATTTGTATTTTTAAATATATATATATATATATATATAGAGAGAGAGAGAGAGAGAGAGTATTCATGAAGCTGGATTTTTCAGAAAACCAATTACAAAACCTGGGTTTTCCATAATCAGGTACTTTCTTTCAATGTATCTGCAAATATATGTTGACCAAAAATTTTAGAATTGTCTGCATAGTATTTATCTCACTAAGTAGAACCTTTTTGCTTCACTCTTGGATACTGGAAAAGTTCACTTAAATATTTTATTTATTTATTTATTCATTCACTCATTCATTCAAAGTTCTGGTTAATGTGAAAATGTATCTTCCCAAGGACTTAGTTCTAGATAACCTTCGTCTATTTCTTATAACTTCAATTACCCTGTCCATTTACTCAGGAATAAAAGATCTATTCTTTTCTTATGGTATTATGAAAAAACCAAGTTCAAAGTATGAATATTTTTTCAATTTAGCATTTCATATATTCCTTCTTAAATGCTCAATCAAATGAAAGTTAAATAGGACTAGATTATTCTCTCTCCAAAGAACATTAGGAAATGATACATGTTCTTCTTTCACATTTTAACTTTGCTCGATTCTCAGGTCTATAAGAGTGATTAATCTTGCATTTTACATTGCTAACACTATTTTTATGTCCTATATAAATTCTAGTCTACTGGGCCCCTCTCTTTTTCCCAAGAGGAAAGAATGACAAATTTGAATTATTAAATTAATAAAAATATAAATATCTTTAATTTTTTGCTAATGTAAGAACAACTCACATCTCATCTTGGAGTAAGATTTATTTGTTAATGAAGAGAATATGTTATCCAGTTTCTTGAAAGTCTCTCCTATGTAGATTTATTTTTTATTTTAAAAAAACTACTCATGGATGTATTGAAAAATACAGCAACAAGATTTGTAGTTACAGTTTATGATTTTATGTAGTTACAGTTTTTGAGTTCAAAATATGTAAAAAATTTAGTAGAAAAAGTATAAGATTGAAAAATATTTTAAAATATGTTGTCTAAGTGTGTTTTTATATCATATAATGTTAGGTAATATTTTATTATATATCCTCATTGTATTCAACATTGAACACTGAAAATATTTTTTTAAAGATACTTATTTATTTATTTGAGATAGAATGAAAGAGAGAACATGGTGGGGGGGGTCAAAGGGAGAATCAGACTTCCCACCAATCAGGGAGCCCGATGTGGGACTTGATTCCGGGACTCCAGTATCATGACCTGAGTCGAAGGCAGCTGCTTAACTGAGTCACCCAGGTTCCCTGAAAGTAGTTTTATTGCCATTTTATAAGTGATGATTCTAGATGCACAGATCTTCAGTGAATTGTAAAAAGTCACACAATTAGTGACAGATCCAATGCAGTACTGGGAAGATCATCCCGTTTGCTCTTTCCAAATTCAGTCACAATATCCTTTGTTTGAAATATATATTATCTTCTCCCTCTCACTGTATCAGTCCTTAACTCATCAATTATAGAATTTGCGATTTACAGATAGAGGGGCAGAAAGGAAAAGTAGTCATAAATGTGCAGATGTTATGACTAAGAATTGCTATAAATTCAGTGAATGCTTAATTTTACAGAAAAGCCTACAAACAGGATAAATGACAATTGCTTTTTAGCATGAATAGAATTTTTTCCATTTTTCATTATATTTTGCAGTTCAATCTGTTTCATGCATCCTCTATCTGAAGTAATGGAGATAAGGGAAAATAGCTCAAATAGGCCCCAAATATGTCCTCTCTACTGTCTTATTATCGTAAGCGTTTCTATATTGTTTCTCACTCATTTCTTATTGTTAATGTTTTTCCTTCCCAATCAATAAGGTATCCTAACATTATTTACTTTTTCTTATTATTTGTTAATATAGGAAAACTATTACATTTGTTATTCTGGATCAGGCAAAAATGAAATCCTTTTTTAAAAATCCTTTTTAAAAAGGATCCAACAACATTTCTAGTCCCAGACATAAACCTCAATGGTTATGAGAAGAACAGGTAGATTGATGAGAGGCTTAGTCCATGGCACATGCACAGGTAAAATAAAGTTGTCTTTCTCCCCAGTACCTTCATAAAACTAAAAATGTCTTTCACTGATGTAAAAGAACATTTTGAATGCCAGCTATTAATCTAAGCTTATCAATGTCATTTTGATCAGTTTAGTGTGAAACTAGAATAAATTTACAGTCAAGTAAATTTATTACATTATCAAAAGTCAACACATGTGTATGGCTAAGTAAGTTTAATTGGTCACCTAACATATGAAAATGAAAATGCATATAAGATACAGTTAGTACAAAGAATAATGATAAAAATTCTTGTGGTAGATATTACAAACTAGTTATAGGGATGTTCAAGACCTAATGCTGAATATTATCAAGTAAAATAGTCAAAACTGCTAAACCAGTAATTTTGGTGGTAGTATATTTTCTAACACAGGTAATATTTCTATCATCTCTCTATCATGCGTCCACCTACCTATCTCTTTTTGTCATGTATCATCTTCCGTCCATCCATCTACCTACAATCTACATATCTGTCCCAAAATAAATGAAATTAATGGAAGAAGTATATCTATATATTTTATCAAAAGGAACTCCATATCATAAATTTATTATTCATTCTTACTGTATTATAGTGCTATAAAACATCAAATTATGCATAGGTAGATAATAGTAAATGGCAGAAATCAGTATTTGACAACCACTACCATCATGAAAACACCCGTACTAGAACAGTATTGGGTTCTTAATTCCTTCCAACAAGGGAAGATGCCACATTAGGTATCTCAACAAAAGAATATTATAGAGATTGGGATTATGTTATCAGATTTTGAGCAAGATTCAAGGAAGCAAGGTTTTGCTTTCACTGCCTGGCATTAACAAATAAAGGGTAATGTTATTATTGATTTTTATTTTATTTTTTATTTTTTTGTCTGGAAAGTGGTAAGAATTGAGCAAGTCTTTATTGACACTTTGTAAACTAACAATAATTTGCTTTAGCTGAGAAAGGAGTTGTTTGAATGTTCCTGTGGTTTGTACAATGCATTGCTTATGTTTGTGCTCATATTCGATTATGAAGAGGTCTTATTTTTATCTTGCTCCATCATATAAGAGAATAATCTTGTCTAGTGGCGTTTTATGAAATTGTTTATGTTCAACAGGAAAACATCCTGGTGTAGTTGGAAATGCCAGGTCAACTTGCAGCAAAAATAGTCATAGCTATTTGTTAGCTTCTGACTATGAAAGCTGCTCTCCTCTTTTTCACAGATTTTTCTCGAATATTATTAAAGCTAATATCTCACTCTCTTATATCTTAAAAATGTCACACAATGAATGACTCAAATAACTGATATAAAATGTATCAACATACAGATCACTAATATCTCTCCAAAACAGAACTTTTCTGGGAGGATTGTGACAATTCAATATCAGAAAAGTAAAATAAGGTTAAAATATAATGCTAAATCCATCTTGTTTTAAATCACTAAGTTTGTGGTAAGTTATTATGACAGCAATAGATAACTAATGCAATGGACTTTGTCCAACATGTGAAATTGATAAACATTCAAGTGTTACAAAGAGGTGTGTGTTTGTTTGTTTTTAAGGAGGAATAGTATTATACAAATTGAAATGGTCATCTTTTTAAAAATAGGTCATTTTTTGAGAAAAAAAAGGCATATAGTACACAAAACCTAATATAATATATTCAACTTGGGAGAAACTAAATTTATATTAATTGACTGAAGGAAAACAGACAGAAGCGTAATTATTTGATATGGCCTCTATCTACTAAGATATAATAGATATCTTAGTAGTTGTAGAGAGTTTAAGAGAGTGTGAGGTAAGAAGTTTTGAGATCTCATTTAGGGAACAATAAAATTCATTTGAAGCATATCTATTCTGATCTCCTGATTGGGTCAATGTAGCAAACCAGACAAAGTTTATGTCACAATGTTAGTGAGACTTATATATGTATTTTAAGTTGTTAGTGGAAATAGAATTTTGAAAAAAACATGTCTCTACTAATTTTAGCATAATTAACTAACTCTGAGTTCAAACATTAAATACATTTGTACATTTAGATATGTACAGTAGAAGAAATCAAGTGACACTTTTGATTCATAATGAATAACTTAGTCAATGTTTGGGAAAAAGCACCAGATTCATTGATAGAAACTCTTCTCATTTTAAGATGAGAAGAAAATCAAAGTATATGGAGAATAAAGAAGCGCTATGTGGCCAATGATTTTTGATTCACATTTCAAAGAAAATTAGAGGCAAACACAAGAGAATAAGCAAAAGAAAGGATTTATTGTTGCAAAAATCCAGATGGTCTGACAATCTGAAAAACATACACTTGTTTCCAGACACCTCTGCTTACTTTCTTTTACATTCATCTGTGTGAAAGGGCTACTTTTTGCTCAGAGAATATGGGAGTCAAGTATTATTCTAACAAAAGTTACTTGACTGATAAAATACAGATTTAATTGAAAGAGTTAAATTTTGAAATTTTATCTTTGCTCTATGTTAACACTATCAAAATAAGGCTTTGAAAATGTCACTCTATAAAATGTATGCTTATTTCATTTCTCTTTATTTAAAATTAACATATAATGTATTATTTGTTTCAGGGGTACAGGTCTGTGATTTATCAATCTTACACAATTCACAGCATTCACCATAGCACATACCCTACAAAATGTCAATCGTTGCTCTTTCTAACTGAAGGAATCTGACTAATTACTATCTGAATTAATTTACTTTTTAAGCCTTCAAGTGGGTGTAATTATCTCATTCTTCAAATTTGTTTATGGACAAAGCTAACATCTCTAAAGCTCATGAAGACCTAGCAATGTCTATATGGTTTCAATACATTTTTTTTTTCAGTAATACTTCTGCTAGCACGCAACAATGTTGTACAAGGTGAAGGAATAATCTTGGTATGCCTATTTCTCAAAGATAAAGGGAAGACAGTGCTCAAAAGGGTTATCATTTGAAATTTGTATCAATTATTGTAAAACCTGCGTCATTTATCTTATCCTCATCTGTAATGACCAAATCAGATAAAACTGGCAGTAATGATTATAGAATAATTAAAATTAATTTAATTGTAGCTAAATGATTTTTTCTTAGAAATAAAAAAGGATGAATTTCACTTCAGTAAGATTCAATAAGATTCACACTGGCAAAGTGAATTCTGGGTAAACTGTTTTCTCTGGATTATGTGGGAAATCGATATATCCCATGAATGGGACTTCAGTCATGATCACTCCAGGCCATGGGCTTATCTTTACATAGACTGAAAAATACTGGGTCTTTAGTGAAGCTGATCAGTGAAAAGGTAGCTCTTGGTACTTTCTGACCCCATATATACAGTTTTCACTGCATCTAATGCAAGCAGTTATTTACTTTTCTGTTCTCTGTCAAGCCCTCTCTTTTTTTCCCTGTGAAAGCTTAATATTTGACAAGGAATTTTTCTATGAGAAAGACGTGGGGTTGAAAAAGAACTCTGTCATTGCTAACTGTGAAAACTTGGTAAGTGTCTAAGTTTCACTCTGTTAGTAAAACTGGAGAGAACTTCTGAGGCATTGGCTAGTGAAATAAAAAATAAGAAATATATGTTAAGTGCTTAGCAAAATATGTGCTCTCCAGTAAGTAATTAATAAAACAGAAGGGCCACAGTTACTACAACTCTGCCCAGCTTATTCCCTGGTTCACTATCAATATGATTTGGAATTCTCACATTAGTCCTTCTAAGGTGGCATTATCCTGAATTTCAACTCATGATCAGTTCTTTGAAAAATTGTTCATGTCATCTGCCTTCCACTCTTTGGCAATTTCTTGAGTATATGATATCAGAATGATAGAAGAATTGAGATCTTTTCCTCATAAAATGGAAAAAAAATAGAGCACTTGATGATGTGTTGCATTGGATAATCAATATTATAACATAAATCCATAAAATTAAAACACTGCAGTTAGTAACTAATGGTAGCCTCCTGATATGGCCTCCCCTCCTTCCTGTAACTCTCCTTATTATGTGTCTGGTGTGGACAAACGTCTGTCTACCCTATCCCTTTAGGTCCTTACTTCTGGGCTCCAAATATAAAGGGTCCATCAGGATCTACTGCCAACTAATTCCTAGGTTTTAAAACTTATTATAAAATTAGTATATTTCAGTGTGTCCTGTTATATCTGTAGGTATTTCTTTCATATAGTTAATATTTTACTGTTTTGTTATAAGTTTTGTTGAGATATACATACCATACAATATTTATTTAAAGTGCCCAATTAGGTGAGTTTTAATATATTCACAGAATTGTGTTTCCGTTACTAGAATCAATTCTAGAACATTTTTATTATCCCAAAAAGGAATCATGCACTCTTAGTCGTCGTCTTCCAATTTCCTTTTCCCCCTAGCTCTAGGCTACCACTAATCTGTTTTCTTTCTCTACAGATTTTCCTATCCTATGCATTTCATACATAAATGGAATCATTCAGTATGTGTTCCTTGGCTTCTTTCACTTAGCATAATATTTTCAAGTTTCATTCATGTTGTAGTATGTGTCAAGATTTCATTTCTGGGGCACTTGAGTGGCTCAGTTGATTTAAGTGTTTACCTTCAGCTCAGGTCATGATCCCAGGGTCCTGGGATAGATGCCCACATCATGCTCCCTGCTTGATGGGGAGCCTGTTTCTCGCTTTCCCTCTGCTTGCCACTCTCCCTGCTTGTGGTCTCTCTCTCTCTCTCTCTCTCTCTCTCTCGTGAGTAAACAAAATCTTTTAAAAAATACTTCCCTTCTTTTATTGGCAAATAATACTGCATTGTATGGTTATACTGTATTTTATTTATCTATTTATTTATCTATCTGTCATTTGCTCATTTTTGCATTGTTTTTGGTTATGAATAATGCTTCTGTAAACATTTGTGTATGACCATTTTTGTGTGCATTTTTATTCCCTTGGGTATGGACTCAGGAGTGGAATCAATGGCAATTATGTTCATATTTTTAAGGAACTGCCAGATGATCTTCCAAGGTAGCTGTACCACTTTATATTACCAGCAACAGTGAATAAAAGTTCTAATTTCTTTACATCCTTACCAACAATTTATTAAGTCTCTATCTGATTATAGCTATCCTCATGAGTATTAAGTGGTGTTTAATTTTTTTTTTATTACATTTCCTGGTGGCTAATGATGCTGGGTATCTTTTTAGGTCTTAATCATGTATCTTCTTTGGAGAAATGTCTATTTAGATAATTGGGCTACTTGACCACTGTGAGTTGTAATCGCTCTTCATATACTATAGATGCAAGCCCCTTGCCAGATATATGGTTTGGAAAAATCTTCCTCAATTTAGTGGATTGTCTTTTCACTTTTTTAATGGTGGTCTTTTTAAGCACAGAAGGTGTTAATTTTGATGATACCCAGTTTATTTTGTTTCTTGTCACTCTCTTGTGCTTTGATGTAGTTGTTTACTTTTTAATAAAAAGTCATATTGTAATCAGTGTGAAATATTTGGAAATAACAGAAAATTTGAAATAAAAAACACAATTCTTAACCACCATTCAAAAGCAACCATTATTAATGTTTTAATATCTTCTTTAGTTTTTCCATTCACTTTACACAGTTGATATTGTTGTATATACCTCTTTTATTGTGCCTGTTTTTTAAATTAATATTATAGTCAAGGTATTTTCCAATCCTTATGTCTCTTTTAAGCAATGTCTTTTAAAATATTCAATTGCATTTATTGATCATAGTTTAATCTAGACATTCCTCCAACATTGTACTGGGCATTTAGATGTTGTCATTATTTTATTACTTTCATGTCTTAAATTATTTCATAAATCAAGATACCCAACAAAGCATATTACTATATAAAAAGTTATGAATATGTTTAAATCCTTTGGCATAGATTGGCAAGTTGCTTTTCAGTAAAGGTATACCAATTACACTCTGATTGGTGATAATCATGCCTTGTCAGTTTTTTCTCTTTATAGGTATATTTATCTGATTTAAGACTTTTTTTTAAGGGTTTTATTTATTATTTGACAGAGACAGACAAAGAAAGATAGGGAACACAAGCCGGAGGAGTGGGAGAAGGAGAAGCAGGCTTCCCACCGAGCAGAGAGCCTTATGCGGGGCCCAATACCAGGACTCTGGGATCATGACCTGAGCCAAAGGCTTAATAACTGAACCACCCAGGTGCCCCCCTGCTTTAAGTCTTAGTAGATGAAAGGGTTTTGTATTTAGCATCTGGTTTTAATTTATCACTTTTTATCTCATATCATTGATTTTTATAAGAATAAATATATTATTTCACAAAAGTAAATAAACATGCTTTCAGAAGTTGAGGTTGGGCTACTTGAAAATCTGTATCCTTTTTCTATATTTTTAATATTAGACTCTACTTATTAATTTCTCAAATGAAGTTTTTTCCTTCATCTGCTAGTTTTTTGTTTTTTATAGCAGTGTACCAGAGTAGGTGTACCTTGACAGAAAGAAAAAAATACTGTTTTATCTTCTATAATATTTCTAATGTTCTCATTAATACTTTGTACAAAACAGTAATGGCTTAGTATATTGAATGGAGAAAAATCCAGTGGAATATATCATTATAATACAATATAAAGTAAGTTGAAGGAGTGATCTGTAGTTCCAAATATGAAATCTATATAAGGAGACTAAATGACAAAAGTGAAAGGCAAGATGCTCTAGATAACTTGCTACTAAAAGTCACTCCCAGAATTTGCTTCATTTAATTTCTTTATAACCTACTGACAAGAATGATATATTACTTATTAATTTAAAAGGTTCCTCAATAAACCAGAAAAACTAAGATATGCTCTTTTGACCCTAGACCCAAAATAATTATAATTATCTGCACTATTTAGCTTGAAAAGAATGAGACACTGTTCATGGTCTGTTACTTCTACTATGATATTTGATAATCCGTACATACAAGTCATTGAAGGTCACTCAACCTTAGAATGCTTCAAATGGACTTACTTAGTCTTAAATGAATAGTCAAGTATATGTGCTACTTTTCTATTATCCACCTGTCTTAAAACTACTTACATATGAATTTTTGAATCATGAACGCTTTGAATTATCTGCCATTGATAAAGTTTAAAAAACTCATTTATTTTGGACTTGTAAATATACTTTACTGAATGGAATATTAGAATGGAAAATATATAGATATTTCACATTGTAGATGTTTGTTATCAAATGAAGCTAGGATCATAATTTATAATTAAGTGCAATGTGTTATGTTTCTTGTTTTGGCAAGCAATATACAATGGTTGTGAAAACAATAGAAATTTTTCTGTGGTTTCCATAGCACTAATGTCGATGTTAAAAATGTGAAAACAGACCATTTTGAAATGTATAAGAATATGCTTACACATGGATTTGCAAAAACTATATAATATAACTTTATTAAGAAAGTTATAAAATAACAGCTTTACCTATTCAACCCACAATTATCTTTAGTCCTTTGGAATCTGTTTCCCTGTTATTAACTATAATTCATCCATTTCCTCACTGCCAACAAAAACATGAAGGTTAAAAACTGCATCTCCAGATTCTGAGGTTACTGTAGGATTTTACACTATGTTTATTACATTTCAGTATATCAGATCTTTATTTCATTTTTTTTAAGATTTTATTTATTTATTTGACAGACAGAGATCATAAGTAGGCAGAGACAGGCAGAGAGAGAGGAGGAAGCAGGCTCCCCACTGAGCAGAAAGCCTGATGGGGGGCTCCATCCCAGGACCCTGGGATCATGACCTGAGTCGAAGGCAGAGGCTCAACCCACTGAGCCACCCAGGCACTCCCTTTATTTCATTTCTAATTGAGGGAGAACTAATGGTAAATTTTCCATTATGGACACATTTTATTTTATATTATATTTTAATATGGACATTTTTTTCCTCCCAAGATTTTATTTAAATTCAAGTTAGTTAACATATAGTGTAGTATTGGTTTCAGGAGTAGAATTCCGTGATTCACCATTTACGTCCAACACCCAGTGCTCATCACAACAATGCCTCCTTCATGCCCATCACCCATTTAGCCCGTCTTCCCTCTCAGCTCCCCTCCAGCAACCCTCAGTCTGTTTTCTATAGTTGAGAGTCTCTTATGGTTTGCCTTCCTCTCTATTTTTATCTTATTTTATTTTTGTCCCCTTCCTATACCTTCACCTTTTATTTTATTTTTAACTTTTTAAATTTTTTATTTCTTAAATTCCACATATGAGTGAAATCAAATGGTATTGGTCTTTTTCTGACTGACTTATTTTGCTTAGGATAATACACTGTAGCTCCAACCACATTGTTGCAAATGGCAAGATTTCATTCTTTTTGATGGCTGAGTAATATTCATATAAGAATATTACATATATATAAAGGTATATTATATATATACATATATATCTCACATCTTCTGTATCCATTCATCACATTGTTGACACATTTTAATTGATACTAATAGAAAGAGGTGGTGATGAGTGTGGTATATGCATGTTTTAAATATCAGGTACAAATGAAACAACCATTTGCCTATTATCCATATATCTAGGCTCAGGCAGTTGTGTCTTATAACATTCTCCAAATGAATAGAATGAAGCAAAAACACTATACATCAGGATATTCAAACCTAAGGACCAAAGTGATCTCCTGTGATCTATTTTCATTTATTAACATATGAAAAATGAGTTGGATCATTTCCCAATTCTTAGTTACCAAGTGGGATGTAATTTAATCAATAGGTTGTGGATAGGAAAAGTGGTTTTAAGACCAAAGAGAGATTGTGCTTTAACTTCCAGTTGGATGCAATATATGATCAGTGAGGAAGCTCTTGACCATCACTGTGAGTAGATATATGTGTAAAATACATAAAATGTGCCTGGCACATAATAAACTCCCATGCATGTTAGTCATTATCCAAATATGAGTTATTTGTGGGTTTGGTGTTTTCACTGAGCTAACATTGAAAGTCCCAGATATAATATAAAATTAAAGATAAGCTTATTAATAAAACTGATCATTTTCTTAATAAAAGGCAAGACTAGTGAGAAAAAAGTATTGAGTCACTCAAGAGCCTTTTAACCCCTGAGCAACCCAGGCACCCCACTCAAGAGCCTTTTAAGACTGAGAATATGTATGTATATAGGATCCATTGAACTTTTCAAGGTAAGGTTTTCCAACTAGTCATGCTTTTTGGTGATGAACTTCCAGGTTGATGATCTATGTACCTCTTGCAAGAAAAATGAAATAAAATTTTATGTCCTCATTTTGAGACTGGGTGGAAATTGGGAAGGCAGAAAATTTAATGTGTGACATTTGCAATATTTTGCTAAAGCAGAATTACAATGGTAGAGAATACTATGCCCAAAACAAAAATTTATAGTAGTTAAGGTAAACGTATATGTCTGACAGTTGACTCATAGATGAGTAGTCTGTAGGTGCAGCAAGAATTTTAGACCAACCAAAATTTATATTTTTATGCCATTAGATAATAACATGACAAATGGCATTGAAAAATCAATGAAATTATAGAATATTTTAAAATGGAAGAAAATATCTTTCTTTTTAAGTTTCTTAAACTCAAAAATATATTAATTCCACATACTCTGGGGAAAAACAAAAACTAATGTATTCATTTGAACTGAAGATTTAAGATGGCTATTTTATGTAGTTAAATCAAAATAAATCGATAAACAATTATTTTTATACAACCTCATCCTCCTTTGAATACCACTATTAATCTTGAATTAATTTTCTCATACAATTGTTATAACAAGTAACAACATTATTGGTTTTTATATCCCAAATCCTATTTTAAAAAAATATAAAGGGCAAGGAGGAATATATTCTCTACAAATCAATATTAAAGAAAGAGATTAAAGCTATATTTCATTTATACAACCAAGTAACAAGATTGACTATTCCCTGTTAGAGTACAAACAAATCTTCTATAAAGGGTAACATAAAAATAGTAAATTTTGCTTTTACTCATTCTTGCATCTATAACTCCTTTTATAATATGTTTAATCACTATCTTTCATTACCAAAAATTGCTTATGTGTACTTTGAAGTCTAAATCCAAGGAGACTATTATCCTACAAAGGTTTCTGGTCAATACATGCATTTTCCTAAGACTTCACTAGTGCATAATATTCATCCTTCTGTCAGCCCCTAACTATACACTAGATCCCAGGTTCTCTAAACCAATTTCTTTTATGACTTTATCTTGCCTTATTTCACCTATTAGTTTTCTGTTGCTACATCTCAGCTATAAGCTACAAGTCCTTACCTTCAGTCCAGTGAGAAAATGACAGGTCATCCCACTAGCAGGCCTTACTGTAAATTCAATTTGCATCTGTTCAAAATGAACCTTATGTTCTTCATTCTAGTGTGACATTAACCCTTACCTGAGACCACATGCACCATCTACCCAGTACATCTCTTGGTAGTTTCCTATTTCTGTAGAAATACTTAGGGAACTTACTTTTAAAAAATAGAGGTTTTTTGTTGTTTTGTTTTGTTTTTTCCTTTTGGCTAGAATTTTATTTCTTGCTTCTGATAATTTGCTATGTCCCATTCACTGGCCCTCATTTTCATCATAATTGAGCTTAATATGAAAGTTAAAAAGGTAATAATCTATTCTTACTCCACCAAAGCATGGGGCAAAGTTTCATTAAGTAGGAATGAAATACGTGTGAAAAGGAAAACAGTGTGTACCATGAGGGAGAATGTTTCAAGTGAGCCAAGATTATTGAGCTGAACATTTATAATGCCTTTAACTTGGTCACTACAAGCTACCTCTTCTAGCCTGGAAACCCATTTATGTACTTGACATTGAACCACAGTTTGGGAAGTCCTGTAAAATATGAATCTGAACAAAGGAAATTAATCTTGAGCTCCCCCTAGACAGTGGGCCATGTAACTATCTCATATTGTTGGTGACATAATTGTTGAAGAAATAATTCTAGGTGACTGGATGTTATGTACCTCTCTTCCATATGTCTACTCTTTGATTATATGGAAACTATTTTACATAGTTTAAAATATTTGTGTTTCATACTGTTTACTGTTTAATATTTGTAGACATCCAGAAATAAAATTTGACCTACTTTATATTCCTTCTACTTAAATAAATTACTTGATAAATATTTTTGCTCAGAAGTTTGAATTTCCTTTATGCTTTATTTTTCTTGTTTATTTAAGTATCAATAGACATCATTTAAGTTTATTTGTATCAAATTAATAATCAATACTTACCAGTGTGATCTCATTAAATCCACTTTTTTAAAAAATTTAGCCCATATTACTGATTTCCAAAAATTTAGGTATTTCTCTGAATTCTCAATAATCATCTTATGTTTCACATACTCTTTTGAAGTTGGAGCCCCTGTGTAATTTGCCTTCCTAGAAAGAGCATGGCAAATGAGGAATGAGACAAGACAGTAATTAAGACAGACTTTCATTTTGCTATCATTGGCAGTTTAATGTGACAGTTACAGTGACTATTTCATAACAAGAGCCATTCCCTGGGCGACAAGACTGACATTTGTAAACAGTTTAGAGATAGCGAGTAGAGATTTCATGATTGGATGACTGATAAAATAGCAGTAAAACTTATCCTAATGATACCCTTGTGCCCTCAATGTTATCCACGGTGGCACTACTCCTGATTCTGATTGAAAAAGGCCAGTGAGGTTCACATGATACACTGAGTACGCTCTAGTCTACAGAACTTCTGTGTTTGTTCTTAGTATCTTAAAATTGTCTAAGAATGAAAGCCAACTCAACTACTATATATAGTTTCTAATATTCAGAGAATAATAGGATTTCCTTACCTTTAGTTTTCATTTCCTTATCCATAGTTGGTTTTCTTCTCTTATGCCACTGTATACTAGCATGATTTAATCAAAACTCTGAAATCGTAATGAAAAAGAAGAATATTACATAGGAAAAGTAAAAAGCTTCAAACCTAATTTGTCTGGGCCAGAGGATGGTGGGAAGGAGGAAGACAGAAATTGAAGGGGCAGAATTCGTAATCAAGAGTAGTGAGGAGGGAACAAAAGCTCTGGAGAATTTACCATAGGGGGTCGAGTTACTTGAAGGGACTTTTTACATTATTAAATTGAAGTGAGTTAGCATATCAGTTCATTCAGTGTGTTAAGAACCTGCTCTGTGTCAGGTACTGTTTAGGTGTTTGGATGTAGCACTGGTTAAACAGACGAACTCTGCCTTGGTGGGGCCTATAACGTAGTGTGTGAAGATAGCCAATCAACAAATTCAGAAACATAGTCTATTTTCAGATAGTTATAGGGACTCTATAGAATCATAAATTTTGTTACAATAAGGAAATGATGGTCTCTGAGGAAGAGATAGAGAACATATTCCACATAAAACTACATTGTGGGAGCCAGTCCCCTTGAGAGAGAGAGAGAAAGAGAGAGAGTGTGTGTGTGTGTGTGTGTGTGTGTGTGAGCATTGCATGAAGACCATGATAATATGTGAGCCCCCACTTCAGTTCTTCCTAGGGAAGATTGACATTAGAGGATGTGGTCCTGTCAGAAGCTCCATACCTGACTCTGTTTTTTTTTTTTTTTTTCTTAATATTTTATTTATTTATTTGACAAACAGAGGTCACAAGTCGGCAGAGAGGCAGGCGGGGTGAGGGGAGGGGAAGCAGGTTCCCCGCTGAGCAGAGAGCCCGATGCGGGGCTCAATCCCAGGACCCTGAGATCATGACCTGAGCTGAAGGCAGAGTCTTAACCCACTGAGCCACCCAGGTGCCCCCCTGACTCTGTTTTGATACCATTGACTATAGCTTTGAGACAAGGAAACAGCAATCTTGCTAGGAATACCTGTTTCTCTGTGTCCAGCCTCCCTACACACACACACACACACACACACACACACACACACACAGACACCCCTTCTCAGGACAGTTTCCATACTTGGGGAGAGGAACGCTCATCAGGTGCATAGTGGGAAAATAAGCAGTGTTAGGAAGAAGAAGTCAGACCGTGACACAAATATGACAATGTCTCAGCAACATTGAATTTTGGAGCATATCAGGCCTGTCAGAATTCTTCTGTGGTAGGCCAAAATGGATAAACATTTATTTCCCATATGGAGAAGATCATGGCTTTCCGCTGATACCTCAGCAGCATAGACAAACCCCACAAGAGTTTTATAGCTTGGGCAACAGGTCCTTCTTTGTAGGAGAATCTTTGTGATACATCTCTGTATCTACTATACCAGAAAGTCATAAAATTACATTTTCTTAGCAAATTTGAGTAGAATCTATCTAAAGACTTCCCCTAATATTAAAATTAAAACAGTTGGAGTTTGTTACAAGGTTTACACTATTAGAATTATTGTTGTTTGCACTTTATTGAGTAGATTTTATTATCTAATTTTTTTGTTATAGGTCTTATTATTCATTGTTTTAGATTGAAAATAAAGATTTTTTCCTAATTACAAATAAAAATGCCATTCTTGACATAATTTGGAAAATATAATAAAGTATAAAAGAGAAAATTAGAATTAATCATAACTTATCACCTAGATACTAAATGCTATTGATATATTGATGCATTTTCTTCTAATATTAATTAAAGAGAACATATTCACTATTTTCAAATAAGATCATACTCTCTATATAATTGTTTTCTGTCTTCCCTCTTTATTTTAATGGAATGTGACTTCATTTGTATTTTCTTATGGTCTGCTAGAATGTAAACTTTGTAAGGGTAGGCATATACATGTTTTTTTTTTCACTGATAAATGTCTTATACTAGAATAGTACACAGTAGGTATTTAAAAATATATTTTTGAATATATGGAATATCTAAACTATTTTTAAAAATGATTTTAATAAAAGAATTTTTAGAGATAACATCAGATCCTTAACCCCCCAACAAAGCTTGTTCTTTCAAATAAGAGGAGAGAATTTTCATACAAGAAAAGCTTATAGGATTCTCCTGAAATAATCTAGTCCTACCAATTACAGATGCCAGGGAAGCTGAACATTTCTAGTTGGCAGTCTAACTTCCAATTCTTGAACCATAATTGTTTCTGTTGGTGACAATAGTTGTCTGTCAGGCAATATTATTTCTAAATAAACAAACAAAAACCCTTATAGTTTATTTGTGACGATAAGAATTAAACTAGTTAGTAGTGAGCCATTAGGTAAACATTGGAAAAATACCACTTCAAATTCCACCTTTTAATTCCTTATAATAAGTAATGTTAGGGGTGCCTGGGTAGCTCAGTGGGTCAGGGCCTCTGCCTTTAGCTCAAGTCGTGGTCCCGGGGTCCTGGGATTGAGCCCCGGATCAGGCTCTTTGTTCAACAGGGAGCATGTCCCCCCAAACCTCTGCCTGGCTCTCTGCCTACTTGTGATCTCTGTCTGTCAAATAAATAAATAAAATCTTAAAAAAAAAAAAAAGCAACATCATACAGTAGTTGCTACTTAGGAATGTTTATCAGGGATGTGGAACTCCCCAACAATATAAAGGTTTAATTAACTACATATTCAGTTAAAAATTCTCTTGTTCTCTAAAACATCATATTCCTGAATGATGTGTCAAAACTAGAAAATTCCATAAACATCAGCCCCATTGTCCTTTCTATCCGTAAATTTGTTTCTCAGAGGAAATGTATTAAGAAGCCCAAAGTAAAAGTCATTCGATGACTAAGTGGAAGATGTTGTAACTGGAGGCATGGTGGGTAAGAGATAATTTAGATGAGGACAAATCACTACCTTCTCCATAACACAAATATTTAACTTAAACCAACTCTGTTATTACTGGTGTTAAGAATTCTTTGACTACACTGATACTCTCTTAGCTTTTGCTATCATGGACACATTCTTTCTTAATTTTTCTTTTTGGTTTGAGTGTGGCTGACATACAGTGTTACATTTATTTTAGTTGTATATTCAGCTTCTAGAGATTTTTATTTTATGCTGTCCACAAGTATAGCTACCATCTGTCATCAGATAATGCTGCCTAAGGATTATTGACTACATTCCCTATGCTTTGTCTTTTTGTCTTTTTTCCTATGACATACTCATTCCATAACTGGAAGCCCGTATCTCCCACTCTTCTACATCAATTTTGCCCATCTCCAATCCCTCTTCCTTCTGATAACCATCAGTTTATTGTCTGTATTTATAAGTCTCATTCTCCTTTTTGTATGTTTGTTTATTCATTTGTTTTGTTTTTTAGATCCACATATGAGTGAAATCATATGGTATTTATCTTTCTCAATCTGGTTTATTTCACTTAGCATAATACTATTTAGGTCCATCCATGTTGTAGGAAATGACACATTCTCACCCTTTTGATGGCTGCATAATATTCCATTGGATTAAAAATATACACCATATCTTCTTTACCCATTTGTCTGACAGTGGACACATAGCTTGCTTCCATATCTTGGCTATCACAAATAAAGCTGCAATATATGTACATATATCTTTCCAAGTTAATGTTTTTATTTTCTCTGGATAAATACCCAGTATTGGAATTATTGATCATATGGTATTTCTATTTTTAAGTTTTAGAGGGACTTCCATATTGTTTTCTACAGGGGCTACACCAATTTACAGCCCCACCAACAGTGAATGAGGGTTCTCTTTTCTTCACATCCATGCGAACACTTACTATTTCTTGTGTTACTGATTTTGGCCATTCTGATTGATGTATGGTGATATATCATTGTGGTTTTGATTTGCATTTCCCTGATAACTAGTGATGTTGAGCACCTTTTCATGTGTCTTTGATCATTTCCATGTCTTTTTTTTTTTTTAGAAAAAATGTCTATTTGGCTACTCTGTCCATTTTTTAATTTTTTTTGGTGTTGATTTGCATAAGTACAGTATGTATTTTGCATATTAAGCCCATATCAGATATACCATCTGCAAATATCTTCTCTTATTCAGTAGATTGCCTTTTTCGTTGTAGTTTATGATTTCTTTCACTGTGGAAAAGCTTTTCATTTTGATGTAGTTCCAGTAGTTTAGTTTTGCTTTTATTACCCTTGTTTTAGGAGACAATCAGGAAAATGTTGCCATGAAGGATGCTAGAAAAATTATTGCTTAAATTCTTTCTAGAATTTTTTATGGTTTCAGATTTCACATTTAGGTATTTGAACGATTTGAGTTTTTTTTTTTTAATATGGTATTTATAAGTGGTCCAGTTTCATTTTTTTGCATGTAACTATCCAGTTTTTCCAGCAACATTTATTGAAGAGACCATTTTCTTCTCATTGTATATTTTGCCTCCTTGGTCATATATTGATTGACTGTATGAGAGTGGAATTATATCTGGGCTTTCTATTCTGTTTTATTGACCTATGTGTCTATTTTTGTGCCAGTGCCATCTGCTTTGATTACTATAGCTGTACAGTTTGTTTCAAAATCTAGGATTGTGGTATCTTCATCTTTGTTCTTCTTTTTCAAGATTACTTTGGCTATTTAGGGTCTTTTATGGTTTCCTACAAACGTTAGGATGATTTGATCTAGTTCTGTGAAATATGCTGTTTGTATTCTAATAAGGAGTGTGTTGAATCTGTCGATTTCTTTGGGTAGTATGGACATTTTAACATTAATGTTTCAACCTCATGAACATGGAATATCTTTCCATTTGTTTATGTCCTTTTCCATGTCTTTCATCAATGCATTATGGTTTTCAGAGTATAGGTTTTTCCTACCCCCTCCTTTGTTAAGTTTATTCCTAAGTATTTTATTCTTTTTGGTGCAGATGTAAATGGAATTCTTTTCTTAATTTTTTTCTGCTACTTTGTTATTACTGTATAAAAGTGATGCTAATTTGAGAGTATTAATTTTGTGTACTACAACTTTGCTGACTTGTCACTTCTGACCATTTGGAGGGGTGTGGTCTTCAGGGTTTTCTATGTATTGTATCAGCCCATCTGCTGATAGCAACACTTTAATTTCTTCCTTATGAAGTGAATGACTCTTATTTCTTTTTCCTGTCTGACTGTTGTGGCTAAGACCTCCAGGATTATGTTGAATAAAAGTGGTGGGTGTGGACATCTTGTCTTATTCCTTGTCTTAAAGGAAAAACTCTCAGTTTTCCCCATTGTATACGTTACTGGTGTGTATTTCCTAGATAGCTATTATTGGCACAGTATGTCTTCTCTAAACCCACTTTGTTGAGAATTTTTGTCAAGAATGGATGTTGAATTTTGTTAAATGCTTTTTGTGCATCTCTATTGAGATGATCATATGATTTTTATCCTTTGTTTTGTTGATGTAAGTATCATGTTGATTTGCAAATATGGAAACCATCCTTGCACCCCTGGAATAAATCTCACTAATTTGTGGTGAATAATTTTTAATGTATTGTTGAATGTGGTTTACTAATATTTTTAGGGGACTTTTGCATCTGTATTCATCAGGAATATTGGTCAATATTTTCCTTTCTTTGTGGTGTCCTTGTCTGGCTTCAGTCTCAGAGTAATTCTGGCCTTGCAGAATGTATTTGGAAGCGTTTTCTTTCTCTTCAGTTTTTTGTTTGTTTGTTTGTTTGTTTGTTTTTGTTGTTTTGGTAGGAGTTTAAGGAGAATAGGTGTTAAATCTTCTTTAAATCCTTGGTAGAATTCACCTGTGAATCCACCTGGATCTGGGCTTTTATTTTTTGGTAGGTTTTTTTTTTAATGATAGCTTCAATGTCATTATTAGTTATTGGTCTATTTCAATATTCTGTTTCTTTCTGATCATTTGTGGAAACCTACCTTCTAGGAATTTATCCATTTCTGCTAGGTTGTCCAGTTTATTGCCATGTAATTTGTTAAAGCATGTTATTATAATTTTTTGTATTTCTATGGTATCAGTTTTTATGTCTCCTCTTTTATTTCTGGTTTTATATATGCAGGTAGTTCTCTCTCTCTTTCTCCCTCTTTCTCTCTCTATCTCAGCTGAGCCTGGCTAAAGATTTATCAATTTTGTTTATCATTTCATAGAACGAGCTCTTGATTTCATTGATTTTTTTCTACTATTTTTTAATCTCTATGTCATTTATTTCCTCTGTGATTTTATTACTCTTAATAGTACTCTATTATTGACCTTGGACTTTGTTCTTTTTTTCTAGTCTGTAAGATGTAAATTTAGATTGTTTATGTAGGCTTTTCTTCTTTCTTGAGGGAAGCCTGTATAGCTATATATTTCCCTCTTGGAACTGTTTTCATCACATCCCCAAGATTTTGGCCTATTGGATTTTCTCTTTCATTTATTTCGTTTTTTTCTTTTTTTTTTTTTTTGAAATTTCTTCTCTGATTTTTTTTTTTTTTTACCTATTTGTTGTTTAATATCATATTGTTTACCGTGTTAGCATTTTTTCCTTTTTCTTATGACTGATTTCTAGTTTCATTTTCTTGGTGGTCAGAATATATGCATGCTATGAATTCAATCTTCTTGAATTTATTGGGACTAATTCTGTGGCCTATCATGTGATATATTCTGGAGGATGTTCCATGTCCACTAGAAAAGAATGTTCACTCTTCGTTTTTGAATGGAATGCTCTGTATATATCTGTTAAGTCCATCTGGTCTAATGTGTTGTTCAAAGACATGGTTCCTCATTGATTTCCTGTCAGGATGATCTATCCATTGATATTAGTTGGATGTTAAAGTCCCCTACTATTATTGTAATAACATCAAATTTTCTTTATATGTCCCTTAAACTTTGCTTTATGTGTTTAGTTGCTCCAGTGTTGGGTGTATAGAAATTTATAATTGTTAATATCATTCTGTTGGACTGATCCCATTATCATCATGTACGGCCCTTCTTTGTCTCTTGTTACACTCTTTTTAAGTCTATTTAAAGTCTATATAAGCATTGCTATCCTGTTTTAACTTTTTTTTCCCCTAATTCTGTTGCATGGTAAATCTTTTTCTATCCCTTCACTTTTGGTCTGTATGTGTCTGTAGGTCAGAGGTGAATCTCCTGTAGGCAGCATATAGATAGATCTGTTTTTATCCATTCTCTTTATTTTTCTGTATTTCTTCTCTGTTTCTTTCTTCTTCTTCTTCTTCTTTTTTAAAGATTTCATTTATTTATTTGACACAGAGAGAGAGATCACAAGTAGGCAGAGAGGCAGGCAGAGAGAGAGGAGGAAGCAGGCTCCCCACTGAGCAGAGAACCCAACGCGGGGCTCGATCCCAGGACCCTGAGATCATGACCCGAGCTGAACACAGAGGCTTTAACCCGCTGAGCCACCCAGGTGCCCCCCCTTCTTCTTCTTCTTCTTCTTCTTTTTTTTTTTTTTTTTATGAATGATGAGTCTCTGCAGTATTATTTTTAGCTTTCTTTCTCTTTATTTTTGTGCAGGTATGAGTTTGTGGTTATCATGAGGTTAACATATAAAATCCTAAATGTGTAGGTGTCTAGTAGGTTGATGGTCACTTAAGTTTAAATTAAAAAAAAAATTAACAGTAATAACAAAACAAAAAAAAAACACTTTCTTTTTACTCTCCTCCATGTTTTATGTGTATGCTGTCATATTTTACATCTTTTTACTCATAATTTTTTTACATCTAATTACTACTGTTTATTTTCTATTTAAAGAAGTTCCTTTAAAGTTTCTTATAAACTTGGTTTAGTCGTAATAAACTCCTTTAACTTTGCTTGTTTGGAAAACTCTATCTTGCCTTCAATTCTGAATGATAACTTTGTTGGGTACAATGTTCTCAATTTTAGAGTTTTGTTTTTTATGTTTTCCTTTCAGCACTTTGAATGTATCATGGTATCTCTTCTGGCTTGCAAAATATCTGGTGAAAAATCAGCTGATAGCCTTATGGGATTTTCCTTGCATGCAATTTAGTGTTTCTCTATTGCTGCTTTTAAAATTCTCTTTATCTTTAACCTTTGACATTTTAATGACTATGTGTCATGGTGTGGACCTTCATGGGTTCATCTTATTTGGAACTCTTTGTACTTCTTGAACTTCAATATCTACTTTCTTCTCTAGGTTATGGAAGATTGGAGTTATTATTTTTTTTCTTTTCTTTTTTAATATTTTATTTATTGATTTGACAGAAAGAGAGCACATGAGCACAAGCAGGGGGCACAGCAGGGTGTCCCATGTATAGGTATGCAGAGATCTGGAGCTGAAGTTGGTGTGGGTGGGGATGTTCTGGGTTGCTCCTTGTAGGGAGCACTCTGGAAGGGTGGCTTGGTCTGAAACAGACTCTGTGGGAAGATATCTGAATGATCTGTACCAGGGATGCCCTAGCAGCATATGTGAAAGCAAAGTAATATGGGTCTGTTGTATTCTGTGGTGCTTTGTACTTGTGTCACCTTGTCACAGAGACTGAAACAATAGTGAGTGCTAACCAGTGGTGTCCTGGTGTGTCCCTCTCCTTGTGATCACTTTACTGGATGACAGGCTAATGTGGGCTAGGGACCGGGGGCTTGCATAAGTGGCAAGCCAAGCTATGGTATCCAGACCCTGCTCTAGTCTATACTTTCAAGGTGGAATGGAGGCAGAACCATATCTTTCTTTAATCTCTCTGACCCAGAGAGAGTTTCAGTAGCTCCCCTGCCATCTTGCAGATTTCTAGGGCTGGCTTTCTATTAACTAATTGTGCTTTTAAACCACTGCTTTATCTCTGGGCCCAAGGACAGACAGATCTACTCCTTGTTCCTTAGTACTATGACAGCATCGGGGATAAGGATTCCCTTCATCACCATGTCTCTATCTCTCTTGCTATTCTCTTGTCATTCTCTGTTTCATTGGGAAGAAGTTGTACAATTGGCCCTCAGTTATTCTTCAGAAGAAATTTCTCTAAAAATAAGTGTAATTTGATGTATCTGTGGAGGAGGTCAGTTCAGGGTCTTCCTATGTTGCCGTCGTGGAGTGTAATTCCCCATAGTCCTATTCCTTAGAGTCTTTTGAGCAAACACCATCTAGTTGGTGAAGGAGGATGACTCCATCTATAGAACAAGTTTTCTCAACCTTATGTTTAAAAAAAATTATTTGTCCAATTTAAGAAGCCTGCTCATAAATCCTGTTCTTGTTTATTTCCCAAGTTCCTGACTGCCTTAGACTATTAGTTCCTCCCAGTGAATCAGTGTAAACCTTGGCATCAGGTCATCCTTCTCTCCAAAATGAATAAAGTACCCTGCTCCAATCCTGCCTGCTTGGAGGATTCCCATCTTTTATCCTCTTTCCGGATTAAACCTGAGAAAGATTATACAACTAAAACTCTCCACCTAAGACTTTCCCATACTTCACAATAGCCTCTAAAATAAGGACTGGGTTTTTTAACTTCCATCAAATAATCACAGAAAATTTTTTTTTTTTTTTTTTTTTTTTTTTTTTTTTATTTATTTACTTGACAGAGAGAAACCACAAGTAGATGGAGAGGCAGGCAGAGAGAGAGAGAGAGAGAAGCAGGCTCCCTGCTGAGCAGAGAGCCCGATGCGGGACTCGATCCCAGGACCCTGAGATCATGACCTGAGCCGAAGGCAGCGGCTTAACCCACTGAGCCACCCAGGCGCCCCAGAAAATTGTTTTTAAGGACATACTATGGGTTGAAGGAAGATCAGCAATAAAGAAATCATTCATGCAACATATCTATGCATTCAAGACCTGCTTAGGCTGAGAGCGAAATTTAACACTAGAGGTTGAGCTGTTGAAAAATGTAATTATGAGATTAAATAGATGAGATGGACTAGTTATGGAGGTGAAATAGGTTGTGTGGTCACTTGATCACCAACTGTCATTTTGTCTTCATTACAGCCTAGTGGTAAACTGATACAATTTATTAAAGGGAGAAAAATTATTTGCTGGGCTGACATGTCTGCTAGCTCTGCATCAAAAATCCAGAGGCTTCTTACTCTATTAAAATGTGCTACAGAAACTTCAAATTTCATTGGTTTCTCTTCGTCATAATGGCCATTGTCAGAGGTACTTGTGCCATGAACTGAACTAGCTAGAGACTCTCATTATTTTATATCTCAATAACATATTGCAGCTTTGGTGTTACTTGGTAAATAGAACAGATCACAACAGCCAGGTACAGAAACTGTGCCTCCCAGGTTAAAGTGGCCCATCTGATAGTTTTCCTTCTTAATGGCAGGAGATGCAGGGTGCAGCATGGTGTCTATTATTATGGTCATATCCAGGCTTCTAAAATATTACATATTTTACTGTATATTATTCTCTGCCATACATCTATCTTATTAAAACATGTAAAAAGTAATTGCTACTACTTCCTTTCCAGGTGTTTTGAGCTAATAGCCATAAATTTAGTAGACTACTATATCCTTTTTAACAATGAGACAATCAAATTCCATATGGGACGGAGACAGAGGATAAGCTATCCACTAAATAGAAGGACAAGGATATTGGTGTTTTACCAAGAAAAAAAAATGTGTCTGTTAGTTCTTATGCTTCAGATGGTAGAAAAAGGCCTTTGGATGATAAGTACATTACAAATATTGAAACTTCTAAATTTTCTCCAGCAAAGAGAGTATAAATGGAACAAAAAAGTCCCTATGAGATTTTCCACTTGATTAAATTTAAGTAAGCACTTCTTGAAGTTTTTGTTATTGTTAAAATGAAAAATTAAATAAAATGAAAGATACCATACTTGCATATGCTAAATGTTCAATGCTAGCATTAATCTCTGTAGTTTCTTCAAGAAGGTAATGCATTTTAGTTTTTAATTTGGTAGTAATTGAGATTTAGAACATTTTAACTTATTGTAATAGACCTAATTTCTTAAATATAGAATGAAATAGGATTAAGGAAAGACAGTGTTTAGGGAAACTCAGGGAAACTAATGGACAGTCTGTCTGCATTTCTCTTGTGAAATAATTCACCTCCAACAAAGAGTTCTTTCTCTGTGCATCAACTTTTTAATTTTAAAATTCCCAAAGTAGATAATCCCATTGATCCAAATTTGGTCAGTTTTTGTCTACTTGGATCGATGAGTCATGGCCAAGGGGCAAGAGGAATAAGAATGAGAAATGCCAGATAAGAGTCATTGTTAGTCTGGCAGCCAAACAAATTTATGCCCAAATTTGTAGTTAACTCAATACACTACGGAAAAGAAAATAGATGCTTTGAAATTCTAGGTGCATGTTAACTTAAATTTAGCGTTCCTTCTGAAGCAGAAACATTACTTTGTATACAAATGGGAAAATGATAAACAGATAATGCAATTATCTTCTCTATTGAAATTTATCAAATTTTAGACAGTATAGGAAAGTATTTGAGAATTTGGACTCAAGACTCAGATCATCCTTTTGAATTCTGCTGTTGTGCCTCATCACTTAACCCTCTGTTCCTCTAGTTCTTCAACTGAAAATGAAAATAATAGTGGAATCTAACTTATAGAAATGTTTTGAGGGAGAAATGAGTTAAGGTTGGAGTGTGTTTACATATTTTGTCTGACACAAAATTAGGACTGTATAAGAGTTTGCCAAATAAATACATGAAACTGCATTTATAGTGAGAAAAGTGAAAAGTTCAGCTAAATGATTTATAGGAATCTTGTTAAGTCCTGAATTCAGCAAGACCATGTGTGTAGGTGGAGATATTGTTTCAAAGTAATATAATGCAGAACACAAGTGAGTGGAAAAGTTCAAAAGAAGTTATGAACAAAATGGCTAAATAGGTAGGTTCTATTAAGGAGAAATATTAGATTTTAAATGACATGCAAAAAATTATAACTGAAAAAGGATTTAGGAGGTCTAAAATAAATGGTAGGTATTTTGCTAAGCATAATGTGTAACTTAGCCCTTCCTCAATGTCCCTTTAAAAATTTTCTAAACCACATTGAGATACCACCTTACACCAGTTAGAATGGCCAAAATTAACAAGACAGTAAACAACATGTGCTGGAGAGGATGTGGAGAAAGGGGAACCCTCTTACACTGTTGGTGGGAATGCAAGTTGGTGCAGCCACTTTGGAAAAGTGTAGAGATTCCTTAAGAAATCAAAAATAGAGCTTCCCTAAGACCCTGCAATTGCACTATTAGGCATAAGCCCCAAAGATACAGATGTAGTGAAAAGAAGGGCCATCTGTACCCCAATGTTTATAGCATTAATGGCCACAGTCGCCAAACTGTGGAAAGAACCAAGATGCCCTTCAACGGACGAATGGATAAGGAAGATGTGGTCCATATACACTATGGAGTATTATGCCTCCATCAGAAAGGACGAATACCCAACTTTTGTAGCCACATGGATGGGACTGGAAGACATTATGCTGAGTGAAAAAAGTCAGGCAGAGAGAGTCAATTATCATATGGTTTCACTTACTTGTGGAGCATAAGGAATAACACGGAGGACATGGGGAGATGGAGAGGAAAAGTGAGTTGGGGGAAACTGGATGTCGGAGATGAACCAGGAGAGACTTTGGACTCTGAGAAAGAAACTGAGGGGTTTGGAAGGGAAGAGAGTGGGAGGTTGGGAGGGCCTGGTGGTGGGTACTATGGAGGGCACGTATTGCATGGAGCACTGGGTGTGGAGCATAAACAATGAAAGTGGGACACTGAAAATAAATTAAAAAAAAAAATTCTACTTGCAAAGAGCACACATTTTTTTTTTTTTCCACTCTGCCATGTTGTAACAGGTGACTCTGATCTTTCATAGGTGAGCAAATATGTCTTATTCTAGAGTGGAGCTTTTAAAACCCCATTGTTGCCACACTATTAAACCATGATTACCAATATTTAAACTCCATGTGCTCAAACACTTTATCTTTATATCGGCTCTGAAATCAGGCTGAAAAAGGAGGTGTTATTTATTTCTAACCCAGGAAAACAAAAGGGAAAAGGTGTTCCCTTCCACCACAAGCTAGCTGACAAAACAGCATCACTCTTCCTGTGCCTAGGCAATCATGTGTTCATACCTGGGACTTTTGCTCTTAAGCAAGTGATGTAGAAATGCAGGCAAAGGGAGAGGAATGATGTGGTAGTGGTGGTGGCCATCTAGTGTGGTTGTGTGTGTGCTGCCTCTGGAGGTTTCTAGTGGTTGCCGTGATGCACAGTTCTGCTGGTGGATTGCTACCTCGCCCTTCTGTGTTTATGCCTTTTGTCTGGGTTTGGATCTTGTGCTTTGCCATGTTCTTATTCTTTGTTTTCAACCTCTCCTTTTAGTGATGTTGGGTTTTACACAATTCTATGCTGACAGAAACAGGGAGAAATGCTACTGATTCTGAAGAAAATATAATCTTTTAAAAATACAAATGTAGTGCATGTTGGAGATTATAATAGAAAATATTCACATATTAGTAATTATTTTTGAAATTACAATTAAAGCAGTTAATCACAGAGAACAAAGGAAATTCAAAAATTAGTGGGAATTTTGACCTAATTATCTCTGCATGGAAATTAATCTCAAAAAAGCAATATAACTAGATAAGTAAATTCAATAATTCTGTCTTAAACCAAATATATTCTGTATGTTTTAAGGAATTTAGTCATAGAAATTATTCAGTCACAGTTGCTACAAATGCACCTAGAGCCCTTTTATTTATAATAATTTAACTAGGATAAAACACAAGTGGAAACAAAGGATCTTTCACATTGTTTGAATATATACCACTTCGAAAATCAGAAAGAATGTGCTCTAGTATTAGGGATCAATCGAACAGCTCTGTTCAATGTCACCTTCAGTATGAGTAAACAAATAGCTTGTAATATACCTGGGACTTATTATTTTCACTTATTTACCATATTTGTACCTTATTAAGCATCTACCACCCTCACAGAATATAACAGAATATCAGGAAGAGGCATTTTCAAACTCATAATAAATTTTTCAAAAGAAATTGAAATGGTCCCTTGTTTAATTCATAACTATGAAATATGAGGTAAGGTTTCAAAGGCAGTGGCAAGCTTAATGCAGGAAAAAATATAAAGAATATTCCAGGTTTTGACTTTGAAAATGTTCAGGTAATACACAATATAAAATGATTTATAAATAGTACCTTAGTTTTATTTTACCACACATCATGCAATGCACACCACACATCATGTAGTGCAGGTTGCATTTATCAAAGCATATTTAATTCCAAACCGAAGCTAAGGATTTCATTACTTTTCTATACCCTGAATGTATACCAAATTTAAACACACACACCTATACTTGGAATTCTTAAGGCATTGAATAACAAGAAATCACCACTTATTAATGCAAGTAAAACACATCCTTTTTGTATATATAGAACATTCATATATAAAAAATGTCAAAATTTTAATCAGAGATAAAGGTAAAAAGCATATTAAGAATTTTTCCTTAAAAAAAAAAAAGTAAAAGTGAAAAAGTAAGGGAACAACATTAAGTAATTTCCAACTATATTAACTCTGAAACAAATAAGCACCTATTACTAATTTACCCATTTGGAGATGTCCCAGGCAAATAATATAGGTTGTGTTCTAGATTGTCCCTCCTAAAGAATCAATATATTCAGTGTTGATGTGCACATGGTGGGACAGGCTGTGTTGTGCATAAAGGTACAGCAAAGGATTGAACTCTAACCCATGTTCCACTCACCAGATCATGAAACTTGACACGTGGCAGTATCACTCTTTAAAGGTTGTCTTTCTAGAATCACATCCAGTCACATTAGGAGCCAGCAGTGGCTCTGGTATACTTTCTTCCAGTCTGTCTGACCAGCAGTTTTGATACTGGTCATTGGATCACTATGAAGGAAAGACTGAATGTCCAACTCGGTAATTCTTTCTAGGTTAAGTCATCAGTTAAGGAGGTACCTTATGAGTAAATGAGTCACAGTTCTACTGTGTGTAAACAGAAAACATTGGTACTTTGATGGGTTCTAGTACTCCAGAGATCTCCCTTTGTGTTGAAATGACTTTTGTAATGTAGAATAGGGTTATTCTAACCCTATTTGAATAGGGTTAGAGGTTAAGGCTTACCAGGACTTATTTGTTTTTCCTCCACCTCCGGAAGCCATATACTCTAAGGTTCCGGAGTAATATAAAATAAGATAATATGCGACTGGTACAATTTTGTGCCATGGGCGTCAAACCTGATTCAGGCACATCAAAACAACAATTTCCCAAGTCTTCTCTCTAGAGTTTCATATCCTTGTCAATATAATACCACTACTCCTCTGGTCACCTGGGGATAGAGAGGTTGATGATCCTTCATTCTCAACAGCTTTCTAGCCCTGGGTTATGATAACAACTCCTGGAAATCACTAGCCAAAGCTCTTGCCTTGAGCATTTGAAATCCCCCCCAACCCCCACCCCCAGCTTGAACTTCTCTCTTCCCAGCTCCACTTTCCCCAAGATATCTACACTACTAACTCTTTCTGTTCCAAATTAAATTTCTCAGGAAGTCCTCTCCTGGCCAGCCTATCTAAAATTGTTTTGCCTCACAAACTCCCTCTCCCATTACCCTGTTTTGTTTTACCTCTTACCACTTATCATCTTATAAAATACAAGTAATTTATTTGAAAATCTTGTTTATTGTCTCTGTCCCCCACTAGACTTGGTCACTACTGAACCCTGAGGGTGGAAAAAATTACCTGAAACAGGAGGCACATTGTAAGTATTTGTTGAATGGGTGAAAGAATGAATGAATGCTGAACTCTAACATTTCATTCTCAGAATTAAACATTAAAAGAAATTTGTTTTTCTAGATAACTTAATACTGTGTATCAAACTACAAAACCTAAATTGTATGTCTTTGTATAGCTTTGTTGAAATTAGTGCTATTAGTATGCAGAACCCTAGAGGAATATTTAACAAAAGTTTTATTTATTTATTTATTTAATTTATTAATTACTTTGGAGAGAAAAGTAACTGGGCATGCAGAACTATCCTGCCCTGCAAATTATCCCGGGTAAGCTTGCCTCAGTATTCAGGCCTCATTAAAATAAAAAAAAAAAAATTAAAAAAAAGCACACAAAAATAAAAACAAACGGCATCTATCATAAATTTTAATTTAACTTGGATGATACTATGATCTCGATACTGTAGTTGTTTTTCCTCACCAAATTATTTTCTAAATAATATTGATCAATGTTTAGATATTCTTTGTTATGATGGATAAAAGTTTGTTCATAGGTTTCCCTGCTCTGTTAAATTAAATCCTTTGGGATAAGTATTAATGCCTCATAGTTCCCCCACCTCATAGTGTACACTTTGGCAGATCTCTGTCTTAAAGTAAGTTACAGTGTAATATTGAAAGGATGATTATATCTTTCTTAAGAACAATGTATGCATATATATGTATAAATATCTTTTCTAATACACTTGTATGTAAATATATGTATTTGTGTACTCTATAGGGAGATAAACATCTATAGTTTTCTATTAATGTGAAAAAAGGTGGCAAGACATATCTCAGAGCCACTTTAAGAAATGGAGGAGGAGAAGGAGTGATCATTAACTTTATAGACTTCAAAATTGTTTGACTTATTAATTATAGGATTATTTGTATATTAAAAAAGCAACAAAAACAATCTCTTGAGTTGGGAGACTAGTTTCATCTTTTTGGCTAATTACTGCTTAAATTTAAGGGAGTGTTTCCACTGTGTTTCTTTAGTTTGTTTTGTAGTAGAGAGCAAGTAGTTCTATCTTAATCTTTTCAGGGTATAGGAACCTTTGAACATTTGGCTAACACTTTAGTCACTACCATGCTGAACTTTATATGATGCATTAAAATTTGGGATTCTTTTTACCAAGAGGGCATCATATCTATATTTTAAACTTCTCATTATTTGTGTATTTATCTATATATGTGCTTCTATAACTATATATATATATGTCTCTATATATCACCAAAATGTTATTGTTGATGGTTCCCAATATGTCTCAATATAGAAATAGCCAAAAGATAGAAAATATAATATAATTTCTTGTCTAATACCCACCTTGCTAATGGAAAGGATATTTCTCAAACAAAGATACAACTGTCAACTCTATCTTTTGAATGTCTGCCTAAGTGGGTAATGTCTCACCCACTTTAAAGTGCCAGTATTCTGGAGTGTGCTATTATTTCCTCCTAGTTGTGTGGGCTTCTCACATCTTACTTGTATGTTGGACATTTCTCAATGCATATTTCATTTGTAATTATAAAATTAAAGGCTGGAGAAGAAATTACCAACCCCTTTCTCCTAATGCTATCTCTGTAATAATGAAGATCTAGGAAGTTTAACAAGACTAAAACTGTCATCTTTGTGCTCCTTAGAATAATTGCAGCTCACACATGTAATTGTGGAAGATAGGCAGTAGGAGTTAGCTATTAAGAATTGAGGCTCTGTTTTCTGATTTCTTTAGTTGAAATTATATGATCTTTAAGAATGGACATGTTTGAAAAAATGGCCCATATATTCCTGGTGAAATTAATCAATACCTAATTATTTAGAAGCTGTAAATGCTATCTTTGGCTGACATGTTCACAGAATGTATTTTCTTCTGTCAATAAAGGCCAACAAATCAGAAATCTAGTATAAAGGAGGTTATTACAGAGGACAAAAGACTCACCCTCATTTTTGTACTTAGCTATTTCATCAATTTAATGGTATTTATGCCACTTAATAAGAAAAAGAACAGAGCTTGGGTCTTACAAATATAATGGAAAAGAGTAACAAACTGATAATACCTGAAACCATAGAAAACACAATACTTTAAAAAAAAACTTCAGAGTTCACAACATTAGCAAGACAACTCCTGAGATAAAGATAAGTAAAACCACATTAACCCTAAGAATATTTTTAAAATATCATGGATGGACACCTAAAAATGAACATCAATATAAAAATTTACGTATCTCAAGACAAAACCAGGCTTTTATTTTTTTTTTAAGATTTTATTTATTATTAAACAGAGAGAGAGATCGCAAGTAGGCAGAAAGGCAGGCAGAGAGAGAGAGAGGAGGAAGCAGGCTCCCGCTGAGCGGAGAGCCCGATGTGGGGCTTGATGCCAGAACTCTGAGACCATGACCTGAGCTGAAGGCAGAAGCTTTAGCCCACTGAGCCACCCAGGTGCCCCTACAAAACCAGGCTTTCTAAACTCCTAAATTATAAAGGCCACCAGGCCATAACTCACCAGGAAAGAATATAATTTTAACTTCATCTTTAAAAGTTTTTATCATGACAAATATAAAGCATAAACTAAAAAAATGCATAAACATAAATACCCAGTGTAACGAACATCTATAAAGAAAACACCTGTTTGACCTATTATGTGAGCCAAGAAATAGAACAATGTCGGAGACTCAGAAACACTTGTGGATATTGTCTCCTAGTGTTGCACCCTTTCCTCTATCTTAGAGTGACTACTCCCTTTAATTTACTTGGTAATTTTGCTTCGACAGGCATGTAATGATCTAGTGATTGATGGGTTAATCATGTCTTATACAGCCCAATACTAACATGCTACCTAATTTAATCACCCTGAATATCCTGGACTTCTTATTTAACTGCCTATTGGACACTGGATTTTTGATGCCCCTGTGAAACTAAAACTCATTTTGCTCCAATATAAACTTACTAAATCCTGTGCAATCCAGAGTATCCTCTTGTAGTCCACTGACATATCTTGGACTGCTGTTGAAAGCATTAGCTCTCACATCTCAAATCTTAGAAACTGATGTTGATCCTTCTGTTTTTCTCTTATATACTTCTAGGTAAGCCAAGTTAGGTTCTTTTTTCTTTCAAAAAATTTATTTTTTATTTTTATTCCCAAATACTCAGTCTTTTTTTTTCTTTTTCTTTTTTATTTCTACTGCGTGGTACAAACTTTCCTTATATGTCTACTGGGACATTGCAATAACTCTCTACTTCCTTCCTCTGTTCTAAGCTCAGAAATTTGGTCCCTTGTCGGTTCTCCAAAGTAATTTAATGAACCATAAGTCTAATTGTATGTTTTGGATTTTTATATTTCTATTGTCTCCCTTTGGCCTAAAAGACAAAGTCCTAGACGTCATGTGTCATGTAAATAAATTCCTATGCTGGCCCTGGTCAGTCTCTCCTTCCATATATCCTGCCATTTCCTATACCTCATGTTAAACTATAATCATCCCAGCAATGTTATATTTCCCGGGGGAAACCATAGTGTTTGCTGACAATGCTTATTCTTTCTCTTCACTAGCCCATATTTTCTTCTCATAGTGAATCACATTTTTAGAAAAAAATAATCATTTACCAGGCAATAATTTATCTCGTCCTGAGATAACCTTCAACCTATAAGAGTCAATGCTTTCTCCATACTATCTAGGACCTTGAATAAATACTTCTATTTTAGCACAATGTTAGAATGTTTCAGTGCATTCCAGTGACATGGTTTGTCATTCCTACCAGCTGTGAACTTGAAATTAAGAGATAATGTGGTATACTTTATACCAGAAATATAGTTCGTATGCACAGAAGATCATTTCTCAATACTTGTTCAAGTAAATCTTTCCTTAAACTCTCTGTATTTGTGCAATATTAATTACTATTTCTTAGGACAGTACATGAGTATTTTGCTGAGCTTGATTTCTGGACTGCTTCATTGTTTCTTTAAAAAACTTGATACTGATTCAAGAGACCCTTGCAATGCTATGAGTGCCCAGGTCTATAAGCTCAAACAACCACTGAAAAATCAGTCAAATCACAGGTCTCTACATGACTAAAGGGATTTATACCTATATTTACAAACAAACTTTATTTTCATATCATGTATTATACTATGAATCATTTGGGAGACAACAGTTCATTCTATCAGGTTTAAAATGTCCCTTGTGCCTATTAACCAGGGGTTTTATCCAAGAAATAAATATATAGAGTATATGCAGATCATTAATGTTTGCAAGACTGAGGGTATCTAGATGGATAAGTCAGTTAAGGGTCTGCCTTGAACTCAGGTCATGATCCTAGCATTCTGGGATTGAGTCCTGGCTCAGGCTCCCTGCTCGGCTGAGAATCTTCTTCTCCCTCTGCCCTCCCCTCTGCTTATGTATTCTCATGCTCTCTCTCTCTCTCCCATGCTCTCTCTCCCTCAAATAAATAATTAAGATCTGAAAAAAAACTCTTTTAAAAATAGATAAAGAAAATATGGTACATATATACAATGGAATATTACAGGGCTGTCAGAGAGGATGAATTTCCAACTTTTGTATCAACATGGATGGGCCTGGAGGAGATTATGCACGTTAAATAAGTCAAGCAGAGAAAGTCAATTATCATATGGTTTCACTTACTTATGGAACATAAGGAATAACATGGAGGACATTAGGAGAAAGAAAGGAAAAGTGAATTGGGGGAAATCGGAGGGGAAGATGAACCATGAGAGACTGTGGGCCCTGAGAAACAAATGAAACTTTTGGAGGGGAGAGGGGTAGGGGCTGGGTGAGCCTGGTGGTGGGTATTAAGGAGGGCACGTATTGCAAGGAGCACTGGGTGTGGTGCATACACAATGAATCTTGGAACACGGAAAAAAAATAAAATTAAGATGTTAAAAAAAATTTGCAAGATTGAATTGCAGAGTCACATTTCCTTGAACTTCTTCATTTTTGTCTAATTTTTTTTCTGAAATGATTCTCTGAAATGTGCTATTATAAATAGAAAATTTGGGAATCTAAGTTTTTTGTATCCTATTTCTATCCTTTTTTCCTCTCCTAATGGGAAAGAACAAACCTCCTTATTTTTCTATATGCTAAAGATGAAAGGAAGTAACGTTTACTTGTGTTTGAGGACTAGATTACTTAAACAAGAAGATCGTTCTTCTAGATGAATATTTTTCTCATTTATGAACTACCATGTGTGCTGCTGCTTTTCCTTAACTCCTCTCATTAAATTTGATTGTATAAAATTCTTATTTTATTGTGAAAATTATGATCAAAACTTGCTAATTTGTAAATTGTTTTCACAGGTTTAGTGTAATTACAAAAATAATAAAACTCATAGAAACAATAAAATAGCCTTTTGATATCTTTCCTTGCTATTCTTTCCCCCAAATAAGATTCATTGTTAATATTTTATGGAAGTAATTGTGATATTCCAGTGTTGGTTTACTGCTGCAGAGTTGGCAAATACCTGGGAATTTGCATATACAATAGTGTTAAAAGACTGCCATTTGTAGCTCCAGAACACTTTATATTTAATGATACTTGTGTGGTAAAGGGAAGAGATATAGAGCAATAGATGTTTCACACATTTTATGAATTCATATCAACCTAAGGGGAGACTTTAGGCAAATGTGAAAGACAAATAGAAGCTCTCAGGATCATCAAAAACAAGGAAAATAAGAAATTGTCATGGCCAAAAAGGAGCCTAAGGAGACATGACGAGTTAATGTACTATAGTATCCTATATGGGATCTGGTTAGGGGAGGGGCATTCATGAAGAACATCAAGTACAAACTCAGGAAACCTGAATAAAGTATGGACTCTAATATTGGTCTATTAATTATAACAATTGTACCATACATATTACACTAAGTACTAACTGCTCATTTTTTTTTTTTGTAAATCTAACACTATACTAAAATCTGAAGTTTCCTTAAAAAAAAAAATAGTTCAAAACTAATAAAGTAAAAATAATTTGTGGAATTTAAAAAAAAAAAAAAAGAAATACCTTTGCTAGAGTTTATACAGTGCATGAAGGTTACAGAAGCTGGCATTATGGGAAAATATAGTACCTTTATTTCACCTCCGTTTATTTTATATTTTTATATAGCACTTTATTTGGGACTGCCGTGTAAGAATATATGCTGCTGTTCTTTTGTTGGTCATTTTTTGTCACTGATTCCTCCCTCCCCCACTTCGTTCCTTGACCCCTCGACTTTGCTCCGTCCCTCCTTCTGATTCTTATTTATTTATATTTGCTTATTTGTTCAAGTATTTTCCTGCAAATTAGGGCAAAACACTTAGGAACATGGACAGTGGTTAATAGGTGCTTATGACTTGATATGTGATCGAATATAAAAGCTGAAATGCTTAACAAATATGGAGATAGCAAGTTGCTACTCCTTTTGATCATACTAATTAAATAAACATAAGGACATCTAATAAATTATTGTGGCATACTCATTATTAAAGTAAAACATTTAAGACAAGCTTTACAATGTGGTCAGATTCATCTTCCAAATGCACAATCTGAATCATACACCACACACACACACAGACACACACATTTAATTAACATAAAATGTTTGTTTCAAGGATACAGGTCTGTAATTCATCAATCTTCTATAAAACCCAGCGCTCATGACAACACATACCTTCCCAAATGCCACCCAGTTTTCCCCACCCCCAACCACCCTCCCCTCCAGCAACCACGTTTCCTAAGACTAAGATTGTCTCCACCTCTGGTTTTGTCTTGTTTTATTTTTTCCTCTAGTCCCCTATGATCCTCTGCCTTGTTTCTTAAATTCCACATATCAGTGAGATAATATGATAATTGTCCTTCTTTGATTGACTTATTTCACATAATACCTTCTAGTTCCATCCATGTCATTGCAAATGACAAAATTGCATTTTTTTGATAGTGGCAGAATATTCCATTGCATATATATACCCCTTCTTCTTTTTAAAATTTTATTAACATATGATGTATTATTTGCTTCGGGGGTACAGGTCTGTGAGCCATCAGGTTTACACACTTCACAGCTCTCACCATAGCACACACCCTCCCCATTGTCCATCACCCAGCCACCCTGTCCCTCCCCCACACCCGCCAGCAACCCTCAGTTTGTTTCCTGAGATTAAGAGTCTCTTATGGTTTGTCTCCCTCCCTGGTTCCATCTTGTTTCATTTTTTTCTCCCTTCCCCCCAAAACCCCCCACCCTGCCTCTCAAATTCCTTACATCAGAGAGATCATATGATAATTTTCTTTCTCTGTTGATTTATTTTGCTTACCATAATACCCTCTAGTTCCTTCCACATAATTACAAATGACAAGATTTCAACTTTTTTTTTTTTTTTTTTTTTTAAAGCTTTTTTTATTTATTAATTTGACAGAGAGAAATCACAGGTAGACGGAGAGGCAGCCAGAGAGAGAGAGAGAGATAGGGAAGCAGGCTCCCTGCTGAGCAGAGAGCCCGATGCGGGACTCGATCCCAGGACCCTGAGATCATGACCTGAGCCGAAGGCAGCGGCTTAACCCACTGAGCCACCCAGGCATCCCAGATTTCAACTTTTTATGGCTGCCATAATATATATATATATATATATATATATATATACCAGAACTTCTTTATCCATCTGTCTGTGAATGGACATCCAGGTTCTTTCCATAGTTTGGCTATTGTGGACATTGCTGCTATAAACATTTGGGTGCACGTACCCCTTCAGATCACTACATTTGTATCTTTAGGGTAAATACCCAGTAGTGTAATTGCTGGGTCATAGGGTAGCTCTATTTTCAACTTTTTGAGGAACCTTCATACTCTGGTTTACAGAGTGGCTGCACCACCTTGCATTCCCACCAACGGTGTAGGAGGGTTCCCCTTTCTCTGCATCCTCAACAGCATCAGTCATTTCGTGACTTGTTAATTTTAGCCATTCTGACTGGTGTGAGGTGATATCTCATTGTGGTTTTGATTTGAATTTCCCTGATGCCAAGTGAGGTTGAGTGCTTTTTCCTGTGTTCGTTGGCCACTTGGATGTCTTCTTTGCAGAAATGTTTGTTCATAACTTCTGGCCATTTCTTGATTGAATTATGTGTTCTTTAGGTGTTGAGTTTGATAAGTTTTTTATAGATTTTGGATATTAGCCCTTTGTCTTTTGATTTTGTTGACTGTTTCCTTTGCTCTGCAAAAGCTTTTGATCCTGAAGAAGTCCCAATAGTTCATTTTTGCTCTTGCTTCCCTTGCCTTTGGTGATGTTTCTATGAAGAAGTTGCTGTGGCTGAGGACAAAGAGGTTGCTGCTTATGTTCTCAAGGATTTTGATGGATTCCTGTCTCACACTGAGGTCTTTCATCCATTTTGGGTCTATTTTCATGTGTGGTCTAAGGAAATGGACCAGTTTCATTCTTCTGCATGTGACTGTCCAATTTTCCCAACACTATTTGTTGAAGAGACTGTTCCCCGTACCCCCACTGGACATTCTTTCCTGCTTTGTCCAAGATTAGCTGACCATAGAGTTGAGCGTCTATTTCTGGGCTTTCTATTCTGTTCCATTGACCTATTCATCTGTTTTTGTGCCAGCACCCACACTGTCTTGATGATGACAGCTTTGTAAAAGAGCGTGAAGTCTGGAATAGTGATGGTTCCAACTTTGGTTGTCTTTTCAACATTCCTCTGGCTATTCAGGGTTTTTTCTGGGTCCATATAAATTTTAGGATTATTTGTTCCATTTCTTTGAAAATAAATTGATGGTATTTTAATAGGGATTGCATTAAATGACTAGATTGCTTTATATAGCATAGATATTTTCACAATATTTGTTCTTCTAATCTATGAGCATGGTATGTTTTTCCATTTCTTTGTATCTTCCCCAATTTCTTTCATGAATATTTTATAGTTTTCTGAGTACAGATTCTTTGCCTCTTTGGTTAGGTTTATTTGTAGGTATCTTATGGTTTTGGGTGCAATTATAAATGGGATCCACCAAACAATACTTTTAATGCAAATAAATGTTCATTGGTGCACTATTCACTATAAACAATGTACTACTCTGACATTCAAAGCTTTCAAACCATGACTGAATCTTTGCAGCCTTATCTTCTCCCATTTATTATTCCCTTCTTCATGCTTCAGTCAAATAGAGTACATACTTCCAGATAATGCTACATATTTAATTGTGGTTTAATATACATAACTTAAAATTTACTATTTTAACCATGTTTGAATGTACAATTCAGTGCCATTAAGTATATTCACAATGTAGTATAATCATCATGACTATCCATTTCTAGAAATTTTTCATCATCCAAATGGAAACTCCTTCCTCATTAAACAATAACTCCCACATTCCTCCCTTGCCCCCAGGTTCTGACAACTGCCATTCTGCATTTTGTCTCTATAAATTTTACTAGTTTATGTACCTTATGCAAGCAGAATCATACAAGATTTGTCTTTTTGTGTGTGGATGATTTTACTTAGTATGGTATCTTCAGAGTCCTTCCATATTCTAACGTGTCAGAATTATTTTCCCTCTTAGGTCTGAATAATATCCCATTGTGTGTGTGTGTGAGTAACCTCATTTATTCTGTTTTTCATTTTTATAAACTACCCTCATATTTTCATTTTAATTCTATTTAATATATGTAAACATAAAATGTATTTCTTTAGTAGAATATTCATATAATTATTATAACTGAAACACAGATAAAAGAGAAAAAGCTATAAAATTTACTATGATTCAGATTAAACTTATTGCTGTATTATAGGGAATAAGATTGTTTTGCTTAAAATCCTGGGTTTACTAAGAGAAAGAAATATTTGTGTTTTCAATGATCCATAGAATCAATTTAAGTCCTATCAAAATTACAGCTTTTTTATAGAAATTGACAAGTAAATTCTAAAATTTGTATGGAAATAAGACGGGTCAGAATATCTAAAAAAATTCTCAAAAAAGAAGAACTATTTGAAAGGACTCAACCTATTCTTTTTCAAAACTTACTACACAGCTACAGTAATAAATACAGTGTGATAGTGGTATAGGGTAGACATATAAATCAATGAAGTCAAATTGAAATTCCAGAAATACATCCCTATATCTATGTTCAATTTCTTTTTTTATAAGATTGCTGAGATAGTTTGATGGGACCACAGTGAACCTGTCATCAAGTGGCTCTAGGACCACCTGATAGCCACATGAAAGACAAATGAAATTGGAATTCTGTCTTATACCATCTATAGTTTCTCAAAATAGATTATAATAGGCCTAAATTTAAGATATAAAACAGTGAGACTCTTAGAAAAATTGCAGGACTAAGTCTTGGTGGTCTTAGGTGATGCAAGAGGTTCGTAGATGTGAGAGTTCAACAACAGTAATAACAAAGGAAAGGAAGAAAAAGGAGGAGGGGGAGGAGGAGGAAGACGAGGAGGAGGAGGAGGATGAGGAGGAGGAGGAGGAGGAGGAGGAGGAGGAGGAGGATGAGGAGGACGAGGACGAGGAGGAGGAGGATGAGGAAGAGGAGGAGGAGGAGGAAGACGAGGAGGAGGAGGACGAGGAGGAGGAGGAGGAGGAGGAGGAGGAGGAGGAGGAGGAAGACGAGGAGGATGAGGAGGAGGAGGAGGAGGAGGAGGACGGGAAGGGGAGGAGAAGGAAGAAGGAAGGAAAAGAAAGGAGGAAAAATTGGATTACATCAAAATCAAAAATTCTATGCTGAAAATTATAACATTAAGAGAGTGAAAAGACAAGCCACAGAAATATTTGCAGACCATAAGTAGGAGAAAACTAACCAGAATTCATCTGGAAGTCTTGCAACTCATAATAAAAAGACAAATAACCCAACCAGAAATGTTGAATAGACATTTCTCTGAAGTCATTAAACCAATGACCTATACGGATAAGAATGTATGTTCAACATCAATATTCATAGGAAACTGTGAATGAAAGTCACAGTGAAATACTACCACACATCAATTAATTTTGCTATTGGAAAAAAAATATAGATAATATCCAGTGTTAATGAGAATGTGGTGAAATTAGAACTCTCTTTCAATGCTAATAGGAACGTAAAATGGTGGAGGTATTTTGGAAAACAGTGTGGCATTTCCTCAAATTGTGAAACTTACAGTTACGATAGGAGCCAGTCATTTCTTTGCGCGCGTGCTCTCTCTCTCTCTCTCTCTCACACACACACACACACACACACACACAGCAAAACAAAAACCACAAGACTGGTTAAGTCTAGCTGCTTTACATATGGTGATTAAAGAGATTTCTGAGGAGCTATTATTTGAGCCAAGGACAAAAAAAAAGAAAGTGAGAAAACAGCACATCATGTTCTGAGAGCAGAGTGTTGCAGGCAGTTTAGTACAATTGTATGACTCGTGATTTTATGCCTTCTAAAAATTATTTGTATGAAAAGCAGATATAGAGTACTATGCTAATATGAAATAACTTAATCCATAGCAAGCCAATTAATAAATACTATTCACCAAACCAATGGATATATACTATTATTTTCTATTTTCACTCTGGATACTGTAGTACCAGGGGTTAACTAACTTTTTATTTTTTTAGAGATTTTGTTTATTTATTTGTCAGAGAGAACACACACAAGCAGGGGGAGCAGCAGGCTCCCTACTGAGGATGGAGCCTGATGCAAGAATCCAGCCCAGGATCCTGAGATCATGATCCGAGCAAATGTATAACCACCTGAGCCACCCGAGCATCCCTAGGGTTAACTAAATTTTCCAAAAGTTACGTGGTTTGCAGATTATTTCCAAAGTGCATCATAGCGAAAAGGAGTATGGTGCTCCAGTGTAACTGACCACTGCCATTCTCTGAAAATTTACTGACCAGTTAAATAAATATGATATGAAGAAAAGAGGTTCTCAGCACTTCTAACACCTCCAACTATGACATTATTAAAGGAATATTATTATTAATATGTATAAGATAGGGATATTTTGCAAGCATTGTGTTTACTGATACAGAGCAATATGCTTATTTTGCAAAAGTGTCTAATAAAAACAATATGGAGGTATTTGAAGAGTGAATTAAGAAGCCCTTGTATAATAACATCTCTTTAAAGAAACAAGTGCCTCTGTATATACTGCCAACTGCCTGAAGCATGACCCTTGCTACAAAAGACATTTACTTTCAGGAGTCAGGTGGAAAACATTAGCCTTTCATTTTCCAGGTAGCTATAAAGGGAATCAGTCCTTGAAAATGAACATGGAGCAGAATATATGCAAGAGGTGGAAGTGAACAAAAGGACAATTCCAGTTTCCAAAGAACAAACTTATTTCCTTGGAAAAATTGCAAGTGCATGTGCTAGTTTTAAATGCAAATTTAAATTTTATAAATGGCAATATCATCATCTAGTAGTATTTTTCTGACAGCATGTCCCATATAAATAAAGGGGATGGAAAGGGTAATAAAGAACAAGCATTGATAATTGAAAATAATTGAGTTTATTTGGAATAATGGAAGATTTCACAAAACATTAGTGACAGAAAAGGGAGGAGAGCAGCTGAAGAGTTTGCAATCCATGGAAATAAAAAAGGCAAAATAGTTGAAAAGTTTTGTTTTAAAGAATATAAAAATATCAGAACTAGAAGAAATGGTTTCTATAAATAGCAGAGCCATGAGAAATGTTTATTTTTATACTACATATTATTTTAAAATTCAATTAAATATGTACCATTATAGAATTTAACTCCAGATTAGTTTCACGAGTACACTAAATATAGATAAATTTTTAAAAAAGGAAAAAAAAAAACTTTCTCCCATATATGTTATTGGTAGTCGAGAATGAACATCATTCTGTAAATTAAAGTGTGTATGAATATTTTTAAAAATTAATTTAAATCCATCTTTCCACCTTACCCTGTTTCAGGAAATTTAATATCAGTTATTCTTAGCATTACCCCTCAGAATTATGCAAAGTTCTCCTGTCTTAACCAGCACGAAGGGATTTAGATGAACCCTTCCATTTTGTCCATATTGCTGTCTGTGCTGTTTGTGGTGAAACTCCCATTGTCTTCTAGAACTTCTCCCGGTTTGGGAGAAAAAGACGACTTCACACGAATGATTATTTACTTTTTCCCCTCGGGCGCCCTAACACAATTTTTGCAGAGAGTTTAAATTTTTATCCAAAGAAGACAAAAGGGGCGCCTGGGTGGCTCAGTTGCTAAGTGTCTGCCTTAGCCTTAGGTCATGATCCCAGGATCCTGGGATCAGGCCCCACATCTGGCTCCCTGCTCACTGGGGAGCCTGCTTCTCCCTCTGCCACACCCCCTGCTTCTGTTCCTTCTCTTGCTGTGTATTATTCTCTCAAATAAATTAAAAAAAAAATCTTTAAAAAAAATAAAGAAGAAAAAAACACTCTAGAAGAACTTTGGACTTAAAGAGGTTTTTGTTTTCCAATATCCAATTCCAAATTGTTTTCCAATTTGTATTTCAATTTACCACATTAAAAAAAAAGAAGAAGAAGATTCCTGAGATGTCTACAATATCCTACAGAGAGGTGAGGTATTGAAAAACATTTTAGAAACATTTTAGAAATCAGTTACTGTGTGGATACAAAGTATCCAGTGCGGAGCTTACGGTCCCCTCCCTTCCCTCTCTCACCTTCCTCTGTCCCTCCCTAAACAGTAAAATATATCAAGTAAATTGAAAGATGACTTTTAGATAGAGGTAAAGGTATTCAAATATATGTATATATTCAAATATACACGACTATGAATGATAATACTATTAAAATTGCTTGATTCTTTACACTTTAGTATCAAAATAGTAGAACAACAAAATATAAGAAAATTATAAAAAATGCAAGGGCCATCTGTACCCCAATGTTTATGGCAGCAATGGTTACAGTTGCCCAACTGTGGAAAGAACCAAGATGCCCTTCAACAGATGAATGGATAAGGAAGATGTGGTCCATATACACTATGGAGTATTATGCCTCCATCAGAAAGGACGAATACCCAACTTTTGTAGCAACATGGACGGGACTGGAGGAGATTATGCGATTATGCTGAGTGAAATAAGTCAAGCAGAGAGAGTTAATTATCATATGGTTTCACTTACTTGTGGAGCATAACAAATAGCATGGAGGACAAGGGGAGATGGAGAGGAGAAGGGAGTTGGGGGAAATTGGAAGGGGAGGTGAACCATGAGAGACTATGGACTCTGAAAAACAATCTGAGGGTTTTGAAGGGGTGGGGGGTAGGAGGTTGGGGTACCAGGTGGTGGGTATTGGAGAGGGCACGGATTGCACGGAGCACTGGGTGTGGTGCAAAAATAATGAATACCGTTATACTGAAAATAAAAAATAAATTAAAAAAAATGCAATGTAATTAATTTTAAAGAAAGTATTTAGGCTAATTATTACATTTTAGTTAAGCAAAGTAATTTTAGAGAAATTTAAAAGATATCATAAAGATAATAAATAATATTTTATTTTTTAATTAATATTTATTTGACACAGACTGAGAGAGATCACAAGTAGGCAAGCAGAGAGAGAGGAGGAAACAGGCTCAGAGAGCCTGATGTGGGGCTTGATCCCAAGATCCTGAGATCATGACCTGAGCGGAAGGCAAAGGTTTAACCCACTGAGTCAACCAGGTACCCCGATAATGACATTTTAAAGAAAAATATCTCACTAAAACTTTTTTTAAAAATCAGGAAATAATACTTATACTACTGTCTTACTGAAAAATTCCTCTTTTTGTTCTTTTTACTTAAGGTGGAAAATTAAAATTTAGAATTTAGAATTTGAGATTTTTCTTTTTTTTTTTTAAGATTTTATTTATTTATTTGCGAGAGAGAGAGAGAGCGAGCACAGGCAGGCCGAGTGGCAGCAGAGGCAGAGGGAGAAGCAGGCTCCCTGCCGACCAAGGAGCCCGATGTGGGACTCGATCCCAGGAGGCTGGGATCATGACCTGAGCCAAAGGCAACTGCTTAACCAACTGAGCCACCCAGGCATCCCTGAGATCTTTCTTGTAATATAATCATTTTATGCTACAAATTTTTAAAAGCTTTTGTAAATTAAAATTATTAAAGCACTTATTACTTCCCACAAACCCTACTTTTTCTCACCTCATCTTCAAAAATCCTATACCGATGATAAATCTCATGCATTTTTGTCATGTAATTTATTTTACAAAAATAAGTCAAAAATCTTTTTTTTCTTTATATCCTTTTTCTTCTTATATGAATGGTAACATCTTATAGATTCTCTATTGCCCTTACACCTCCCCTCCTCTTTTTATTCAATAGTGTATCCTGCTAGTAACTCCATGTCGGTTCATAGAGATAACCTCTTTTACAGTGCATGGCATAATTACTGTTCCATGCATGGGCATTTAGCATGTTTCCAATATTTTGCAACTGTGAACAAGACTATAAGACTGCTTAATTTCTGTTTATGGTATTATTTGTGGTTAAAGGCGTATCATCAGGGTAGAGTCCTATAAATGGGATTTCTGGGTCAAAAGAAAAGCTCATACTAAGTTTATTTAGTAATGCCAAATTCTCCTCAATGGCTTTGATACTTTGGATTTCTTCCAGTGATGTATGAAAGCTATTTTTTTCCCGGTTGCCCTAACCTCTCTATTAGAATACCTTTTTTTTTTTTTTTTTAAGATTTTATTTATTTATTTGACAGACAGAGATCACAAGTAGGCAGAGCAGCAGGCAGAGAGAGGATGAAGCAGGGTCCCTGCTGAGCAGAGAGCCCAATGCGGACCTTGATCCCAGGACCCTGGGATCATGACCTGAGCTGAAGGCAGAGGCTCAACCCACTGAGCCACCCAGGCACCCCTACAATGTTAAACATTAGCAGAAATAATAGTCAGCTTTTCTTGATTTTAGTCAAAATGTGTAATGTTTTGTATGCATGTAGGTTAATGGTTAGCACTAAGGTATCCTTTACATCTTATTTTTAGACTTTAAAAATTATGAATGTTTGTTAAAATACTGTTAAAATAATTTTAGTATACATGACAATAATATTTTTTTCTTTAGATCTAGTAATATGTTACATGATATTAATGAAATTCCCAATGTTAAATCAACCTTAAATTATTGGATTTAATCCCACTTGGTATTCTGTATTATTTAATTAACGTGATTTTTTTTTAAAGATTTTATTTATTTATTTGACTGACAGAGATCACAAGTAGGCAGAGAGGCAGGCAGAGAGAGAGAAAAGGAGGGAGGCTCCCTGCTGAGCAGATTGCCCAGTGCAGGGCTCGATCCCAGGACCCCGGGATCACCACCAGAGCCCAAGGCAGAGAAACCTACTGAGCCATCCAGGTGCCCCAAAGTGATTTTTAAATAATATCCCATTTAATATTGTTGCAACAAGATTTATTCTCCACCTCTGTTTATCATTTTGTGTATTACCTTTATGAGATATAAGGGTCAAAGTTTTCCTTGTTTTATAACACAAGGATGTTTTTATATTTAAAAATATTTTGGAACAATTTGTAAAGTATTATTAGTATCTGCCCTTGAAAGTTTGGTTGAATTTCCTAATATAACCATCTGCATCTGGTGCTTTTTTGTGGGATAAACCCAATTTTTATCCTATGATTTAGCCATATGGAAATACCTGCAATTGCTTAGTTTTTGATTCATTCTGTTTCCTTGTTTTGCCCCAAGCTTCCCCATTTGCCTGAAATGGGCATTGCTTGACTAATGCTAGTTACTTAGTATTTAACTCCCATATTACTTGCTTTGTAATGTGTCCTCTGACAGTCCCTTTTCTTCCTCTGAGGTGATGTTCCTATTTATGTTATTTTAGCATATTGGACTTGCCTCTGCAGTATTATCCTAGTGTATGTAAGCCTTTGCTATATTTTTCACCCTTATTGAAAAGCTTGTTAGTTCTATGTAATATATTCTGTCTTATTTTTATTTCCTTCATAGCTAATGTAGTGCCTGGTACAGAGTTGATCCTAAATAACTGTCACTTGAATAGGACCCACCTAAATATTTTTAGAAAACAAATTCTTCATTTAACAACCAATACATATTTACAGAAATGATTATTTAGTTATATTCTATTCAAATAAGGCATATGCTTGCATTTACCAATAAATGGGAAATATTAATTTACCTAGTTGGATAAATTTCAGCCAAATTTATAGAGTCTTTGGGGATCTTTAAATACTGGTTTTGTCACATAAATAAAGTTCACTAATAAAACTTGATGGAGGAACACACCCTAAAGATGTGGTTATAACTGCTACAATGGATAGAAATCCTATGTGTATTAAGTGCCTTAGAGAAAGGAAAAAAGTTTTGAATGAGTGCAAAACCAAAAGTTACATATTTGACAATTTGAGTGGATAAGCACAGGTTTGTATTAGAGCTATTACTAATGGGCCAAGCCACATGATAGTCACGGAAATTAGCAGCAAGTATTTCTTTTTACGTGACGTTAATGGTTCTTGAGGCAGGCTGAGCAAACCCACCAAAGATGCCCAGGCCTGAATCCTCAGTTATCTTATGTGGCAAAAGGAACTCTTTAGATACAATTAAGTTAAGGATCTTGAGACAGGACAATGATAGCAGGAAGGCCTCATCAAATTACAAAGGTCCTTTGTAAAGGGAGGCCCCAGGTCAGAGAGAGAAAAATGCTGGCTTTCAAGACTGAAGAAAAGGCAGGAGCAAAGGAATGTAGGTGGTTTGTAGAAGCTGAAGAGAAGGAAAGGGAAAAAAAAAGAAGTTAAAAAAAAAAAAATCCCACTGAACTCTCCAGAAGGAATATATCCCTGAGAAATGAACCCATGCTGTCTTCTAACTTCCAAAACCCTAATATAATAAATTTTTGCTGTTTTAAGTCATTAAATTAGGCAATTTGTTACAACAATAACAGGAGACTAAAACAATCCTCTTGAGTGGAAAACAGCTAATTTATCAATACATTTCCAGTTAGCTTTAAAAACTGTAGTATCGTTAGAAGAAAAAAAGGACTTGGTTTACGAAGTGGGTAAACATAAGCTACAAATCAAATATTAGAATTGTTTTTTATATAGCTGTTTATGTCTGAGTGAGTTAGCCAGGAAGAAGGGAATTATTTACTTGGCATTTTCTTCAACTAAAAAACGAAGCTCTCATATCCTAAATAATCTCCTAAAATCCTTCATAGGTCCACCTTGTTTTTTTAATGTCATTTTTATAACTATATCTATAGGTTTTAATGTCCAGACTCAGAACTTCAGTTTCTCTACTTTTGATGATGAAATAACTCCCAAAGGGCTAAATTATACAATAGAACAACATGGCTCACAAAGCATAGCTCTTGACCAATTATTTCTTTAATCAAGTTGATTTAGACATTTTTCTGAATCTTAAAGAATCCTAGATAACTATCAAAACTTAATAGTTATTTAAACATATATACATAGTTTACAATAAAATAAGGGAATTAAATTAAAAAAATAGATGTCTAGAAACAATGTGATTAAGTTTAGATGGAATCGTAGCAGTACTGCTTCTAATATAATATCATTCAAACCTGTGATAACACTTATATATCTAAGTATCACACATACAAATATTTTCTCTCTACTTTCCTTTGACAAAACTTCAAAGCAAGAGTAGAAACAACTTTAAAGATTCCCTAGCAGCACAATTAGCACTTTCAAATTTTCTTCTAATTAATCACTGGGGACACTGGACTAATTTGGATTTAGCTCCTAATTCAAAAGTTTTCTTTAAGCTTTGGTACAACTTTAATTTTTAAATAGTCGCTTAGATGCACATAGTTCAGCACCACTGAAATTATCTTTGCAAGGGTGAATTCATGTGGACAATTTACCAGGTAAAAAATTCAACACCTATTAAAGTTGTGGTTACATCAATATCCACTTTCTGTGGAGTCATTTTAAAGCTCAGGTTTATAATTAATAATAATCACACATTTTTTTTAAAGGATGTAAAAGAACATGTCAATTGATCTTTGATTATTTTTTCTTTCAGAAATATTTTGGGGAAATGTGTAAAATGAGGCTATATTTGTGAAAGAGATAGTGCCATTTAAAACACATATTAAAACATTTGTGTTAGTTATTTGTAAAAAGGTAAATAGAATCCATATAGGAACATATTCCTGAAAATATAATCTATGTAATTACAAAATATGATTTAATATATACTTTCCATTATTACACATAGCTGAGTATAATTAGAACAATGCACTTTTGTAATTAAGAATTTTAAAAAAACTATTGAAATATAATTGATATACAATATTATATTAGTTTCAGGTATACAGCATAGTGATTCAAGAATTTTACACATCCTCAGTGCTTACCATAATAAGTGTAGTCACCCTCTATAACTATGCAATATTTGATTATGGAAGCCATATAATACTATTGACTATACTCCCTATGCTGTACTTTTAATCTCTAAGGATTATTTATTTTATAACTGGAAGTTTGTACCTCTTAATTCCCTTCACCTATTTTACCCATCCTCACACAGGCAACCACCATTTTGTACTCTGTATTAAAAAAGTCTATTTGTTTGTCTATTCATTTTATTTTTTAAATTCCATATATAAGGGGCGCCTGGGTGGCTCAGTGAGTTAAGCCTCTGCCTTCGGCTCAGGTCATGATCCCAGCGTCTAGGGATTGAGCCCCACATCAGGCTCTCTGCTCCGCGGGGAGCCTGCTTCCTCCTCTCTCTCTCTGCCTGCCTCTCTGCCTACTTGTGATCTCTCTCTGTCAAATAAATAAAATTTATTTATTACACATAATTACAAATAAAAAAATTCCATATATAAGTGCAATAATACAGTATTAGCTTTTCTTTGTCTGACTTATCTCACTCAGCATAACACCCTCTAGGTCCATCCGTGTTGTCATAAACGGCAAGATTTCATCCTCTTTATGGTTGAGTAATATTGCACTGTAAATATATGCGACTTCTTTATCCATTTATCTATCGGTAGATATAAGTGGCTTCCATATTTTGGCTATTGCAAATAATGCTACAATAAACATAGTGTTTTTATTTTCTTTGAGTAAATACCCTTTAGTAGAACTACTAGATCATGGTGGTATTTCTATTTTTAACTTTTTGAAGAATCTTCATACTGTTTTCTATAGTAATTTATGTCAATTCACATTCCTACAAATAATGTGCCAGTTATACAAGAAATAACAAATGCTCACCAACACTATTTCTTGTTTTTTTGCTTCTGGCCATTTTGACAGGTGTGAGGTCATAACTCAATGTGGTTTAGATTTGCATTTCCCTGAGGATCAGTGATTTTGAACATCTTTTCATGTGTCTGTTGGACATGTATGTCTTCTTTGAAAAACTGTCTATTTAGGACTTCTGCCAATTCTTTAATCAGATTATTCTGGTTTTTTTTGGGTTGAGTTATTTGATTTCATTATATTTATTTTTATATTAATCCCTTATTAGTTATATCACCTGTAAATATCTTCTCCCATTCAATAGGATGCTTTCCATTTTGTTGCTTCTTTCCTTCACTGTATTAAAGTATTTTTTTATTTTAATGTAATCCCAATAATTTATTTTTGCTTTTCTTTCCCTAAACTTAAAAGACATATCTAGAAAAATGTTGCTAAGCCTGATGTCTAAGAAATTATTGCCTGTTCTTTTAGAAGTTTTATCATTTCTTTTAGAAGTTTTATGCATTTAAATTTTTAATTTATTTAATTTAAATTTTAAATTAAATAAAATTTAAATTTAATTAATTTAAATTAAATTAAAATGTGATTTTTTTATTTGTTTTTATGTATGATATGAGAAAGTAGTCTGGTTTCATTCTTTTGTGTTAGCTATGCAGTTTTTCCAGCACTATTTATTAAAAAGCGTATCTTCTCTACATTTCAAATCATTGCCTCCTTTGTTATAGATTAATTGATCACATAAGTGTGGGCATGGGTATATTTCTGGGGTTTCTATTCTGTTCCATTGATCTATGTGTATTTTTATGCCACTACTATATTGTTTTGATTAGGATAGCTTTGTAGTATATCTTGAAGTCTGGGACTATGATACCTCCAGTTTTGTTCTTCTTTTTTGATATTAATTGGCTATTTGCAGCCTTTTGTTGTTCCATATAAATTTTATGATTATTTGTTCTAGCTCTGTGAAAATTGCTACTGGCATTTTGATAGAGATTGCGTTGAATCTGTAGATTTGGGTAGTATAGGCATTTTACTTTGTACTTTGGGTAGTATTGGCATTTTAACAATACTAATGTTTCTATTCCATAGCATGGAATACCTTTCCATTTGTTTGTGTCATGTCAACTTCTTTTGTCTGTGTCTTATAGTTTGCAAAATATAGGTCTTTCTCCTCCTTGGTTAAATTTTATTCCCAGGTATTTTCTTTTTGGTACAATTATAAATAGGGTTGTATTATTATTAGTGCATAGAAATACAATAGATTTCTGTATTTTTTTTTTTTTTTTAAGTATGCTCCACACTGGGCTTGAACTCATGACCCTGAGATCAAGACCTGAGCTGAGATCAGGATACCTGGATGGCTCAGTTGGCTGAGGCTCCAATTCTTGATTTTGTCTTGGGTCATGATCTCAGGGTCCTGGGATCCAGACACGTTCCAGTTTCTCCACTTAGTAGGGAGTTTGTTTATCTCCCTTTGCCCCTTCCCCAGTTCATGCTTGCTCTCACTCTCTCTTTCTGAAATAAATAAATCTTTTAAAAAAAGAGACCTGAGTTAAAACCAAATGTTGGACACTTAACCTACTGAGCCACCCAGGTGCCCCAGAGTTCTGTATTAATTTTGCATCCCAAAACCTTACTAAATTATTTTATTCAAGATCCCTGTAACTGGAGAGTAGAAAATGAATCCACCCACTCAACAAAAACTTATGGAGCACCTACTATTGATAGGCAAGTCTTCTAAAGTTTGGAAAACAACGGTAAGAAAATCACGAAGATCCTTCATGGATCTTATATTTTAGAAACGAGTCATCAAGAGAAATCTGTTTGTGACAGATTTGAAGAGAGCTGCTAACCTCTGGATTTTTTGAGCTTTTTTTTTTTTTGCTTGTTTGTTGTTTTGTTGTTGTTGTTGTTTCTTTTCTCTCATGGAACAGGGCATGTTTAGGCAAATCTTGCTCAGACTGCACATAGTCAATGGGTTACATAAATCTGTACTATTAATGGCATTTGTTTACATTTCAAAATAAGTTGTAAGGTAATTTGTATAAAACAAAGTTGCAGAAACAATTATCTGTATGGCATACTTCAAGAATAGTATAGCAAAACTATGCAATTACTGTAAATTAGAACAGTAACCACTATAGTACCTGAACATCACTACAAATATAAAAACCAAGGAAAAAACTGTTATTTATGGTTAGAGTCTACATTGTTCATTGAAACTTATATTGTTATAATATTTTACAGAGATTCACAAATAGAGAAATTAGCTCCACTTTATTTATAAGGAATAGAACATTTCCAGATGGTTGTATAAGATAATAATCAAGCAATAGATATTTATTTCTCTTCCTCATATATAACCCTATGTTATAAATAAATAATATTATAGAATGATAAAAATATGATCTTCAGAATCATCCAGGTCCTTAATTTAGTCACTTACTAACTCTGTTACCTGGAACATATTTATCCTCTCTAGGTTGTTGAGGTTTTTATATATGAAATTAGGCTCATGTTAGATTGCTGTTGCTAAAACATTACATATGAAAGCATCTATGCTTATGGTATATAGTATTTACTCAATAAATATTAGCTTTTTCCCCTCCTCATGTTTAAAACACATATTTATTAGGAAGACGCTACTATTACAGATAAAGTAAATTGAGTACTGTTATTACAAAATAACGTCAATATTGTAGAAATGACGGACAGGCCACCCCAAGAAGGGCTACTTCAGCATGAACATAATTTTGAGTTAAAAGCAGACAAAACTCAGCAGATTCAGGAAAAAACAAAACAAAACAAACAAACAAAAAACCTCTTTAACTCCCTTCTACCATCTGCTTATACCAAGAAGATAGCTGTTAATGGAATTTCCTTTTTACTTGAGAAAGTTACCTACATAATAGAGCAACCTTTTTATCAACCCCGAATGTCTCTCATCTTCCTGCTAAAGCTGTTCTCTTCTTTATATCCTCAAAGCCCTTCCCCTTTCCTTAGCTCTTATATGTATCATGTTGCCTCACTGTTTTTGGAATATTATGTTTATGTGGATTTCCTTTATGTACACTAGTAAATGTGGTATTCTGCTGTTAATCTGTCTCATGTTATTTGCTTCTCAGTCTAGCTAGGAGGACTAGCTACAAATTCCTCCTCTCCAACAACATTAGGTAAAATGAACTAAAAAGTAATTATTATTATGATTCCAGGAATAAAGTTCCATTAAAAAATATTTCAGGGGCGCCTAGGTGGCTCAGTGATTGGGCATCTGTCTTCAGCTCCGGTCATGATTCCAGGGTTCTGGGATCAAGCCTTGCCTCAGGGCCCTTGTTCAGTGGGAAGTCCGTGTCTCCCTCTCCCACTCCCCCTGCTTGTGTTCCCTCTCTCAGTGTGTCTCTCTCTGTCAAAAAATAAAACCAAATAAATCTTTAAAAAATAAATAACTACCTCTTTGGTTAGGTTTATTCCCAGGTATCTTATGGTTCTTGGTGCTATAGTAAATGGAATCAATTCTCTAACTTCCCTTTCTATATGTTCATGTTCATTGTTAGTGTATAAGAAAGCAACTAATTTCTGTACATTGATTTTGTATCCTGCCACATTACTGAATTGTTGTATGAATTCTAGTAGTTTGGGGGTGGACTCTTCTGGGTTTTCCATATAAAGTATCATGTCATATGGGAAGAGAGAGAGTTTGACTTCTTCTTTGCCATTTGGAATACCTTTTATTTCTTTCTGTTGTCTGATTGCTGTTGCTAGGACTTCTAGTACTATGTTGAGCAACAGTGGTAAGAATGGACATCCTTGTTGTATTCCTGATCTCAAAGACAAGGCTGTCAGATTTTCCCCATTGAGAATGATATTCGCTGTGGGTTTTTCATAGATAGATTTTATGAAGTTGAGGAATGTTCCCTCTATCCCTATACTTTGAAGCATTTTAATCAGGAATGGATGCTCTATATTATCAAATGCTTTTTCTGCATAACTGAGAGGGCCATGTGGTTCTTTTCTCTTCTCTTATTGATTTGTTCTATCATATTGATTTGTGAATGTTGAATCACCCTTGCATCGCAGAGATACATCCCACCTGGTCATGGTGGATAATCTTTCTAATGTACTGTTGGATCCTATTAGCTAGGATCTTCTTGAGAAACTTGGCATCCACATTCATCAGGAATATTGGTCTGAAATTCTCCTTTTTGGTGGGGTCTTTGCCTGGTTTAGGGATGAGGGTAATGCTGGTTTCATAGAAAGAGTCTGGAAGTTTTCCTTCTGTTTCTATTTTTTGAAAGAGCTTCAAGAGAATAGGTATTATTTCTTCTTTAAATGTTTGATAGAATTCTCCAGGGAATCCATCAGGTCCCGAGCTTTTGTTTTTTGGGAGTTTTTTGATCACTGCTTCAATCTCATTACTAGATATTGGTCTATTCAGCTCGTCAATTTCTTCCTGATTCAGTTTGCAAGTTTATAAGTTTCCAGGAATGCATTCATTTCATCTAGTTTGCTTAACTTATTGGCATATAACTGTTGATAATGATTTCTGATGATCATTTCTGTTTCCTTGGTGTTAGTTATGAGATCTCCCTTTTCATTAAAAATTTTATTAATTTGGGTCCTCTCTTCTTTTTGATTAGTTTGGTCAGTGGTTTATTGATCTTATTGATTCTTTAAAAAAAAAAAAACAGTTTCTAGATTCATTGATGTGTTACACTCCATCTCTAGTTCCTATCTCATTGATCTCTGCTCTAATCTTGATTATTTCCCTTCTTGTGCTTGGGGTAAGCTTAATCAAAGAGGTAAAGGATCTGTACTCAAGGAACTACAGAACACTCATGAAAGAAATTGAAGAAGACACAAAAAAATGGAAGAACATTCTGCACTCATGGACCAGAAAAATAAACATTGTTTAAATGTCTATACTGCCTATAGCAATCTATACTTTCAATGCCAACCCAATCAAAATTCCACCGGTATTTTTCAAAGAACTAGAACAAACAATCCTAAAATTTGTATGAAACTAGAAGAGCCCCAGAATTGCTAAGGAAATGTTGAAAAAGAAAAACAAAACTGGGCATCACATTGCCTGACTTCTAGCTTTACTACAGAACTGTGATCAGCAAGACAGCTTGGTACTAGCACAAAAACAGACACATAAATCAGTATAACAGAATAGAAAGTCCTGATATGGACCCTTAACTCTATGGTCAAATAATCTTCTACAAAGCAGGAAAAAAAAATATCCAGTGGAAAAAAAGACAGTCTTTTCAATAAATGGTGCTGGGAAAATTGGACAGCTATGTATAAAAGAATGAAACCTGACCATTCTCTTACACCATACATAAAGATAAGATTGAAATGGATAAAAGACCTTAACGTGAGGCAGGAATCTATCAAAATCTTAGAGAAGAACATAGGCAGTAACCTCTTCAAAATCAACCACAGCAATTCCTTTCAAAACACATCTCCAAAGGTAAAGGAAACAAAAGTGAAAATGAACTTTTGGGACTTCATCAAGATCAAAAGTTTCTTCACAGCAAAGGAAACAGTCAACAAAGCAGAGAGGCAACCCATGGAATGGAAGAAAATATTCACAAATGACACTACAGACAAAGGCTTGATATCCAAAATATATAAAGAACTCCTGAAACTCAACACACACAAAACAGATAACCATGTCAAAAAATGAGCAGAAGACATGAATAGACACTTCTCTAAAGAACACATACAAATGGTTAACAGACACATGAAAAAAATGTTCCTCATTATTAGCCATCAGGGAGATTCAAATCAAAACCACATTGAGGTACAACTTTACACCAGTGAGAATGGCCAAAATCAACAAGACAGTAGACAACAAGCACTGAAGAGGATGTGGAGAAAGGCAAACCCTCTTACACTGTTGATGGGAGTGCAAGTTGGTGTAGCCACTTTGGAAAATGGTGCGGAGATTCCTTAGGAAATTAAAAAAAGAGCTTCCTTATGACCCTGCAATTGCACTACTGGGTATTTACCCCAAAGATACAGATATAGTGAAAAGATGTACCCCAATGTTCAAAGCAGCAATGGTCACAGTCACCAAACTGTGGAAAGAGCCAAGATGTCCTTCAACAGATGAATGGATGAAGAAGATATGGTCCATATATACAATGAAGTACTATGCCTCCATCAGAAAGGACGAATACCCAACTTTTAATCAACATGGACAAGACTGGAGGAGATTATGCTGAGTGAAATAAGTCAAGCAGAGAGAGTCAATTATCATATGGTTTCACTTACTTGTGGAGCATAAGTAAGGAGGACATGGAGGACAAGGGGAGATGGGGAGGAGAAGTGAGTTGGGAGAAATCAGGGAGGGAGACAAACCATGAGAGACTGTGGATTCTGAGAAACAAACTGAGGGTTTTGGAGGGGAGGATAGTGGGGGGTTGGGTGAGCCTGGTGGTGTGTATCAAGGATGCAGGTCCTTAATAAGGATGGAGCACTAGGTCTGGTGCATTCACAATGAATCTTGGAACACTGCAAAAATAAAATAAAATTTAAAAAATAAATAAAATTAAATAAAAATTTAAAAATACTTCAAATTTATATAACAACAACAGATTATCTGGAAAAATTCTGTTCCAATTTATTCATAATTGGAGTTCCAATTTATTCAAAGAAAAGACCTTATGAGTTGTTACATTGTGAACAGTTAATGAGACAGTACAATTATAAATAAAATACTTGTGGAAATCTAAGATTATAATACAAAGGGTAGTCTTTGTTTTATTACTCATTTTTGCTTTTTTTCTTGCAATGACTCAACCAAGAACATTCTGTGCTTGTTGTCTATGAAAAATTACAGAAATTTGAAATTTGAGTTCAAAGGGAGCGTACATTATGAGTGGGAGTAAGTTTCCCACCTGTGAAATGTGATAATGAAAAATAATTACTGGGGTTTGGTATTGAGATGAAAATAAGAGCACAGAGTGAAAGAGAGAGGGTTGTTGGCTATAAAAAGAGGCAACTAACCCCAGTGGAATCCTACTGTATATCATGAAGGAAGCATTCAGAGACTGCCAGCCACCAAACTAATGTTCATGCCAAAAAAGTGACTCATCTTGAAATAGCCTGTCCTAGGTCCCTACAAGTAAAAAAAAAAAAGAAAAAGAAAGAAGAAAAAGTAAAGCATAGACTACTACCACTAAATTTATTATTTAAAAGTTTAAAACAAGTACAGCTTTATATTCTTATGAAGATACATGATAAAACAAAAAATTTGAAAAGAAAATAAAAGATACAAAATTCAGGAAAGATGTTGCAATAAGGAACTTCATGTATTAATGATCTAGTTATTTCAGTAGATGATCAGTTCATAGGCAGTATGTTGATATGATGATAATGAAAAATATTTAAAATATGGATTAGAATAATTACTTTGTATTTTTAAATATTTTGTAAGTACAGAGAAACAAATATGTATTTTTCTCATTCTGTTCACAGTAATATACACAAAAGTGGTTAATTTGCATATTAATGAAGAAGTAAATGCACAGAATCACTTACTCATGTCACTATCTAATTAGAATCAAAATTGAGATTATTAATTTTTCTTGTGCTCATATCACTTTGCAGACAGCATATTTTTTGAGAAATGATAGAACTTAAGAGAGAAATGTCATAACATCGACACTTTTCTAAATACCTTGGAATTCGTTCAGTGTTATTGTGAACTCATAAAATAAACATTTTAATTCATATTGGATGTGACTCTGAAGGGGGCAGAACTAGCCACCCCAAAGTATGCCTCTTTGCCTAAAGATTATCTTGAGCTGGTTATTTTTGGGAAAGAGTAGCTTTAAAAACCTAGTAGAAGTTAGAGACATTTGCATTTTGAGGGAAATCTCCATTTGTCTGTACTAGGAAGAGGAGGGTGACAAAATCTCTAGAAACCCTTATCAATAGAAAACACAACTGACTTAAATCTGCATAATAATCACACCCTTGTTTACTGTGTTTTGCTTGATAACCACCCAAGTTGGCTTTCCTTCCCATTGGCACCTTCTCCTGTCTTTGCTGGAGTTTGTATTTAAGGTGGTGGCTTGAACCATTTTAGGGACTTGGTCTTTTTTTTTTTTTAATGTTTTTTGTGTGTGTGTTTACATTTATTATCATTACTTTTCCTTTACTCATGTTATAAACTACAATACTTTAATTTTAATTTAGACAGTTACTTCTCTTACAGAGCTACTACAAATAAAATGTTTCTTTTTTTTTTTTTTTTACTATTTTTGGTGCATTTATTTATTTGTATAGATACAAATACCCACCTGATATCCTTTTCCTATCTGAAGATACCTCTTTTTAAAATCAAATATGGTAAAATATACATAATGTAAAATTTACCATTTTAATAAATTTTAAGTGTACAGTTCTGGGGCATTAAGTACTTTCACATTAGGGAGAAACCAGTGGTACCATCCATCTTTAGAATTTTTTCTGTTTTCAAACAGGAGGTTGAGTGCATTGTGTAAGGGCCTATTTAGCCATAGCTGCCCCACCTCGGTTGAACAGCCATTTTGCTGTTTATGCACTAAAACTTAAATTGACCCTGTCGTGTCCCCCCCCCCCCCCCCCCCCCCCCCCCCCCCCCCCCCCCCCCCCCCCCCCCCCCCCCCCCCCCCCCCCCCCCCCCCCCCGCTCCAAGGGGAACTTACTTAAAACCCAGTCCAGGAAACCAGTCCCAGGTAACAAAGCCCAAATACAAGGGTGGGTCAGGTCAGGTGAAGATAACAGCCCGAATGCAGGGATGAGTTGGGTCAGGTGGAGACATCCAATCAGTAGAGTGCGCATACTGTCTCCCTAGCTACCAAGGAGTGTGGGCCCCGCCTTTTGGGACCCTTTTGGGCACCAATTCTGGCCGAAGTGATAAGATAGTTCAAATAGCTACTATAGGGTAAACTGTAATTCAATTGGCCACCCGTGTGTGACCTAGCATGACTGTGCAGCTTTCTCTGTGTGTTACAATCTCATTGGCCACCTGTGTGTGGCCAGGCCCAACCACATGGCCTTGGCTCTATAAAAGTTAGTCTGTAAGGCAGGGAGAGGTTGCATCTTTGTAAGAGATGGCCCTGACCCGGTCAGTTTGATTCCTGATGCTTGGTACGAAATAAAGCTTTGCTTGACCTTCGCTTTGTATCAGCCTCGCTCTTTTAATCACAGACCCATTATTGGGGGACCTAACACATCGAACAGTTGCTTCTCATTCCTCCTCCCCCCTCAGCCCTCAGGGACCATAATTCTACTTTTTGTCCCTAAGAATTTCACTATCTAAAGACCTCATGTAAGTGGAATATTGTAATATCTGTCCTTTTGTGTTTGGCTTGGGTCACTTTGTGTAATGTCTTCAAGGTTTCATCAATGTGGCGTGTGTCAGAATTCCTTCTTTTCAAGACTGAATAATATTGCAGTGTTTACATACACCACATTTTGTTTATCCATTCATCCATCAATGGACACTTACACTGTTTCTATATTTTGGCTATTTCAAGTAATGCTGTTATGAACATGAGCACAAAAACATCTCTTCAAGTCCCTGCTTTCAATTACTTTTGGTCTATACCTAGAAGCAGAATTGATGTAGGAAAGACAATGTTAGAGTTCAAGGCTAATGGCCAAGAGAGAATTCTTGAGACATCTTTGGTGCAAAAAGGAAGCTTTTTTTTTGTTTGTTTGTTTTGTTTTTTTTTTTTTAACACAGGGACAGGACCTGTGGACAGAAAGAGCTGCATTGGAGACATGAGGAGTGGCCCATTATATACTTTCAATTTGGGAGGCAGTTAGGGATAGGATTAAGTCTCTAAGGAATTTTGGAGGCAAGATTTCCAGGACCTTGAGCGGGCTAGCTATCACTGAGAAAAGGTCATTTATTACCATCTAATAAAACCTTAGTCATGAGACCTATGGGTGGGCCATATTCTTGGGGGATGATTGGGGGGTGATTGCCAACACATATCTTGAAGGGTTAGAGATAAAAGAAGTTTCTTAAGGAGTTTTTATGCATTAAAGTAGATTTAAAAGTATCCTCGAAGTGGGAGGCGGGGTTCAGGCTAGATTGCCTTTTGTCCTTAGCAAGGTATTAACACTGAAGCAGTTGAGTTCTCTGCTGGTTGCAAGAACTTGTCAGTGGGCTCCAGACAGTAAGGAAATTTAATAATTTAATAATTATTTAATAATTTAAAAGGAAATTTAATAATTTTTCTTCTGCCTTTGTTTCTCACATAAGAATGGCTAGATCTTATAATTATATTTTAATTTTTTTAGGAACTGCCATATCGCTTTCCACAGCAGTTACATATTCCAACCAGCAACGCACAGGAATTCCAATTTCTCCCCATCCTTGCTAGCACTTGTGATTTCCGGTTTATTTATTTATTTATTTAAAAGATTTTATTTATTTATTTGACAGACAGATCACAAGTAGGCAGAGAGGCAGGCAGAGAGAGAGAAGAGGAAGCAGGCTCCCCTCGGAGCAGAGAGCCTGATGCAGGTGTTGATTCCAGGACCTTGGGATCACGATCTGAGCCAAAGGCAGCAGCTTTAACCCACGGAGCCACCCAGGAACCCCTATGCCATTCTTTAAAGAAAGAATCTACTTTTTCATTTTAAAGTGCATGAGAAACTTTGTGTATAAATACTCTCATGCTTGAAATAAGTATAATTTAAATAATCTCAGCTGAAGAAAGATACTACCTTATATTTAGTGAATAAGGAGGCTGTTTTAAGCATCCCTAGACAGGTTTATGTAGTCAAATTAACATTTATTAATTCCTATTTTTTCTTGTGGTCTTTTTTTGGAGGAGAAGTACAAGTGTTCCAATAATCTGAACAAATAATTTAGACAATTCCAGATGCACAATAAATTTAAGAGGTTAATGAACAGAAAGAGCTTAATCCTCCATATCCTGCTGCCTAAATTGTGTCCGCTTATTTCTTTCTTAGTTCTTGCTAAGAATCCTAATCTGCTAATTGATCTTGGTATTTTTTGTACTGATAATCCAATGGAAGGGATATAAAATAATATTGTATCTCTCACTTTTTAAATTGATCACTGGATGCTCATAGTCAAGTTGAAGGTTTCCCTGCACAGTGTCCTACACCTATTATAAAACAGTGGTTCCCAGACTCTCTCAGATCATGGCATCTTTAGCATCCCAACATTTTTTTTTTCCCCCACAACACTTTGCAGTCAAAAAACAACAAAAAAAATCAAAACAAAAAAATAAACAAAAAAGTAATAGTTCCATTTATTGAGTTGATCCAAAAAAGTTAACAGTTTATTTCGATGATGTCCAATCGATGTCACTCAGTTTTCCTTAAAATTTAAAAAAAAATCCCATAATTCTCCTGTTAGTTTATCTTGGTGCCCCAAGGGACTTTGGCACACAGTTTGGGAACCATAGTTTTGAAAGTTATAAACTGAATGGAAATGATAGCAGGAGTAGAAGTCCTGTTAGAACTATTTTTTTTAGCCCTTAGAGAGCATCTTTTTCCTCATTAGGCAGCAAACTCTGCCCTATGTCATAACCTTTCAACTAAATTTTCTTGGAGTTGAGCTGAATAAAAGATCTGTTAATGTATGTAATAGATAAGAATATAGTAATGATGACTTCAGTCATGGTTATTTTTTAACAACTTATGTTTAGAAGAAAAGTAAAAATATTTTTAAAAGGGTAATGGTTTTAGTGTAATTAGCAGAGAATAATAGAGTGATTTGATAGGGCCACACAGTGTTGTGTAACTCTCAGTAATGTTTTAAATCTGGCTGCAGAACATGACTGTTGTGATCTAGTCTTTATGTAGATTCCCTGCTGAAGATTTAATTTATTTGGCCTCTTGAGGAACACATTTGGCATTGTAATATGTTTTGCTTCCAGGTTTCATCTCCAAGGATGACTTGATGAGATTGCACATAAATTTATTTTCAAGGCAAACTCTTTTCCTTATAGGGAGCTATTTATATTCATCCCACAGAGATGGAAAGTAATATAATAACAACCAAATATAGATATTCAGGGAGTGAAAGCCTCATAGATCTTGTATATGTGGTCATCTCATACATAATTTTATTAATCACTACTCCTATGAGATAAGAAATTTCAAGAAACTTAACTAGGAAATAAAATATGGTGGTTTATATCAAAGAAAAATTTAAATATCTTATCCACCACTAAATATCTACATGGTGAATCACTAGAAAAAAAAAAAAAAACAGCACCATAAATTTGGGGAATACACTAAACCAGGTAGAGTTTGTTTTCTTCTTGATTTCTGACTCTCAAAGGCTACTTACATTGATCTCTTTGTGACTTTTTTTCTTGTTAAAATATACAGAATTAATTAAGCAGATTCATAGAGCTGAATGACAAAATTGTATTAGGAGATGCATTGGGACTCTATGTGACCTTATCAAGTGAGGTGAGCCATTCATTAATTCAGATGATAGAGCTTATTATAATAATCTTTTACTTGTGCGATTGTTGAGCATAACCACTTTCTCATATTTGCATATACATATTGAGATAATATCATTTCATTAATTTTTGTACTAAACTTTAATCCTTGTCAAGAATAATTCTGAAAGTTTTAGGTTACAGTTAATTTAACTATATACTTGTGTATTATCTTCACATATGCTTGAAAATTTATATGCAATCACAGTAAGCTGTGATTAATAAACATATCTATTAATAAACATATCTATTAATCATATACGTATTTATGTAAATATGTAGCACCACCCTTAGTATGTATAGGACATTCAAATCTGCTATGTTCCTTCCCTGTCTTAAATTTTACTAATGATATGTCCACCATTTTTTGTTTTATTATTTTCCCCACCTATGCCTCAGTCCTTACAATCTATTTTCCTTATAGCAATCAGAAAATACACAAAAGTGACACCAATATTCCTGGCTTTTGCTTTATAAAAGAGACTATATAATATTGAAAAATTTCTTTCTCTCTTTCTTCTTTCTTTCTCTTTCTTTCTTTCTTTCTTTCTTTCTTTCTTTCTTTCTTTCTTTCGTTCTTTCTTCTCTTTTATTTCTTAAGGGAGGAAGTAGGGGCAAAAGTGGAGCCCGAGGTAGGGCTCAATCTCATGACTCTGAGATCATACCTGAGTAGAAATCAAGAGTTGGACACTTAACGAACTCAGCTGCACAGGTTCCCCTAGAAGATTGTTTCTAAACATAAACTGGAAAATGTTACTCCATGCTCAAAAGCCTTCAGTGCCCTTCATCATAATCTGAATGAGAAAAACAAAACAAAAGAAAACAATTCAAGAACCTACAAGGCCTTCCGTGATCTGTTCTAGTTTCTCACTAATACTTTGTGTACTTTCCAACCACCAGTGCCTTGCTAGCTCTCCTCCAATCTCAATGACCTTTTTGTATTTTAAGGACCAGTTAGGCTTAGTGTCAACTCAGGTCTTTTTCTCACATTTTGCCTCTGCCAAATTGCTCTTCTATCTGATATCCGTGTAGATCCAGCATCCCTTGATCTTTATCTGCTAAAGTATCTCCTTGTCTAGGACTTCTTCAGTGACCAGCTGATCTAAAATTATCCTGATTGTAACTTTCTCTTCCTTTCCCCTCAGAGGGCTTATCACTACTTCATAGTTATAATTTGTATATTATGTATTATTTCTTTTTTCTGCCTTAGGATTATGGGGGTCATACCTATCAATGTCCAAAAACAAAGCAAAATAAAACAAAACAAAACAAAACACAAAACCCTTAAGAATAAGTGGGGCATTAAAATAACTAGAAATATATACTTTCTGAAATACTCATCAGTTGACAAAATTGGTTTTATTATATCGAGTCTCTAAAATAGCTCTATTCAAAAATTATTTTCCAAAATACAATTCTTTCTAAAAATAAAAATAACGTATAAACATGAATATTAACACTGAAAGAATTCTTTATATTTTTAAAAAATAATTTATTTGTTCATTTGACAGAGATCACAAGCAGGCAGAGAGGCAGGCAGAGAGAGAGGGGGAAGCAGGCTCCCTGCTGAGCAGAGAGCCCCATGCGGGGTTCCATCCCAGGACCCTGAGATTGCGACCTGAGCCGAAGGCAGAGGCTTAACCCACTGAGCCAGCCAGGCGCCCCTTCTTTATACTTATTATTTGAAGATTAAAAGTAACATGAGGAATAAGTTAATTCACCACATATTTCAGTATTTTAATCAATGTCATAGTATATTCTGTCTCTAATACAATGTCAATTGTACTACAGGATTCTTCTCACAGATTGAGATTCCAAGGTAAACTAAAACTTTAGACTTAAATCTTGTTCTCCATTAGTACTCTTATTTTGTTTGATTTTTTGCCTTTGCTTTTGTAGGAATTTCAATGTCTTCCTGTCTGCATGTTATGTTTTTAATATTTTCAATTTGCTAAAATTATATGCTTTCAAAGCTATATTTTGTGGAGCTCCATTCATGATATACTTGTTTTGATTAAAGACATTCAGTTAGTTTTGACAAATGCAAAAAAAAAAAATAGAGTACTTTATTACAAATTCAGTATCAATGCCCTTTACTTAGATTTATTGAAAGTTGGCTTTTCAAAATTTCATATATGTTAAAAGTCTAATTAGTGATGGATAGCAAATGGAAAATGTATATATTGCCTAAAATTATTTTGTTTTTTTAATTTTGATTAAGTAAAATATCCAGAATATTATACAAAATAAACATAAAATGTTTTGCTAAGAGTCAACATATTAACAATAGTATCTTCACTTTTCATACATGAATAAACTTAAAAGGAAAAAAAATAATTAATTTGGAAGAACAATCACTTTTTTATAAGAAAATTTATGTTATGGAGAGTTATATAAAAATGAACTTCCTAGAACTACGTCTGTTAAATCATTGATTTCAGGCTTAGTCTTCTAAAAATTTTCGAAATAAATGGTAGATTTCTTCAGTAGGTTTGTGTCTTCTGATGTTCCCATAGTCCGTAATATTATCATGGCCTCCACAGGCAATGGTAAATGTTGACTAATGTTTTGTTATATGCTGTCTTAGTCTGTGTTCCCTTGGCAAGCCAACCTGAGGCAAAATTCATGCAATAACATTTTACTGGCCATGAAGTCCTATGGACGAAAGGAGGAAAGGAAATGAGAATGAAGCTGGAAAGGGCGCAAAATAATTATAAAGAATAACTTTAGAACAAGCAATTTCTCTTTTTTCTCAGACATCTTCAAAGAGGTTTCTTCTCTAGCTGCTTAGCCTGGGAAAAGTAGGGAGAAAAATGATCCGTATAACAAATCTCCCACCTTCAATGTTCACCCCAGTGAGCTTCAACTCCTTTGAAACTATGGTGACTGTTGAGGAAACTGCATGGACTTCACTGACAGTCAGAAACCCAGTGGAAGGTTAGGAAGGCCTCTCAGCATAGGTTAGAACTGAAGCACTGATAGGATACATCCAGTGGGTTTCTCAGTCTTTTGAGGTGGAGGTGGGAACAGTAATGGTAACTTTATCAGGCATTAGGTGCCACTCCACTCTGAAAGCAAGGCCGGGGAGCAGAGATTAGATAATTCATAAACTGAATTTATACAATCTATTCCTTGTACAATTCAGATCTTTTCATACTCTGCTGAAATATTCAATACTCACTTTCAATTCTTCCCTGAGAATAAGGGTGAAAGTACAAAGTCTAAGTGTTATTGTGAGTTGCTATATTCTTAAACAAACAAACCAACACAAAAGAAACTTCAAAGATATTAAAGGAAGCTTCAGTTTGCCAACTGAAGCTGTTATCTGGGTTCTTGATGGATAAGATGATCCTGATCTTGATCCTTAAGCATTGTGATTATTAAATTACTTTGAAATTGGGGAATTGTGTTTTATACAATTGACATTTTCAGTTGTTACAAAACAACGGAGACATCCCAGGGAATTTGTAAGGTTCCATGCATATCTCTTTTTGAACTTCGTGTGTAGTAGGAGCTATATATATCTTCTCATGGTTATCAAGATAGACCACTCCTCCCATATCAGGTTCACCAGAATTAGAAGCTCAGAGTTCTTCTATCTTTTTTAACCACTTGGAAAATAGTACCTCTAATTTAGCAAAAACTAAAGCGGTATGGGAAACACAAATTTTAAAAGTGAGTAGTAACTGGGACTAATGATAAGGAGGTAGTCTTACCTCTCCTCCATGCTTCCAAGACCTAAATATCAGCTGATGGTTCAATGTGTAAACCATATACTAGAAAACAATACCCTTGGATTTTTTATCTGAGCTGGTTCCTTAACTGAGCCTTCATTCTAACAGTGTAATAGAATGTAATTTGTAAGATCCATGAATCTTGTGGTCATTAATTCATCATCATACCTCTTTTTTGATAAAGTGGGTATCTTGGCCTGAGGCAACATCACATGAAATATTCTGTTGAGATTTCAGGTATTTTGTAAGCCCTAAGATGATGGTGGTGATGGATGTACTGTGGAAAAAAAGACAAATGTATACCCACGTGTACATGTTTTCTGGAAAAGGAAATTACTGTTCTCTCCATGACAGAAGGGGTCATATTTAATTGGCCTGTCTCCAAGTGGCTGGATAGATATGCCAAGTAATAGTGCCACATGGAAGACTCTGCAATAGTCTCTACACTTATCAGGTGGGGCAGTCATCAATGGTAGCAACCAGGTCAGCCTTGGTGAATAGAGACCCATTTTATTAGACCCATGAATAGCCTTAATCACTTCTGTTATGACCATTCTGGTCATAAGCCCCTTGTGCATGTGTACCTTGTTTGAAGAAATCTCCCTGGATATCTTTGATGGAAATGACCATTAGTTAGACATACCTGCTTGCTTTGTGCCCATGCACATGCTTCTTCCCCAGACTTCTTAGCCCTAACTCACCAGTCATTTTTAGTTGGGAACTCTGACCAATGAGCCAAGCCACCAACAAAACCTAGAAATCAGTGTATATCACTACCTCTTGCTACCTCACCTGCCATGGGAATAAATAATTGAAATTCAGTGTCATAGCTCTGCTCTTTGGGAGGAATCGCCTTACTGCTGACTCTAGAGCCAGCCCTGATAGGAGCTAAAATATGGCAGACGTCCATTATGAACTTGCACCAACATTTTAGGCTATCTCATTTGTTACCGAGGTCTACTCTCCTCCTTTTTTTTTTTTTTTTTAACTTTTTTCTTTTTTTCCCTTTTTTGAGAAAGGCAGTTTTTTAAGAGAGGCAATTGTGGGCAGAGTGAGACAGAAACAGAGAGAGAATCTTAAGTAGGATTCATGCCCAGCACAGAGACTGATGAAGGGCTTGATCTCACAATCCTGAAATTATGACCTGAGCCAAAATTAAGAGTCAGATGTTTAACCAACGGAGCCCACCCAGGAAGCACTACTCTCCCCCTTTAGTGTTACATCTGAAGAACTTTCCATAGCACACTTCACCTTCTAACATCATGTTATTTGCTTGTTTATATTTATTGCTTTTATCCTTACTGTATAACTTAATAAGGGTATTTGTAAAAAAAAATTGTTATTGTTACCTGATGGGCCCCTCTTACATAAAAAGTGGGTGGTTTATAATATGTCTTCAATAAATATCTGCTTAAAGAGTGAAAGAATACATCAACTCTGATTCATCTCTTTGCTTCGTTTTTCTTCATAGTACTTATAACCCCATAATATTATATATTATATATTAACGTGGTTTTATTCTGCCTTTCCTTCCTCTACTAAAATATGAAATACATAAAGATTTGTTTACTTCATTTAAAGAATTACCTACAGCACCTATAAAAGTGCCTGGTTAAAGAAATACTTTTTGAGTTAATTAGCGAATGCACCATGATTTCTTAATCCCTGACTGTATCACCAAGTGATATCTGACACAGTGCATGGTGTATAAAAGGTGTCCAGTGAAGAAGTTGTAACATAAAAGAAACCCATCAGTTCTAAGTAGCATCCAAACTAAAACTGGCCTCTTGCACTATTTTGGTTTTCCAGCAGGTAAAATTCAAAGGAACCTAAAATGATGGCTTTGACTTTTTAAAGTTGTTTCTCAAAAGTTGCAAAGAAAAATTCTGATTATCAGCCTGAAAAATTGGAAGGGCTCATTTCTTTTATTTATACACAGCTTGTGTTTGTTTGTTTGTTTTTTCTAATCCTGTAATTTATGGTTAGGGTTTTCAGGATTCCTATTATTTTGTTTCTTTGGAAAAAAAATAAAACCAACATCTTATGAAATTACATGGGAAGAGAGGAGGCCCTTTTGTTAGCATTACTGTATCTCACAGTAGGAAAGAGTTAATTTTTTTTTAAAGATTTTTAAATTTAGATGATAGAGATCACAAGCAGGCAGAGATGCAAGCAGAGAGAGAGCAGGAAGCAGGCTCCCCGCTGAGCAGAGAGCCCGATGTGATGCATGTGGGGCTCCATCCCAGGACCCTGAGATCATGACCTGAGCCAAAGGCAGAGGCTTAACCCACTGAGCCACCCAGGCGCCCCAAGAGTTAAGTTCTTAAAGGGAGGTATTTTTTAAACCCCTGTTGTACTTCATTATATACATATCTGACAGAGAAAATCTGGCCAGAGGATGATCATAGACAATTTCCCCCTTGTTCCTTGGAAGGTGAATAAGGAGTTAATTTTCATTTTTGACATATTGAGATTTTGAATCTATTCTCTGCAAGTTCAGTTGAAAGAAGTCTAATCTCATGGTATCATTTGAGGACAGCTCTATGAATATTTGTGACAAATGAATCTTTTATTTGCCTTGAAAATTATGATTCAATTTCATGAAATGAAAAAAATTTATGGATAATATTTAATCACTACTGTCATACAAAAGCTAAGCTGTCAGCAGGATGCTATGACACCGAGAGTTAGTCACTTCCAGCTGAGAGAGGATCCACACAGCTTCTAATGGCTTAGGGAACTGTGACTTGATATTCTGGCTCATTTAATAGATTCGTTTTGTTTCTTGTTCTATGTGAAATTCTATGTTTGATACTGGCCTAAGTAAATTTTTTGAATATTTGAATGCTATGACACTCTTTAAGTTCCTATTTTTAAAAAATGAGTGCAGAAATAAATTCCCCAAATTTAAAGAAATGGTCTTAACTATGGGCTGACATGAATATAATTTTAACCATAAAGTTTAATGAGATGTTTTGTTAAATAAATGAACATGTGATTATTTGCAGATATATATGTCTAGTCTTGTGGGTAGTGTGGTTACATATCCTCTATCTTTGAGGAATTTTCTCTCTAGAAAGGAAAGTGAACAAGAGAGAAAACACTGTAGCAATAAAATGTAGCGCATGGAACTACTTACATGTGAATGGATATGGTAGAGACTAAGGACTGTAACATTGATTTTAAATATATGTTTTAAGTACGATGATTAAATAAAGTTATTTTGCTTATTTTTCTGTTGTTCAGGAACTTTGTGATATCCATCTGTTTCACTTTTCAAGGTGTATTCTCATTACCACTTTGTTTCTTAGCAAGATCTAGACTTTAATCCAATTGTTCATGGTTTAGTTTCAATTAAATGTCATTCTTTTAAATCTTTGTCCTACTTGATAGTTTTCAATATTTTGACAAAAATTTAGAAAAGATGCCTATTAATTTTGTATATGCCCCAAAACAGGGTAATTTTTTATATAAAATTTGATAACCAATTTAAATGTAAAAATGACAGGCAATTTGCAGAGATTGATGTAACAAGTACAAGTGAACAGGTTAAGAGTAGCTTTTCTACTTGTTCACAAAATATCGACCTTACAAGTAGATAAAAGAGAATTTTTCCTAATGATAACAATTAGACCTTATGACTTAACATATTCAATCTGAAACATTATATTGTAGCCAAGAAAAGATACATATTCTACATAAATTGAAATAGATTATTTAAAGTAATGAGGGGGAGAACTCCCCTCTACTGTAGGCTGGATATGTTACACTATAATTCTCAAATTTGAATATGGATACTCTATTTTCAAAAAAAATGGAATAATAGGATTATTTGTATAGTGACTTAATACTATATCACAAAATGAATGGTTGAAAGAAAGAAATATTGGTAGATAGGCTTGGAAAAGATACAATTACAGAGGAGTAAGCATTGAACTAGGATTTTACACCAGTATAAGAGCAATAAATGCTCAAGAATGAGTCAACAATTCTTTGGTAGAAAAGATGAAGGGAGTATTCCCTGAAGGTTTTTAAGTATGAGCCATGACCAAATATCAGATCTGTTATACAAGAGATTAACAATGTTTAATTGCTTGTAATAAACATTGTTAGATACTCTCCAATTATGAAATTCACTGATTCTATAATGCCTTTAATATACGTCCCTGTAATTACCCCAACCACAATGAAGCAGTAATTCTTATACGAAAATTTCAATATTTTTTCATATTTTATTTTTTCATATTTTTGCATAATATTATCAACGTATGTCTTTTAAACTGTGGTTCATGATAGAATATTAATATACTCTATTTCAAGATCTTTTTTCTTAGGAAAAGTTCATATTGTATTTAATAGATATATGCATTACATACATTAGTATGTTCATTACATGCAAATTTAAATATTTTTAAACTTTAATTGCCACTCTTACTTTATATACATTAGGACTTGAGTTTTGTTAGGCTTTCTAATCACTGGTCATAAAACCGACAATTTAAATTCTTGCTCTTTTTAGCCACATGCCCTTTGACAGTATATTCAACCATCCTGTAAGTCCCATTCAAGTTGTATAGTTTCCAGAAAAATTCTGGGTACATACTGACACTAAATGCTATTTTCTTCTCATTTCTGAATCTCTACCATGCTTACTGAAGAATCACTACATCATTACCTTCCTATTTTCTTACTTTTTTTTTTTTTAAACATCAGTGAGGGTAGGGGAAAGGGAGAGTCTTAAGCAGGCTTCATGCTCAACACAGAGCCCAGTCAGGAGGCTCAATCATGACCTAAGTGTCGAGTTACACACTTAGCCGACTGAGCTACTCAAAGTTTCATGTGAGGATGATAAATTAATGATCCCTGAACTCGATGTACAGGGACTTAAGCACTAGTTATGACTTTACTTCCATTTAGCTGTATAGATTAAAAAATGTATTGAAACTTTCTGTGTGACAGGATTCTCACCTACACAATAAACACCTATTTCACTCATAAAAGATTGTATAACCCTGTTTTTAACCTTTTTTTAAAATAGATTTATCGATTTATTAGAAAGAGAGAGAGAGAAGAGGCAGAAGGAGAGGGAGAGAAAGAATCCTCAAGTAGATTCCCTGCTGGGCATGGAGCCCAACTCGGGGCCTGATCCCTCACTGGACCTGAGACCAAGATTCAGATGCCTAACTGACTGAGCCCCCTATGTGCCCCATATAACTCTCTTTTGTCTTAGGATCATTCTCATATTGTTGACTTGCGTGGTTCTAGAATATAAATTCCTCCTGAAATTATAGATCTTATAGTTCCTTGTTTTTCCCATAATGCTTAGCAATTAACTATTTACATAATTTCCATTTGTACTTCTTCAATAAGTATGATGTCAAAGTCTAATATTAACAATTATTTTAGAGTTTCATTTATTATTTACATTGGATGGAACTGATATATTTTTATGTCTCAAATCATTTCAATCTTGACTCTTATATTTTCTTTAATTTTTTTTTCAGAATATTGGTAAGATTATTTTAACCTAAGTCTTTTGCTGTTCTGAGATTTTTGTGTGAATAATATATTTTATCTATCTTAAAAATATTTTCTGGTATAAACATTGGTTTATTTCTATGAATTTATCTGTATAATCATGTTGGGAAATAAGGAACTCTAAATACATTCTTTCACTCATTAATTAAGTGGATTCCCTTGTAATTCTCCAATTTTGAGTCTTGGCCCATTTTCTGCTTAAAAATCCCTGCTCCCATGAAAGGGAGATATTGCATACTTGCTTTGATAAAATAACCAGACATGGCTGCTGTAGAGTTACCACCACTAAAAAAATCTTTGTCCATTTTGTGACGTTGTTTCAAGCATTTGTGCCTATAGATTCACTGTTGAAAGATGTAGTGTGATTTGATGTCATCCAAGACATTTTATACCACTCTTGCTTCTGCAGAATATTTTCAGTCTATAGAAAGAACAAACAGAGAATAGTTTTTCAGTATCTCAGTTAGCTATGGTTGCCCAGTGCCACTCCGGACCAGGTTTCTAAAGTTGCAGGCCTTTCTCTTTTCAAACATAGTTAAAAGCCTTAGCATGAGTTTAGTGACTTTCTATCAGTTATTGCCAGAAATCTCCACAGAATTTCATTGGCATACAAAGTAAGCATTTATTTATCATTTACCTGTGGCCGACTGGAATAGCTCCTCCAGCCTCCGCGGGGCTGAGTAGCTGGACTTCTGGGTGTGGGTCCAGTTGAGCCTGACTAGAAAGGTCCGGCTCTCCATAAATTCATTATGGGTGAAGGGATAGCGGCTACCCAAGCTTTTCTTATGAGGGTGACAGATGAACAAGATGGAAGCATCAAATGTCTCCTAAAGCTTACACTCAGAAGTGACACACTGTCACCTCTGCTAACATTCTTTTGTTCATAAAAGTCAAACTGAATAGCAACGGAGTACAGGAACAGGGATATATAATCCAACCATAGGGAGGGACAGCAAGGTGTATGTACGTTTTTATAAAATTTAAAGGTACTTTTGATGGAGGGATACAACACAAAAACACTAGGAAAGATCAAAACCAGAACTCTAGGACTTGCGGTTCCAAATGAGAGAACAGTTCCAGGCAGGACCACGTAGGGGCTTGTACCTGGGAATAGGATAATGGCAAGCTGAAGTTACAAGGGAACAGCTTGTGTCTAACAAACTGGGTGTGTTTAAGTAAGTTTTCCAGGTTTCCTATGAACTGACCAACTTGAATAATTTCTTAGACTCCAATGCATAGGAACTGACATTATCTGACAGCTGACCCCAGGGGAATTAGGGTAGATGCATACTGGCCTGGACTATGAGGACCCAATGATGGAAGTGGTTGAGGTGTGAGCTTAACTGCTCAGAAGAGAAGAACTGACTGGCCTCTAGCCAAGAGCCCAAAACTCTGTCAAGACAGCTTTTAAATAAATAAAAATACCTACATTGACCCTTTAAAGTTTTGTCATAAGTTTTAGATTATTTATTTTGGGTAATTTAAGTGGCCATATTGCAGAGAAGCATTTCACAGGGTAGAGTACAAGTTGTCCTAAACAGGGTAGATAACATTTTATTATGAGAGTAAAAGATGGAAAACAAATAGAAATATACGGACCTTTTGAAAGCTAGCTAACAACCTGATCATATCGTATGGTGTGAGTCAGGAAAACAGACCTGGAATTTCTAAAAAGTCTCTGATGAAATTTTTGGTGTAGTTTTAAAGTGTTTTAAAACTATGAGCTATATATTTTTTATGACAATAATATCTCAGTATATTGCTTGGGTCAATGTGGGAGTCTAGTAATTGCATTTTGTAGGGCATCAACTGATACTTCATTGGTATATATAAAGGTTAGTGGTATGAGTTGGTAACAAAGAGAAAGAAGTGGTGGTACTTAGGTCAGAGACTCAGGGTGGGCAGGCCTGGTGGACAGTTTGAGTAGGAGAAGGCACTGGCGTGTCAGAGCATAGACCAATACAGGGCAGTGGCATCTGGGGAAAAGCAATAATCTTCATTAATTTTTAAAGTGGCACAGTTGATAATAACCTCTACAAGGTTTTCCTTAAGGCATGAGAAATTTTCCTTAAGGATAGCCAGGAGCATAAATGGAGATGAGATTTAGGTAAATTTAAATGGAGGAAACAGAAGTGGGGAAGGGTTTAGGTGGATCTTACATGTGAGTTGGCCAAAAATGCCTTGAATGAAGAAAGATCAATCCCTGAATAAGACACAGAGACCCATTTAGAAGTCTGTCATTTTCCAACTTAAATAGGAGTTCTTTGAGGAACCAGGTAGGTCTCAATTAATCCAGCTGCCTGGGACCTCCATCTGGGTTGATAAAAATTCCACTGAATTACTTTCTTGAGAGCCTATTACACATTCTTGAAGTGAAAGTGACACTCCAAAAGGGTTCCTAGTAAGGCCTTTCATTGTGACTTTATTATACATAGATATACACATAACTTTGTTTTTTATTTTGGGTACCTGTGAAATAAGAGTCACAGGGTTCTTTACCCTAAAAGGGACAACTTGTAGGCAATGGCCCTAAAGTTTGTAAAAAATGTGCAGTTGGAGACATTTACTAACATTCAGTGTTACGATAACGTCTGAAATTTGGACAAGGACACTGACACTGTGTTCCTTTCTTTACCGGGACCTCCTGGTTTAAGGATAGAAAGCAACAACATTCCACTGTGATCCATCACTTATAATGCTGGCAGTTTAACCTGTAACAGCTATGAACTCAAGTGCTGTCCCCTTAGGGGACAACAAAAGAGGACCCCCACATACCCAAGTTGTCTGGCATTAGGATGGTCTCATCCAACACCATGGCATCAGACAAAAGACTGTAGACAGTGGAGGTCATCTCCTCTTGCACGTGAAGCATGTCAGAAGAACCAGGTTGGGCTCCATCCTACATTAAGGAGTCTTTGGTAGCTGCCCCAAATTTGCAGGATGCTGCTTCTATGATCGATAGCACAATGGGTGCCTGAGTATTGAGGGTCGCAGGCTCAGAGTCCATAAAAGCCTCTATCTCCAGAAGAGTCCAGTAGTTGACCTGCAATGTACACGCTAACCATAATATAGCACAAGGACCAATAAGGTGGTTTCTTCCACTGGAAGTCTATCAGCAACTTATGGCCATGACAGGTAGTCTAGAGATTCCAGAAGGCATGAAAGGTTTCTAAAAGCCTCGACAGTGAAGGAGTCTCTGAGAGCACTACTTGTGTGCCTTTTGATTTTAATGTGGACAGTTTCTAGAGCCTTTATTTGGAGGTAGCCCCATTTAAAGAAGACTTACGTGTAAGTGAGATTAAGTAAAATGTGTAAATGAGGAATATGTTGCCTACAGAATCCAAAATGCATTAAAATATATTAGACTTGTATGTCCTCAGTGCATGTGTCACAGGAAGCTCCTGGGGAGGAGAATGCATCATTGCAACATCATATCTGTGTTCCTGGAGAAAGGGGAGATAGCCAAGATCTTACATGCAGAAGCTGTATGACAAAGCTATGGAGCTGTAACAGGCGTAGTCTAGGAATATTGTCAGAGGGGAAGGCAAACTGCAGATACTGCTAAAATAGGCAAAAGTATAGTAACAAAATATTTATCCGTTGCTGATGTGATGGAGCTAATAATTTCAATAATAATAATAATAGGGTGATGGATATGGAGCCTTAATGGATAGGATCATAGCCTTAAGGGTATATTAATCCACTCCACCATGAGGTATCATTTATTCTTTTCAGGTTTAAAATTGGACAAAAGTCAGGAATGGAGAAGTAGTGGAGACAATTACCTGTTCATTAATTAGATATTATATAATGTCTTAATCCTCAAAGGCCCTATTTTAATTTATATTGGGCCATATTAACATTTTAACTGGAAGTCCACGGAGTCCCATTTTATCAAGCCATTTTGTAAGTGCCAAAGACTTAATTTAATTTTAATTTATTATTCATTGTGTCAGAGTGTTTATGGGATATTTTAGGGCAAGGCTTACAATGATTATGAAATTTAGGCAAGGCTCAAGTTATAGTGAGGCTTACCTATTTTAACTCTCTTTTATATTTAGTTACTCTCCTAAGGTTACAGAGGGTACTATGCTTAAATTAGTGAGGTCTGTAGGTCTAACTGTAATTTAAGCATATGAAACTTTGCCAATTCGTGTATTTTAGCAAATGTTAAAGTTAAATCTGAACCTCTCTTGTAGAAGTGCAAAAGCTAATCAGCAACCCCCCCAACCTTTTTAAATCTTTTTCTTAAGTAAATCTTTTGGTAAGTTTTGTATTGCTAATTGGTCAACTGGGGACATTAATAGCATGTATGTATGTGTTTCTCCCCTATACCCAGGTTTCCTTCTTAATATACAGGGTTTTCATTATTTTGTATTGCTTGGGGTTTCTACCTTCCTGAAGGTCCAGTTTTAATTTCTGTCTCCGTCTGATAACCACTGGGTTTTTATGTGCTTTTACGAAAGTGTTCTTGGCGAGGGGTGGACTCCCTCATAGGCAGCCCTCCCGGTTCCAGGGCTTGCCAGTCTACCACGGAGGAAAGAGTGTCTGACTTAGCCGTGGCAGCCTCTCCCTGGGACAGCACTGTTTGTCTTTTCGACTGAAGTATCAACCCCTTTGCCTGTCGATTTGCAGGGGTATTTACTAAGGTCACTGCACGGTGACTAGAAGTTTTATATATTTTAAGCATCTGTGTAACTTTGACAGGTATTGGGGGGATAAGAAGGGTACAGATGATTGTTGTCTTGCTTCAGAGAGCCGCTTTACAGTTCACCTTGGGCAACTGGTCTCCGGAGGTGCAGCCCACCATACCCTGAAGGTGGGACGTACAGTTCCCTGGCAACATTAAGGTATACAGCAGGCACCCTCCCCCGAGCTACATCCTCAAAGAGTCAACAAGTTATTTCTCTACCATTGGGGAATGCAACAACATCTTCCTCTATAGGGGTTGTCTGAAACTCATATAGAAAGCACGGTTCTGATCCAAATAATAATGAAGAAACACAAACTCTAGAAAAATGATGGAGTCCTAAAACGTGCCTCTTCCAAACACAAGCCAGACCTAAAAACACACAGGAATGCCCACCTCCAGAAAGGAGGCTGATGTAGCCTATCACTTCTATTGCCCTAAAGTGAACCCCCACCTGGTCTAGTGTCTAGCCTCCAGAGTTCAGATAATTAGCACTGGTCATTTGCATATTCTGATGCCAAGGACATTTGGCTAAGGAGAGATGTGGCAACCACAGGAAGACACAAGAGAAGACAAGATGAAAGTACAGGCTTACCAACAGGAGGGTCTTTCTGTCTCAAGCTCGTGTTGAGGTTGTCTGGAACCAATTAGTAAGCCAAGGGTAGTCTTCCCACAAAGCTACAAAAGTGTCAGTGGTAATGGGCCTACCATCCTGCTCACAGCACCAATTGTTTTGTAAGGTCAGAAAAAATCTTTTTAATTGAAAGACAAAGATGGTGGGATAGGCAAAAGGCGGAATTCAGTTACTTGCAGCTCTAAACCAAAGAAGGCTGTCACATCGCTGGGGGTGGGGGGTGGACCCTCAGATAAGGTTACACCAAGGGGGAACTATAGGAAACAGCTTATGGAAAAAAGGTGGGGTGGCTTTAGACAGGTTTCCAGAACTTTGTGGTTTGGCTAATTTGAAAAATTTCCTAGGTTCTAGGCACTTTTATTTTCTGATAACTGCCCTTGAGGTCATTAAGTCAGCTGCATAGTAGCCCTGGGTGTGAGAACACAAAGAGAAGTAGTTAATCAGCTGTTCTAGAAGGGGACTGACTGATGAGGGCACCTGGGTGGCTCAGTTGGTTAAGTTTGATTTCTTGATTTTGGCTGAAGTCTGGTCTCAGGGTTTTGAGATTGAGGTCTCCTTCAGTCAGGGAACAACACTGCTCCAGGTCACACATTTTCCCGAACAGCTCTACTTGGTGAATGAATGAGATCTTAGGATACAAAGGACTTGCCCTTTTGGACTTAGAAGGGGGCATTCCATAACTCCCGACTGACTAGTTTTGCTGAGGCTTTATCAGGGCTGAATCTCAGCATGACTCTTTCCTTGTCCTGATACTGCTTTCTTCACTGTTTCTTCATATATAGGGATCTCTAATAAACCTCATGCATCCCTAAGTTTGCTTCTGCTTCAGGAGAGCACAATCCAGGTATCGAGTAGGAAAATTCCAGAAACTATGGTGAAAGTCCTAATTCAGATCTTGTTTTAGGTATTAACAATCTCAGGAAAACTCAAATGGGTGAGATATTTTTACCAGAAATCAAATATGCATAGTCCATGTACAGTCATTGTCCTTATCAGAATTAATTTGAAAGTCCAAAGTCTCATCTAAACCATAACATTTATTAGTGGGTCTTCATTCATCAATTCATTTATTCATTAACTCTTTAACTCTTTCACTCATTCACTCATCTAAGCACTTACATAATATGATAACTGTCTTGTTAGGCATAAGGATATGGAGATAAATCTATAATATTTTTTTATCAAGGCATTTAAATGTGAAAGAGATTTTAAAACAGTATGTGTATTAGATTTTTATAGGTCCTGTAACAAATTACAACACAGTTAATGGCTTAAAACAACAAATATATTATCTTACAGTTCTGGAGGTAAGAAGTCCAAAATTAGTGTCACTGGGCAATAGTTAAGATTTTGAGAGATTGTTCTCTTTTGAGAGCTCCAGAGGGAGAATTGGTTTCCTTGCTTTTCCCAGGGCCCAGTGGTAGTCTGTTACCTTTGATTCGTGTCTTCTTCCTCACGCCCTCCAATATTCATCTTCTCCTGTCACATCTACTGCTTACGCTGATAATCTTGCCTTCTGTTTATGACTATCCTTGTGATTATATTGGCTCCAGGTAATCCAAAATAACCTCCTCATATCAGAATTCTTAATTTATTCATATCCCTAATGTCCTTTTTAACATTTAAGGTAAAATTTGCAGGCTCTGGGGATTAGAAAATGGACATTTTGGGGGCCATCAATACTCATCCCGCTATAGTGTATAATTAGGTAGGTAAAACAACAATAGGTACTAAACGAGAATATCATGTTACTGAGAGTATTCTCAGCTATTGAGGAGGGTGCTGATGCTGGGTCATTAAGACTTGGTGAAATTATGATTTTTTTAAATATAGTTTTAAAAGATGATTAAAATTAGATGGTGAACGGTGGTACTAGGATGATATGGACTGTCTAGGGTAACAGAGTAGCTCATGCAAAGACAAAGAGACCACGGGAAATGCGAGTGTTCATGGTATTTTAGATATTGGTACTTTTTGATTATAAAGCACACTTTTTTTTTTTTTTTTTACATTTTGTAATTTCTAAAAGATGGCATGTGGGGGTGTCTGGGTGGCTCAATAGGTTAAGTGTCTGCCTTGGGCTCAGGTCATGATCCCAGGGTCCTGGGATGGAGCCCTGCATCAGGCTCCCTCCTCAGCAGGAAGCCTGCTTCTCCCTCTCCCATTCCCCCTGCTTGTGTTCCCTCTCTCGCTGTTTCTCTCTGTCAAATAATAAGTAAAATCCTTAAAAAAGAAAAAAGGAAAGAAATTTGATTTGGCATGGTTTGATTTTGGTTTTAGAAAGATCACATTCACTGTATGGAAAGAAGTGATACTATAGGTGAAGAAAACAGGAGTTTGCCATAATCAAATTGGTAAATGTTGAAGGTCTGAGTGAAGAAAATGGTAGCAATTATTTGATAGTAAGATATAAAAATGGCCCGTTTGGGTAAGTGATATATTGCACATAGTGGGAGTGTTGGGGAGAGAACAGGTTTTAAGACAACCCCCTCCTTTGGGCAATTAGTAGAATGACTGAATTTTTTCAGAGAAGTAGATTAGGGATTTTTTTGGAGAGGGAATGAGAGGGAATCACGAGGAATGGTATGTCTACATCACGTTTAGTGTTAGGGCTATATGTGAAATAGATAAATATAAATATAAATATAAATATCTATCAACATTTGGATATGAGACTCTGAAGCTCGGAAGTGGCATTTTAGATGGAGATCTGGATTCAGTAGTCATTCAGTAGTTACTGATCTTTTAGGCAAAGTTGGGGTAATATGATGCCACGGACATTTCAGATTGATTCTTTTGACTCTTTTTTTTTTTTTTTTTGACTCTTTTGATTCTTAGTTCAGCTTTCTTTCTTGCTCCAGGAGACCCTCCAATTTGTGTTTTATTATGAGATTATTGTCTTGCTTCTTACAGTAGTTTAAGTGCAACAAACTTTCATTTTTCTGCCCCTGAGGACCAATGGTTTGGGCATATGATTTGGATTCAGCCAATCAGTTGCTCCCAAACAAAATTGTGTCTCTAGAGCTGGAGGCACAAAGAGGAGTGGTTAGGGTTCACTTACAGAAAAGAGTGTCGGGGAATGCTGCACCGAGGCCTAATGGGAGCCTACATTGTTGTGGGCAGCCTCGATCAGAATGTTCCTACTAAACAGATCGTTTCCTTACTAGTTCTTGGTTTTGTTTTTACCTGTTTCCAAAACCTGATCTTTGAGTTCACCATTAGTTCTTGAATTCCTAAAATTATTCTAATGAAAACCTTTACTGCTTAGTTTAGCTAGAGTTGACGTTTTTTGCAATCATGTTTGATAAAGAAGGCATATCGAATGAGAAAAAAAAATGGGAGGAGAAATGAGAGCAGTTGATGGTTATTATCAGTTTGAGACTTTTATGTTTCCTAGTAAGAATTCTTCACTTTTAGCCTGAAAGTTTTATATCACCATACTCTCTTTAAACAATACAGCCCAGAGGTAAAAGAGCAAGTATTATAGTCTTGGAATTTTTGAAGCTGATTTGATGAAAAAATGTGACTAACAATACTGATTTTATTATCTGGGAATGTATGAATCTCTTTATATATTTCTTTTCATTACTCATGCATTCATTGAGGAAAGTGTGTATTTAGGGCGCCTGGGTGGCTCAGTGGGTGAAGCCTCTGCCTTCGGCTCGGGTCATGATCTCAGGGTCCTGGGATCGAGTCCCGCATCGGGCTCTCTGCTCAGCAGGGAGCCTGCTTCTTCCTCTCTCTCTTCCTGCCTCTCTGCCTACTTGTGATCTCTCTCTGTCAAATAAATAAATAAAATCTTAAAAAAAGTATATATTCATTTCTGAAAGGTCTTTCAGGCTTACAGATATGAATTAAAATGAATTTTTGTTTTTGTGTTCATTCAGAAAAGAATATAATCAATAGTTCCATAAGTGACTTGATTTATCATTAAATCTGTTTTTCCTTAAATAATACACAGATCCCATTTCAGTATCACAAAAATCAAAGCACATAATTTTTACATTTTTAAAAAATGGAAACACAAATTTTCCTAGATAAAATGAGAAGAATCTGAAACTGGACTATATGTACATTATTTAATTTTCACAAAAGTGTCAAAATATAGTATGAATTTTAATGTTTAGTGAATTATGTTGAGATTTTGTCCATAAACAAACTTTTAGGTTGTTTATAACAGATATATGAACATCCAATCACTTACTATTTTATCTATTATTTTACAAATTTCATTTTGTACCTTCATGTGGCAGCCAGTACATTTAGTACAGAAAGATGAATAGTACACAGATTTTCCCTGTGAAGGGCCCACAATTTGGGTACATGATAGAAATGAACTTAATTATAAGCAATCATGTTGAGAATGAATATGAAGTCAGGAAATTAAGAAAATTTGAGCAATAAATTCTACTGGTTTCAATTGGTACAATGGATTTCATTAGACTATAGATATCTAAGAAATCAAGAATTTTGTCTGCTGAGGAAAGGATTAGGCTATGAATTTTTCAATATTTTCTTACTTTAATTTCAAATTGATTCACCTTTCTTACAATCAAAATATATCACATTAGGCAAAGGAAGCTTAACATAAAGAAAAATTCCTAAGAATTATAAAGCATTATTCAATTTCAAACTTAAGTGACTGAAAAGATGAAATGCAGAGAAAGTAAAAGACAGATGACCTGGAAGGTAATAATACTCAAGGGAAATAGTCCATCAATTTGTAGGTGCCCTTGAATACTCGTTCTTGTGTTTTTGCCATGAGCGATAATCTGGAGACACTATTTTTTTTTTTTTTGCTTTTTTTTCCTATTAAAATAAGACTGATTTTTCTATAATTCCCATTGCCTTACAATTTCATCACTTGAGTTTAAGTAGATAAGTATTCCTTTTAATTATAGCATAAGATGTTCTACTTTTACAATGGTTTAGGGCATACATTAATCACTCACTTTCATTTACATATTTACAATATCACACAGAACACACAATCCTTAAAAGAAGAAAAAGGTTTTTGGACAATATTTGATAACAGAGTTATTTAAAATAAGGAGATTTTGCTAGCAGGAGCAGCCTAAGTCAAACATCAACACCTTGGTTTTAACAAGTAATATAAGTATATGTAGTATTAAAGTTAATCTCTATTCTTAGTATCTTAGATATATTGAGTGATTTTAAAGAACAAAATATTTCATAGAGTCAGACATTTTTCAGTCTAGTTAAAATGTCTGCTGATAGTACATATGCATATGTGTGTGTGTGTGTGTGCACGTGTGTATGCACTGAGAAATATATATTCAGATTTCAGAATATTTCTCTTCCTACTAGATTATGCTTTACACCAAATTCTTGATTCTGTTCAGTAAATTTAAATGTGACATAAAAGCTGTATAACTGATTTTAACTTAAGTGATGAGGCAAATGAAATTAAGTACTGTGTGTGTGAATGTATACTAATATGCCTTTTTTAAATTTGGTTTTGTTTTTCCTTTAAAATCCATAGACAAATCTCTAAACTTTCAGATTCATGGATATTATCCAATACTTCATTATCTATTTCATTTTTATGTGTAAATACTTTGACTGCAAGTCTATAAACATATTTTGGGTTTTCTTTTTTTTTTTTTTTCATTACTATAGGACCAAATTATTACCAGGCTTTGTCACAAGGTTTTTATTTTTCATTTTGATATAGAACCTAGATAACCCCTAAGGAAAAAAGACTTATATGTGGTGAAATGGTTGGAAGGAGCAAGTATTTTATAAAATAACCTCAAAAATCAACAGTGGAGAAAAAAGATTTAAGATAATATAGTCCTAAGTAATTTGATTTAAATTTCTAATTTTAATGATGGGCACGTTTGTGAAAAGCAGAATAGCAAAGTACGTAGGTATGGATTTCCATTATTGACTGGCATAATACATAGTTATTACTATTCTCTTTTATCAGCTAACTAATCTCGGTTATTTTATATATTCTAATCACTTTGCTAAAAACTTAAACAGTATTACTTCATATAATCATCATTATAAACCCATGAGATATTAGGATGCCTGGGTGGCTGAGTCAGTTAAGTATCTGCCTTCAGCCCGTGTTATGATCTCAGGGTCCTGGGATTGAGTCCTCCATCAGGCTCCTTGCTCAGTGCGGAACCTGCTTTGCCCTTTGCCTGTTGCTTCCCCTGCTTGTGTGCTTTCTCTCTCTCTGACAAATAAATAAATAAAATCTTACCAAAAAATCCATGAGCTATTTATTATTATCTCACTTTTCATATGAAGCAATTAAGACATAGAGAGATTAAGACTATCTTAAATCACTTGTCTGATGTTTATCAGCATCAGAATTTGAACTAGGCACTCTAATTATGGAAGAACTTTGTTTCTGTGAAGCTTAGTATGTTGCGGAAAAATAATCATAGAACATACACTCGTATCAATAAGATATGTTAGTTGATGATTCTGGCTAATTAAATTAAAAAAGTTTATTAAAAGGGTATTGTAGAGGTATCATAATTATTGGGAACCTGGAGGAAAGAAGGCTTCATGGAAAGTGATGACAAACACCCAAAAATAGTGCAGAATTGACAGAGAGAGCAGCAGCAAAAATTCACTTGCTTTCACCAGTGGCTAAATGCTCATTTTTGCTTATTTGCACTGCCACTAATGTCACTACCAGTCAGTCAATACCCTTCGTGCACTGGGCAGTAGAGTTTGCAACCACTAAAGACATCAAAAGCCAGATGTTCTGTAACTCTCCTGCAAACCAAGTAGATGCCTACAACAAAGCAAACTTCTTCATTCATTTCCCTCCAAATCATATGCTTTAATGTTTGTTTGTTTGTGTTTTATCTCAGTTGCATGGTGACCAGGATTTCCTGTTTGTCTTTTATGGAAGGGGAATTTATGAATCTTGCTATTTCGCAAAGATTAGACTATTCATGAAGTGTTGGACTATCATTAAGCTTGAACAATTCAATATTCAAATTCAATAACTCAAGTTTTATTTTGTTTTGTTTTGAAACCTCTGCAATAGTTTAAATACTATTCTACTCTTAGATGTCCATGTTAACAATTCTTGTAGACTCTCCATTGACTGCTTTGATCTTTTATAGTCATTCTTACTACTATACTTAGTAGATAATAAAATAAAAAGTTCTGTAATAAATCTCAAAACTAGTGATTGTGGACTGCTATAGTGTTTTACAGCATATTCATATATAGGAATTAGATTATTCCATAATAATTAACTGGAGATATTAAGTGATAGTGTTATTTGAGTATACCCAAATTAACCATGAAGAAAGAGGCCAAGAAAAAAAAAGCCTCTTTTCCATAAAATTTTAAGTATATTTGTAATTTTTTTCTGGGAAGAAACACAACTAGGAGTAAATCCATTTATTATAAAGTTTAATAAACAGAAACCAAGGTAATTCATTTCTTTGTTTATTCTTATAGTTGGCCAAGTTTAATTCATAATTTGACTTGCATCAAAAATCCGAGTTTAAACATGGTGGTAGAGTAGGTTTTTATGGCAGGGAAGTAGGCAGAACACATATATTCCATTCTATATTTTAAATATCCATTTTCTATTATTCATAGATATTTAATCATTGAGGATACCTATAGGCAGTCATAAGAGGTAGATTATCTTCAGAATAAAGTGGTCCTAAAGCAAACTATATTCTATAAAATGAATTATTCTTAATGTAACAATGTTTTAGGTCACAGATTAGGTTAGTCAAGCAATAGACACTCAGGATCTGCTTCTGTGAGAGTCAAACATTTTCCTTAAACTTTATTGCAAGCTAATTGAAGTGACACATTATTAATTTTGGGAGGTAAGTCTACATTAATTCAGGGACTTTTAAACATACTACAGTTGGGGAAACTGAAGATGTAGAAATAAATGCCTTGGCTGAGTTATTCAAGATCTACAATGGAGAAGAAAGTCAAACCAAGTCTCCTGGCTCACAGCGTAGCTCCTAATATACAACGCTGCCTGTCTCAGAGCTAACAGTGGTGACAGTCAAAACAATTTTCACACCTGTGATTCATCTCTGTGTGTATCGTGCCTCAATTTTAAAATACATTACATTAAGGATTTGTCTTTACAGATAAAGGACAAGAACACTGGAACATTGAAGGAGTTCAGCTGCTTTCAGTTGTCTGTAACTTTAAGAAACTACAAGACATAGTAACATAGCCATTGCTTCCAATTTTAGCTTCGTATTATGACTTAAGATGTGGTCGATGAATATTAACTCAATTATACCCTTCAGATAGTTCTCATCTTAGAATGAGCTATTGGATTGAGGAATTAAATAAAAAAGATTTTCCCTAAGTGTTGTGTCCAAAAAGAAAATAGAGGCAATCGTTCATAGATCTTCACTGATGATTCACATGTGAAATAAATGTTCTTAAACATGAGTGGTGAATATTGTCAACGATTTTCACATATCATGAACAAAATGTCCCAGGGAGGCTATTTTTTCCATCACATCTCTTATAATAAACATGGAGCCAGTTCTGTCAAAATACCCTTAGGGAAGACAGTTCAGTGCTTGCAAAATAGCACTCAGAAAGAAAACCCCGCGGACCATTTGTTTCACTCTTTATTCTAGAGCAAAGAGTGGCCAAGGCTCATGGATTCCAGAGTGCAGAACAGACCTTTTTCCTCTTATGGCCTGTTGGTCCTCAGACTGGGTTTCAGTGTTTCAGATCAAGACTATCAGAAAAATCTTGGTTGGAATAATCTTTATTATGAAGGTAGAATAGATGTGTCTATTTGGCCTCATTTTCATAACATTTAAGTCATTTTACTGCTGCTATCTTGAGGCTAGCGGTCTGAATGTCAGGACACCAAACAGCCCCCCGGAAACAAGCTTTACATATCCAGTATTGCGTAATAAACCTGGGGCCACTCCAAGGCTCATTAATAAAAACTTAATGGCAAACAATAGCAAGGAGGAAATGCCATTGGAGCACAAATTTGTTGAGACTGAATCATTTCTCACCCCAGCAGGCTTGTTGCCTTTGACATTTTAGGAGATCAGCCACGGTAGAAGAAAAACAGCTCCTCGAGTAGATTTTGATGTTAGACTGTTGGTCGTACTGAGGGACAGCTGACACTCTTGAAAAAGCCTGAAAGTGTGAATTAGGATGGCAGTTCTTGTGATCCGTCTTTGTGATAAACTTCTCATTCTCCATAAATGTATTCCATATTCATGAGGACAGAGCTACCCTTACAGCAACAAACAGTGGCAGTAGGCAAGCAGAGAGGAAAGAGGTCACCAGGCTCTCTCAAGTGCCCACTCTTTTCATACGTCTCCTAAGGCCTTATGTTTGTTTTCACTTTAGCAAAGCACAACAATCTGCTTGGGGAAAAAAAAAATCTGGAAGAAACAAAGGTGCCTTTGCCAATATTATGTTTCGTGTTGACAAGTCCTGAGATTTCTGAGGGGAATCCACTATAAATGGGATCAGGTCATTCATCTATGTTGTGTGCAAACATAATTTAAAGATACAACCTCCACAGTGAGTACACTTTCCTAAAGGTAGGCATTTGGAGGACTAAAGGTGAAACATTCTTCAAGATCAATTGATCAGGTAAGTGTTCTCAGTATTCTGAAATGCCCTTGTTGCAAATATTGCCTATATTGATTAAATCTACACTCAGTGGATAAACTTCAGAAAATAGAATCTTTAACTTGTGAATGGACAAACCCTACGAAGCAAAATCAAAAGCTCTGGCTAAGTTTTCATATTTTCTGTGTGATTTCACTGAAGGAATTGTGCTTGCTTTTTGGCATAAACAATCATAGAATATTTCCAAGTCTTATTTAAAATGAGAGCCAAGCTACAAATTCTTAGCTATATCTTGGATAATTCTAAAACTCAGGTGGATGGTGTCTTATTGATTTGTACATAATTTGTAAATATCTTTTCTAGAATTTCAACTTAAAGTGTGTGAATTTAATTAACTAGTATGTGCTGAATAATTTAATTAGAATCCCTCAAAAATACTAGCTTGCTAAATTTCATATAGTGAGGGTCACATATTCAACAAATATTTCTACATATAAAATTATAGATTATAGATTATGTATATATGTATTATGTATATGTGTATATTATGTATATAATTATGTATATATGTATATATGTGTATATGTATATATCATTATAATGCCTCATAAAGTTAACTTTATGATTTCTTTCAAAACACTGAAAGTTTCAAATTATAGTTACTTCTTAATAAAATGAGGTTAATAATCCAACATTAATTATATAATGTGGTCATTTTTATGTCTCTAAGGACACTTGAAGAAATAATGTTGGCCCCTTGCATTTCTTCTGTACTTAGTCCATGATTATAATTACTAATTTATAGCTAAAAATGTTATTATATTGTTCCACTCAATATTTTTCATATACAATTAATTGTGCTGACTATAACAAATATAAAGGAATTTTAAGCAGCAGATATAAGAGTTGCTCACAGTATAGAGGTGAAATGTCTATTCCATAAAGCTGGATGCTGAGTAAAACAGTGTTTTTGATCGAAAGAGCACTGGGTTGGTAGAGGGCAGGGTTTCTAGTCCCTAGTCTACCCTTAATAGTCATGCAGCTCTGTGTAAGTCACTTACCCCATTTTAGTCTCTTGTCTCTTTTTACCTCTAAAATGGCAGTATAATGTTAGTTTTTCTTTTTTAAAAAGCCTAAAAGAATCAAAGAATAGATATGCGAGTTTCCTTCCTTCGTTTCTTTCTTTCTTCCTTTTTTCTTTTTCTTTCTTTCTTTCTTTCTTTCTTTCTTTCTTTCTTTCTTTCTTTCTTTCTTTCTTTCTTTCTTTTTTAACTGTAAAGCACAGTTATGTCTGACCAGTTATTGTTGCAATCACTGCTTAGAATAAAAAGAGAAAGAATCAATCCCTATCATGCACTGTACTTTTTTTTTCAGGGCGCATATAATCTCACAAGAATGACTCTCTTTCTTTTTATGGTCTTAAGAGAATCATAGCTGAATGAAAGATATGCTTGCTTGGCTATATAGACTACAAAGAAATATATTTGAAAATTGTTTACACAGGTTGTTAAAATTATATCTTAGTTTTTACTTTGGATGTTAAATGTTAGATTTAGTGTGGAGATCAGAAGTGAGGATTATATCAACAGAGAACAGGTAAAGACAGTAGAATTAAACATTTTCCAATTCTTGTGCACATGTTGGCTTACTAGATACCCTGCAATCCTACATAAACAATATAGTTAGGGAAGGATCCCAAGGAATATGGATTTGTACCATAGTTTGAACCAGAAGAGTGAATCTAGAGCACAGTCTTTCTTATATAAGATTAAAGAGTCTGGTTCATATTAAATCATGCAGATTCATTAAGATTTAAAACCCTTAAACCTTGCTGTTCTTTTTGCATAAAGTTTTACAAGTAGTACTATAATAGCTTATGAGATTAGGGTCATTGTCTTTCATAGCATTCTTAAATTGTATGAACATCATTGGGATATAGGTAGACAATAATGACAAATGCATGAAGTCTTCTGCAACCTACTGTTTCACTTTACTTCCTGACCTTCAATATTCATTTTCCTGCAATTCTTTAAACAGAACAGTAGAGTTGGGATTTTTATTCAATTTCCTGTAGTAATTCAGCAAACCTCTTCTTTTACAGTTAAGGAAATATTAAAAACTTAGAGTATTTCCAGTCATTAATTTCTTAGAATTAATGATAAAATTTATAAACTTTAACTTATATCCCTTATGCTATATGTCTCATAGTCTCATGTCTATTTATGGGTCCATGGCTTGTCAAAGCTTTATGTTGTTTAAAACTTTAGCTCGACAATTTTTAGGAGAGAGAGATTATCTATGGTGGAATGCCAAGTCCAGTGCCAATTAAAATACATCCAGTATTGTTTTGGCAAAATATGTTGGTGTATACCTATTTACAAAGAATAAGGATGCTGAGATACAAATTAAAATCTTCATTTAAGTGTTTAAATACAGGGAAAGAAGGACTTCTAGACCATGCTGAAGATTTCGTGTCACTTAGAATGAATGAGTGGCTTGGCCTTACATTAGGGATAATAAAGCCTTTGGAAAAATTTATATCCCCTGAAAGAAAACACACATACATACATAAAATACACATATGTGTACACATGGACACATATATATGCACTTATCTGTACATACAAACACCCTTAAAATTTGCTTTAATTTTGTTCAAAGCCAGTAAAAATAACCTGGCAAACAACAGCAGTATCCAGACATTTCTTTACCCAAAGACTAATCTGTTGGGAAAGGCTGCCCAGCCATATTCTTGAGAGATGGAAGGGGTGATTGGACAGACATGAATAACCAAGTCCCTACTTAGAAGTTCATTTAATATTGGTGAATCTCTGTAGCATTGGGCATAGGGTTTTAAATTTAAAATCACATTCCTTAATATACGGATTTGAATTTCAATCGTCTCAGCTGTCAGGCAGTTCTCCTTCATAGCCTCTTCCTCCAGATGCTGTTTCTGGCATCTCAGATTCAACACTACTAAAAACCGTGCTCTTATTCTATTCAATAGGATTCACTGGTAAAACAGGAAGTTTTAGCCTTGCTTCACTTTCTTCAAGATCAAGTTCATGTGGTTCATATAATTGAAAACGATTGGCTGTTTGTCAAGGGCTCTTCTCTGGACTGGTTAGTATTAAAAGGAATCATTTTGGGGTGCTTGGTGTCTCAACTGGTTAAGCCTCTGCCCTCAGCTCAGATCACGATCCCAGGGTCTTGGGATCGAGTCCCATGTCTGGTATCTGGCTCCCTGCTCCATGGAGACTCTGCTTCTCCCTCTCCCTCTGCCCCTCCCCCCCACCCATGCCTTCTCTCTTGCTCTCTCTTTCTCTCAAATAAATAAATACAATATTTTAAAGAAAAAAAATTATTTCAGGAAAAGTGAGCAGGATTCTTTCTGAACCTCCATTTCTGAAATGGTTAAGGACACCAAACACACATTCTCTACTTATATGAAAAAGGCCTATGCCTTAGCTTCCCTTTCTTTAAATCAGAAGATTAGTTGTGTAGAATATAGATTCCAGAAGATTTTCTGAGAATGTGGATAATTCATTTCAGTAAAGTAACTGAGGTTTGAAAAGAGAGTAAAATGTAGAAAAAAAATTCTGAGTTTTTAAATAAATATACATTAGCACTTAATAACAAACAAAAGGACTGTGCAAAGCATATTACATACATTTTACAAACTGTAAGCTGTACTGTTATCTCTATTATATATAGAACAGAAGAAGGGTAATGCCTTCCCTCATATATTAACGTATTATAGTTAATAAATAGTAGAGCCCAGAAGTTGGCCCTCATATTTTATCACTATTTTCTTAGAGATATTTGCAATTGAAGGCTATAAGTCTAGATCCGTGGCTTAAGGATGAATTTATGGGACAATAGACTTGGGTGAGAGTAGTGGAAGACATAAGTATTGCTCCTACAAAAACCCAGCATTTTATAGGTACTTATTTTCAACCATGAAGTAATTATTGCTATCTATATCTACCATGTTAGGAAAAGGAGATTAAAACAAGTTTTAAAGTGCCCAGATCACATAGTTTCATGCTCGTGTATTTGACTTCAAGTCTCTGGAATTGTTAAGGACACCCCACTCTGCGACTTCACATTCCCTTGACATATGCAAAGCTCCATCTGCCATGTGTATGGTGTGGATTTCATAGTAAAATTCTTTTAGAATCACAATGATCACATGCTTGCAAGTTGGGTCTTTGATATCAGATTATTGTCCTGTTTAGTAGAGAGATTTCCCCAGAAATCTGAGTAGGTAGAAGTGACATTTCTAAAAATGTGCCATGTCCTTTGTGTTACAAGCATCTCTTTTCCATGGCTTGCAAGGCCAGATCAGATTATGGACAGCTGAAAATTTAAAGTAAATTGTTACAAGAGACAAAAGCTTCAACTAAAAGTTTTTATTTTAGCAACAGCAGTGTGGGATAGTTGGAGCATCTCCAGGCATGTCTGTTATTTATCTGTTTCTCTCCCCATACTTGCCTACTTTAAACATCATATTGGGTGGTAACTAGAGGTGTTTTTCCAAAGACCTTTCCATATAAAGATGACTTGTTTTGTGAACACTCTATCTTGGGGCTTCCTCTACAATCAAGAGAAGTATGAAAACCTGTCAAGCCAGACTTAAAAGGCCATCTTTAGCAATATATGATCCAGTGGTAACCTGAGGTAAGATGGTAATAATAAACAAACAAAAGAATAAATAAATAATCGAGGAACAACACAGAACAGAATTGTCATGGAAATGGTGAGAAGTCACCCTTAAGAATATGGTTATGAAAGAATAATAATAATAAAAAGCCACTCAATCCAAAATACCACTGGGTGACTTATCTGTCAGGTGCATAATCACTGGAGATGTGGTTTAAGCACAAGGCTTGAGTGAATGTCTAGACAGGTAATTGATTCATTTTTATGGAAATTTTACTTATTTTAAATATCATCCTCGACCATCCTGATTTTTTATTTGAATATCTATTTCTTTTAATAACACTGTCAGATTTGATCTAGGTGCTGGTATGAATAATATACTGCTTATGTTACATGGTTTTTATTTTTTTCACTCAGTATTCTTAACCTTCAACTCTGAGCAAAAATGTAATAAATTCATTCATTAACCTCTAACTTAATGTATTAATTCCTACAGGATTCGTTATATCACTCTTATTTTAAGAAATAAAAAACATATTTTTTATCCTAAAAGGTGATGGCATTCTTAGATTCCAATACTAAACAATATTGCTGTGCCTTGTTCATTTTTACTAAGATAATCACTGATTCTTAGAAATAATACAATACAAAATTAAACCAGTTTCTTTTTTTTTTTCATAACAAATTTTTTCCTATTAATTAAGGTCATACTATTTACATTTTTTCAATGTTCATTTTCCCTCTTTCTTCTGGATATGTCTTGATTCTAATATACATATCTAAACTTGATTCATCTTTACTCTAGGGTACTATTATTACATATAACCTATAATGAGTCTTAGAACATTTCAAGTGAGCTAAGTATCATATATTGAAATATTCCATAGGAAACTAACCTAGAGAATTTGAGTGGGTAATGAACTTAATTATATGATCTAGGAATATAGAAATTTTATCTTAGAATAAAAATTCTAAACCAACACAAAATAAGAAAAAAGAAAGGCAGCATGAAATTTAATACTCTAAATGCTTCATTTATAATTTGATTAATTTTTATTTTAGCAAACATAAAAATGCATAGTTCTAAATGATGAGGAAGTGTGATCTTACCTCAAATCAGTCATTGGTAAAGGTTGTCATTTTAAAAATAGTGTAATTCAAATAAATGTATCTTGAATTCCATGTATTGTGCGTACACTAACTAACTAGAATTTTTTAAAGATGTGATAATATTTAAATAAATAAGATCACACTCAACAATAACTATTCCTCAAATTTCCATCTAGAGCTTTATTTTTTTTTTTAGTAACTACAATTTTTAAGAGATTACTTCTCAATTAGTCTTTACTTTTATTATTTCCCTTCTACAAAAAAACCCATTTTTTAAAATCATTGCAACAACAAGAATTATCCTATGTAGACAATTTTGAAAATTATATAGCAGAGTATAAAGAAAAAATACCAATTTAATTGCCAATTATCTTACTCTCTGTGATAAGCACTCTAGGATATGTAACAGATTTTAATCACATACATAAATCCAACTTCCTTCTGGATATCTCACATTTGATTTTTTGGCAGATTCTTCAAAATGAAGTATCCAATTCTAAACTTATTATTAGATCTAACAAAATCAGGAAGATATTATAATACATCAGAGAAGATAGTGTTTCAAATTAAAGTGGTAGCAAGAAGGTGAAGAGAAAAGTTCAGATTCTGATTATACTGTAAAGTAGAGACTAGAGAGTTTGTTGGTCAATTAGATGTGGAATGAGAGAAAAAAGAAGATGAAGGGTGATTAGTGTTTTATCCTGAGCAATTGGAGGAAAACTGTTTCCATTTATTTCCATTTTGGAAGGAGCCACTTCGAATAAGGATGTATCAAGTGTTGGTTTGGGACATATTTAATTTGAGAATCAGACACCAAAGTAGAGATGTGGAGTACACGGCTAAAAATACACATTTGGGTATTGGGCAAAAAGTATAATTTTGAGACTGCAATATAAGTTGACTAAATAAAGCCAGAGGAGAGTAAAGTAAATGGTATAAATAAAATAGAGCAGACATGAATATGTAAGTGTCTAGGGCAGGCATTTTCAAACTGACTGATGGCAAAACTCATCATCTGTTTTTATGAATAAAGTTTTATTGGAACACAAATATGGCAATTTATTCCCATATCACGGATCGCTGATATCACACTAAAATTCCTGAGTGGAATAGTTGCAGCAAAGATGTTATGATGCACTAAGCATAAGCCATTTATTATCTGACCCTTTACAGAAAAAGTTTATTAACCCCTGGTCTAGAGGAAGGTAGTTATCAGACCAAAAGTTGGATTATTTTTCATTCCTGTTTTCCCAGGACAGTTCTAGTTTATATTCACTGCTCCAGCATCCAGAACAAATAAATAACAGTATTTTCAATGTCTGACAGATCTCTAGGGAATACATTATATGATCAGCCCATCTGAAATTAAAATAGAAAAACTGTACCAAGAACACATTAGCTAATTCTACACCATTATATTTTATTTTGGCTGAACAGCCCCAAAGTATGAAACATTTGTAATTATTTTTTAAAACTATTTTTCTGTTTATTTTAGATAAACATGAGGTGGAGGGGAAGTGGGAGAGGGAGAAAGAATCTCAAGCCGACTCTGCACTGAGCTTGGAGCTAAATGTGGGGCTTTATCCCAGGACACTGAGATCTCAGCCTGAGTGAAGCCAAGAGTTGGTGGCTTAACTGACTCTGCCACCAAGGTGCCCCCATAATTACTTTAATTCCATATTAACTTAATGTCATATTAAATTTACTCAAATGTTGATAATGTCTATGTGTGCTATATTATAGTGGAAAGGGAAATGATGCAACAAAAGTAGTCACAGGATGAGGAAAAAGAATAAACCTGATAGGCTTAAACCCTGGAAAGCACCTATAATTTTAGCAGTGAAAGAAACAGAATGAAATCAGGAGTTTGTGAACCTATTTAATGGACTGAAGTTGTTTTATTTCAACATAGAGTAAGTTGAAGAATACAAATAAGCATCCATTTTAAAAGAACTCAAGATTGGAGCCTTTTATTTCAAATTGTCCTGGCTCTCTTACATAGGACAAGCAGAAAACTTAGTGTCTTTAGATTTTATTTATAACTTTTGCTCCCAATCAGTGCTCTAGATAATGATTTCCACTTTCAATGTGAGTATGTAAGTAATGATTCTGAATTGATATTTTAAGACAGAAACGTGGCATTAGCTAAGTAAAATGGAAAATTTTTAAATATATAATTGTTTCATATATTTAATAATCTTTTATTCTTTAAACTTATTTATTTATCCATTTAATTTAAAAATATGTTTAATGTAAATTTGATTATTTAACATATAATGTATTATTAGCTTCGTAGAGGTCAGTCTTATATACCCAGTGCTCACTACATCACATGCCTTCCTCAATGTCCATCACCCAGTTACCCCACCCCCCCACTTCCCTCCCCTGCATCAAGCTTCAGTTTGTTTCCTATGCTTAAGAGCCTCTTATGGTTTGTCTGCTTCTCTAATGTCATTTTGCCTTAGTTTTTATTTTTTCTCTTTATATCCAGAAAATATATATATTTGCTGAATTCCTCTGAGTTCTAGCAATTTTGGGGTGGACTCTTTTGGGTTTTCACAGAAAGCATCACATCATCTGTAAAGAGTGAGAGTTTGACTTCTTTGCCAATTTGGGTGACTTGTATTTCTTTTTCTTGTCTGATTGGTGAGGCTAGGACTTTCAGCACTATACTGATAAGAAGTGTTGTTAGTGGACATCCCTGCCATATTCCTGACATTAGGGGAAAAGCTCTCAGTTTTTTCTTCATTGAGGTTGATATTCAGTGTTGGTTTTTCATAGATCACTTTTATGATATTGAGGTATATTCCCTCTATCCCTACAATGTGAAGAGTTTTAATCAAGACAGATGCTGCATTTTGTCAAATGCTTTTTCTGCATCTATTGAGAGGCTCATATGGTTCTTGTCCTTTCTTTTATTAATGTGATGTATCACATTGATTACTTTGTGAATGTTGAGCCACCTGCAACCCAGGAGTAAATCCCCCTTGGTCATGGTGTTAATCCTTTTAATGGACTGTTGGATCCTATTGGCTAGAATTTCTTTTTTTTTTTTTTTTAATATTTTATGTATTTATTTGACAGAGAGAAATCACAAGTAGATGGAGAGGCAGGCAGAGAGAGAGAGAGGGAAGCAGGCTCCCTGCTGAGCAGAGAGCCCGATGCGGGACTCGATCCCAGGACCCTGAGCAGAAGGCAGTGGCTTAACCCACTGAGCCACCCAGGCGCCCTTGGCTAGAATTTCGATGAGAATTTTTGCATTCATATTCCTCGGGGTTATTGATCTGTAATTCTCCTTCTTGGTGGGGTCTTTGTCTGGTTTTTGGATCCAGGTAATGCTGGCCTCAGAGAAGGAGTTTGGAAGTTTTTCTTCCATTTCTATTTTATGGGACAGCTTCAGAAAAACAGGTATTAATTGTTCTTTAAATGTTTGGTAGAATTCCCCTGGAAAGCCATCTGGCTTTGGACTCTTGTTTTTTGGGAAGTTTTTGATTAATGCTTTAATTTCCTTGCTGGTTATGAGTCTGTTCAGATGCTCTATTTCTTCCTGTTTCAGTTTTGGTAGTTTACACATCTCTAGGAATGTATCCATTTTTTCCAGATTGCCAAATTTTTTGACATATAGTCGCTCATAATATGTTGTTGTAATTGTGTGCATTTCTCCAGTGTTTGTTGTGACTCATCTCTATCATTCATGATTTTATTTATTTGGGTCATTTCTCTTTTCTTTTTGATAAGTGTGGCCAAGGGTTTATGCATCTTATTAATTCTTTCAAAGAATGAGCTCTTAGTTTCATTGATCTGTTCTACTATTCTTTTGGTGTCTATTTCATTGATTTCTGCTCTGATCTTTATTATTTCTCTTTTCCTGCTGGGTTTAGGCTTTCCTTATTCTTTTTCCACCCCCTCTTAAGTGCTTCTTTCTTAAAACCTTTCTTATTTCTTGAGAATGGCTTCTATTATTATAAACTTTCCTCTTAAGACCACTTTGTTGCATCCCAAAGATTTTGAACAATTGTGTTTTCATTTTCATTTGTTTCCATGATTTTTAAAAAAAATTCTTCTTTAATTTCCTGATTGATCCATTACTTCCTTAGTAGGATGTTCTTTGTCCTCCATGTATTTGAGTTCTTTCATATTATCCTCTTGTGACTGATTTCCAGTTTCAAAGCATTGTGGTCTAAAAATATGTAGGTAATGATCCCAATCATTGGGTACTGGTTGAAGTCTCATTTGTGGCCCAGTATGTGATCTATTCCGGAAAATATTCCATGTGCATTTGAGAAGAATGTGTATTCTGTTGTTTTAAGATAGAATACTCTGTATATATCCGTGAAGCACATGTGGTCCAGTGTGTCATTCAAAACCCATATTTCCTTACTGATTTTCTGCTTAGAGATCTGTCTATTGTAGTGTTGGGGTTGTTAAAGTCCTCTACTATTTTTTTTTATTATTATCAATGTGTTTCTTTGATTTTGCTATTGTTTTTTATAATTGGCTGCTCCCATATTAGGGCATAAATATCTGTAATTGTTAGCTCTTCTTGTTGGATAGACCCTTTAATTATAATATAATGTCCTTCTTCATTTTTTATTACAGTCTTTGATTTAAATTTAATTTTTCTGATATAAGGATTTCCACCCCAGCTTTCTTTTGATGTCCATTAGCATGGTCAGTTGTTTTCCACCTACTCACTTTCAATCTGGAGGTGACTTTAGGTCTAAAATGAGTCTCTTGCAGACAGCATATTGATGGGTCTTATGTTTTATCCAATCTGATATCCTGTGTCTTTTGATTGGGGCATTAGCCCATCTACATTCAGAGTAACTATTAAAAAATATGAATTTAGTGCCATTGTATTAACTGTACAGTCACTGTTTCTGTATATTGTCACTGTTCTTTTCTGGCTTATGCTCCTTTGGGGCTTTCTCATCACTTATTGGATTCCTCTTACTATTTCTTGTAGGTCTGGTTTAGTGATCACAAATTCTTCTAGTTTCTCTTTGTCCTGGAAGCTTTTTATCTCTCTTTCTATTATGAAGGTCATCTTAGCGAGGTAAAGTATTCTTGCCTGCATATTTTTCTCATTTAAAACCCTGAATTCTAGTCTTTTCTGGCTTGCCAGTTCTCAGTGGATAGGTTTGCTGCCAGTATAATATTTCTGCCCTTGTAGGTTATGGACCTTTTGTCCCAAGCTGTTTTTGAAGGATTTTTCTTTGTTTCTGAGATTTGCAAGTTCTACTACCACATGTTGGGGTGTCATCCTATTTTCATTGATTTTAAGGGGTTTTTCTATGCCTTCTGGACGTGAATGCCTGCTTCTTTCTCCAGATTTGGTAGTTCTCCTCTATACTTTGTTCCAATATACCTTCTGCGCCCCACTCCCCTTTACTTCTGGGACTCCAATTACTCAACTATTGTTTCACTTTATGGTATCATTCATCTCTGGAATTCTGCTGTCATGATCCAGTAGTTGTTTATCTTTTCTCAGCTTCTTCTCTACAATTTTGTCTTCCATCACTAATAGAAGTGATACTATTTGTCTCATTTATCCGAGCAGTTAGAGTCTCCAGTTTTTATTACATCTCATCAATATTCTTTCTTATTTTGAACTGATTAGATTTTAGTTCTTTTATTTCTTCAAAAAGTGTCTTCCATGCTTTTTTCAAGCCCAACTAGTATCTTTAATAATTGTTATTCTGAACCCTGGTTCCAAACTCTTAGTTATATCCATACTGATTAAGTCCCTCAAAGTCAGTACTTCCTCTTTAGTGTATATTTTTCTGACCCCAGAAAAATATACACTAAACAAATCAGAAGGGACTTGAAACCAAAGAAAAAATAAAAATAATAATTAAAAAAAGAGAGAATATAGTCAGGCAGATGAACATAAAAGAGCAATACGCTGGATCCTGTGTGTATTTTGGTCTGTTTGTTAGAAAACTTCATCCAAAAATATAATGAAAGAAAAACTTATATATGCACAAAAATAAAATTAAATATAATAAAAGGATAGAATAAAGTGTAAAAATGAAAATTTAAAGAGAGAGGGAGAGAGGGAAAGATGGAATAAAAACAGATAGGTAAGTAGAACAGAGCAATACACCATACCCTGAGTATATTTTGCCTAGTTTTTAGAAGAAACCAACATCTCAAAATTATCAAGAAAGAAAAACATATATTTGTCTTTCATCACTAATGGAAATAAAATTTAATAAAAATTATAATAATAAGATTTAATACATTGAAATTATAAAGTGAAATTGTAAAGGTGAACTTTTAAAAAAGTAGGCGTGAACAAAACAGAACACAACAAAAAAAAGAGGGAATTAAAAAAAAGAGAGAGAGTGAATATGATCAGACAGGTAAAGAGAACAGAGTCATACATTAGATTCTGGGTGTATTTTGGTCTGTTTGTTAGAAGAAACTGCATCCTAAAGTTGTAAAGAAAGAAAAACTTTATATATATACACACACACACACATATATCTGTGTATGTATACATATATATAAAAAAGATATATTTTGTATATATATACAAAATAAAATTAAATGCAGTGAAAGTATAGAATATAATTGTAAAAATGAAAATAAAAACAAAAAAGTTCAAAAGGAGTTGCTAGAATAAGAAATTAGTTCAAAACAGAAAGTAAAAGAAATCAAAATTGAAAGACTAAAGAATTGTGGAGGAAAAAAAGCCATGAATTGTATATCCTATTTTTCCAATCCTGGAGTTTTATTGTTCTTTGGAACAAAGTTTGTTTATTTATTTATTTATTTATTGTTATAAACTTGGTCTTTGCAGGATTTTCTTGCTGATTTTCTCGGATAGAGGCCTCTTTCACTGATTCTCTAGTGTCTTTTCCCCTGGTGAATTTGCACTGCTTTTGCCAAGGGGCCAGGCTAAGTAATCTGCTCCAGATTGCTCTATGTGAATTTTGTTCCTTGAAGACTTTCTGCAAAGGTTTAGATGATGACAGTGAGAATGACAGCCTCCTCATTTCCAGCTGCAGAACTGAAATCTTGGGGTCCTACTCTTCAGTGTGCTCTCAGGAAAAACAATCATTTATTTCTCTCTGGTCTCTGTCCACACTCTGTGGACAAACTCTCTCACAACTGACCCCATTTCCAGTCTCCAAAACCTGCAGAGTACTGTAAACACCTGTGCTGCTCCTACCAGAGGAAGAATAGGGGGGGTCTCCCCATTTTCACCACTTGCTGGGCCCCTACTCAGAGAGCAGTCACCCAACCATGCCAGGGTTTGTGGTATATGACAACCCCATCTGCTGGTTGCAGATGGCTTCCCTGCTCCAATGCCTGAGATCTCTGCCACACTCAGGCACCCCTGGTGTTCCTGTGACCCCCTAGAATCCTGAGACCACATTGTCCCACCTAAGATTCTTCCCCACCTCACCACCTGGCTATGTTTCAGTCAGGGTAGTCCATCACAGGAGCTAAATCAGAACTAAAAGTTCTAATTTTGAACTCTGTTTCTATAGGACTTTCCAGTAGCTCATTTACAGAGGCTCCCTCCCCCAGCAGTTTATCTTACCATATACTACCTTGGATTCACTTCTCTATGCCTCCTACCTTGCAGAAAGTGGTTGCTTTTCTTTCTTTTGTTTTCTTTTTTAAAATAAATTTTCTAAAGATTTTATTTATTTGAGAGAGAGAGAGAGAGAGAGCAAGAATGAGCAGGGGGAGGGGCAGACGGAGAGGAAGAAGCAGACTCCTTGCCAATCAGGGAGCCCTACATGGGGCTCGATCCCAGGACTCTGGGATTATGACCCAAGCCCAAGGCAGTTGCTTAACTGACTGAGCCACCCAGACACCCTAGCCGTTTTTCTATTTGTAGAATTGCAGCCCTTCTTTTCTTAGATCTCTGATTGAGTCTTCAGGTGTCCAGAATGATTTGAGAGCTATCTAGCTGAATTCTTGGGAACAGACAAAACTAAGGTCTCCTACTCCTCCAACATCTTAGACTCTAGGTTCTTTGAACTTTTTAATGGTAGTTGGAATGAAAAATATGTTAAGATGGTCATATGGTCATCATTGTCTAATACCTCTTGTTTTAGTTTAGGGTGCTATAACAGAATACCATAAACTGGACAGCTCAAACAGCAAGCACTTATTTCTCACAATTTTGGAAGTTGGGAACTCCAAGATCAATGTACCAGCAGATTTGATGTCTGGTCAGACCCCTCTTCCCGGTTCACAGACTAAAGTCTTCTCATTGTGTCCTCACATGGCAGAAATAAATCATCTTTCTCCTATCTCTTCTAAAATGGTACTGATTCCATTCATGAGGTCTTTACTTCATGATCTAATGACATCCTAAAATTCTCATCTTTTGGGGATTTTGCCTTTAACATAAGCATTTTAGAAGGATGGGGGATATAAATATTCAGCCAATAACAAGTTCTAAAAATAAAATGATCAATGTACATTTTTTTAAAATCATGAATATTTGCTAAATGTCATGAACCAAATAATATAAAATTTCAGTTTGTCAAAAATTATCAAATCCATAGCAAAATAGTTGACTATCAACTATGACTTCCCAAATGATATTTATAAGCCAATTCATAAAATGAACTAGTTATACATTAATGAAATGTTAGTTCCGAAAAATGTGTTAAAGGTTCTATTATTCAAAATGAATAGGGTTTTTTAACTCAAGCAAATCAGATAAATGCTGTGGTATCATTATATACTGTATTGTCTGATGGGGCCTGTGGTGTAAGAACTCTACAGGAGAGCTAGAGGATAAACTGCTTAATTTTGTGAAATCATGAGTTTATATTAAAATCTTAAATTACTTGGCAAGAAGCAGAAAAAGAAATGATAGTGTTGGTTTGAAAGGACAACTAAATGTAGAGGGAATATAGAAATCAATGAATATGTAAAAGAAGAAGACTGATCCTCCATGGATCACTTTATTTATAAGATACAGTAGTTTTAAAGTAATTATATATAAAATGGGGCAATTCTCACAGACAATTATATTTTCATATCTTGTGTAATCTCTCATAAAAGATATTTGCATTTTATATTCCAGAAAATAAAACAAAAATTTTGAAAACATTAACTTCAAATTTATATATAATAATGGTTAAATGCTTTATACTTTTGTACATATCTGTTAAATTTGTTGACGTTCACATTAAAACTAAGTATATATATGATTGTGAATTTTTTCATGAAAACATTCCCTACTTGAATGAAAGTGAAATAATGCTTTGTAAAATTTATAGAATATTTTTTGTTTTGTTTTATTTTCTTTCTCAGAAAGATTGTGCTTCACTTGTATTCAGTGTCTCACTTTCATGTACTATTCTATGTCTTGGTGCATAAATTAAATTTCAGTTTTGTCAGTGGACATCCCTTTATCATACAAAAGAAAACCAAAAATAGATGCCAGAGTTATTTAAATATCCAGTGATAGATTAAATATATAAACTTTACTCTCATATCTAAGATAACCATAAATAACACATAATAGAAAAATATTGCATTTAAAATAAAACAAAAAAAAAATCATGAAGAATCACCCAAAAATAAATATGTGAAAGTTATAAATATTATTTGAACAGTTATTCAATGATATAAAATATTTCTTGAATTAAGTAATATAATATAACCTGATCTTGTACTTAAATACCTCAAAGTCTTTCTAAGAAGTTAATTTTTAAGATGATAATAATTTTTTTTCTGTTAAAAATTAATAAGGTGTTTGGATAATGTATAGTAGAATAAAAATTTTCCACATTACTTATCAAAACTATTTTTTTAAGATTTTATTTATTTATTTGACAGAGAGTGATCACAAGTAGACAGAGAGGCAGGCAGAGAGAGAGAGGGAAGCAGGCTCCTTGCTGAGCAGAGAGCCCGATGCGGGACTAGATCCCAGGACCCTGAGATCATAACCTGAGCCAAAGGCAGCGGCTAACCCACTGAGCCACCCAGGTGCCCACTTATCAAAACTCTTTATAAAAGTTAAAGTTAAGCCTATCCCACACACAAGAAGAGAAATAATCAAGATTAGCGTAGAAATCAAGGAGATAGAAACTAGAGATAGAGTGGAACACATCAATGAAACCAGAAGGTGGTTTTTTGAAAGAATCAATAAGATTGATAAACCATTAGCCAAACTAATCCAAAAGAAAAGAGAGAGGACCCAAATTAATAAAATTATGAATGAAAAGGAAGATCTCACAGCTAACACCAAGGAAAGAGAAACAGTTATCAGAAATTATTATCAACAGTTATATGCCAGTAAATTAATCAACCTAGAAGATATAGATGCATTCCTGGAAACTAAAAACTTCCAAAACTGAATCAGGAAGAAATTGACAAGATGAAAAGACCAATATCTAGTAATGAGATTGAAGTAGTGATCAAAAACCTCTCAAAAAAACAAGAGCCCAGAACATGAGAGATTTCCTGGAGAATTCTACCAAACCTTCAAAGAAGAAATACCTATTCTCCTGAAGGTGTTTCAAAAAATAGAAACAGAAGGAAAAGTTCCAGACACTTTTTACAAAATCAGCACTACCCTGATCCCTAAACCAGGCAAAGACCCCAACAAAAAGGAGAATTTTAGAACAATATCCCTGACAAATGTGGATGCCAAGATTCTCAACAAGATCCTAGCTAATAGGATCCAACAGTACATTAAAAAGTTACCCACCATGATCAGGTGAGATTTATCCATGGGATGCAATATTCTCAAATCCATGGGATGGTTCAATATTTGCAAATCAATCAATGTGATAGAACAAATCAATAGAAGAGAGAAGAACCACATGGTCCTCTCAATTGATGCAGAAAAAGAATCTGACAAGGTATGGCATCCATTCCTGATTAAAACTCTTCAGAATATTGGGATAGAGGGAACATTCCTCAACTTCATAAAATCTACCTATGAAAAACCCACAACAAATATCATCCTCAATGGGGAAAAACTGACAGCCTTCCCTTTGAGATCAGGAACACAACAAGGATGTCCACTCTCGCCACTGTTGCTCAACATAGTACTAGAAGTCCTAGCAACAGCAATCAGACAACAAAAGGAAATAAAAGGTATTCCAATTGGCAAAGAAGAAGTCAAACTCTCTCTCTTCACAGAAGACATGATACTTTATATGGAAAACCTGAAAGACTCCACCCCCAAACTACTAGAATTCATACAACAATTCAGTAATGTGGCAGGATACAAAATCAATGTACAGAAATCAGTTGCTTTCTTATACACTAACAATGAACATATAGAAAGGGAAGTTAGAGAATTGATTCCATTTATTATAACACTAAGAACCATAAGATACCACAATAAACCTAAAAAGGATCTGTACATGAGGAACTATAGAACACTCATGAAAGAAATTGAAGAAGACACAAAAAGATGGCAGAGCATTCCATGCTCATGGATCAGAAGAATAAACACTGTTAAAATGTTTATACTGCCTAAAGCAATCTATACATTGCTATTCCACCGGCATTTTTTAAAGAGCTGGAAAAAACTACCCTAAAATTTGTATGGAACCAAAAGAGACCCAGAATTGCTAAGGAAAAGTTGAAAAAGAAAAACAAAGCTGGGGGCATCACGTTGCCTATTTTTAAGTTTTACTACAAAGTTGTGATCATCAAGACAGCAAGATACTGACACAAAAACAGATACATAGAACAGTGAAACAGAGCCCAGATATGGACCCTCAACTCTATGGTCAAATAATCTACAACGTAGGAAAAAACATATAGTGGAAAAAAGACAGTGTTTTCAATAAACTGTGCTGAGAAAATTGGACAGCTCTGTGTAGAAGATGAAACTCAACCATTCTCTTACACCATACACAAAGATAAAATTGAAATGGATAAAAGACCTCAATGTGAGGCAAGAATCTATCAAAATCCTAGAGGAGAACATAGGCAGTAATCTCTTTGACATTGGCCACAGCAACTTCTTTCAAGATATGTCTCCAAAGACAAAGAAAACAAAAGCGAAGATGAACTTTTGGGACTTCATTAAGATCAAAAGTTTCTGCACACCAAAGAAAACAGTCAACAAAGCAAAGAGCCAACCCACAGAATGGGAGAAGATATTTGCAAATAACACTACAGACAAAGGGCTCTTATCCAAGATCTATAAAGAACTCCTTAAACTCAACACAAACAAAACAGATAAGAAAAAAAAAAAAAAAAAGGCAGAAGAAATGAGCAGACACTTCTCCAAAGAAGACATACAAATGGCTAACAGACACATGAAAAATGTTCCTCATCATTAGCCATCAGGGAGACTCAAATCAAAACCACATTGAGATACCACCTTACACCAGTTAGAATGGCCAAAATTAACAAGAGGGTAAACAACAAGTGTTGGAGAGAAAGTGGAAAAGGGGGAACCCTCTTACACGGTGGTGGGAGTGCAAGTTGGTGCAACCACTTTGGAAAACAGTTTGGAGTTTCCTTAGGATATTAAAAATAGAGCTTCCCTAAGACCCTACAATTGCACTCCTGGGTATTTACCCCAAAGATACAGATGTAGTGAAAAGAAGGGCCATCTGTACCCCAATGTTCATAGCAGCAATGGCCACAGTCACCAAACTGTGTAAAGAGCCAAGATGCCCTTCAACAGATGAATGGATGAAGAAGATATGGTCCATATATACAGTGGAGTATTATGCCTCCATCAGAAAGGACGAATACCCAACTTTTATATCACCATGGACAGGACTGGAAGAGATTATGCTGAGTGAAATAACTCAAGCAGAGAGAGTCAAGTATCATATGGTTTCATTTTCTTGTGGAGCATAAGGAAGAATGCAGAGGACGTTGGGAGACGGAGAGGAGAAGTGATCTGGGGGAAATGGGAGCAGGAGACAAACCATGAGAGACTGTGAATTTTGAGAAACAAACTGAGCATTTTGGAAGGGGAGGGGTGGGTGGTTGTGTGAGCCTAGTGGTGGGTACTAAGGAGGGTATGTATTGCATGGAGTACTGGGTGAGGTGCATAAACAATGAATTTTGAAACACACACACACACAAATTAAAGTAAAAAAATAAATAAAAGCTACAATAATTAAACACATATGCTACTAAGAAAAAATAAAAATCAGATGATTAATGAATGATAGTTGAGGAAGTATACAATGTCTCTCCTGAACCTCCAGCTTGCTGACTGCAAATCTTGGGATTTGTCAGCCTCCATAACTGAATGAGTCAGTTCCCTATAATAAATCTTTTTCTTCATACATATATATCCAATTAATTCTGTTTCACTGGAGAATCCTGACTAATACATAGGTCATGGCTCAAAAAGGGAAAAAGAATCATCATAGCTGGTAAAGTAAATAATCAAAAATAAATATAGTTGATAGTTCAAAAGGAGAATTTAGTATACTTAACTCACAGTATATATAAATACATTTCATAGTATAATGAGAACAGCAAACCTTTTCCTAATCATTTTAGAAAGAATAGTTTGTATTCTCACTAAAAAGACATTCCAAATGATGCCAAAATCTTTTTTTAAAGATTTGATTTATTTATTTGACAGACAGAGATCCCAAGCAGGCAGAGAGGCAGTCAGAGAGAGAGGAGGAAGCAGGCTCCCTGCTGAACAGAGCCCAACGTGGGGCTGGATCCTAGGATCCCGGTACCATGACCTGAACCAAAGGTAGAGGCTTTAACCCACTGAGCTACCCATGTACCCTGATACCAAGATCTTAATGTGGGAAAAAAAAAAGAACCCACATAATTACTTATGAAGAAAACCTATGTAGTGCTTGGTATTAGTTTATATATTTAAAAGTTGAGAAAAGGTCAAGTCTGCCCTTACAACAATGAATGACAGGGCAAAGTAAAAGTCATTAACTTTTCTTGGGCCTATCAGTGAACTGAGATCAGAGGGTAAATCACCAATGGGAAAATCTGTAAAGGCAGGCACCTACAGGGAAAAATAGGACCTGAACATTTGCTTAATTGAGGCAGATGTCCCTCAACTCCCTATAAGCTGTTGAGACATGAAAGCAGCAATTCGACAAACTGCTAGAAGTTGAGTCTGGGGTAGTTTGTGAAGGAAAACTTTTTTTGGTACTTCTATCATTTCCTCATGTTTTCAAAGGCTTTTCCTCCAGGAATTCCATCAGATTCTCACAGGGAGAATGGAAAGAATCCAGAGACAGGGGCGCCTGGGTGGCTCAGTGGGTTAAGCCTCTGCCTTAAGCTCAGGTCATGATCTCAGGGTCTTGGGATCGAGCCCTGCATCAGACTTTCTGCTCAGCAGGGAGCCTGCTTCCCCCTTCTCTCTGCCTGCCTCTTTGACAAATTGTGATCTCTCTCTGTGTCAAATAAATTACTAAAAGCTTAAAAAAAAAAAAAAAAAAGAATCCAAACACAGTTCCTCTATAGCACTGGTTAGGGAGGGAAAAAGCAACCGCCATGAAATCCACCCAGTCCCTCCCTCCTGATGAGCAAGGTCTTACTTGCTCTAATGCACTAATGCACTAATGAAATATTGCAGATTGGGGACGGGAGCGCCAACCAGCCCCAGCCTCCCTATCTCAACTAAGGGGTGGTGGAAGAGACTTAATTTATTTTTTTCCTAGAAATAAAATGGGAAAAGTGGAGGATACCCGCTGGAGCTAAGGAAAGTATTAGAAGTAAAAAAGATCTACCTCTGGGGGAAGGACAAAAATACTTGTGAAGGCCATAAACCCCAAGACACAGGTCCAATGTGTACTCCAAAGACTGAAACTAAATCAAAAGAAACCTTCTCAAATGCTCTATTACCGAGCTGAAAAATCTTCAGTAATAACAATGCACTGTTCCTAGGACAGTCCTTTAAACAGAGTATGGAATTAAGAATATCTTATGAAAGATAATGAGAGAAAAGAGAAATATAGAAAAATAAAACAGAACACTCTAATGTTACAATAGTAAGGAACTGAAAAAAAAAAGTTGAGTTTATTCCAGATGAAAAGATACATATATCAAACAGAAGTATGAAAAAGTGTGACTTCTCTGGAATCCTGGATAGAGTATGTGTGGCCTGAATAAAATAATATTATAGAAAAATATGAGTTTTGTATGTATGTGCATAAAAATCAGACTAGGGTTACTTTATGCTGTGTTTGAGTGTAATGCTTTGCTCACAGGGTATAGAACAATTAATCTTTACAGTGAAGAAAACTGGCTGCCTACCTCTTATGTCCATTTTATGTAGTATAGATTTGATGTTGAGAAGTGGTTGCTCAAGCAGGAATTACATTTTATGTCCTCTGTAAGTACGTGCAGGTGATGTGATTTCAACAGTCCAAGTGAGTGAAAATGAATTAATTGGTAGGCAGAATAATGGCCCCACAAAGATTTCTATATCTTAATCTCCAGAACCCGTGGATATGTCAGGTTACATGGCAAAGGGGAAATTTAGGCTGCAAGTGGAATTAAGGTCCCTAATCAGCTGACCATAAGGAGACTATTCTGGAATAAGCAGGTGGGGTCAATGTAATCACAAGTGTTCTTAAATAGGGAGGAAGGATGCTGAAAAGTCAGAATTGGTGTGGAATCTGAAGAAGGACTTCCTTCCCTGTTGGTGGCTTTGAAAACGAACCGGAGCTATCAGACAGGATTGCAGGTAACTTCTAGCACTAGTATTTTTACTCTATAGAATGTAATGCAACTCCATTAGGACTTAGGGCTTGCATTACTACAAAAAAAAAAAAATTGTGTTGGTTTAAGCCAAAGGTTTGTAGTAACTTGGTTTGTAGTAACTTGGAAATATGAAATTAATATAAGGTGTTATGTCACTTTGAAGCCAAAATAATTTGAAGAGTAGATGTGCTTTCTTACTCCATTGTCTCTTTTCTCTTTTTTGATGACCTTGGAAATTAAGTGTTGAATATGTGGGGACCACGAGCTGGTGTCTGAAAAACATCCTTCTGAATATTTGGTTGGACTTTGTTATGAGTGAGAAATGCATATAGATTTTGCTCAGTCCACAAAGAGTATTTAATTACCTAATTTATTAGAACTACCCCCCACCCCCAGTTTTTCCATGGCTTAGCTAATTTCAGTTAGGAAAATAATATTGGAAAAGGCATTGACCTAAAATAAAAATTCCAGTAAAATATTTTTAATGGATAAAAATTAACATCTAGATATTAAATCATTTTGAGTTAAACAATTTTGGCCTACAGCTTAAATAAGCAGAAAGTCCTTTTGGTAGAAGTCATATGAGAGAAAAAGCTAGAGATCTCAGCAAAGTTAAAGTTAAGAAATAAAAACAATTGGCTATAAAGTGATACACACACCTGAAGTACTAGCAATACTTTTAAAATTAGGCATTTTATAAAGATTGTGTGGTTTATTCAATGTTTTTCCTCAAGGTTAACTTAACTTAGATAACTGAAGTTTAATAATGATATTATTTTAATAATACTTACATTTCTTAGAACCAAGCTTTATTAGTATTACACATTACTGCTTTAAAGGACAAACTGGTCCTCAGGCAGTATTAAATAACCCAACTTTCATTGTACTGTTGTAAACAATACAGGACCTTATCATATATTCAAGATTATTTTAAGCTTAACAGGCACTATCAGTTGTGTTTGGGGACAAGTTTTATTTGTAATAATTTTTGTATATAAATATGAATATTTCATATCTCATTCCTTGTTGACTGGTGTATAAAATAAATGTCTACATTTTCTACCGTGCTCTCATTTCCACATAAAAGCAAATAGTTTCAGGCAACATATGAACAATCAATGGAAAGACTTTAATTTACCCTTTGATACTAAAATGATATTAACCAAACATTAAAACTTTGGCTATCACATCATTGATAGCTCTCTCACATAAATAAGCCCCAGATCCACAACCAGTAACCGCCCCCCCACCAAACTCACAGTTTTAAGTTACAGTCCATATATAGGCACTTCAGAGAAGTGGCTAAGGACAATAATGATAAAAAGCTTATCGAACATGGTGAACTAGGGAGTCCTTGCTTTAATCCAATTTCAGGCAGAAGGATATATTGAAAAGACGGTTTTAGGCATCATTTGATGCCTAAGGGAGGAAAATGTAAAATGGAATGTAAAAACAGAAAAAAAAAAAAAAGTGGGTTTACAGGGGAAACAGCCGAGTGTCGTGCTCTGGTGTTACTATTATAGGACTACCAAATTTGCATTCTTGTGGAAACATGTCCTCTGTAAGCAAAAAAACCACGTCTGCAAAACAATATTGCCAAGAGGTCCCTTAATTTTAAACTTAAATACATAGAGAGTTTAAAGCTACCTGCTGAAAAATACCTAAAGCTAGTCATATTAGACCAAAGAGTTTGTGGGGTTAGACCAGAATGCTCAGTGTTATAAAGAAAAATGTTAAAATTCATTGTGAAGATTTTCTAATGTTTTAAAACAGCAAAATATGCCACAGTCCCTTTTTCTCTAATCATTTAATTGTAGAGTAAATCATGTTGTTCTGTTTTCAGCATTTAATTTTTAAATTGGTTCTTGGCTGCAGTGTCCTTGATTACAGAACTTAATTAGCTGTGCCTGTTGAAGAGAATTATGCTATGTACAGGATACAGGATCACATGGAAAAGCTTCATACAATCAGAGTCATAGTGAAGCTTGGTTGACTTTCTAAAATGTAGAAGAATAGTTGTGAAATGGGCTGTATTTAGAGACCGAAGACTCAAAGAAGAAAGTTACATTAAAACAAAATTAGAGGGGCACCTGGGTGCTCAGCCTCTTAAGGGTCTGACTTCAGCTTAGGTCATGATCTCAGGGTCCTGGGATTGAGCCCTGCATATCTGGCTCCCTGCTCAATTAGGAGTCTGCTTTTCCCTCTGCCTCTGCTCCTCCCCCTGCTTGTGCTTTCTCTCTCTCTCAAATAAAAATTTAAAAACAATAAAAAATAAATAAAACAAAATTAGATGGGTCTATGTAGGCAAATATTTTGAATGACTGGGAATACTGAGTTTTAGAAGAATGAATTAATATTAACTTCTGTTATATTTTTTCATTAACTGATCAACAACATGAAGATTATATACCAAATTAGGGGAAAAATTTAAGTTTTTCTGTTTATCTATTGACTTAAAAAAAGGATACTTGTATAAATTGTGTAAACATGTTCTTTATGTTTTCACTAGTCAGTAATGATAGCTTTTGATCTTCCCATATCATGCAAATTATAGAAATACGAACAAATTTGCAGTAGGGAACAAGAGCTAAGCCAGAAATGACTTTTCAACAATATCTTATAAAGTGTATGAGTTCAGGGGAGGAGTCAAGATGGCGAAGGAGTAGCAGACTGAGGTGACATCAGGTAGCAGGAGATAAGCTAGATAGTTTATCAAACCATTTTAAACACCTATAAATCTAACAAGAGATTGATGAGAAGAAGACAGCAATTCTAGAAACAGAAAATCAACCACTTTCTGAAGTGTAGTACCCGTGGAGAAGTGAATCCAAAGTGACAGGAAGATAGACTGTGAGGGGAGGAATTGGCTCCTGGCAAGCAGTGAGGCAATGGAGCACAAAATCAGAACTTTTAAAAGTCTACTCCACTGAGGGACATCACTCCAGGGGCTAAGCAGAGGTGGATCCCTCACAGGGACAGAGTGGTCTCAGGTCCCATGGGGTCACGGAAGGATTGGTGCTGTCTGAATATCACAGAGCTTGCAAGTATTAGAGTGGGGAAGCCAGCTACAGAGATGGAGCCAAGGAGTGAGCTCTCAACTCAGGGTTACCTTAAACTGTAATCTGAGGCACAATCAAACCACTGCTCCTTGAGCAGGGACCCCACAAGTGACAGATCTGTGGAGACCCCTTGGAAGAGGGGCAGGGATTTTCTGGGTTTGGAAACTCCAGGTGGGACTGTGCACCAGAGACAGAGAAGGTTGGTCACAGGCTGGATGAGCTCAGAGTGCGGTTGGATGGCCAGGGAGATGGGAGTGATTGAGTACTTTTCTCTGAGGGCATACTGAGGAGTGGAGCCCCAAGCTCTCAGCTCCTCCTGGCCAGACTAGGAGGCTGCCATTTTCATTCCCATCCTCCAGAGCTCTACAGAAAGTATTCAGGGAACAAAAGCTCCCCAGAGTGAACTGGAGCAGATTACTTAGCCTGGCCCCTGGCAAGGGCAGTGCAATTCTGCTTCAGGCAAAGACACTTGAGAATCACTATTACAGGCCTCTCCTCCTAGAAGAGCAGCAAGAACATCCAGTCAAGACGAAGCTCACTGATCAAGGAGAACAGCAGAATTCCAGAAGAGGGGAAAGCAAAGCATGGAATTCATGCTTTCTCCCCATGATTCTTTAGTCTTGCAAAATTAATTAAATTTTTAAATTTAATTTTTAAATAAATAATTTTAAATAAATAATTTTTAAATATTTTTTCTTATTCTATTTTTTTAAACTTTTACTCTTTCTTCTTTTAACGTCTTCTAACTAGTTTATATTAACAATACCTTTCTTTAAAAATAATCTTTTTCAATCTTCATTATTATGTCATATTCTATCATTCATTGTATCTAACTTTATTTTTTGTAGACACATAAGGTTTGTTCTTCTAAAAAAAACTTTGGATACAACTTCTTCTAATAGATTAAAATACAACTAAATCTAACACAGGGCTTTGTTCTAGTCTCCAGCATTAACAAATTCTTTCCACTTTCTTTTTCTTTCTTTTCCCAACCAACTTATCTTATCAACTTCATTTTTAGAACTTTTTAAAAATTTTCATCTTTATAGTCACATTTCATCCTTTTGTATTTACCTTTATTTGTGTGTGAGTGTGTGTGTGTGTGTGTGTGAAATTATATTTCATTTCTTTAGAATTTGGGGAGGTAGTTTCTTCTAAGAGACCAAAATACTCCCCAAATTAGTGGGTGGCTCTGTTCCATTCACCAGATATATATATATATATATATATATATATATATATTTTTTTTTTTTTTTTAATTTTTTTGAACTTCTTTTTATCTCCTTTCTTCTCCTGATTTGGGGTCTCTTCTGATTTGGTTAATGCACATTTTTCTGGAGTCTTTGTCACTCTTTTACTATTTTATTCTCTAGTTCATATATTCTTATCTGGATAAAATGACAAGGCAGAAAAACTCACCACACAAAAGAAAGAACAAGAGGCAGTACCAAAGGCAAGGGACCTAATCAATATGGATGTTGGTAATATGTCAGATCTAGAGTTCAGAATGACTATTCTCAAGGTGCTAGCTGGGCTTGAAAAAGGCATGGAAGATATTAGAGAAATGCTGTATGGAGAAATCAAAACGCTTTTTGGAGAAATAAAAGAACTAAAATCTAAACCAGCTGAAATAAAAAAAAAAAAAGCTAATTGTGAGGTGGTATCAAAAATGGAGGCTCTTACTGGTAGGATAAATGAGGGAGAAGAGATAATTAGTGGTATAGAAGACAAAATGATAGAGAATAAAGAAGCTGAGCAAAAGACAGACAAACAACTACTGAACCATGAGGGGAGAATTCGAGAGATAAGTGATACCATAAGATGAAAAAATATTAGAATAATTGGTATTCCAGAAGAAGAAGAAAGAAAGCAAGGGGGAGAAGGTATATTGGAGTGAATTACTGTAGAGAATTCCCCTAATATGGCAAAGGGAACAAGCATCAAAATCCACGAGGCACAGAGAACCACCTCAAAATCAAGAATAGGTCCACATCCCGTTATCTAATAGTAACACTTACAAGTCTTAGTGACAAAGAGAAAATCCTGAAAGCAGCCCAGGACAAGAAGTCTGTAACACACAATGCTAAAAATATTAAATTGGCATCAGACTTATCCACAGAGACCTAGTAGGCCAGAAAGAACTGGCATGATATATTCAGAGCACTAAATGAGAAAACATGCAGCCAAGAAAACTATATATATCTAGGTTATCACTGAAAATAGAAGGAGAGTTAAAATGCTTTCAGGAGAAACAAAAACTAAAAGAATTTGTAAACACTAAACCAGTCTACAGGAAATATTGAAAGGGGTCCTCTAAACAAAGAGAGAGCCTCAAAGTAGTAGACCAGAAAGGGGCAGAGACAATATACAGTAACAGTCACCTTATAGGCAATACCATGGCACTAAATTTATATCTCTCAATAGTTACCTTGAATGTAAATGAGATAAATGCCCCAATCAAAAGACACAGGGTATCAGAATAGATAAAAAATAAGACTCATCGATTTTCTGTCTACAAGAAACTCATTTTAGACCCAAAGACACCTCCAGATTTAAAGTGAGGGGGTGGAAAACAATTTACCATGCTAATGGACATCAGAAGAAAGCTGGGGTGGCAATCCTTATATCAGTTCAATTAAATTTTAAGCTAAAGACTATAATAAGAGATGAGGAAGGACACTATATCATACTCAAAGTATCTGTCCAACAAGATTTAACAGTTTTAAATATCTATGCCCCTAACATGGGAACAGCCAACTACATAAACCGATTAATAACAAAATCAAAGAAACACATTAACAATAATACAATAATAGTAGGGGACTTTAACACTCACCTCACTGAAATGGACAGATCATCCAAGAAAGATCAACAAGGAAATAAAGGCTTTAAATGACACACTGGACCAGATGGACATCACAGATATATTCAGAACATTCCATCCCAAAGCAACAGAATACACATTCTTTGCTACTGCACATGGAACATTCTCCAGAATAGATCAAATCCTGGGTCACAAATCAGGTCTCAACTGGTACCAAAGATTGGGATCATTCTGGGTATATTTTCAGACCACAATGCTCTGAAGCTAGAACTCAATCACAAGAGGAAATTTGGAAAGAACCTAAATACATGGAGGCTAAAGAGCATCCTACTAAAGAAAGAATGGGTCAACCAGGAAATTAAAGAAGAATTGAAAAAAAATTCATGGAAACAAATAAAAATGAAAACAACTGTTCAAAATGTGAGGGACACAGCAAAGGCAGTCCTGAGAGGAAAATATATAATGATACAAGCCTTTCTCAAGAAACAAGAAATGTCTCAAATACACAACCTAACCCTACACCTAAAGGAGGTGGGGAAAGAACAACAAAGAAAGCCTAAACCCAGGAGGAGAAGATAAATAATAAAGATCAGAGCAGAAATCAATGTAACAGATACCAAAAGAACAGTAGAACAAATCAATGAAACTAGGAGTTGTTTTTTGAAAGAATTAATAAGATTGATAAACCCCTGGCCAGACTTATCAAAAAGAAAGGAGAAAGGACTCAAGTAAATAAAATCCTGAATAAAATTAAATAAATAAAAAGAAACAAATAAATAAAATGAAAGAGGAGAGATCACAACCAACCCCAAAGAAATACAAACAATTATAAGAACATATGATGAGCAACTATATGCCAACAAATTTGACAATCTGGAAGAAATGGATGCATTCCTAGAGATATATAAACTATCACTACTGAACCAGGATGAAATGGAAAATATGAACAGATCCATAACCAGTAAGGAGATTGAAACAGTCATCAAAAATCTCCCAACAAACAAGAGCCCAGGGCCAGATGGCTTCCCAGGGGAATTCTACCAAGCGTTTAAAGAAGAATTAATTCTTATTCTCCTGAAACCATTCCAAAAAATAGAAGTGGAAGGAAAATTTCCAAACTTATTTTATGAGGCCAGCATTACCTTGATCCCAAAACCGGACAAAGATCCCATTAAAAAAGAGAATTCTAGACCAATATCCTTGATGAACACAGATGCGAAAATTCTCACCCAAATCCTAGCCAATAGGATCCAACAGTACATTGAAAGGATTACTCACCAGGACCAAGTGGGATTCATTCCAGGGCTGCAAGTTTGGTTCAATATCCACAAATCAATCAATGTGATACAACACATCAATAAAAGAAAGAACAAGAACCACATGATACTCTCAATAGCTGCTGAAAAAGCACTTGACAAAGTAGAGCATACTTTCTTGATCAAAACTCTTCAAAGTGTAGGGATAGAGGGTACATACCTCAATATCATCAAAGCCATCTATGAAAAATCTACAGCAAATATCATTCTCAATGGAGAAAACCTGAGAGCTTTTCTGCTAAGGTCAGGAACATGACAGGGATGTCCATTATCAGTACTGCTATTCAACATAGTACTAGAAGTCCTAGCCTCAGCAATTAGACAACAAAAAGAAATTAAAGGCATCCAAATTGGCAAAGAAGAAGTCAAACTATCACTCTTTGCAGAAGATATGATACTTTAGGTGGAAAACCAAAAAGATTCCACTCCAAAACTGCTAGAACTTGTACAGGAATTCAGTAAAGTGTTAGGATATAAAATCAATGCACAGAAATCAGTTGCATTTCTACAGAACAACAAGACAGAAGAGAGAGAAATTAAGGAGTCAATCCCATTTACAATTGCACCCAAAACCATTAGATACCTAGGAATAAACCTAACCAAAGAGGTAAAGAATCTGTACTCAGAAAACTATAAAGTACTCATGAAAGAAATTGAGGAAGATACAAAGCAATGGAAAATTTTTCCATGCTCATGGATTGAAAGAACAAATATTGTGAAAATGTTATGTTACCTAAAGCGATCTACACGTTTAATACAATCCCTATTGAAATAGAATCCATCTTTTTCAATCCATATAGAGTCCATCTTTCTCAAAGAAATGGAACAAATAGTCCTAAAATTTATATGGAACCAGAAAAGACCCCAAATATCCAGAGAAATGTTGAAAAAGAAAGCCAAAGTTGGTGGCATCACAATTCTATACTTCAAGCTCTACTACAAAACTCTCATCATTAAGACAGTATGGTATTGGCACAAAAACAGACACATAGATCAATGGAACAGGATATAGAGCCCAGAAATAGACCCTCAACTCTATGGTCAACTAATCTTCGACAAAACAGGAAAAAATGTTCAATGGCAAAAAGACAGTCTCTTCAACAAATGGTGTTGGGAAAATTGGAGAGCCACATGCAGAAAAATGAAACCGGACCATTCCATTATAGCACACATGAAAATAGACTCAAAATGGATGAAGGACCTCAATGTGAGACAGGAATCCATCAAAATCCTTGAGGAGAACACAGGAAGCAAACTCCTCGACCTTAGCTGCAGCAACTTCTTCCTAGGAACATCGCCAAAGGCAGGGAAGCAAGGGCAAAAATGAAGTACTGGGACTTCATCAAGATCAAAAGCTTTTGCACAGCAAAGGAAACAGTTAACAAAACCAAAGACAACCGACAGAATGGGAGAAGATATTTGCAAACGACATATCAGGTAAAGGGCTAGTATCCAAAATCTATAAAGAGCTTAGCAAACTCAACACCTAAAGAACAAATAATCCAATCAGGAAATGGGCAGATGACATGAACAGACATTTCTGCAAAGAAGACATCCAGATGGCCAACAGACACATGAAAAAGTGCTCCATATCACTCGGCATCAGGGAAATACAAATCAAAACCACAATGAGATATCACCTCATACCAGTCAGAATGGCTAAAATTCACAAGTCAGGAAACGACAGATGCCGGTGAGGATGTGGAGAAGGGGGAACCTTCCTACACTGTTGGTGGGAATGTATGCTGTTGCAACCATTCTGGAAAACAGCATGGAGGTTCCTCAAAAAGTTGAAAATTGAGCTAAGCTATGGCTTTACTGGTTTTACTCTAAAGATACAAATGTAATGACCTGAAGGGGTATGTGCACCCGGATGTTTATAGCAGCAATGTCCACAATAACTAAACTATGGAAAGTACCTAGATGTCCATCAAAAAATGAATGGATAAAGAAGATGTGGTATATATATATATAATGGAATACTACATGACCATCAAAAGAAATAAAATCTTGCCATTTGCGACAACGTGGATAGAACTAGAGGGTATTAAGCTGATCAAAATAAGTCATTCAGAAAATGACAATTATCATATGATCTCCCTGATATGAGGAAGTTGAGAGGGAATGTGTTGGGTTTGGGGGGTAGGGAAGGAATAAATGAAACAAGATGGGATTGGGAGGGAGACAAACCATAAAAGACTCTTAATCTCACAAAACAAACTGAGGGTTGCCAGCAACAGGGGTTTAGGGAGAGGGTGGTTGGGTTATGGACATTGGTGAAGGTATGTGCTATGGTGAGTGCTGTGAAGTGTGTAAACCTGGCGATTCACAGACCCGTACTCCTGGGGCTAATAATACATTATAGGTAAATAACAAAGTAAAATTTTTTTTTTTTAAAAGTGGATGAGTTCACAGAGCTAATAACACCTAGGGAAATATTTTTTTTCTCTAAATAGTTCGTGAAAACTTGTTTTATATCTTAGCCAAACATAAATACTCAATATAGAATTCCAAAAGGATTCAGAAATGTAAAACAATCAAGAGATTACATAACATAAAAAAATGTAGTTTGGATAGCTCAAGTGAAATAAAAAGGCTGTTAAAACAGATTTTATATATATATATATATATATATATATATATATATTTTTTTTTTTTTTTTTTTAAATTCTGAGCACAATGAAAGAGAGGGTAGAGTTGGTACCTCAGTAGGCATTTCTTCAAATTAGTTTCCAAGTTTGTTATTCATATCATGTAAGGTAGCTTTTTTTTTTTTTTTTTTTAAAGATTTTATTTATTTAACAGAGAGAGATCACAGGTAGGCAGAGAGGCAGGCAGAGAGAGAGGGGGAAGCAGGCTCCCTGCTGAGCAGACAGCCTGATGTGGACTCGATCCCAGGACCCTGAGATCATGACCTGAGCCGAAGGCAGCAGCTTAACCCACTGAGCCACCCAGGCACCCCTGTAAGGTAGCTTTTGATGTTGAAATAAATAACCTTTTCAGCATACAAAAAGTTTAAGGAGGTGAAAAGAATGAAGTTTTCCACGGAACGCACAGGCAGTTAATAGCACAGTAGTCAAATATGTATCATCCTATTATAGAGGGAGAATGGAGTACAGGGAATGGTTTGGTATCAACAGTCCAATATGCCACAGGCTTGGATGTTCTACGTACCTCACAAGCAAGAAGATAATCTGCTTCTAATAATCATTATATAAGGGGCACAGAGAAAGAATGTTGAGATTAGACAGACTACCACGTCTTGTCTTGTTATGCCTACTTACATGTCTAGTGCAGTCCACTAAAATGTGAGCACGGTGGAAACAAGTCTTATCTGTTTTGTTCCTAGAAAAATGCCTGGTATGTCAAAGGTATTCAGTAAACATTAATGACTGACCTAATGAAGAGAAGTGAAGAACACGTTAGAAGGGAGAGAAGAAGGCAGAATCTAAACCAAGGAAACAAGTCTGGAGCAGAAAATCCCTGTGTTTAAAAAAACAAATACTCAGAATTTCTATATGTCAAGGTAGGGTGAAAGCAGAGCATATTACATGTAAAAAAGAGGAAAAAATGTTTCTGTGGTCTCAATTTCTAGAAAATGGCTTATGATTTATACATTCTTAATGCAATTATATACATTAGAGGAGAAGTAAGATCGAAAGATGCAACTAATTTCCTAGTCTCACTACCTTCTGTACAATTAAAAATTATATAGGAAATGTAGTGCCTAAATTATAAGAACACATTTCAATATTTCTTTCATAAAGGGAATATATCTGTGTAAACAGCCATCCATGTGGAGAATTTTATCAGAATGACTGAAACCCCCTCATGATTCCACAATAGAAGTACTTCCTGACTACTAAATAAGTACTTTAAACACTATCCTGACTACTAAATCACTAGATTAGTTTTTATTACCTTCGAACTACATATATAAGTACAGAATAATTATCTTGTATCTGTTTCTTTGACCCAAAATTATATGTGTGGGAGAAATCTATTTTGTTGATAGCCATAGTTTGTTCATTTTCTTGTTGCATGGTATTACAATCCATAAATCCACAATTTATCATTAATTTATGAATACTGGGATTGATGCTATAAACATTTTGGCACTTTTATGTATATTCTGGGAAGTATAAATCTAAGAATGGTGTTGGGTCACACAGATATGCATTTTTATTTAAACTTTATTGCTATGGTATATATGGAAGAAAATGTAAAAATTTCCAAAAAATGTAAAACTTCCAAAACTTTCCAAAACGCTTCTGCCAATTTACCATCCAGTATCAGTAAATGGGTTGTTTTATAAACTAAAATTTCACTTTTTGAGAAACCAGTCTGATGAATGTTTAATATTGGTAACTTTTTCTGTATTACAAATTACTCTAACACATTGGCCTTACTAAACAACAACCATTGTCTTGAAATGAGTATACTTACTTTGGGCTGAGTGACTCCTTTGGTCTCAGCTAGTTCACTAATGTTTCTGCAGGAAGGTGCCAGTTTGAGCTGGTGGTCTGAGCAGGTTGATCAGGGGTGCCCCTAGCTGGGACAGCTTGTGTCGGTTCCATGTGGTCTGGCATTGTCTAATAGGGTAGGAAGAGTTTTTTACATGGCAACTGTAAAGGCTCTTGAATGATAATGAAAATATGCAAAATTTCTTGAGGCCCAAATTCTGAGCTGGCACAATACCCTTTTAATTCATTTTACTGGCTAAGGCAAGTAGTAAGTCAAAGACAGAGGAAAGTCTGGGGAAATTGACTTCATTTTTCTGACATAGATTTTTAAACTTACATTGTCAGGGAGCAGGCCTGCTAGAATGGAAATAATTACAACCAACTTCAAGAGTCTTCTCCTCTTGTAGAAGAGTAGTATTATCTAATTGCTATTCAATTTCCATTTCCCTCATGAGTAACGAGGTTGATCACTGTTTCCTATGATTTTATTGTCTTTAAAAATATCCTATGAAATACCTATTCAAGTGTTTTATCTGCTTTTTAATCAGATTACTTCTTTTTAGTGATCTGTAAGAATTCTATTTTCTGGATATCAATCTATTACCATTTTTCAAATTGTGGCTTACATTTGATTAACTGGATCTATTCTTTTTATAGTTTAGTGGTGTTAAATTTTAATGTAAAAATGTATCCAATTTTTCATTTTGGGTTATTTTATGTATTTATATTGCTTGGTTATTAAAGAAACAAAACAAAACTTAACATGAGGCCCTGGACCATAAAATAACTCCAACAACTTCTAGAAGTTATTATTTTTTTAAATTCAATGATAATGCACCTGAAAGTGATTTTGTATATGATGTTAGGGAATGGTCTAACTTGTTTTTAAATTTTTTATAATAGTGATATAGTAGTTGACTCTAATATTTTAATAAAAAGACCTCTATTTGGATGATGAAATGAAGGTCCACCTTTGTCATAAGTTTAGTACTAAAATTGTATGAGTCTGTCCTTAGATTTCTAAAGACTTCTACTGATGTATACTTCTAGTCTTGCAGTAAGACTACACTGTCCTCATTACTATAATATTACTGTTACTCAGGGTAGCAAGTCTTCCCTTTTTTTCTTCTTTTTCCTTCTGCTCTTTAATATTTTCTTTGCTATTCTTGGTCTTTTACTTTTTATATAACTTTAGAATTGACTTGATTGCCAGAATTTTATTCATAATACATTCAAACTAAATTATTTGGATAAAATGGCATCATTACTTTTCCAAGGCTTTTCATCTATAACTTCAGCAGGCCTGTCCATTTTCCTGCTGTTGCTTGTGGTGTTGCTCTTTGAATGATACAAAGCCACAACTTAAAAGATAAAACAACAGAATTTTTAGGTAAAATTCAGCCAATTAATGGATTTATGATATTATGGCAAAATTAGGGTATTGCTGGTAAGCCAAGCCTCCATTTTTTAGCTTTATTTTAATTTTTTAAATTGAAGTATAATTGACATACATTATTATATTAGCCCCAGGTATACAATATATTGATTGAACAATTCTATGCATTACTGAGTGACCACAGTTATTGTGGTGAGCACCTTCTGTTACCTACAACATTGTTACAATACTGACTATATTCCTTATGCCGTAATTTTCATTTCAGTGACCTATTTATTTTATACTGGAAGTTTGTCTTTTTTAATCCCCTTCATCCATTTCGCACATCACTGCTTCCCTACACATCCTCTCTATCAAACACTCGGTTTGTTCTCTGTTTTAAGAATCTGTTTTTTTTTTTTTTTTTTTTCATTCTACATATAAGTGAAATCATATGGTATTTGTCTTTCTTGGACTTATTTCCTTTAACATAATACCCTCTAGGTCCATTCATATTATCCCAAATGGCAAAGCCACATTCTTTATTATGGCTGAGTAATATTCCATTGTATATGTGTGTGTGTGTGTGTGTGTGTGTGTGCACATGCATATACATATGTATATCACTTTATCCATTCATATGTCAGTGGACACTTGTATTGTTTCCATATCTTGGCTATTTCAATAAACAAGGGTACATATCTTTTCAAATTAGTGTTTTTAATTTTTCTTTGGTAAATCGAGAGTAGAATTATTGCATCATGTAATATTTCTATTGTCAATATTTTGAGGAAACTCCGTATGGTTTTCCATAGTTGCTGTACCAATTTACATTCCCATCAACTGTGCATGAGTTTTCGCTTCTCTGCATTCTTGTCAATACTTATTACTTCTTCTGTCTTTGACACTGGCCATTATGACGTAAGATGATATCTCCTTGGGGTTTTTATTTACATTTCCTTGATGATTAGTGATTTTGCCGTCTTATCACAGCTGTTGGAGAGAGTATTCTTGGCTGCAGTGTTTTTTGTTTTGTTCTGTTTCCCTTTCCTTTCCTCTTTTTTCCTTTCCTTTCTTTTTCTCACAGCATTTTGATTATATCCTGCTATTCTCTTCTGGCCTGCAAAGTTTCTGGTCAAAACTCATCTGATAACCTTACGGGGCTTTCTTGGTATGTAGCTGCTTATTCCTCCCTTTGCTGCTTTTAGAATTTTTTTTGTAACTTTAACTTCTGCTATTTAAATTATGCGTCTTGGTGTGGATCTTCTTGGGTTCACCTTGTTTCATGCTCTCTATTCCTGGAACTGGATGTCTGTTTCTCTCCCCAGATCAGAGAAGTATTTAGTTGTTTCTTCAAAATAGTTCTTCTACTTTCTTCTCTCTATATTCTCCATCTGGGATCTCTAGTGCAAATGTTATTATGCTTGATTGTGTCTCTGAGTTCCCTTAACCTATTTTCAACTATTTATTTAACTTTTTTTTTTCTTTTTGCTATTCAGCTTGGTTGATTTTCATTACCCTTTCTTCTAGATTGCTAAGCCATTCTTCTGCCTCCTCTGAACTGCTATTGATTCCCTCAAATATTTTTTTATTTAAGATATTGAATTCTTTAGCTCTGGCTCTTTTGTGTAGTATCTATCTCTTTGAAATTCTCACTGAGTTAATTTTTTTTTTATTTTTTTTAAGTCCAGTCAGTATCTTTATTACCATTAATTTGAACTTTTTATCAGGCCTATGTCTTATTGCCATTTCATTAGCCAGCTACAATGACCCATTGTGCCTGTTGTGGGTTTGCTCCCTGCACTGTTTAGAGGTCTGATTGTGGCTGCTGTGGATTCGTTGGATGCGCGGGGCTGGCACTCAGTCTAGCTTTGAGCAATTAGCTTTTCTGCTACAGCTATATGCACACAACAACAGGGTTGCTCCTTGTGTAGGAAGCTAAAGGGACTTGCTGCAGGAGCTCTGTGCGTGCTGGTATATGAGGTTATCTGCATCCTTTCCTAGGACAGGTGTCACGAGGAGGAAAACTAGTCCTAGAGGTATCTACCCACTGTGTAGGGTAGGGCAGAAGCCCCTTCAAAAGGATATCTTGCCCAGGCAAGTGGGATGGGTGGTATGAGTCCCCAGGGGGAATACTGGAGTGGGCCACGCAATGTGAGCAAAGTAAGTAGGACGTATTAGATTGTTTCCCACAAATGTCTGTCTGTCCGAGCTGGGGAAGAGAAAAGGATCCTGCCAACCCTTCTGTTTCCAGAGAAGTCATCTGCAGATACCCATCCCTTCTGTACCTATTCTAAGGTTAGTCAGTACTTTTACTTCACGTGCACCCCCAGGTGCTTTTGAAAATGCTGTTTCTGTGCTACTTTGGACGAAATTATTTAATATGTTGGCTCTTCAAGGTTTGGTGGTTCTATTTCCTATAGACCTCCAGCTCTCCAGAATTAAGCCCTGCTGGTTTTTAGGGCCACAGGAGTTCAGCCCCACTGGTTTTGACAGCTAAACATTATGGGGATTTGTCTTCCCAGTAGGAGAGGTCCCTGGTGTGGGTTCTGATTTTCTCGTTTTCCCAAACCTGTGATGTCATTACGATTTGTGGTTATTCACATTGGGGATTTGGATCCCAACCAAACCTCTGCATCTCTTCTTTTCCATGTGGACCTCTCTCTATAACTAGCTGTGAAAAACATGTGCTCTCAGTCTTTAGGTAATTTTCAGAGTTCATTGCCCAGATATACCTCCTGACTCCATGTATCTGTGGGATGAGTTTAGCTTAGTGCACTTCTACCCTACCATCTTTCCTCCTGTGTATGTTTCTTTTTATTTTTAAAGCTTAATATTATAGTTTCCTGTGGATGAATCTAGATAGATACTTCATGGTATTTGGTATGTTTCTTTGCTACTTAAATGGTATATAGGATATATTTTCAATATATATCTGTTACAGGACAAATAAATACATGATTTTTATATATCAGATTTGTCTAGTCAGTCATCTTGTTAATTTCGTTTTTAATTCTAATCATCTATATGTATACAAGTTTTGAATGCATAGAATTGTAACATGCAGATGTCGAGAGTGGTTTCTTTCCAACTCCATCTCTTTTAAGGTGCTTTTATTTTATTTATTTTTATTTTTTTAAGGATTTTATTTATTTAAAAGAGAGCGAGCCAGAGAGAGAGCGCAAGCAGGGAGAGCAGCAGAGGGAGAGGGAGAAGCAGCTTCCCTGATAAGCAGGGAACCACACTTGGGGCTTAATCCTAGGGCTCTGTGCTGGTGACCTGAGATGCAGGCAGATGCGCAACTGACTGAGCCATCCAGGTGGCCCTCTTTTAAGATGCTTTTAAACCAATCTGTTGAGTTATTATAGATTTCGGTTCTAAAATTACCATAAGATATTTTAGTTATCTGAAAATATTGTCAGTCATATTTTTGTGCTAATTTTATATTATAAAAAATCATAGCTATTTTAAAGTACAATTTTGTAACTCTTTTAATCAGGTTCCCTATGTACTTGGGGGGGTGTCCTATATGTTTTTGGTGCCATTAACCTATTTTTCTTGGTTGTCTCTTTGTATTATTTTTTTGAATGACTCATTATTTTTAAAATTTTTATTCTACTATATAAAAAATTTTTGTGATAACTTGAGAGGTATGTGTGATGATTTCTTTTTCTGGTCTAATTGAGATACACGATATTGACATTTCATTAATTTTTAAGTATAGAAAATAATAAGTATATGCAAATTATGAAATGAATTTAGTCATTGTCTACTACTTCATCTATTTACAATTTTTTCTGTTATGATGATAACTTTTAAAATCTGGGGCGCCTGGGTGGGTCAGTGGGTTAAAGCCTTCAGCTCAGGTCATGATCCCAGGGTTCTGGGATCGAGCCCCCCATCGGGCTCTCTGCTCGGCAGGGAGCCTGCTTCCTCCCCTCTCTCTGCCTACTTGTGATCTCTGTCTGTCAAATATATAAATAAAATCTTTAAAATCTACCTTACCCTCTTAGCAATTTCCCAGTATATGATGTAGTATTAACTATAGAAACCATGATGTACATTGTATCCCCAGGACTTATTTACCTTATAAGTAGAAATTTAGGCCTTTTGAATACCTTCACCGATTTCACCTCTTGCCCCTACTTCTCTGGCAAACATCAATCTTTTCCCTGTTATATAAATTCATGATTTTTTTAAATTCCATACATAAATGAAATTATATTATACAGTATTTGTTTCTCTGGCTTATTAGCACATTGTCCTCAAGGTCCATCTGTGTTTTCATAAAGGCAGGATTTCCTTTTTATGGCTGAATAAATTTCATTGTATGCATGATCTATATAATCACATGAGCTTTTCTTTCATCTGGTAATGGAGGGTTAGATTATTTGCAGATCTTGAGTATTATAAGTAATGTTTTGGTAAACGTGGTGGGGTTCAGATATCTTTTCAAGATCATGCTTTTGTTTCCTTAGAATATTAAACAGACATAGAATTGCTAGGTCATACAGCAGTTCAATCTTTAAATTTTTGAGGAAACTTCATACTATTTTTCATGGTGGTTGCACCAATTTACATTCCTACTGATGATACATAAGAATTTCCTTTCTCCATGTTCTTCTGAACATTTATCTCCTGTTTTTTTGATAATAGCCATTCTAACAGGTGTGAAGTAAATTTCATTGTGATTTTGATTTTCCTGATAATCACAATTTGGAGCACCTTTTGATGTACCTGTTGGCCATTTGTATATCTTTTTTTTCTGGAAAAATGTTGATTTAGTTACTCTGCCAATTTTTTAAATAGGTATTTTTTTATACTTAGTTTTATAAGTTCTGTACATACTTTGCAAATCTTATGTCTGATAAAGGGTTGATATCCAAATATTTTCTCCCATTCTTTAGGTTGGTTTTAATTTTGTTAATGGTTTCCATTGCTATGCAGAAGCTTTTTCATCTGATGTGGTCTCATTTTTTTTTTTTTCCTTTTGTCATCTTTGCTTTTGGTGTCCAATCCAAAAAATCGTTTCCAAGACCAATGCCAAGGAAATTATCCCACTTATTCTAGGAGATTTATGGTTTTAGGTCTTACATTTAAATCACTAATCGATCTTTGTTTTTGCTTTGTGCATGGCATAAATAGGGGTCCAGTTTATTCTGCATGTGGCCAGTTATTGAAGAGACCATCATTTCTCCATTCTATGCTCCTGGCTCCTTTGTCATAAATGACAATGTAAGAGTGGGTTTATTTCTGGGCTTTTTATTCCATTCGTTTTTAAGATATGCCTATTTTTTTTTTTTAAGATTTTATTTATTTGACAGACAGAGATCACAAGTAGGCAGAGAGGCAGGCAGAGAGAGAGGGGAGGAAGCAGGCTCCCTGCCAAGCAGAAAGCCTGATGCGGGGCTCGATCCTAGGACCCTGGCATCATGACCTGAGCCGAAGGCAGAGGCTTTAACCACTGAGCCACCCAGGCGCCCCGTGTCTATTTTTAAATAGCAAAACCATATTTATTTAGTTCCCCATAGTCTTGTGATATAAGTTGAAATCAGTAAGTGTCATGTTTCCAGCTTTGCTCTTAAGATTAGTGATTCAGGATTTTTTAATTTTTAAATGAATTATGAAGTTTAACTTTTATGTGATTTTTTTCTCTTGCTGCTTTTAATATTCTTTTACTTTTCACAATTATAATGTGTCCTGATATAGGTCTCTTTTGATTCACCCTCTTTAGAACCCATAGGCTTTCTGAGTTTGGATGTCTGTGTTTTTCACCACCGTAGGGAAGTTTTCAGCCATTACTTAAGACATTTTTCTGTCTCTTTTTCTCTTCTTTTGTCTGGGTCCTCTATAATGTGAATATTTGTCCACTTGATGGTGCTTCATAGGTACCTCATACTATGTTTACTCTTTTCTTAAAAAAAATTCTTTTTGCTTTTTCTCCTCTGATTTAATGAATTCCATTGTCATTTCTTTGAGTTTGTTGATCCTTTCTTCTGCTTCATCTAGTCGACTATCGAACTTTTATTGAATTTTTGGTTACTATATTCTTCTGCTCTATGATTTTTTGTTACGCAAAAATGTTAAGAACATAATACTTTGTTGAATTCTTACTGTGTGCATTACTCTGCTGATATCAGTAATTACCTTTATGATCCTAATTTAAAACTCTTTGCCTCGTAAATAACTTATCTGTATTTTATTAAGGTCTACTTGGGAATTTTTGCCTTATTATTAGTATTATTTTATTTATTATTATTTTTTTTTGCTTGAAACGTATTTCTCTTTTTCCTCGACTGTGTTAATTTCTGTGATTAGATAAAACTGTCAACTCTCCCAAGGTGAAAGACATTGTCTTAAATAGGAATGACGGAATGACCTTGTGGAAGATCAACCTTCGGCATCCTGCTGGCCTGAGCTCTTCCTTGCGTCTCACATCTCTGTGATTGTCCAAACAGACTTTATTGTTGTTCGCCCCTTTAGCTGAGGGTGTACCAAGACCTATCACTGTCCCAGATGGAGAGATCTGCTATTAACTAGATGAAGGCTGATTGGAAACTGGACCCTCAGGCAGGAGCTTTTAAAGTATGCTAATAAACCTTTTTGAGTGAGAGAATGTAAAATAAGCTTTGGGGTTTGCACTCTGCTCTGAGCCCTGGGAGTGGGGGGAGGATGGCCAGTTAAGAATTATTGATTTACTATAGTCACATTAAACTACTGAACATAAGCCCTGCTGGCCACCAGAGACAGACCGTCAAGGGATGTGTGTTATAGTCAGCAGCACAAAGCCAAGGAATCCAACATGTGCATGAACTCCTTTCATGGGGACCCTGGGCAGAGAGAAAATGTGAAGATGGTGCCTGCTGTCTGTCCTTCCTTGTCTTTTGGGAGGATTGAAGTTGTCACTGCAGTATTAAATTATAAGCCTGACCCTTAAGCTATAGCTTTTAAAATATGTTACTAGAAAAAAATGCAAATAGGCCTTTTTAGGGAAATATTGGCCCCTTCAGTCCACTGCTTCTGTGCTAAATACATGAGGGATAGCCAGTTAAGAACTTACTCTGACTCAGTCCTGTGGGACTCACAAATTCCAGTCCCATTGGCCAATACAGCCAGGACACAGAGAGTTGAATCTCCTGGTAAGGAGCCACAAAAGCTGTGGCACCAAACATATTGACAATCTTCTTTCAGGAAACTAGAGACCTGGAGTGGTAAAGAGTGAGAGGAAGAGATGGTGCCTGCCAGTTTCTCCAGTTTCTAGAGTGCCTTATAACAGGTCACTAGATTTGAATGAAGTAAGAAGCCAGACCTTCAGGCTGCTGCTTTTAAGATATGCAAATAGAGCCTCTTCAGAGAAAGACTGGATATTTCAGCCTTGCTCTGCTGAACTCCAGAGATAGCCGTAATAGTCCTCAGGAACCCATGAAGAATTGTTTACTATAGTATCATAAGGCTTATAGATACAAGCTCCATTGGCTTTAAGAGATAGATATTTTGGGAGCGGATCTCTCTGGTGGAAGTCTTAAAACCTGGGGCACTAAATGTAAGGACTTTCACCCTTCATGGGAAAGATTGAAATTGTGATTTTCTTCTTCATTTTATATTGCTGTACTAGGGTGAGGTTTATGGTGAGATTGTGTCAGTCTTTCTTACCAATTTTAATATATACATATCTCCCCCCCCCCCCGTTTTCCTAATGTATAGCAGTAACTCAGCTAAATTTTGGATTTCTTCTGGTAGGAATTGTTCTCTATGTAGATATAGTTTCAGGTCCATATGAGGAAATTAGTTCAGGAGTCTCTTAGGTTGCCAACTTGAATTGGAATGCAGTTGATACTTTCTTAAAAGAAAATTTATTCCCACTCCTAGAAAATATCCAGGCTAGGAACATCAGCAATCCAAAATGATCTTAATTCAGACATATTGAGATAATTCTAAATTGTGCTTTAATCCTTTATGGATTCATATTCCAATTTATTGCTAATACTACAATGCAAACTTTTTGGGTCCCAACCTAAAGCCTGGTGAACTATTAAACCCCTAAATCACTTCCTAGCTTTGACCTCCAACACGAATCTCTCCAGTCCTGTGAGTTTATCAAGGCTTCTTAATTATTGAGACTATATTTTAGTTAGGTATTTTCCTTTATTCCAGATGTTGAAGTACATACAAAAAGATTCTATACCTTGTCTTATCTTTTTAAAATCATTTTAAAGATTTTATTTATTTATTTGTCAGAGAGAGAGAGGGAGAGAGGGAGCACAAACGGGAATGCGAGAGGGAGAAGCAAGTTCCACGCTGAGCAGGGAGCTGATGTGGGCTTGATCTCAGAACCCTGGGATCATGACCCGAGCAAAAGGCAGATGCTTGACAACTGAGCCACGCAGGTGCCCCTGTTCTACACCCTGTCTTAAGCTATATAATAATCAATGGGACCAAGACCTAAACCCAAATTTATTGTGTTCTAAGCCTCATATACTAAGCATTCCGGAATGTCCTTGGTTTATAGACCACCACACCATGGTACATCATATACCCATTTTATTTAAGTATCTGCATTTACTGCATTTATCTTATAAACATTAAAATGAACCCAGCCCATGTTTAATGAAAACGTACAAATGTTTGCTCTCTAGGTTAGATAGAAGGACTACTGTTGAATAAGAGACATGGGGGCTAGGTGGGGAAAGGTAGATGGGGAGCGGTGTAATCAGGCTCATAGAAATCCCCAAAATGTGGAAGTGTGGGGAAACCAAAGATAAAGAACAAACTGGATCACCCTGCCCTTGGCATGTGGGGTTGGTGTCTTTTTTTTTCTGTGACCAAGAAAGAATAACCAAACCCTAAAAAGGAAGTTAGCCATTGAAGGTACTATCACTAGTCCATGCTCAATGGTGATATCAATAGAAATGTTAAAAGGGTGTAAGTTCTCTGGCTAGCTTTCTATAAAAGATCAACCCTAATGGCCCTCATTGGCACCCTGCTGGGATCCCTCTCACTCCTGAGAGCTCTTTCTGTATCCTTGCTTAATAAACTTCTGTCACTTTCCTCACTTTCCTTTGTCCATGAGAGTCATTCTTTGACTCCATGAGACAAGAATCTAGTTCTCCTGCTTTTCTGGTAAAGAGGAAATATTTGTAGCATTATTTAATATTCTTGTGACTTTGACATTTTATTATAAAGTAATATTACATAGATTTTTTTGTGAGGGTAGATATGTTCTACTTTTCTCATGAGGTGTGCATGTCTCTTATTTGACAAGGCAGTCCGAGGTAAGTCTCTATTGGATAGTATTAAGCCTTCTTATTTACTACAGTATAAAACTGTGTGTTTATGAGATATACACATATATCTTATACCAAATAAACATACAAGTCTTATTTCAAGAGTTTTGTACCTGGGAATAACTCTTATAGTATATAGATATACATTAATATGTATATCTATCTATCTATCTATCTATCTCTATATATACTTTTATACTCTGACCCATTATGCTTATTTTATAAAGCACAATGAACACTAGTGTCCATTTGATCTTTATTTTGTCTATTGTAAAAATAGTCCATAAAAAGTTTTCAGAATTTAGCACGATTCCAAGTTATTTGACTTAGGGACAAAGCCACTTTTTCCAGGTATTTAATCAATTTTTCATACAAGAGATGTAGAATTGCATTTGAATAGTGAGAAGAATTCAGTGGTCTGGAGAACAAGAAAGACAGTTGGTATAAACACAGATTTCAGGCAACAGATCCATAAACATGTTACCATGGAGGGGATTATTTTAAAATTATTACAATGATAACATGATGTTACATGCATGTAACATTTTCTTAATACAGCACCTGGTTAAGTGACATCTTTTTGTTGGAAGTTTAAGTGATTATTCTCCACAAGTATATTGAGATGTGGATTACTTTTATTTTAATTATGGTAGAGTAAATACAGTTTTGTGTTGGTTTCAGGTGTACAATGTAATGATTCAACATTCTATACATTATTCAGTGTTAACATGATGAGTGTACTATTTTTATTTCATTGTATCTTTAAATTTTTTTATTTAAACTCTATTGGTTCACATACAGTACAATATTTGTTTTGGTAGTAAAATTCAGTGATTCATCACTTACAACACCTAGTGCTCCTCACAAGTGCCTGCCTTAATACCCATTACCCATCTGGCCCATCTACCCCCCACCTGTATTCATCAACCCTCAGTTTGTTTTCTGTCCTTCAGGGTCTTTTACGGTTTTTTTTCCTTCTTTATCTTTTTTCTTCTCCTCCCCCACTCCATATGTTGATCTGTTTGTTTCTTAAATTCCATATAGGAGTAAAATCATGTGGTATTTATCTTTCTCTGATTGACTTATTACACTTAGCATACTACACCTGTTTCCATCCACATTGGTTGCAAATGGCATGATTTCATTATTTTTGATGGCTGAGTAATATTCCATTGTTTATGTATATACTACTCCTTTATCCATTCATCAGTCATTTGGACATTTGGGCCTCGTAGTTTATAACATTATCAACAATAGCCAAACACCAGGGTGCATGTAGGCATTTGAATCTGTATATTTGCTTCCTTTGGGTTAATATCTAGTAGTACAATTGCTGGATTATAGGGTACTTCTATTTTGAACTTTTTCAGGAAACTCCTTGGTGTTCTCCAAAGTAGCTGCACCAGTTTGCATTCCCATGAACAAGTGCAGGAGGATTCCTCTCTCTCCCACATTTTCACCAACACCTATTGTTCCTTGGGTTAATTTTAGCCATTCAGGTGTAAGGTGGTATCTCCTCATGTTTTTGATTTGTATTTCCATGATGATGAGTGATGTTCATAATCTTTTCTTGTACTTGTTAGCCATCTGCATGTCAATTTTGGAAAAGTGCCATTCATGTCTTCTGTGCATTTCTTAACTGGGTTATTTGATATTTTTTTTGAGTATTGTTTGATAAGTTCTTTATAGATTTTGGATACTAGCCATTTATCTGATGTGTCATTTGAAAATATCTTCTCCCATTCCTTTGGTTGCCTTTTAGTTTTTTTTTTTTTTATAAATTTTTTTATTTTATATTTTTATCCCCAAGGGTACAGGTCTGTGAATGCCTTTTAGTTTTGTTGATTGTTTCCTTCACTGTGCAGAATATTTTTATCTTGATGAAATCCCAGTAGTTCATTTTTGTTTTGTTTCCCTTGCCTCCAGGGATGTGTCTAAGTTGCTACAATCAAAGTAAAAAACGTTTTCTGCCTGCATTGTCTGCTAGGATTTTGATGGTTTTCTGTCTCACTTCAAGGTCCCTCAGCCATTTTGAATTTATTTTTGTGCATGGTATAAAAATGTGGCTCAGTTTCATTTTTCTGCATGTTACTGTCCTGTTTTCCCTATACCATTTGTTGAAGAGACTGTTTTTGTTCATTTGCTTTTCATTCATTGGATATTCTTATTTGTGTTGTCAAAGATTGACCATATTGTTGTATGTCCAATTCTGAGTTCTCTATTCTGTTCCAATGATCTATGTGTCTGTTTTTGTGCCAATACCATACTCTCTTGATGATTACAGGTTTGTACCATAGTTTGAAGTCCAGAATTGTGATGGCACCAGTTTTACTTTTCTTTATCAATATTCCTTTGCCTATTTGGGCTCCTCTGTGGTTCCATACAAATTTTGGATTGTTTGTACTAGCTCTGTGAAAATGCTGATGGTATTGTGATAGGGATTGCATTAAATATGTAGATCGCTTTAGGTAGTATAGACCTTTTAACAGTATTTCTTTTTCCAGTCCATGAGCATGGAATGGCTTTCTATTTCTTTGTGTCATCTTGAATTTCTTTCATAAGTGTTTTATAGTTTTCAGAGTATAATTCTTTTAACCCCCTTGGTTAAGCTTATTTCTTATGTGTCTTATGGTTTTTGGTGGAATTGTAACTGGGTTTGATTCCTTGATTTTTCTTTCCACTGTTTTATTATTGATGTATAGAAATGCAACAGATTTCTGTGTGTTGATTTTATATCCTGTGATTTTCATGCAATTTTTATAACCATGCTGAATTCATGTATTCCAGAATTGTTGTTGCTGTTGTTGTTGTTGGCATCTTTTGGGTTTTCTACATATGATATCATGTTGTCTGCAAGTAGTGAAAATTTGACTTCTTCCCTGGCAGTTTGGATGCCTTTTATTTCTTTTTGCTGTCTGAATGCTGAGGCTAAAACTTCCAGTACTATGTTAAATAGTAAGGATGAAGGTGGACATCCCTGTCTTGTTCCTAGCATTAGAGGATTCTGATTCCCCTACTGAAGATTATATTAGCTGTGGGTCTTTCATATATGGCTTTTTTGATGTTGAGGTGTGTTTCCTTTAGCCCTATTTTGTTGAGGATTTTTATCTATGTTTTATAAAATGTTTTTTCTGCATGTATTGAAAGGATCTTATGGTTTTTATCAGTCCTTTTATTAATGTGGTGTATCATGTTGATTTTGTGAATATTGAGCCACCCTTGCAGCCCAGGAATAAATTCCCACTTGATTATGGTGAATGATTGTTTTAATCTACTGTCGGATTTGATTTGCTAGTATTTTGTTGAAAAAATTTATATCAATGTTCATCAGGGACATTGACCTCTAATTCTTTTTAGTGAAGTCTTTGGTTTTAAAATCAAGGTAATGCTGGCCTTGTATAATGAGTTTGGAAGCTTTCTATTTTTTGGAACAGTTTGAGATGAATTAAGAATAGCTATAAACTCTTCTTTAAATGTTGCGTAGAATTCTCTTGGGAAGCCATATGGCTTTGGACTTTCATTTGTTGGGAAATTTGGGGTTATTGATTCAATTTCTTTGCTGGTTATGCATCTGTTCACATTTTCTATTTCATCCTATTTCAGTTTTGGTGGTTTATATGTTCTAGAATTTATCCACTTCTTTCAGATTGCCTAACTTGTTGGCATATAATTTTTCTTAATATTCTCTTACAATTGTTGGTATTTCTGTGTTATTTGTTGTGATCTCTTTCATTTGTGATTTTATTTATGTGGGTCCTTTTTTTTTTTTCTTTTTGATAAGTCTGGCTAAGGTCTTATCAATTTTAATTTTTTCAGAAAATTAGCTCATAGTTTCATTGATTTGGGTTGTTTCTATACCATTTGTTTCTGCTCTAACCTTTATTATTTCCCTTCTGCTGGCTTTAGGCTTTATTTTGATGTTTCTTTTCTAGTTCCTTCAGGTGTAAGGTTAGGCTGTTTGAGACTTTTCTTTCTTCTTTAGGCAGGCCAGTATTCCAATGAATTTCTCTTTTGGGACTGCCTTTACTGGAACCCAAAGGTTTTTGACTGTTATTTTTTCATTTTTATTTGTCTCAATGTACTTTTTAACTTCCTCTTTAATTTCCTCATTAACCCATTCATTCTGTAGTAGGGTGTTCTTTAAAATCCATGTATTTGTGATCTATTTATTTATTTATTTATTGGGTGGTTAAGTTTCATAGTGTTGTGTTCTGAAAATATGCACAGTATGATTTTAGTCTTTTTGTGCTTATTGAAGTCTGATTTGTGACCCAGTATGTGATCTGTTCTGGAGAATGTCCTATGTGAACCCGAAAAGAATATGTATTCTGGTGCTTTAGGATGAAATGTTTTGAATACATCTGTGAAATCCATTTGGTCTAGTGTATCATTCAAAGCCATTGTTTCCTTGTTGAGTTTTATGTTTAGATGATCTGTACATTGCTACAGTGGGGTGTTAAAGACCCCTAGTATTATTGTTATTTATGAGTTTGTTATTATTTGATTTATATATTTGGTTGATCCCAAGTTGGAACATAAATATTTACAATTGGTAGACCTTCTTGATGGATAGACCCCTTAAATATGACATAATTAGCTTCTTCATCTCTTGTTAAAGATTTTTGGTTTAAAATCTAGTTTGTCTGATATAGTATGGCTACCCCAACTTTCTTTTGACATCTATTAGTATGATAGATGATTCTTTCTCCCCTCACTTCATATTTTCATTTGTCCTTAGGTCTAAAATGAGTCTCTCATAGGCAGCACATAGATGGGTCTTATTATTTTTTTATCAATTCTGATAGCCTGTGTCTTTTGATTAGAGAATTTAATCCATTTACATGGATTAATGACAAGATATGAATTTATTGCCATTGTGCTACCTGTAAAGTTGGTGTTTCTGGGGAATGTTCTCTGTTTCTTTCTAGTCTTTGTTGCTTTTGGTCTTTTTTTAGCCCCTGAATCCCCCTTAAAATATCTTACAGGGCTGGTTTAGTGGTCTTGAACTCCTTTAGTTTTTGTTATTGTTCTTTTATGGGTTAAACACCAGAAATTATTTTCATAAAGTTTTGGAGGCTAGAAGTCCAAGATGAAGGTATTGGCAAGTTTGGTTTCTTGTGAAATCTCTTTCCTTGGTTTGTAAATGGTTACACTCTTCTTGTATCCTCACATGGGCTTTCCTCTGGGAGTATGCATGCTCACCTCTGTATGTCTAAGTTTCTCTTCTAAAAATACTAGTCTTGGGGGTGACTGGGTGGCTCACTTAGTTAAGCTTCTGCCTTTGGCTCGGGTCATGACCCGAGGGTCCTGGAATCAAGCCCTGCATTGAGTTCCCTGATCAGTAGGTAGCCTGCCTCTCCCTCTCTGTCTGCCCCTCTCCCCTGTTCATTCTCTCTCTCTCTCTCTCTCTCTTATTCTCTCTCTCAAATAAATAAAATCATTTTTTAAAAAAGGATACCAGTCTGATTAGTGCCTATTTCAATGACTTCATTTTAACTTCATCACCTCTTCAAGGTCCTATCTCCTAATACAGTCAAGTTCTAAAATACTGAGGATTAGGGCTTCAACACAGGGATTTTGAGAGGACACAGTTTGGCCCATAAAATGTTGACCAATTAAACAATAATTTCCCATTCTCTCCTTTACCCAAGCCCCTGGCAATCACTGTTTTATGTCTCTATGAACTTTACCACTCTAGTTATTTCAAAGAAGTGGAATCATATTGTATTTATTTATTTAGCAACTAGCATAATGTCTTTAAGTTTCCTCTATGTTGTAGCATGTGTGAGAATTTCCTTCTTTTTAAGGTTAAATGATCTTCTACTGTATGTATATATTACATTTTGTTTATTCATCAATTGGTAGACCTATGTATTGCTTTTACCTTGGCTATTGTAAATAATGTTGCTATGAGCATGGGGTATACAATTATCTGTTTTAGACCCATTTTCAAATCTATTCACTCAGAAGTAGAAGTGTCCTTAGAATTTTGAAGCATGCAATAAAATTCTGGCTATCCTACTTATATATCTTTCCCTGGATAATTCTATCCAAATATTTTTTTATGTCACAAACTAAGGACTGAGATTAAATTATTAGTTTCTTGCAGCGCATGTATTAATTAGCAAATCATAAATGGTTAAGAGTCAGGGACCTATGAAATAAAGCTATAAATGCTTTATTTATTTATTTATTTATTTATTAACTATTATTAATATATCACCTATAATTTGTTGAAGAGACTATCCCCCCCCATTGGAGATTCTGTCCTGCTTTTTAAAAATCATTTGGCCATAGAGTTGATGGTCCATTTCTGAGTTCTCTGTTCTGTTCCAGTGATCTATGTGTCTGTTTTGTGCCAGTACCATACTGTCTTGATAATTATAGCTTCCTTATAGAGCTTGAAGTCTGGAATTGTGATGCTGCCAGCTTTGGTTTTCTTTTTCAACATTCCTTTGGCTATTTGGGGTCTTTAATGGTTCCATACAAATCTTAGGATATTTTGTTCTAGATCTGTGAAAAAAGTAGATGGTATTTTGATAGGGATTGCATTAAATGTGTAGTCTATGCTTAGACATTTTAACAATATTCTTCCAATTCGTGGGCATGGGAAGTTTTTCCATTTCTTTGTGGCTTTATCAATTTATTTCATGAGGGTTCTGTAGTATTCTAAGTACAGATACTTTGCCTCTTTAGTTAGATTTATTCCTAGGCAACTTAAATGTTTTGGGACAATTGTAAATGGGATCAACTCCTTAATTTCTCTTTCTTCTGTCTCATTGTTGGTCTATAGAAATGCAACTGATTTCTGTCCATTGATCTTATATCCTGACACTGTTGAATGCCTGTATGAGTTCTATCAGTTTTGAGGTGGATTCTTCTGGGTATTTCACATAGAGTATCCTGTCATCTGTAAAGAGTGAGTGTGTAGCTTTTTTTCTCAATTCAGGTGCCTTTTATTTATTTTTGTTGTCTGATTACTAAGGCTAGGATTTTTAGTGCTATTTTGAATAACAGTATTGATAGTGGACATCCCTACCATGTTTCTGACCTTTAGAGGAAAAGCTCTCAGTTTTCCCCATTAAGAATGATATTTGCTCTGGGTTTTTCATAGATGACTTTAATGATATTGAAGCATTTCCCTCCATCCCTAAACTTTGAAGAGTTTTAATCAAGACAGGATGCTATACTTTGTCAGATGATTTTTCTGCATCTATTCAGAGGATCATATGATTTCTGTCCTTTTATTAATGTGATGTATCACATTGATTGATTTACAGATGTTGAACCATCTTGTAGCCCAGGAATAAATCCCACTAGGTCGTGGTGAATAATCCTTTTAATGTACTGATGGATCCTATTGGCTAGTGTTTGGTGAGATATTTTGCACCCATGCTCATCAGGGATATTGCTCTGTAGTTCTCCTTTTTGGTGAATTTTGGGATCAAGGTAATGCTGGCTTCAAAAAGTGTTTGGAAGTTTTCCTTCCATTTTGATTTTTTTTAATGGTTTTATTTATTCATTTGACAGAGATAGAGATCACAAGTAGGGAGAGAGGCAAATACGGAGAGGGGGAAGAAGGCTTCCTACTGAGCAGAGAGCCCAAAGTGTGCTCAATCCCAGGACCCTGAGACCATGACCTGAGCCAAAGGCAGAGGCTTAATCCACTGAGCTATGCAGGCATCCCCAATGTCTTTTTTAAGGCTTCAGAATAATAGGTATAAATTCTTAAAATGTTTAGTAGAATTCCCCTGGGAAGCCATCTGGCCCTGGGATCTTGATTTTTGGGTGACTTTTTTTTTTTTAAATATTTAATTTATTTATTTGACAGACAGGTCACAAGTAGGCAGAGAGACAGCAGAGAGAGTTGGGGGGAGAAGCAGGCTCCCTGCTGAACCTAGAGCCTGATGTGAGACTTGATCCCAGGACCCTGGGATCATGACCTGAGCTGAAGGCAGTGGCTTAACCCACTGAGCCACCCTGGCACCCCTGTTTTTTGGGCGATTTTTGATTCCTGCTTCAATTTCCTTCCTTGTTAGGGGTCTGTTCAGATATTCTATTTCTTCCTGGTTCAGTTCTGGTAGTTTATATGTCTCTAGGAATGTATCCATTTCTTTCAGATTGTCTAATCTTTTGACATATAGTGGCTTATAATGTTCTTATTATTTGTATTTCTTTGGTGTTGGTTGTGATCTCTCCTCTTTTATTCATGATTTTATTTATTTGGGTCATTTCCCTTTACTTTTTTATAAGACTGATAACCCCTGGCTATTATTTTTCTTTTTTTCATAGAACCAGCTCATTGTTTCATTGTCTGTTCTACTCTTCTATTGGTTTCTATTTCATTGATATTTTTTTCCCTCTAATCTTTATTATTTCTCTTCTGCTGGGTTTAGGCTTTATTTGCTGTTCTTTCTCCAGCTCCTTTAAGTGTACGTTTAGGTGTATTTGAGATCTTATTTCTTGAGAAAGGCTTGTAACGCTATATACTTCCTTCTTTAGATAGTCTTTATGCATCCCAAAGATTTTGAACAGTTGTGTTTTCATTTTCATGTTTCCATGATTTAAAAAAAAAATCTTTAATTTTATGGTTGATCCATTAATTCTTTAGTGAGATGCTCTTTAGCCTCCATGTATTTGAGTTCTTTCCAATTTCCTCTTGTGAGTCTGTCCCAGTTTCAAAGCACTGTGGTCTGAAAATATGGAGGGACTGATCCTAATCTTTTGGTGCTGGTTGAGACCTAATTGACCCAGGATGTGATCTATTCTGGAGAATGTTCCATGTGAACTTGAGAAGAATGTATATTCTGTTTCTTTAATATAGAATGTTCTGAACATATCTGTGAAGTCCATCTGTTCAAATGTGTCATTCAAAGCTCTTATTTCCTTGTTGATCTGGTTAGATGATCTTCCCATTGTAGTTAGAGGTATGTTAAAGTTTCCTACTATTGTTGTTTTATTGCTGATGTGTTCCCTTGATTTTAATTTTTTTTTAATTTATTATTTTTATTTTTTTTAATAACTGTTGCTCCCATGTTAGGGGCATAGATATTTAAAATTGTTAGATCTTACTGATGGACAGACTCTTTAAATGTGATATATTGTCCTTCCTTATCTCTTATTATAGTCTTTTGTTTAAAATCTACTCGGTTTGATATAAGGATTGCCACCCCAGCTTTCTTTTGATGTCCATTAGCATGGTAAATTGTTTTCTACTACCTTACTTTAAATACTGGGTCTAAAATTAATGTCTTTGGGTCTAAAATTAATCTCTTGCAGAAAGCTTATCAATGGGTCTTGTTTTTTATCCAGTCTGATACCCTGTGTCTTTTAATTGGGCCATTTAGGCCACTTACATTTAGAGTAACTGTTGGAAGATATTAATTTAGTGCCATTGTACTGTCAGTAAGATGACTGGTATTGTATATTATCCCTTTTCCTTTCTGGTTTATATTACCTCAGGGCTCTCTGCTTAGAGAACCCCTTCCAATATTTCTTGTAAGGCTAGTTTGGTGACTCACAAGGTCTTTTATTTTTTGTTTGTCTTAGAGGCTTTTTATCATTCATTCTATTTTGAATGACAGCCTAGCTGGATAAAGTATTATTGGCTGCATATTTTTCTTATTTAGCATCCTGAAAATATTATGCCAATCCTTTTTGACCTGCCAGGTCTCTGTGGCTAGGTATCTGGCTAATCTAATGTTTCTACTGTTTCATGTTCCAGACCTCTTATCCCAAACTGCTTTCAGGATTTTCTCTTTGTCTGAGATTTGTAAATTTTACTATTGGATGTCAGGGTATTGACTTATTTTTATTGATTTTTGAGAAGGATTATCTGTGCGTTCTGGATTTTGTTGCCTGTTTTCTTCTCCAAATTAGGGACATTCTCAGCTATAATTTGCCTCAATACACCTTATCTCCCTCTTGCCTTTCCTCTTCTGGGATCCCAATTATTCCTATGTTGTTTCACTTTATGGTATCACTTACATCTCAAATTCTTCCCTTATAATCCAGTAGTTGTTTATCTCTTTTCCTCATCTTCATTATTCTCCATCACTTGGTTTTCTATATTACTAATTCTCTCATCTGCCTCATTTATCCTTGCCCTTAGTGCCTCCATTTTTAATTAAACCTCATTAACAATATCCTTTTTGATTTTGACTTGGTTCAATTTTAGTTATTTTTTTCTCCAGAAAGGGATTCTTTAGTGTTTTCTGTGTTTTTTTGTTTCAAGCCCAACTATTATCTTTATAATTGTTATTTTGAACTCTAGTTCTGACATCTTAATAATATCCATATTGATAAGGTCCCTGGCAGTCAGTACTGCCTCTTACACTCTTTTGAGGTGAGTTACCCAGTTTGTCATTCTGTTCAGAGAAGAATAGATGAACAATAGAACAAAATAGTAAAGGGCCTCAACAACCCCAGAGAAATATACATGAAAGAAATCAGAAGAGCTCTGAAACCGGGGATGAGGGATGGGAGAATATAATCAGACAGGTGTGCAGAATAGAGCAATACACTGCATTCTGTGTATTTTGGTCTCTTTTTTAGGAAACGAGATCCCAAAATTAGAAAGAAAGAAAAATTTTTATATGTACAAAAATTAATTACATATCCTTTCATTTTAACTGTAAATGGAAATTAAAAACAAAAAAAGAGAAAGAAAACAACAACAACAACAACAACAACAAAAAGGAAGGGGTATAAACAGACAGTGTATTGCTCTGTTCTGTTCACCTATCTCCTGAGTGTATTTGGTCAATTTGTTAGAGGAAACCACATCTCAAAATTGTAAAGAAAGAAAAACTTGTATATACAAAAACAAAACTAAATACATTGAGAGGCTAGAATGGAATTTTAAAGATGAAAATTGAAGAATATTTAAACAAAACTAAACAAGAATATGATCAGGTAGGTGGATAGAACAGAGTCATACATGAGATTTTGTGTGTATTTTGGTCTGTTAGAAGAAACTGCATCCCAAAATTGTAAAGAAAGAAAAACCTAAATACAAAAATAAAGTGAAATGCAATGAAGGGATAGATTATGACTGTGAAAATGCAAATTAAATTTTTTTTAGAAGGAACTGATAAGTCAGTTAAAATGAAAGAAGAAAAAAAGAAAAAGAAGGAAGAAAATTTAAAAAAAAAGTTAAAAGACTGAAGAATCATGGGGGAGAAAACTATGAATTCATTGTGCTCTATTCCAATAACACTGTAGCTTTCAGTTCTCATTAATCAGCAAGCTTGGTCTTGGCTGGATGTTCTTGCTGATCTTCTGGGTGAGGGGTTTGTTGCATTGATTATCAAATATCTTTGCCCCAGGTGTAATTGTACCACCCTTTCTAGGGGCCAGGCTAAGTAATTGGCTCCAGTTTGTGACTGAGGGTTTCTATCTCTGACACATGACTCCATTTGGAGTCTCCAAACCCAGCAGACTCCTGTGTCACACTCCCTTGTTGCTCCTCCTGGAGAAGGAAGGGGAGTCTCCCTGGTTCTGCCACTTGTTGGTCCCCTGCTTGAAAAACAGTGGGCTGACTATGCCACAGATCATGGTTTATGGTAACCTGTGATCTGAGAGTCCACTCCTGGGCTCACTTTTTGCAGCCAGCTTCCCTCCCCTGCTACCTGGGAGTTTTGCCACACTCAGGCACCTCTGTGCTTCCTGTTCTTCCTGAGGATCCTGAGACCATACTCTCCCAGTGAGGGTTCCACCCCACTTAGCCACGAGAGCAATATTCCTCATCTGAGCAGATTTGTGAAAGCTCTGATTTTGTGCTCCACTGACATATCACTTTCTGGTAGCTGGCTTACAGAATCTCCGTTCCCTTGTGGTTTATTTTCCTATATATCACCCCAGATTCACTTCTCAGCACCTCCTACCTAGGAAAAAGTGGTTGCTTTTCTATTCTTAGAGTTGCAGCTATTCTGTTCTTCAATCTCTAGTTTAGTTCACAGGTATTCAGAATAGTTTGATAGCTATCTAGCTGAATTCCTGGGACCAGAGAGATTTAAGGTTTCCTACTCCTCTTTCATCTTGGACTCTCCCATACTTTATCATTTTAACCAAGCTATCATGCAGGCAAGTTGTAACAAACAATTATAATAAAAGATTAAGCAACCTTAATCATACTTTAAAAAGTTCAAGGTGGTACCAAAATAACCAAAAATAGAAACTCGGAAATTTGGGGGGTATTTCCAAAGCAATATACAGACATTGTGACTATTTTAACAGTTCTTTAATTTTTTGTAAAGACTTTATTTATTTGAAAGATAGAAAGTGAGGGAGAGAAAGCACAACCAGAACGAGGGAGAGGGAGAAGCAAGCTGTCAGCCAAGCATGAAGCCCACTGTGTGGCTCGATCCCAAGACCCCAAGATCTTCACCTGAGCTGGAGATAGACATTTGACTGAGCCACCCAGGCACTCCAGTTTACTTCTAAAAAAGTAGAACCCTAGCTCAATTTGTGAAAATATGTAGAATATGCCATCAGTATCCTCATTTTTAAAGTAGGATCTTGGGACGCCTGGGTGGCTCAGTGGGTTAAAGCCTCTGCCTTCGGCTCAAGTCATGATCTCAGGGTCCTGGGATCGAGCTCTGCATCGGGCTCTCTGCTCAATGGGGAGCCTGCTTCCTCCTCTCTCTCTGCCTGGCTCTCTGCCTACTTGTGATCTCTCTGTCAAATAAATAAATAAAATCTTAAAAAAAAACCACTTTAAAGTAGGAGCTCAATACCTCTCTTTTCTGTCATGAGTAGAGGGATAAAATAATTATGCATGTTCGTACCAAAAAAAAAAATAAATAAAATGTTCTTATACAGATGAATAACAAACAGAATTTTTTTTGGCTTTTTTTTTTTTTTAAATAGTCAAAGGCATTATAGCATAGACAATAAGAAAAATGGTCTACTTCCTTATCTTAGCTCTGTCACTTTCTACTGTGTGATATTCGGCAAGTTATTTATCTTATCAGTTTTCTCATCTGTGAGATAGGAATGTTAGGTTCAAATCTCCAAGTTAAGAGCACAACGTTAGTTAATATATGTAAAAGTCTGGAACAAACTCTCAATAAATGTTAATTATCAGTGGCATAAATTGGCAAACCAGGTGGTTTGAGAGGAGCATGAAATAATGTGTCATCTCACTGTTGCCCATTTTTGTAAATGAAACTGTAGAGTGGGCACATGAGTAGAAGGGAGATAAATAAGTTTCTCAAACTACTTTAAAGGTGCTTCTGATCCCTCCCAATTTTTACATTGTACTCAAAGTGCTTAGCTAGAAATCATTTGCTTTATTAAGGTATGTCCTCATCAATTAGTTCTATTATGAAAGAAATGCGTCACCATAGAATTATGTTCTTCTTTTTCAGTAGTATAGGTCCTTGTTCACAATAAGAATCACTGATAGAAAGATAGCACTGTAAGATTTTTACATAAATAGGATTTCCCACATATATGTAAATAAATGAAATATATACACTTTTCATGTATATGTAAAAAAGAGTTCTTTGAGGGTAAAAAAAATAATATAATAATATAAAGAGACATAATGTTACTGCAGAAATCTTTTGAAACTTTTAGGGAAGTTCCAGGATGAATCAAACAATGTTGTTAGATATATTAAACTCCACTTTCTACTTACTTCCTCTGTGTCTTCTGGAGAGGAATTATAAAACCACAGATGGCTTCCTCAATTTAAAGGCAAGTAAGACAAAATTTTGTCAAATTCTCAGGTGTGTTGATAAAGAAGCCCTCAAACTTAAACCCTCAGAATTCAGTTGTATCTGGAAAACCCCAGACTTCCTGATTCCCTCGATTGGAACCACAGTACATTTACACTGTAAATTCAGGATACAACTGAGTGTCTAGATTTTGAATAACAACTTACAAGCCTTGCTCTAATGACCTCGACTTCTTTTAAATTCTTTTTTTTTTTTAAAGATTTTATTTATTTATTTGACAGACAGAGATCATAAGTAGGCAGAGAGGTAAGCAGAGAGAGAAGAAGGGAAGCAGGCTCCCCGCCGAGCAAAGAGCCCGATATGGGGCTCGATCCCAGGACTCTGGGATCATGACCTGAGCTGAAGGCAGAGGCTTTAACCCACTGAGCCACCCAGGTGCCCCTTCTTTTAAATTCTTAACCAAATCCACTTAAGTTCTTGACAGTTCAATACTATATATGTCATAAAGCACTTTCAGAGATGAAAAAAGGGAGAAAGCCATCAAGGAAGAGGCTTTAGAAAGAACAAGGAATTTTCAGAGTTGGGAAATTCCAGGAATAACACTTCAAAAGAAGATAGTAGGAAACTACTTCCCAAAATGCAAAATGCACATAACATGCCTCATTTGAATTCAGATAATTTGATTCAGTAATCACTTAATGAACACCTGTTGTGCTCAGGGAAAGGAAAGGGCGTTCAAAGACAAACAGTATACCCTGGGTTACACTCAGAGGAGGGCCTCTATCAGAAGCCAAGTTATTCCGAGTCTTCCCCTCTACCTTCAGGGAGCACTACAGAATGCTGTTCTTCTCAGATGCTGTTTTCTGGCTCCAGAGACAGCCGTGATGATCTTTGTCACTCTTCAAGCCAGGTAAGGTGGTCTCACTGGCACTCCACTGGGTGCTGGGACCTAGTATCAGTGTAAAATCAGATTTCAGATATGGGGGGAGGGGAAGGCCCGGGACAGGTCTGCAGTGATTAATGATTCATTTGTAATTTTTATTTGCTTTTAAAGCTTTGGTTTTTAAACTTGATGCGCTGGTTGAATTTTAATTCATGTAATCACATTCTCTTATTCCTCAGCATTGTGGAATCCTTCCAAATACTGCCTGAAACTATTAAGTCATTTTGTTTAATTGAACAGCTTTTGATGCATGTTGTTTGGAAATCTGAACTGTAGTAAAAGATAAAGCATACATTCTCACGGAACAGTTTACTGAGTACTTCTGTAGGAAAACTGAGGAAAAAGCACAAGCTGGCGTCCCACAACCACCTCCCTTTCCCTACTCCCCTGGGGAGGAGAGGCGTGACCATTACTTTAGGAAACTCCCAAATTTCTTAATATCTTTTTTCTTTCCCTCTAGCAAAGCATTCCTGTCTTGACAATAGCAAGGTCTCCAGGATCCTGAGGGTCTTCTATAGCACAAGAAAGTCCTTTCCAACACCTCCCTTTTACCGTCCCTCCCTCAACTCAGAAGTATATCGTCAACAATGCCTCACAATCCTAGTGCAGCAGCTCTTTCTGCCCAAGGTTCCTGTCCTTATGCTTTAATAAAACCTCCTTTTTTTTTTTTTTTTTTGCGCCCAAGACCTCTCAAGAATTCTTTCTTGGCCCTGGGCTCTGGACCCCAGCAACATTCCAAAATCATATCACGATGGCAAATCTGCTTTAGAAATCTCTATCAGATACAAAATTAAGTCAAAAATAAAATATTCCCCTCCAATCATTAGGATGATGAAAAGAAATATACAGGAAAGAGGATTTTAATTGCGATTTCAATGGATAATGAATGTGGAAAGTTTTGCTTTGTTTTGGTTTTCATCTGGGAGAGGTGGCAAAATCATTTTTGTTTTGAGTGGCAAGAACACAGTCTCAACTAGAATAGCCTATTCAAACCATCAATTCCCAACAGCAAAATCAATCCCCAAGTGTCTCCAGGCAAAGTGACTGGGTATCCCCTGTGCCTCTACCATAGATGGATGGAAAGCATCAAGAAGGCACAGGGAGGAGTGGGGGCGGAGTTTAAATTGCAGGAAGACTGAAGACCTTTAGTTTCTATTTTTCTGGGAAACATTATCTCTACTTCTTTGCTGAATGGCAGCCTTGCTGGGCAAAGTATTCTTGGTGGCCTATTTTTCTCATTCATCATGTTAAACGTATCCTGCCATTCTTTTCTGGTCTACCAAGTTTCTGTGGCTAGATCTGCAAATTTTTATCTGTCTTCCCTTGCAGGTTTGGAAAACCTACCAAGTTTGTTATTGTTGTTTGTTTTTGTTTTTGTTTTCTTTCTGCTTTCAGGATTCTTTCCTTGCCTGTATGTTTTGTGAATTTGACAATAATATGCCTTCATGGTAGCTGACTTTTGTTATTAAGTTTAATGGAAGTTCTCTGTGCTGCTTGGATTTTTATTTCTGTTGTCTTTCCCCAGATTAGAGAAGTTTTCAAGTATAATTCACTCAAATATCCCTTCTGCCCCTTTATCTCTCTTAATGTTCTGAGACTCCTATGATATGGATGTTATTATGTTTTAATAAGTTGCTGAGTTCCCTAAGTCTACCTTTCTTTTACAGTTTTTCCCTCTTCTTTTCAGCTTTATTATTTTCCATAATTTTATCTTCTATATCACTGCTTATGGGAATTCCTCCATCTTGTGAGTTTGGAAATTTAAAAAAAAAAAAAAAGCTAGATTGTAGGCATTTTTTAGTTCACTTAAGAGAAGCTTATAGAAAAAAAATTAAAAATTAAAATAATATAAAAAAAATTTTAAAAATTGCTCTTTTTGTACCCTCCTCCCCCCAAAAAAACACAAACATAAAAAAAAAGAAAGAAAGAAAGAAAGAAAGGAAGGAAGGAAGGAAGGAAGACAAATGAAAGTCAAAAGGAAGCTAGATCCTGTTTCCTGTAGAGCTGAAAGTTTGCAGCACTCTATGATCAGTAGACTCTGTGCTTATGTAAGGTTTGGTCTTCTGGGAGAAGGGTCTGCTGCTCTGATTCTCAGGTGGACTTACCCTAGTGGAGGTGTGCCTGCAGGGTACATGGGGTGAAGGATCCTGAAACCAGCAGGTCAGGAAGCCCTTGACCTACAAAGGAAGACAGACCCTGTTTGCAGCAAGTGGCTCTCATCTCAACTTAGTGTTATCTTTCACCAAGGTGGGTCACTGATGGTTGGGGACGGATGAAAATGGCTTTTCCCGAGGCACCTGGGTGGCTCAGTGGGTTAAGCCTCTGCCTTCGGCTCAGGTCATGTTCTCAGGGTCCTGGGATTGAGTCCCGCATTGGGCTCTCTGCTCAGTTGGAAAGCCTGCTTCTTCCTCTTTCTCTCTCTGTCTGTTTCTCTGCCTACTTGTGATCTCTTTCTGTCAAATAAATAAATAAAATCTTAAAAAAAATGGCTTTTCCCCACTCCTCTCTGGAGTGGGGAGCTTGTGCCTAATACTCATCCCTCCCTTTTCTCTGACATCTACCAGAACCCTGGCTTCACCCTGTATTTGTCTAAACTGTCAACCTTCGAGGCATGGTAGCACTCCTGTGTTTTATCTCTGGCACAATTGGGTTTCAAAATCCCATACTTCAGAGAACTCCACAGTGTAGACTCACACTGATCCTCTGGGGAAGGGTCTCACAGTGCTATGGGTGGTTCTTGCTTGTCCCAGAAACAGTTGCGTGATGGCCCAGCAGTTTGAAATTTATGGTAAATAAAGCACACAGCCAGTGCCAGGGTTCACTGCCTTCAGCCAGCATCCTTGTTCCTATGCTGGTGAACAGGGTGGTTCAACAGTGCTTGCAGGTCTTTTGCCCTGGGAGGGGTCATACCACCTCTACCAGGTCTCTATGTGACCACACTGCCTGCTCCTGGGGCTCTACCCTTCTTCCCCACCAGAGTACTGCCAAGCGCAACTGTGTATATGAAGTTTGAGACTCTGTATTCTACTGTTTATTAAAAAAAAACAAAAAACAAAAAACAAAAAACAAACAAAAAACAAAAAACAAAAAAAAATTAAAAAAAAACCCTGGCAGTATTTAAGCCCTCTCCTTTTCCCCATCAGTGGTTTTTGGCAACAGTGTTCTTCTGCAGTCCTGTGTGTGTGTTTTCACTCTTTTTTTGCTCTTTCCTTCACTTCCTCCCTACTTTCTCCACTATCAGGGTTTCCTCCCCTCCCGAGTGCCTGTGGCTCTTTTCTCCTCCAAGTCAACTGTCTGCAGCTCCTATATTCCACAGGTCATTTTATTTTTTTTTTTTTTTCTGCTTGTAGACATCCAGCTTTGTTCTGTAAGACCTCTGGTCAATTTCTTTGGTGCTCAGATTGATTTAACATCTGTCTAGCTGTGTTTGAGGGAGCAAGTAAGCTTAGGGTTTCCCTACTCCTCCATCTTAACCGAGAAAGCCATGATTAGTTTACTTTTAATCCCCTTCACCTGTTTCACCTGACTCCAACGCCCCCACCTCCCCTCTGGTAACCACCAGTTTCTCTCTATATGAGTTATTTCTTTTTCCTTGGTTCATTTGTTTTGTTTTTTAAAGTATATATGTGCATGAAGTAACATGTTCTTTGTTTTCTTGATTGGATTATTTCACTTAACATTATATCTTCTAGATCCATCCATGTTGTAGCAAATGACAAAATTTTATTCTTTTATATGGCTAATATTCATATATATATATATATACACACACACACACACATACACATATATATATATAAACATCTTTATTCATCTATCAATGGACATGGGTTCCTTCTATAATTTGGCCATTGTAAATAATGCTACAATAAATATAGGAAAGCACATATCTTTTTGAATAAGTGTTTTGTATTCTATAAGTAAATGCCAGTAGTGGAATTCCTGGACCATATGGTAATTATATTTTAAATTTTTTTGAGGAAATTCCATACTGTTTTCTGCAGTACCTGCACCAGTTTGCATTCCTATGGACAGTGCATGAGGATTCTGCTTTTTTCACATCCTCATCAATACCTGTTGTGTCTTGTGTTGTTGAGTTTTAGCCATTCTGGCTGGTATGAGGTGATATCTTATCATAGTTTTGATTTGCAGTTCCCTGATGAGTAATGTTGAGAGTCTTTTCAGGTGTCTGTTGGCCATTTGTATGTCTTTGGAGAAATGTCGGTTTGGCTTTCGCTCATTTTTAAATTGGATTTTTATTTATTTTTATTTTTTATTTACTTTATTTAATTATTTATTTGTTTGTTTGTTTGTTTGTTTTTTGCTGTTATGGTGTTAACTTGTGTAAGTTCTTTATATATTTTAGATCCTAGCAGTTTAGCAGATATGTTATTTGCAAATATCTTCACCCAACCTATAGGTTACCTTTTATTTTTGATTTTTTCCTTTGATGTGTAGAAGCTTTTTATTTTGATTTAGTCCCAGTGGTTTATTTTTTTATTATTATTATTTTTCCAATGGTTTATTTTTGCTTTTATTTCCCTTGCCTCAGGAGAAATACCTAGAAGAATGTTGCTGGTACCAGAAAAATTACTGTTTGAGCTCTCTACTAGGATATTTGGAGATTTCAGGTCTCACTTCCAGGTCTTTAATAGATTTTGAGTTTATTTTTGTGTTTAATGTAAAAAAAGTGGTTCAGTTTTATTATTTTGTAGATAGCTGTCCAATTTTCCTAACACCACTATATGAAGAGACTATCTTTTTTCCATTGCATGTTCTTCCCTCTTTGTTGAAGAGGAATTATATAATTGTGGGTTTATTTCTGGGGTCTCTATTCTATTCTGTTGACCTTTATGTCTCTTTTTGTGCCAGTACCACACAGTTTTGATTACGAGAGGTTTGTAGTAGATCTTGAAATCTAGGATTGTGATACTTCCAGTTTTGTTCTTTTTCAAGATTGCTTTGGCTGTGCAGAGTCTTTGGAGTTACACACAAATTTTTGGATTACTTGTTCAGTAATCTCTCTGTCTCTCTCACACAATTAAACAGATCTTAAAAAACAAAACAACAGCAACAACAACAACAAAAAAATCCCACAGCAGACAAGAATACACTTTCCAGAAAGACTATCTTCACAGTAGAGAGAGGTAAGGAGTTTCCCAGATAAACAAAAGAATTCACCACCACTAACCTAGTCTTACAAGAAATGTTAAAGGGACCTCTTTGATGGAAATGAAAGACTGTAAGCAGGAGTAAGAAAAATAGGAAGCACAAAAGCAGTGAAATTAAGTATATCTATAAAAATCCTTTTAATTGTCCTGTGAAAAATTCTATTGGTGTTTTGATAGGGATTACATTAAATCTGTAGATTGGTTTGGGTAATATAAACATTTTAAAACTCATTGTTCTCCCAATCCATGAGCATGGAATATCCCCATTTATTTGTATTGTCTTAAGTTTTTTTCATCAGTGTTTTATACTTTTTAGGGTACAAGTTTTTCACCTCCTTGTAAGTTTATTCCTAGGTACCTTTTTTTTTTTTTTTTTTTTGGTGCAATTGTAGATGGAACTCTTTTCCTAAATTTTCTGCTACTTGATCATTAGTGTATTGAAATACAACAGATTTTGCATATTGATTTTATATCTGTGACTTTACTGAATTTATTTATTCTAGTAGTTTTTTTTTGGTGGAACCTACAAATAGAGTGAGTTTTACTTCTTCCCTACCAATTTGAATGTCTTCTGTTTTGTTGTTGTTGCCTAATTGCTGTGGCTAGGATTTCCAGTACTGTATATTGAATAAAAATGGCCAAAGTAGACATCCTTGTCTTGTTCTTGATCTTAAGGGGAAAAAAACAAAACAAAGAAAAAAAAAAACTCTGTTTTTCACCTTTGTGTATGATATTATCTGTGGGGTTTTCTTTTAAGCCTTTTATGATTTTTGAAATATGCTCCATCTAAAAACTACTTTGTTAAGGATTATTACAATTAGTGAATTTTGTACTTTGTCAAATGCTTTTTATGCATCAATTGAAATCATCATATGGCTTTTATTCTTTCCTTTGTTGATGTGACATATCACATTGATTGATTTGTTGTAAATATTGAACCATCCTTGCATTCCAGAAATAAATCCCACTTGATCATGGTGAATGATTTCTTTTTTTTTTAATGTATTGCTGGATTTGGTTTGCTAAATTTTGTGGAGGATTTTTGAATCTATGTTGATCAGAGATATTGGCCTAGTTTTTTGTAATATCGTAATCTGTAATATCTTTTTTATTTTTTATTTTATTTATTTATTTGTTAGAGAGAGAGACAGCATAAGCAGGCAGAGTGGCAGGCAGAGACACCTCCCCACTGAGCAAGGAGCCCAGTGTGGGACTCGATCCCAGGATCCTGGGATCATGACCTGAGCTGAAGGCAGTGACTTAACTGAATGAGTCACCCAGGCATCCCTATCTATAATATCTTTATCAGGGTTTGCTGTTCTAGAATGAACTTGGAAGTTTCTCTTACTCTTTGGAATAGCATGACAATAATAGATGTTAACTCTTCTTGTAATACTTGGCAAAATTCACCTGTGAAGCTGTCTGGTCCTGGGCTTTCTTTTGTTGGGATTTTTAAATTATTATTATGATTATTATTATTATTTTTTTTACTGCTTCAGTTTTATTGCTGATAACCGATGTGTTCAAATTTTCTATTTCTTCTTGTTTCACCTTTGGTCAGTTGTTTCTAAGAAGTTTGTCCATTTCCTCTAGGTTGTCCAATTTGTTGACAAATAATTTTGTATAATATTTTCTTATAATGTTTTGTATTTTTGTGGTGTTGGTTCTAATTTCTCCTTTCATTTTTGATATTGAATTCACTATCATTTATTTTTAATGTCCATGTTAAGAGTTTATAATTTTCTTTTTTTAATCAGCTTTTTGTTTCATCTGTACTGGTGTGTGTGTGTGTGTGTGTCTGTGTGTTTTGTTTTTAAGTTTCTGTTTTATTTCTGCTCTAATCTTTCTTTCTTTCCTTCTACTGGTTGGGTATTGTTCTTATTTTTCTATCTCTTTAGGTATAAGGTTAGGTTGTATATTAGAGATTTTTATTGCTCATTGAAGTAGACCTGTGCTGTAAATTTCCCTGTTAGAACACTTTTTGCCTCATCTCAGATTTTTTTTTTAAAGATTTTATTTATTTGACAGAGAGCGATCACAAGTAAGCAGAGAGGCAGGCAGAGAGAGGAGGAAGCAGACTCCCTGTGGAGCAGAGAGCCCGATGCGGGGCTCAATCCCAGGACTCTGGGTTCATGACCTGAGCTGAAGGCAGAGGCTTTAACCCACTGAGCCACACAGGCGCCCATCATCTCAGATTTTTGATCATAGTTTTTATATTTTCATTTGTCTCCATGTATTTTTTTTTTAATTTCCTCTGATTTCTTGGTGACCCATTAATTGTTCAGTAGAATGTTACTTGACCTCCATGTATTTGTGTTCTTTTCAAATTTTTCCTTGTGATTGAACTTGTTTCCTAGTGTTTTGGTTCAGAAAAGATATATGGTAGGACTTCAATCCTTTTAAAATTGCTGAGAATTCTTTGGGCCCAAACCTATTATCTACTCTGGAGAATTTGCACTTGAAAAAAAAAAAAAGTGCATTCCATAATTTTAGGATAGAGTGTTCTGTATTTTTGTTAGATCCATCTTGTCCAGTGTGTCACTCAAAGCTGTTTGTTTTTATTTACCTTATTTTCTATTTGGATAATCTCTCTGTTGATGTAAGTGGCATGTTAAAAATCCCCTACAATTATTACTACTGATTTCTTCCTTTATGTATCTTAATAGCAGCTTTATGTATTTGGATGCTCCCAATTTGGGTACATAAATGAATACCATTGCTATATCTTCATTTTAAGTTCTATAATGTCCAAGATAGGTAGTGCTACCCCAGCTTTCTTTTGCATGATAAATACTTTTCCATCCCTTCACTTTCAACCTTTTTTGTTAGATTTATGGTGAGTCCATAGGCAACATCTGGATGGGTTTTAGGTTTTATCTGTTTTGTCATCCTGTGCCATTAACAGGAGCATTTAGTCCATTTATATTCAAGTTAATTACTGATAAATATGAACTTACTTCTATTTGTTTTATGGTTGTTTTCATGGCTTTTCTCTGTTCCTTTCTTTTGCTCTCTTACAGTTAGCTGGCTTTCTTTAGTGATATCCTGGGATTTCTTTTTCATTACTTGCATAACTATTCCTGATTTTTGATTTGTGGTTACTATTTTAAATTATATATAACACCGTATACGTCCAGCAGTCTATATTAAGTTGATGGTTGCTTAAGTTGGAATTCATTCTGAAAGCACTAAATTTTTATTCCTCATCATGCCACATTTTAGGTATATAGTGTCATACTCTATATCCTTTCATTTGTGAATCCCTTGACTGTATATAGATATATATACATATATATATTTAATTTCACTGCTTTTGTGCTTCCTATTTTTCTTACTCCTACTTACAGTCTTTCATTTCCACTCAAAGAGGTCCCTTTAACATTCCTTGTAAGACTAGGTTAGTGGTGATGAATTCTATTGCTTATCTGGGAAACTCCTTATCTCCCTCTACTGGGAATAATAGTCTTTTTGTAAAGTATATTTCTGTCTGTTGTGGTTTTCTTGGTTTTTTTGTTTTGTTTTGTTTTTTAGATTTGTTTAATCATGTGAGAGAGACAGAGAGAGAGAATCAGGGGAGGACAAAGTGAGAAAGAGTCTTAAGTAGACTCTGTGCTGAACATGGAGCCCAACAGAGGGGTCAATCTTACTACCTTGAGATCACTACCCAAGCCAAAACCAAGAGTCAGATGCCTATCTAACTGTGCAAATGAAGCACCCAGTTTTTGTTTTCATTTTTCTTGTAGCACTTTGAATATATCATGCCACTTTCTTCTGGCCTGCAAAGTTTCTGCTGGAAAAGATCAGCTAAGAGCCTTATGGAAATTCCGTTATATGTAACTGTTTTTCTCTTTCTGCTTTAAAATTTTCCCTTTGTCACTACTTTTTGCCATTTTTACTACTATATGTCTTTGTGTGGACCTCCTTGACTTGATTTTGTTGTGTTTTTGTGCTCTTGTGTCTGAATGTCTGTTTTGTTTGTCTCCTCGCCCCCCCTCCATCAAGATACAGGAAGTTTTCAGCTATTATTTCCTCAAAGAAAATTTCTTCCCCTTTTTCTATCTTCTCCTTCTGTGATCCCTTTAATGTGAATGTTATTATGCTTGATGTTTCTGAGTTCTCTTGATCTATTATTTTTACTAATCATTTTTCTCTCAACTGTTCAGCTTGATTGCTTTTCATTACTCTGTCTTGCTGATCCCTGATCCATTCTTCTTCTTCCTCTAATCTACTATTTATTCCTTCTTTCATATATATATATATATATATATATATATAATATTAAAACAGATAAAACCCAAAACCCATCCATATATATATATAAAATATATATTTATATTTTATATGTATATATAAATTTATATGTATATATATATAAAATTGAGTTCTTATATTGAGTTCTTACAACTGATTGGTTCTTTTTATTTTTTTCTATCTCTTTGTTGAGGATCGCACTGAGTACTCTATTCTTAAATTCAGTGAGTAGCCTTATGACTGTTATTTTAAATTCTCTATCTGGCATATTATATATTTTAGTTTTGCTTAGCTTTCTTGCTGCGAATTTTGTCTTTTTCTTTCATTTGAGACATATTTCTCTGTCTCCTCATTTTATCCAATTCTCTGTGTCTGTTTCTATGTGTTAGGGAAATCAGCTACATTCTTTACTCTTGAGAATAGCAGCCTTATAAAAATGTCTTATAGGACCTTGTTTTGCAATCTCCCCTACTCAGAACCTGGTAATTAGGTAAGTTGTGTGCACCTTAGTTTTGTGGCTGAGTCACATTTACCTTTACTCCAATTCCCTGATATGGCTTTATTTATCTTTTGTGGGCAAATGTTTTTGTCCCTGTGTTATTAGTAGACTACTCTGGGGCTGCCCCTGTGAGGGGCCTAATGAGACCTGGTTTTTGCCAGAGCTGCAGTCACACAAACTGCACGGTGCCTTCTCTGTATTATCCACTGAGATGCTTTTGGTTGTGGATGGACTGCAGCCAAAACAGATATCTGCCCTCTCTCCACTTTTGGGGCTGCAATCAGACTTCTGTGTGTGGTTTTCTTTTTCTCTCCCTGAGGCAGAAGTCACACTGGGGCTGCTTGCATGCTATCACACTTGTAGGGTTACTTTGATGGACTCCCACTGAAGATATGTTTGAAAAGGTGGGTGTGCAGAAGAGTGTGAGGGTGAAGCACACTTTTAGCAAACGAGTGGAGACTTTCTGTACTGCAGTGGTTCTGCAGGTGTCCACGTATTTAGGTTGGGGTTCAGGGGAAGGAAATGGAGCCCACCAGCCCTTTCCTTCTTGTAGAAGTCTCTTAACAATCCTGTCCCTCCAACAAAAGCTCTGAAATTGGTAAACAAATGTTCCTCATGTGTACCTCATGTATTTTTCAAACCGCTGTCCATATCTCAGTGGGGCTCTTTGTTGTGCTATCTCAGAGGACAGAGACTCAGTATCCTCTTTCCCTGTAGGCTCTCCCAGAGCAGAACCCTCTGACTCTTTACGTTCTAGGTGTTAAGCCCCACAAATGATAAGAACTTAAACAGTTAGGCCCTCTGGTTGTCAAAGCCAAATGTTATGGGGATTTTTCTTCTTAGTGTTTCCTATGCCTGGGCTTCCTGATGTGGATCTGCCCCAGTCTGTGCCTAGCATCTTGTAGGTCTGTTTTGAGGCTTCTCACTTCATCTCTACCCTTCTTACCCTCTTTGGTGTGGCTTCTTCTTTACATTTATCTGTGCATAGTCTGTTCTGCTAGTCTTCAAGTAATTTTCTGGATTATTTATATTGATTTGGGTGTTATATAGTCGTATCTGTGGGAGAAAGTGTGCTTAGGATCTTACTCTGACATCTTCTCCAGAAGTTAACATATGGATTATTTCTAATAGGACCACCAAGCCTAGAGAGAACAAATGTGATGCAGTTACATATTTCACATACAAAATAGGTTGAAAGCAGTATACTTTGCATTATATATAATGCCTTTGGAAACAAATGTGTTTATGAGCTCACTGAGGAAAAGGATCATCATTTATTTCTTTATTAACATTGTCTAGCAAATTTTTATTTAATATTTCACATTTATTAGTATGTATTAGTAGACTTTTACTAGGTATCTTCTGTTTCCAGATTCACGTGTTCGATATTTTGAAGACATGTTCACTTTGAATTTTATTCACAGCCTTCAGTGGATAATTTTGTAATACTTTTACGTTCTATAGCCTAGAAAAGAAAACTTATATACAATTACCTTGGCTAGGAGAATCAGGAATTGGGTCTGAAGTTCTTATTCAAAATCTGTTTATTTAAAATAAACAGATTCAAAATTTGTTTAATTCAGTATCATTAAACTGTTTAATTACAGTATAAATGACTTTAAAAATTGGTTTTGATTGCCATGGGTGACTTATAATCTTAAGTATATATATATTTTTAAGATTTCACTTATTTATTTGACAGATACACAGTGAGAGAGGAAATACAAGCAAGGGAAGTGGGAGAGGGGGAAGCAGGCTCCCAGCGGAGCCAGATGTGGGACTCAATCCCAGGATTCTAGGATCATGACCTGAGCTGAAGGCAGACACTTAATGACTAAGCCATCCAGGCACATCTTGTTAAGTACATCTTTTTAAAAAAAAATGTTAATAGTCTCATGTTATAGTTAATGATATTGGAAAAAAGACTATCCTAGAAATATGAGAAAACCAAATATTTCAGATCAAGACAAACCATGCATTGGTTAAACTTTTATTTAGAAAGCCATAGATATATGTATTTTTGACACTTAACTTTCCTAGTTTGTATAATTTTCATCTATTTGTGACTCAGTTGGCCAAATATGCATACTTATGAATAGTAGGTATTTATAGCTAATGTGACAATTAAAGCTGCTAACTTAGTTTTCTTAGCATTTTATTTAATAGAAGCTAATTTTATTTTTGTGGACTATCTCTGGACTGAATGTCATTGTAGAAATAATATTGCTAATTTTAAACAACGAATATGTTTGCAAAAACAGATTTGTACTTTACAACATAAGGACATTACCGAAAGACAATTAAGATAAAACATTCTTACAGATAATTTTTATTCCCAACAGGGGTGCTCTTTCCTACCTCTTTCAACATTCTCTGAACACTATAAACCTGAGATCTATAAAATATTTCTACATCACATGCCAGTTCTGTTCAGAGGACTATAGAGTTTGGCACAATAACAATATGCCTAACAGAGAGCAATTAGATATTGGCAAGCTCGAGTGAATGCATCCAGCATTTAAAAGTTGACTTATAATCAGAGGCCCACACGTTTCTCATTAATACATGCAAAGCACACCTGGGGTTTTATTTCTTAGCCACAAAAATTAAACATAAGCATACACAAACACATACCCTGTATATCTTCCTTTGCTGCTTATTCTGTATATTTTTAGAAGACTGAGATGAATTTAAAATAAACTTTAACAAACTTTAAACACATCTACAATTGCAGTAATATAAAACATAATTACAGTAAGAAATGTTTTCAAATTTGTAATTTTTATTTTAAAATAGAGAAATTAATAAATATTATCTACAACTGGACATGGTCATTTAAGTGCCATTTGAGAGATGAGATTCACAGTATTAATATTTAGGCCTTTTAAAAATAACAATACTCTAATATATAAATGTGAAAAATTAGTTTGTTCATATTTAAGATTATGGAAAAATTTAACATAGTGTCAATAAACTAGTTACAATAAGTTATATATTTTAAGAGAGAGTTTATAAAAAGCTTATTTCCATAAAATTATATAAGTGCATGCTGATATTTAGAAGTCTTTTTTTACCCCCTTCTAGAATGTTTCTAAAATAACCTAGTAAAATGAGTATTAAGGTTAATGGGGCAATAACTTCTAAGCATCTGCAGGTCACAGATCACCTAGAATTGGGTTTTGTTCTGTTCTGTTTTGTTTTTTTTGAAAGATGATGTAAAATGTTAATAGATAAAAATAACCAAATATACAACTTAGTATTTAATTTTTTACTAGAGCCTAAATCACAGATATCAAAGATAGAAGTTCAGGCATGGAGAAATAAAATGTAAAACTTTATTTTTTTTCAAAAAATTTCCATTCTTTGGTTTCTAGCCAAGAAGGAAAAACAAAGATTAAACTTAACATTATAAACAATTACAAAACTGGATAAAATATACAAAATGATTTCAGATATTGGAAATCAGTGCAGAATTATCTCTTGGATAATGGGAATAAAGAAGCTTGAGTTTTAAAATCACTTTAACTCTTTCTTGGTATTTTGGGATCCCTTTGCACAGAAAGAAACCATTTGCAGAACTTGGATCTCTTGTTTACTTAAGAGAAGGAAATTGGACTTTAGTGAGGCTGAAATGATTGAAAATCAAAGGACAGAGTATAAGAAAAAAAAAAAAAAGGAATCCTGTGAAAAATAATTGCAGAATCTGCATCTGGAATCCTGTAAGTATTTGCTGAATATGGGGCCACATATGCATAGAATAAAATTCCAAAAGGCCAAGGGCAAAAGAAAATAGAAGACGTCAGCTACAAAGTACTGAACACATGCAAGTAGCAGTCATTTGAGCTCTGACCAGCCCAAGAGTAGAGGCCTGAGTGATTATTTTCCTGGACATGCAATAAAAATTGTGGGGAAGGGTAAACCTTACTGAATTAGAATGAAGGCTGCTCTAGACCCAGGTTAGTCAAGCTTAAAACCAGGCTTCAGAGTGATCAAACAGGTCTGAATTTAACTGCAGGCTCAGACAAATCTAAGCCTAGTTAAAGGAAAGCAATAAATTTTAACATTCAGCAAAATAACCTAATCCCTAATATCTCGCAAATTATTAGGCATGCCAAAAAGCATAAAAATATTTTCATAACCAGCAGAAATAGCAGGCAGTAGACATAGAACAAGAAATGGCAGATGATGTAACAAGAAGATGAAAAATATACAAGCTGTTGTAGCACTCAGATCTTAGCTCAGACATGTGGAGAGATAGGATTAACATCACAATTGTCTTTTTGTTTATTATTATAAAACTTTTATTGCAAAGCTTCAGTATTGGAAAATGTTTTCAGATTCAAAGTTAGTAATGGCAGTTCATTAAAGTGTTTATCTATTATATAATCAAATATCTTTTTTAAAAATTATTTATTTGACAGAGAGAGAGAGAGAGATTACAAATAGGTAGAGAGGCAGGCAGAGAGAGAGGGAGGAGCAGGCTCTCTACTCAGCCAAAAGCCTAATGTGGGGTTTAATCCCAGAACCCTGAGATCATGACCTGAGCCTAAGGCAGAAGCTTAACCCACTGAGACACACATGCCCCCCCCTTTTTTCTTTTTTAAAGCAGAATGAAGCATTTGTTTTAATTTTAAATTTCTATTAAACAAGATCAAGATTATTTTTTTTAAAGATTTTATTTATTTGGGAGAGAGAGCACATAAGCAGGGGAAACAGCAGAGGGAATGATAGAAGCAGACTCCCCCAAACGAGGCTTAGTCACGAGACCTTGGGATCATGACCTGAGCAGAAAGCAAATGCCTAACCAATGGAGCCAACCAGGAACCCTCAAGATCAAAATTTTTTTAAAAAAGTTATCTAATTCCCACTGTCTCTTAAGTTGAAAGTAAACATGTATATGTATTTTCTAAATAAACTCCTTGGTTTATACCAGAGCAATGTCCTTAAACAGTCATTAAAGTTATTATACTTAACAGTCATACTTCTCTGTATAAGGCATTGATCTAGCTACCATGATAATATAGAGAAGTAAAAGACCTAATATCTATCCTCAAAAGACAATAAACTAGTCTGGGAGACAAGATGTATATGAAAAAATAAAATGGACAATTTAGAAAAGATATCAAATGATATAAAATTTATATATATATTTAATATTATAGAAGTTCATAGAAAGCAGGTCGCTGTGGACTATAGGAAGTTAGGAAATATTTTGTGAGGTTAGTAGGACAAAAAACAGTCTATAAAGAATGGCTAACATTTGAATCATAATCCAAGTGCCTTTTGGATTAAGAAAAGAAGTAAAGAAGGGGTCAAATTTCATATTAATGAATTTTTAGAACTGACGTTTCAGGGCAGGCAGCAAACCTGAAGTTTAGAGAGAAAATGGTGTGTGCAAAGAGACCTAAGTTTGAAACATTTTATAACTTAGAACAAACATCACAAATCCTATACAAACCAGTAATGAGATATTTTTAATGTTTTGCTGAAGGCCACATATGAGTTAACAAGAGATTTTAGAACCTATAGCAACTGCAGTCAGTTGGAGTATCCTACCCTCTTATAGGAATTTCTTAAACAATTCTACCAGGAATCCAGAGAAAATCCTGAGAAAATTCCCTCATGGTGCTGGCTATGACCAACTTTCTCTATTCCCTAGGGAACAGAAAGTTTAATTTTCAGGAGCAAAGACGTAAAAAGTATATATTGAGAGTACTACTGGGAACCATTTTCAGGGGGAACAGGAATGATAAAGGTCTACCACTGCAAAAGTGACAGACATACATGCTACACCCAGCGTATTTCTCAGAGGAGCATAAAAGCCTGTGAAAGCCACATCACAGACCCAGGTGGACAGTGCCACTTAATACTGAGGCCTAAGCAAACAGCACCATAGAATACTTGCTGACTAGGCCAACCTATCTTAATTCTGTCTCTTGAAAGTCTTTCAATTGTTAAATTACCTAGGAACTAGGACAAAGGAAAGACCAAATCCAAGTGGGAAGAAATAAACAAGGTTTCAGTCAAAGAATTTGAAATCTCATTACAGGTTGTTATCATTAACAACAATAGGCTTCACTCCAAGCTCAATTTCTAAGAAGATAAGCGAAACTCCCACACTGGATTTTGAATAAAGAAAGATGTACTTATCTCCAAGTATAAAACCTTACTTCAGTGTTTACAGCCTTAACATAGCAACTTTCATTAAGAAAAAAAAAAAGAAGAAGAAGAAGAAGAAAAAAACAGTTTGAAGTTATAAAGTGATCATCAGAAGCAAACTCAGATATGATACAGATGTTGGAATTATCAAAGAATTGTTCTAATGGCTCTAAAAGGTAGGAAACATGCAGGATCACATAGGCAATTTCAACAGAGATGGACATTGAAAGTAAAGCTAAAATGGAAAAGCTAGAAATCCAAAACAGCAAAAATGAAAGTATCATCAGATGTATCAGTAGACCTGACACACTTATGAAACAGTGAACTTCAACTGATGATTATAGTTGATTTTATGTGTTAAAAATGACAAGGATCAGAGATGCTGAGATAACTGATAAAACTCCATTTGTGATTATGTCCATGAGGATGTTTCCAGAAGAGATTGGCATTTGAATTGGAAGATGGAGAAGATCTTCCCTTGTCATGCCGGTAGGTATCATCCAATCCTTTGAGGGCCCAAATAGAACAAAAAGACAAGGGTAAGGCATACATCCTCTTTCTTCCTCCCACCTCCCCCATTCTCCTTGGGCTAGGAAGTCAATCTTCTTGAACATCAGAGCTTCCAGTTTTAAGACTAAATTATACAACTGGCTTATAGATGGCAGATTATTAGACTTCTAAGTCCCAGACTGCCTAAACCAATGACTACAATAAGTCTTAAAGCTTCTATATCTATACATGTATATATGTGTATGGTTCTGTTTCTCCAGATAACCCTGGTTAATGCAAAGAGAGATAAATGAAAACTACCTAATAAAATAAAATCACAGAGAGAAAAAGAATGAAATAAAGGCAATAGAATTGAATATCTGAATTTTGTGGAAAACAGTAACAAAGGATGTAACATAAATGATTGGAATCCTAGAAGGAAGAGACCAATAAGATGAAATATTGGAGGAAACAGTGATTAAGAATCTTCCAAAATCAGCGACAGACATCAGACCACATGTCCAAGATACTGTGGAACACCAAGGAAGATGGATATAGAAACCAAAGAAACCAAAACCTACTTGTAGGCATATTTTTCAGCCTGCTGAAAGCATAGATGAAAAGAAAAATCTTGAAGATAGCTATGGGAAAGTGGTATGTGTTAAATACAGCAGAAAGCATTTAAGAATTACATGAGACATCTCAACAGAAACCATGCAATGAAGAAGAAGCTGTAGTGATATTTCAAGTGCCAAAGAAAAGTCAATCTGTATTTCTATACCCAGTGAAAATATTCTTCAAAACTGAGGAATAATAAAGGGCTTCAGGTTCCCAATGCCAAGAGAATTTATTGCCCACAGATTTAGGTTATTAGAAATTATAAAGCAAGTTTTCCAAGTAGAATGAATATACATGTCAGAAATTTACTCAAAGAGATTAAGAGCATAAAGAATGGAATAGGTGGAAGTAAAATTTAAGATTGCACTCCTAAACTTGCTGGGGCTTCCATAACAGATTACCACAAATTGATTAACTTCAACAATGAGCACAATTTCTCACTGTTCTGGAAGATAGAGGTCTGAGATCAAGGTGACAGCTGGCCTATTGCTAGTAAGATTATTCTTGGTCTAAAAATGGCTGGCTTCTTGCTATGTCCTTGCATAATGAAAGAGAGAGAGCAATAAACAAGATAGAGAAAGCTCTCTGGTGTGTCTTCTCATATGGAATAATCCTCTTGGATCAGGGTCCCATAATTATGACCATTCACCCTCAATTTCTTCACTAGAGGCCCTGTTACCAAATACAGACATACTAAGGATAGGGATTAAACACATGAATTTAGGAAGACACAAATAGTTCATAACATTGTGTTATTTGTAAATGTTCTTAAAGATAATTGATTGTTTAAAGCAAAAATAGTAGTAACACATTGTATACTCATAAGATATGTAAAAGTGAAATGTAAGACAACAATGGTGCAAGGAAAGAATTAAGAATATCCTGTAATAAGGTCTGTAGAGTTCACATATAACAGTATAAACTATTCTGAAGGTAATCTCAGATTAATTTAAAATATATGTTGTAAATCCTGTAAGTTTTTTTAAAAAGTATAAGTAATAAGTTCATAGAGAAGATAAAATGGTAAAAGAGGAAAAACTAACATTGGTGAAGGCAGGAAAAAATAATAGAGAAAAAGAAGAAAATACGAAGAACAAATGAAAATAGCAATGTGCTAGATTTTAATCTACATATATCAATCACTTTATGAACTATATAAACACCAGTTAAGACAGAAGTCATCATATTGTATAAAAAACAAGATTTAACTACATAATCTCTCGATATATGCTGTATATAATCTTTATAACTCTCTGTCTTTTTTTTTTAAAGACACCCATTTTAAGATACAGATATCTTTAAAGAATGGAGAAGTTTGTACAATGCAAACACCAGACAAAAGAGCGGTAGAATATTCAGACACGGTAGACTGCAGAATAAGAAAGACTATAGGGGGAGAATGCATTATTTGGTAAAGTGGATAATTCTTCAAGAAGATGTATATGTATATATATGTATATGTATATGCATATGTATATGTATATGTATATGTACTTATATGTATATGTTACTTACAAAATGCAAGAATAATTGATAGAACAACAAATAAGCATAAAATCAATAAGAATATAGATCTGAACAGCACTTATCCTAATGACCTTTTGTAGAAAAATCTACCCAACAATAACAGAATACATATTATTTGAAGTATACATAGAATATTCACTATGATGAACCATATTCTGGGACATTTATGTATGTATATATGTGTCGCCCTCGGCCCGCAAGGACGACAATGAGCCTGGTATAGTGTTAATGCTTCATTTCCGTTTATTTAATCAACTTCCTTAGCTTATATACAGCAGGGTGACCAATAAGGGGTCAAGCAATGGGGAGAGCCAATGAGAGTCCTGTTACTATGCTGATTAAATTTGATACAGCCAATAACTATGTCCTCCTTTAGGCGGGCTTCACCAGAAAGTTCATTGTATACTTGCAGCGTACTTTGCTAGCAGTGAGCCAAGCACCTTCTTGTAATGGCGGGTACTTCCCCGGCCGGAGGCAGTCCCCGACATCTCCCCCTTTTTTGTTTTATGGCAGAGATCGTGCCTGTCTTAGGTCGTCAGTAGCAGAAAACATCCTTACCCGTCATCAGACACAAGATATCGATGATCTCTGTCCTGTCTTAGGTTGGTATGTTTCTCTACTGATCTTACCCGTCTTTGACTACCGATCTAGCATGCTTAGCCATATCTGGGGAGATGTCCCAGCCTCTGTTGACATAAGGGCTTGTGCTATAGCTCGGCTCTGCTCTCGCTGCTGTGTTCTCCATTGGTGAACGTTTCTGAATAGAAGCAGAATGCCAATAAGGAGGAGGACAAGATGACCAATTGTATCAGCCCATTTTTGGTGAACTGGAACATACTGCTGAATGTTTGAAATAGCTCTGGAAGGGAAGCTGGTTGCACACGCATACTATTTACTCAAGTTATCTCAGCCAGAAGGATTCATGTGAAATTTTGAAAATCGTCAGACCAAGTACCCTGCAAAAACTAAGAGCTGTTGGGAGGAATTGCTGGCCTTATTAAATTGAGAGAATTTTACAGGGGTAACACAAAGTGCAGAAAAAGGAACAATAGAACCAACACTCAGTATATCAGCTAGTGAAGAATGGGGGGAAGATAAAGGAAGAATTAGTTAAATGTAAAGGATAGGGCCAAGCCTTCAGAATAGCCCATAATTCACGTGTCGCTGTTGGGGGAATTAGGAATATCAGAGTCCCCCACGACAGTAGGAGGATCACGGCTTCCTCTGTCCTCATCCTCGTTCTCAGGGGTCTTCCGGACCAATCTCTCTGGAATCCAAATCGGCACTTCTTTGTCCTGTGGGAAAACACAAACAGAGCCTCTGCTCCAGATTAATACAGGATCCGGGCCTTTCCATTGTCCTGTAAGGATATCCTTCCAAAGAACTAAGGGCTTGGGGGAAGAATCCATACGGGCTGAATGTCTTTCAGCTGCTGCTTGACCGTTTTTATCGAGCGTCAAAAAATTTAAAATAAATAGAATTGTATTTAGTTTGTCTTTAGGGGACCGGAACGTGTCCCCTATTCCCCCTTTTTGTTTTAAAAGAGTTTGTTTGATGGTTAAGTGGGCACGTTCCAAGATGGCCTGTCCTTGAGGATTGTAGACATGCGAGGGGCGGGCCAGTGGAGCCAAAACCCCTCTGTCCACGGGATTTTTCTGTGTTGGGGAATAGTTTATGACAGCTTGGTAACACTATAATTTGTGCTATTTTATCACCTGGACTGATAACTGTAATGCCACGAGGGGAAGACACTAATATTTTGACTATTCCTGTATAATCAGCATCAATTACTCCGGGGTGTACTATTAATCCAGCAAGGGCTGTGGAGCTACGCCCTAATAATAGGCCTACAGTATTCACAGGCAATGGGCCCTTAAAATCCGATTCCACCACCTGGGTTCCCATCTCGGGGGTTAGTACAAGTCTGGTGGTGGCGCGGATGTCCAATCCGGCGCTTCCTTTTGTAGCCCGCCTTGGCTCGTCGGCGGGTAATGCGTGCGGGCTACCTGTTGAAGCACCCCATACATTTGAGGGCCCTGGGGTGATGGGCCCCATTTCCCATTTTTTGAATTCCTTGGGGGTAGTGGATTACCTTGAATATCTTTTATTGAGCAACATTCATTCGCCCAGTGTGTACCCTTGCCACACCTAGGACATATGCCAGGTTGCTTTACTGTTGGGGGACCCTTGCTGTCAGGACATTCTCGCTTAAAGTGCCCCTGAGCTCCACATTTGTAGCATTCCCCAGAATTTCCTTTAGCGCCCTTACGTTGGGATAGCTGAATGCCCTGAAGGCCTTGAGTAATGGCTGAAGCAAGTACTTGTCCTTGAATAACACTGTCGTTAATATCCCTGCATACTTTAATGTAGGTGCTTAAATCTTTAGCCTTCCATGGCCTAAGGGCCTCTTTACACCATTTATTGGCTTGCTCATAGGCCAGTTGTTTAATTAGAGGCATGGCTGTGTCAACATCCCCAAATACTCTCCCAGCTGTTTGCATCAATCTTGCAACAAAATCAGCATATGCTTCATTTGGTCCTTGTATCACCTTAGATAGATGACCCTGCAAGTCCCCACTGCCCTGGAGGGTTTTCCATACTTTGGTAGCGGCAGCCGCAATCTGCATGTATACGGCAGGGTTGTATTGCAGTTGGTCTTGTTTACCAGTGTATGGCCCCATGCCCATAAGCATATCCAGATTCCATTGTGGATTGCCTGCTGCGGCATTACGCCGTGCAACATCCTGGGAATGCTCTTGCCATGCTGTCTTCCAGACCAAATATTGCCCTCCAGAGAGGGCTGCCCTTGCTAAATTCCCCCAGTCTTCGGGGATTAAATTCATGCCTGCTATGGACTCCACTAGAGAAATAGTAAATGCTGCCTGAGGGCCATACTGCATGACCGCTTCCTTTAATTGTTTAACTAATTTAAATTCCAAGGGCTGGTAATACCGTTGATGATTTTGGTCCTCTAGAACTGGGAAAATCGAGCTGCTATTGGCCCCCCTCCATGCGGTCTTCCAGTCCTCATTAGCAGAGGGATGACATTTACATGTTATCTCCCCCGCCAGGGGATTGTAAGGAGGCGGAGCACTAGGGGTCACTGCTGAACAGGGAGGGTCTGGTTTTAATTTTAACTTCCACTCTAGCTCCTTCCCCGACATTTCTTCTTCCCCTTCGCTAGAACTACTCCTTTCCGAAGCACGAGATGAGCGTTCTTCTTTAACTTCCTCGAGTGCCTCAGCGCCCTCCTGAATAACTGAATCACATTTCGGCTTATATCCTCCCAGGCACCCTCTGACTAGAGTCCATATAACTAACGTTCCCGGCGGCAATGGTTTGTTTTTATCCCTCTTCTTAAAATCCTCACCTAACTGGTCCCATTGGGGGATATTTAGCAAGCCCTAGTCCAGAAACCAAGGCGCCACTGTCTCAACTGTATTCAAGAATGTCCTAGCAGTTTTCGTTTTTAATGGCGTGCCATTGGCCTTTAGAAGGTCCTTTAGGGAACCCTCTAACCTCGACTTTGACAGTCCAGAACCCATAATTAGAATCCCAACCTAATGGCTGTTCCGTGTATACTCGCTGCTTAATCCCGGCTCTAAGGCCGCCCCGCTTCTTATTGCGGATTCACTAAATCCCGGCTCTAAGGCCGCCCCGCTTCTTATTGCGGACTTGTTAAATCCCGGCTCTAAGGCCGCCCCGCTTCTTATTGCGGTCTTGTACAAGATTCCCACCACTTTGATCGTGGTCCCTTCCCCGCTTACCTGCGGACTTCTCCCTTGCAAGGTTTTTCTATTTTTCTTAATATTTCCCGGGTCTCAGCACCATTTGTCGCCCTCGGCCCGCAAGGACGACAATGAGCCTGGTATAGTGTTAATGCTTCATTTCCGTTTATTTAATCAACTTCCTTAGCTTATATACAGCAGGGTGACCAATAAGGGGTCAAGCAATGGGGAGAGCCAATGAGAGTCCTGTTACTATGCTGATTAAATTTGATACAGCCAATAACTATGTCCTCCTTTAGGCGGGCTTCACCAGAAAGTTCATTGTATACTTGCAGCGTACTTTGCTAGCAGTGAGCCAAGCACCTTCTTGTAATGGCGGGTACTTCCCCGGCCGGAGGCAGTCCCCGACATATATGTATATATAAATATGCACATTTTCATTAACATATAATGTATTATTTGCTTCAGGGGTACAAGTCTGTGAATCATCAGTCTTAACAATTCACAGCGCTCACTATAGCACACATGCTCCCCAATGTCTATAACCCAGCCACCCTATCCCTCCCCCACAACCCCAGCAAGCCTCAGTTTGTTTCCTGAGATTAAGAGTCTCTTAAGGTTTGTCTCCCTCACCAGGCCCATTTTGTTTCATTTTTTACCTCCCAACTGCCCACAACTCCCTGTCCTGACTCTCAAATTCCTCATAACATAGAGCTCATATGATAATTGTCTTTCTCTGATTGACTTATTTCACTTAGCATAATACCCTCTACTTCCATCCATGTCATTGTAAATGGCAAGATTTCAGGTTTTTTGGTGGCTCCATAGTAAGTATTCCTTTGTATCTATATACCACAATTTTATCCATTCATCTGTTGTTGGACATCTAGGTTCTTTCCATAGTTTGTTGCAGACATTGCTGTTACAAATATTCAGTAAATGCCCCTTTGGATTACTACATTTGTATCCTTAGGATAAATACCCAGTAGTTTAATTTCTGGGTCATAGGGCAGCTCTATTTTCAACTTTTAGAGGAACCTCCATACTGTTTTCCAGAGTGGTTGCACCAGCTTGCATTCCCACCAACAGCATAGGAGGGTTGCCCTTTCTCCCCATCCTCGCCGGCATCTGTCATTTCCTGACTTGTTAATTTTAGCCATTCTGATTGGTGTGAGATGCTATCTCATTATGGTTTTGATTTGTATTTCCCTGATGCCGAATCATGTTGAGCATTTTATCATGTGCCTGTTAGCCATCTGGATGTCTTCTTTGAAAAAATGTCTGTTCATGTCCTCTGCCCATTTCTTGATTGGATTATTTGTTCTTTGGGTGTTGAGTTTGATAAATTCTTTATAGATTTTGGATACTAACCCATTATCTGATATGTCATTTGCAAATATCTTCTCCCATTCTGTCAATTGTCTTTTGGTTTTGTTGACTGTTTCCTTTGCTGTGCAAAAGCTTTTGATCTTGATGAAGTACCAACACTTCATTTTTGCCCTTGCTTCCCTTGCATTTGGTGATGTTTCTAAAAAGAAGTTGCTGTGGCTGAGGTCGAAGAGGTTGCTGCCTGTGTTCTTCTCAAGGATTTTGATAGATTTATGTCTTACTTTGGGGCCTTTCATCCATTTTGAGTCTCCTTCATGTGTGGGGTAAGGAAATGGTCCAGTTTCATTTTCCTGCCTGCAGCTGTCCAATTTTCCTAACACCATTTGTTGAAGAGACTGTCTTTGTTTGTTTGTTTGTTTGTTTGTTTTGTTTGTTTGGTTTGCTTTCATGGACATTCTTTCCTTCTTTGTTGAAGATTAGTTGACCATAGAGTCAAGGGTTCATTTTTGGGCTCTCTATTCTGTTCCATTAATCTATGTTTGTGTGTGTGTGTGTGTGTGTGTGTGTGCCATACTGGTACTGGCACAAGACAGAATAATACTGCCTTAATGATTACAGCTTTGTAAAAAAGATTGAAGTCCAGAACTGTGATGCTAAACACAGGAAATGTGCCAACACTTCCAGTTTCCTTTCCCTCCGTACAAATGTACATCAGTGGAGAATCAGGTGGATCAACACGGACATAGGATTCCTCTTACTGTGTGGGAGTTCTGAACAAGGAACTCACATAATTTTGTGGGCCCTGAGATAGAAGGGGCTGGGGGGTTTACAATTGAGGAAAACACCTCTACAGAGGCATTCTTACTCAGAGAAGGAAGGGAAAACTTGAGTGATAATTATCCCATTCTTTGTCTACTGCATTTTGATTTCCCCCATACCAATGGAGCATGTTAGTTCTTGACTGCAACTCCTCTCAGAGACTTTGATGTAATGTCTGAACACCAAGTCTGCTGGGGAGACAGCAACTTTCTCCAGTGAGGCCTGCCTGGTAGAGCTTTTGTAATTGTGGTCTCTTTTCTAGAAAAACAAAACAAAACATGATCAGGGGAGGGACAGAAGGAGAGGAAAAGGAAGAAAATCTCAAGCAAACTCCCCACCGAGTGCGGAGCCTGATGTGGGGCTCGATCTCACAACTCTGAGATCATGACCTGAGCTGAACTCAGATGTTTAACTGACTGAGCCACTAAGGTGCCGCTTGAGTGAATTAATTTTGATACTTTTCCCCTATCCTGGAATAGCTTTCTACTATTCAAATTGTAGTTTATGGAATTCTGTTGTTCTCTATTCAATTTCTGTAGTATGAGGTTCAGGAAAAGTTAGGTGTTTTTTGTTTTGTTTTGTTTTTAAGATTTTATTTATTTATTTAACAGACGGAGATCACAAGCAGGCGGAGAGCCAGGCGGGGGCGGGGGGGTGGGGGAAGCAGGCTTCCTGATGAGCAAAGAGCCTAATGTGGGGCTCAATCCCAAGACCCTGAGATCATGACCTGAGTCGAAGGCAGAAGCTTAACCCACTGAACCATCCAGGCACCCAGGAAAAGTTAGGTTTTGCACGAGTCCTTTGTTGTGGTTCTGGAGTTGTACTAATTACATCAAATAATCTGAACTATAGCCTACTGCGTGCAGATAATATGTTTTTTATCGTGGGGTTTGTTCTTTTCTGCGAAGTTGATCACAGCTACCTTGAAACTGACTGATGGTGATAGGCTTTTTTGTATGCTAAGGCTCTATGGTGATGTTAATAATTGTAAAGAATGATTTAGTGCCTACTATATTCCAGATTATAAGTGCTTTGCCTATGTCATTTAATTCTTACAAAACACCACAATATAGATAGTATTATCAACTATCATTTACAAATAGAGACACCAGGACACAGATCAAATGATTTCCCCATGATTACTAAGTTAACAAGTGGTGGAACCCATATTTTTGATCATGACCATACTGTGTTTCAAAGGTTGGCCTTGATTTTTCCTCAAGTTGTTTAATCACTCATTTTGTGTATGTAATTCTCCAAAGTTGGTCATGGAGGGAGGAAGAAGAGTATCTCTGAGTTTTTCTTTTCTTTTTCTTTTTCGCTATCTAGTTAAATCTTACTAAGAATTTTGAAGATTAAGTTGAAATTAGAAAACTGCATACCAAATTATTTCTTCTTTCACTCCAACTTAAATTTATATTTAGTGTCATCTAATGAAAACAAAACATAAGCAATAAGCAATACTGTGTACCTAATAATACATGATACCAAAACATGATTTATGACTACATTACAGAAAATGGAATATCATGATAAATCTTTTTGCTCATCATGGATTACATTCACAAAGCTAATATCTGCAATTTAAGCAAAACAAAATATTTTACATACTTTATTATAAAATATTATAACATACTTTATAGATATATATATGTATATATACATATATACATATTATATGTATAAATGCATATATACATGAAAAACTTGTAGATAGAATTTGTGAACTTTGGTGACTTAAGTGATATATGATATCATAAGGTATTATTTTGGGATTTTATTTTCTTTCAGGTTCCAAATTATGTCATTTGAACTAAATAATGTATTTTGTATTATAAAGTATACATTTCAAAGTTCTGAAATATTTTATAAATATAGAAAGTGCTTCATTTTTGCCAATGAACAGTGTTATTAGTAGTAATGCTAACAGTAGGTGTGGATTGCTGCATATCTGTAAACATTGGAGGTATGAGAAGACAATGACAAACTAGTTTCTAGAGTGGTTACACCATTACTTCTATCAGCAATGTATAAGAATGATCTTGCTCCATTATCTTTGCAAGATTTGATATCCTCAGAATTCTTAACCATTACTAATCTGGATGGTGTTCAACTTGTATTTCCTTGCAGTTAAGCAAATTTTCATTTTTATTCCCTTTTATACAAAGTGTTTATTCAAGACTGTTGCCCACTTTCTTTTTGGATTGTCCATCTTAACTTATAGGGTTTTGTTACACGTTTTGGATGCAGTTTCTTTTAAGGTTATATTGATCGCAAATATTTTCTTATACTATGGATATCACTTGAGGATATACTCCAGCACGACAAAACAGGATTCAAGAAAAGGAGGAGTAAAAGTTACAGTCAGGCCCTAGTAATTTTGCTAATTATGGCTTTTCTATTTATGGAAATATTTAAGAAAACTTGGAACAGAATAATAACAGAATAACTAAGCACAACTAAAAATCAAACAATTTTTATTATAAAATATAAGGAAATAGAGATACTAACTCTGGAAAGGATTGAAATTTATATTTTAATACACTTGCTTAAAAGTCAAAGATAACCAGAAATGATGATGTATGAAATTTGTAACTTCCAAATCTGTCCAAATTTTTTTAAAGGTGGAATAAAAATTCATCCTTCTAGTCAAGCTTTTGGGAGGGTATGAACATGTGGAGGAAAATAGACATACAAGTAAGAAAAAGTTAGTAGAAAATTATAAGATCCAACGTATATATGGGAATAGTTCCAGAATGAAAGAATAAATATGGAAAGAAACAAAGTCAAAGAACTAGGACAACTTATTTTTCCAAAATTTGTAAAACACATAAACTCGTATGTTAAGAAAGCAAAAGTAAAAATTTAAAAAAGTAATGTAAATTCACACATATATTATAGCAGAACTGCACAACACTAGAGGAAAAGTGTTCTTAAAAATGAGAAAACTGGAATAATGATTAAATTGAAAGCATATGTCTGTGAAGCAATTCTAGAACAAAGCTATAATACAGTACATAACCAACACGCTGAGACAAGCCTGTTCAACTAGAATCTGTTCACTGTACAAAGTCAGTGATGAATAAGGATAAAGTAAATTTATTTTGAGAAAAAAACTGGGGAAATTTACTAGTGATGAACTTTTTAAAAAAAAAAAGAGGGATTGAGATATAGTTGTTAATGAGATCAATAGTAAGTGCATAGGTAAATCTAAACAAGCATTGGTTGTAATAAAAATATTATAACATTGAACTAATTATGAAACTGAACTAAAACATTGGGCAAAAACAACATGAAACATGAAAAGCCTGATTAAACTAGTTATTTTTAATTGTTTGGATAGGGTGTTCAGTTTAAATTGTGACATTAAAATTTTTAGTCTTACACATCTCAAAGAGAGAAGAAAAACCAGTATGAGGAAAACATGGCTGTATCCATTCAGTAAGATACCTTCCTTTAGTAAAAAATAATTTTTATATATTTTATTAAGTTATCTGAAATATATTGCTAAGTGAATAAAATAAAACACAAGGTAAATCTTATTATATGATTATTTTTGTGTGAAAAGGTACTCAAACTATATATGATTAAGTGATTATAGATATAAATATGTATACATATTGAGATTTTCAAATATAGACAAATATTTCAGTAAACTTATAGTTTAAAAAAATTTTTAGTTTTTGCTTTATAATTGTAGAGACATACATTATATTAGTTTCAGGTGTACAACAAAGTGATTCAGCAACTGTTTTAGGCTGTGATCACAGGTATAACCATCTACTACCATATAACATTACTGTAATATCATTGACCTATTCCCTATGCTTTATATTTCATTCTTATGACTAATTCATTCTATATCTGAAAGCCTATATCTCACTCCTCTTTGTGAAATTGCCGGTCTCTTTCCCCTTCTCCTCTGGCCGCCATTAGTTCTCTCTATTTCCAGGTCTAGTTCTACTTTTTGTTTGTTTGTTTATTCACTCATTTTTTGTTTTTAAATTCACATAAACTAAAATCATATGGTATTTTCTTTCTCTTACTGAAATATTTAATTTAGCATTATACCCTCTAGGTCCATCCATGTTTTTTCAAGTGGAAAGCTCTTATTCATTTTTATAGTTGAATAATATTCCATTGTGTGTATAAGTGAGTGTGTGTGTGTTTGTGTGTGTGTGCACCACATCTTCTTTATCCATTTATTTATTGATGGACACTTGGGTTGCTTCAATATCTTGGCTATTGTAAATATGTTCCCATAAACATAGGGGTTCACAGGTCTTCTCAAATGAGTGTTCTTTTTTTTTCTTTGAGTAAATACCCAGTCTTAGAGTAACTGGGTCATGTGATATTTCTATTTTTAATATTTTGAAGATTCTCCATACTGTTTTTGGACAGTGACTGCACCACCTTACCTTGCCATCAACAGTGCATGAGGGCCCCTTTTCTTCTCCATACTCATCAACACGTGCTATTTCTTGTTGTTTTTTATTCTAGCCACTCTGACAGGTGTGAGGTAAAAAATCTCATTGTAGTTCTACTTTGCATTTCCCTAATGATGAGTGATTTTGAACATTTCATGTATCTGTTGTCATCTGTGTGTCTTCTTTGGAAAATATGTCTATTTGTGTCTTCTGCCCATTGTTAATTGGACTATTGTGGGAGTTTTTTTTGGTGCTTGATTGTATAAATTATTTATATGTTTTGGATATTAACCTCTTATCAAATACATCATTTACAAATATCTTCTCCCATTCAGTAGGTTACACTTGGTTTTGTTGATGTTTTCCTTTCCTATGCAAAAGCTTTTTATTTTGCTGTAGTCCCAGTAGTCTATTTCTGCCTTTGTTTCCCTTGCCTTAGGAGACCTATCTAGAAAAATGTTGCTAAGGCCAATGTCAAAGTGGTTTCCCTTGCCTTAGGAGACCTATCTAGAAAATGTTGCTAAGGCCAATGTCAAAGTGGTTTTATGGTTTCAGGTCTCCCATTTTGGTTTTTAATCCATTTTGAATTTATTTTTCTGTATGCTGTTAGAAAGTAGTCTAGCTTCATTAGCATGTAGCTGTCCAGTTTTCCCAGCTATTGAAGAGAATGTCTTTTCCCCATGGTATATTTTTGCATCATTTGTCATAGATTAACTGGCCATATAACTGAGTTTGTATCGTGTGTGTGTGTGTGTGTGTGTGTGTGTGTGCCAATACCATGCTGTTTTTATTATAGTTTTGTAGTAGAACTTGAAATCTGGGATTATGATACCTCCAGCTCTTTCTCAAAATTGCTTTGGCTATTCAGAGTCCTTTGGGTTTCTATAAAATTTTTAGTATTATTTGTTCTAGTTCTGCGAAAAATACTCTTGGTATTTTGATAGGGGTTGCATTCACTTTTATTTTTTCTTCTTTGTTTTATGTGTATACTACAGCAGTTATATAATATGTAATTCATGCAAATAAAAGGAGCACAATAACATAGGCAAAACAGATTAACTAAAATGTAAAATACTATTGGAGATCATGTAGTTCAATTTTTTCATTGTCCTTATATGGAAATCTAATCTTAAGGAGAATTAGTAAGTTTTCTATAGTCACATAGATAATTAGTAGCAGAATAAACACAAACCAGAAATAGGCCTCCTTATATGCAGCTTAATAATATTTTCCTTGAGAAAGTATATTCTCTACAAAAAGTCACATAAGTAAGTATGAACATACCCTCCTCTCCCCCCAAAAATAGACTGAATTAAAAGTAGATTTAGGTTATGTTGGTGAGATGTAAATATGTATTATACATACACATGTATATGTGCATGCAAGATATATGGAGCATATCTTGTACATATCAAGAAACACAATTTAATATGTAAATTTTCATTGTTAATTAAGTGGACTTTTACAATTAAGAATATCCTGTATGATGTGCACTATCATTAACTTTGGTGACAGCCATTTCATTAAAACGTAGTTTTAATGAAACTATGGAGTGCCTGGATGGCTCAGTTAGTTAAGTGTCTGCCTTCAGCTCAGGTGATGATTCTAGGGTCCTGGGACTGAGTCCAACACTGGGCTCCCTGCTCAGTGAAGAGTCTTCTTTTCCCTCTCCCTGCCCTCTGCACTCTCTCTTTCTCTCTCTCAAATAAATAAATGAAATCTTAAAAAAGTAACAACATAGTTTCTGAAGACTCTTAGCTATGACAAAATGTCAGTATCCTAAGACCAACTTAAAGTTCAATATTCTTATCTGTATAATTTAGTTGATATTATTACTCATTTTGTAGAAAAATATGAAACATCATACTGTAGGAATTCTTAAATATTTAACTGTACAATTGTATACTGTATCTCTAATAATACACTTTCTGGGGAATTATATGAAATCCATATACTGCATAGGGCTGTGATAAAAAAAACAATATATGGCATTAATACTCTGGCTTTATCTCTAGTTATTAGGGAGAATTTTCAGAAGAATGAGGGGAAAAAAGCTCATAGTTTATTTCATTCATGTCAAATTACTCAGCAGATGTTTAAAATCTTCCATGACTAGGAGAGTTTGTAATGATCTGATATTTGAAAACTATGAAGGAATTGTTCTAATGAAAGTGTGTGAGAACTGAATTTGAATCCAAGCTCTGCTATTTATTAGCTATAATTTTGAGGGCAGATACACTTTTCTGTCATTTTTTTTATCTGTAAAAAAAGGATATTAATACCCATGTCCCAGGATTGCTTTGTGAATGTCGTGAGAGCAGAGTATTATTTTGTACAATTTTGTGAAGGTTAAAATGATAGCATAAAAAATTTGCCTCTAATGAATTGATCTTAAGAGATTTACAGGCATTCTTTTGCTAATACTTTGCATTATATAATTTGAAAATTTATTACCTTGTTCCAGTTGAAAAAAAAAGTTTCTATTTTTATAAAATGTTTAGAGATTTGGAATGAGAAAAGCGTATAATATGATTTAATGTCATAATTATTATCAGTATTATATCAATTTTCTGCTAACATTTCTGAAACCATAAATGTCAAATACATGATTCATCTTGAAGATTTAACTTTCAGTAAGTGAAGTTGTAAAGCCTAAGTATCAATCTTAATGAGAGCTGAGACATTAATTTTAAGCAATTTCTAAACTCACTATAATAGCCTTCTTATGTACAAGAATTGGAGCAGATAAGGAAAAAAATCTTTAATAGACTCTCAGTACAGTGGGCAAACAATTGGGGTCTAATTAAAATAAGAAACCTTCTTTTTCATTTTGTTCAATGAGTCTCCTTTACCATCATCTTATTATCCTGTTTAGAAATCTTTTATATTCCCTCACATTAAAATGTATTTGTGTATCTAAACCTTAAAGAAAGTAGATGTATTTGCCCCCCAAATTAGATTTCTGCTCTGTTTATTGCATAAACAAAGAATTGCATGAAATGGCTAAAATGTCAATCTCAACATGCTGAAGCTATGGAACTGATTTTAATCATGTTATAATCACAAAGTTCTATAATAACATAGATGTTCTTCTGACCCAGTAGATGACCATTGAGGCCAGAGAGCGGATTGTGCAAAACATTTAGGAGCCAATGGACACCATACAGACATACAGTTCAGGACTTTAGAAACACGAATAAGAGTCATTCTAATATAAAAAGTATCTGAAACTCACCATTTTGATAAAAATGCCTGGAAAATTGTTGAGACAAAAACTCTGAGTTAAATACTTCAACTCTGTGTTAAAACAAAGGAAGGCAGAACCATAATTATTTTTATACTGTTTCAAAGATACAAGTGGATGTATCTTTACTGCAGGCTTGCATAAAACAATCAAGTCACACACTCATGAAAGAGAAGATCAGAAACAGGGCAGTAAACTAGGGAATATTTTAACAACGACTAGGGGAGATGAATTGGATGGATTAAACTAAAATAAAATTAGAATTTACTGTTTCTATACTATAAACTGACAAAATATTTACCTTTTAATTATGCATACCAGATGATCTTGATAATCCTCTATTTAAAAATATATATTCATATATAGGCATATGTAGAGATGTACAAGAATGTCCATATTATACTGTACAGAAGAGCAAAGACAACCTCAAGTGATAGTTAAAAAACTTGGAGTTTGAACATTTTCTCTAAATGTCAGTTACATCCATTTGGTCGACAGTGTTCTTCAAGAGTTCTACCTTCTTGGGGCGCCTGGGTGGCTCAGTGGGTTAAAGCCTCTGCCTTCGGCTCAGGTCATGATCTCAGGGTCCTGGGATCGAGCCCCGCATCAGCCTCTCTGCTCAGCGGGAAGCCTGCTTCTACCTCTCTCTCTGCCTGCCTCTCTGCCTAGCTGTGATCTCTGTCTGTCAGATGAATAAATAAAATCTTTAAAAAAAAAAAAAAGTTCTACCTTCTTTCATATTTCTTTTACATTTTTCTATAAATCACTGAAAGAAGAATGATGAGGTAACCAATACTTTTGTAAACTTCTCTATATCTTTTTAAATAAGTTATGTCATTTTGGCTGTATGTATTACAAATATCTGTTTATTGCATAGTATTTAGAATTGTTTATGTCTTTGTAATGTACTTATCACCTAGAAACTTCATGAAATTTCTATTTATATCTATGTAAAGATCTCTGGGCTGAAGTTATTTTATGTGATAGTAAAATATGTTTTCTAGCTCTCTTGTGCTTTAGTGTTTATGTGCTGTATATATTTCTGTCCTTTCACTTCTGATGTCTGTCTATATGTAAAGTGGGTCTTTTAAGCGGCATATAGAGATTGTTGGTTTTTAATCCATTTTGACAATCTCTGCTTCAACTGTATTTTTTCTAATATTCAGGTTTTGTAGAATATGATTGGATTTCAGTTTACTCCTTTTTTTCCCCATTATTCCTCTGTTTACTTATTTCCTTCCTATATGGGGATTAATTGAGTTTTTTACTCATTTTAATCTTTTTCTCGTCTTAATTCTGATTTATTTTTTAATGATTTCCGAGGGTACACAGTAAACATCTTCTGCTCATCACACTGTACCCTCAAATAATATGACACTTCCTGTTTCATTTGAGAATCTTACAACATGATACTTCAGTTTCCTCCTTCCCATCATTCACACTTCTACTTCATATGTAATAACCACACGCTGTATTATTATAACTTTTCCTTGGGACATAACTTCTAAAAGAAGAAAAAAAAGAAGATTGTTTTATTTACTATAAATATTGCCATGTCTACCCTTCATTTTGTTGAGTTGATTTAAATTTCTATTTGGCGGGGCACCTGGGTGGCTCAGTGGGTTAAAGCCTTCGCCTTCGACTCAGGTCATGATCTGAGGGTCCTGGGATCAAACCCCGGGTCGGGCTCTCTGCTCAGCAGGGAGCCTGCTTCGTCCTCTCTCTCTCTGCCTGCCTCTCTGCCTACTTGTGATCTCTGTCAAATAAATAAATAATATCTTTAAAAAAATTCTATTTGGCATCATTTTCTGACCATTGAACTCTTTATTTTTGACTCTACCATAGGTCTACTGTCAAATTCTCTCACCTTAATTTGTCTGAAAATACCTTTACTTCATCTCTATCTTTTGAAATATATCTTTGCTAGATATGGCCTTCTAGGTCAACTTTTTAAATCTTTTCTCTCTTTTTTTTTCTTTCTTTCAAGTAAGCTCTGTACCAAGCATGGGGCCCAAAGCAAGGCTTGAACTTACAACATTGAGATCAAGATCTGATCTGAGATCTAGGGTTAGACAGTTAACTGACTGAATCACCCATGTCCCAGGTGCCCCTGGCTTGCATATTTCTGATAAATATATTAGCATTTGTATCTTTTTTAGTATCCAATGTTTTGATTTGTTTTCTTCTGTAACTGCATTTTTGTTTGATGTTAGAGTTTTTGTTTATGTCTGTTTTTATTTTCCTTGTGGATAGCTGAGGTTCTTGAATTTGTGGTATGTCATCTTTCCATAATTTTGTACAAATCTTGGTCATTATCTCTTCTAATATTTCCTGATTTTTCTTTCTCTTCTCCCTTAAGACTTTCATTTTATATATATATATATATATATATATATATATTTATATATATAATATTTTATATATATTAAAATATATACCTTGAGAATTTGATTGTCTATCTATAGATAGACAGACATATAGATAGATAATCAAAAATATATATGGGGGCACCTGAGTGGCTCAGTTGGTTGGGCCTCTGCTTTCCATTCAGGTCTTGATCCCAGGGTCTTGGGATTGAGTCCTGCATAGAGCTCCTTGCTCAGAAGGGGACCTGCTTCTCCCTCTGCCTCTCTCTCTGTCTCCCATGAATAAATAAATCATATATATATACATATATATTATGACATATATTATATATGCATATATATTATATATGTGCTTATATGCACATATATTATATATGCATATATATGTACACATACATATATGTACACATGCATATTATATATATGCATACACACGCATATATATATAGTGCCATTATTTTTACCTTCATGAGGTGGGGATCCTGGTGATCAGAGCCAAAGTGATGTGGGGGCTACCGACTGATGATCAGTAGACAACTTTATTTCTTACAATTGTTTCTTTTATACTTTACACAAGATCTTGTCCAATCAAGTGGACAAGTGAACAACACTGATTATCTCTTAGTTTCAAATGACAAGAAAGAGCAAGTTACAGATTCTCCACACTTATCAGATCCATCTAAAGCAGGACACGAAAGTACTCTGGGGGATCCTCCCATGTTTAATCTGGGTGTGGGCCCAGGAAGACTCTTGCCCTCTGACTCCTGGAGTATTCTCACAGGATGGGACAGGACTCACGTCATGCTGGAGAGGATCCAGGTTGTGTTCCAACAATTATTACATGTAGTTTTGACCTTTAGCTCTTGGGTACTATGTTTGTTTACCGCTTTTTTTTTTAGTAGTTTTTTTTAAAAAAAAACATATAATGTATTATTAGCCCCAGGGGTACAGGTCTGTGAATCACCAGGTTTACACCCTTCACAGCACTCACCATAGCACATATGCTCCCCAATGTCCATAACCCCACCACCCTTTCCCTACCTCCCTCCCCCTGGCAACCCTCAGTTTGTTTTGTGAGATTAAGAGTCTCTTATGGTTTGTCTTCCTCCCCAACCTATCTTGTTTCATTTATTCTTTTCCTACCCCCCAAACCCTCCATGTTGCATCTCCACTTCCTCATATCAGGGAGATCATATGATAATTGTCTTTCTCTGATTGTCTTAGTTTGCTACGTATAATACCCTCTAGTTCCATCCACATTGTTGCAAATGGCAAGATTTCATTTCTTTTGATGGCTGCATAGTATTCCATTGTGTGTGTATATCTACCGCCTCTTCTTTATCCATTCATCTGTTGATGGACATCTAGGCTCTTTCCATAGTTTGGCTATTGTGGACATTGCTGCTATAAACATTCAGATGCACATGCCTCTTCAGATCACTACCTTTTTTAAAATTTTATTTTATTTTATTTTTGTTTTAGCTTTCAATTATAATTTATATTTACTAATCTTCAAGTTTAATGACTTTTATCTTTATAATCTAGTTTGAGTTTCTATTATTTTCATTTTACCTTTTTTAATGTTCTATCTCTCTGCTAAAATTGTCCATATGTTTATATATTTTGCCTACCTTTTCTACTAGATTTATTACAGTATTTTATTTTATATATTTTAAAGCTTCACTATCTGGGCAACTTATGATTGTGGCTTTGTTCATAGATTTATCCCTGGCAATGAATCAATGAATCACTCTTTCTCCTCACTGCCCCCCCCCCCGCCCCACCCTGTGTTGGCTCTATCTAACTTCTGATTGTCTCTATCTAACTTCTGATTGTGGTTTTGTGGATAGATTTATTTCTGGCAATGAATCACTCTTTCTTGCTCCACTACCCCCCTGCCCGAGTTGGCTCTATCTAACTAATTTTTTAAAGGTTTTATTTATTTATCTAAGATAGAAAGAGTGCATGAGTAGGAGTCAGAGGGAGAGGGAGAAACAGACTCCCCACTGAGCAGGGAGCTTGATGCGATTCCAGGACCCCTGGATCATGACTTGAGCCAAAGGTTGATGTTTAACCAACTGAGCTACCCAGGCAACTCATCTCTAAATATTTTTGAATGCAGAGCAATGTGTGTAGAAGTTAGAGACTAGAGTAAGTAGTATTTACATAAATGGGCATATGTCTTCATTGCTTAGGCTATTATATATTGTAGTCAATTTAAGCAGTAGTCGAGCTGTGCTTGAGGTTTTGTTGTATCTATAATTATCTCAAATTTACTACAGATTTTAACTCTTAGTAGGTTGTTTAAACTTGATTTCATTGATGGTCCTGGATTTGCCAGAGAGTTTTTCTCAGGGTTACTTCTCCAATAAATTCATGCCCTGCCTAACTATACTGAAGAGTCCTTTCCTTTTGGGTTTACCATTCTTCTAGTGATAGATTGCTGTTAATTGTGTTAAGCAGATGGGTTCTCTGCTTTCCTAGTTCAGCTTCTATCTTAGGTAAACCCTCTGTGCCTGAGCCGCAGCACTGTTGCTTTCTCTGTGTTTTGGCCTCTCTTTCACATAGCAAGGAAACTTAGCCCTTTTATCAGTGGTCGATCTTGGGTGGATATTTTTCTTTTTCTCCTCAATATTAGCAGATCTCTAGTTGGTATCAGTGCAAGTTCCTGGCATAGGCAGTGTTTCTGTCTCTTTAAGATACATACAGAATTTATTGGACATTTCCCAGAGTGGTATTCACTTTTGCCTGGGACTGGGGGCAGGAGAGAATTCCCTTGACTTTGGGAGATGGTTAAACCTCCCCAGGAGGCAATGAATCATTGCTTATGTCAGGAGTGGGGACAGGGGACAATAATGTTTTCTGTTCCTCCATGGGTAGCTTAAGATTTTTGCCCTGCATTTGACAAGGATCTAACTAATTGTTTGCTCTTTTTCTGAAGCAACTCTCTTAAGTCTCCTGGTCTGTTCTCAATCTTCCTATTCAGCATCCAGTTAAGTCCTTTGGGTAACAGCTGCGGATGAATGTGGGCTCTCCTTGTGTTTTAAGGATTCCAGTTTTTCTAAGATGTCATGCTAATAAGCCCTTAGCCTTAAGAAATATTCAGGATTATAGCTGAGTTCATCTTACCCAGTTTTTCAATTCCTATTTCTTCCTTCTATGTTCTATCAATAAGCAGTGAAGGACATCTGTGTGGCTCAGTTGGTTAAGTATTCAACTTGATTTCAGCTCAGGTGATGATCTCTGGGTTGTGGGATTAAGCCCTATATTAGTCTCTTTGCTCAGCATGGAGATGGCTTAAGATTCTCTCTCTCTCTCTGCTCATCCTCTTGTTCACTCTCTTTCTCTCTCAAATAAACAAATAAAAGCTTAAGAAAAAAAGAAACAGTGGGTTTATCTCATCTTCATCACAGGAAGTTTTCACCTGCTAGAGTTTAGTATAGCTAGTTGTACAGTTTCAACTCTCTGGACTCCATAGTGAATTATGCTTTTATAGATTGTTTAACTTTAGTTTATTGTTACAGTGGGAATGATTTTGCCCTGTGGCTTTCTAAAACCTACCTGGTGGGGAGATCCCTCTTCCTCTGTTTCTAAGATGAGGCTTATCAATCAGGTATCCATGTATAGATGAATTTGTATTTGGCTTCAGTATCCTGATAGATTCTATTTTTCTATTCTTATTTAACTAGTTTAATTTTAATTTAACTAGTTTAATTATCCCAAGTTTATATTCTGAATTGATTGCTGATAAGGAACCTACACACCTTGACTTATTTGTTCTCTCACATTTATTTATTCTTCCATATAAATTTTAGAATTCTATAATTAAGTAACAAAAACTCCAGTTTTTATTGGATTTACACTAGATTTATTAATTTATGAATAATGGTAAACTTTCCTATTTATGAACCTTGTTTACTCCCATATTTTATTGATGCCTCTTAAAAATAGGTATTCTTTTTCTTTAGCTTAATTTTATTTTTTCTGTGTTCCAAGATTTATTGTTTATGAACCACACCCAGTACTCCATGCAAAAATAGGTGTTCTATATAACTTTTTTTGTTGTTTGTAAGCTCATATATCTATCACTAGATAGTTTATAAGTTTTATCTAAGTCTTGACACTTATGTTTAATGCTTTGGGGCTTCAGAACTTCAACAGCTACCTACCACTGTTTCTAGACCATAGTGAACTTATATTCTTATTTTTTACCCAAAGTATGAATTTTTAGCCTCTTAAAAAACTGTTGAAACTAAAATTTTCTTTTGTTTACAAAAATTGTTTCATTGTTATTCTCTCACTCTTCATAAAAATTCAATGCAGACATCTCAGAATATCACCTTTCTTATAGATATTATATATATTGAGAAACGTGGGGAAAAAATCTAATCTTTCATTACTATATGTTCTTAAAGCTTTAGCAGGGTTTGGATCTGTACTCCACTGACTCTGCTACTTTAACAGAATTAGGAAGGCAAGAAATTAATGTTCAAAACATTTATCTGCTCTGATATATTATCCTGGATTAAAATAATCTTTGGTTCATTATACATTTGAAGTAAAAACATACCTGAAGCCTGAATATTGATATGACTTTTATGTTTATTTTCCTGAAGTACGGATGTTCATGTCTGGCTTGATTTCTTTATCCTATCTTTTGTAATTCGACAATCACACACACACACAAAAAAACCTTAAGACATTATTACAGTATTGTTATCATCTGCTCACAAGGGTAAATAAATGAATCATTATCTTATTGATCTTTTATCAATTTTACTTTTGAAAAAGTGGGGATCACTTTTCAGAAAAGGAATTATTAGATGAACCAACATATTTAAAAGGAATTTATAATTCCCAAATTAGAAATAATTGTTATTTTAAAAGGCTCTTATATAGCTTTAATGTGGAAATGGTGAAATCCTGCTTTAATTATTTTTACCTAGCATATCTATCTTGGTAGTCCTATAGCAACCATTTTATCATTTGTAATGAAGTGCCCCAAAAGAAATAGGAAAAATGGTGCTTGGGAAATGGTATATAAACATCTAGCTATGTAAAATAAATTGTGTCAAAAATTTTCAGAGAATAGAAACATAACTGAACAAGTATTCAGATGTGCTTTTTTTCTTTTTCTAAAAAATTTTATAACTTGAAATATTAACATATTCTATTTTATAGTCTGTTTTAAAATAAGTTACTGGAAGGCACTCCAGTATATTAAGTATATTAAGACACAGAAGGTGGTCAGTGGAAATATGTTTTTTTGGGGATGGGGGGCTTTAAATGCTCTATTTTTAAAAATCTTTATTTTAACTCCAGTTAGTTAATATACAATGTAATATTACTTTCAGGTGTACAATTTAGAAAATATTCTTAAAATTTTCTCTGACAGAAATATATTTAATCAGAAATATAAGAATTTTTGAAAGGTAGTTATTTTTAAACAACAAACCTAATATATTGTGTTACTAGAAGAAGCAAAATGAAATTAAGAGTAATGCTTCTAATTTTATGATTAAAAAATAGCCCTTGATCAAGCATCCTTGGGTGTTCTCACTTTCTCTTGTGTATCTTAGGCAAGGGCACTAATCTCACTAACACCCATGAACAAGTCAGTTCCCCATAATTCCTTAAAATTATCATAATGGTGCATTTTCCTTTTGCCATATAGTTATATTCTGAAGTGGCATTTAAGACATCAGAAAAAAAATCCCATAGTAATATTTGTACAGATATCACATTTAAGAGATGAAAAAAAAATAACAGTAATCTCTGCCAAACTGGAATAATTTTTAAGTAAAATATGGTATTTTGCTCATAAGCATACAGAACAAGGGGTGAGTTAGAACATTCTGCATGTAATGTCATTTAGTTTAAAACAGTCTGTTCATTAGGTATTCACTTCTAAAAAGCTTGTTATTTCTTGGCAATAGTTGTGTCAGTTGAAATACTGGAGATCTCAGTATTGTATTTTCAAACTAGAACCAGTGAATGTGTTTCTGTGAAGATGAAATGATACCTAATATTCATTTTCTAATGGCTCTCATGACTCACAATATTTTCCTGCAATGTAGCCCACAACATAACATTTTTACTAAAATCATTCCCTGGAAGCATCATTACACAGCTTCAAATTATTCTAATCCAATATCTATCCTTTGTAGACAACATAAGTTATATAATATATTTGGTTAAATCAGCAAACATTTTGATCTTTGTCCTTGATGAACTCAGCTGGCTATAACAAAATACCATGCATAAACTGGATGTCTTGTAAAGTACAGAAATGTATTTCTCGTATTTCGGGAGGGTGGAAGTTTGAGATCACTGAGCCTGAATGGTGCGGTTCTGGTGAGAGCCCTCCTCCAAATGCCGGATTGTAGCGTCTGTGTGTTCTCAGGTAGTGGAGAGATGAGCAGAGGCGACAAGTCTCCTCATGACTCTTTTAAGGGAACTAATCTCATTCATCAGGTCTCCACCTGTAAAACATCAAATTCTAATAACTCACTGAAGCTCCCAACACCATCATCTTGATTCAAATCAGGAAAGACTCTGCCGGTGCAATGGAAAAGCATATGAAGATAATTGACAGCACCCCTAGGATGATGTTTATTATCAGACCTCTTAATGGGGCTAGTGAATAACACTTCTGGCATTTTATATGTGGTAGTGAGTATAGGATTATAGTCATAACACACTCACTACTTGTTAGTTTTTTTGTTTTAATATTCAACTGTATTAGTATTTTAAAAAATAAGAACAAGCTTTAATATAAAAGCACCCCCCCCCAAAAAAAAGTGTTTCAAAACTCTCCTTCTCTGTCAAATAAATAAAATTGTTTTAAAAATGTGGGGAGGTTGTGCCTGGGTGGCTTAGTCCATTAAGTGTCTGCTTCAGCTCAGATTATGATCGTAGGATCCTGGGACTGACCCCCACAGTAGGCTCCCTTCTCTCTCTCTCTCTCCCTCTACTGCTCCTCCTGCTTGTGCTCTCATGCTTGCTCTCAATCTCTCTCTTTCTCTCTCTTGCTCAAAATCTTAAAAAAAAAAAAGGTTCAACACATAAATTTTAAGAGGACACAAATATTCAGTTTATAACTGAATTTTAAAAATGAATGGATCTGGACCTCATCCAAGAAAATATTCAGATGGGAACTAAAGAAATGAAAAGATGTTTAATATCATATATCAAGAAATTTCAAGTTAAAACAGCCACGAAATACCACTACATAATTAGAATGCTAATATTGAAAACACAGCACTAAATACTAAGAAAAATGTGGAGCAACAGGAACTCCTATTCATTCCTGGTAGGAATAGAAAAATCATGCAACCCATTGGGAAGATAGTTTGGCAATTCTTTATTAAAGTAAACATCACTTAACCATATGATCCAGCAGTTGTACTCCCAGATGAGTTAAACACTTCTTTTCACACAAAAATCTGCATGTAGATGCTTATAGCAGCTTTTTTATGATTATCCCAACTTGGAAACCATAAAAGCATTCTTTGATAGGTACATGGATAAATAAACTGTGGCATTTCATATAGTGAAATTTATGCAGTAATAAGTGAACCATCAAGATTTGAAAAGACATAAAGAAAACAAATGCCTATTGCAAAGTAAAAAGCCAGTATTTAAAAACAAACAAACAAACAAAACCTGTGTACCGTAGGGTTTGAACTAAAGGACATTCTGAGAAAAGGAAAATCAGGGAGACCGGATCAGTGATGACCAGGAACTGGAGACACAGAGGGAGGGCTGACCTGGAGGAAAACAGGACATGTTTAAAGCAGTGAAACTATTCATATAATACTACAAGGGCGGATGCATATGGCAAAACTCAAAATATACAAAAAAGAGTGAAATCTGATGTAAAGCAGAATATTTAGTTAGTAAAATATCAGTTTTCATTCATCAGCTGTAACTAACGTACCATACTAATGCCAGACATTAATAGGAGAAACTAGTTTGTTTGGAAGTGGTAATGAGCGGCAATATAGGAACTACCTGCACTGTTTTTTCAGTTTTCCTATAAACCTAAAACTGCTTTAAAAAAGTCTATTAATTTTTCAACATGTGTTTCATAGTAATGTATTTTAGGCTTCTTAATTGTGTATATGCTTCTCAATTTCTATAACTTTCTGCCTTTGCCATGAATCTCTACCTCCACAATGTGTGTTATGAGGAAAGTTAATTTCTAATTAATTGTATCTTGCTTTGTTTTTGAAATATCCATCCTTTGAGATAGATCAGACCTTCCTCTGCTTTCCTTCTTTGGATCAACCTACCTCAGCCCAGCATTTAGCATGTGGATATTTGGGAGTACTTATATGTGTATTATCTAACAAGGGAAGGATATTTTGTTTGTTTGTTTGTTTTTGAGTGAAACAGGGACATTATTTTTTTTCCTCCTACTTTTTTTTTTTTTAAGACTATGTACTTATTTTAGACAGCAGAGATGTAGGAGAGGGACAAGCAGACTCCACGCTGAGTGCTAGCCCCTCATGGGGCTTATTCTTGTGACCCTGAGATCATGACCTGAGCTGAAATCAAGAGTTGGACATTCAGTCAATTCAATCGCATAGACACGCCTCTCCTACATTCTTGTATCCTCCATATCTCATTCTCCATGGGTTCAGAGGGGTCAAATTTCTTCACAGAATGCTGCTTAAGATTCTGGATTAAAAAGGTCTTTTTGTGTGATGAGCACTTGTATGCTAAGCCCAATAGATCAGATATATTCTTTATATGAATGGCAAACCAATTAGAAATCACACTTAAGACACACACACACACTGGTTTACTATAAAAAATTTATAATTCTATTACTCAAATATGTGATTCTTCCTGGCAATAGTAGTTGGTTTTAAATATTTGTTTCCCCCACAGATTTTAAGCTTTTTGAGAGTATGATCACTCATTTATTCACTCATTTAGTCATTCAGTTAACAATTATACTTAGCAATATATGTTGCCAAAGTAGTTTCTTAGCAGAAGTATAATGAATTAAAGGATGTACTTTGAGCTAATTGATGATAATTATTTTTAATAATGCAGATTTCATAGGCATAAATTCAAGAACTCTGTAAATAAACTCCAACAAATAGACTTCATTTCTTTTTGAATTATTAAGATCACTTGTTCTTGCATTCTGTTAACTGCTAGAACAGTTCCTGGAATTTATTCTAATGCTTTTACATTTTTAAATTTGAAAGTGAACTACTTAGTGAATTCCCATCTTGCAAATTTTCTTCCATATTATCATGAAACAAATTTTTAAATGTCAAACTTGAGAATTTCTAGTTTAAAAATAGGTTCTTGAGGGATATGTGGTACTTTTTCAGATGTTGTATTATGTTTTATGCATTGTCAGCCCAAAGTGGCAAATACTCAATATTCCAAAAAATTGAATATAAAATGGTTTCCTCCTGGAACATGTCACTGGAAAAATGAATTTTCCATGAAACACATTATTAGAAAATATCCTTTTAACATTTATTAAGGGAAGGCTCTTTTCTCTTAAGTGCTATATGCAAATTTTTTTAGATAAAGAACTACTTTCAAGGAATCACTGAACCATTTGGAAATAATTTTTTGCCTATGTAGTTGAAACATACTTTTATATTAGAAGTTCCTTTAATTTCTGATACATGTAAAAATAAAATCCTACTATAGAAGTTTTCCAAAATCCCATTAAAATGTCAGATTTAGTCATTTTAGATTTGTTGCATAAATGGAGCAACTCTAGTAATGTGCTCTGTTGTGAGAAGTAATAGAAATATACTTACTAAATAATGCTTACTGAATGATATTCTTGAGCAATATTTTCAGCCAGTTACTAGTTATCAAGAACATATAGCTGTTTTATCATTTGTGCAAAAATTGAAAGAAAAAATCTCTGAAGTTTATATTAAAATGAATGCAATTATTTTTCAGTAATTTTACTGGATAAACTTTGAAACATACATATTTACATCCTTATTATCTTTAAAATTTAACAGAATTATATACCTAACATTTGTATATTCTAATAGGCACATTGGTAAACAAAATCTAAAATCATTTCAAGAACTACAATATTTAAAGTAAGTTACCATGCAAATGATTAATGTTCACTAAGTCTTATGCAGTTATAAAGATCAAACTATAAAATAGGAAGCTGAGGGATGAGAGTATCCATAAGTCTCTGAGAAAAATGGAAGAAAGAATAATCTCATGAGTGCTGAGTTCTAAATACCTAGGTATTTATTCTTGATTAATCATTAAAAAATTAAATGCCATAGAAACCCACAGATTTAAGTTAAATATTCCATTTTATTGCTATTTTATAGGGCAAGAGGCTGAATTAGTATGGAGCTGTTTGTATATTTCTAAGTAGCCTGAATACAAGGAGGAACTAAATCCTGTTTCCTGCTCCCACATGAATACACAGTGGTTGTAGTTGTGTGCAAGAGCTGTACTATATACATTTTCTGTAAGGACAGTGGCAGGAATGAGTTTGCTGGCATCACATTATTTTAACAATTCTGACTCTTTTTTTTCCTTTTCAAAGATTTTATTTATTTATTTGACAGAGATCACAGGCAGTCAGATAAGCAGGCAGAGAGAGAGGAGGAAGCAGGCTCCCCGCTGAGCAGAGAGCCCGATGCGGGACTCGATCCCAGGACCCTGAGATCACGACCTGAGCCGAAGGCAGAGGCTTAACCCACTGAGCCACCCACGCACCCCACAAATTCTGACTGTTTTATGGGCTTTGGCTTTGGTTACATAGCTTTTAATCCAGCACTTCTCTGGAGTATCTCTTTGATTTGCAACTTTGGGTAGGCTACTTAATGTTGTGACTCTGAATGACCTCATCTGTAATAGAACAAATGATAACAACGGTATTACACAGTTTTGCTCAGTGGATTTAAATTAGTATACCTTTATCCCAGATGGTGCCTAGTATAAGGTAAGCACTACATAGGTATTAGAAATTGTTAGTATCATCATAATTATATACAGTTACTATAGTAGACACTCTAAATACATAATCTTAGTTCTTATGGATAATGTGGCAAAACTGGGTTTATATAATATATCTCATGTATTGGGTACTCTGTGTCAGATAATGACTTATAGATAAGTTGTACTGAGATTGCATGAGTTTTCAGTAGGTAGAAACAGTTAATAGGATGTCAGCATATTATTAATTCCAAGATATTTGAGTTGAGTCATTTTCAAGACCAACATCATCTTAGGTATACAGATGAAAAAGGATTTTTAAGCTTGGAACTATTCTGTTTTCTTTGATGCTATACCTTTGTGTTCTTCATAACATTGCTTTCCTGATATTCATTTTTATGTTTCACCTATTAGTCCTTCTGAATATTTCACCTAACAGCTCCTTACTGAAAGGATAAAATGGTCAATTCACTAGAAATGAGAAGGAGTCATCAACAATAGACATTTTCTCTTCATTTTCAGTTAAATCCATTATCATCTCTGATAATATTTTAAGTTGCCTTAAACTTAATTTAGCACTGGTCAAGACTGAAACTTTACATACTCCTGAAAGAATGTGATTTGTTGTAATACTTCCCTTCTTTCTCATAAGATATTCTTTTTTTTTTTATTTTAAGAGAGAGAATCTTAGACTCTTGAGATCATGAGACTGATCCTTATATACAGCCTAGATTTTTAAGAGTTGCTGGATAGATTATTTCCTGGTGTTAAGAGATATTTTAAACCATTTTCAGAACATATTTTGCAATCATATTTTTAATAATTACTATTGTTCTTGAGTATTTGACATCTGATAAGTATTTCTTTCATGAAAATTAGGAGGAAGCCAGTAAGTATAATGTGTGTTCTTGTTTGCAACATTTTTCCCCCCATTGGAAAACTTGATATTTTCCAATTCCTAAAAACCTCAAAAACTGATTATAAATATTATTAATTACATCAGGATATTGATAACTGGGTATTATGTTTTTTCTAATAGTAGTAAAAAATTCAATACAGAAAAATATTGTTTTCAGTCTTTATCAGGTTTCCTTTCCCTTTGTTCTATTGATACCTTTTTTCTTTGATATCTGATTTTTTATAATTAAACTGACAAATGCACATATCACTTTTAGTTTCTATATATATTGATTAAAATATGAGAAAAATTTAGTTGGCTTTTTAAAAGACAATATCATGAAAAAATATATATAATTTGTATGTGGCATAATGATATAGTTATAAAACAAAACAAAACAAAAACAAACTGCTTTTTTTCCATCAGTATATCTTTGGCATATCTTTTATAAAATTCTAGGAAGTTTATGAAATAAATTGATCCAGAAAAGTCTTTTCCTTTTACCATGATCTAAGCATGCAACTTAGTGTCCTTTGTGCAATTAAGTATATGTGTATCCATCTAAAAATAGACAAGATGAGCAAGCAGACCATGACTGTGAGACTGGTTTGTGTCACATTCACAAAATGCACTCTTACATTTGCTTTAAAATGGCAAAGATAGAGAGGGTCAAGATGGCAGAGAAGTAGGAGACCCTGTTTCAACTGGTCCCCTAAAGTGAGCCAACTATTTACCAGAACACTCTGAACACCCATGAAATCAGCCTGAGATGTAGGATTATACACTTCAGGATCTCTCTGGAGGCAGAAGACATCAGTGGAGAGGTAAAGTGGAGTGGGAATGATCGGACTGATATCAGATGATAAACAGAAGGGGGAGGGAACCACCAGAAGCGACCCATTGGAAAGTAATACACCAATATGGAAGTGCCCTGTGATTGGGGACCAGTGTTAACTTGGGAGTCTAGTTAAAAGCATTCAAAAAGAGCAAAAGATCTTAAGGACAACTGGTGGAATTGGGTGATCATGGGCATGGGCCTAAGCCCACTGCCCCAGGCTGGCCACCACTGGTGACCACCCATGCCAGAGAGAGTGTGGCAGAACCCCCAGGGATGCAGCTTGCATCATGACTCGGCTGGACGCGTTTCCCCCTCCCAACCCACAGGATGGAGTCTGGTAATGGTGACAGCCTCCATTCCTAGAACTTTTGCACACTGAGCAACTGGGGTCTGAAAGACTCCCCACCAGTGCCTGAGAAAGCTCCCTCCTGGAGCTAGCCAGCAATTTCTAGGACCAGCTGAGGGTCTGGACTCTCCAAGCTGGGGCTGAAAGGAGCTCAGTGTGATCTCCCACAGTGGCAACCTGAGATCTGGACCCCAGACAGCAGCCCCGGCAAAGGCAGCCACTGGAAGAGGGATTCCTGGACCAAAATTGCTCAGTTTTAGTAGCATGGGGGTAAGAGACAAGCGGGTGCCTGAGACAGTGGTTGGGGATGTGTTCTGCCTGTGGGAGATCACAGGCTCAGCAGAGTTTGTAGAGGGGGCATCAGTGTGTTCTGGACCACCCAGAGGGGAGCACACTGAGGCTTCTCTCCAAGGCAGAGGACTGGGTGCAGTTTGCTTTCAACTAAACCTCTGAAAAGTTGCAAAAAGCTGCCAAAGGGAAAAACAACAACAACAACAACAACAAAACCTCCAGAGAACAAAAGCCTGAAAAACTGATTTCCATAGAGTCCAGACCCTTCATAGGGGACAGGAGGATTCAACCCAAGCAACAATGCCTGAAAAACAATGGAGTGGGCCCCTCCCTCAGAAAGAACAAGAGGACAATCACCATAGCATCCCCAATATCAGGGGAAACCCCAATATCAACTGTAGGGGAAAGAAAGCAAGATATTAAGCTCCCAGTATTGCCCTAAAACCTATATATTTCATAAATACAACTTTTATTTTTAATTCATATTTATAATTCATTCTCACTATTCTTCTTCTGTTTAATTTTGTTAACCTACTTATCTTACAACTAGAGTTATAATACAACATATTCCATAATAACTTTTTAATTTGAACTTTTTTCATCCATATACCTGTGTTTTCCTTTTTCTTTTCTATTTAATTTTTAATATACATATAGATATAAGCTTCAAGGTATCCTTTTTCCCTAATCAATACTACCCCTATATATAAACCAGTTTTATTCTCTCTTTATCTCTGGAAAGTTGAGTCCTTTAACAAAGATATCAAGATACACCCAGGAAGAATCACAATAACCTTCCTCTCTCACATCAAGGATTTATAACCACTCCCCCATATTTTTCTTCCGTCAGTGTTTTTTGTATTTGTTTTTGTTCTGCTTTATATAAATCTCATCCTTGAGGTTCATTTTAACTGGGATCTTTTTACTGTCGTGTCATTTAATTTTGTCAGTCTTTTTGTCCATTTTTGTTTGTATACCTTATAAATCTTACCTTTGGGGCCCATTCTAGCTGGGTCTTCTGTTGTTTTGTTTTTGCTTTGTTTGTTTTGTTTTTGCTTCTGTCTCTCTTTTTCTCTTTTCTATTTTTTTTTTTTTTTTTTTTTTGGTGGTGACTTCTGATTGCTTAGTAGCATTCCAAGGTGCACTTTCCCTAGATCATGGTTGATATATTCAGCTGCACATTCCCTCAACCACCACTCACAAAAAATGACTAAAAGGAGGAACAAATAACAGAGGAAATATTCAGAGACTGTGCCCTCTCCATCAGAGCTATTGGATATGGACATAAACAGTATGTCAGAAAGGGAATTCAGGTTAACAATTATCCAGGCAATGGCTCGGTTAGAGAAGACCATTAGTGACAACATGGAATCAGTTAGGCCAGAAGTGAAAGCCACCCAGGAAGAAGTTAAAAATGCTGTCAATGAGATCCAGTCTAATATAAATAATCCTACAGCTAGGATAACCAAAGCAGAAGATAGAATTAGTGATGTAGAGGACAAAGTGATAGAGAAAAAGGATCAGGAGGAGGCCTGGAACATATAGTTTAGAAGCCATACGTTTCATCAGAATTATTGGGATCCCTGAGGGGGAGGGGAAATAAATAATATATAATTGAACAAATTTTCCATAAAAATCTTCCCAATCAGGGGAATGGAACCAGCATTTGTGTTCTAAAGTCACCCCTCCCAATATCAATGAATCTAGAAAGAGCTTGAGACACTTGACTGTGATACTGATGAATCCTAATTTTAAAGATTTTTTAAAAATTTCTTTATTTAACACAGAGCGAGAGATCACAAGTAGGCAGAAAGACAGGCAGAGAGAGAGGGGGAAGCAGGCTCCCTGCTGAGCAGAGAGCCCAATGTGGGGCTCGATCCCAGGACCCTGAGATCATGACCTGAGCTGAAGGCAGAAGCTTAACCCACTGAGCCACCCAGGCACCCCCATAATTTTAGACAAGAGCTTTTGAGAGCAGCTAGGGGGAAGAGATTCCTTATGTACAGAGGAAGGCCCATCAGAATAACATCAGATCTGTCCACAGAAACCTGGCAAGCCAGAAAAGGGCTGGCAAGACATACTCAGGGCACTAAATGAGAAGAACATGCAGCCAAGAATACTTTATCCAGCAAGGTTGACCTTCATAATGGATGAAGAGATAAGAGCTTCCAAGACCAGCAAGGCTTAAAAGAGTAGGTGACCACCAAGTGAGCACTGCAAGAAATATTAAGGGGGCATTTTATAAAAGAAGAAAGAACCCAAGAGAGTCAAAGAACAGAAACATACAGAGACAATCTTTAGAAACAAGGACTTCACAGGCAACATGATGTCAATAAAAATGTATCTTTCAATAATTACTCTCAATGTGAATGGCCTAAAGGCTTCCATAAAATGGCACAGGGTTGCAGATTAGATAAAACAATAGGACCCATTCATATGTTGTCTACAAGAGACCCATTTGGAACCTAAGGATACATCCAGACTGAAAGTGAAGGGATGGTGAAGCATCTTTCATGCCAATGGGCCTCAAAAGAAAGCTGGGGTGGTTATTATCATATCAGATAAACTAGATTTTAAAATACAAACTGTAGTCAGAGATAAAGAAAAATATTACATCATTCTTAAAGAGTCTGTCCTCCAAGAAGATCTAACAGTTGTAAATATTTATGCCCCCAATATGGGAGCAGCCAACTACATAAGACAACTGTTAAGATAAAGAATCATATTGATATGAATACATTAATAGTAGGGGATCTTAACAACCACTCTCAGTAATAGATCATCCAAACAGAAAATCAATAAAGAAACCAGAGCATTGAATGACAAATTGGATCAGATGGACCTCGTAGATATATATACAGAACATTCTACCCTAAAACAACAGAATACTCATTCTTCTTGAGAAAACATGGAACTTTCTCCAGAATAGACCACATACTGGGTCACAAATCAGGGCTCAACCGAAGTTTGGAAGAAATTCAAACACTTGGATGCTAAAGACCACCTTCCCTAAGAATATTTGTATCAATTAGGAAATCAAAGAAGAATTTAAATGATTAATGGAAATCAGTAAGAATAAAAACACTTCAGTCCAAAACCTATGGGATACAGCGAAGGTGGTCCTAAAAGAGAAATACATTACCATCCAAGCCTCCCTTAAAAGAAAAGAGAAAAATCCATAATAAACCAGTTCTTCTTACACCTTAAAGAACTAAAGAATCAGCAACAAATTAAACCAACCCCATGCACAAGAAGGGAAATAATCAAGATTAAACCAGAGATCAATGAGATGGAAACTACAGAGAGAGTAGAAAACATCAATGAACTAGAAGCTGGTTTTTTGAAGGAATCAATAAGACCAATAAACCATTGGCCAAACTAATCCAAAAGAAAAGAGAAAGAGCCCAAATTAATATAATTATGAATTCATAAAGAGAGATCATGACTAACACAAAGGAAATAGAAACAATCATCAGAAATTATTATCAAAAGTTATATGCCAATAAGTTAAGCAATCTAGATGAAATGGATGCATTCCTGAAACCTATAAACTTCTAAAACTGAAACAGGAAGAAATTGACAACCTGAATAGACGAATATCTAGTAATGAGATTGAAGCAGTGATCAAAAACCTCCCAAAAATCAAAAGCCCAGGACCTGATGGATTCCCCAGAAAATCTACCAAACATTCAAAGAAGAAATAATACCTATTCTCCTGAAGTCATTAAAAAAAAAAAAATAGAAACAGAAGGAAAACTTCCAGACTCATTTTATGAAGCCAGTATTACCCTGATTCCCAAACTACAAAGACCCCATCGGAAAGGAGAATTGCAGACCAATATCGCTGATGAATATGGATGCCACGATCTTAACAAATCCTAGCTAATAGGATCCAACAGTACATTAAAAAAATTATCCACCATGACCAGGTGGGACTTATCCCTGGGATGCAAGGGTAGTTCAACATTCACAAATCAATCAATGTGATAGAACAAATCAATAAGAGAAAAGAGAAGAACCACATAGTCCTCTCAATTAATGCAGAAAAAGCATTTGACAAGATACAGCATCCATTCCTGATAAAAGTGCTTCAAAGTATATGGATAGAGGGAACATACCTCAACTTCATAAAATCTATCCATGAAAAAAACCACAGTGAATATCATTCTCAATGGGGAAAAGCTGACAGCCTTCCCTTTGAGATCAGGAACAGGACAAAGATGTCCAGTCTCACCACTGTTGTTCAACATGGTACTAGAAGTCCTAGCAACAACAATCAGACAACAACAACAACAACAACAAAAATGTATTCTGATTTGCAAAGAATAAGTGAAACTCTCTTCTCAGATGACATGATACTTTTTATATGGAAAACCCAAAAGGCTCCACCTCCAGACTACTAGAACTCATACAGCAATTTAAAAATTTGGCAGATTATAAAATCAATGTACCAAAATCAAGTGCTTTCTTATACACCAACAATGAAAATATAGAAAGGGAAATAATAGGATCATTTCCATTTACTATAGCAACAATAACCATAAGATATCTGGGAATAAACCTAACCTAAGAGATAAAGGATCTGTAGTCAAGGAACAAAAGTACACTCATTAAAGAAATTTAAGAAGACACAAAAAGATGGAAGAGCATTTCATGCTCCTGGGTTGAAAGAATAAACATTGTTAAAATGTTTATTTTATAATTAAGTATAGAGCAATCTACACTTTCAATGCCATCCCAGTCAAAATTCCACTTACATTTTTCAAAGAGTTGGAACAAATAGTCCTAAAATTTTATGGGATCAGAAGAGACCTCAAATTGCTAAGGAAATGTTGAAAAAGAAAAACAAAACTGGGGGCACCATGTTGACTGATTTCAAGCTTTACTACAAAGCTGTGATAACCAAGACAGCCTGGTACAGGCACAAAAACCAGTGGATCAGAGCAGAGAGCCCAGATATGAACCTTCAACTCTATGGTTAAGTAATCTTTGACAAAGCAGGAAAAAATACCCCGTGGAAAAAAGACAGTCTTTTCCATAAACCGTGCTGGGAAAATTGGACAGCTATGGACAGAAGAATGAAACTCAACAATTTTCTTATGCCATACACAAAGATAAACTCAAAATGGATAAAAGACCTCAATGTAAGGCAGGAATCTATCAAAATCCTAGAGGAGATCATTGGAAATACCCTCTTTGACATCAGCTGCATCAACTTTTTTCAAGACATGTCTCCAAGGGAAAGGAATCAAAAGTGAAAATGAACTTTTGGGACTTCATCAAGATCAAAAGCTTCTGCACAGCAAAGGAAACAGTCAACAAACCAAGGAGGCAACCCACTGAATGGGATGATATTTGCAACTGACAGTACAGACAAAGGGCTGATATCCAAGATTTATAAAGAACTCCTCAAAGTCAACACCGGCCCCCCCAAAAAACAGATAATCATGTCAAAAAATGGGCAGAAGACATGAGCAGTCCCTTCTCCAAAGAAGACATACAAATGGCTAACAGACACATGAAAAAATGTTCCTCATCATTAGCCATCAGGGAGATTCAAATCAAAACCACCTTACACCAGTTATAATGGCCAAAATCAACAAAACAGTAAACAAGTATTCGAGAGGATGTGGAGAAATGGGGAACCCTCTTGTATGGTTGATGGGAATGCAAGTTGGTGCAGCCACTTTGGAAAACAGTGTGGAGAATCCTTAGGAAATTAAAAATAGAGCTTCCCTATGACCAAAGATACAGATGTAGAGAAAAAAAGAGCCATCTGTACCCCAATGTTCATAGCAGTAATGGCCACAGTCCCCAAACTGTAGAGAGACGAATGGATAAAGAAGATATTGTACATATATGCAATGGCATATTATGCCTCCATCGGAAAGGATGAATACCCAAATTTGTATCAACATGGACGGTACTGGAATAGATTATGCTGGTTGAAATAAGGCAAGCAGAGAGAGTCAATTATATGATTTTGCTTATTTGTGGAGCATAAGGAATAAAATGGAGGACATTGGGAGATGGATTGGAGAAGTGAGTTGGGGGAAATCAGAGGAGGAGACAAACCATGAGAGACTGTGGATTCTGAGAAAAACATGAGTGTTTCGAAGGGGAGGGAGGTGGGGGGTTGCCTGAGCCTGGTGATTGGTATTATGGAGGGTGCGTATTGCATGGAGCACTGGGTGTGGTGCATAAACAATGAATTTTGGAACACTAAAAAAATTAAGGGGCAAAGATAAAAGACTTGTGGTTCAGTTAACTGACTGAATATTAGTTATCTGAAGAGGTAAAGTGATACAGTTGATAACACATTTAAAAATATAATCCCTGAACTTAACACATTTGCAATTTCAGAAAATATTTGTGTAAAATTTTTGACTCTCTTATGTTCCTGGGACTGAGTAGAAAGTCCATATGTAGAGAGTATCAAATAAATAAGCAAAGTAGTACTTTTTATAAATCTATCCAGATATACATGTCTGCCTTCTCAGTTTTTTACCATTATATTTTTTGCTCTGATGTTCATGTAATTGAATGGGAAAAGGTGGCTCCTTGTAGTATTAGGGTTAGGGCTAAACTGATGAAACAGAAAATTTCAGATTCTGGGTGTATAAGACATTGTGTATATCATTTTTAATATTTTGCTTTATATATTAAATCAGAGACCTAGGTTCTTACATCCTGGAACATTTTGTTGATATTCAAGGTCAGGTGGAATGAACCATCTTTCCATATCCATTCATTCATTCCTCCAACAGGAGGAAAAAGAAGAAGCTAGCTAAGAAGATGTTTTAAATTTTAATTGGGGATAACCAAAAGTTGTACACATGAAGTCTCTACTCATATAACCATTTGTATAGCTACAACTGTCTTTCTTTGGAAGTAGTTGTATTTTTTTTTTTAAGTTTGACAACCAGTAGCTTTTACTCCTTTACTACCTAAGGTTAGTGTATGAATAGAAAAAGAAAGAATAACCATTATAAATAGATTATTACAAGTGTAAAGGTAGTACAGACACTTCAGCTAAAGATAATGCAGATAAATGTAATTGCTCTCTTTTCTTTAATAAAGTCAATTAAAAATAAGATGAATAATATGAGGTGTTTCTTCATTTGTTTATTAAACCTTGGAAAGAGCCAAATGGAAAGCAAAATCCTAAATGAAGTTCTGTGATTTTCAACAAAAGTTTGACATCCATTGAGAATCCTGCTTTTTGTGGAGTATTGAGAGAACTAATTTGAAACTGTGCTGGAGGAGGAGGCAAAGAGAAATATATACACATGGATATTTTGCTACTTTTCAACATTCACGACTGTGTTGTCACGTGGAAGATGACTTATTAAAAGTGGTAAGTAATGCTGGATTAGGAGCCAATGTTCCATGGGTTTCTCATGTGTATGAATATTTTATGAGTGGAGGCAAAGACTGACTTAATTCCAGACTATGATTTGAAAGGTGGAGACAGTGTCACTATCTGAAGCAAAGGGCAGGTTTGTTTCTCATCCAAAATAATAAAGATATTCTCTCCCTCCACAGCAAAAATAAGGCAGACTAGCTGCTCATTAGAGAATATTGTTGTTGCCTGTGCTTGAAGTACCTCTCCTGTAAAACAGACTGTTGTATGTGCAGGTGTGTGACCTTGTAGGTTTTGCTTTTTGTAGGGTTTGTTTTTTGAAGAACCAGCGCCAGTCCTGATAGTTTTCCTATTGGTGTTGTCACAAGTACTTTCCTTTGTCTTTATCCTCAGAGTTTCAGTTCTGCCAATCTTTACAAAACTGTGACAGATTAATTTGTTAATTAAAAGTATGGCACACTCTGTGCACCTTCATAGTCCTTGACATCCTGAAACTGATGATCATAGAAGAAATAATAAATTAGAAAATTACCGTATGGCAAATAAAATAGTAGGAACTAATTTAGGGTGCCTGTATGACTCAGTGAGTTAAGCATCTGAAACTTGATTTTGGCACAGGTCATGATCTTGGGGTTGTGAGATCCAGTTCTGCCTTGATTTAAACTCTGCCTATGATGCTTTTTCTCTCTCCCTATACCACATCCCCAACTGTTTCTCTAAAACAAAAGCAAAAACAACTAATTTAGCCAATGACTACAAATTGATGCTCAAAATAGTGGGTGAGAGTTGGAGAAGAAACAAGGTATTTATATGTTCTTGAAGAACCATCACACAAACTATTACAAAGTAAATAATAAATAAATAAATAAATAAATAAATAAATAACTGAACAACAAAAAAAGGTACAACCTAATTAGAAGCAGTGAGAAAAACAAAGCTTTTTTTCTGTAAAAAAGCTTTATTACTGCAAAAAATCAAGTATGTATAATATGAGGAAATATCAGAAAAAATGTTTTACATAAGAATACTTCAAAAATGTGAAAGTTATGAAAGTCAAGGAAAGAAAAAAAGTTCCACATTGAAGAAGACTTAAGAGCTATGACAACCAAATGCAATGTATTGTACTAAGTTGAACTATTTTCTTGTTGAAATAAAATGTAGCACTATACAAAGTAAATAAGATAAATATATATTCTCTCTTATTTGACTTCTGGAAATATAGGAGTGAAGGCCATGAATTAGATGGCTTTAATGAATCAATATTAATATCTGAACTTGATGGTTTTAATGTAATTAGATAAGACAATCTAATTATTAATTCTTGGTTTTAAAAATTTCATGCTGAGGTTTTTCAGTGTCAGTAACTGACTCTCAGTTCAGGAGAAAATATGGTTTTGTTTTGTTTTGTTTTTTGGTCACATTCTTGTACTTTAAAAAATCTATGTATCAGCTTATAGTACAAGAAAATTTAAAATTTTGAAGATCTGAAAAATATTGCTAGCTACTTTGACTCTAACTGATACTTATTTAACAATATATCAAGCCTCAAGATAAAGACTTATAAATAATAATTGAATCAAAGTAGAATTCACAAATTTCTAACTGAATGTTGATACAAGATGTCAGAATTAATAGGATCCAGTAAAAAAAAAAAAAAAAAACGCTTAGATGAAATTTACTCCTTTAAGTGCTTATATTAGGAAAGAAGTGGAGTCAGTCTAAAATCAGTGGCTTGAGAGAGAAACTTACTAAGCTAAAAAATAATTTTACCCTAAAATTCAAGAAAGTGATAAACAATAAAATTGTATCAATTAGTGAAATTGAAAAAATGAGTAAATTGTAAAAACTTAAAGCCAAGGGCGCCTGGGTGGCTCAGTGGGTTAGGCTGCCTTCGGCTCAGGTCATGATCTCAGGGTCCTGGGATCGAGTCCCACATCGGGCTCTCTGCTCAGCAGGGAGCCTGCTTCCCTCTCTCTCTCTGCCTCTCCGACTACTTGTGATTTCCCTCTGTCAAATAAATAAATAAAATCTTTAAAAAAAAAAAAAAAAACCTGAAAGCCGGTGTTTAGAAAAAAGGAGAAGAAATAATAAAATCTAACTAAACTGATAGAAAAGGAAAGAAAACAAAAATTACCCGTATCACAGATAAAGCAGAGGTTATCACTAGAGATCTTATACAAAAAATAAGCCAGTGTGACATACTTTTATGTTAACCAATTTGACAATGTAAATAAAATAATGAAATTTCACACTTGAACACACAAGATCACAATATGAAAAATAAAATAAAAAGAATGCTGTTTAATTTGATTTTATTAAGGAATTCCTCACAAATAAGCCTTCAGACCCAGATGATTTTGTTGGTGATTTCGATCAGACACTTAAGAAATAAATAACTGCAATTATATATATATATTTTTAAAATACTGGTGGAGTGAACACTACTTAGCAAATTTTAGAGGGTTAATATAATGCCAATACTAAAACCCAGGGAGTGCATTACAAATAGGAGGTAGGAGGGGCACCTGGGTGGCTCAGTGGGTTAAAGCCTCTATTTTCGGTTCAGGTCATGATCCCTGGGTCCTGAGATTGGGCCCCACATCTGGCTCTCTGCTCAGTGGGGATCCTGCTTCCTCCTCTCTCTCTGTCTGCCTCTCTGCCTACTTGTCATCTCTGCCTGTCAAATAAATAAATAAAATCTTAAAAAAAAATAAGAGGGAGGAAAGAAAAGAAAGAATATTATAGATGAATTTTCATCATGAGCATAAATGCAAGTGCCCTTAACACCCAACCAATAAGAAAACCTAATAAAACTTTGACTAGAGAAAAATTTCTTAGTTCTGCAAAAGAGTTCTACAAAAACCCACATCTACGTTCGTATTTAACCACTTCCTCACTAAGGTCAGGGAAAAGATGGGATGTGCACTTTCACCTTTGTATTAAGCATGGTTTTGTGTATTTTAGCCACTAAAATAAGGCAAGATAAAATGTTTACTAATAGGAAAGGAGGTAATTGGGGTTTTGTAGATATCATAATTATTTTTATAGATAACCTTAAAATTCTGAAAAATTAATATTACAGCTAATGGATTTAGTAAGGTCTCAGATAACAACACTAATAAAACAGAATCAACCTTATATAAGCAGCTAACAATTGGAATATTAAATTGAAAATTCCATTTACAGTAGCATCAAAACAAGAACAAAATAACCAAAAGACATGCAGGACTTCTAAAACAAAAGCAATATGTAAACTACTTTCTAGCCAACCAAAATATAGTTAGATACAGATTCTACAATGTGACATTAATGAATTCTATATTGGTTCTATTCCAATGACATCCTGAGCTACATTTATTGTGTATCATATGTTACTAATTTTAAGTAAAAATTATTTTTTGAAAGATACAACTAATTTTAAGTTTAACTTATTTAAATTTAATGAAACATCCAAAACCATGTATGAAATACTAGAATTAATCCTATTTTTGTGGGAGTCTTTCAGCCATGATGACTCAATGATGGTTTGATATATTATTATTGCTAAAAAAACTTTGATTGGAGAAATTTCAAAGGTGACATTTGCAGCTGTTCATTACCACCAACAGTGCAACAAGGAGGGCTAATTTGTCTCCTTGAGATGTTGTTAACAGAATTTACAAAATAAAATCATAAATCAAGAAATATGAGTCAACCAAAAAGTACATCTTCCACAATCACTCTAAGCCTCTTTCTTTGAAAACAAGTGACTTTAATTATAGTGTCAGTAATGAAAAATTTTTTTAAAAAGTAGCAACTGGAAATAAATACTAGTTTGAAGTATATGTGGAAGAAAGACAATATCATTTTGACATTTTATCATAGCATGAAGTACCATTAAGACAGTACTGCAGATGTTTGCATTTGAGACTCTACAATAGAGAGGCAGGCATAATTTGATGATAATTTAATGTAGTAATTAGATGAAGCTAAGTATATTAAATGCAAAAACATAATTGTGTGTGCAATAAATTAAACTGTGGATATTTAAACCAAATTATTGCACATTTGTAACATTGGTATTCTTTGTATTCAGGAGCCTTATTAGGGACATGTATTGATATTATAATATCAAATTAATACAGTTTTCTGGAGAACAGAGGCTATGTGTTTTGCATTTGTGTAGTCCCTCTCCCCCCACCTCAGCATCAGTGTTCTAATTGAATTATTGACAATATATATTTGCAGATTCAAATATAAAATAATTTGTCCTTCTAAATGATTTACAAGATAGGAGAAATTGAGTATCTTAAGAATAAGTGCATCATATTCTATTTTGAAATAACTTTTTATAGAAAAAGTTGAAGAGTTATAAAAATAACCCCGTGCTCTGACCATTTATTCCTCTCCCCCTATTAAAATATTTAGACTTGATTAAATTTATCTTATGTTACCTGGAAAAAAAAATAACTTTGGGAGCAGAGTAGACATGTGGCAAGGCCTCAGATCACTTAACAGGGAAAACTATTAACCCAACTGGGTCTCCAGTTTCTGTTAGGAATATAGAAAGTTGGAAAGAACATTGCTCCCACCCTCTCTACAACAGTAGTAAACAGGACAATCTACACATCTGCAAGATTTTGTGTGTCTATTGGAGACTGAGCTAAAAGACCAACCAACTAGTTGAAAATCAAAGTAAAAGCAAAGACCTTCAAGAAGAAATAGACATGAGCACTTATTTACTTCAGACGGATGCAGCCAGATATGGTTAAGAATTCAGTTAATTTTGTTAGCAAATTGGACAGGTTTGTGAGAGAATATGGAATCTCTAGGTTCACAGATATTAAGAAAGCTCCTTACCCATTTGTAGAGTTGAATAGGCTATGGTGGCAAGGAATTTGGCAAATGCTACAAATCAGAGCTTGATTTATTCTGTTGACTGTTTCAACTTAGAATGATGGATAAAATGTAAATAATACACATTAAATTGAAAGCTAGATCATGTTGGTAGCCATTAATTTGTGTAAAGCACAACAAAGAGGAAATATATATCCAGTATTTGTAAAACACTGTCAATATCAGTAAGAAAATCACTGTCGTTGATAGTGAAGTTCTCTTTTTGTTTTTGTTTTTAAATTTTAATTCCAACGTAATTAACATACAGCGTTATATTAGTTTCAAGTGTACAGGAGTGATTAAACAATTCTATACACTACTCTGCGGCTCAGGGTGATAAGTGTGCCCTTTAGTACCCATCACATATTTCACCCATTCTCTTACCCTCTGGTAACTATCAGTTTAAGAGTTGTTTCTTGGTCTGTTTCTCATACTTTTTCCTTTGTTTGTTTTGTATCTTAGATTCCACATATTAGTGAAATATATGGTGTCTGTCTTTCTTTGACTTATCTCACTTAGCATTACTCTCCAACTCTATCCATGCCATCGCAAATCAGAAGATTTCATTGGTTTTCATGGCTGAGTAATATCTTCCATTGTACGTGTGTACGACTTCTTCTGGATCCATGCATCTATTAATGGGCATTTGAGCTTCTCCTTAATTTGGCAAGTGTAAGTATTGCTGCAACAAACATACGTGTGCATCCATCCCTTTGAATTAGTATTTTGTATTTTGGGGATAACTACCCAGTAGTGTGATTAGTAGATTATAGGTTAGTTCTATTATTAACTTTTTGAAGAACCCCCTAGAATTTTCCTCAGTGGCAGTACCAGTTTGCACTCCCACCAACAATACATGAGGGTTCCTTTTTCTCCAAATCTTTGCCAACAGTTGTTTCTTGTGTTTCTGATTTTAGCCATGTTGACAGGTGCTAGATGATATCTCCTTGTAGTTTTCATTTGCATTTCTCTGATGATGAGCAATGTTGAGCATCTTTTCATGTCTGTTGGCCATCTGTATGTCTTTTTATTTTTTAAGATTTTTTTATTTATTTGAGAGACAGACAGAGATAGTGAGAAGAAAGCATGAGTGGGGAGGAGAGGGAGAAACAGGCTCCCACCAAGCAGGGAGCCTGATGTGGGGCTCAATCCCAGGACCCTGGAATCACAACCTGAGTTGAAGGCAGACCCTTAACTGACAGAGCCACTCAGATGCCTCTTTTTGTCTCCTTTAAAGAAATATGTTCATATCTTCTGTCCACTTTTTAATTGGATTATTTCTGGTTTTTTTTTTTTTTTGGTGTTGAGTTGTATAAGTTCTTTATATAGTTTAGATATTAACCCTTTATTGGCTATGTCATTTGCAGTTTTATTTCCTTTGCCTCAGGAGGCATATCTAGGGAAAAAAAAAATGTTTCTAGGCCCATGTCAGAGAAATTACTGCCTGTGCTCTCTTCTAAGATTTTATGGTTTCACATTTTACTCTAGTTCTTTAATCTATTATGAGTTTATTTTTGTGTATGTTGAAGGAAAGTAGTCCAGTTTCATTCTTTTGCATGTTGCTGTCCAGTTTTTCTAACACCATTTGTTGAAGGGACAGTCTTTTTCTTATTGTATATTCTTGCCCCTTTGTTGAAGATTAATTGACCACATAAAATTGAGGGCTTATTTTTGGGTTTTCTATTTATCATATTTTTTCTATTATATTTCATTGATCCATGTGTCTATTTTTGTGCCAGTAAAAAATATAGAGAGACATATATATACATATATATAGAGAGACATATATATATACATATATGTATAGATAGATATTGATATAAATATAAATATATATTTTTTAATTACTTCAGCTTTGTAGTATAATTTGAAGTCTGGAATTGTGATTCCTCCATTTTGGTTTTTCTTTATCAAAATTGCTTTGGCTATTCAGTGTCTTTTGTGGTTCCATATGAGTTTTAGGATTGTTGTTCTAGTTCTGTGAAAATTGCTATTGGTATTTTGATAGGGATTGCATTAAATCTGTAGATTGCTTTGGGTAGTATGGACAGTTTAATAGTATTTGTTCTTTTAACCCATAAACACGGGTTGTCTTTCCACTGAGTAGTGAAACTAACATAACATTGTTCCACCTGTCTTGTTAGTGTAAATGAAAACACAAACCAACATTTATGTAAGAACTGCACATGGCTTGCACAAAAGTTTGAAAAGTGATTTTAAAAAAAATAAAGTGCAGTTAAATGAAAGAAAGTATTATTCTGTGAGACTCAATTGGCTGTATAATGATTATAGTAAAATATATCCTATTTTATTAATTGCAAATTATGATCCATATAAACACACATATATTACTCTTTATATCAATAAAATGTATACTGAAGTTCTATACCCTTTTTTTTTGAGAGTAGAGATAGTTAACCATTTATTAGTATGCCACTGGATATGTATGATAACTTATTCATTCTATTGTCAAAAATCATTTGGGTCATAACAATTCTTTTGCTATTTTCTAGAACACTGAAATATTGCATATGCTCTTGTTGTCAAGCTTTTCTGTGGAAGCCAAGACAGTAAATATTCTCAGATGTGCCAGCTGTTTGGTCTGTCAGTACTACTCAATCCTGTCGCTGCAAAGATGAGCCACAGACAATGGTAGATGAAGGAGAACCTGTTTGGTTCAAGAGTCTCAGTGCACCAACACCTGGTTTTGCATCATATACCTAGGGAGGAATTGTGTATTAGTTTGCTAGGGCTGCTAGACCACAAACTGGGACTGGGTGGCTTAAATAGCATATGTTACTGTCTCTCATTTCTAGAGCGAGGTTAGAAGCAGTAGGAGGTGAAGGTAGCTTTGGTTCCTTCTGAGGGCTCTGAGGGAAGAGTATGTTCTATGCCTGCCTCCTTAGCTTATAAATGGCTATCTTCTCCTTATGCCTCTTTACATTGTCTTCTGTGACTATCCAAATTTTCCTTCTTATAAGGATAGATTAGGGTGTGGATTAGGACACACCCTAATGACCTAGTTTTTTCTTGATTACCTTTGTAAACACCCTATCTCTAAGTCAGATCACATTCTGAGTTAATTGGGGATAGAATTTCAACATATGAGTTCTGGGGACACATTTAACTCATAATAGTATTAGAATGTATAAACACAAGAAAACCAAGGTTGTTTAACAAAGTGGTGATCAACATTTATATTCCTACCACTTAATTACAATTCCTTGCCAACAATTATTATTTTTAGACTTAAATATTTTTCCTAGCCATTGGATATAGAGTGCTAACTTATCAAAGTTTTAATTTGCATTTTCCCAGTTAATAGATAATGAACATGTATAATATGTGTACAGACATTCAACTTTTTCTCTTTTTGACTTTCCTGTTACAGAGTTGGGTGGAAGGTTTATAAGTGTTAATAGAAGAAATAGAAGCATGTGCAGGCTTGTTACATTATCCTTACCTCTTTAATTCACTGTGAAATTGAAATTTTTAAGTATGAATTTATTCATGATTTCATTCTGATCCCTAATAATCAATACAATAATATTTTAAGACATGAGTATTAAATAACAAATATTCTCTGCTACAGTCATTATATTTGCCACGTTTTATTTCTTGATACCAATACAAGTCATTAGAAACATTTTCTTTTTTGAATTCCACAACTGCTCCCATTACAATTTCTAAGTTTTCCTTAAAAGAGTTTGTGTATTCTAATTTCAAACTAATTTTGGATTTTCCCATACATATTTAAAATTTATATTTTAGTATTTTAATCCTATATTCATATATCATTATCCAATAAAATTAGTCCTTTATTATGCTTAGTTGCTTGCATGAATGTATTATATCTATACAAGCAGTCCATGAAAACCTCTTCTGTACTTTATATTGATATACTTACTAAAAATTATCTACTGTACTTTTTATTGAAGTATAGCTGACACAACAGTGTTAATTTCAGATATACAACCTAGTGATTCAACAATGCCATATGTTAAAGTATGCTCACCATGAAAAGTGTAGCTGCCAGCTATTACCATAGAATGGTATTACAATATTTTGACTATATTCCCTATAATTTTCATCTCTTGACTTTATTTTATAATTGAAAGCATATGTCTCTTAATCCCCTTCACCTATTTCACCCATTCCTGTCATTGCCCTCTTTTCTGTCAACTATGATTTCTCTGTATTTATAGACTTGTTTCTGTGTTTTCTGTTTGCTTATTCATTTGTTTTTGTTGTTGTTTGCTTTTTTTTTTTGGTTTTGTGTTGTTTGTGTTTGTTTGCTTGTTTAGATTCCACATATAAATGAAATCCTATGGTATTTGTCTTGGTCTGATTTACTTCCCTGCACATAATACTCTTTACGTAACCATGTTGTTCCAAATGTCAAGATCTCATTATTTTTTAAATAACTGAATAATATGCCATTGTATATTACCACATCTTCTATATTCATTAATCTACCCCTGGTTTCTGGTTGCTTCTATGTCTTGGTAATTGTAAATAATGCTGCAAAAATATACAAAAGTTTTTGAATTAGTGTTTTTGTTTTATTTGGGCAAATACCAAAAGAATTATTGGGTCATATGCTATTTCTATTTTCAATTTTTTGAGGAAGCTTCATACTGTTTTCCACAGTGGCTGCACCAGTTTACATTCCTAACAATAGTGCATGAAGTTTCTCTTTTCTCAGCCTCCTTGCCAACACTTATTATTTCTTGTGTTTTTTTATTCCAACCGTTCTGACAGGTGTGAGGTGATACCTCATTGTAGTTTTGACTTGCATTTCCCTGATGACTAGTGATGTTGAACATTTTTTCATGTGTCTGTTGGCTATCTGTATATCTTCTTTGGAAAGATGTCTATTTAGATTTTCCCATTTTTTTTAAGTGGGCTCCATGAGTACCCTGGAGAAAAATGTGGACATGAACTCACAACCTTGAGATCAAAACCTGAGCTGAGATCAAGAGATGGATGCTTAACTGACTGAACCATCCAGGTTCATCCAGGTTCTCCTGATTTCCCCATTTTTAATCAGATTATTTTTTTGATTTTGAGTTATGTTAGTGTTTATATATTTTGGGTATTAACTCCTTATCACATACATAATTTACAAATATTTTCTCTCATTCAGTAGGTTGTCTTTTCATTTTGTGGATGGTTTCCTTTACTGTGAAAAATCTTTTTATTTTGACATAGTCCCAATAGCTTTGTTCGTTTGTTTGTTTGTTTTTGTTTTTGTTTCCTTTGCCTTAGGAGACCTATCTAGAAAAATGTTGCTAAGGCTCATGTTTAAAAGATTGCTGCCTGTGTTTTCTTCTAGAAGTTTAATGGTTTCAGGTCTCACATTCAGGTCTTTAATCCATTTTGAATTTATTTTTTTGTATGCTTTAAGAAAGTGATCCAGTTTCTTTTGCATGTAGCTGTCCAGTTTCACAATAGCATTACTGAGTATACTTCACTGTATATTCACCATTGAGTACTCCCCATTGTATATTCTCTCCCCCTTTGTCATGGATGAATTGACCATTTAAGTGTGGATTGATTTCTGGGCTCTCTATCCTATCCCATTGGTTTATGTGTTTGTTTTGTGCCAGTATCATACTGTTTTGACTACCAAAGCTTTGTAGCATATCTTGAAATCTGGGATTGTGCTACTTTCAACTTTGTTGTTGTTATTCAAGATTGATTTGGCTTTTTAGGTCTTTTGTTGGTTCCATATGAATTTTAGAATCACTGGTTCTGGTTCTGTTAAAAAAAATAATATTGGTATTTTGATAAGGATTGCACTAAATCTATAAATTGCTTTAGGTAGTATAGATGTTTTAACAATATTGTTTCTTCCAATCCCTGATCATTTTGTTTTTTAAAGAACAGTATAACCCAAAACCTGGAAATAACTCTACCAGAAATTTTATTCATTTTAAAAATAAGGGAATTATTAGTATGTAACTGCAAGTATTATTTGAATTAAATAGGTTATGTGAAAAAAACATGTAGGTGCTCAACACATAGTTAACATCAGAATCACATATGGCTATTAATTTATATTTATATAATATATACTTAATATAGTAATGATATTATTCTAATTGCATAATTGTACTTTTTTTAGTAGAAACAAGTGGTTTTGCATTTTTGAGTTCTCAAATTTTTTTTAAATCCTGCCAAATGAATGAATGAATGATGGAATGTACATTTTTATTCTTTTTTTAAATTTTTTTTATTTTTCTTTTAAAGATTTTATTTATTTATTTGACAGAGAGAGATCACAAGTAGGCAGAGAGGCAGAAAGAGAGAGGAGGAAGCAGGCTCCCCACTGAGTAGAGAGCTGGATGCAGGACTCGATCCTAAGACCCTGAGATCATGACCTGAGCCGAAGGCAGCGGCTTAACCCACTGAGCCACCCAGGCACCCTACATTTTTATTCTTATGTTGTATATGTTCTTCTGGGAGTGCCCTGGTGGTGAGAAGTATAATGGTTATCTTCCTTCTTTTTTTTTTCTTAAGCCTGTTTTATTTACTTGATATTGTAGCTTTTTTTTAATTTATTTTTTTAATTTTAATTTTTTTTAATTTTTTATTTTTTAAAGATTTATATTGGACAGAGAGCACACACAGCAGGGGGAGAATCAGACTTCCTGAGGAGCAGGGAGACCAATGCAGGGCTCATCCCAGGACCTGGGATCATGATCTCAGCCAAAGGCAATGGCTTAAGCAACTGAGCCATCCAGGTACTCCTCATATTGTATTTTTAAGTTTGACTCATCTTCTTTAGTTTCTCTACAAGTGGGCTGGGGATAATGTGTCCAAGAACAAGAACTGGTGAGATCTCCTTCCTGCTCTCAGTTCTCTCTAAGTTCTCTCAGAGCAGAGGTGTTCCTCTAATAACTACTGAAAACTATAATCCAGATCATATTTGTAATAACCTTAACAATCATATACTGTGGGGTGGCAATAAGATTTTCATCAAAGTCTCAGTAGTTTTCATATTTTGAAATTTAATATTTTATCTTGTTGCTATAAAATATTTTTTCCTTATGATTCTGATCTATTTTAGATAATCTCAAATGTTTTAGGGACCGGGTGACTAATTCGTACTTAATTATCATTGGCTTGCAAACAGAAGACAAATGATTCAAATGTTAGATACCTCTTGGAATACAGGTTAACCCAAGGCAATGGACATCTGTTTATGAGAAACATTTTGTGAAAGCTAAGATGATATAATTCTTCACCTTAACAAGACTACAAATAGTAATCGGCAACATTAATTTTTGAACTTCTTTTTGTTTTACTTTGGGTAAGATTTTTCCATTAGAGTAAAATGTATTTATAAATATTAACATTTATAGTATTTTATAATATAGAGATTGTTAACAGTGAGAATTAATGCTATTGAGCATAATGGTCATTTGTGAATAAAAATAATATAGATTCTGGGAGGCTGGGTGACACAGTTGGTGAACTGTCTGCCTTTAGCTTAGGTCATGATCCTAGGGTCCTGGGATCAAACCCAGTGTCAGGTTCCTACTTAGTAGGGAACCTGCTTCTCCCTCTCCCACTCTTGTACATTCTCTCTCCATCAAATAAATAAATAAAATCTTTAAAAATATATTGATTCTTTGGATATTGAAGAGTTTAACAATTGATAGAAAGCAAAAACATTGTAAAGACCAATAGTTCATCCAGTTCTATAGATCTTCTCATACAGAAGACTCTCTATCTATAGATAAATAGATGATAGATAGATAGATAGATAGATAGATAGATAGATAGATGATAGATTTGTTTGATTTTGTGAAACAGGAGTAGTTGACATCTTCACTACTGATGCCAAGAGTTTAGGGCTATAACAGGTATCTTTCCAAAGATTTTAAAATGTTTGCTCTTTTCTCATTTTGCAGTTTCCAAAGGCTCACATACATTGAAGGCTTTCCTCAACTTTCAAATTGAAGCATTCTGTCTGCTATATTGCAATGCAATGTTTACAAAATATCCATAGCAGTTCCCACTCATCCAGATTTCCCAGCAAATATGCAACCCAAATGATTAGAGAATATAAAGAATTTTAGCTTACTTAAGCTTCATCTCCTTTAAAATTATTTTATTTTTAAAGTTTAGGTATCATTCTCTCTGGTAGGTAACACTGGTAACCATGTGTGAAGAAAAGGAAGACACCTATTTTTATTTGCCTTTGAGGAAGAAAACTGAAATACTGTTAAGCCAATACAAACATAGCCCTATTTCTTCTGTAAATTATATAGAGGGTGAAGAATACTAGATCTGCAATATCCAAATATGTCCTGTTGGCAGCAATGCATGTAAGAAGTTGTAGATTTACAATTCTGAAGAGCTATTTAGGTATATTAGCCTCTAGAAAACAACTTGAGCTCTTACAACCCCTTCCCCTTTCTCTTTCCAATGGAGTTAGTATTTGCAGAATTCTTCATTCTTATCCTAATGTATATAGATATTCACATATAGAATATAAAAATAACATACATATGTATACATTTTTAACATAAATCTCTTATTTAAAGAGATTTATTTATTTAAAATACCCATGTATTTTATCTTTATATTGTTTTGTTGGTTCATATCTATACCCTAGAATTTACTTCAATAGCACTCTCTGCAAATATGTATTGCCACAGTATAATAAAAGAGAATATATTCAAAGGATTTTTCTTTAACAGTTAAAATGGAGGAAAATTATGACATACTTAAGTGCATTGAGGGTTGTAAAAATTACATGTTAATGACATATATGCATACATATATATTATATATATATGTATTTTTGACATATATTAAACCCTATTCTTAGAAGATAATATGCAGTTAATCTTTCATGAGTCCTGGTTCAGTAGTCCTTTCTTACAGACTGCCAATACTTGGAAGTTGACATTCAATAAAACAGTAATCAGTGCAGCAACAGATTTGGTATTGCCTTAATAAGAATATAACATTCGAACAAATTGACAGTTTGGCTTAAAGTCCTGGAAGTTTGATTCACTGTTAATTGTGTTTTAGTCAGTTGGGACTTGTTAGGAAAAAAAAGTGCCAGCATTCAAAAGCAATCTCTTTTCAATCTTAAACTTTAAAGAGATTAGTGTACCTGAAGAATTTTTAGAGTTTCTCTATATTCCATTTGTACACTCTTTGACTTATTTCTTCATGTGTCAGCCATATTCATATGATGATCATATCCATCTTCATGTTTAACCAATGAACTTGATCTAAATCTCTATTTGGCAATAATATATTTCCCATGAGTGGCCTAACTAGGCAGAACTGTGTTCAAGAACTCAGAGAAAAATTCTAAAAATTGGAGAGTTAAAAATTGTCAGTTAGCATTTACACTACTTCTCCTCCTCCTCCTCCTTCTCCTCCTCCTCCTTCTTCTTTTAAAGACTTCATTTATGAGAGAGAGATTGAGGGAGAGAGAATATGAGCAGGGAGGAGGTTCACAGACAGAAATAGACTCTCTGCCAAGTAGGGGGCCTGATGTGGGGCTCAATCCCAGGGCCCTGGGACCATGATCTGGGCAGATGGCAGATGTTCAACCAACAGAGTCACCCAGGTGCCCCGCATATATCCTTCTTTTATATTTTTCTATTTTTTTAAGAGTTTTTGTTTATCCATGAGAGGGAAGGAGAGAACAAAAACACAAACGGGGGAGAGGCAGAAGAAGAGGGAGAAGCAGACTCTCCACTGAGCAGGGTACCCAACTCTGGGATCATGACCTGATCCAAAGGCAGACACTTAACTGACCTAGCCACCTAGGCACCCTTCTGACTTCTAACCCTAGATTTATTTTATAATTTTTGAAATTTACTTGATTCTGAATTTATTTTATTAACATATAATGTGTTATTTGCCTCAGGGGTACAGGTCTCTGAATCATCAGGCTTACACACTTCACAGCACTCATCGTAGCACATATTCTCCCCAGTGTCTCTAAACCAGCCACCCTATCCCTACCCTCCAACCCCCCAGCAACCCTCAGTTTATTTCATGAGATTAAGAGTCTCTTATGGTTTATCTCCCTCCTGTTCCCAACCTGTTTCATTTTTACCCTCCATACCCGCCATGACACTCTGCCCTGCATCTCTAATTCCTCAGATCAGAGAAATTATGTGATGATTGTCTTTCTCAGATTGACTTACTTCGCTTAGCAAAATACCCTCTAGTTCCATCAAGTCATTGCAAATGGCAAGATTTCATTTCTTTTGATGGCTTCATAATATTCTATTGTATATATATGCACCACATCTTCTTTATCCATTCATCTGTTGATGGGCATCTAGGTTCTTACCATAGTTTGGCTATTGTGGATATTGCTGCTGTAAGCATTTGGGTACACATGCCCTTTGGATCACTATATTTGTAACTTGAGGGTAAATATCCAGTAGCACTAAATTATTAGGTCATAGGGTAGTTCTATTTTCAACTTTTTGAGGAACCTCCATACCGTTTTCCAGAGTGACTTTCCCCTTTCTCCAAAACCTCACCAAAACCTATGATTTTTTGAAGTGTTAATTTTAGTCATTCTGACTCATGTGAGGTGGTATGTCACTGTGGTTTTGATTTGTATTTCCCTGTTGCTGAATGATCTTGAGCACTTTTTCATGTGTCTGTTGGCCATTTGGATGTCTTCTTTGCATAAATGTCTGTTCATGTCTTCTCCCCATTTCTTGATTGGATTAATTCTTTGGGTGTTGAGTTTCATAAGTTCTTTATAGATTTTGGGCACTAGCCCTTTATCTGATATGTCATTTGCAAATATCTTCTCCCATTCTGTCAGTTGTCTTTGGTTTTGTTGACTATTTCTTTTGCTGTGCAAAAGCTTTGATCTTGATGCAATCCCAATAGTCCATTTTTGCCCTTGCTCCCCTTGTTTTTGAGATGTTTCTAGGAAGAAGTTGTTGCAGCTGTGGTAGAAAAAGTTGTTGCCTGTGTTATCCAGGATCTTGATGGGTTCTTGTCTCACATTGAGGTCTTTCATCCATTTTTGAGTCTATTTTTGTGTGTGGTGTAAGGAAACGGTCCAGTTTCATTATTCTGCACATTACTGTCCAATTTTCACAACTTTCCCTCTTATTAAGGAGACTTTTTTCCATTTGATGTTCTTTTCTGCTTTGTCAAAGATTAGTTGACCATAGAGTTGAGAGTCTTTTTCTGGACTCTCTATTCTGTCCCATTGACCTATGTGTCTGTTTTTGTGTTAGTACCATACTGTCTTGGTGATGACAGCTTTGTAATAGAGCTTGAAATCTGGAATTGTGATGCCACCAATTTTGGCTTTCTATTTCAACATTCTTCTATTTGTGGTCTTTTCTGGTTCCATAAAAATTTTAGAATTATTTGTTCCCTTTCTTTGAAAAAATTGATGTATTTTGATAAGGATTGCATTAAATGTATAGATTGCTTTTGGTAGCATAGATATTTGTTTTTCCAATCAATGAGCATGGAATATGTTTCCATTTATTTGTATCTTCCTCAATTTCTTCATGAGTATTCTATAGTTTTCTAAGTACAGATTCTTTGCCTTTTTGGTTAGGTTTATTTCTGGCAATCTTATACTTTCGGGTGCAATTGTAAATGGGATTTACTCCTTAATTTCTCTTTCTTCTGTCTTGTTGGTGTATAGAAATACAACTGATTTCTGTGCAATGATTTTATATTCCCACCTTACTGAATTCCTTTATGAGTTCTAGCAGTTTTGGAGTGGAGTCTTTTGGGTTTTCCACATAAAGTGTCATATCACCTGCAAAGAGTGAGAGTTTGACTTCTTCTTTGCTGATTCAGATGCTTTTATTTCTTTTTGTTGTCTGACTGCCAAGGCTAGGAGTTCTAGTACTATGTTGAATAGCAGTGGTGATCATGGACATCGGTGCCATGTTCCTGACCCTAGCAGAAAAGCTCTCAGTTTTTCCCCATTGAGAATGATATTGACTGTGAATTTTTCATAGATGGTTTTGATGATACTGAGTTATGTACCCTCATGCCTACACTGTGAAAAGTTTTGATCAAGAAAGGATGCTGTACTTTGTCAAGTGCTTTTTCAGCATCATTGAGAGTATCATATGGTTCTTGTTCTTTCTTTTATTAATGTATTGTATCACATTGATTGATTTGCAGATGTTGAACCAAAACTGCAGCCCTGGAATAAATCCAACTTGCTAAAGGTGAAAAATCCTTTAATGGACCATTGGATCCTATTGGCTAGGATTTGGGTGAGAATTTTCACATCTGTGTTCATCAGTGATATTGGTCTGTAAGTCTCTTTTTTGATGGGATTTTTGTCTGGCTTTGGGATCAAGCTAATGCTGGCCTCATAGATGAGTTTGGAAGTTTTCCTTCCATTTCTACTTTTTTGTATCAGTTTCAGGAGAATAGGAATTAATTCTTTAAATGTTCAGTAGAATTTCCCTGGGAAGCTGTCTGGCCCTGGGCTCTTGTTTTTTGGGAGATTATTGATGACTGCTTCAATCTTCTTACTGGGTATGTGTCTGTTCATGTTTTCTGTTTCTTCCTGGTTCAGTTTTGGTAGTTTATAAGTCTCTAGGAATACATCCATTTCTTGGAGATTATCAAATTTGCTGGTGTATAGTTGCTCATAATATGTTCTTACAATTGTTTGTATTTCTTTTGTGATGGTTGTGATCTCTCTTCTTTCATTCATGATTTTATTAATTTGGTTCCTTTCTCTTTTTGATAAGTCTGGCCAGGGATTTATCAATCTTATTATTATTTTTTAAAGATTTTATTTATTTATTTGACAGAGATCAGAAGTAGGCAGAGAGGCAGGCAGAGAGAGAGAAGCAGTCTCCCCATCAAGCAGAGAGCCCTATGTGGGGCTTAATCCCAAGGCTTAGAGATCATGACCCGAGTTGAAGGCAGAGGCCTAACCCACTGAGCCACCCAGGTGCCCCTCAACCTTATTCTTTCATTCTTCCAAAGCACCAGCTCCTAGTTTCATTGATTTGTTTTACTGTTCTTTTGGTTTCTATTTCACTGATTTCTGCTCTGATCTTTATTATTTCTCTTCTTCTTCTGGGTTTAGGCTTTCTTTGCTATTCTCTCTCCACCTCCTTTAGGTGTAGGGTTAGGTTGTGTATTATTGTATTATTGTATTATTTTGTTTCTTTGACTTTGTTATTAATTGGTTTATATAATTGGCAACTCTCATGTTAAGGGCATAGATATTTAAAATTGCTAGATCTTTTTGTTGGACAAACCCCTACACTATGATATAGTGTCCTTCCTTATCTCTTATTATAGTTTTTGGTTTAAAATCTACTTTGTCTGATATAAGCATTGCCACCCCAGATTTCTTTTGAAGTCCTTTAGCATGGTAAATTGTTTTCCACCCCCTCACTTTAAAGACACCACTATGGAGGTGTCTTTGGGTCTAAAATGAGTTTCTTGCAGACAGCATATTGATGGGTCTTTGCTTTTTTTTTTTTTTTTAATCCATTCTGATATCCTGTGTCTTTTGATTGGGGGATTTAGCCCATTTTCATTCAAGGTAACTATTGAAAGATACAAATTTAGTACCACTGTATTGCCTGCAAGGAGACCGTTACTGTCTATTATCTCTGTTCCTTTCTGGTCTATGTTACTTTTAGGCCCTTTCTTTGCTTAGAAGACCCCATTCATTATTTCTTGCAGGGCTGTTTTGTTGTTTGCAAATTCTTTTAGTTCTTGTTTGTCCTGGAAACTTTTTATTTCTCTCTCTATTTTCAATGACAGCCTAGCTGGATATAGTATTCTTGGCCAAATATTTTCCTCATTTAGTGCTCTGAAAAAATCATGCTAGTCTTTTCTGGCTTTTCAGGTCTCAGGGGTTAGGTCTGCTACCAATCTAATATTTCTACCATTATAGGTTACAGACCCTTTAAACTGAGCTGCTTTCAGGATTTTCTCTTTTTCACTAAGACCTGTAAGTTTTACTGTTAGGTGACAGGGTATTGACCTATTTTACGGATTTTGTGGGGGGGGGGGTTCTCTGTGCCTTCTGGATTTTGATGCTTATTTTCTTCCCTAAATTAAGAACGCTATCTGCTATAATTTGCTCCAATATACCTTCTGCCCCTCTCTCTGTTTCTTCTTCCTCTAGGATCCCAATTCTAATATTGTTTCATCTTATGGTATAACTTACCTCTCGAGTTCTCTCCTTGTGTTCCAGTAGTTGTTTATCTCTCTCTCTCTCTTTTTTTTTTTTACTTTCTCAGCTTCTTTATCATCCATCATTTGGCCTTCTATATCACTAATTCTCTCTTCTGCCTCATTTATTCTAGCAGTAAGAGCCTCCCTTTTTTATTGTACCTCATTAATAGCTTTTTTAAATTTCAACTTTGTTAGATTTCCATTCTTTTATATCTCCAGAAAGTAATTCTCTAGTATCTTCTATGCTTTTTTTTCAAGCCCAGCTAGCATCTTTGTAATTCTCATTCTGAACTCTAGTTATGACATCTTATTAATGTCTGAATTGATTAGGTCTCTAACAGTCATTACTGTCTCTTGTTTTTTGTTTGTTTGTTTGTTTGTTTTGTTTTGTTTTTTGTTTGTTTGTTTGTTTGGGGGTTGATTTTTTTCTGCCTTGTCATTTTGTTCAGAGAGGAATAGATGAATGAGATAACAAAATGTTAAAAGGGTAACAATAACCCCAGAAAAATATACACTATCCAAATCAGAAGAGAACCAAAATCGGTGAACAAAGCAAGGGGAAAAATATAGATCTATATAATATAGATCGATATAATATTCTATTACATCTATCTATCTATCATCTATCTATCTATCTATCTATCTAATTAGGTTTGTGAATAGAACAGAGCCACTCACTTGATTTTGGATGTATTTTCATCTGTTAGAAGAAACTGCCTCCCAGAATTTTAAAGAAAGGAAATACATATATAAACATGATGAAGGGATGGAATATGACCAAACAGATAAAAAATTTAAAAGGTTCTAAAAAAGGAATTGATAAGAAGTTGGTTGAAAAAAGAAAAAAAAAAAAGAAAAAAAAAAGGATTGTACGTGATCAGGCTGGAGAATACAACAAAGCCATATGCTATGTTTAGGGTAGGTTTTGGTGTGTTAGATGAAACTGCATCCCTAAATTTTAAAGAAAGAAAAACTTACATGTATACAAAAAATAAGGTCAAATACAATGAAAGGATAGAATATAATAAAAATGAAAATTAAAAATATTTTTAAAAAGGTATTGACAAGTGAAATAGTTAAGATAGGTTAAAATAGGAAAGAGGGCTAATTAAAAAAAATATAAAAAGAAAAAAATAACCAAAATTAAAAAAAAAATTAAATTTGAAAGATTCAAGAATCATGGAGAAAAAAGCTGTGAATTCTATGTGCTGTCTTCCCCTAGCACTGGTATTTTGCAGCTCTCATTGATCAGTAAACTTGGTCGTGGCTGGATCTTCTTGCTGATCTTTTGGGGGAGGGGACTCTTACTGTTTTCTCAAATATCTTTACCTGAGGTGGAATTGCACTCCCCTTGCCAGGAGCCAGGCTAAGTAATCTGTTTGGGTTTGTTCTCAGTAGCTTTTGTTCCCTGAAAGCTTTTCATATAGCTTTGGAGTATAAGAATAAAAATGGCACTCTCCCATTATCCAGCCCTAGAACAGCTGAGAGCTTGGTGGAGGGTGCTTCAGTGAGCCCTCAGAGAAAAGTAGTTAATCACACCTGTCTCCCTGGTTTTCAGCCATACTCTGTGCTCACCTGGCCTTTGACTGAGCCTTTCTATCTTGGCACACAGCCCTTTTTGGAGTCTCCAAACCCAGCAGATTCCTGCAGTGCATTCCTGCACCTCTCTTCCTGGTGGAGGAAGGGGTGTCTCTCAGGATCTACCACTTGTGGGGTCCCTGCTTGAAGAGCAGTGGCCCAATTGTGCCAGGGATCATGGTTTATTATAACCGCTAGCTGAGATCCCACTCCCTGGCTCTGTCTTTGCAGCCAGTTTCCCCACTCCAATACCTAGGAGCTCTGCCACACTCAGACACCCCTTCTCTTTCTGTGACCTGGAGGATCCTAAGACCACAATGTCCCAGAGAGAGCTCCACCCCCTGCTTCACCTCTGGAGTGATGTCCCTCAGTGAAGCAGACTTCTAAAGTTTTGATTTTGTGTTCCACTGCTCTACCACTTTCGGGGAACCAGCCCTTCTCTCCCCCCACAGTCTATCTTTCTGTATATTGCTTCTGATTCACTTCTCTGCACATCCCACCTTCAAGAACATGGTCAATTTCTGTTCATAGAATTGTTCCTCTTCTCTTCTATCTCCTGTTGAGTTTCTGATTATTCAGAATGGTTTGATAACCATGTAGCTGAATTCCTGGGACCAGATGAAATTTATATCTCCTACTACTGTGTTATCTTGCACATCAAGCCAATAGCATTCTTTTTACATGTAGCCACCCAGCTTTTGTAGCACCATTTATTGAAAAGTTTGGCTTTTCCTCAATGTATATTTTGCCTCATTTATCAGACATTAATTAACTGTATAAACGTGGTTTATTTCTGGATTCTGAATTCTTTTCCATTATCTGTGTTTCTACCTTTTTGCCATTACCATACTGTTTTGATGTCCATGGCTTTGTAGTATATCTTGAAACCGGGGATTATAATACCTCCAGCTTTTTTCTTCTTATTCAGGATCACTTTGGCTATTTGGAGTGTTCTGTGGTTCCATATAAATTTTAGTTTTATTTGTTCTAGTTGAGTGAAAAATGCTACTGGTATTTTGATAGAGATTGCAGCAAGTCTGTAGATTGCTTTAGGTAGTATGGAAATTTTGACAGTAGTCTTCCAATCCATGAACATGGTATATCTTTCCATCTGTTTGTGTTATCTTTAATTTCTTTCATCTGTTTTATAGTTTTCAGAGTTAGGTCTTTCACCTATTTTGTAATTTTATTGTTAGATATTTTATTCTTTTTGGTGCAGTTCTAAATGGTGTTGTTTTTTAAATCTATTTTTCTCTGATTTCTTTGCTACTAATTTCTGGGTATTAATTTTTATATTGCCACTATACCGGATTTCTTTATTACATCTAGTGGTTTTTTGGTAGAGTTTTTAGGATTTTTCTATTTATACTATCATGTCATCTGCACATAGTGAAAATTTTATTTCTTTACCAATTTGGATGCCTATGATATGTTTCTTTTCTGATTGCTAAAGCTCCAGTACCATGTTGGATAAACCTAGTGAGAGTTGATATCCTTGTCTGGGGCTTAAAGGGAAAGCACTCAGTTTTTCACCATCAAGTATGATGTTAACTGGTTTTTTTTCTTTCTTCCTCCTCCTCTTCCTCCTCCTCCTCCTTCTTCTTTTAAATAACTGGCCTTTGTTATATTGAGGTATGTTCCTTTCAATCCCACTTGAGAGTTTTTATAATGAATGGATGTTAAATCTTGTCATATCTATCTTTACATCTATTGAGGTGATCATATGATTTTTATCCTTCATTTTATTAAAGTGGTATATGATATTGATTGACTTTTGAATATTGAACCATCCTTGTTAACTGGGAATAAATCGCACTTGACTGTGGTAGATAATATTTTTAGTGTATTGTTGTATATGGTTTGCTAATATTTTGTTGAGGATTTTTGCATCTATGTTCATCAGGGATATTGACCTATAGTTTTCTTTTCTTTCTTTCTTTCCTTCTTTTTTTTTTGTGGTATCTTTGTCTGGTTTTGGTATCTGGGTATTGCTGACCTCATAAAATGTATTTGATAGCTTTGATTCCTCTTATATTTTTTGGAATAGTTTTCAATAATAGATATTAACTCTTTAATGTTTGATAGTATTCACTTGTATATCCATCTGGTCCTGGATTTTTATTTTTATTTATTTTAGTAATAAATAAGATTTTAGTTTTATTATTTTTATATAATATTTATTATTTTATATAATATTATTTATTATTTTTATTACTTTTACTTTTTAGTTTTTTTCTGCAAGTTTTTATTTAACTTCCAGTTAATTAACACATAGTGTAATATTAGTTTCAGTGGTAGAATTTAGTAATTCATCACTATGTATAACACCCAGTGCTCATCACAAGTATCCTCCTTAATACCCATCACCTCTTTAACTAATATGCCACCCACACCCTCCAGCAACCCTCAATTTGTTGTCTAAAGTTAAGTCTGTTCTATGGTTTGCCTCCCTCTCTCTCTCTGTCCTTTTTTTTTGCCCCATGTTGATTTGTTTTGTTTCTTAAATTTCACATATGAGTGGAATCATATAGTGTTTGTCTTTCTCTGACTTTCATCATTTACCATAACACTCTGTAGCTCCATCCACATCATTGCAAATGGTAAGATTTCATTCTTTTCAATGACTGATTAATATTCCATAATTAATATAATAATTAATATTCCATACTACATCTTCTTTATCCATCCATCAGATGATGGACCTTTGGACTCTCTCTATAGTTTGGCTATTGTTGATAATTCTGCTGTAAACATCAGGGTGCATGTACCCCTTTTGAATCTATATTTTTGTATCCTTTGGGTAAATATCTACTACTGCAATTTCTGGATCATAAGTGGTTCTTTTTTTTTTTTTTTTAATTCTTTGAGGAATCTCCAGACTATTTTCTGGAGTGGCTGTACCAGTTTGCATTCCCATAAACAGTATAAGAGGATTTCCCCCCCACCCTTTTTTTTGCACCCTTGCCAAAGTTTGTTGCTTCCTGTATTGTTAATTTTAGCCATTCTGATAGGTGTGAGTGGATATCTCATTAAAATTTTGATTTGTACTTCCCTGATGATGAGTGATGTTGAGCATCTTTTCATGTGCTATTAGCTATCTATATGTCTTCTTTGAAAAAAAAAAAGTCTATTCGTGTCTTCCACCTCTTTTTAAACTGGATTATTTATTTTTTGGATACTAACCCTTTATTAACTATGTCATTTGCAAATATCTTCTCTAATTCTGAAGGTTGACTTTTAGCTTTGTTTATTGTTTCTTTTGCTGTGCAGAAGCTTTTTATCTTTATGAAGTCCCAGTAGTTTGTTTTGCTTTTGTTTCCCTTAACTTTGGAGACATGTCTAGTACGAAGTTGCTATGGCTGAGGTCAAAGAAGTTGCTGCCTGTGTTCTCTTTGAGGATTTTTATGGTTTCCTTGCCTCACATTGAAGTTTGACATTCATTTTTAATTTATTTTTGTGTATGGTATGATAAAGTAAGTGGTCCAGTTTTATTTTTCTGCATGTTGCTGTCTGGTTTTCCCAACACCATTTGTTGAAGAGACTGTGTTTTTCCATTGAATACTCTTTATTGCTTTGTCGAAGATTAGTTGACCAGAGGTGCCTAGGTGGCTTCATTGGTTAAGCATCTGACTCTTGATTTCAGCTCAGGTCATGAACTCAGGGTTGTGAGATTGAGCCCTGCATTGAGATCCATGCTCAGCATGGCATCTACTTGAGATTCTCTTCCTCTCCTTCCCCATTTGCTCTTGCTCTCTCTTTCTCTCAAATAATATGTAAATAAGTCTAAAAAATTGATTGACCATTTCTCAGTTTTCTACTCTGTTCCGTTGATCTATGGGTCTATTTTTGGTTAGTACCATACTATCTTGGTCACTACAGCTTTATAATATAGCTTGACGTCCAGAATTGTGATTCTTTCAGCTCAGCTTTTCATTTTCAAGATTGTTTTGCCTATTTAAGGTCTTTTGTGGTTCCATACAAGTTTTAGGATTTTTTGTTCAAGCTGGTGGTATTTTGATTGGGATTGAATTAAATGTGTAGGTTGCTTTGGGTAGTACAGATATTTTAACAATATTTGTTCTTATGATTCATAAGCATGGGTTGTTTTTCTATTTCTTTGTGTCTTGTTTAATTTCTTTCATAAGTGTTCTATAGTCAGAGTATATATTTATTTTTATTGTGTTATGTTAGTCACCATATGGTACATCATTAGTTTTTGATGTAGTGTTCCATGACTCATTGTTTGCATATAATACCCCGTGCTCCAAGCAATCTGTGCCATCCTTAATACCCATCACCAGTCTCACCCATCTCCCTACCCCCTCCTTTTTAAAGCCTTCCATTTGTTTCCCAGAGTCCCTGGTCTCTCATGGTTGGTCTCCCACTCTGATGCCCCCCCCTTGTTTTTCCCTTTCTTCTCCTAATGGTCTTCATGATATTCCTTATATTCCACAAATAATTAGAACTATATGGTAATTGTTTTTCTCTGTTTGACTTATTTCATTTAGCATAATCCCCAGTCTCATCCATGTTGATACAAAAGTTGGGTGTACATCCTTTATGATGGCTGAGTAATATTCCATCATGTATATGGACCACATCTTCTTTATTCATTTGTCTGTTGAAGGACATCTTGGCCCTTTCCACCATTTGGCTATTGTGGACATTGCTGCTATGAACATTGGGGCAAAAGAAACAGTTAACAAAGCAAAGAGGCAACCCTCAGAATGGGAGAAGATATTTGAAAATGACATTACAGACAAAGGGCTGATATCTAAGATCTATAGAGAACTTCTCATACTCACCACCCAAAAAAACAGTATAGATCTCTACCTCTTTGGTGACATTTATTCCTAGGTATCTTATGGCTTTTGGTGTAATTGTAAGTGGAACAAATTCCTTTTTTTCTCTTTCTGCTGTTTAATTATTGGTGTATAGAAATGCAACAGATTTGTGTACATTGGTTTTATATCCTGTAACTTTGCTAAATTCGTGTGTCAGTTCTAGAATTTTTTGGTGGGGTCTTTTGGGTTTTCTACATAGAGTATCTTGTTGTCCATGGATAGTGAATGGTTGACTTCTTCCTTGCTGATTTGGATGCTTTTTATTTCTTTTTGTTGCCTGATTACTAACACTAGGTCTTTCAGTACTATGTTAAATAACAATGATGAGAGTACATATCCCTGTCCTGTTTCTGACTGTAGAGAAAATCTCCCAATATTTTTTCCCTCATTGGGGATGATATTAGCTGTGGGTTTTTCATATATAGCCTTTATGAGAGTGAGGTATGGTCCCTCTGTCCTTATTTGCTGAGGGTTTTTTATCAGGAATAGATGTGGTACTTTGTCAAATTCTTTTTCTCACATATTTAGTGGTTCATATGGTTCTTATCCTTCCTTTTATTGATGTGATATATCCTGCTGATTTATTTGAGAATATCGATGGACACTTACAGTCCAGGAAAAATCCCATTTCTTTGAAGTTAATGGTGAATTATTTTAATGTATTGTTGGATTCAATTTACCAGTATCTTGTTGAGAAATATGCATCCATGTTCATCAGGGATATTGGCCTGTAGTCCTTTTCTTTAGTAAAGTCTTTGTATGGTTTTGGAGGGTAATGCTGACTTTATAAGATGAGTTTGAGAGTTTTCCTTCCATTTGTCTTTTTTGAGACAGTTTCAGAAGAATAGGTATTTACTGTTCTTTAAATGTTGAGTAAAAGCCATCTGGCCCTGGACTTTTGTTTGTTGGGAAAGTTTTTATTTTTGATTCAATTACTTTGTGTGTTATAAGTCTGTTGAAATTTTCTATTTCTTCCTGTTTCAACTTTAGCAGTTTATATATTTCTAGAAATTTGTCCATTTCTTCCAGATGGCCCAATATTTTGTCATATAATTTTTTATAATATTCTCTTAATATTGTTTGTATTTCTGTGGTATTGATTGTGATTTCTCCTTTCTCATTAGTGATTTTATTTATTTGGGTCCTTTCTCTCTTCTTTTTGATAAGTCTGACCAGCGGCTTAGCAATTTTATTTTTCCAAAGAACCAGCTCCTGGTTTCACTATTCTATTCTGATTTTCTTGTCTCTATATCATGCATATCTGATTTAATCTTCATTGTTTCCCTTCTTCTGCTGGCTTTAATCATTTGTTGTTGTTTTTATAGCTCTCCTTGGTAATTAAAACCTTTTTTTTTCCCCCCCTGTACCCTAGCATAGCTGGGGCTGATGTTGGTTTTAGATTCTGAGCTCACTGAGGACACAAACTTCCTGTGAACCCTGCTCTGGCCTAGGCTTTTAAGATGGGGTGGAAATGTAAACCATATCATTCTCCTGTCCTTCTAATCTTGAGAATTTTCCACACCTATTAAACCACTTGGCAGAGTTCTAGTATTGTCTCTTTAATATGCTAGCATGTAAACATGTAAAACATGTTTTTTTGTTTCTTTGCTTGCTTGTTTTTCTGTGCTTAAGGACAAATTGAATCTGCTCCCAGTCCCTCAGTTCTATCACCCCTGCCATTTGCAATGTTGGGTGTGCGGTCTCCTTTGTTATCATGTCCCCATATCTTTTGCTGTTTTCTTGACATTTTCTCTTTCTTGGTTGTTTAGTAGCTGTTCAGTCAGTCCTCAGTTCTCATGAAGAATCGTTCTATTAGTAGGTGTAATTTGGTTTGTTCCATGGAAAAGGTAAATTCAGTCTTCTTATGTCATTGTCTTAAGCCAGAACCACAGTGCCTCTCTTAAAATAAAAAAATATTCTGTTGAGATTAATGTATGTGTGAGACTATAAGTGTATGTATATTAAATATCCAGATACTTTAACTATAAGCAAATACATTTCCCTTTTCTATTGGTCAATTATACTTGAAAATAAAAATATTCATTATGAACTATTAGTCCCCATAAAGAAAAACATATTTGTGAGGGTTCTTTTTCTCCATAGCCTCATCAACACTTTATTTCTTAGCTTTTTGATATTAGTCATTCTAACAAGTATGAAGTGTGATTTTAATTTGCATTTCCCTGATGACTAGTTGTTGAGTATCTTTCCATGTGTTTGATGGTCATCTATATCATCTTTGGGAAAATATCTATTCAGGTCTTCTCATTTTTTAATCAGATTGTGTGTGTGTGTGTGTGTGTGTGTGTGTGTGTGTTTAGTTGTATAAATTATTTATGTATTTTATTAACCCCTTACCAGATATTTCATTTGGAAATATGATTTCCCATTCAGATGATTGCCTTTTTGTTTTGTTGGTTTATTTTGCTGTGCCGAAGCTTTTTATTTTGGTGTAATCCCAATAGTTTAATTTTGCTTTTGTTTCCTTTGCCAGAGGGAACCTAACTGGAAAGAGTTTCTATAGCCAATATTAAAGAGATTACTGCCTGTGTTTTCCTCTGATAGTTTTATAGTTTCAGGTCTCACATTTAGGTCTTTAATTTATTTTAAGTTTATTTTTGTGTATAATGTAAGAAATTGGAATCTTTCCAGATCCATTTGTTGAGGAGACTGCCCTTTTCTTATTGTATATTCTTGCAAATTTTGTAGCAGATTAATCAACTGTATAGTCATGAGTTTATTTCTGGATTCTCTATTCTGTTCTGTTGATTTATGTGTCTATTTTTTGCCAGTACCATACTGTTTTGATTACTATAGCTTTATAAAAGGGATTAAGAATATACTTACCTTGGTGAGCATTAAGAAATGTATAGAATTGTTAAATCATAATATTATATACCTGAAACTGATATAACATTGTATATTAATTATACTTGAATGAAAATTCTATCCCAGAATGATTAAAATATTTTATATTTGACATTTTTATCATAAAATAATCATAAAAATATTAAAAATATTCAGTGTTCCCGTATGCATATTGTTATATAATATATATGTATATGATCTCACCTAGTACATACCAATAGCATCTTACATGTATTACATGTTCTAAACTTAGCCAAGTCCCCAAGTAGAACTTTTGGAAGTTTAGGAAACTGGAAAAGACTAGGGAGTGTTGATGCTCCTTCTATGCAGACTCCTCCTGCAGACTCCTCCTTATCATCTCATTCAGAATGATAGCTAATGTCCTTTCCCATCTACATTCTTATTCCTTTCACCTTTCCCCCAATCATTCAGTTTCAGTCTTCGTTCATTTGTCCTCAGTGCTTTCTTTACTTATAGCCTGCTTCTCAGCATGTTTGTATAATAGTTCGTTAATTTTATTCAGATCACTTCTTAGAGTTAATCTTTTTTTTTTTTAAGATTTTATTTATTTATTTGACAGATCACAGGTAGGCAGAGAGGCAAGCAGAGAGAGAGGAGGAAGTAGGCTCCCTGCTGAGCAGAGAGCCCTTTGCGGGGCTCGATCCCAGGACCCTGAGACCATGACTTGAGCTGAAAGCAGAGGCTTTAACCCACTGAGCCACCCAGGCACCCCCTTAGAGTTAATCTTAACAGACTTCTTTTGTAACTATTTTGGCTAAGGCAAGAGTCTCCAGGATTCATATTCCCTGATTATTTGCTTAAAATGCTTATTATTAACTGTTATTTCTTGATCATTTGTTTGTCTGCTACTACTAGAAATGTAAGTTCCATGAGAAACGTCTGTATATCTGTTAATAACTGTATTAACAGCACCTAGAACAGCTTCTGCCATATAGTAGATGTTCAATAATTATGTGTTGAGTGGATAAATTGTAGAGTTATTTCACATAGCATATAGTAAAAACTCACTTTGAATCAGACAAATTAAGAAGGTATAACATAATTTCAAAGAGCTGGGGTGATATATTTTATACACTTTTTAATATATTTTATTATACTACTTTATTTTTCAATATACTACCTTATTACACATTTTAGTATACTACCTTATTATAATTTAAATATACTGCCCTATTTTAATTTTATTAAGTTAATTTTTTCAATTTATTATTTTGTCAAATTATTTTAATAATTTAATAAATAATAATTAATAATAATAAATAATAATTATAAATAAATAAATTATAATTAAACCATAAAAATAAATAATAATCTAATAAATAATAATTATTTTAATAATTTAATAAAATGTAAAAAAATTTATTCTATAAAATATATATAATAGTTTCAAATTATATATATAATTTAATAAAATTTAACTTAATTAAAATTAGATTTTATTAAATGATTTATTAAATCATTTTAATTTGATTTAAATTTTAATTTTAATATGCTACCTTTTAATGTACTACCTTTAATTTTAGTATACTACTTTATTACACATTGACTGAGAAGAATCAACAGCATTATGGTCTAATAATGAAATTTACTACTCAGGGAAGTCTTAAATATAACAGCATTGATATTCAACCAAGACTTCTGACTTATATTCTGTTCTTCTGTCTAGTATACACTTTTCATTTTGTTTCCTAATAGTAAAATAAGAAAGTAATTTTGTATAGTATAACATACGTATGGAGATGTATCTGTATGTGTATATATGTACATACACATTTTGGTACAGTCTGACAATGTCTTTTAAATAGACTATTTAAAATATATTTACAAATTATTTTTAAACTAGAAAACAAATTATTTTTATTATTTTTTCATTATATCAGTGTTTTTAAAATTCCAGTTACTTAACATACAGTGTAATATTAGTTTCAGCTATACAATACATTTTACAATTTAGATTTTATTTATTCTTTTTGAGAAATTTCAGGTTCACAGTAAAACTGAAAGGAAGACACAGATTTAACCACATGCCCTCTGCCCCCACACATGCATATCCTCTCCCATTAGTCTATTTATATTTAATCTCATTTTTGACACAATACTTTGGTAGTTATATTCATTAAGCAGTTAAAAGTTTTTATTCCATTTTTATTTCTGGCTTCTATTGTTTAAGCTGAGAAGACATTTGTCATCTTACTGTTCCCTTAAAGGTGATGATATTTGTTTTGTTGCCTTTAAGAACTTCTTTGTTTTTGTATTATAGGATTACTTAATATTTCATATTTTTAATTTATTTTATTGTTTCAGTGTTCCATGATTCATTGTTTATGCACCACACCCAGTGCTCCATGCAATATGCACCCTCCTTAATACCCTCTACCAGGCTCACCCATTCCCCCCACACCCTCCATTCCAAAACCCTCAGTTTGTTTATCAGAGACTGCAGTTTCTCATGGTTCATCTCCTCCTCTGATTTCCCCCAATTCACTTTTTGTTTCCTTCTTCCAATGTCCTTCATATTATTCTTTGGCTCCACAAGTCAGAGAAACCATATGATAATTGATGTTTTCCGTTCGACTTATTTCATTCAGCATAATCTCCTCCATTCTCATCCATGTTGATACAACATTTGGGTATACATCGTTTCTGATGGAGATGTAATATTCCATTGTATATATGGACCATATCTTCTTTATCCATTCATCTGTTGAAGGGCATCTTGGCTCTTTCCACATTTTGACAATTATAGCCATTGCTGTTATGAACATTGGGGTAGAGATGGCCGTTCTTTTCACTACATCTGTATCTTTGGGGTAAAATCCCAGTAATGCAATTGCAGGGTCATAGGGAAGCTCCATTTTTAATTTCTTAAGGAATCTTCACACTGTTTTCCAAAGTGGCTGCACCAACTTGCACTCCCACCAACAGTGTAAGAGGTTCCCCTTTTTCCACAATCTCTCCAACACTTATTGTTTACTGTCTTGTTAATTTTGGTCATTCTAACTGCTGTAAGATGGTATCTCAATGTGTTTTTGGTTTGAATCTCTCTGATGGCTAATGATGAGGAACATTTTTTCATGAGTCTGTTAGCCATTTGTATGTCTTCTTTGGAGAAGTGTTTACTCATGTCTTCTGTCCATTTTGCGATGTGATTATCTGTTTTTTGGGTGTTGAGTTTGAGGAGTTCTTTATAGATCTTGGATATGAGCCCTTTTTCTGTAGCGTGAATATCTTCACCCATTGCGTGGGTTGCTTCTTTGTTTGGTTGACTGTTTTCTTTGATGTGCAGAAGCTTTTGATCTTGATGAAGTCCCAAAAGTTCATTTTTACTTTTGTTTCTTTTCCCTTGGAGACATGTCTTGAAAGATGTTGATATGGCTGATGTCAAAGAAGTTATTGCTGATGCTCTCCCCCAGGATTTTGATAGATTCCTGCCTTATGTTGAGGTCTTTTATCCATTTCAATTTTATCTTTGTGTATGGCATAAGAGAATGTTTGAGTTTCATTCTTCTGTACATAGCTGTCCAGTTTTCCAGCACAACTTATTGAAGAGACTTTTTTCCTCTAGATATTTCTTTCCTGCTTTGTCAAAGATTATTTGACCATAGAGCTGTGGGTCCATATCTGGACTCTCTACTCTGTTCCACTGTATGTATGTTCCACTGTATGTATCTGTTTTTGTGCAAGTACCGTGCTGTCTTGATGATCACAGCTTTGTAGTAAAGCTTGATATCAGGCAACATAATGCCCCCAGCTTTGTTTTTCTTTTTCTTAATTTCCTTAGCAATTCAGGGTCTTTTCTGTCCCATACAAATTTTAGGGTTTTTTATTCCAGCACTTTGAAAAATGCTGGTGGAATTTTGATCTGGATGGCACTGAAAATATAGATTTCTCTGGGCAGTACAAACATTTTGACAATGTTTATTCTTCCAATCCATGATTGTGGAATGCTTTTCCATCTTTTTGTGTCTTCTTCAATTTCTTTCATGAGTGTTCTTTAGTTCTTGAGTACAGATCCTCTATCTCTTTGGTTAGGTTTATTTCAAGGTATCTTAGGGTTCTTAGTGATATAGTAATGGAATCGATTCCCTTTCTATATGTTAATAGAAGCCTGCTTCCCCCTCTTTCTCTGCCTTCCTCTCTGCCTACTTGTGATCTCTTTCTCTCTGTGTCAAATAAATAAATAAAATCTTAAAAAAAAATAAGCAACTGATTTCTGTGCATTGATTTTGTATCCTGCCACATTACTGAATTGCTGTATGAGTTCTAGGAGTTTGGGGGTGGAGTCTTTTGGGTTTTCATAAAAAGTATAATGTCCTCTGTGAAGAGAGATTTTGACTTCTTCTTTGCCAATTGAAATACCTTTCGTTTCTTTTTGTTGTCTGTTTGCTGTTGCTAGGGCTTCTAGGACTATGTTAAACAACAGTGGTGAGAGTGGACATCCTTGTCATGTTCCTGATCTCAAAGGGAAGATTATCAGCTTTTCTCCATTGAGAATGACAGTTGCTGTGGGTTTTTCAAAGACAGATTTTATGAATTTGAGGAAATTTCCCTGTATCTCTATATTTTGAAGAGTTTTAATCAGAAACAGGTGCTGTAGCTTTTCAAATGCTTTTTCTGCATGGATTGAGAAGACTACATGGTTCTTCTCTCTTTTTTTATTAATTTGTTCTATGACATTGACTGGTTTGGGAATGTTGAACCGTTCTTGCATTCCAGGGATAAATCCCACCTGGTCATGGTGGATAATGTTTTTAATGTACTATTGGATCCTATTAGCTAGGATCTTGTTGAGAATCTTAACATCCATACTCATCAGGGATATTGGTCTGAAATTCTCCTTTTTGGTGGGTGTCTTTGCCTGGTTTAGGAGTCAAAGTAATGCTGGCTTCATGAAAAGATTCTGGAAATTTTTCTTCTGTTTCTATTTTTTGAAATGGATTCAGGAGAACAGGTTTTATTTCTCCTGTGAATATTTAGTAGAGTTCTCCAGGGAATCCATCAGGTCCTGGATTCTTGTTTTTTGATCACTGCTTCAATTTTGTTCCTAGATATTGGTCCATCCAGGTTGTCAGTTTCTTCCTGTTTCAGTTTTGGAAGTTTATAGGCTTCCAGGAATGCATCCATTTCATCTAAGTTGCTTAACTTATTGGCATATAACTGTTGATGATAATTTCTGATGATTGTTTTTATTTCCTTTGTGTTAGTCGTGATCTCTCCCTCTTCATTCATACTTTTATTAATTTGAGTCTTCTCTCTCTTTTTATGGGTTATTTTGGCCATTGGCTTATTGATCTTACTAATTCTTTCAAAGAACCAGCTTCTAGTTTCATTGATGTGTTCTACTGTATCTCTAGTTTCTAACTCATTGAAGTCTGCTCTAACCTTAATAATTTCTCTTCTTGTGCATGGGGTTGGCTTAATTTGTTGTTGATTCTCCAGTTCTTTAAGGTGTAAATAGAGTTGGTGTATGCTGGATTTTTCAACTTTTTGAGTGAGGCTTGAATGGTTATTTATTTCCCCCTTAGTACTGCCTTTGCCATATCCTATAGGTTTTAGACCGAAGTGTCTTCATTCTCACTGGTTTCCATGAGTTGTTTAAGTTCTCTTATTTCTTGGTTAATCCAAACATTCTTAAGCAGGGTGGTCTTTAGCTTCCAAGTGTTTGAATTTCTTCCAAACCTTTTCTGGTGGTTGAGTTCCAGTTTCAAAGCATTGTGATCTGAGAATATGCATGGAATAATTGCAGTATTTTGGTTTTGGTTTTAGGTCTGCATTGTGACCCAGTATGTGGTCTATTCTTGAGAATTTTCCATGTTTGCTCAAGAAGAATGAGTATTCTGTTCCTTTAGGGTGGAAAGTTCTGTTTATGTCTATGAGGCCCTTCTGGTCCAATGTGTCATTCAAAGCTCTTGTTTCTTTGTTGATTTTCTTCTTAGATGGTCTGTCTATTACCAAGAGTGGCATGTTAAGATCCACTACAATTAATGTATTCATATCAATATGACTCTGTCTTGATTAATGGTTGTCTTATGTAGTTGGCTGCTCCTGTACTGGGGTCATAAATATCGACAATTTTTAGATCTCCTTGGTCGATAGACCCTTTAAGGATGATGTAGTGTCCTTTTGTATCTCTGATTTATCTGATATGAGAATCACTACTGCAGCTTTTTTCTGAGGCCCATTGGCATGAAAGATGGTTCTCTATTCCCTTACTTTCAGTCTGCATATATCTTTAGTTCCAAATGTGTCTCTTGTAGACAGCATATATATGGGCCCTGACGTTTTCTTGTTTTGTTTTGTTTGGTTTGGTTTATTTATTTATTTAACAGAGAGACCACAAGTAGGCAGAGAGGCAGGCAGAGAGTGAGGAGGAAGCAGGCTCCCTGCTGAGCAAGCCCAATGTGGGGCCCAATCCCAAGATGCTGGGATCATAACCTGAGCCGAAGGCAGAGGCTTCAACCCACTGAGCCACCCAGGTGCCCCATATGGTCCCTGTTGTTTTATCCAGTCTGCAACCCTGCGCCATTTTATGAGATCATTTAGGCTGTTCACACTGAGGATGATTACTGACAGAAAAGTTTTTATTGACTTCATATTGCTTGTGAAGTCCTTGTTTCTATAGATTGTCTCTCTAATTTCTGTTCTATGTCACTCTTGGGTTCTTTCTTCTTTTATAGAGCCCAGCTTGATCATCACATACTCTTTTAAACCTTGCTGGTCTTGAAGCTCTTTATCTCTCCATCCATTTTGAATGTCAGCCTTGCAGGATAAAATATTCTTGGCTGCATGTTCTTCTCATTTAGTGCTCTGAATATGTCTTTCTATCCCTTTCTGACTTGCCAGGTTTCTGTAGACAGTTCTGATGTTTTTCTGATGGACCTTCCTCTATACATAAGTAATCTCTTCCACTTAGCTTCCTTTACAACCTCCTGTCTGAAATTATGATTCATGAATTTCACCATTAAGTGTCCAAAGGCCTTTCTGAACTCATTGATCTTGGGGGGGTGTTATCCTTTATGCCTCGAGGACACATATACTTGTTCCATTCACCACGGGCAATTTTCATCCAGCAATTAGTCAACTATATATTCTAATCTTCTCTCTTTCTCCACCTCCTCAGAGATCCCAATAACTCTGATCTTGTAACATTTCATAGTGTCATTTATTTCCCTAATTCTGTTTTCATGGTTTGTAAGCTGTTTGTTCCAGGCCTCCTCCTGATCATTCTTTTCTATTAGTTTATCTTCTAGATCACTAATTCGATCTTCTGCCTTTGTTTACCCTAGCTGTTAGAGTATTTATATTACATTGGATCTCACTGATAGCATTTTTTTAGTACTGCCAGGTCAGCCCTCACTTCTGCCCTTAAAGATTCTATGTTGTCACTAATGGTCTTCTCCAACCTAGCCAATGCCTGAATAATTGTTACCCTAAATTCCCTTTATGACACACTGTTTATGTCCCTATCCAATAGTTCTGATGGAGAGGACACAGTCTTGGAATTTTTCCTCTGTTGGGTGCTCCTCCTCCTAGTCATTTTGATGAAAGGTGGTTGAGGGGGATGTATTGATGAATATATCAACCACGATCCAGGCAAGGTGCACCCTGGAAAGTTTTGGAGCAATCACAAATCACCTCCAGAAAGAAAGAAAAAAGAAAAAAAGAGAGAGAAAAAGAGAAATAAAAAAAAAAGAAAACCCAGCCAAAATGAGACCCAAAAGTAAGATTTATAAGGTACTTAAACAAAGAAACAAACCAAAAGACTGACAAAAGTAAAGGATAAGAAAAACAAAACAAAACAAAACAAAAACCTATCCAAAATGAACCCCAGGAATAAATTTTGTATAGTACAAATATAAATACACAGAAACACTGACAGAAGAATAAGATGGGAGGTGGCTATAAACCCTCGATGTGCGTGAGGCAGGTTATTTTGATTCTCCCTGAGTGTATCTTGATATCTTTGTTAAAGGAATCAACTTTGCAGAGATAAAGGGAGATAAAACTGGTTTATATTTGGGGTAGTATTGATTAGGGAAAGAGAATTATGGTGAAGCTTATATCTATATGTGTGTTTAAAAATAGAATAAAGAAAAAAACAGGTATATGTATGAAAAAAAGTTCAAGTTAAAAGTTTATTATGGAATATGTTGTATTTAACCTTTAGTTGTCATGTTAAGTAGGTTAAAAAAATTAAAATGAACAGGAATAGAGAGAACAAAATAAAAATAAAAGTTGTATCTATGAAATATACAAGTTTGGGGGCAGTACTGGGAGCTTAATATATTGTTTTCCCCTGATATTGGGGTTTTATAGTTTTATGGGGACCCTGTGGTGGTTGTCCTCTTGTTCTTCTGGCTTGTCTTTGGTGGGAGGGGACTGCCACATTGTTTTTCAGTCACTGTTGGTTGGGGTGAGTGGAAACTGTGGAAACTGTTTTTTCAGGTTTCTTTTCCCTGGGTGTTTTTGTGCTTTGGTGGCTTTTTTGTGCTTTTTCAGAGGGTCAATGAAAAGTAAACTGTCTGCACGTAGACCTCCACCTCACAGAGAAGCCTCAGTCTGCTCCCCTCTGGATAGTCCAGAACACACAGACTCCCCTTCTGCAAACTCTGCGGAACACTGCAACCTCCCACAGGAGGTGCACACCCCAGCCACTATCTCAGTGGTCACCTGAAGCCCCCACTTGTCTCTGCACTCCAACACCACTAAAACTTTGACCAATAATGTCCAGACGAGCCTGCACTCAGTGGCTGTCATTGCCAGGCCTGGGGTCTGGAGCCCACGTCCATGCCAGGTATGCTCACAACCAGCGGTAGCAGTGCAGGTCGCAAAGGCTGCCAGCTGAGTAACCCTGACTGGAGTCCTCATGGGGTTCTCTCAGGCACCAGCGGGGTGCACTCAGACCTTGCAGCTGTGCAGATTGCAGAAGGCTAAAGGCCCAGAAACCATTGGCTGGCACCCAGACCAGGCTCTCTCTCAAGTGCAGATGGGACTGCACTCAGCCCCAGTGGTGGTACAAGGAGGGGAAAGCCACCTACTCAGGGACCGTGGACTGGAGATCCTGCTGGGCTCTTTCTGGCACAGGTGGTCACTGGTGGTGACCATCATGGAACTATGGGCTTAGGCCTGTGCCTATAACTACCCAATTCCACCAGTTGCCCTAAGATCTTTTGCTCTTTTCGAGTGGCTTAAATCAGACTCCAAGTTAATGCTGGTCCCCAATCACAGGGCACTATCATATGGGGGTATTATTTTCCAAATGGTCTCTTCTATTGGCTCCCTCCCCCTTCTGTTTTTCCTCCAATATCAGTCCCAATGTTCCCATTCTTCTTTACCTCTCCACTGATGATCTGCTCCCACAGAGATCCAGAAGTGTATAATCTTACATCTTAGGCTGATTTCATGGGTGTTCAGACTGTTCTGACAGTTATTTAGCTCACTTCAGGAGACTGGTTGAAACAGGGTCTCCTACTTCTCCACCATCTTCTAGTATTGTTTATTTTTATGTTCATTGCTAACACTTTAAAAATCTGTAATTTGATTTTTTTTTCCAGTTTGGAAAAAAAATGAAAAAAAAATCAGCCTTCCCTCTTACATATTTCTTATATCATATTCATTCTTTATGTGAATTCAATTACTCATATGCTAGAAATTTTCATTATACCCTATATGTCACCTATGTTCCTTTGATTTTTTTCTCATTGTTTTATTATCTTCATATTTCAGTTCATAAGTTGTCTTATCTATCTTGCACTATATTAATTCCCTCTTTAATTCTATAGTTCTAATTTGATTCTTTCTTTTTTAAAAATTTCTATGTGTTTTGGCAGTTCTTATTCAATTATTGCAAGCATATCTTCGTATTCTTGAGCCAAGTTATATAATAAGATTTAACATATCGATTACAGTATCTGGGTCACTCAGAATTATAATTCTTATGTGGTCTTTTTTTCCCCTCAATTATGTTTCACATTTTCTCCATTTTTGTTAATCTTTATTAATGTTTGGACTGCATGTTGAATATGGTGAGTGATACTTTCTCCAAAGAGTATTTTTTTTTCTTATTTTTTTGTAGTCATTTACCCTGACTAAACTCAGTTCAAATTATACCTCCTTCACAGTACAGAAGAAAAAAATCTGATTTGTTTCTCTGGCCTTAACTGGCTTCTTGGAGTTTAATTGTCACATACATACTGTAGGGATCAATTAGAGATTTATACTCAATTTAAATGCAGAATTTGGTGATGACTAGGAGATTAAAGCAGAGTTTTTACCACAAATTTGCTATTTATCTGTTCTGTCTAGAATATCCATCTTTTTTCCCTCCAACTGTCACCATATATTCTGTTGTAGTTTCTCAAGCCAGTGCATATGGTGTCTATCCAAGATTTTGTACCCCACACAGTACTGATTGTTGTCAATTTTCAGACAAGACACTTTAGAAACATATAAATACAGCAATGCTTTTCCTTTTTTTCAAATATCCAACACTTCAAATCCGCTTTCCTTTGATCCATCTCATGTTACCTCTGTTTCCCTCTTCAGTTGAATTCATTCCATTTGACGGTTACAATAATTACTTAAATTAAGAATAAATCACTAAATGGAAAAATAATACCTAATTTTTCCATTTTTAATGTTCATGTAGGATCAGCTTATTTTAAGTATTTTCACACAATTTTTAAAATCATATATTGTTTGGAGCAGTTACTACAAATATTATCATTTCTTCCTTTAGTATATACTTTTATTAAATTGTAGACTGAGGTTTGTATTTATAGTATTATTTTTCTTTGTACCATCTGTTTTGCCTTTTTTCCCCCTATTCCCAATACTCTGTTCTTGCTGTCTTCTAATTATAATTTGTAATTTTGATATACAGAAGTTGAAATTCTAATGCAGTTTTACAAATCTACTTTCAAAATCTAGGGGACTTTAAAATTCATATTTCAGGATATCTGCACTTACTCATATTTCTATTAAAAGATCTTCCATTCTGGAGAGCTTACTAGTTATTATGAACACAGGGATGGATAGGAATTTAATATTAATCCTTAAGGATCAGAGGGCATGCAATTAAACCATTACAACATAATCATTGTAATGCACTATTGTCCTACACTATCCAGAATTGATAGGTAACAAGTTCTAGCATCCCACTCAAATTTTATCTTACAGAAAATATTCTGCTGTATTTAACTGTAAATTCAACAATAAATTCCTCAAGATAGCTTTTATTATTTATCACAGATATTTTCTTTCTCTTTCTAAAAGAATCCCTGAGGAGATCTCTCATTTATTACCTTTTTGCAAGGATTTTGCACATCTCGCAACATGTAACATGCTTTTAACCCAATTCTGTTTTTATACTACAAAATCACCTTGTGCTGTTCTCACCTAATGCTGAAATGATTGAAATGTTGGCAGTTCATTTATTATGATTATAACACTTTGAAAGAAAGGATTTATAAAAGATGTTAGAAGCTCTAGAATACTAACAACTCAAATCTCCCTCTGCTTCTAACTGAGCTAATATGTACACGTTTCTGCAAGGTCAACTGCAAAAGAGTATATCTACTTATTGAGAAAGGCATTGAAAGTTGTCTCAAAGTCTGCAAAAAACACAGCAACAATACCCAAAGGCCACTAATTCAAATAGAAACAATTGTCAACTAGTTCTAATGAGTTAATTCATCATTTTGTTCACTAAAAAGAGCAAGGACCCTTTCTTAGATGTATTTGTTCTCTCAGTTCCTAAGTTTTACTTTCAAAGCAAGAATTAGGAAATATCTATTGCCCTAAAATGATAGCCTATTATTTGTCAAACTGTTTGGTAGGTGAGAGTTATAAGTAAATTATAATTATTCTTACTCACAAGGAATTCATAAAGTTGAGAGACAAATAAGCCAAACATTAATTGTGAATATATAATTGTAATAATCACTTTAATGTGATTGTGATCTGATACACAGGGTACTATGGGAAGCAGCGAGGGACCAACCTTGGCCTTTTAAAAAATAGTTCCAAAAATTGAGTTATTAATGAAAAATAGGAAATTTATAACTAAACTAAGGAAGAAGTCCCTGATAGCAGCCCAAATCAGTATGTAAGTAGCATGGAAGCAACAGAGAGCTGGAGAATTTCAGCAGTTCTTTATTTTGAGAAGCCAGCTGGTATCAGGTCAAAATGATTTATGAATTTATTCTTTAGGTGATATGGGATGATATAGTATACTTGAGCTAGGAAAAAAAAAAAAAAACATTCTGGAGGTGTGGTGAACTTTTCTGTTTCCTTCTCAGCACTCAGTTCACCACGCCATTACCTCCATGTGGTGGAACTCTTATTGTTGATTCATACGCGTGTGTGCGTCTATGTGTGTATTCCACCCCTCCTACATTTTTATACTTAGTATTTTGGTTCACAGAGGTTAATCTCATTCTATATTTGGGGTGAGCATCAATTGTCCTAAAGCCCAGGGCTTCCCAAATGTTCTTTTTTAATCATTACACACATTCATAAGATGTCTGGTAGAATTTCAAGATACATCAGGGTAAATGGCTGAAGTCGCTTTCAGCAGGAAGAACCAGATGAAGCTCTGTTGACTATGCTCAGCTCTGTGCCTTAGAGGATAGAAAGGTGACAACATCTCAGCACATCTGTTATGTAGTCACAGTACTTCACTGGGGGAATGACTCTTCTAAACAGTTTATATTAATTATATCTTTTTGAGTTATGAGCTCATGACAGAAGTCCATTCACACAAGCTTCATCTTGCTGTTCTCTCAGAAGTAGATACATGGCCCATGTTTGACAATGTTAAATGGAAGGGATGAATTGGAGAAGAGATTGATGTTCTTTTTTTGCTTCAAGGGACTCTATAGCTCTTGTTGATATTCACAGCCATCTCAAAATCATGAAAAGCAAAAAATACAGGAAGAAACTGATACACAAAGTACAGAATGGGGAAGGTTTTGAGCAGATTGCAAAGCAGCTGTATTAGACATCATGGAGCCTAACTCCATTTAGTACCAAATAAGCATACTGAAGTGTTCAAGTTCAAAAGCATAAGAAGTGAACCACCAAGAAATTATCCATATTTTGCTTCCTAAATTCCATTTTTGTGGGGAGGGTCAGAGGGAGAAAGAGAAACTTTAGGAGGTTTCATGCCCAGTGCAGAGCCTGATGCAGGGCTGGATCTCATGACCCTGAGATCATGACCTGACCTGAAATCAAGAGTTGGATGCTTAACTGACTGAGCCACCCAGGCATCAACCACCTCTCCCCAAATTCTAATAAAAAAGATATACTAAATTTCAAGTTTTGACATCAAATGTAATGGAAAAGAGGTTGCCTTTTCTCCACATGCTCACCAACACTTGTTATTTCTTGTCTTTTTTATACTACTTTCCCTGACTTGTGTGAGATGATACCTCATTGTGGTTTCAATTTGTATTTTCCTGATGATGAGTAATGTTGAGTGTCTTCATGCATGCTTTGGCCATCTGTATGTCTTTGGAAAAATGGCTATTCTGGTCCTCTGCACATTTTTTAATTTGATTGTTTACTTTTTGGTATTAAGTTATATTAATTTCTTACATATTTTGGATAGTAACCTTTTATCAGGTATAGCACTCACAAATATCTTTTACCATTTGTTAGATTGTCTTTTTGTTTAGTTGATGGTTTCCTTTGCTGTGCAAAATTTTTTTTTTTGGTGTACTTTTCACGAAATTGAAAATAGAAATACCATATAATCCAGTAATTCCACTACTAGGTGTTTATACACACACACACACACACACACACAATGACAACACTAACATAAAAAGATATATGTATATCTATTTTTATTACAGCACTATCTACAATAGCCAAGATATAAAAACAATCCAAATTCCATTAATAGATGAATGGATAAAGATGGGGATATATATACATACATATGATGTCCATTATATATAATGGACATAAAAATTTTTATGTTCATTATTTTTCATGTCCATTATATATATAATGGACATTATATATTTCCATTATATATATAATTTTTCATGTCCATTATATATATAATATAATATATAATAATATATAATGGACATTAAAAATCATGATAGAGGCAGGGCACCTAGGTGGCTCAGTTGGTTAAGCACTCAACTCTTGATTTTAGCTCAAGTCATGATCTCAGAGTTGTGAGATTGAGCCCCACATTGGACTCCATGCTGGGTATAGAGCCTGATTAAAATTCTCTCTCCCTCTCTCTTTCTTTAAAAGAAAGAAAGAAAAGAACAGAAAGAAAGTATGGTAGAGGCAGACAAGTTTGCAAATGGAATTCAGGAATACCATATATTTAGAAGGAGTCCAAAGAAAATAAGTATGGGTAAGGGAAAAATTCAGGGGCACTTAACTAAATCAACTGTTAGAACAACGATAGATCAAAGGTACAGATGTGCCTATGGGAAAACCAGCAGTGATGAAGCAAGGAAAATAGAATGTGAATAAGTTATTGTGTAGTCTAGTGTGAAGGGAAGTAGGGCTATTTTTTTTAAAGATTTTATTTATTTATTTGACAGACAGAGATCACAAGTAGGCAGAGTGGTAGGCAGAGAGAGGGGGAAGCAGGCTCCCCGCTGAGCAGAGAGCCCGATGCGGGACTCGATCCCAGGACCCTGAGATCATGACCTGAGCCAAAGGCAGAGGCTTAACCCACTGAGCCACCCAGGCACCCTGGGCTATTTTTTCAAGACAGGAAAAATACAAGCAGTTTTGTAAACAGCAAGAAAAGAATAAATAGATATGGAGAAAGTGAAGATGCGGAAGAAAAGAGGGACAAGCTATGTCTATTGGAAAGAAGGATATTAATTTTAAGTATGGAAAACCAAAACAAAAAAGCCCTGATTAGGTGAAAGCATAGACAAATAGAGTAATAATAGATACATTGATCAATGGATTAGAATAAAAAGACCAGAAATAAATTCACATAAATATAGTTAGCTAGTTTTTGGCAAAGGGGAAAAACACAGTGTAATGGAGCAAACACAGTAGTTTCAACAAATGATATTGGAACAATGGGAAATCTGCACTAAAAAAAGAAAAGAAAAAAAGAAAGAAAAATCTAGACCCAGATCTTACACTCTTCACAAAATGGATCTTACACTATAATTCAAAATGGGTCATAGACCTAAATGAAACACTAAAAATATAAAATTCCTGGACATTAGCAGAGGAGGAAATCTAGGTGACCTTGGATATGGCTTTTTAGATATGAAATCAAGAACAAAATCCTGTGGGCAGCTCATTCCCAAGAGAGGAATGAAGAGTGAGGGCCATGAATACACATGCTAAAGAAAAAAATTCACATGCAGGGCTTCATTAAAATTAAAAACTTGGACTCCATGAAACACAGTATCAAGACAGGCCACAGGCTATGGTAAAATATTTGCAAAAAATATATGATAAGCGATGGTACCCAAAATATACAAAGAACTTTTAAGACTCAACAGTAAGAAAACAGAGAACCCACTTGAGTAATGGGCCATTCTGGTGAGGATTTAGGGGTTTGTATGACCAATAGATTGGGATGTAAGTAACACTTAAAGGTTTCTGAGACTGGGTCATAACATGACTCGCAGCTTTGCTTACATATTGGATCCTGGTCTGGGAAGGATGCCTCTTAGAATGCAGTCACTGTGACAGGAGAAACCAAAGCTGGGAAACAGGCAAACAAGTTAAGTGTCAATACTGAACACTCAACAGCCTCCAGAGGCTCATACCCCGTCTGACCCCTGACTAACTAAGAGATCCAAGAGAGAGCCTATGCAGCTGAGTATACTCAACCAAAAAACTGTGAGAGCTAAAAATATAAAAATTTCTAGGCACTGAATTTTGGAGTGTTTTGATATACAAACAATTAGAACATATGAAAATATATTTTACATTCACTAATATCCATTTAAATTCATATTTCTTTCTGGTACCTGTATAAATAAAACATATAGTAGTGTTAGAAATACTTTTGATCTGAGGGCGCCTGGGTGGCTTGGTGGCTTAAGCCACTGCCTTCGGCTCAGGTCATGATCCCAGGGTCCTGGGATCCAGCCTCACATCCCACTCTCTGCTCAGCAGGGAGCCTGCTTCCTCCTCTCTCTCTGCCTGCCTCTCTGTCTGCTTGTGATCTCTCTCTGTCAAATAAATAAATAAAATCTTTAAAAAAAAAAAAGAAAGAAATACTTTTGATCTGTCACCAAGACAAAACACATGTAATTTTATATCATATACAGAATAGACTTTAAAACGCTTTTCACAGATATCATCATTTTGAGATTATAATATTATTAGGCATGTAATAGATCTTGCTTTATTAGTGTGTTAGTAACAACACGTGAAATTACACATTTATTTTTAGGAACCCTTTTCAATATAATCAGTTTTCTTTGAATTCCATAAATTTAATTGGAGGCATTTAAAAACATTATTCTGGGAAAAGGTTCTTAGGCTTCAAAAGTCCTCAAAGAAGCTCATAATACAAACATTGTTAAAACATGTGCTTTAAAATAAGTATCTTTTTTCAAAAATCTTAGCACTTCTATTACAAATGTCTCTTCATTTAGATTGAACAATATGGTTAAGATATGGGAGGAAAATATATTTAGGTACATTGTTAAATTGAAAATGTGGAGTCTGTGAGTACTTGTGTATGTGCATGTGTGTAATGCATCTGTATCAGTTTATCTCCTGTAGATGCTACCAAATTTTACAATTGCGTGTACATCAGGTATACCAAAAGGTATCTCTTTTATTCAACTAGTAGCATGAGTAACCAATATGCTAAACTGTTAATTTGTATACAAATTTTTAAACAAAGTTTATATTGAGAAAACATAAGAAACAACGGAAAATTAGGGTTTTTTTTTTTTTTAAGATTTTATGTATTTATTTGCAGAGATCACAAGGAGGCAGACAGGCAGTCAGAGAGTGGGAGAAGCAGGCTCCCCGCTGAGCAGGGAGCCCAATGCGGGACTCAACCCCCGGATCCTGAGCTGAAGGCAGAGGCTTAACCCTCTGAGCTACCCAGGTGCCCCGGAAAATTAGTTTTTTAACCACCAGTGAGGTCATCTACTCAACTTAAATGAGTAATAGAATACATATTTCTTAAAGTAACATTCTTTCCAACAACAAATTTTTTGTAGTGCAATGAACTGTAAAATAATCTATAGTGAGAATAGACCAGTAAGCCGCCATTACAAATAACCCTAGGACTCAGTAAACAACAAAAGCATATTTGTTGCTTATATGTAGACAGTTGCAATTCCAGGGTAGCCCGCTCCCATAGGAGCATACCATTTCATTTTCTTTTAATGCTGGCTTCCACTGTGGCTGCAACAGGAAAAAAGTGCTGGACATGCCCACAACAGAATCAAATGCTGGCATCCAAGGTGACACATGTCATATCATCTCACTTTAACAGAAGTATAATCATGCAAATGTCCCATGTGCCCAGAAGGGGGAGAACTGGAACTCTTCCTGAGGAGTGTTAGTATCTAACATAAACATGTTTACAAATGCTTAAAGTAGACAAATATTTAAAAATAAGGCAAATATCCAGTAGTGCAATGTAAAAAGAAGGGCCATCTGTACCCCAATGTTTACAGCAGCAATGGCCACGGTCACCAAACTGTGGAAAGAACCAAGATGCCCTTCAACGGATGAATGGATAAGGAAGATGTGGTCCATATACACTATGGAGTATGATGCCTCCATCGGAAAGGATGAATACCCAACTTTTGTAGCAACATGGACGGGACTGGAGGAGATTATGCTGAGTGAAATAAGTCAAGCAGAGAGAGTCAATTATCATATGTTTTCACTTATCTGTGGAGCATAACAAATAGCATGGAGGACATGCGGTGTTAGAGAGGAGGAGTTGGGGGAAACTGGAAGGAGAGGTGAACCATGAGAGACTATAGACTCCAAAAACAATCTGAGGGTTTTAAAGCGGCGGGGGGTGAAAGGTTGGGGGAACCAGGTGGTGGGTATTGGGGAGGGCACGGATTGCATGGAGCACTGGGTGTGGTGCATAAACAATGAATTCTGTTACGCTGAAAATAAATTAATTGAAAAAAATGGGCTCTGAAGTGGAAAAAAAAAAAAAGTTGACAAAAATATCCTCCTACCTTTGTATGGATTACCAGAAAGACAAAATAGATTTGTAACTTATGGTACAAGATGGAGCCTAGTAAATGTCACTCTCATGAGACAGTTACCTAAATGTGATTAGTCATTTAACAAGGCAATGTATTTTAGCTCACAGGCTTGTCAATAGTCTGTGTTCTTCATCTTTCTTATCCTGGAAAGAGAGACAACTTACTATGTCGCATTTGAATAAAAATAGTATTTTTACGTCCAATGCATATGTGCAATGTTCTTGATTTATATAAAAATCGTGACTTTTCACAAAGGTTGAAAGACAAGAGACTTACATATTATTAATAATATTTCTTTCCAAAAAGGGAGGCTTAAGCTTTCTGATTGAATTATCTACCTATCATTCTCAGCACACCACACCACTCCCAAACGTACACACACCGCCGACAAAACGAAAGGAAGGCAAAGACAAAAGAGTAGATAGTCAGAAGCATATAAGGGAGACGGGAAAAAAAGGAAAAAAAAGACATTATCAGTAAAGAGTGCAAATGAGTTCAAGTTCAAAAGGATAGGGTTTCTAAACTAAAAGCACTTTTAAAATAGCAACTTAAAAGGGGTGGGGGGAGGCCCACCTTACCAGGTCTTCACCACTCTGTTTATAATGGGAAAAGAGCAACTTTCACATGTGTTTATTATTTTCATAAATATATGTATCCAGAGAGAACAAAATCAGAGATAAATGTGTTATTCCTAAGTGGTCTAGGTTTGTGGAACAAGGTCAAGTTTTCATTATTTTGGGGACCAGACGCAGACTGAATGACCTCATTATTATTGGTTTATCTTGGTGTGAAAATGTTTATTTTTTCTGACTGTGAAAGTGCCTAACATAATGAAAACAGAGCAAAGTGTCAGCTTCTGCTTCTAAAGCAAGTGTTGTGAATGTATGTAATAGAAGAATCTCTGTATACAGAATAAGTATACAGAGATTTATCACAGTGATTAAGAGTGAGAGTGAGATCATTAGAGCGAGACTACCTGAGTTGATATCCTATCTTAACCTTGCTACTTCCACAGCATGTGACCTCTGAACCTGTTAGGTAATCTACATGTGCCTCAGTTTCCCCATCAGTAACATGGAGATAATAACTGTACTCAACTCATTAAAATTTGGGGGAATTAAATGGTTCAACTTATATAGAGCATTAAGTTACTCTAAACACACAGGCAATATTCACATCAAATAAATGTTTCCTATTTATTTTTGACCATTATTTTCATCATGATCGCCTTCCTTACCATGAGCCTCTCCCTTTTAAGGTCTTGATATGGTTTACCTCTGACAGCCCTTCCTTCCACATAGACCATCTGGTGTCCAGTCATTCATCACAGCTTGACACACATGGAACTTGTTCTGTATCTACACCGTAGCATCTAGGTTATTTCAATGTTCGTTGTTTGCAGCATTTTAAAACATTTGGTAAGATTTCAGTCTTTTGGAGGTTGCTTTATCATATGTCATTGAGGCCAGAAAGTGGCTCTTTTCCCCATTACTTTGTATCTATTTTTTGGTTGACAAAACTGTATATTCTAACTTTATGCCTTATACACAGAAAATTCAGTAGTGTGTGTATATTTGTGCACACAAATCATATGATAACATATATATATATATATATATATATATATAAGTGCTGGAAAGAAACTTTGACACATATCATGTTTATTAAGTGTTTGTGGGCAAAATATTTTTAAGTACTTTAAGCATATGATCTTGTTTGATTTATTTGCTTTTGTAATCACTCAGTGAAGTAGATATCATAAAGAACCCTATTTATAGAGGAGACACTGTACCTTAGCCACCATTACATAATAACATGTTATTCCAGGATAACTGACTTCATGGTCTGGGTCTTTAACCATTATGCTACCGTACTTACAGCTTTATAATGTTTGCTCCGTACAGTAGGATCTCCATTCTCCTCTCTGTTGTCTGTGGAGTGCTACGATACCACCTACTATATTGTACTGCTCAATGTTTAAGTTAGTCTATTAGATTAATTTTCACTATTTTTATTAAGTTGCCCAAACACCACTATTTACTTCTTGTCTTGATCTCTGTGTTTGAGAGTGGACTGTATTAATATCTTTCTTGTGGTTGTGGATCTGTGGTATTTTTTCCCACAATTTTAGCATAGATGACTTGATTTTGTTATTTAAGTATGTGTACTAGGTTGTGTTGGCATCATTATAGTTTTTATTGTTGATTTGTCTTTTCATCATCATTAAAGGGGTAGATTTTTTCCCTTATGCAATGTTGTCTGATTTTACTAATCCTCAGTTGCTGCTGTTGTCCTCGCCATGTCCCGCAGGGGGCACTGCCTGTCCTGGAAGACAGGGTCTCATTGGGGAGTTGTCTTGCTCCCTGACACTCAGGAGAGTGTCAGCATGTGGAAACCCCATCCTGCGTTTGAGAGCAGTCCTCTGCAGGAGGCTTGCTGCTTTTAGCGTCTGCAGCTTGGAGTTCCCTCCACCCCGCCTGCTGAGCTGAGCTCCTCTGGGACTGTGGTTTCTCCCCGGGGCTCTGGATGTCATCTTCAGGGTTGTTGTATTCTACCCTGCCTACTTTCAGCTTTGCTGGAATTTCACAGTGTCTGGCCACTTGAGAATTCTCCTGGCTTGGGGGCAGTCATTTCGGCTAACCTTACTTTGGTGCAGTTTGTGTTTGGCACAGAGTAGTGTCCGTGAGCCTTGTGTTATGGATTCTTCGTGAAGCCTGGGACTTACCATGGACTTGAAAAGGGACCTGCTCCTCCACCTCTGGACAACATTGTTTTTTATTACCTAAATATAAAACACAAGATTTCAGTTCTTTTTTACTAAGTCATGTTCATTTTGAGACCAAAAGAGGTGTTGGTCATCATTCTGTTATTTAATGTCATGATATTTCTACAAAGTATATGTTGAATTCAAAGTATTTTAGTAAGTAGCACTTTTTCTATTAAAATCAGACATGAAATATCAGACATGAAAAACAGACTTCCACCATCTGACTATGGAAAGAACTAAGACCTAGCTAAGGAAATCATCACAATGTGTGGGAAGAGCTCCATATCTTAAAATAAGTCTTTTGCCTTCTGCTGTCACATAAATGAGCTTACATAGTAAATAGTGATTGACATTCACCTATGTGGACATATAAGACAGAGTCTGTATATTAATATGACTTTTATTTTGGTATTTGATATCTAAAATTTTATGTTCTTCTTCAACTGGATAAATCAGGGGTATTTTACCTATTAATGTAGTTAAGAGGACTATTTATTTTGGTTCTTAATGGGTATGATATATTACACTCTGTATTTTAAAAAACAGAATTAAAATCATGATTTCCCTTTTTTTTCCTTAATAACAAAGTTTCCAAGAGTAGCCTTCTAAGTTGATAACTTTTTTTAAATGAATTTTAGTCAGCCATCACTAACTCAGTTTTTTCACTAATATTAACTTGCTTCTTTTGAATTTGTGATTAGTAGGTAATTCAAGTAAGCATTTAAGGATCCTGTCTCCTGGGCCCAAGGGATCACAATTACTTGATAGTAGTATATTTTAGCACATACTTTATCAAGGAGATTTGCCATGGTACTAAGTAGAACATTCTAATGTCAAATATGTTAACCAAATGCAATCTCTCAACCAGTTTATTGCCTTGGCTTAAGGCTACCCCTGAGTTCCCCTGCCAAGGATGAATTTAGCATGATTTATGTTGTGGCAATATTTAACTTTAGTTGCTTGTATGTCTGACTTCTTTCTTGGAGATTTACTGAACAAGTTTTCTGTCTTTCTTCCTTCTTCTATCGAAGACTATCAGAACTTCATTTACATTTCATACTTCAATTAAATACATGTATCTTGGGTTATGAAGTATTGTCAGATGACAGAATTGAAATAGGAATACAAATTTTATGATCTATTGAAGTATTGGGTACTCCATTTCATCCTCTTATAGGTGCTTGTGTAGTATGTGTTTGCATATATGTGTGTACTTGTATAAACTATGCACAACTATACATACAAACTCTGTTTTATTGAAGGATGATTAACATGCAATGTTATATTAGTTTCAGGCATACAACACATTGATTAGACAATTCTATTCAGAACGTAAAATTTACCACAAAAAGTGTATCATTTGTCACCATACAATATTATTGACTATATTTCCTATGCTACACTTTCCACTCTGTGACATATTTAATAACTGGAAATTTGTACATCTTCATGCCTTTCATGTATTTTTTCCATCTCTCACCCCCCTTTTCTCTGGCAACCACCAGTTCTCTGTATTTAAGAGTGGTGGTTTTTTTTGTTTTTTTTTGTTTTTTTTGGTTTTGTTTTGTTTTTTGCTTGTTTATCAAGGGCCCCTGGGTGGCTCAGTGGGTTAAGCCTCTGCCTTCAGCTCAAATCATGACTCAGGTCATTTTTCGATTCCGCATGTAAGTGAATCATACAGTATTTGTCTTGTTCTGCCTGACTTGTTCTACTTAGCATACTTCCCTGTAGGTCCACTTATGTAGCTATATATGGCAAGGTTCTACTCTTTCGTGTGGCTTAATATTATTCCATGTATATGTGTGTACACAAATATGCACATCACCTTTACCCATTCTTCTATCGACTGGCACAGGTTGCTTTCACATACTGACTATTGTAAATAATGCTGTGATAAACATAACGGTGCATATATTTTTTGAACGAGTGGCTTTCGTTTTATTTGGGCATGTCGGTAGTGAAATTACTAGACTCTATTTCTATTTTCAATTTTTGGAGAAACCTCCATGTAGTTTTCCATAGTGGTCGCGCCAGTTCACACTCGCACCAGCAGTGCACAAGTGTTCCCTTTTTTCCAGGTCCTTGCTAACACTTGTTGTTTCTTGTCTTTACGATACTGGCCATTTTGACTGGTATGAGGTCTCATTAGTGTATGGATTTGCATTTCCCTGATGACTGGTGATGTTGAGCATCTCTTCATGTGCCTGTTGGCTAACTATATGTCATCTTCGGAAAAATGTCTATTCAGTTTCTCTGCCCATATTTTGATCAGATTTTTTTCCCCCTTGGGTGTTGAGTTGTAGAAATTCTTTATATATTTTGGATATGGACCCCTTATCAAATATATCATTTCCATCTATCTTCTCCCATTCAGTAGGTTGTCTTTTTACTTTGTTAATGGTTTTGTTTGCTGTGCAAAAGCTCTTTATTTTGATACAGTCCCAATAGTTATTTTTTTGCTTTTCTTGACTGAGAAGACACATATGTTGCTAAAGGTGCTGTCAAAGAGATTACTGCCTATGATTTCTTCTTGTATTTTTATGGTTTTAATTTTCATATTTAAGTTTTTAAACAATTTTTTTAGTTTATTTTTGTGTATGGCATAAGAAAGTGGTCCAGTTTCATTCTTTTGCATGTAGCTGTTCAATTTTCTCAACACCATTTATGGAAAAAACTGTTACTTCCCCCACTGTATACTCTTGCATCCTTTATCATAGACCATTTGAGCATATAGGTATGGGTTTATTTCTTGGCTTTCTATCCTATTCCATTGATCTAGTGTTTGTTTTTGTTCAAGTACCACACTGTTTTAATTGTTACAGCTTTGTAGTGTATCTTAAAATCTGGGGTTGTGATGCCTCCAATTTTCTTCTTTTTCAAGATTGATTTTATTATTAGGATCTTCTGTGGTTCCATACAAATTTTAAAATTATTTGTTCTAGTTCTGTGAGAAACTGTCTTGATATTTTGAAAGATATTGCATTGGCTCTTTAGATTACTAGTGGGGACATTTTAACATTATTATTCCTTCTTATTCTATGAGCATGATATATCTTTACATTTGTTTGTGGTTTTTTTTTTTATTTGTTTGTCTGTTTGTTTTTATCAATGTCTTACAGTTTTCAAAGTAGTTCTTCCTCCTTGGTTAAGTTTATTCCTAGTTCAGCCCCACTAATTCTAAAAATTTTCGAAGTTAAGACCTCCTGATTTTCAAAGCCAGATGTTTTGGGGACTCCTCTTCCAGTGTGGGGCTCATGGTGCTTGGTGAGTTTGATCCTCACTTCTCTGCATGTGTAGCATCCTTCCTGTTTGTAATTAGTCTCACCAAGGGTTTGGTTCCCAACCATGTCTCTGACACTCCTACTCTTTTCAGTGTGAACTCCTTTATATGATTAATTGTAAAAAGTCTTCTGGTAGTCTTCATATCATTCAGAGTTAATTGCATATATGTAGCTATTATCTTCATGTGTTAGTGGGGCAAGGTGAGTTTAGGATCCTTCTACTCCACCATCTCCCTAAACTCTTGTATACACAAACTTTTGATGCTTTATTTAAAAAAAAATGAAATGTATTACTAATATTTTTATTGAAGGATAGATTTAACTCTGCTATTGCAGTTATTTTGACTTTGTAAACCTAAATATCATTGTTGCTTGAGTCTTGGTATTTCTTCTAAAAACCACTGTGATAGTAAAATTCCATTTTAAAATCAGCTTTCTTAACATATTAACTGATAAAATTTTTATTTTTCTTCTTTTAAAGATCTATTTATTTATTTGACAGAGAGAGAGAGAGAGAGAGAGAGAGATCACAAGCTGGTGGCAGGGGGGAAGCAAGCTCCCCCTGAGCAGAGACCCCAATGCGGGGCTCTATCCCAGGACCCTGAGATCATGACCTGAGTTGAAGGCAGAGGCTTAACCCACTGAGCCACCCAGGGGCCCTAATAACATTTTTCTTAAAACAAATATTTTTAGAGATTACTCCTGACATGCAGTTTATTCTGATTTGTTTTATTTAACATACCATAGAAGGGTTGATGTAAATAATGTGTCCCTTACTTTAGGTAGCTATAGCCTTAGACAATTAGTATCCATTATTTTTAAATCCACTGATCAAACATAATTAAAATATTTTCAGTTTGTAAAGAATAAAATTTAATGAGGGCTGATATGAAAGTAGTATTAATATTTAATCTAAAGTTTTCTAAGAGCTCAACATTAAATTAATTGAGTCCACTAGAATATAAAATATATTCTGTATTCTAAACAGGGCACCAAGTAACATTTCTTAATCTAAATGTTATTAAAATATCCTCCATAATTTCTAACTTTCATAATTTTATTTAAATTTATAGTTTTAAACTTTATACCTAAAACAAATATAAACTAAAAAAATTATAGAAGAAAGACAGAATGGTCTAGTAGACATAATTTTTTATACTTTCAACATTTTATCCTTTATTATGCTAATAAAAATAGTTTTCCTTTAGGGAAGTGGAAAAAAAGTAGTGATACCTGGGGAGGCCCCCACCTCCAAACATGTAGCACTTCCTTCCACTCTGTAGGTTTGGAAACACCACTGAGATTGCTCAATAAAAAGTAATCTCATTTATCAAGTAGTTGGCACATGATCCAACCCAGGACAACCAGAACTCTTACTCAAGAGTAATTATTCTTCTTTGAGTTAGAGACTTTTCCTTTCCTATGGGATCTTTAGCTGAAAGGACAGTAAAAATTTTAACAAAAATTATATTCTTGTTTTTTAATTAAAAAAAGTAAAAATAAAAATCTCTGAACAGAATTCAGGAAGAATTGTGTTGCAAGTGATGTAACCTAAAATACGGACTTCGTCTATGTCAGTGTGGGACTGACACAGTGAGTCTTCCCTGTTTATTCCCTGGGATGTCACTGATCATTGTAATGTGGTGAAAAAAAGCCGCTAGCTAAACTATTGTTTTTAGTTTCATGAGACAAAAGAGGTGGGAACTGAAGCTGAATCTTTAGGAGACTTAATATAAAAATATCAGAAGAATGGAGATCATTGGCCAATTTTCTCAGATTTTAATGAATTATATATAAACAATAAATTTCATCACACTGGCCCCGTGAAATTACAGAGGGAAGGAAATGCAACCCAGTTAATGGCTGACCTTTCAGCTTGAGGTCAGAAAAACAAATGAGGAAACTTCAAATTTTGTATGCCTTGCAGAACTGGAAAATCCCAACCTTGGGACCTGATCTAAATTCAATATAAGCTAAGGCAGACTTGTGGAAAACACCACGGAAAATACATTTACAGAAGGAATAACCTGCAACTGAGAAAATTTGATTCCCAGTGCTCCCGCATCTCTCATGATTACAAGTTCCCTTGCCTGTGAGTGTTAATACAAACTTGTAAAAAGCCATCATTTCAATTACATCTATGGGCAAGTGCCTAGTCACCATAGCCTCAGTGCATTATTTCATTAGCAGAATTAAGAATTAAGTCAAGCACTCGGTATATAGACATGGCAACCACAGTTTTGAGACCATGTATTCACTTAAATGCAAATTCAATAAAAGCCTCCTAAAGTTTGGAGGAGAGTTTGTTGTTGTTACTTAAAATTTAAATTTGTTTTGCGAAGTAATGACAGGCCCATTAAAGAATGCTGGATATCACTGTTGTCTTTAAAGCGATTTCCTGGTCGTTGAATCTGTATATTAACAGGAAGTAGCTTATTCAAGTGGCTCAGTGTTGGAAGGAGAAATCCTCTGCATCACCCTCTGAGATATGGACATTAAAGACATAGGTACTGGGACTCTCAGAATTCTAAAAGCTTCGTGGATTTCTCAGATATCATTTTCTGCTGATGTTACTGAAAACCCCCCAGGAAGATTACCTAGGACCATCCTGTTCTTCTGAAGACCACAGGGTACATTTTTCAATATTCCCCAAAAGGATAATCTTGAGTGCTCTTTCTACCTGCTGGCTAAGCCCATACCCTTACCTTCTTGTATCTGCTTACCTTACGCGCACTGCAGCGGTTGCTCTTCTCCTTCGTGACTCCTTGGGTAAGACCTCAGCATTTCTCACTTACAACTCATGCCATAGATTCTTTTCCCAAACACTTCTCTGTTGCCACTGAGTACAAAATGCTGTTCTACTTGTTAGGCATTCATAATGTGTGTCTGTAGGACAGAACATGTGGAGCTGTATCCTGCAGACTGTGCATTCATGTAGGCAGGTCATGATGATGGTTTCTTCTTGCTTGCGGGCTTGTACAGATGATGCTATTGGTAAACACATAGTACCTATTTTCCCTAATGACCTCTGGTGGGATTGGTTGGCATATCTCTGAAGTACATGAGGGCTGATATCCTGTGAGCTAACATTGACCAATGGAAGATAAGAGCCAGGGGGTGCCTGGTTGGCTCAGTTGTTAAGTGTCTGCCTTTGGCTCAGGTCATGATCTCAGGGTCCTGGGGCTTGAGCCCCACATCAGGCCCCCTGTTCAGTGGGACAAGTCTAACTAACAGGTCTCTGCCAGCAGGTTTGAGTAGAGAGCTTTCTTTGTGGCTTTTTGGGGGACAAATTATGTCATGGATTGAGGAACCCCATGCATTTTTTAAACAAATGAGACTATTACTATTTCTGTTATCTTTCTACTATTACATAGTAAGTATAATAAGAAAAGCAAAATATTTTAGTCATAGGTTGCCAGACCATGGGACACTATAAATAGACCTGTCCACAAAGTGATTTATCCAGCAATCCTGGCCTTCGATTCAGTAACCTTTCTGAAGCTAGGGAACAGCTGCTGATAGTAAGGAGTATGAACTATGGGTCAAAGTTTTCTCTTCCTCTCAAGTAGTAAATTCATATAGGGGATGCAAATGTGAACCAAGATCCAGCTAAGTGCAGACATTGTTCGCTGACATGACCGTGGGTATTACTGTAAACAGAATAATCTTCTATCTCATTCTCTCTCTCTTCTATCCTTCCCTCCCCGCTTGACCCACGCTTCTCTCTCTCTCCTTTAATACCTGTTGTCATCACAATGTGACATCAAGGTTGTAAGTTCTTCTTAGAAGCACTTCTTGATTGAAGTACATGCATCACATTCTTTTGGTTGCCTGCTTCCGAATCCAAATATTATACCTATGTATTAACTAGAGTCTTGTTCAGTCTCTTATATGAAAGTTTCAAGTACTGTTCATTCTTAAATAAATGGAGTTGAGGAGGACCTGAATGGCACAGTCTGTTAAGTGACCAACTCTTGGTTTCAGTTCAGGTCTTGTGCTTGGTGTGGATTCTACTTGAGATTCTCTCTCCCTCTGGCCCTCCTGCTCATGCTCATTTTGTGTCAAAAATGAATAAATAAATCCTCAAAAGTAAATAAAAAGAGTTGAAAAATAATCCTTTGTTCAATCTGGTGCTATCATATATAATATATACATATATATATATATATGTATATATATATATATGTCTTTTCCTCAACTTTTTTGCATTCTCTGGCAAGTGCTTATGGACAATTATGACATTATAACTTTTTAAAAGATTTTATTTATTTATTTGAGAGAGAGCATGAGTGAGCGAGCACACAAGCAGGGTCAGAGGGAGAGAGAGAAGAAGACTCCCCCACTAAGCAGGGAGCCATATATGAGCTTGATCCCAGGACCCTAGGATCATGACCTGAGCCAAGGGCAGACAGACACTTAACCAACTCAGCCACTCAGATGCCCCTATAATTTTATATGTATATAAAATTGATAGTTTTTTTATAATTTTGCCACCTAGAATTTAATAAGAATCTGGTAGTAGCAACTGAGTTGTATCCTACAGGTGTACTGCCAACTTAATCAGTTATCCATGTGGTCATATAAATTCTGGTAGAAACAACTTGAATCTGTGCACATACACATAAAGAGGAATTCTGTTTTATATAAAAATTACTTGTGGAATTTATATATATTTTTTCAATACAAAAAACCCAAAAATGCCTTTCTCTTTGTTATAAGTATAAATAGTCATGAGTAAAAAAGATGATTCTTGTTCTTTCATGTGGTAAATAAGAGTTTTATTTCAAAATTTATTTAAAATAACATGAAATGTCCTACTAAACTTGGAAAAAGATAAAAATGAAATTGAGAATTTACTTGTTCAGTTCTACCTATTTTTGAAACTCAGTAAGCTATCATTTGAATTTTTAGTTATGAATATGTTTTTCAAAAGCTTTGGGTGATGACCACTATTTTTATTTACTTGGAAATTAATAGAAATGCATAATTTAAAACATAAAATATACTTTTTAACATTCCATAGATCTCATTTTTACTGTTTAGGGCTGCACCTATACATTTTCAGCCTGTTAAATCTTACAAATATTAGATAAAATCTATAAAAAATAATCTTTAATATACAAATATATTTTTATTTGGATAGCATTTCCATATAAGATATTTAAAATTATCTTTAATGAGGATATAAATGAGTAGGGAAAAACTTTAATGAGGATGTTTGTGTATTGCATCTATTTTCTACCTACTATAAATGTTAAACATGATATAAATCTTTATGATTAAAGATTTCTTACAAGTCCTGATATTGGAACTTGTGATCTGTGAGATGAATTATAATTATAAAATTTTGGAAAATAAAATTCTAAATCAGAAATTATTTATTTTAAAAGACATATATTTTGTTTTCTCATTATAGAGAATAAGTGAAGAGCAAGGGATAATTTTTATCTTTCATGTGCCTTAAGTTACTATAATTATTAGAATTTTCTCATTTTACTTTGATCTACCTCAACCAATCTGTGGTTATCTCATTAAAACATTAAAACATGAAATGAAATAGGCCACTCCCAAGTCTATCTCATTATATGTTAAATAGCTGTGTAAGTCTATCATAAATGCATATGTTACCTACTGATCTTATATGAAACCCTTCGCCTTTCTGGATTATTTCAAATTCTTTAATCATATAGATGTGTCTTTTTATCATTTTTTTGAAATAGGTATTGGGCTGATTTTTCCAAAGACAATGAATTCAAAGAAGTATCTCTGTATACATATTAAAATTCCTCTTCTGTGTTACCTACCCATTCTTTTCTTTTCTCATCCTCCAAAATGAGATTGAAAATTATCTTTGTGGAAATTAAGAACTACTTACAGAAGCTCTTATAATAATATCAATAGAAGAACTTACTTTTATCAGCTTCTCTGTGGATTTGAAGGTAGAGCCTATTTTTTAGACTTCCCATACATGACCCTATATTTTTCCTTGATTTTGGTATTGTGAGTTTCCTGATGATTTGCTTTTTATACAATGTATTCTGTTATGCATCCATAAACTTAATGAGCTACCAAGAAATATTTAAACTAAACTGACTAAAGTTAGAATTTTGTCATGTAAAATAATACCATATGTTTATTATTTCAACTTTGCATTTAGAAGACAAAGAGAAAAATAACTGTAGGCTAAATATCAAGTTATGTACCAGGGAAAAGATCCTAGAGTTTATACGGAATACACACACACACACGCACGTATAATTTCTTATTAGAACAATCAATGATATGTTGCAGTAATTAACAATCCCAGTTTTTTTGTGGCGTATAATAACACATGCTTGCTTCTCGGGCTCCATGTGGATTGCAGATCATTTGGAGATTCTACTCTGCAGCTCTTTCCCAGGCTGACAGCAATTGTCTGAAACACGGGCCATCAGTATAGCAGGGCAATAGAATGCAAGAATGAGTCACATCAATAAACTTCATGTTTCTTGAATATACGTAGTAATAGCTCCATCCAGGAAGACCAGAAAATGCATTCCTTCCCTTTGTCTAATAGAAAATAAAAATGTAAATATATAATATAGGTTACACTGGTTACTATTGCAATAAAATCATCATTTCTTATGGTTGCTGTAACAATCTCCTAATTTGAGTTTGTTAAGTATTTAAATTTAATCTATAGAGAAATCTATATGATTCTTTTTTATCACCCTTAAGCCCAAAGAAAATATTTAAGATGAATGGTTAAAAGAATATCAGCAAATTGAAAATGCCCTATTGATCTTAGGTAACATGTTTAAGTTTTAAAATAAACCATCAATAGATAATTTTCAAGAGTGGATTTAAATTAGTAGACCTCTAAGCTATAAACATTTTTTCTTTAAAGAAAAAAAGAGTATTACCCAAAAGACTAGAGCAAAAACCAATTTATAAATGAAAAGAAGGGTCATCTTACTAGTAGGAAGGAAGGAAATTATATGTCTAGTCCCATATAACTGGCTACTCATGAAACATTAAAATCAAATCACTTCAGGCAACTGCTTTGTAATGGATTAACCTGTCTGTGATGTAATCAAGTTTTAGAATAATACTACAAATGCCAAACAAGACTTTTAAACAGGAACATTAAGACCCTTTGCCAGCTGAATCCATTACTGTAGAAAGAAATCCTTCAGGCAATGTTAGGTCACTGATTATAGCAATTTATTTCTCATTAGCTTATAACTACCTGACCTCTTCATCTGTTTCTGCTCTATGAAATCACGCTTCAGAATTTATACATACAAACTCATAAGGAATCATTTTATTGCTTACTCCTAAGAAAAGGAATATTCTCTGGAATTCTAGTCAGGAATGCTGAGTAGTTGGCTTTTATAGTTGGAATTTCAGAAAAGATTGATATTCTATGTAATACAGAGAATGAGAATCAGACTCTCTAAAAGTGAATAATTATAATACTAATTCAAGGATGTTCAAAAGAGTTCATATTGGTATAAAAATAAAAAAAATAACATCTTCAGTAAAATTCTAAACACATAGAGCAAAACTTAAAGGCGTAGAAAATCCCTAAGTCATTAAAAAAAAAAAAGTATTAGAAAGTATAGAAAGTGATGGGAAAGATCCTAATTTGTCATTAAAATAGAGCATAGGCTTGTTATTAAAACTAATACATAAATACTGAGGACAAAGTGCTGTTTGCCTGGGGAAAGGGAAGGAGAGTGATGAGCAAACGGAGGAAGAGGAGTGGAAGATACCGGCGTTTAGTTATGAGATGAGTAAGTCGCAGGGACTGAATGAACAGCGTAGGTTAATACAGTCAATGGTAAAGTAATAGTATTGTATGCTGACAGATGGTGGCTGTACTATGATGAATATAGTATAATACAGAGATGTAGAATCACTGTGTTATACACCTGAAACTAATGTAACATTGTGTGTCAACATAATTAAAAAAAACAAAAAACAAAGAAACTAAGTATTTGTGTGTATGGGTGTCTAAAGACAATTTGATATTTTTCCCTCTCTCTCAGGGATGTATGTGTATGTTTGTGCATATTGTCTCTAATTCTTTCTCTGAACTTTTTTTTTATTTGCATATTTATTTCTTTACCCATCTATCTCAAAAGCCAGTATCATGCTTAATAGCAAAACCAATGGGATATTTCAGTTCATTATTAGTAGTGTTGTACACTTCCTGGCAGAACACTAAATATACTTTTTAAATTTTTTTTCAGTGTTCCAAGATTCACTGTTTATGCACCACAACCAGTGCTCCATGCAATATGTGCCCTCCCAAATACACAACACCAGGCTCGCCCATCCCCCCATGCCCCTCCCTTCTAAAACTCTCCATTTGTTTCTCAGAGTCCACAGTTTCTCATGTTTTGTCACTTTTCTTTCCTTCTCTTAATGTCCTCCATATTATTCCTTATGCTCCACAAATAAGTGAAACCATATGATAATTGACTCTCTCTGCTTGATTTATTTCACTCAGCGTAATCTCCTCCAGTCCCATCCATGTTGATACAACAATTGGGTATTCATCCTTTCTGATGGAGGCATAATATTTTATTGTATATGGACCAATCTTCTTTATCCATTCTTCCGTTGAAGGGCATCTTGGTTCTTTCCACAGTTTGGCAACTATGGCCATTGCTGCTATGAACCTTGGGGTAGAGATGGCGCTTCTTTTCACTACATCTGTATCTTTGGGGTAAACACTCAGCAGTGCAATTGCAGGGTCATAGGGAAGCTCTCTTTTTAATTTCTTAAGGAATCTCCACAATATTTTCCAGAGTGGCTGCACCAACTTGCATTCCCACCAACAGTGTGAGAGGGTTCCCCTTTCTCCACATCCTCTCCAACACTTGTTGTTTACTATCTTGTTAATTTTGGCCATTCTGACTGGTATAAAGTGATATCTCAATGGAGTTTTGATTTGAATTTCCCTAATGGCTAATGATGAGGAACATTTTTGATGTATCTGTTAGCCATTTGTATGTCTTCTTTGGAGAAGTGTCTGTTATGTCTTCTGCCCATTTTTTGATGTGATTATCTGTTTTTTGGGTGTTGAGTTTGAGGAGTTCTTTATAGATCTTGGATATGAGCCCTTTCTCTGTAGTGTCATTTGTGAATACTCCCATTCCGTGGATGAAGTCCCAAAAGTTCACTTTCACTTTTGTTTCCTTTGCCTTTGGAGACATGTCTTGAAAGAAGTTGCTGTGGCCAGTGTCGAAGAGGTTACTGCCTATGTTCTCCTCCAGGATTTTGATAGATTTTTACATTTCTTGGCAGAACACTAAATATAATTTCTAAATAAAGAATCAGGTAGACTCTAAGGTGGTAGAAAATACAGCACTTATTATTGGAAGGAATATATAATGTAAGAGTAAATTCAATAAGAAATGTCCATTATACAAATGAAGAAATGTTTAAAATTCTACTAAAATATTTAAATAATTAGAAAATGAAATATGATAATTACCTTATTATTTATTCTGGAATTAATTCCTGACTTGCCAAAAACTTTAAATTTAATACACAGTCATGAAAATGCAAGAGGAAAACTTGGGAAATTTCATTTATAATGTCATAGTGAGGGATGACATTCTAAGAGAGAAAAATTTATTGATAAATCATAAAATAAATCCATGATTTAAAAGTCAGCAAGACAAAGTCAAATAACAAATAATAAAGAGCAGGGAGTCTGATACAGGACTCCATCCCAGGACCTTGAGATCATTACCTGTGCTGAAGGCAGACTCTTAACCAATTGAGCCAGCGGAGACACCCCTACCCTATTTCTTCTAAACTAATTTCTTCTACAAGTGGATTTAAAATACTGATGCTAGGGAAATATAAAAATTAGATTTTAAATAGTTTCTACTAATCATTTTTGTTTTGAAAAGAAAAGATAAATTTTTGCTTATTTATCTGATAGAGACACAGGGAGAGAGTGAACACAGGCAGGAGGAGTGGGAGAGGGAGCACCACACTTCCCACCGAGCAGGGAGCCAGGTTCAGGCTCCATTCCAGGAAATTCTAAGACCGTGGGATCACGACCCAATCCAAAGACAGACTCTTAACTACTGAGCCTCCCAGGTATCCCCTACTAACAATTTTTAAGACTTTACACATTCTCTCATTAATGCAGTCACCATGTCCTTTAAATTAAATGTGTTTTGAAGAATGGAATCTAAGATAGTGAATATATGTCTAAGGCAAATTTACTGAAATAGCAAAAAACCCTCACACAGAATAAATAAAATACCTCAATGTTCTAGAATGTGGAATTAATGCTGACAATAAACTCTGTAGTGTGTTTATAGTATCTTTATTGTTGTCATCTGCAGTCTAGAGGTTCTCTTGGGATTGCTTTTTCTTACTCATGGAATTTTGTTGACACATTAGATGTCAGCTTCTAAAGAATTTATGGAGTGGAACAGAAGGGTGTTTCCTTCTTAAAGTTTTATATACTCCAGTTTTCTTCTTCTTATGTGGCAGCTGGGATTATCTTTGGATCATACACTGAGATTTTTGCCAGAATATATTTAAAGAGGAAAGTGAAAAACAGAGAATACCAAAGTTTCAAATGGACAGCAAATCTTCAAGTTTGAAAAAAATTAGCAGTTTTTTTTTTAAGGGAAGTCCAAATAGTATAATCAGTTTGATGACTTCAGCATATCTTCATATTTTATATATTTAATTTGTTTAATCTTTAATTTTGCATAATAAGTTCACATATTTATCATATTTTGATTCTTTTCTACCTGTACATTAAGCTATGACAATGATAGTTTTGCCTATAGTACTTAAAAGCTAATTTAATGTATTTGGTCAAAGATGTTGGGGAGAATATTTCATCTCTTCATCAAATGTCACAGGCTTAGCCTATACAAAGGCAAGACCTAGGCCAATTATCTTCCCACCTGAGCCCTTGTTTCTCTGAACCCTTTTATATATTTAATCTCTCACTTATGAGAGATGGCTAAGTTGGTGGGACTAAGCCCAAATTCAGTCCCTAAATTCTTGTGCAGTGTCCTAAGTCAGTATAAATCAATATAAAACATTTACAGTCAGAGAACATTTCCAATCAATGTAAGAATCATAAATGGACTAGGAATTCCTTTTTAGAATTTCATGGAAAGCATTTTTTTTAAAGATTTTATTTATTTGTTTGAGTAACTTGGGTTACTTGTGAGAGAGGAAACACAAGCAGGGAGACTGAGAGAGGGATCCATACGCAGGGCTCCATCCTGGACCCTGGTATCAAGACTGAGCCAAATGCAGGTGCTTAATGAACCACCCAGGCACCCCAAGAAATTTTTTAATTGTAAAAATTGACCATATATGTTAAATATTTCATTGACTGATTTTGTTCATGGAAAAATAATCTTTAGAATATTCAGGAATAAATTATCTTCACATTAGAAAGAAACACTAGTGGGCATAATAGATTTCACTTTAGTTCAGCAGAACTTTATATGAAACTTAAAGCAACACAGTGAAAAATTTGTCCAGTGTTTCCACCTATCAATCAGTCTCATAGATTAATATCCAAGCCAATAAAACGAAGAAAAATAAGGCCTTTTTGGAGAGAATGTATTTTTACTAAAAAATAAGTGATGGGGACGCCTGGGTGGCTCAGTTGGTTGGACGACTGCCTTCAGCTCAGGTCATGTCATGATCCCGGAGTCCCGGGATCGAGTCCCGCATCGGGCTCCCAGCTCCACGGGGAGTCTGCTTCTCCCTCTGACCTTCTCCTCGCTCATGCTCTCTCTCACTGTCTCTCTCTCAAATAAATAAATAAAGTCTTTAAAAAAAAAATAAGTGATGGATCCCTCAGTATTGACCATCACAATATAACCCTATGGGTTTACTCCAAACTTTGTTGTATAAAAGGAGGTAAGTATTGCACTGAGGAATCAGAAATTAGTCTTACTTTAACACTTTTATGTGGTAAACAGATAATTTGGAAAAGAATCTGTTATGTTATTTCTAAAATTTCAGAAAAAAGTTTAAAGCATAGAACAAAAAATTAAAAATGAGAGAAAAAAAGATTAAAAAAACTGGTTTGAAAGTCAGAGAATTTAAAGGAAAAGTTGTAAGGAAACAGAAATGAATGACAGATACTATTATCTATAAAGAAAACTAAGAATACAGAAAATTCAACCAGTGACATGAAAGACTAATTTTCAAATCTCTTCCTAAATAAAGAAAAAAAATGATGAAGTTTAAGGTGAAGTAATTTTACAACAAAAGCAGTTTTGGCTCATGTTTTTATTTTATATTTTTCTGTATGGTAGTCTACTGACAGCTACTTTTCATCAGTGAATCAAAAAAAAAAAAAAAAAAGGGAACAAAACCCAAATTTGAAACATCTTTCTTTATATAAAATGAATATGAAAAATATCTTTGTTTATTCTTTTAGCGTTTTGCCTTAAAATATTCTGTGTACTTCTACCTGACACAATTTTAATCATTACTCATACTTCAATAAATTTCTGTAAAGATTCTTTTATAAACATCTTGATTTGGGGGTTTTAGCCATATTGATGACATCCTGGAGGTGGATTTAGCTTCCTTATTGCAATAGTCCCTGTGAACAGTGTAGTGGTTTCATTTATACTGTTGGAAAATCCGTATTCCAAATGACTCAAAAATATCTTCAAAATTCTAGTTGTGTTTATTTTTAGTTTATTTATCTATCTGTCATCTATCCATGTATGATCTATCATCTACCCATCTTAGAATGAGAGAGCGAGGGATTTGGGTCACTTCTGTGTGTGTATACATATATATGTGTTTGTCAAACTTTCACATTTAAAAAGTTTTGGCATTTTGTTCATACAGTCTAGAAGAATAAAGAAAGAATCCTCATCCCATCCTGAAGAGGACCATAACTTGCTGATAGGGGAAATTCCCATACACCTCACCTACTTGGTCAGGGTATCTATTACTTTATAAATTAGGTAAATCATTAGCCTTACTCAAGGCAAATGAAAGTACACTGTAGAAGGTTTTTCCAGTTCATACTCTCACTTTGCCTATAGGTTTGATTCAAGGTAGCTGAAATAAAAACCAATCTCACTTTTCTCAAAACTCAGATGAAAGCTTTTCAGTAAGAGACAAAATAATATGACATCCATTCTATTGTGAGTAATGCTGGTTTGCATTATACTAGTGGGAAGTCTTAGAAATTGATATTCGAAATATTTTTTCTCATGAAAACTCTTTTCCCAGTGCTTGAAAGGGAATATGTAATTAAAGGGAAAGACTCAGAATATGGCAAGGGGCAACCACTGTGTCATATAATATGTGCTCACGATTAATTGGCCCTGCCAAATGACCATGTTTGGGTTAAGAAAAATAGTCATGAATAATCTTCCTCTGTCTATTAACTCAGAATTCAACAATTCAGCCATTAAAATATCCCATGTATCTTACTGGCTGAAAACTTTTGCTTGATTATCTGATCATGAATATTTAATGTGGAAGAGTAATAGCAATATCTATCCTTGGATTTGTTAGGAAGATTAAGTAAAATATATGTAAAACATTTAAATGATGCCTCGTACATATTAGGCACCTAATAAATCATACTAAGAGGAGTAATAATACCACTCTCACTATTAATAATTATATAACACATTTGGAATTTTTATTCATCTCTTGGACAACCAACCAAATGGAAGTAATTACCTTTAATGACTCTAATATGTATCATGCTGTACCATACATAGCACAACAGCTACTTTTTTGAAACCAGCCAGCAACTTTGTTTATACAAAGTTGGAAGGAGCAATATAAATAAACCTTTTTATTATATTATCTGAATTAATATTTTTATTTTCTTTCTTACTCCTGACAGTGGAACCTGATACATAGGAAGTAATATTTATATTTTCCTAAAACAGTGACAGATAAGAAACTTGAACTCAGCTGTAGGTCTCCTCTTTGCTGTTTAACTTAATTCATTGCAGTCGAGGCAGATTTTTTTATGTAGAAATTTCTTGAAAACTTTATAGTCTTGAACACTACATCTAACAATACCAAAAGGAATCTGGTATGATCAGGAGTGATATAATGAATGCCATATGAATTAATAATATTTGGCCACTTCTTGAAGTTTTAATGGCTCCATCTGTCTCTTAGTTCATTGGAAATAATTAATATTCCCTTGCTTTTTCTTGTGACAGTAATTCATACATCGTAGCCTCTGATGGTTATATTTGTCCCTGAACGTAGAACCAATTATTTGAGTTAAGAGAGGATATGGAAATTACCTCCTATTTCCCTAACTAATCTGAAGAAGAAATGATACCTCACTCTTGCCAGGCTGGTTCTTGTTTATGACGTTCAATCTCAAGGTCGCCCGGACGGCAGAGAAAAGGAAATAAATGCAATGCCTGTGACAAGCAACAGTCGTTGCTACTGGAGATAAGAAAACAAAGTGAAATAAGTCATGTAGTTCCTCATGTATTTATCTGAATTCCACATTATTTTATTTTTTATTATGTTATGTTAGTCACCACACAGTACAGCATTAGCTTTTGAATTCCACATTTTCAAAATATCTTGTAGATTGGCATATACAGAAAACAATACCCATTCAATTGTCTAGTAGCTGACAATTTTATTTTTTCAGAATTTGCTTTACTTAGTTATATAAAGCACAATGCTCACTTGAAAGCTAAGCCTTTGGGGGTACCTGGGTGGCTCAGTGGGTTAAGCCTCTGCCTTCGGGTCAGGTCATAATCTCAGGGTTCTGGGATGGAGCCCCGCATCGGGCTCTCTGCTCAGCGGGGAGCCTGCTTCCCCCTCTCTCTCTGCCTGCCTCTCTGCCTACTTGTGATCTCTGTTTGTCAAATAAATAAATAAAATCTTAAAAAAAAAAAGAAAGAAAAGAAAGCTAAGCCTTTGAATACCAATATAAAAGACACTTTTTAAGAAAATTTTTTGAGGGGCACCTGGGTGGCTCAGTGGGTTAAGCCGCTGCCTTTGGCTCAGGTCATGATCTCGGGGTCCTGGGATCGAGTCCCGCATCGGGCTCTCTGCTCAGCAGGGAGCCTGCTTCTCTCTCTCTGCCTGCCTCTCTGCCTACTCGTGATCTCTCTCTGTCAAATAAATAAATAAACCTTAAAAAAAAAAGAAAATTTTTTGAAACTGCACATTGACTGAAAAAGTGTTATGAAAGTTAAAAGAAAATTATAGAAACAAGCTGAATTTTGTTTCAAGTGGCATTAGCACAGCTGGGGGGAGTAGTGCTATATAAATCAGTGAGATTTAAAAAAATATAAATTTATATATCTTTTTAGAACCTGAGAGAAGTTTTCATTTAAGATTGCACTATATGAGGGTTTGGCAGCCTATGCCAGACATCAAAGTGGATATTGTACAAAAAAGTGTGACCTGACATCTGAAATACAGACTTTATTGATTGTGAAGAGTTTAAGATGTTTAGCACATCAGTCTTCAGTATCAACAGATTCATATTCAAAGGACAATTACTAATTGAGCCACAGCCAAGAATGGCCTTATAAGTCAAGTCTAGCCTTTTTTAATGCACTTGAGAAATTTGATAAACAAGAAACATAATGACAAATTTATGCTTAAATCTCAAGCTAAACCAGAATGTTTGAGCATATATATTGGTAAGGAATTTCAAATATCTATTACTTATGAAATGTAAGGTTGAAAATATGACATATATAGATTTTTTCTTTTATCACTTCATATTGTTTTATCATAAATGTACTCTTTAATTTCTATCATTTTTTTGTTTCTTTAATTCCACATACGTGTGAGATCATCTGGTATTTGTCTTTTGTTGACTTATATTGCTTATCCATGTTGTTGCAAATGACAAGATGTCATACTTTATTATAGTCGAATATTATTCCACTGTTTATATACATATTACATCTTCTTTATCTATTCCTCTATTGATTGGTGACATCTAGATTGCTTCCATATGTTGGCTATTGTAAATAATGCTATAATAAATATAGCGATGTTCATATCTCTGTGAATCGGTGTTTCTGTATTTTTTGGATAGATGCCCAGTAGTATAATTCCTAGACCATGAGGCAGTTTTTAATTTTTTTAAAGGAATCTTCATACTGTTTTCCACAATGGCTGCACCAATTTTCATTCCCACCAACGGTGCAAGAAGTTTCCTTTTTTCCACATCCTCACCAATACTTATTGTTTCTTCTGTTGTTGATTTTAACCATCCTGTGTGTGTGTGTGAGATCAAATTTCATTGTGGTTTTGATTTGCATTTCCCTAATGATGAATGAAGTTGAGCATCTTCTCATGTGTCTGTTAGATATCTGTATGGCTTATCCAGGGAAATAACTGTTCATATCTTCTGCCCATTTTTTAAATTAGATTATTTATTCTTGGGTATTAAGTTATATAAGTTCTTTATATATTTTGGATACTAACCCTTTATCCAATATGCCATTTGCTAATATCTTCTTCCATTAAGTAGGTTGTCTTCTTCTTTTGTTGATTCTTTGTTTCGCTCTGCAGAAGTTTTTGTTTTGTTTTGTTTTAATTTCAATGTAGTCTCATAGTTTATTTTTGCTTTGTTTCCCTTGCCTATGGAGACATACCTAAAAAAGAATGTTGCTTTGGACAAAGAGAAATTGCTGCCTGTGCTCTCTCTAGGATTTTTATGGTTTCAGGTAACATATTTAGGTCTTTAATCTATTTTGAGTTTATTTTTGTGTATGGTGTAAAGAAGTGATCCAGTTTCATTCTTTTGCTCGTAGCTGTCCAGATTTGTTGAAGAGACTGCCTTTTTCCCATTGCATATTTTTGCTTCCTTTATCAAAAATCAATTGACTATATAATTTTAGGATTATTTCTGGGCTTTCTGTGTTGTTCTATGAATCCATGTGTCTACTTTTGTGCCAACACCATTGATTACTATAGATTTGTAGTAGATCTTGAAAGCTGGAATTGTGATGCCTCTGGTTTTGTTGTTCTTTTTCAAGATTGCTTTGGCTGTTTAGACTTTGCTATCGTTCCATACAAATTTTAGGATTGTTTTTATTTCTAATTCTGTAAAAAAAATACTGTTGCTATTTTGATAGAGATTACATTAAATCTGTAGATTGTTTTGGGTATTGTGGACATTTTAATGATATTTTCTCAATCTGTGAGCATGGAATAGCTTTCCATTTGTTTGTGTCATCTTTAGTTTCTTTCATTGGTATTTTATAATTTTCATAGTACAGGCCTTTACCTCCTTGATTAAATTTATTCCCATGTGTTTTGTTATTTTTGGTGCAATTGTAAATGGGATTTTTTTTTTCCAATTCTGTTTCTGCAACTTTATTATTAGCATGTAGAAGTGCAATAGATTTCTGTATACTGCTTTTGTAATCAGTGACTTTACTAAATTCATTTATCAGCTCTGGATTTTTTGTTTGTTCATTTGTTTGTTTTGGTGAATATTTGGTGTTTTCTATGTATAATACTATGTCCTCTGCCTATGCTGTACTTTTCATGCCTGTGACTTTGTACCTCTTAATCTTCTTTAGCTATTTTACTTAACACCCTCCACAACGCTGCTCTGAGAACCAATTTTTTCTCTGTATTTATAATTCTGTTTCTGTTACATTTGTTCAGTTTTTAAGCTTTTTTTTTCCCCTTAGATTCCACAAATAAGTGAAATCATATGGCATTTGTCTTTCCATGTCTCATTTATTTTGTTTAACATAATATACTCTAGGCCGATCCATGTTGTTACAAATGACAAGATCTCATTCTTTTTGATGGCTGAGGAATATTTTAATTTTATAAACAACTTTATCCATTAATCTGTCAATGGACACTTTGACTGCTTTTGCATATTGGCTTTTAAAAATAGTGTTTCAATAAATATAGGGTGCATATTATCTTTTTTAGTTAATATTTTCATGTTCTTGATAAATACCCTATAACTACTGAATCATATGATATTTCTACTTTCAATTTTTTGAGAATTTTCCATCTTGTTTTCCACAGTGGCTGAAATACTTCACATTCCCAACAATGGTGCACAAGGGTTTTCTTTTTATACACATTCTTGCTAACCCCCATTATTTCTTATCTTTTTATATAAACTATTCTGACAAATGTAAGGTGTTATCTCGTTATAGCTTAATTCACATTTTCTTAATAATTAGCAATGTTGAGCATCTTTTCATGTGTCTGTTGGCCCCCTGTATACGTTTTTTGGGAAAATGTCTGTTGAGACTGTTGATTTTTAATGAGATTGTTTTTTGGGTGCTGACATATAAGTTCTTTATATATTTTAGACTAACCTCTTATATATTATTTGCAAATTACTTCTATTCAGTATGTTGTCTTTATATTTTCTTAGTGATTTCCTTTTACTGTGCAAGAGCTTTTTATTTTCATGTAATCCTAATAAGTTATTTTTATATTTGTTTCTCTTATCTGAGAAAACATATCTAGAAAGGTGTTGCTAAACCATATGTCAGAGTTATTAAGGTCTATGTTTTAAGAGTTCTACAGTTTTAGGTCTCACATTAGGTCTTAAAACATTTAGAGTTTATTTTTGTATGCAGTGTATTGGGAAAAGTTTTCAATTAGCAATATTCGCGCCTCGGATAAACCTCATTGGCTACGATACTGCCACTGCGCAAAGCTATTTTTGTATGCAGTGTAAAAAGGTAGTACAGTTTAATCCTTTGTATGTAGCTGTCCAGTTTTTACAACATTATGAATTAAAGAGACTGCCATTTCCTCATTGCATATTCTAAGCTCCTTTGTCATAGATCAACAGACCATATAGTGCAGGTTTATTTCTGAGATCCCTATTTTGTCCCATTAATTTATGTGTTTGTTTTTGTGCAAGAACAACACTGTTTTGATTACTATAGTTTTATAGTATATCTTGAAAGCTGAGATTGTGAAACCTCCAGTATTTTTCTTCCTTGTCAAGATTGCTTTGGCTATTCAGGGTCTTTTGTGGTTCCATAAAGCTATTAGAATTATTTGTTCCAGTTCTGTGATAAATACTATTGATATTTTGATAGGCCTTGTATTGATTCTATAAATTTATTTGATAGTATGGCCATTTTAACAGTATTAATTATCCCCATCCATGAGCATGGTATATTTCCATTTATTTATGTCATCTTCAGTTTCATTCATCAGTGGCTTATGGTTGTCAGAATGTAGGTCTTTGGCCTTGTTGGTTGAATTCATTCATAGTTTTTACCCCCTCCCCCTTTTTGGTACAGTTGAAAATAGGATTGCTTTCTTTATTTCTCTATCTGCTATTTCATTATTTGTGTACAGAAATGTAACAGGTTTCTGTATACTAATTTTGTATCTTGCTACTTTCTAGAATAAATTCATTTATTCTAGATATTTTTGTTTGAGTCTTTAAAGTTTTATTTATGTGGTATGTCATCTTTAAATACTGGCAGTTCTACTTCTTTTTTATCAATATATGTCTTTTATTTCTCTTGTCTGATTGCTTCAGTTAGGGCTTCCAGTTCTATGTTGAATAAAAGTGCAAGAATGTACATCCTCATCTTTTTCCTGATCTTAGAGGATGTACCTTCAGTTTTCACCATTGAGTATGATATTTGCTGTGTTTATAATATATGACCTTTATTATGTTAAGTATGTTTCTTCTAAGCCCACTTTGAAGTTTTTATCATGCATGGATGTTTAAATTTGTCAAATGTTTTTGCTGTATCTGTTGAGATGATCATATAGTCTTTATCTTTTATTTTGTTAAAGTGATATATCATGATTGAATTGTGGATATTGAACCATCCTTTCCTCCTTGGAATAAATACCACTGTATCACGGTGAATCTATTGTTCAATTTGACTTGCTAAAATTTTGTTAAAATCTATCTTTTTGCACCCATGTTCATCAGGGATATTGGCCAATAGTTTTCTTTTTTTGTAGTCTTGGGTAGTGTCAGGATAATGCCGGTCTTATAGAATGAATTTGGAAGATTTTGTTCCTCATACTTTTTTTTTTTTTTTTCTAGTGAGGACAATGGGAATTAATTCCTCTTTATATGTTTAGTAAAAAATTCCTATGGAGCTATCTGGTTCTATACTTTTGTTTGTTAGGATTTTTAAAAATTAGTGATTAACTTTTATGCCTAGTAATTTTGTATTTTTTTCTGATTCAATTTTGGAAGACTATGTTTCTAGGAATTATCCATTTTTTCTAGGTCGTCCAATTTCTTGGTGTATAATTTATCATAGTAGTCTCTTAATTTTTTAATTTTTTTATATTTATGTGGTGTCAGTTGTTATTTCTCTTTCATTTCTGATTTCAGTTGAGTCCTCTCTTGATGAGTCTGTCAAAGTCTTATCAATTTTGTTTATCTTTTCAAAGAACTAGCTCTTAGTTTTCTTGATTTTTCTTATTAATTTTAGTCTCTATACATTTATTTTCACTGTGATCTTTATTCATTTCTTCTAACTTTGGGCTTTGCTTGTTTTTATTTTTTCAAGATATAAAATTAGATTGTTACAATTTTTTATTCTTGAGGCATGCCTATATCACTATAAACTTCTCTTTTAGAACTGTTTTTACTTAGCAAAGATTTTGGACCATTGTGCTTTCATTTTCATCTCTCTCTCTGTTTCTCTCCTCTTTGAGTTCTTTGTTGACCCTTTGGTTGTTTAGTAGTATGTTACTTAGTATCCATGGTTTGTTTCTTGTAGTTCCTCCTCTTCTTCTTCCTCTTTTTTTTTCTTGTAAACAATTTTTAGATTCATACCATTGTGGTAAGAAAAGATGTTTGATATGATTTGAGTCTTCTTACATTTATTGAGACTTGTTTTATGGCCTTACATGGATTCGGTTTTGGAGAATATTCCATGTAAACTTGAAAAGAAGGTGTGCTCTAATTTTGGATAGAATATTCTGTATATATCTTTAAATCCATTAGGTCTAATGTATTCTTCAAAGTCATCATTTTTTTCTTTTTTTAATTTTTAAATTTTTTTTTAAATATTTTATCTATTTATTTGTCAGAGAGACAGGCACAGTGAGAGAGGGAACACAAGCAGGGGAGTGAGAGAGAGAGAAGCAGGCTTCCTGTGGAACAAGCATCCCTATGTGGGGTCAATTCCAGGATGCTGGGACTATAACCTGAGCTGAAGGGAGATACTTAACGACTGAGCCACCCAGGTGCCCCCCATCATTTTTTTCTTGATTTTCCATCTGGATGATTTATCCATTGATGTAAGTAGGAAGTTAAAGCCCTTTACTATTATTATATTACTGTCAGTTTTTACTTCTATGTCTGTTTATATTTTCCTTATATATTTAGGTGCTTCTATGTTGGTGGTATGTTTATAACTGTTATAGCCTTTTGTTGGATTTTTTTTCCTTAATCATAATGTAATACACTGTTTCTTACAGTCTTTGTTTAAAATCTACTGTCTTTATGTATCACAATCCTGGCTTTTCTTTTTTTGTTTCCATTTGCATGAAATATATTTTTTATTTGTTTCACTTTCAGTCTGTATGTATCTTTTGGTCTGAAGTGAGTCACTTGTAGGCAGCATATAGATGGGTTTTACATTTTTATTTGTTCTTTCACCTTTGCCTTTGATTAGTGCATTGAGAACATTAACATTTAAAGTAATTATTGATAATTATGCACTTATTAACATTTTATTGTCTCTGGTTGTTTTGTAGTCCTCTTTTCTTTCTTTTTTTTTTTTTCTCTTGCTGCATTTCCTAGTGATTGATGACTTCCTTAGTGTGATGTTTATCATTACCATTAGGTTCATACTTAACATTATAAATATATAGCAGTCTATATTAAGTTGATGGTTACTTAAGTTTGAGTACGTTACAAAAGAACATTTTTACTCCTCTTCTGCACATTTTATGTATATAATGTCACATTTTGCATTGTTTCATTTTGTGAATGTCTAAACTAATTTTAACATAAAATTGATTTTACTACTTTTGTCTTTTAAATTTCATACTAGCTTTACAAGTGATTGATCCACTGCCTTACTGTACATTTGCTTTACTTGTGAAATATTTTTCTCTTCATATATATATGAAGAGAAATATATATATAATATATTATATATATTTATATATAAATATATATAATATATACATATGTGTGTTTGTGGATATATATGTGTATATATACATACGTGTGTGTGTGCGTGTGTGTGTGTGTGTGTGCATGTATAACCTTTTCTTTTCCACTTAGCAAATTCTCTTTATCATGTCTTGTAAGAATTCTCTTTAATATTTCTTGTAAGGCCAGTTTAGTAGTGAAGAATTCCTTTAACTTTTGTTTGTCTGGGAAAGTCTTTATTGTTTTTTCAATTTTGAATGATTACCTTGCCAGGTAGAGTATTCTTGGTTATAGTTTTTTTTTTTTTTCCTTTAGCACTTTGTATATATTATGCCACTCTCTTCTGGCTTTATAAAATTTTTGCTGAAGAGCAGCTGATAGCTTTATGCAGTTTCCCTTATGTATAATTAGTTGTTTTTCTCTTGGTAATTTTAAGATTCTTTATCTTTAATCTTTGACATTTTAATTATCATGGCTCTTGGCATGGACCTCCTTGGTTTACCTTGTTTGCTATTGTCTGTGCTTCTTGGACCAGATAGTCTGTTTCCTTTCCCAATTTGGTGAAATTTCCTATTATTTCTTCAAATAGTTTTCTTCCCCTTTCTCTCTCTTTTCCTTCTAGGCTCTCCAAAATGTGAATGTTAGTATGCATGATGTTGTCCTAGAGATCTCTTAACCTATCCTCATTTTTATCTATTTATTTTCTGCTGTTCTGATGTGGTGTTTTCCATTACCCTGATTTCTAGATTGCTGATCTGTTCTTCTTAATTGTTTAACCTAATGTTGATTCCCCCTAGTATATTTTTTATTTTAGTTATTGTATTCTTCTACTCTTATTTTTTTTCTACTCTGATTTTTTAAAACCCTTTGTTGTACTTGTCACTTAATTCATCAACTCTTCTCTTCTGTTCAGTGAGCATCTTTATGACCATTACTCTGAACTCATTATCAGATAGATTGCTTATTTGTTTTATTTAGCTTTTTTTTTTTTTTTGACATTTGTGTGTCCCTTCATTTGGAGCTTATTCTTCCATCTCCTCAATTTGTTTGACTCTCTGTGTTTGCTTCTATAAATTAGACAGAACAGCTACTTCTCCTAGACTTGAAGGGATGACCTTGCATAAGTACATCTCATGTGTAGATCACATGTGTCTGGTAGTTTTGGCTGGTGGGCTGGAGCTATACTGGTCAAAGGCTGAGTGTTCTGGGGCACTCTGCATGAGGCCATCCTGGTGGAATGGCCGAAGTTGAAGTCAACATGAGTCAAAGTGGTCCAGTGGCTCTTCTGTAGAGGGTGTTCTGGGTGAACAGCAGAAGGTGAATTGGGAACCTGGAAGTCCTAGATATTCCACATAAGGAGTACCCTGGTAGGGTGGCTGGAGCCAAAGTGTGCATGGTCTATGAGCTCCTGAGGCATCTAGGCAAGGCAACACTGAGCAGAAGCAGGTGTGTGCTGTGAGGTCCAAGGGTGCTCTGCTCAAAGAGTACCCTAAGGAGTCCAATATAGTCCAATATGGGTGAAGGCCTGGAGTGTTTTCAGAAGCTTTACAACTGTGTAGCTTTGTCAAGATGACTATATCTGTAGTGGACACTGTCCAGAGATGTCCCTGTATGTACTGCACTGTGCATGCCTTCTTTGGAGTGCTGGAGCTCAGGGGGAATGAGTAGGGAAGATACTTTGGGAAATGAGAGGGCTGTTGTTTGCTAGGGACCAGGGGCTTGCTGGTATGGTAGGCCAGATATGGCCCAGACCCAGTTCCTATCTGTACTATCAAGATGGAGGGGAACATAAATGCATTTAGCAGCTCCTCTGAGCCTGGAAAGAGTTGCAACAACTCCTCTTCTACTTGGCAAAGTTTTAGGGCTGGTTTCTTTATATTCCATTTGCTGTTTTAAAATGCAGTTCTTTTTCAAATACAGTTCCTTTTCATGCTCCAAGATATCTGGGTCTGTTATGGACTCGGGGCACAGAACTCACTCAGTTGAGAGGCTGCCTAAGGAATCTGGACCCTGCTCTGTGTATGCTACCAAGAAGAGAGGAAACAAACAGTAATGTTCACCAGCCCCTCTAACACTAGAGAGAGTTCTAGAAGGTCCCACCACTGTTGGGAGGTGGTTAGTTCCTTTACATGTGAATTGCTTATTCAAATCATGCCTTTTGTTCTAGTCCCAGGGCAGACAAATCTGCTCCTTGTCTCTCAGCATTATCCCTCTGCAATTTGTAGCATTAGGGGTGGGGTTCCCATCATTACAGTGTCTCTGTTTCTCCAGCTCTCCTCCTTTTCTGTATTTGTCCTTCTGTCTTCTGTTATGCAGGAGTTGTTCAATCCTCCCTCAGTTCTTCTTCAGGAGGAATTGCGTGCGCTCTCTCTCTCTCTGTTTCTCTCTCTCTCTATATATATATATGGATCTGATATGTCTGTAAGGGAAGTACATTCAGAGTCTTCCTTTACTGCCATCTTGGACCCTCTCTCAAGCTGAATTTACATTTTTAAAAAGCAACCTGAAACTAATATTATACTATATGTTAAATAACTAGAATTTAAATTTAAAAAAGTATTATTAAATGTTTATTAAAAAAAAAACAACCTGTTTAAATATCGGTGCCACCCTTTTATTTTTTTTCTTTTAAGTTTTTATTTATTTATTTGAGAAAGAGAGCAAAAGTGGGCTGGCACACAGAAGGAAAGGGAGAAGCAGACTCCCCACTATGTGGAGAGTGTGTTGTGGGGCTCAATCCCAAGACCAGGGAATCATGACCTGAGTCAAAGGCAGACACTTAACTGACTGAGCCACCTGGGCACCCCTCAGTGCCACCTTTTAAGATACATTGCATAGAAAAAATATTATTATCATTACACTTTTTTTTCAAACACTCCTTTGCTGTCTGTAAAAACGATTTAAAAAAGAAATTCTTAAAAAAAAAAAAAAACAGAGAGAAGAAATTATTTTTTAGTCACTGGCACAGTGCCCTGTTTGACACAGGTCTCACAGGGAGTGGGTTGAGGCCAAAGAGATAACTAATTTGAGAATTACTCTATTTGCAGAGTAAGTATTTTTAAAGAAAGTGGAAGCAATCATAAAATAGGGGAAAGAGGAAAGGAAAGACAACTGAATCTCCAATTTTTCTACATGAGCATGCCGGAGTTTGAAAATTTAGAGATACTATTTAATTATATGGAGGTAAATATTATTTTCATCTAAAAGAATGAAAGTATTTTCCTCTTGGAAGTAGGAGAAGGGAGAAAGGACCAGTAGACTGCTGTTATCTGTAATGTCGCATATAACTCATTGACTATACTATGTGAATTTACACTTTGAGTTAGTTTAAAGCTTAAAATATATTAAAGTAAAACTAAAACTGAAAACTGAATTTACATTGTGAACATTAAGACACTGAAGCTTAGCTACTAAACCAGAATCAAGACTTTTACATGCATTTTCTATGCCTGTTTATGAAGACCTTCAAAAATAAAGGATATTTGAGAGACTTTCAGGTGTAAGGAAACATTTTTGAGTTTTTATTATCTTTGATCTCCTAAATTTAACTTTTTAGATAGCATTTTGCACAAATTAATGTTTATATTCTTAAAGGGATTTACTTTTTTCATAATTAATTTTAAATAATTTTATATCTATGTAATACGAAGCCTGAAAAAGAATGATAGAAATAATTTGTTCCAAATATTAGTCCATTTGCTTTATATTTCAATATGTGAAGTTGTACTATTTTAAAATAATGTGCAACGAAGCTGTATTCCACAAAGAATTAGTGTATTAATTATGAGACAAATTAGGTCAACCAGTGTTTTTTCTTTAGTTTCCTTAAAATTTCAACAAAAGTGATTTTACTAGAAATTAAAGAATATTTCACATATCAATTAATGAGTAAATGTTCTAATTATGTGTGATAAATAGACTTTATTGAAATTTGAATGTCTACTCTTGCCAGTTGTTCTCAAAAACTTTTATGCCATTGAATTGTATGTTTCCCATGTATATTCCATGAATTACACATTTTTCTTTTTAGTCATTAAAAAATAACATATATGGATGATTAAATGTTATTTGAAGGAGAATATAAGAACACACAATCAACTATATCAAAAGCCAGTGGAGATATATAACACAATTCTGACCTCGGTAAAACTTACCTATAAAGTCCATGCTCATAAACATTCTCAAAGTTCTAAATTTAAATTCTTACGTCTTTAAGGATAGACATACAAATATAAGAAACTCTACATTTTATTTACATTTTATTCTCATTATTTAGAATAATGTCACTGCCAAGTCTGAATTAGTGAATACTGAGTTATTGACATTAGTGGAAATATAATTAATTTTCTTAAGCTTCTGGCTGAAGCATTTTTGTCAATTGATCAAAACATAACTGTTTTATATGTTTATCTGTTTAAGACACCTTGTTTAACTATATTGCTGTTTCATTAATATTGAATTCATGGATAGCAGGACTATAACTCCTGGCTGAACAAAGTTATTTAACATATATATTTTCTGTATAAGGCACATCACAGTTTTCTTAGCTGGTAAGGACACTAGACAGCACTATGCTTGGGGCCATTTTAAATATTGAAATCACCATCAAAATATGAGCCACTTAATAGACCATGGGAAGTACTTCTATTTACAGTATGAGACCAGAAACAAGAAGACAGAGTATCACCGTATGCTACTTCAGCTAAGAACTTGGGAGTCTGGCCATGTGACTTTTTTTGTTGCTCTGGAACTTTCCCAGAAAAACACCAATGGTTATTGATTTGGGGATCACAAACACATCATAGTAAGTAGACAAATTTATAAATACATAATTAATGAAGAATGATCAGCTGTATCTTTATTAAGTTATCATCTGTATGACAGTAACTATAAAACAAATATGACCTGTTGAAATGTTGATTGAGTCCCCATCCAGACCATCAACTCTTTGAATGTTCCAACTTAAATTATATTAAAGGAATGACCATTCCAACATGGCCCAGGCTGAATTATTTATCTTAATCAGAAAAATCTAATTATCTGTTTTCTGAAAATATTAAAACTTAAAAATTATTTATCATACCTAGTTGGAAGCTGTGTTTACAGTTCTGAAACTTTTCTTTTCTTTTTTCATTTCTTTTCTTTACTTTTCTTTTTATAGTTCTGTATCTTTAATATGAGCTGCTAAGATCTGGCCTCATCTTCCAATCTTCCTCCCTCATTCTTTGAATTCTGGCTCTTAGGATGCATTTTATTTCTTCAATATGGCATATTGGGTCATTAAACAATTTGGTTTTCTCTGTGTTTGGAACACCTTTCACCCTTTACCATTTTACCTAGGTAATTACTATTCTGCCTTTAGGAATAATTTTAAACATCACTTCTTTAGATAGAGCTTTCTTGACTCTACAGACTAGTTAGGTCTCCCTTGTTATACCCTAATCTTTGACTTTGACAATACTCATTATACTTGTAGTTTATTATATAGCAGATTTAATTTTCATTGTTACACACTCAGGAATAAAACAAATGTGTCTGTATTTACTAATATGTTCAGTTATAGTTGATATAGTCTGCTTTTTACTATAAGTCTGATAGCACTCTATTTCTGACACTTTTTAGTAAGATCAGCCACATCAAGATGATATTAATTGTATTAATTAAATTTAGCATACTTTAAGATCATCCAAAATATGGAGATTTTAATAACATAGCAGTAAATTATCTCTCATAAACCACTCAGAAATCTAAGCTTACAGTTCAGCTCTGCTTCAAGAGGAAATCCTGACACCCAGGTTCCTTCTTCTATCTGACATTTCTAAGTACTTCATCCTGAACTGCATGTTTGAAGCTAAGTTACTTCCATATTTACATTGAAGCCTATGCGAAGAGAAAAAAAAATAATTTCTAGGGAAAAAACCTTGGAGATAAACTGGAATTATACCCATAATTTGGACTATGTCAGACTGAATTCTTGTTCACAGCTCTTCTTCCCTTTAACAGGGTTATATGTCCCTGCTTTTTGCTACAGGGCTCTGCAGTGTCTACCACTGTATTAAGTAGAGAAAATATCCCTGCTTCATTGATTCAGGACTTGGCTACTTAACTATTGGAATGTGAATGGAAATGAGTGTTGGATTGGATGCTAGTTTCAGTCAGAGGCTTTAAAAGGTTTTTTGTTTCTTTTAACTTTTCTTCAGCTTCCACCTTTCTACAAGAAACAAACACACAGTGGCTGCTCCCTGAGGAATCCTCAGATAAAAAGGTATTATGACCTATTGTATAGATATACCATATTTTATTGATCCATTGTCTGTTGATGGGCACTGACCTGTTTCTATATTTTGGTTATTATGAATAATGAATACTACTACTTTTATGTAAAAGTTATTGTGTGGGCATAGGTTTCATTTATTTTAGGTTTATACTTAGTGGGAAAATTGCTGGGTCAAATGGGAACTTTGCTTAATTGCTTGACAAACTGCCAGACTGTACCAAAGTGACTGTATCATTTTTTATTCCTGCCAGCAGATAATGAAGTTACCAGTTTCCTCAAATCCTTGTTAACTCTTATTATTATCTGACTTTTTGTTTCTAGTCACCCTAGTGGGTGACTAGTGAATGAGTCACCTAGTGGAAGAGAAGTACCTCATTGTGGGTACCCTGCAATTCCACAGGAGTTTTAGAGTCACCTTGCCAATTTCTACAAAGTTAGCCATGCTACTCATTGGATTGCAGACTGTCAGTCTGGAGTTATTGCCATTTAACAAATTAATATATTCTGATTCATAAAACAAGTGCTTTTTAACTTGTCTATTTAACTTATATCAGCAATGTTTTCTGTTTTTCAAAGAATAAAGTTTTGCATTTCTTTGGTAAAATTTATTTTTGAGTATTATTTTGAAGATTTTTAAATGGAACTGTTTTCTTAATTTCACATTCAGAATGTTTGCCACAATTATGTAGAAAAGCAATTGATCCTTGTATAATGGATCTTATATTCTGCCAAAGTGCTAATTCATTTATTATTTTGAATAAATGGATTCCTTAGGATACACAGGATTATGTCACTTGTGGGTAGAGTTTTTTGGGTATTTTTGGTTTGTTTGTTTTTACTTCTTCCTTTCCAGTTTGGATGACTTTGTTTCTTTTCCTTACATGATTGCCCTGAATGGAGTCCCCAAAATAATAGAAGTGTGGTGAAAGTGAATATTCTTTACATTGTTCCTGATCTTAGGAGGAAAAAATTCAGTCTTTTACTATTAAATATGTTATAGGTCAGGTTTTTATTTGTTTGTTTGTTTTGTAGACATTCTTTTACAGGTTCAGGTAGTTTCTTTCTATGACCAGTTTGTTGAATGTTTTCATCATGAAAGATTGTTGGATTTTTATTAAATGATTTTTCTGCATCTTTTAAAAACTTCACGTGATTTTTTTTTCTTTTGATATGATGTATTACATTAATTGATATCAGATGTTGAACCATCCTTGAATTCCTGGCATAAGACCCATTTGGTCATGTTGTATAATTATTTTTATTTTGTTGGATTCAGTGTACTTTGTATTTAGTATTTTATGGAACATTTTTTGAATACATATTTAGAGAGATACTTGTCTGCAGTTTTGGTGTGATTTCTTTGGTTTTGGTAAGAAGGTAATGATGGCTTCACAGAATGAGTTGGGGAGTGTTTTCTCACCTATTTTTGGAGGGAAGAAGATTTTGTAAAGATCTGGTATTAGTTCTTCAAATGCTTCATAGATATGTATCCTTTATATAGTATATAATTGGAACATGTATTTAATTCATTTACATTTTATGTTATTTATATAGTTGGATTTCTGTCTACCATTTCATTTTTAAATTTTTTCTGTTTCATGACTTTTTGTTCCTCGTTTTTTACCTTTTCATTAATTAAATATTTATAATATAGTAGTTTAATGATTAATAATATTTTCAGCATGTAAGTTACATTATTAGTACTGCTTTAGAGTTTACCATTACATTTGAACATAACTAAATTACTTTCTGATTCATAGTAGTTTAATCCCAATGATATATAGACACATTAAGCCTATATAACTCTATTCCCATTCCACTTTTTGCAGTATTATAATTATAGATTTTATATTTATTGATATTTTAAACCCAACAATATATAATTATTGTATTTTATTCATTGTAATTTCCTTTCCTTAAACAGTTTTGCTCTAGTCACCATTTTTGTGCTATTGTTCCCAAATACATTAAATATATATTGCATTCGTTTATTTTAAAGGTCCAATAATATATTATAAACACACTATTTTATGCAATTTCTTTAAATCAGCACAGAAGAAAGAGGAAAATATGAATTTTTTTGTAATAAAATTACATAATTATTCTTACTGATGTTTTTACTTTTTTCATGCGAATACAAATTACCATCCAGGGTCACTTGCTTTCAACCTCAAGAACTCTTTAAGTATTTCTTGTATGGTAGATCTAGTTGTATTATCTCAGTTTATTTTTGCTTTATTTTGTTTTTGTTCTTGTTTTAATCTAGGGGAGTCCTTTCTTAGCCTTCGCTTATGAAAGATAGCTTTGCTAGATACATGATTATTGATTTAAGTTTTATTCTTTGACAACTTTGAATACATTATCTTCCTGTTTTCTGGCCTCCATTGTTTCTACTGAGAGGTCAACTATTAATCTTATTGAGGTTTTTTTATAAGTAATAAGTCATTGCTGCCTTTGAGATTTTCTTCTTGTCTTTGACTTTTAGCACTTTTAGTATGATGTGCCTGTGAAAGTTTTGTTCTACACTTATTCTACTTGGAATTCACTGAGCTTTCTGAATTTTAGTTTAATTTTTTTTTAAATCAAAGCAAGGTAGTTTTTTAAGCATTAGCTTGTCTAGTATATTTTATGTTTCTTCTCTCTTTCATTAGTACTTTTATTATATCTCTTTTGGTGTGCTTAATAATTCTCCACATCTCTGAGTCTCTTTTCATTTTTCTTCATTACTTTTCTTTATGTTTTTAAGCTTACATGATCTGTATATCAATCTGTCTTCAAGTTACCTTATTCTTTCTTCTACAGTTTCAAGTCTGTTATTGAGCCCCTCCAGTGATTTTTTTTTTTTTAATTTCAGGTAATATACTTTTCAAATCTATGATTTCTGCTTGGTTCTTATTTATACATTCTCTTTATCAAATTCCCTCTTGATGTGACTTTGTCAGTATATCATCATTTATTTTTTTAATCATGGTTGCCTTTAAACCTGTAAACATATTTATAATGGCTACTTTGAAATCTGATAACTGGTTCTTTCACAGGAATGTGTATGTGTGTGTGTGTGTGTGTGTGTGCGTGTGCACACACACACGCTTATGTACTTTTATTCTGGCATATGAGTTGTATTTTCCTCTTTCTTTTTATGCCCATATAATTTTTCGCTAGAAACTAGACATGTTAGATAACATATTGTTACCGACTCTGGATACTGTCTCCACCTTCCCCTTGAGCTTCTTCTTGTTATTTATTTATTTATGTTTAGTGACTGACTTAGATGATTTATTTAGTGGTATTTACCCGCTTCTATCCCTTATGTATACACTTGTATGTGCACGCGCACGCACGCGTGTGCACACACACGCACACATATGCACAGACACAGTGTATAGTCTTGGATGTTGCTTCTAGTCACCCAGAGATGACTGTTTTAGATAGGACTCTCTTGACCATACCAAGGTGTTAAACTGCTCTAATTGATTACTCAATTATTTTGAGGGTATAACTTAAACCAACCAAATTCTACAAACTAATCCAGTTAAGTACTGGCTCCTTTCAATAGCTAAGGTTACAATTTTATTTTTGTTCTGACACAAACTCTTCTTAATTTTTTACTGAACACTAGCTAACCTATAGTTTAGTTTGCATTTTTGGATCTTCTCTTAAATTTGTTTTATTACAACTTCCATTGTTCTTGAGAATGCCTTTAGGCTTGAACTTCTTCACTCTCTGCTATGAATGATGTCAATTCCTTTGGAAAGAAATTAGGGACTGTTTTAATGGCTCTTTCTCTTTCCAAACCCCTGGAAAAAAACTCCGAGCCTGGATTTGGAGTCAAGTGTGAGGATAATACTAAGTTTCTTTGAGAATGGCACCTATACCCTAAGAGCTCAGCATTTGTTGGGAGGACAGGGAGTCCTTTTGACTTGCCTCTCCTGTCTCAGAAGCTAAAGTAAGAGTGATCAGGGCATCAGCATTCTCAACATGCCATGCCCATCACTTATCTTCCATTTCACAAATGGATGTTAGAGGTAAGGCAACAATTCCTACCTCTCTACCACATTTTCTAGGGCTTTGCTTCAGCAAAATGTAGCTGGGACAGAATAAGAAATGGTGACATCTTGTTTCTCCCAGAAAGAAAGTTTTCAATCTGAGTGCTGAATTAGAAAGGATCCCAGTACTGAATATAACAATCTGGAGTAGAGTTTCTGATCTAGGGTAAGAAAGGGAGGGAAAGGTTTTAATTCAAATTACAAACTCTCATCTTTCTTTGCTAAATTTTTATTAGTTTATGGATGTTTCTTCATTTGTCATCATCACCCCTTAAGATTATTTCTGGAATCTTTAAGATATTTAAATATAGTTTGCTCAGTTTCTCATGGAAGCACATCAAAGGAACTCTTCCTACTTTCATATTAGAAACAAGTATGTTGAGTTGAAATGTTTTAAAGTTGGCTTCTATCTTAAGTGGTCAATCTAAGCTTCTGAGATCCCATGCAATACAATTATTCTTTTTTATTTGTTCCTTGTATTATTTTTACTTTAATGTATCAGATTTAAAGTTTAATGACCAAGCATTGCTTCCAAATTATTCACATCTTTTTTTACTTAAAAGGAACCCTACTGTACTGACTTGCTCAAAAATGGTAAATGCTTCTTCCATTTTATAGGAACCTGTAAAAACAAATTAAGACTCAGAAAATTAACTGGAACAAATGTGATGATTCTTCTCTCCTAGATATCATGTTGAAATTTATATGATGTATTAGTTATGCATGGTTTATAAATAGAAATAATGTCAGATTCTATACCACAATAGATGAAATTTAAAAAAAAAATAGTAAGATATCTCCTAATATAAACATTATACCATTGTCAGACACTAGATGCAAATACATGCACGGTAAAGCCCACCTAACTGATTAGTCCTAAACATAGGGAAATTCACTTTATTATTGACAACATATCACAAAACCTCAAACCTGTGTCTATACATAGTGCTATCAACACATAGGTAGATTTTAAGAATGACTCAGACTTACTACAAAATTTACTACTAAATTATAAAGGCTCAACAGTCACTTTCCATGCCACTTTAGAAACACACATTAATTTTATTTTACATCTTTCCAGAAGACAGATGGTTATTAGCTAAGCTTTAAAATGAAACTTGTATACTAATCAAGTAACAAGGAAAATGCCCAAGACTACATTGGCATAATTTAACAACTGCAATTATTGGGCAAGGCACTCTGAAATTAATGATCTCTACATGTAGAGCTTCTAAAAATATACTATAGTGATTGAAAGAGGTGTGTTAATCTTGATCCATGGTTGTATCTAATAGACACTCTCCAAGTTATTAATTTAATCTCTGGTGTAAAAATGAAGGTATTTAACTTCAAGAGTTAAAAAAGTCACTAAGTACCTCATTTTCTAAGATTTTTAATCAAGGGATTAAGTTTATAAGATAATGGACATTCTAGTTTACTGTTTTAAAATACAATAATGGTCATATAAGCTAACTCTTAATTATTGTTAAGTAATGTCATTGTGACACTGGTATTGACATTAGAACATTTTTTCCATGAGAAACTGAAATTGGATGGATATTTATAAATATAAATCATACAGATTATCATTTGAAAGGCAATTTTTTGTACATAAGCACTGCTCTGTTATAGTTGCAAAATCACAATATAATATGAAAGTAATACTAGTTGGCATTTAAAAGTTTTATCTTTCTACTGCATTTTAAGTGATTTGCAGATATAATTTCTTCAATCCTCACATCATATTTCTCATTTTAACCTGTTAAGAAAACTGTTGTAGTTAGAAAAAATAGTATCTGTATTTCAATTTTAGTAGATTACCTTAATATCATGGAACTCAGTTTCCAAGTAAGAGTACTGTTTGTCATACCTAATGATTAATGGCCCTGGAAGCTAATAGTAGAATATTATCATTATTCAAATTTATATGATCAGCCTAGCTTATCTAGACTCATTTGTAGTGATAGATAGATTAATAAGACTTCCCTGTCCTTGTGTTCTTTTCTATACTTTTTAAACAAAATAGCAATGCCTTGAATCTTCTGAAGATTTGAAAGAATGACCCTATAAATTATTTTGGTTCAATCTGAAATGACAACATTGTTCTTAGTTCCCACCAGAAACTGTCAGCATCTCCAGACTGAAAAACAGAATATCAGTTCAAAGTGAAAATAGACTTTGAGGAAGGAAAAAAATAACTGGATATAAGACAAATAGCCTAAAGCAGCAGAGTAAAAGAAAAAAAATAAAAAAATGTCAAATTCATTAATTATTATAAACAAACTATTAAACATAATTGTAAAGCAATAATTATTAGTAGGCTATATAAGTACTGTGAAATGGTTATTGCATTTATATCTTTATATAAGTGTAATCATTGGAGGAGGCAACAGAAGAGAATATTGTGAGGTTAATTCCCCACACTATCCCATGAAAAGAGAAATTTGTAGGCAGAAAGTTAACTAACAAAGTAATACCAAAGAAGTTTTTAAAAAATGTGAATAAAAGAATCAAGAATAACACAGAAGGGTTCTTGAATAATGATGTTAAGATGGCACCATTTGAATGTGAGTTACCTTTAGTACCTCAAAGGTTTTGTGCATTTGAAAGCTGTGGGGATAGTAATGTTCAGGGTATTTCTTTATTTCCCAAGGCCCTTGAAGCGCTGATAATACTGGAAGTAAGAGGTGTTTCTTTCTGTGACTTCCTGGACCACAGGCATCTATGAGTAGACTAGAAAAGTACATTACTCATGAGCGTAGGTTGGGTATCCTGATAGAACTAGCAGTGATATTCTTGGATGGCAAGTAATCTCTGTCATATAGGAATTAGAGATGCATTATTTTAAAAAAGAAAACAAAACCTATTTATCTATTTATTTATAAGAGAAAGAGTGAGCAAGCATGGGGAGGCGGTGGGAGGCTGACAGAGAGAGGGAGAGAGAAACCGTAGGCAACTCTGTGCTGAGTGAGGAGCCAGAGGAGGGGCTGATCCAAGACCCAGAGATCATGACCTGAGGCAAAACGAAGAGTTGGAGGCCCAGTCAACTGCACCACTCAGGGCCCTGAGATGTGTCTTTTTTGAGAATCATATCTAAAGAGAATGATTTATGCCCATCATATAATGAAGTATGAGGCGGATATCTAAGGTTTTGTGATAAGTTTAAAATAATATCCAAAACCATAATCTATCTGGTTGGGAATGAATCAGGGAAAACTAATCACAGTTCAAGTCCAGGAGTTACTTAAATCAGTTCTGCCTTCATTCTACTAGAAGTATGACTTGAACCAACTGACTGCAAAGTGAAAAGGCAAATGGACGCAGACACACATCCTAAGACACACACTGACAGAAAATTAAGATATCAATGTTTAGAAAAGACAGTTCTTTTGCATATAAAGCATATAAAGATGTCCACATTCATTGGTAATCTAAAAAAAAAAATGTTCAGGCAAAATATGTTAAGAAATTACTCTCATTCACTCTTAGTATGAAATTCATTTTAAGAACACAATTTTGACATTTTGATTCGAGTCTTAAAAAATATTTTAATATAGTTATTTGTTCTCGATAACTTCACAAAATAATAAAAAAGGCAAATATTTATGAGTAAATATCCCATTGTAATATCATTTGAAGTATTATATGTATTGAATTTTAATAGTTATTTCTAGACATATAAATTATGGTAACTTTGTTCTCTTTTTTACTTTTGTATGTTTTGCAAATTCACTAATAATAGATTATGTCATTTTGACATTTTAAAGAATAAATAAAAAAGAATTACATCATGCAAGTTAGGTTCCATTTTGAGTTGTTTCTTTTTTTTAAGATACTCAAAATAAAAATGATTTCAACATAGCAGAAATTGTGTTCTCACATAAAAGTTAGAAGATAAGTACTCAGGAGTAATAGGGTAGCTCAGTTTCATTAGAATCACTTTCTGTCATACCATTTTACCATGCATTTAATGTGAACTTTATTTTCATGGTGTCATTAAATCCATATTTGAGAAAAGGAAAGGTAGTATTAGGTGATAATTCTTCATAGTCTGGCACTTCTGCATATGTTCTGAGGCCCGAAGCCAACTTAAGAATGATGATATGAAGCAGGCATCCCTGCAAAGGTTAGGTATTCACTTCCTCCAGAGATTTCTCTCCTCTGGAGACCTCTCCTCTCCCCAGAGACATTCTAGGATAGAAAAGTGTTTCTTTTATGTGCAAGAGAAACTTGCTTATATTCATGATAATTAGGAGTGTTATCCTCTTGGGTGAATGTTGGTTTGGTTTGCAGGCAACTCCCTGGTAAGATTATGAGTCCACAAGCTCAGTGTTTCTCAGCTGTGAAACAGACCTGTGCACATAGCACCTATCTAGGTGTGCTCTGCATTGCCCTCATAGACTTGGGGTTAGGGCAAGGAAAACTGACATGGGTGTGTGAAGCTCAAGCTGCCTACTGTGCTCTGAGTGCAGCCCGACTGTCTAAATCCATTTGGAATTATAGTTTCTGTACCATCTGAATTGATGAAAGTGTGGCAAGTCAGCCTAGGAGCAAGGCACTGCTTAGGAACTAGTTGACTTCTTGATGTAACAGAAAAAAAAAAAAAAAAAAAGGGACAAAACACACTTAAGAGTTGTCTTGAAAAGAGGGTTCCCAGAACCTACCATGGATTACTTGATAAGAATTAACTAAGGAACTATACAAATCTCCAAGTGTGGCTGGAAATTGTAGTCTTTATTGTTGCTATGTGTCCAGAAAAGTTATCAACAATTCCATTATAGAAGTGTGGTAAATATTATAGGACAATCTGTTATCCTATTGCAATAATTATGCTAAAAAAACCCCACAATTATCAAGAAAATGAAGAGGGAAATAAAACTCTTTAATAACAGTTCTTACTCTATATAGTCTCACACAATCAAATGTTAATATATATGAATGATTTAGTAATATCTGAATAATTTAGAAATTTGGTCAGGTATCTGCTGACCAAAATGAACAACCAACACAAGATATTAAGTTGAGTGTTTAGAATAATGTATGTAAACTTCAACCAGATTTTAGGAACGATTTTTGAAATAAAGAATGAAGAAAAATGCTGACAGATAGTTTAACAGTAAGAAATAAAGGAAGGTGAACTTTCATCCAGTGTGTTCTCAGGGAAACGTACAGTTGACTGTCAGGATAGAGGGAATGTCAGAATACACATTAATGGGATATAAGAAAGAAAATGTGTTAGGAATCTCAAGGTATTATTAGGGCACTACATGAAAACTTCAATCACTAGTTTAACCTATTGATTAAAATAATAATAATAATAATAATAATAATAATAATAATAATAATAAAAAGTCAATTTAGATATCTAGATAGCAAGAAATAAGTCAGAATTACATGAAATTAATGGCTTTTCCCTCTGGAGTTATTGTGATTGTAAATCTAGAGATGCAGGAGGGAAAGAGAGACAGAGAGAGGGAGAGAGAGATATCTTTAGCTCACTGAAAGATACACTTTAATACTCTAAGCAGTTTCTCAGTTGATTTTGAAGAGAAAGTAAAATAAGTACTAAAACTGTCAAGTATCAGATTTAGATCTTTGGGGATAGTGATTTTGTTTTATTTTCTGTAATTAAACCTGTTTACTCGTTTTCTGGGATTTTTTTTTTTTTTAAGCAGGTATAAAGTGGTTTAAGAAAACCTAATTGTATTGAATAATTTTGGAATGATGTGATCTTGTTATTAAATGTCATTCATTTGTTTTATTTGCATATCATAATGGCCTTATCTGTTTTCTAATTAGTTTCCCCTGTTTCTAGGTATCAGGCGGCTCTAACAGAAAACTCCCAGTGAATTTTATTATGGGTTTGGTAAAAATGTCCGATCTAGCAGATAATTACACATTCCAAGACACTTTTATAGGCTTTTATTTCATAGCCCATGAAGCTCAATATTTTGCAAACTTTATAGTCCATGAAATAAAGAGCTGGTGTAGCAATAAGTTAAACCATTTATGTTTCAAAAACGAATGCTAATTCTGAGATTCATTATGCTATAGGCTAATTGTCTAATGAGTTTGAGAGTAATTTTATTTTTATATATTTAGAGCAGACTCCTTATCACATAAACAAATTTTTACTGAAGAAAAAGTGTGCTATCAAAGAAGTCAGGCAAAATGAGGAATAGATTTCCATCTGTGATTTCAATAACAATGTAGATAGATACATTTCTGTGCCCTCCAGGGTTCTTTTTAGAACTACAAGAACTGTGGTGAGGTTTGAAGAAAATATTTAGCTGATATTGAATATAGACAAATGCAAGGACATATCAAAAGTAAAGGCAATAAAAAGCATTAATTTAAGTCTATGAAATCATGGAGTCTTAATTCTTAGAGTGGCTCTTATTCTGAATGAAGTTCCACTATTTCTTCCAACCTGTGTGAAAGGAATGAGTTTCTGTGGAAAATGAATATTTATTTTAACATTGACACAGGTGTTACAATGCTTCCCATGGCTCAAGCAAGTATATCCCAATGAACATTCCATGGAGCACCAGTTTTGTTAGGAGTTATAAAAGAATTCTAATGACTTCTCTGACTTTGGATTCTAATGAATTCAGTAAAAGAGAATTCTGATGGTTCAAAAAAAGTGATCCACTTCTTTAAACCAATTTAAGTGTTTGTTTTGTTTTGTTTTTTTGAGAAAGAATTTCTGAGATATCTAAATGTACAGTGTGCAGGTCAAGACTCCAAGAAGATGACAAACATTACCCTATGAGACTCATTCTTCATAGAGCCTCACCTAATAGTAGTTTTCCATAGAACAAATTAATTTAAATGGTGACTTCATGATTCAATGAATCCACTCACTTTCTGATTGTTCAGACAAGGATACTTGACAGACAAAAAAAAGTGATCCTCTCTTAGCCTAATTAGAATTTACATTTAAAGGAATAATTTGGGCATATATTAAAGAAAACTTTTTTCCTCTGCCCCTCTGCCTCATATATGATCAGTTCATTATTTAAAAAAAAAAAATATATATATATATATATAGAGAGAGAGAGAGAGAGTATACATAGAAGTATACCAGATAATCAGAAAAAGAATAACTTTTTCAGTTTTTTTTTAAGACTCATTATTTTATCAAAGTTCTAGTATCTCTGATATTAGCCATCTGAACTGCTCCAAGTCCACCAACAGAATGAGGCCAGGCCCTGAATATCCCCTGAGACGGCTTTATATACCTAGGTTCACTTAAAATTACCAGTTGCCAATTCAGGGACAAGATGGCGGGGAAGTAGGAGGAGGCACCTGTTCAGCCTGTACCCCAAAGTGAGCTGATTACCTACCAAAGAACTCCGATCACGCATGAAATCAGCCTGAGATCAGAATCCTACACGTCTGGATCTCTGCAGGGACAGAAGACGCCAGTGGGCAGGTAAAGCGGAATGGGAACAGCAGACTGATATCCGAAGATAAACAAAAGGGGGACGGAGCCACCAGAGGCGACCGGTTGGAAAGTAATACCCCAATATGAGTGAGAGCGCCCTGCATCTGGGGACCAGCATTAACTCGGAGACTGGTTGAAAGCACTCCAAAAGAGCAAAGGATCACGGGGGGGGGGGGATTGTGGGAATAGGGGTGACTAGGGACAGGGGCTTAAGTTCCCGGTCCCAGGACAGCCTCCCCGGCGCTGAGGCAGAGAGAATGCGGCGGAGAAACCAGCTCTTGGTCCCTAAGCCGCCAGCGCGCCCGAGAATGCGTGGGTTCTAGTTCCTGTGAGGGGATGGGAGCCACGCGGTCAGCAGAACGCAGGAGCCCTGCTACAAAGCCTGAGATTCGCGCGCACGTCCCTCATGCTCCCCTGAGAGAGTTACAAAGGCCCAGCTGGCGCTCTTTGACCCCCGCCGTTGTTTCAAAGCCTAAGCCGTGGGCCCCAAACTCTCCCCTGACAGAGGTGCACAAAAGCCCAGCCTGGTGCTCTCAGACCTGCACCCCGTTCTCAGTGCCCGAGACGCGTGCGCGCGACCCACAACCGCCCCTGAAAGAGGTGCGCGCAAGCCGGGCACCCTTAGACCCAGCAAGACCAGGCACTCCGAGCCCCGGCCAGCGGGAAAATCTCAGTGTGCGATCGCTGCTTGGAACCTCTCTGGCAGTGGGCAGCTCCCAGACAGCCGCCACTGCCTTGGCTTTGGGTACAAGCAAAAGATCCTGCGCCCCCAAGGTCTGCAACTTGGAACCTGCTCTGCCCGCAGCCAAGGGGGAACTTATTTAGGCTCTGCAGCCAGACTGAGGCTTCTCTCTGAGAGGGATCAGGGTGTGGTTTGTTTTCCTCTAAAACTACAAAAACCATCAAAAGTGGTCAAGGTGAACAAATATAAAAACCGCCAGAGAACAAAAGCCTGAAAAAAAAAAAAAAAAAAAAAAAAAAAAAACCAGCTTCCTCAGAGCGACCCCCTTGAGGGGGGTGGGAAGACTTAACTCAGAAAACATCATTGACTGACAACCCACGTGGCAGGCCCCTCCCCCAGAAAACAAACCAAGAAAGAAAAAAAAAAAAAAGGACTATAAGAGAACAACCACTACTTCATAGGAACATTTTTATTTTTCACTCGTTCCCACTATTCTGGTTCATTTTTTTTTTTTTACACATAGGTAATTTTTTTTAACCTATTTACCATCACAGTGAGCTGTACAGTACATCAAATTCCATTACACCCTTCTAACCTGAACTTTTTGATACATTCACCTATGTTTTTCTTTTGCATTTTTATTTTTTGAATTCCTCTTTTTTAATTTTAGTTTAGTTTAGTCTAGTTTATTCCTTTTTATTTTTATCCTCTAATATTCATATAGAGTTAAACTTCAAAGTAATCCCCTTTCCCCAATCAATACTACCCCTGTAGGTAAACCAATTTTTAATCCCCTTTATCTTAGGAAAGTTGAGTCCTTTAACAAAGATATCAAGATACATCCAGGAAGAATCAAAACAACCTTCCTCGCACAAACTGAGAATTTAAAACCACTCTCCTATCTTCTTCCACCAATGTTTCTCTGTTTTTGTGTTTGTCCTGATAGCATATAAATCTTACACTTGGGGTTCTTTTTGACGAGGTTCTTCCTTTATGTGCATATATATATTTTTTTCTCTTGTCATATACTTGTATCAGTCTTTTTGTTTGTCTGTTTTTGTTTGTCTACTTCATAAATCTTACCTTGGGGCCCATCTGGGCTGAACCTTCTCTTTTATCTTCACTTTCTTTCCTGTCTCTCTCTCTCTCTCTTTTTTTCTTTTTTCTTTTCTTTTTCTTTTTCTTTTCTTTTGTCTCTTGTTTGGGTTGGGAATCCTGATTGGTCAGAAGTGTTCCAGGGTGCACCTTGACTGCAACACAGTTGATACATCCAGCTATATCGGTTTAGTCATCTCCCACCAAAATGACTTCTGCCCAACAGAAGAAAAATACAGAGGATGGACCTTCTGCAACAGAGCTAATGGCTATCAACATAGACAATATGTCGGAAAGAGAATTCAGGCTAACAATTATCCAGGCAATAGCTAGGTTGGAGAAAGCCATGGATGACCAAACAGAATTGATTAGGGCCAAACTGAAAGCGACCAGACAGGATGTTCACAATGTTAGGGCAGAGCTTAAAGCTACCAGGGAGGAGGTTCACAATGCTCTCAATGAGTTCCAATCTAATCTAAACTCTCTCAAAGCTAGGGTAACTGAGACAGAAGATAGAATTAGTGATCTGGAGGACAAACAGATAGAGAGAAAGTATCAGGAGGAAGCCTGGAACAAACAGTTTAGAAACCACGAAAACAGAATCAGGGAAATAAATGATGCCATGAAGCATTCCAATGTCAGAATTATTGGAATCCCTGAAGGGGAGGAGAAAGAAAGAAGTCTAGAAGATATAGTGGAACAAGTCCTTCATGAAAATTTTTCCAATCTTGCGAATGGAACCAGCGTTCATGTACTAGAGGCTGAATGGTCTCCACCCAAGATTATACATTCCAAAAAAACATCAGGACACCTGATAGTCAAATTGAGGAATTATAATTGTAGGTATAATCTCTTGAAAGCCACCAGGGCAAAGAGGCTCCTTACTTACAGAGGGAAGCCCATCAGAATAACGTCAGACCTGTCCGCAGAGACCTGGCAAGCCAGAAAAGGCTGGCAAGATATATTCAGGGCACTAAATGAGAAGAACATGCAGCCAAGAATACTTTATCCAGCAAGACTAACATTCAAAATGGACGGAGTGATAAAGAGTTTCCAAGACCGGCAAGGCTTAAAAGACTATGCAACCACCAAGCCGACACTGCAGGAAATATTAAGGGGGGTTCTATAAAAGAGGAAAAATCCTAAGAATAGCATTGAACAGAAATATAGAGACAATATACAAAAAGAAAGACTTCAAAGGTAACTCGATGTCAAAAAAACGTATCTATCAATAATCACTCTCAATGTGAATGGCCTAAATGCGCCCATAAAACGGCACAGGGTTGCAGATTGGATAAAACGACAGGACCCATCCATATGTTGTCTACAAGAGACCCATTTTGAACCTAAAGATACACGCAGACTGAAAGTGAAGGGATGGAGAAGCATCTTTCATGCCAATGGGCCTCAAAAGAAGACTGGGATAGCGATTCTCATATCAGATAAATTAGACTTTAACCTAAAGACTGTAGTTAGAGATACAGAAGGACACTACATAATCCTTAAAGGGACTATCCACCAAGATGATCTAACAATTGTAATATCTATGCTCCCAATATGGGAGCAGCCAATTACTTAAGAAAACTGTTAATCAAGATAAAGAGTCATATTGATATGAATACACTAATCGTAGGAGATCTTAACATGCCTCTTCAGAAATAGACAGATCATTGAAGCAGAAAATCAATAAAGAAACAAGAGCACTGAATGACACATTGGACCAGATGGACCTCATAGATATATACAAAACATTCCACCCTAAAACAACAGAATAAAATAACAGAAATACATAGCCATCCAAGCCTCCCTCAAAAAAAATTGAAAAATCCAGAATACAGCAGCTGTCTCTACACCTTAAAGAACTGGAGAATCAACAACAAATCAAACCAACTCCACACATAAGAAGGGAAATCATCAAGAATAGAGCTGAGATCAATGAGGTAGAAACCAGAGATACAGTAGAACATATCAATGAAATTAGAAGCTGTTTTTTTTTTTGAAAGAATCAATAAGATCAATAAACCATTGGCCACACTAATCCAAAAAAAAAGAGAGAAAGCCCAAATTCATAAAATTATGAATGAAAAGGGAGAGATCACAACTAACACCAAGGAAGTAGAAACAATCATCAGAAGTTATTATCAACAGTTATATGCCAATAAACTAAGCAACCTAGATGAAATGGATGCATTCCTGGAAAACTATAAACTACCAAAATTGAACCAGGAAGAAATTGACAACCTGAATCGACTGATATCTAGAAATGAGATTGAAGCAGTGATCAAAAACCTCCCAAAAAACAAGAGCCCAGGACCTGACGGATTCCCTGGGGAATTCTACCAAAATTTCAAAGAAGAAATAACACCTATTCTCCTGAAGCTGTTTTAAATAATTGAAGCAGAAGGAAACCTTCCTGACTCTTTCTATGAAGCCAGCATTACCCTGATCCCCAAACCAGGCAAAGACCCTACCAAAAAGGAGAATTTCAGACCAATATCATTGATGAATATGGGTGCTAAGATTCTCAACAAGATCCTAGCAAACAGCATCCAACAGCACATTAAAAAGATTATCCACCATGGTCAGGTGGGATTCATCCCTGGGCTACAAGGATGGTTCAACATTCGCAAATCAATCAGTGTGATACAACAAATTAATATGAGAAGAGAGAAGAACCACATGGTCCTCTCAATTGATGCAGAAAAAGCATTTGACAAAATCCAGCATCCGTTCCTGATTAAAATGCTTCAAAGTATAGGGATAGAGGGAACATTCCTGAACCTCATCAAATCTATCTATGAAAGACCCACAGCAAATATCATCCTCAATTGGAAAAAGCTTGTAGCCTTCCCATTGAGATCAGGAACAAGACAAGGATGCCCACTTTCACCACTCTTGTTCAACATAGTATTAGAAGTCCTAGCAACAGCAATCAGACAACAAAGAGAAATAAAAGGTATCCAAATTGGAAATGAAGAAGTCAAACTCTCTCTATTCGGAGATGACATGATTCTTTATATGGAAGACCCAAAGACTCCACCCCCAAACTACTAGAACTCATACAGCAATTCAGCAACGTGGCAGGATACAAAGTCAATGTGCAGAAATCAGTGGCTTTCTTATACACTAACAATGAAAATAGAAAGGGAAATTAGAGAATCGATTCCATTTACTATAGCACCAAGAACCATAAGATACCTGGGAATAAACCTAACCAAAGAGGTAAAGGATCTGTACTTGAGGAACTACAGAACACTCATGAAAGAAATTGAAGAAGACACAAAAAGATGGAAGACCATTCCAGGCTCTTGGATCGGAAGAATAAACATTGTTAAAATGTCTATACTGCCTAGAGCAATCTATACTTTTAATGCCATTTCGATCAAAATTCCACCAGTATTCTTCAAAGAGCTGGAGCAAATAATCCTAAAATTTGTATGGAATCAGAAGAGACCCCGAATCGCTAAGGAAATGTTGAAAAACAAAAATAAAACTGGGGGCATCACGTTACCTGATTTCAAGCTTTATTACAAAGCTGTGATCACCAAGACAGCATGGTACTGGCATAAAAACAGACACATAGACCAGTGGAACAGAGTAGAGAGCCCAGATATGGACCCTCAACTCTTTAAGTAAGAGCTGTATCCAAAGGATACCCACATTCATTTGATATATTAAGGGATATTTAATGTTACTGATGATTTTGTCCAATTTGATCTGATTTTTTTGAAGGAAATTTGTTACTGATTTTTGTCCCTGTGAGAACATTGATTATTCAGAAAGAATCTTCATAATTGTGTGTTCGTGATTCAGAAAAACATTCAATGGGAACATTATAGGATAATAATAATTCATTAATACTTACCAATGTTCGATGCAATGAATGTCTTGACTTTTCCAATATCCTCAGGTGATAAGCAAAATTATTGTACCCTAAAGATATTTACCACTAAATAAGTTGAATGAACAATGGATCCAGGCAGCTTTGTTCAAGTAAATTGAATTGGATTTAATAGAAACAAAATTAAATAAATAGAGGAAAAAAATGTCAAGACCCCATCCTTTTTTACGGCAGCATAATATTATATACAAAATATAATACATATACACATCGATATATCTCACACCTTCTATATCCATTCATCAATGAACATTAGGCTGCTTTATTGAGCATATGGCATTTCTACTTTTAATTTTTGGAAGAACCTTAGTACTGTTTTCCACAGTAGCTGCACCAATTTGAATTCCCAGCAATAGTACATAGGGATTCTTTTTTCTCCACATCCTCACCAACAGTTAGTTCTTATCTTTCTTATTCTGGCCCTTCTTACAGGTATGAAATGACATTTCATTCTGGTTTTGATTTACATTTCCCTGATGATTAGTAATATTGAGCATCTTTTCCTATGTCTGTTGGCCATCTCTAGGTCTTCTTAGGAAAAATGTCTATTTCTGTCCTCTGCCCAGTTTTTAATCATATTTTTTGTTTTTGTTTTTGAGTTTTCTAAGTTCTTTATATACTTCCAATATTAATTTCTTGTCATATATATCAGTTGCAAATATCTTGTCCATTCAGTACATTGCATTTTTGTTGTGTTGTTGTTATTGTTTTTCCTTCACTATACAGAAGCTTTTTATTTTGGTGTAGTCCCAATACTTTGATTTTGTTTCTCTTTCTTAGAAGACATATTTAGAAAAATGTTGCTGTGGCTGATGTCAGACAAAGGAAGGACCTAGAGGGTATTATGTCAAGTGAAATAAGTTAAAGAAAAACAAATACCACATGATTTCATTAATATGTGAATCTAAAAAACACAAATTAATAAACAAAAAGGGGAATCAGACCTATAAATACAGAGAAAAATCAGGTGATTGTCACAGGAGTGGGGGGGTTAAGGAGATAGAGGGTTAAGGAGACAGGGGAGTTAAGGAGACAGGGGTTTGAAAGACACGAGGGTTTCCAGTTATGGAATTGAAAAGTCACAGAAATGAAATGTGTAGCACAGGGAATATTGTATGTAATAGCATTTCATGATAAAAGAAGGTAAATAAACTTGTGGTGAACATAGCTGAATCAGTATGTTGTGCACCTGAAACCAATGAAGCTTTGTGTCAACTATGTTCAAATAAAAAAGAGGAAGAGAGAGGAAAGGAGTGGGAGGGTGTCAACCCTAAAGGACAGGAAATTTGAAATCAGTAAATAACAACAAATGATTTAATTGGTTAAGCCTATCAAGACAAGGTATTAGGTAGATCACAAATGGCATACCTTTATTAAGAAGCAAGAAAAAAAGAAAAGAAAACAGGTAAAAGATGCAGTATTTGAAAAGAAAAGCAAGCATTCAGTATTAGGTTGTCCACCTGAAGTTAGAAATTTAGAAAAATAGAACATATTAGTTTGCTGCTTGAAGTGATTTTAAATTCTAAATTCTAATTACAGCAATGCTTGGATTGATTGAAATTCTCTTTTTATTTGTAATTAATTTTATTTTGTCCTCAAATTCACCCGCTATGTTTTACATTATTTAAAGTATCAGTAAGACAAACAAAGATAATCAATGGGCTATAATTTCTAACACAAATAATTACTAGCTCACTGGACAAGTTGAAATGATCAGTACACGTAAAACTACATTTAGTTTTAAAATTATCCTTAAATTACTGTCATTTGCAAATATCTTCTCCCATTCCATGGGTTGCCTCTTTGTTTTTTTGACTGTTTCCTTTGCTGTGCAGAAGCTTTTGATTTTTATGAAGTCCCAAAAGTTTATTTTCACTTTAGTTTCTTTTGCCTTTGGAGACATATCTTGAAAGAAGTTGCTGTGGCTGATATCGAAGAGATTACTGCCTATGTTCTCCTCTAGGATTCTGATGGATACCTGTCTCAAGTTGAGGTCTTTTATCCATTTTGAGTTTATCTTTGTGTATGGTGTAAGAGAATGGTCGAGTTTCATTCTTCTACATATAGTTGTCCAGTTTTCCCAGCACCATTTATTGAAGAGACTGTCTTTTTTCTACTTTATATTTTTTCCTGTTTTGTCGAAGATTAATTGAACGTAGAGTTGAGGGTCCATATCTGGGCTCTCTACTCTGTTCCACTGGTCTATGTGTCTGTTTTTATGCCAGTACCATGCTGTCTTGGTGATCACAGCTTTGTAATAAAGCTTGAAATCAGGTAACGTGATGCCCCCAGTTTTATTTTTGTTTTTCAACATTTCCTTAGCGATTCGGGGTCTCTTCTGATTCCATACAAATTTTAGGATTATTTGCTCCAGCTCTTTGAAGAATACTGGTGGAATTTTGATCGAAATGGCATTAAAAGTATAGATTGCTCTAGGCAGTATAGACATTTTAACAATGTTTATTCTTCCGATCCAAGAGCCTGGAATGGTCTTCCATCTTTTTGTGTCTTCTTCAATTTCTTTCATGAGTGTTCTGTAGTTCCTCAAGTACAGATCCTTTACCTCTTTGGTTAGGTTTATTCCCAGGTATCTTATGGTTCTTGGTGCTATAGTAAATGGAATCGATTCTCTAATTTCCCTTTCTGTATTTTCATTGTTAGTGTATAAGAAAGCCACTGATTTCTGCACATTGACTTTGAAAAAAAATAAAAATAAAATAAAATAAAATAAAATAATCCTTAAATTAAATGTTCTATGTATGAGAAAATTGATAATAAGTAATTTGGACAATTAATTATGGTACTGAAAATAAACTCAATGTTTCCTGAAATTATTGCTATCCATTTTATTTCAGAGATGGTCTCTCTTTTTTCAAGGTACCCTTAGGAGACCTTAATCAAAACTTGATTTTACCATGTTAATTACATAACTTATCAAAATATATATTCTTAAATATAATATATGAATTATATACGAATAAATGATTTTTACATTTAAAAATAATTTCTAATGTGTGCACACACTGAGGAAAATATTTGGTTATCAGACAACTTTGTATTAAATATTTGGGGAATTACCAAATTTAACAAAACCAATTTTGAATTAAAAAATATATTTGGGGGCACCTGGGTGGCTCAGTGGGTTAAGGCCTCTGCCTTCGGCTCAGGTCATGATCCCAGGGTGCTGGGATCGAGCTCCACATCCGGCTCTCTGCTCAGCGGGGAGTCTGCTTCCTCCTCTCTCTGCCTGACTCTCTGCCTACTTGTGATTTCTGTCAAATAAATAAATGGAATCTTAAAATACACACACACACACACATATATATATATATGTATATATATATATGACCTTGTAAAATCAATGTTATACATGTAAAAACATGAAAATCAATAAATTTCTAAGCAAAATCATAAACATGATTTTACTAACTAAAATTAAAAATTCTGTTATTCAAATGATGGAAAAATGATACACTTTTTTTTTCCTCTTTAAATTCTTGAACAGATTGTCACCATAGTAACTAATAGGCACATCAGGAGAAAATCATTCAAGTATATATTCTTGCAGGTGACTTCTACTCTCACAATCTTTCTTTAAGCTGTCTTCATACTTATTATTGAAACCTAAACAAATATTAGTGGGGGGAAAAAAAAAGAATTTCATTTGAAAAGCATTGCTTTCCAAGTAACACTGACTTGCTAAATTACATATAGCTAAAATAGCAAATACACATTGACTCTTTAGTCTGTTATATCAGTTCCTTACTATTCAATTGTAATGGAGCAATATTCTTTAGTTAGCATATTTTCTGTGAAAAGTAGTTCTTTCTGGTCTTCACTTCTAATGCAGTCTGATCTTTGGGGTGTGTATGTGGAAATCTTAGAGAAGTAAATCCAGAAGACTAAGTGTTGATTGAGGTATTATAACTAATATATGTATCTATCTATCTAGCATCTATCTCCAACTGTCTACATATATTTCAATAAAGAACATGTAAAAAGATTATATTTTTCTCTCTAATATTAATCACTGCTACTTATTTGGACTTATACTATATTACAAAATTACACTTAAGTCAACAAACCTCTAAATTAGGTATTTTATAAACATTTTCTTGATGATAGTATAGCTGCTCAGAAACATTAAATAACTTGACAGCTATTTACCACTATAAATCAGTGAGACTGGAGTGTCAAACCATGTTTCTCTATTTATAAAACTAAAGACCTTCCACTGAAATATACTGTCACTTTCTTATTGCACAAAGAGGCCAGATGGTAAATTGGAAATATATCAGGGAGAAGGCGATGGCTGAATTGGTAATTTTATTCCAATACCCATCCTCTTCCTCCATATGGAAATATAAATATCACTCCATCCTGTTTTAGCTAGGCACATGGCTGGTGCTTGCCATTCATCAGCTTTCCTTGTAGCTATGAGTTGTAACATGGTTAAATTAAGAGCAATGGGAAATAAGCAGAAATGATATATGGAATTTCTGAGATTTCTCTTTAAAAAGAAAAATACTTTCCAAAGCCTTCTTATGTTTACTTTTTTTATTGTCCCACAAATAGATGTAAAGAGAAAGTAGTGTCAACTATGCAGAATCTCAACCAAAGGAATGTGGGTCCATAAGATATCAGGGACCCAGATGCCTGAATTACCCTGGTGTGAAGCACATAGTGTCTTGAATTGTTCCTGACTAGAATCATCAGAAAAGAACTTCATTGAAGTTAGTATACTCTGCCACCTTTCTTTTAAAGAACTTGAGTTGCACCCTAAATAATACAGGGGCTCATTAAAAGCCTATTGGGTTTGGTCTTTTCTAGTTATCTGATACATATAAAAATTGTATTCATGTAATAAACTTTAAAGAAATATTACTGACTTAGATTATTTTTATATCCTGGTTAATAGTAGAAAAATAAGAAATAAATAAGAAAAGTGGCAAAGTTAGTCTCATAGTTATCAAACTAAAAAGGATAACAAAAATGGCAGCTGAAAACTAATTCAGAGTTCCATTGCAACCAAAGCTAAAAGTGAGGTAATATGGATTCCTTGGCTCTTCTTGTCCAGAAAAACAAGCCATAACAGTGCATCCATGATGTCAAACTTTTTCTTAGCTTAGAATTCAGAGAAAATTTGATTGCTCTAGTTTTTTTTGCCAGAGATAATTAAAAATGTAGTTGATGATTCCCAGCATGGCAGTTTTACACAGGGATATTGGATGTGTGGTCATTTCTTATTTTGACTTTGGAAGGCAAAATGTTAAAACACATTTGTGTAAAGTGTCCAGTTTTACACTGTCCTATAAATGTATGCATCCTCTAGAGAATGGACATTTTTATGTCTTTGTAGTCTTGTTATAACCAAATTAATTGATTACCTTTAAGTAATTAAAATTTTTCTGCAAATAAAAATTGATTTATATCTACATTTTCTCTTGTTTGAAAATCAGTACTCATAAACTCAGATAATATTGAAAGTAGTAACATTAGAGTTTAAATACAGTATATGTGTTGAAGATGTCAAGAGGTAAACAAAAAAGCTTGCTATAGATTATTTGATGTTAATATATATACTATAATAAATATGTATTTTATAAAGATTTTATGTAGGCAGTAAGGGGAAAGCTGACGATAATTAGAATTAAATATGAAATTCATTATCTCTACTAAAGAAAAAAATCACTTGGTTTTAGGTAATCCACCCAGAGGCCTCTTAGCAGTTTTAGTCTATTTCTTCCAAAATAGTTTGTTTCTCTTTAAACTTTGGCAATAATATATAATAAAGGGAGAATGGTGGTTTAAAAAATCAATGGCTTGAATTTTCAGAGTGCTAATTTTTAGAATGTCCACAGAATAGTAACCACAATTAAATTCCTAAGGCCATTTATGCTTAGATAACTTTCATATAATGTATAAGAATAATGAATTTAGAAATTCCCATTTTCCACCCATGCCATACCAATGGATATATTTAGCTACAAATACCTGTTTTCTTCTGAAGCTCATCAATCATCCCCAAATAAGCTATGAAAATATGTTTAGGATTTACATTTGTAAAAGTATTTTCACCCCAGTAAGGATTTTGTTCTATATTAAAATAGGCTTTTTTTTTTTTTGGTCGATATATTTTTTAAAATCTTCAATAGGATATATATATATATATATATATATATATATATATATCCTATTAAATATAGGATATATATATATATATATATATATATATATATATATATATATTTAACATTCCAGAGACAGAGAAAGATACATCTGAATTTTACCTAAGGTCTTCATGATTTTAATAGAGTGTAAACATACTTATTCTAGTTTCTGTCAGGTTAAAAATTCATAGGTGTTCTATTTTTCCTTCATTTTCTCTTCATTTCTTTGGCTATGATCTCTGTCAGTTTCTGCTCTAAATCTTTTTTTTTTTCTCTTTATTTGCACTTTTACTATATTTTTTGGGGGGGAAATATGAAGTTTCTTCTGGCTTCTTTCCAAAATTAAGTTAATATTTTGTTTGAGGTTTTTACTTTTTTCATCAGCTATTCCATTGACCTTTTAAATATAGCAGCATAATGTCTATTGAAGATGACTACTGTGACTTCCAAATCTCTTTTATGGATTTTAAGAATCAGTTTAAAGACAACCATCTTATATAAAGTTGGGATAACTTTTGATCTGAATGCAATTCCTTGGTATCATTTATAGAGAAGGTCATTTGTCATTGCATGTCTATTTTTATTCTTTCATTCCTCCTGGGTAGCCTATCCCTTACCAGTTTTGAGGAATAAATGGATGACTTTCTGTTCTCCCCTCCATAATTTACTCCCTAGAGAACTGTTGTCATTGTCACCAGCAATCATCTGGTGCAGAGTCTACTTAAGAGTTCCATAAATTGCAACTGAAGAATTGACCTGCCTTCCCTATTTTTGTGAATGAAAGTGTATTTAGGCACTGATGAAAACATCTATTTCACCCTTCAATATTCCAAATTCTGTGCCTTTTCTCAGATGGCCACCTTATATATATCAAAGTTTAAGTGATTGCTGCTAATATGGAGATGGAACAGAAGTTCATACTATAGACTTGCTCAAATCATTCATTTTTGTCAAATTGTTACATATTAACATAATTTGGGATTTATTGTGAGTTTTATGATGCTCTCAGTCTATGCTGTACTGTGTACATATTTCCATAGTGTATATTCAATCTTTCAGGATGCAAAGTACATAAATGTACAGTTTTGTAGTTATTGAGAGTCTGGATATGGTGGAAAGTAAAAATGTTTTGATTCCATTATAACAGGTTTAATTCCTGTTGCTAAAACTTAATAGTTCTTGTAAATTTTAGCAAGTTACTTAGATCCTTGGAGCTTCAATTTCTTTGTGTGTAAGTCACGCCATTATATTTCCACTCAGTTGTTTTAAAGAATGCAGATTATGAAAGCATCTACTAATCACTTATTGTCAATAAGTTCTAACTGCTATTATTATTAGAATTACCCACTGAAAAATTAGACAACCACATGCACAAAAATGAACCTGGACCATTTCCTTAAACCACACACAAAAATATATTCAACATGGATGAAAGACCTTAATGTGAAACAGGAATCCATCAAAATCCTTGGGGAAAACAGAGGCAGTAACCTCTTCCATCTCATCCACAAAAACTTTTTCCTAGAAACATTGCCAAAAGCAAGGGAAACAAGGGCAAAAATGAACTATTGGGATTTCATCAAGATCAAAAGCTTTTGCAGAGCAAAGGAAACAGTCAACAAACCAAAGACAAACTGATAGAATGGGAGAAGATATTTGGAAATGACATATCAGATAAAGAGCTAGTATCCAAAATCTATAAAGAACTTATCAAACTCAACACCCCAAGAACAAATAATCCAATCAAGAAATGGGCAGAGGACATGAACAGACATTTCTGCAAATAAGACATCCAGATGGCCAACAGACAAATGAAAAAATGCTCAACATTACTCGGCATCAGGGAAATACAAATCAAAACCACAATGAGATACCACCTCACACCAGTCAGAATGGCTAAAATTAACAAATCAGGAAATGACAGATGTTGGAGAGGATGGGGAGAAAGGGGAACCCTCCTACACTGTTGGTGGGAATGGAAGCTGGTGCAGCTACTCTGGAAAACAGTATGGAGGTTCTTCAAAAAGTTGAAAATAGAGCTACGCTATGACCCAGCAATTGCACTACTGGGTACTTACACTCAAGTTACAAATGTAGTGTTCTGAAGGGGCACATGCACCTGAATGTTTATAGCAGCAATGTCCACAACAGTCAAACTTTGGAAAGAAACTAGATGTCCATCCACAGATGAATAGATAAAGATGTCTATCTCTCTCTTTCTCTCTCTCTCTCTCTCTCTCTCTCACACACACACACACACACACACACACACTGGAATACTATGCAGTCACCAAAAGAAATGAAATCTTGACATTTGCAACAACATGGATGGAACTAGAGGGTATTATGCTGAGCAAAATAAGTCAATCAGAGAAAGACAATTATCATATGATCTCCCTGATATGAGGAATTTGAGAGGCAGAATGGGAGGTTTGGGGGGTAGGGAAGGAAAAATGAAACAAGATGGGATCAGGAGGGAGACAAACCATAAGAGACTCTTAATCTCACTAAACAAACTAAAGGTTGCTGGGGGGAGGGCAGTGTGTAGAGGGTGGTTGGGTGGTTGGGTTATGGACATTGGAGAGAGTATGTGATATGGTGAGTGCTGTGAAGTGTGTAAGCCTGATGATTCACAGACCCGTACCCATGGGGCAAATAATACATTATATGTTAATTAAAAAAAAAAAAAAAGAATTGCCCACTGAAAGTGTAGTAAAACAGGTAGTAATCCATTTTATAGTCTCTTGAGAATGTCAGCTAGGATTTGACTTTTGATTATTTTTAAATGACAACACTTAGTTTATAAAGAAAGGGACTATGCCTGGTGGCACAGTTATTTTCCAGCATTTCTTTTTAAAGGAACACAGTATATTCTTATCACCTTAAAAATCCAGATATATAGTGAAAAAATAAAGTCAATCAAATATGTTGGTCTCTATCAATGGAAATGCTCTTTGTGGAATACTGGTAATTAAGTATTTAATAGTTTCTGTATTAAAAATTATAAAAAGGTTCTTGTTCATACAGTTTTAAAAATATTCTGCATTCCTCTATCCTTCCTAGAGGTTGAATTATTAACCCAGGATTATCTTGAGCATGAAATAATTTCTCAAAGACTTTAACTAGACTTTAAAAAATATTACTAAAACCTGTTTTCTACATAATCCCTCATGATCATGTAATCTTGAGAGATGGCCTGGAAAGTGTCACAGTTAATAATTCAAGTTAAATATTATTACACTTCTAAGTCATGACACTCACAGGTACACATAGTGCTCAATAAATATTTTTGAGTGGCTAATTGAATGCTTGTCAGTTTATCTATATCCATCTATCTATCTATTCATCTTTCTGTATTTGATTATTTTTGAATCCACTAGACAAACCATAGATTACACATGCAGAATAAAAAACAGGTGTAACCGTTTCATGATTCAATCTTGTCACGAAATATCCATGATTAACAATTTTGGCATACACCTTCTCCTAGGTGTCATTTTGTAATTTCTCTTAATTCTTAACCATTTCCTTTTGAATACATGAACTCTGATTTAACATATACTATCTTGTATTTATTATATTTTTAATTTGTTATAAAAATACTGTTTAAGTGCTAGATTTCATAATAAAATAATTATCCTATCTTAGTGAATTTCTTTAAGTTTTAATAAGTGTGTATTCTTCAATTTGTGTTCTGGTTGCAGCAAAGGAGAAAGGGCAAAAAGATGTAGTTTTACACAACATTTAACAAGACTATGTTTTATTACAGGAGTAGAGGAACTGACCTCTGTATTAGGCTCTCTGAGGAATACTGAAAGAAAAAGAAGCACATTAATATTAAAGACATTTATACAATTTTCACACAGCTGCAAAATGTCTAAATACCTTTTTCATCCTTTGCTGAAGGAGCTGGGATAGTAGATTTGTGACCCTCACTATGTACAATGAAAAGGTTCCTTCTTCTACAATGACTGAATTTACCAAAAAGTCATAAACTTCTGCTAACCAGATCCAAGTCCCTTCTAAGTAAATTAATTAACCACAATTTATAAATAACAAAGCTAATAGAAATGTTTTATTTGGAAGAAAATCTCTCATATAGAAAATGTGAGAAATAAAGTTAAATGGAAGGGAATGTCATTCAGTATACATCTATCTTATATTCAATACAGTTCTTAGAATTTATAATCTCTGTTGATATGCCAAGTTGTATTTTAGAAGCTCTTAATCAGTGGAATAAACAAATTTGAGATAGGAAATATACTCAAGACATTTAAAGCCTGCTTTTCTCCAACAACAGAAATATTGTAAACCATTTCATTAACATTTGTTGGTTATTTTCAACTTGCAGCAAAATGTTTTTGGGAAAAAAGTAGGGCAATTTAATTTGCTATCAGATGCAACATTTTGACTTTTACATAACCAAGGCACATAGTCACAGAATGATGTAATTGTCTGCGATTATTCCTTTAACAAAGAATTTAGGTTCTGGGAGGACATATTAATGAGATGTACTTAGGCATGATTGATTGATCCACTGATTATGCTTTCCCTGGAATCAGTGTCTCTGTGTGTGTGCATGTGTGTAATTTGTATCTTCTGTATATTATTTTTCAAAAATGTTTGCGTTATTTCTAAAATTATATACTGTCCACATTTTTCTTTGTGATATCCATACTATAGGTTAGAACTAATACTGTACATCTACTTTTATATAAAATGTAAATTCTGAGGAGGTAGATTAATTTTAGGAAATAAATTAATTTTAAGTAACAAATGAATTTAGAGATTATCCATTTAAAACAACTATGATGAAACTTTAGCATTCCAAAGTATTAAGCATAAAAAACACATTTTCCTTTAAAGATATGCTCTTATAATGTTGTTGATTGCTTTCCCCAAAATGCAAGGTTTCATGGAGCATTTAAACATACAAGTGGAGGGGCAGCTGTGTGGGTTAAGTATCCAACACAGTTCTGGTCATTATCTTATGGGTCATGGAATGGAGTCCCCTGTGGAGTTCTGTACTCAGTGGGGAGTTTCCTTCTCTCCTGCCTCTCCTTTCCCCTCCTAAAATAAATAAATTCATTTTACTTATTATTTATTATTATATATTATTTATTTTATCTCTTCTTCTCCCCTAAAGTAAATAAATGAATCTTAAGAAAACCTTTATGAACATGCAAATTGAAAATCATATAAAATATTTACTCATTATTGATATAAATTAAGTAACATTTATATTTATATAAATCTTATATAAAATGCATATAAACAAATTTTATGTATTTATAATATTTATATTATATTTATATATAAATATCATAAATATACTATATATAAATTTATAAAATAAAATTTGTATAAAATAAATTATATAAAGAGAGATCTTTTGTGATTTTTAGTATCATAGTCTACACTCTTCAACCATTAAGGAAGCAGTCTTTTGATGAGAACTCTCTTCTGAATGTTTCAGTGGATATTCTTTTTTTTTTTTTAAAGATTTTATTTATTTATTTGACAGACAGAGATCACAAGTAGGCAGAGAGGCAGGCAGAGAGAAGGTAGGGGGAGCAGGCTCCCCGCCGAGCAGAGAGCCCCATGCGGGGCCGGATCCCAGGACCCTGGGATCATGACCTGAGTGGAAGGCAGAGGCTTTAACCCACTGAGCCACCCAGGTGCCCCATCAGTGGATATTATTTAAAAGCAGCTAATTTAGGATTTTTTATTAGACTAATTTGGACAAAGTTTTATTGAGATTCATGAACTATATTTACCTACAGTGATTTCCAATGCTCAGTAATATTTACTCCATTTGTTAATACTGATTTCATAGTTTATAATATGTACTAGATTTTTTTTTAGATGAACAGAATGACAATACAACTCAACATCAAATTCTTAAAATGGTGAATAAATATCAAAATGTGTATAAATGATAATAATATCTTAAAAATATTTGGTTAAGTTTTAAAAATTCTCATTGTTTGTGTTGACTTCTGGAATTGGGTAAGATGTTTTGTTATTCTTTTTGCTTTGTTTCTTTTTGTTTTGTTCCTGCTAACATTGTAATAGCTTTGCCAAATCTCTAAAAGTCCTTTGTTCCCCGGGGGTGGGTGGGGGTATTACACTATATTCAACATATTTTATCGTACATTCATGAAAAAAAATGTAATTTACTTTCAAAGATAATTTATTTTTGTTTTATAACTGAGAGAATCAAAATGAGCTTTCCTTTATGATATCCACTAGGGACAGAGCAAATACATCCTTAGTTTATAATTATTTGGCAGAAAATTTAGGTTTCCCTTAAGAAATTCATTGAGAAGAGGCACTTTTCTCCAAGTGGCTGAATGATCTGTCTCAGGGGGCAATCCTGAGAGGCAGATGTTTTTCATCTTCACCAAGTCTTGAAGTGCATCATTAACACCCTTACTGGACTCATGTTGTAAATTATAAGCATGTTTCATCTAGTTCAATTTTGGGCTGGTATTTTAATTTAAAAAAGTGATACTCTACATGGTTTTTAATTTTACCTGTGCCCCCTGGGACCACTCTCCTTTGCATGTATGTGACTTTCCCATGAACATAAATGAAATATAGCTCTGAATAACAATAAATAAATGGGATAGAGTTATAGATAGGTGAATATACACATAAAGTAATTGCTAAGCTATTTTTAAAGCGTTAGTGGAAAGAACATTACACACACATGTGACCTCCATAGTTATTTTATCCTTTAGGCTATTTGACCACCACTGGAACTAGTATTAGAATTTGTGTTAGAGATATATTTTATTATGATCTTGAAGTTTCACCAAGTGCAAAGCATATTTGTAAATTAAAACAGAGGGTTATTATCATCAATGAACAAAATTCTCCAGCATGTACATGGTTACTGTAGTAGGGCAACATTATTCATCTGCTTATGTTCATTTGATGTAGAATAGTTTTAAGTCCTTTTTAATAAAATGTGTGTATATTCACATCATTTCCTCCAGACCCTGCCTAAGGCAAAGAACTGAAAACTTAATTTATTTTTCTTAAAAAGAAGAAAAAAGGGATAACTATAATCAGGCTATGAGCTAATTGGTAGTCCCAAATGACAATATAGCACAAGGCTTTGCATTTCTACTTTATGAAGAAGTCTTGATTATCAAATATATATAGGGAAAGCACAAATAAAATAATTACAATTTTAAATCACAAGGTTAAATTATAATTTTTGAAAATATACATATTTTTTACATTTAAATTATATTTTCCTAATATTTGTCTTTGGAAGTAATGGAAACAGTCAAACTGAAAGATAATATTATAAAACTTTCAAGTACTGAGAGCAATTAAATTAGGGTGACATAATATAGAGTACAAAAGAAAAAAGGTGTTAACAAATAAGAATGACTTATAATAGCCATAAAATTAAAAAAAAAAACCCACAGGGGTCAAATCCTTATGGACTCACCTACATTTAACACAGTGTTTCCTGATATTACTTAATTTCTATAATTTGGTGGAACTTTATAATAATACTGTTCTGAACTTCTGATCCTCTGGCTTATCTATGCAACTTCTTGACCTAAGGATTTTAGTAATAGTAGGATCTACTTATTTTGGCTAATTTTAAATCAATGGCCTTACATGGCTTATAGTTACAGGTTAGGAAAGTGATCAGTGACAAAATTTCCACATGTTGTGTTGTCTTAAAACATTTCATATGGAACCCATATGTATTTAGATGACATTTATGAACTGTAATTATGTTTTTCACTATCTGTTCTTTCTCTTTTAATCATAAGTTATTCATCAGGGAGAGCACAGGTAATTGTGTGACTGGAAGTATAGAATTGATGAACAGTTGTAATGTATTTAAAAAGAAAGTTGATTCCTCCTATATTGCAAAGCAGCAATGTTTTATAAATTCAAAGTGATTTTTAATAATTGAATTAACATGCTGTTTTCTTTCTAATATTTTGTATTTTCCTATTAACTGAAATAACTGAAGAATGCACATGAAAATTACATGACAGTAAGTTGCCTCTGATACAGAATATGTATCAATTATTCAGTTTCTGCCTGGGTTTAAATTTGGTCCACCTAAATATTTCTTGTAAAACATGTTTTCCTACAGGTGATAGGTTAAGATTACATAATAGCTTTAGAAAACTTATTTCCAATCTTAGTTTTTTTTAAAATATATTTGTCATATATATATATATATATATATATATATATGACAACAAGTCCTGTCTTGCAATCAGTTATTCAAAGTAAAGTAACTATGTAAGTAGATAAAAAATGTTGCAATAATACAGGGATTAATAATAGACCTGTGGAGGATACAAAGTGAAATTACAAAAATAAATTGTTTTTCCATACACTAAAAACAAACTACCTGATAAAGAAATAAAACAACCCTATTTTTAATAATGTCAAAAAGAAATGCTTAGGAATAACTTTCACCAATTAGGTGAAATAAATTGAAGAAGCACAAATAGAAAGATATTCCATGTTAATGGATTGGAAGAATAAATATTGTTAAAATGTCCATATTACCCAAAGTAATCTATAGATTTAATGTAGTCCCAATCAAAATTTCAATGATTTTTCATGGCAATAGAACAAAAAATCTTAACATTAATATGGAACCAAATTCTTTATTTAACCAAAACAATTCTAGAAAGAATAAGCTGGAAACATGATGATTCCTGATTTCAAACTTCATTACCAAGCTGTGGTAATCAAACAATATGGTACAGACATAAATAGACACACATAGAACGATGGAACAGAATTGAGAGCCCAGAATTAAACTTACTCATTTACAGTCAATTAATATTTTACAAGAGGTTGAAGAAGATACAAAGAGGAAAGCATAGTCTTTTCACCAAACGGTGTTGGGAAAACTGGATATCCACATACAGAAAATGAATTTGAAGCCCAATTGTACACCACTCACAACAATTAACTGAAAATAGATAAGACATAAATGTAAGACTTGAAACTGTAAAGCCATTAGAAGAAAGTATAGGGAAAAGCTTCTTGACATTTGTCCTGGCAAAGATTTCTTGAATATGACATTAAGTGTACAATCAATAAAATTGTAAGTAAACATGTGCAACTACAGCAAACTAAAAAGCTGAACAGTAAAAGAAGCAATCAACAACATAAAAGTAACCTATGGAATGAAGAAAATATTCACAAACCGTAAGGGGTTAAGATCTAAAATATATAATGAGGCATCAAAATCCAGGAGGCACAGAGAACCCCCTCAAAATCAATAAAAATAAGTCCATACCCCATCATCTAATAGAAAAACTTACAAGTCTTAGTGACAAAGAGAAAACCTGAAAGCAGCTTGGGACAAGAGGTCTGTAACATACAATGGTAGAAATATTAGATTGGCAGCAAACCTAACCCCTGAGACCTGGCAGGCCAGAAAGGACTGGCATGATATATTCAGAATACTAAACAAGAAAAATATGCCGTGAAGAATACTATATCCAGCTACGCTGTCATTGAAAATAGAAGGAAAGATAAAAAGCTTCCAGGACAAACAAAAACTAAAAGAATTTGCAAACACCAAACCAGCCCTATAGGAAATATTGAAAGGGGTTCTCTAAGCAAAGAGAGAGCCTAAAAGTAATAGACCAGAAAGGAACAGTGACAATATGCAGTAACAGTCATATTATAGGCAATACAATGACACTAATTTCACATTTTTCAGTAGTTATCCTGAATGAAAATGGGCTAAATGCCCCAATCAAAAGACACAGGATATCAGAATGAATGAAAAAACAAGACCTATTGATATCCTATCTGCAAGAAACTCATCTTAGACCCAAAGACACCTCCAGATTGAAAGTGAGGGGGTGGAAAATAATTTACCATTGTAATGGACATCAGAAGAAAGCTGAGTGGCAATACTTATAACAAATAAATTAGATTTTAAGCCACAGACTACAACAAGAGATGAGGAGGACACTACATAATACTTTTTTTTTTTGAAGATCTTAATTATTTATTAGACAGAGATTACAAGTAGGCAGAGAGGCTGGCAGAGAGAGAGGGGGAGAAGCAGGCTCCCCATTGAGCAGAGAGCCCAATGCAGGTCTCAATCCCAGGACCCTGAGATCATGATTTGAGCTGAAGGCAGAGGCTTTAGCCCCACTGAGCCACCCCAGTGCCCTGAGATGCTGAAAAAGCATTTGAGAAAGTACAGCATCCATTCTTACTCAAAACTCCTCAAAGTATAGGGATAGAGGGTACATACCTCAATATCATTAAAGCCATCTATGAAAAAAACCACCGCTAATTTCATTCTCAATGGAGAAAAACTGAAAGCTTTTCCGCTAAGGTCAGGAACATGGCAGGGATGTCCATTATCACCACTGCTATTCAACATACTACTAAAAGTCTTAGCCTCAGCAATCAGACAATAAAAAGAAATTAAAAGCATCCAAATTGGCAAAGAAGAAGTCAAATTATCACTCTTAGCAGATGATTTGATATTTTATGTGGAAAACCCAAAAGACTCCACTCCAAATCTGCTAAAACTTGTAAAAGTGTCAGGATATAAAGCCAGTGCACAGAAATCAGTTGCATTTCTGTACACCAGCAATAAGACAGAAGAAGGAGAAATTAAGGAGTCAATCCCATTTAGAATTACACCCCAAACCATCAGATACCTAGGAATAAACCTAACTAAAGAGGCCAAGAATCTTTACTCAGAAAACTATAAAGTACTCTATGAAAGAAATTGTGGTAGACACAAAGAAATGGAAAAATGTTCCATTCTCATGGACTGGAAGACCAAATATTCTGAAAATTCCTACAGTACCTAAAGCAATCTACACATTCAACACAATCCTTACCAAAATACCATCAATTTTCTTTAAAGAAATGGAACAAATAATGTTACATTTTTTTATGGAACCAGAAAAGACCTCGAATAGCCAGCAGAATGTTGAAAAAGAAAGCCAAAATTGGTGGCATCACAATTCCAGATTTCAAGCTTTATTACAAATCTGTAATCATCAAGACAGTATGGTACTGGCACAAAAACAAACACATAGTTCAATGGAACAGAATAGGAAGCCCAGAAATAGACCCTCAGCTCTATGGTCAACTAATCTTTGAAAAAGCAGGAAAGGAAATCCAATGGAAAAAGGACAGTCTCTTCAACAAATGGTGTTAGGAAAATTGGACAGCCACATGCAGAAAAATGAAACTGGACCATTTCCTTATACCACACACAAAAATAGACTCAAAATGGGTAAAAGACCTCTATGTGAGACAGGAATCAATCAAAATCCTGGAGGAGAATACAGGTAGCAACCTCTTTTACCTCAGCCATAGCAACTTCTTCCTAGAGACATCACCAATGGCAAGAGAAGCAAGAACAAAAATGAACTATTGGGATGTCATCAAGATTGAAAGTTTTTGCAGAGCAGTCAACAAAACCAAAAGACAAACTGATAGAATGGGAGAAGATATTTACAAATGACACATCAGATAAAGGGTTAGTATCCAAAATCTATAAAGAACTTAGCAAACTCAACACCCAAAGAACAAATAATCCAATCAAGAAATGGGCAGAAGTCCTGAACAGACATTTCTGCAAAGAAGACATCCAGATGGCCAATAGACACATGAAAAAAATGCTCAACATCACGTGGAATCAGGGATATACAAATCAAAACCACCATGAGATACCACCACACACCAGTCAGAATGGCTAAAATTAACAAATCAGGAAATGACAGATGTTGGAGAGGATGGGGAAAAAGGGAAACCCTTCTACACTGTTGGTGGGAATGCAAGTTGGTGCAGCCACTTTGCAAAACAGTATAGAGGTTCTTCAAAAAGTTGAAAATAGAACTACCCTATGACCTAGCAATTATACTGCTGGGTATTTACCCTCAAGATACAAATGTAGTGATCTGAAGAGGCCGGTGCACCCAAATGTTTATAGCAGCAATGTCCACAATTTTAGTCAAACTATGGAAAGAACCTAAATGTTTATCCACTGATGAATGGATAAAGAAGATGTGATATAAATACCCTATGGGATACTATGCAGCCATCAAAGAAATGAAATCTTGCCATTTTGCAAAGACATGAATGGATTTAGATACTATTATGCTGCGCAAAGTAAGTCAATCAGAGAGAATTATCACATTATCTCTCTGAAATGAGAAAATTGAAAGGCATAGTAGGTGTTTGTGAGGGTTACGGAAATAAAAAATGAAACAGGATGGGATTGGGAGGGAGACAAATCATAAGAGACTCTTAATCTCACAAAACAAACTGAGGCTTGTGGGGTGGGGGACGTTTAGGGATATGGTGGTAGGGTTATGGACATTGGGGAGGGTATGTGCTATTATGAGTGTTGTAAAATGTCTAAGACTGATGACTCACAGACCTGTACCCCTGGGGCAAATAATACATTATAAGTTAATAAAATTAATTTTAAAATAAAGTAAAATATGTAATGAGCAACAGACTTTAGGAGACATTTTTCAAAGGCATATAAAAAGACAGCAACTCTATGAGAAGATGATTGACATCACTAGTCATGAGAGAAATGTAAATCAAAATAACTATGAAATATCACCTTGTATCTAGTAGATTGGCTATTATCAAAAAGACCAAAAACAAATGTTGAGGATGTGGAAAAAAAGGAAACTTGTGCACTGATTATGGTAATGTAAATTGGTACAGCCACAGTGGACATCATTATGGTGATTCCTCAAGAATTAGAACTACCATAAAATCCAGCAATCTCAATACTGGGTATATATCTGAAGCAACTGACCACTCTGTCTTAGAGATACAGCTGTACCTCCAGGTTTATTGTGGCATTATTCAGAATAACCAAGATAACCTAAATGCCTATCACTGGATGTATGGATAACGAATATGTGGTATGGATATAAATAGTATTCAGCCATAAATAAGAAAGGAATCCTATCTTTTGCAACAATACAAATAAACCTTCAGTATATTATTCCAAGTGAAATAACACCTAGAAAGACAAATACTGTATATCCTCACTTACATGGAGAATTTTAAAAGGCTAAACTCCTAAAAATAGAGAATATAGTGATTTTTGACAGGATCTGGGGGAGGTGTGGGGAGAATGGAAGATATTGGTCAATAGGTACAAAAATCCAGTTATAAGATAAATTAAATCAGGTGATCTAATGTACAGCATTGTGAGTGTAATTAACAAACTGTATTATACTTGAGAGTTGTTAAGAGAGTAAATTGTAAAAGTTACTAACACACATGGATAGAGGTGTAACTAACCTTATTTGGTAGTCATTTTGTAATAGATACATGTATCTAATCATCACATTGTATATCTTAAATTCACATCTCAATAATATCTCAATAAAGCTAAGAATGCAAAGAAGAATAGGGGAACCACCACTGAATTATTCCTTGAGTCCCCAGGTCCCTACCTGATTTTTCCTGTCCACCTTTCATAATCTTCTTATCCTTATTTTATACATCATATTCAGCGTTTTTAGTTGTCGTTAGCAGGAGGAATTGGAAAAGCATGTCTATCACATCTTCCCAGAAGCAGAAATCTGCCCTCTTGTTTTATAACCTGTTTTTTCAAAGGAATATCTTTTCATGGAAATAAATATATCTCTAGTACCGTAAACAAAAATAGACCTGCTGATGTGAGAGGATCATACATTACTACCCTTCTGAGTATTTTAAATATATATACAAAAGCCTTAGAATTGTATTTAGTTAAGTTATGTCTGTCAGCCAGGTGCAGACATCTCAATTCTGCCCTCTGATTTGAGTAGTCAATATCATCCTCCTTTGGAAATGTAAATTATGGTGGGTAGGAAGATGAAAAATAAGTGAATAGAAAGATAAAATAAATTACTGAAATCACAAAACTATAATTCAGAGTTCAAATCATCTGATTCTAAGCCAGGTCTTTTTTAATTTAGTTGGGATTAGAGAACAAACACATTAAGAAATGAATAATTTTTAAATAAGCATATATAAAAGCTAGCAATCTATATGAAAAATATAATTTAAGATACATATAGAAAAATAGTTAATAGGAATAAATGTCTTTCAATTATTTGCATGATTTTTTTTTCAGAACCAGACATTAATTATAATTTCCCAAATGAAATCTCATTTTATGATAGTAAATTGTTACTATACAAATGCAAGTTAGTGATTTGGAAATAATTTGTATTTCTCACTACTCTAATCCTCAGGATGAAGCCTTCTGACTTATGGTGGATATTCTTTATTTTGTCTTCTTAAAATACTTCTTTTAATAAATATATTCATTTATTTTTAATTATTTTTTAAACTGTGACAAGTTTATACATTATACTATGTTCACTAAGAGTATAGCTAAACTATCATCTGTCCTATTACATACGTATTATATCATTGACTGTATTTTTTATGCTCTTTTAAAGATTTTCTTTACTTATTTGATAGAGAAGGAGTGAGAAAGAAAAAACATGAGAGGGGAGAAGGTCAGATTCCCCCATGGAACTGGGAACCCAATGTGGGACTCAATCCTGGGACTCTGGGATCATGACCTGAGCCAAAAGCAGTCACACAACCAACTGAGCCACTCAGGCACCCTGTGTAGGAATTTTGATAAATCCAAGAATTAAAAAAAAAGTATAAAAACAATAATTTTAAGTCAAATGATATTTTATGTATGGTGAATAAAGTAGAGAAGATCTTTTATCTCATCTTTTATCTCATGACTTGAGCCTGAGAGTCGTGGGTCAAAAAAATAAAGAACGTATGGAGGAGGTGTTTGAGAAGACAGAGAAATTAATATAAAGAGAAGGATGGAAATAATAAAATCTGTGGTATGCTCAGAAAACAGTAAATTATTTACTTTGAACAATGTATTCATATAAGGAAAAAGGTGGAGAATTCCCATAAATATTTATAGCTACAATCTAGGGAAGATTTAGCAGGAACAATAGTAAAGTAAACAGAGAACACAAATTCTTTGAGTTCTGTTGTTGTTTTCTTCAGAAGTATACATATGTTTCTGTTCTTACCTTACTAAAATAATGGCTGATTCTTTCTCTTTGGTTCTGGAGGGACAATGAAAATGGATATCCTAGCAGCTGTCTTTTCTACATTGACTACACGTGTTGCGTGGTTTCTGGCAATCATCCAAATATCATCATGTCAGGAAGAAACAAATTATATGTCAAAAATGAGTCTCAGATTGTGCTATATAAATAATCACAGGGCCTTTCCCCTCACTGTATAGGATTTTCTTTCACAGTGGGGTAATTTAAGAGCAACCCAGTACAAGAGCTATTTATTGAAAAGAGAGTGATTGCCTCATGATCCACGATGCTATGCCCCGCCTGGGACTGGCCAGCTCTTTAATGCACAGCTGCCTAAGCATCTGCCTCAACATTGCTAGTATCCATTGTCCCTTGCGCTTCTTGATGGTCTTCAGAAAAAAAACAAACAACAACAACAACAAGACAAAACAAAACAAAACAAAACAAAAAAACAAATGAAGAAAACAATATGGAATCGAATTTTTTCCCAATATTTCCAAATTTAGATAAACTAAAGTTCAGTGTCCAAACTCTTTTACCTGTTTTGTCCTAGAATGTTTAAAAAAGATTTTATTTTTTTATTTGACAGAGAGAGAGATCACAAGTAGGCAGAGAAGCAGGCAGAGAGAGAGAGGGAAGCAGCCTCCCCACTGAGCAGAGAGCTCGATGTGGGGCTCGATCCCAAGACCCTGAGATCATGACCCAAGCTGAAGGCAGAGGCTTAACCCACTGAGCCACCCAGGCATGCCCCAGAATTTTCATTATAAGAAATGTTCTACTACTTGGTACAGTGATGTTAATACAAATAATTGATGGGTTAGTCATATTTTAAGGATTTGGTAACAATTTAATATTTTTAGTGCATAATAATATTTCACAGTAACAAGATTTTGTCTTAGCTCCATGGACCCTTTTTGAATCCTTCAGTGAGTAAATCCTTTTTATTCTGCCTCCAAGCACCAGATTACTTTCTGGCTATTATGGTTTGCGATCTCTTGCTTCTCTTAGCTGTTTGCCTTGATTTTTTTTTTCCTCCTCTCACTTTAAATTTTATTATTTTTTTTTTCTGTGTGAGTTTCTCTAGCTTCCCAGTCTCTATGAAAAAAATGACTACACACACACACACACACACACACACACATATATATATATATATATATAAATATATATATTTTTTTAACCCAGTTAATCATTCAGAGGAAATAAACCTGATCATGATGAGGCATGTATCATCTTTATACCTAAGAAAACTAGTTTGAATCAAAGGCAGATTTGATCATGTTTTAGAGTAAAGCAAGACATTGCAAAATGTTGGTGATCTTTTGGAGCCACATGGCAGTAAATATGTGACTACAAATGCGTTCTAGATGGCTAGCAAGTCCTCAAACCTGCTAATCTGAGATAACATAAAAACAATGCTGTGCATGAATGGTCTTCATACTAACTCAGTGTTTTTCAAACCTTTTTTTCCCCATTATCATTCTATAAGGGAAAGTTTTGGACTTTTAATCAACACCTACGAGATTTTAGTACCATAGACATATTGTATGTCTGATATGTACTGTAGTTTATACATAAAAGTAAGATTTTCATCCCTAAAACCAATTTTTGCCCCTATGATGGTGACATTACTTTCAATCAGAATTCATACTCTAATGTAACCTAAGATAAGATGTGAAGTACATTTCCAAATCTTGACACGATACAAAGAGAGCTGTGTTAAAGCATGTATATATGGGCTATGGGAAATGTTCACGATATTCGGATGGGAGAGGCATATGGTGCTAGAAGAGCTAACAGGCCATGGCACTGACCTTAGGAAGTATAGAGAGGCAGTTAAAAAGACCCACAAAATTAATCTTGGTAATAATCTTATCAGACAATAAGACACATGAGTAATTTTCTGTGGAGATTTTTTTCTTTTAATAAAGGAAAATTTTAAAGCATCTCTGAGTATACTAATTCAACTATTTCAGCAAGAAGCAAAAAACAATGAAATTTGCAATCTATGAACATGAAAATAAATGCATGAATATTGGACCTTATCCCACAGGCATTAAGTGGAGATCAGATGCTGACAAAGTGTAATTTAAGCATCCTGAATAATGGCTGGAAAATACTGACTGAGATGGAGAATGAAAACCCAACTTGGCCCGACTTCACAAACATTTATCTATTTTGTTTTACCCTCTTATGAGCAGGGTCTCGGTTAAGGAAATGCTTACACAGTTAGCTAGAGAGTCTGTCAAGACGTAGAGAACTACTTTCTCAAACTTAGAGTTTCACTGAGAGGGAAGACAATGCCACTTGCTTGGAAAACAAAACAGAACAAAACCGTACTGAGTTAAAGGAACACTGTTCAGGAAAATTCAGAAGACTCATGCCTCTCAGTTGAAGGGAAATACCCAGAATTTTTTGTCTATTTTAATCATTTCATTTCTCCTAATTTAGTTTGATAATGACAATGTGTTGTTGTTAATGAAAAGTCATTAAACAGCTAGACATTAGTTGTTTCATATTAAGAAAAAAAAAAACGTTATTTCAGACCTTTTTAAGATGTAGCTATCTGGGAATTAAAACATTTCAGTCTCTAATTAAAAGGTGTGTTCTTCCATTAAGAAGAAAGCAAAAGCTTGCATGCCAGTTATCATTGGATCAGAAGGTAAATGGACCAAATAGCATTATTCTGCATTTTTCTCACTATGAGAAAAAAATACACAATACATATGTATTATATAAATATATTAGCCTCCCATTATTTGGGAGTCTGAATGATAAGAAATAAATGAACCTAGCTAGTTTGTCAAAATTATTTGAGATTTTTTTTAATCGCATGTATAATCTTTGACGTACCTCTACTTTTTTCTGATACTTACTTCCAATATGTTCTTTAATCCAATGTATACTATTTTACAATTTGAGATTATAAATGTCTGAAAGAAATAATGAGTTACTACTGAAATATAAATGTGAATATGAGGGATGATAGGACTAAATGTAATTAAATAATATAAATTTAGCTTTAAGCTTTTATTTTAGAAAAATCAATACCTAAAAATTAAAAAAAAAGATATAAAAATTAGACCCCGAAGAGCATGTAGTACTTTCTCTTAAAGCCATGAATCACTTCAATTTTTTTATAGTTGAAAATATAACTTCTATCCAAATGTGCCCTCTAAACCTGTGTGGTTCATTGCTTGTCAATTGAACCTCAATAAAGATGTCAGAAAAAGAAAGAAAGAAAGAAAGAAAGAAAGAAAGAAAGAAAGAAAGAAAGAAAGAAAGAAAGAAAGAAAATGTAACTTCTGATATATTATAACATTTTGTAGAATTGATTATCAAGATTTACTGCAATATATAATAAAAGATAGTCAACAAAATTTTTAAGAATTAAATATGCTGAATATTTTATGACAGAAACGTATGTTTTTTATATTCATATGTGTATGTGTATGTTTATATTCTAAGTAAAAATAGAAAATTGAAAGTATAATAAATTTTATTTGCATCTAGAGACAGAAATTAAATTACTATTAGTGGCAGTTTAATCATATAATTTAGAGTTCACCAATCTTTGAATGTTTTACCAATCTTTGAATTTTGCATGATCTGTAGTGATCTTGATAAGTTCAGGTGACAAGATTAAAAACATATATATATGGATTAAAATATGATACATAGATGATTGGTAAACAGTTAAAGATTTACCCAGAAAACAAAAGTGTTTTAGAAACTTATATTCTTTTTCATTGAAGAGTGTTAAGTCTATTTTGATACCTAGGAATAGTGCTCTGTTCACCATCAACCTCCTACATGTTTTTGGAGGTCTAACTCAATCATTCATTCCAGATTCCTATCTCACTTTCCCTTCCTGACAGACTCACTCTAGTTTACTTCTTTTTATGAATAAATAGTTCCTTGCGCACTTTTGTCAAGAATGCTATTAAATGATGTTTCTGATTGTGGTATTAGGCTAAGCTAATAACTTCCTCTAAGAACAAAGAAGTCCAAGGTCATAAGATGAAGACATTGGTTGTGAATTTGGTCATCTGTTGGAGGGGAATAAAAGAACAAGCAAAACACAAACCCCTAGGTTGTTTCAGTGAGGATGAGGAATATTAAGCTTTTGAAAAAAAAAAAAGAAAGAAAAAAAACTTAGAATTATTAACTATAAAAATGTCAGGTGTGCTGGATCTATATTAGGTTCTTTTAAGTGCGTACAGATAGCTTAAATTCAGTAGTCAAACACAGAAATAAATTGTGATTCTGAATTAGAAATTAATTTTTGTCATTTAAAGTGTGACATAGGCATACATTTTGCTATGTAGAGACTTAGAACAGAAGTTTAAAAATGATTAAATATATGAATATGAAAACTATATAATACAAGTTAAAATAGGTAATCTTTTGGGTAACAAAATATAAAATTATATCAAAATTATGGAATAATTTGTAATGTGCCATATTTATGTTTTTATATGAGTAAATAAATACATGGCTGAAATAGGAAATTCATTAAAAATTATCTAATCTCTAGCTTTAAAATTCCATGTTTTCCCTTTCTGTCATTTCAGTTATACTCTGGTGTTTAGTACAATTGTACACAAAATGTGCTCAGTAAATTTTTGACCATCTGTTATTGGTATCTGTTTTGTTTCTTTTTTTGAAATTATAATAACTGCCATGAATTCTGAAATGGAGTATTTTTCTCGCCTTCTGGGTATGATCATTCATACATCTGCTCTTAGGAAAATTGAAGTGAACGTGGCATAGAATGAACTCTGTGACCTACTGTGGCTCATTTATTTCTAACTGTTATGACTAAAGTGTATCTGAAATCTTGGTGACATTAAAAGTGCTCTAATGATAGTCCCTGATTTGAGGTGGTGCTTGGGTGGCTCAGTGGGTTAAGCCTCTATTTTCGGCTCAGGTCATGATCTTAGAGTCCTGGGATGGAGCCCCCTATGGGGGGGGGGGGTCTCTGCTCAGCTGGGAGCCTGCTTCCTCTTCTCTCTCTCTGCCTACTTGTGATCTCTGTCTGTCAAATAAATAAATAAAATATTTTTAAAAAATAAAGATAGTCCTTGATTTGAGTGTACAATATTAATAACACTCCTCTTCACATGTGACTGACCAGGAAGAATTGATGCTCCTTTTCACAGTCTTAAATCATTGTTACTTGTGATATTTTGCCTCCTCCCACATCCTCCATCAGTTATAAATACTAGCAAAATCACGCTTTACTCTTTAAAAACTAAGTACATTACTTCTCTAGGGAACTTGTAAGAGCTCCTTGGTATTTCCCTTCTTCTTCTTCTTCTTCTTCTTTTTTTTTTTTTTTCTTAGCTAAAAGACAATGTGCTTTAAAAAGGTCAAGGATTTGGGTATGAATATTGCTTTGTTACTAAGAACCTTACTTACTAAGGGCATAAATAAGTAAACTAACAAAATTATGATAATTTTGAGAAATATATCTAATCAGTCTCTAGTGGTTAAGGTACATGTTTTTACAAGCAACCTCATCTGATACAGTGCTAAATTTCTGGATTTGGAAGTGAGTAATATGTGACAAAATCATTTGACTTTGTCAAGATTCCAAACCACTATCACAATAGAACTGTTGCCATACACCAGAAATAAATTGTAGTATAATGGTGGCAATGTGGGCTAGAAGCCAAGTGCGAAGAACACTGACTTTTCTCAGTTCTTGAACATTCAACTGTCAACATGTTTTGTGATCTGGAAAATTAAGGTTTGATGATTGTTGACTAAACCAGGATATTAATATACATTTGCATTGTTTGCCATTGTTTCTTCACTCCAGAAAGTTCTCTCGTGTCTCTTTGCAGCCAACATTTTCTTTAGCCCATCTATAGGAGATAAATGATCTGATTTCCATCTCTATACATTAATTTTGTTGCGTTTAGAATTCTGTATATATGGTATCATACACTATGTGCACTTTGTTTCCAGCATAGGAGCTTCTGTTGCTCAGCATAAACTTTTGGGGAGTTCTCTGTGTTGTCTATACCAATAGTTTATTGGGTTTAATTGCTAAATAATAATTCATTGTTTTATTTTGCATTTCTTTGATGAATAATAATGTTAATGTTTTCATGTGTGTTTTGGTCATTTCTACATATATTTTGTGAGATACCTATTACAGGTTTTAATCATTTTTTATTGGAATGTTTGTTCTTTTATTGAGTTATTAGAGTTGTTTTATATACCCTGGATGCAAGTTTTTTGACACATATTTTTTACTAAAAACACTTTTCCCCTACTCCTTGTCTTTTTATTTTCTTCAGGTTGTATTTTGAAGAGAAAAATTCTTAATATTCATGAAGTCCAATTTTACCACATATTCCACAACATAACCTTTTAAAGATGAGTGGGTTTGTGTGTGTGTGCATGGGGGGCGGGGGTTGGGGCTGTACAATAAATTATTGCTTCTTATGAAGATATCCTATTTTTCTTAAAAGAAATTTCAAGACTTTAGATTTAGCATTTACATTTAAGACTATGCTGATATATTCTGTGAGGCAGGGCTGTATTAACTTATAGATCTTTTAAATGGTTTATGGAAGAAAAAAAGTCCTCTAATGAATTGTCTTTGTAGAAAATTAAATGGCATGTGTGTGTATTTTCTGCCACTCTAATAATTATATTTCACTAAATTGCATGCCATTTCCTAAACCAATACCACACTTTCTTCATTAATAGTGGTTTTGAAGTCAAATAGTTTATCCTCAAATTTACTCTTTCTATCTCAGTTTCATTCTCTGTGTCTCTGTGTCTCTCTTTCCATCAGTCTCTCTCTGTCTCCCTCTGGCTGTTCCAGATTCTTTACATAGCAGTATAAATTTTAGACACATCTTATTACTTGGGATTTGAGAAATGGATTCTGGGGACTCTACAGATGGATTTAAGGAACATCTTTCAATATACATCTCTTCTAATCTGTTAATATGGCATATGTCCACATTTATTTATCTTCTTCATTTTTTCTCCGTTTATTTGGTAGTTTTCTCTGTAGATGTCTTACAGACTCTTGACTAAATGTCACTTTTTATATGTCATTATTTTAATTCTATACTAAATGGTGTTTTAAAATATTTTCCAAATTTTTTCTATTAACTTATTTATGTTATAAAGTCTTGCTGGAGGGGCAGGGGTGGAGGGATGAGGTAATTGGGTGATGATTAAGGATGGCATGTAATAGAATGAACATTGGGTATTACATAAAACTGATGAATCACAAACCTGTGCCTCTGAAACCAATAATACATTATATGTTAATTAAAAAAATAAAATTAATAAGTTAAAAAAAGACACAGAAGACATAAATTTAAGTTTTGCTATATTCTTTCATCAATTCTAATTTTTTGGGTAAAATCTTTATGATTTTTTAGGCAAAAATATTCTCTGCAAATATAAACATTCTTTTCATTGCCCTTTTTAAGACAATTGTTTTTATATTACATTGGCTAGGAATTTAGTACAATACTGAGTAAAAATAATGAGATCAATCATCCTCGAATTGTGGCTATTTTTAGAAAGAATGCAATTAGTCTTTGGTCATTCACTCTGATGTTAGCTATAGGGATTCAATAGATGTTCTTCATATGGTTGAGGAAGGCTAACTCCTAGTTTGTTGAAGGTCTTTCTTATGACAATGTGGCATTATTTCTACTCTTTCTATTGAAACAATTGCGAAATTTTCTTCCCCCCTTTTTTTTTTTCTTGTTAAGATGGTAAATTGTGTTGATTGATTTTTGATTGTCGAGTAAATATTTCCTGCCTGGGGTAAATCTAATATACCAAATGATAGGCTATCATTTTTTTATTATTATTATTATTATTATTATTATTATTTTAATTTAATTTAAAAGTTTTCAGTGTTCAAAGTTCATTGTTTATGCACCACACCCAGTGCTCAAAATGACACATGCCCTCCTTAATACCCACCTCCAGACTCACCTAACCACCCACCCATTTCCCCTCCAAAACCCTCAGTTTTTTCTCAGTGTTTACAGTCTCTCATGGTTCGTCTCCTCCTTTGATTTCCCCCAACTCACTTCTTCTCTCCTTCTCCCAATGTCCTCTATGTTATTCCTTACGCTCTCCAAGTAAGTGAAACCATATGATAATTGACTCTCTCTGCTTGACTTATTTCACTCAACATAATCTCCTCCAGTCCCATCCACGTTGATATAAAAGTTGGGTATTCATCCTTTCTGATGGAGGCATAAATACTCCATTGTATATATGGACCATATCTTTATCCACTCATCCCCTGAAAGGCATCTTGGTTTTTTCCACAGCTTGGTGACTGTGGCCATTGCTGCTATGAACATTGGGGTACAGATGGCCCTTCTTTTCTCTACATCTGTATCTTTGGGGTAAATACCCAGTAGTGCAATTGCAGGGTCATGGGGTAGCTCTATTTTTAATTTCCTAAGGAATCTCCATACTGTTTTCCAAAGTGGCTGTACCAACTTCCATTCCCACCAACCATGTAAGAAGGTTCCCCTTTCTCCACATGCTCTCCAATGCTTGTTTCTTGTCTTGTTAATTTTGGCCATTCTGATTAGGTAAGGTGGTATCTCAATGTGGTTTTGATTTGAGTCTCCCTGATGGCTAATGATGGGAAAAATCTTTTCATGCGCCTGTCAGCCATTTTTATGTCTTCTTTGGAGAAGTGTGTGTTCATGTCTTCTGCCTACTTTTTTATTTATTTATTTTTTTTGATGTGATTATCTGTTTTGTGTATGTTGAGTTTGAGGAGTTCTTTATAAATCTTGGATATCAGCCCTTTGTGTTAGTGTCATTGTCAAATATCTTCTCCCATTCCGTGGGTTGCCTCTTTATTTTGTTGACTGCTTCCTTTGCTGTGCAGAAGCTTTTGATCTTGATTAAGTCCCAAAAGTTCATTTTTGCTTTTGTTTCCTTTGCCTTTGGAGACATCTTGAAAGAAGTTCCTGTAGCCGATGTTGAAGAGGTTACTGCCTATGTTCTCCCTTAGAAATTTGATAGAGCCCTGCCTCTATCACATTGCCTGCCTCACATTGAGGTCTTTTATCTATTTCTAGTTTATCTTTGTGTATGGTGTAAGAGAATGGTTGAGTTTCATTCTTCTATAGATAGCTGTCCAATTTTTCTAGCACCATTTATTAAAGAGACTGTCTTTTTTCCACTGTTTATTTTTTTGCCATTTTGTTGAAGATTATTTGACCAGAGCATTAAGGGTCCATATCTAGGCTCTCTACTCTGTTCTACTGATCTATGTGTCTCTTACTGTGCCAGTACCATGCTGTCTTGGTGATCACAGCTTTGTAGTATAGCTTGAAATCAGCAATGTGATGCCCCCAGTTAAGTTTTCTTTTTCAGCATTTCCTTAGCATTTTGGGGTCTCTTCTGGTTCCATACAAATTTTAGGATTGTTTGTTTCAGCTCTTTGAAAAATATTGGTGGAATTTTGATTGGGATAGCATTGAAAGTATACATTGCTATAGGCAGTGTAGACATTTTTAAAATGTTTAGTCTTCTGATCCATAAGCATGGAATGCTCTTCCATCTTTTTGGTCTTCTTCAATTTCTTTCATGAATGTTCTATAGTTCCTTGAGTACAGATCCCTTACCTCTTTGGTTAGATTTAGTCCCAGGTATCTTATGGTTCTTGGTGCTATAGTAAATATAATTGATTCTCTAATTTCTCTTTCTATATTTTCATTATTAATATATAGGAAAGCAATTGATTTCTGTGCATTGATTTTGTAATCTGCCACATTACTGAATTGGTGTATGAGTTCTAGCAGTTTAGGGGTAGAGTCTTTTGGGTTTTCCACATAAAGTATCATGGCATCTGTGAAGAGAGAGAGGGTTTGACTTCTTCTTTGCTAATTTGAATACCTTTTATTTCTTTTTGTTGTCTGATTGTTATTGTTAGGACTTCTAGTACTATGTGGAACAACAGTGGCAAGATTAGATATCCTTGTGTTCCTGATCTCAAAGGGAAGGTTGTCAGCTTTCCCCCTTTGAGAATGATACCCGCTGTGGGTTTTTCAAAGATAGATTTTATGAATTTGAGGAAAGTTCCCTGTATCCCTATACTTTGAAGTATAATCAGGAACGGGTGCTGTATTTTGTCAAATGCTTTTTTCTGCATGGATTGAGAAGACCACATGGTTTTCTCTCTTTCCCTATTAATTTGTTCTATGACATTGACTGGTTTGCAAATGTTGAACCATCCTTGCCTCCCAGGGATAAATTCCACCTGGTTTCCTTTTGTTTCTATTTTTTGAAACAGCTTCAGAAGAATAAGAGAATTATTTCATCTTTAAATGTTTAGTAGAATTCTCCAGGGAATACATCAGGTCTTGGGCTCTTGTTTTTGGGGAGGTTTTTGATCACTGCTTCAGTTTCATTACTAGACATCAGTCTATTCAGTAGTCAGTTTCCTCCTGATTCAGTTTTGGAAGTTTGTAGGTTTCCAGGAGTGCATCCATTCTGTCTAGGTTGCTTAACTTATTGGCATATAACTATTGGTAATAATTTCTTATGATTGTTTCTATTTCCTTAGTGTTAATTGTGATCGCTCCCTGTCATTCATAATTTTATTAATTTGGGTCATCGCTCTCTTCTTTTGGATTAGTTTGGCCAATGGTTTATTGATCTTATTGATTCTTTCAAAAAACCAGCTTCTAGTTTCACTGATGTGTTCTACTGTATCTCTAGTTTCTATGTCATTGATCTCTGCTCTAATCTTGATTATTTACCTTCTTGTCCATGAAGTTGACTTAGTTTGTTGTTGATTTTCCAGTTCTTCAAGGTGTAAAGAGAGCTGATATATTTTGGATTTTTCCTTTTTTTTTTTTTTTTTTTTTGAGTGAGCCTTGGGTGGCTATGCATTTCCCCCTTAGTACAGCCTTTGCCATATCCCATAGGTTTTGGATCAAACTGTCTTCATTCTTATTGATTTCCAGGAATTGTTTAAGTTCTTCTTTGATTTTCTGGTTGATCAAACTTTCTTAAGCAGGATGATCTTTAGCTTCCAAGTGTTTGAATTTCTTCCAAACTTTTTCTTGTGGTTGAGTTCCAGTTTCAAAGCATTGTGGTCTGAGAATATGGAGGGAATAATTCAGTCTTTTGGTATTAGTGGAGCCCTGATTTGTGACCCAGTGTGTGGTCTATTCTGGAGAAAGTTTCGTGTTCAGTCAAGAAGAATGAGTATTGTGTTCTTTTAGTGTGGAATGTTCTTTATGTATCTATGAGGCCCATGTGGTCCAATGTGACATTTAATGCTCTTATTTCTTTATTGATTTTCTGCTTGGATTATCTGTCTATTACAGAGAGTAACGTGTTAAGATCCTCTACAATTAATGTATTATTACCAATGTAACTCTTTATCTTGATTATCAGTTGTCTTGTGTAGTTGCCTACTCCTGTACTGGGGGCATAAATGCATAAATGCAATTGTTAAATCTTCTTTCTGGATTCACCCTTTAAGAATAATGTAATGTCCTTCTTTATCTCTGACTACAGTCTTTAGTTTAAAATCTATTTTATTTTATGTGAGAATCACTACACCAGGTTTTTTGTTTTTGTTTTTTGTTTGTTTGTTGTTGTTTTTTTTGTTTGTTTTGTTTTGTTTTGTTTTGTTGAGGTTCATTGGCAAGAAATGTGCTTCTCCATCCCTTCACTTTCAGTTGGGATGTATCATTAGGTCCCAAATGGGGCTATTGTAGACAACATGTGGATGGGTCCTGTCATTTTATTCAATCTGCAACTCTGTGCCATTTTTGGGGAGCATTTAGGCTGTTCATGTTGAGAGTGATTATTGAAAGATACCTTTATATTTATATCATGTTGCCTGTGAAGTCCCTGTTTCTGTAGATTGTCTCTGTAAATTTCTGTTCTATGACACTCTTGGGTTCTTTCTTCTTTTATATATCCCCCCTTAATATTTCTTATAGTATCAACTTGGTGGTCATATACTATTTTAGACCTTCCCAGTCTTAGAATTTCTTTATCTCTCCATCCATTTTGAATGTCAACCTTGCTGTATAAAGTATTCTTGGCTGCATGTTCTTCTGATTTAGTGCCCAGAATATGTCTTGACAGCCCTTCTCTGTCTTGCCAGGTTTCTGTGGACAGGTCTGACATTCTGACAGAACTTCCTCTGTATGTTAGGAATATCTTCCTCCTAGCTTTCCTCAGAAACTCTTGTCTAAAAGTATGAATAGTCAGTCTCACAATCAAGTGCCTCAATGTCTTTCTAGATTTGTTGATCTTGGGGGGGGGGGTTCTTTCTCCCTCTAGTACAGGAACACTGTTTCATTTCCCCAGATTGGGAAAATTTTCATCTAGAATCTGTTCAACTATGTCTTCTAGTCTTCTCTCTCCATCCCCTCAAGGAATCCCAACAATTCTGATTTTGGAACATTTCATGGTGTCATTTATTTCCCTAATTCTGTTTTTATGGCTTCTAAGTTGTTTCTTCCATGCCTTTTCCTCACCTTTTTCTCTATCAGTTTGTCCTCTATATCACTAATTCTATCTTCTGCCTTGGTTACCCTACCTGTTTGAGTATTTAGATTAGATTGGATATTATTTATAGCAGTTTTAGCTTCTTCCTGGGAGCTTTCACTTCTGCCCTTAGAGACTCTGTGTTTTCATTAATGGCTTTCTCCAACGTAGCCATTGCCTGGACATTATTACCCTGAATTCCCTTTACAACATATTGTTTATGTCCATATCCAACAGTTCTGTTGGAGAGGACATAATCTCTGAATTTTTCTTCTATTGGGTGTTCCTCCTCCAAGTCATTTTGATGAGCAGTGGTTGAGTGGGTGAGTAGCTGAATATATAAACCACGATCCAGGCAAGGTGCACCCTGGAATGCTTCTGAGCAATCAGAAGTCACCACCAAAAAAAAAAAAAAAAAAAAAAAAAAGAGAGAGAGAGAGAGACAGAGAAAAAAAGAGAAGACCCAACCAGAATGGTCCTCAAAAGTAAGATTTATATGGTATGCAAATAACAGACAAACAAAAAGACTGACAAAAGCAAATGACAAGGAAAAAAAAAAGAACCCAGCAAAAATGAACCCAAAGTATAAGATTTATATAATACCAAAACAAAAACAAATACACAGAAACACTGACAGAAGAAAAAGATGGGAGGGTGATTCTAAATCCTCAATGTGGGTGAGGAAAGTTATCTTGATTCTTCCTAGGTGTATCTTGTTATCTTTGTTAAAGGACTGAACTTTCCATAGATAAAGAGAGATTAAAACTGGTTTAGAATAGGGGTAATATTGATTAGGGAAAGAGGATTACCTTGAAGTTTATATCTATATGTATATTAAAAAAAAAGAAAGAAAAAAAAGAAAAGCAAAAGAAAAATATAGCTATATGTATGAAAAAAGTTCAAGTTAAAATGTTATTATGGAATATGTTGTATTAAACCTCTAGTTGTAATGGTAATTAGGTTAAAAAATTGAACAAAACAAGAATAGTGAGAACAAATTAAAAACAAAAGTTGTATCTATGAAATATGAAGGTTTTAGGGCAATACTGGGAGATAATAATTTGCTTTCCCCCAATATTGGGGTTTTATAGTCTTATGGAGGCCCTGTGGTGGTTGTCCTCTTGTTTTTTTGTCTTGCTTTTGGGGGGAGGGGCCTACATATTTTTTTCAGTCAGTCTTGCTTGGGTTGAATCCTCCTGCCCCCTATCAAGGGGCTGGGCTCTGTGGAAACATGTTTTTCAGGCTTTTGTTCTCTGGAGGTTTTTGTTTTTTGGTGGCTTTTTGTGGCTTTCCAGAGGTTTAGTGGAGAGCAAAATGCACCCACACCTTCGTCTGTTCCCTGGGTGGTCCAGAACACAGATTCCTCCTCTGCAAACTCCGCTGAACCATGCAACCTCCCACAGGCAGTGCACGTCCTCAGCCACTATCTTAGTGGTTGCCCAAAGTGCCTGCTTGTCTCTGTACCCCTGTGCCACTAAAACCACAAGTGATCTTGTCCAGGGAGCCTGCTTCTGATGGCTGCCATTGCTGGGTCTGCTGACTGGGGTCCAGGCCCACCCAGGGTGTCCTCAGACCCCATGGTTGCACAGGTGACCTCCAAGGGATCCTGACCAGAGATCATTCTGAGTTCCTTCAGGTCCAGGTTGGGAGTGTCCAAACCCTCAGTCAGTCCTAGAGACAGCTGGCTTGTGCCTGCACAGAGCTTTCTCAGGTGTGGATGGGGAGTAGGTCGGACTCCAGTCACACAGTGCTCACAGAGTGCAAAAGGCTGTAGTTCTAGAGAGTACAGGCTTACACCCACACAAGACACCCTCATGCGGGGGTGGGAGTGTGCCTAGCTGAGCAGTGTTGCAAACCACACTATCCCCAGGGGCTCAGGGACAAGGAACTAGAGGCTCCACCACACTCTTTATGACACAGGTGGTCCCTAGCATGGTCCCTAATGGCCATCCTGGCTCCATGGGCTTAGGCCAAGCCCATGACCGCCCGATTCTACCAGTTGCCCCTTAAGATCTTTTGATCTTTTTGAGTGCTTTTAACCAGACTCCAAGTTAATGCTGGTCCCCAATCACAGAACACTTTCATGTTGGGATATTACTTTCCAAAGGGTATTACTTTCCAATGAAGTTCTGGTGGTTCCCTCCCCCTTCTGTTTATCCTCCGTTATCAGTCTGAGTGTTCCTACCTTGCTTTACCTCTCTGCTTGTGTCTTCTGCCCCCATAGAGATCCAGGAATGTATAATCCTAAATCTTAGGCTGATTTCATGGGTGTTCAGATGTTCTGGTAGATAATTAGTTCACTTTAGGGGACTGGTTGAAACAGGGTCTCCTAGGTCTCTGCCATCTTGACCCTCCTTGTAGACTATAATTTTAATATACTACTGTCTTCAACTTACTAATATTTTATATATATATATATATATATATATATATATATATATATGTTTCAGTAAGATAAATATATTTTCTTTTTGTTTTTAATTTTATTTTATCTTTTTCAGTGTTCCAAGATTCATTGTTTATGCTCCACACCCAGTGATCCATGGAATACGTTCCCTCCTTAATACCCACCACCAGGCCCTCCCAACCCCTCATCCCCCCTCTCCTCCAAAACCCTCGGTTTGTTTCTCAGAGTCTTCAGTCTCTCATGGTTCATCTCCCCCTCCAATTTCCCCCAACTCACTTCTCCTCTTCTTCACCCAATGTCCTCTGTGTTATTCTTTATGCTCCACAAGTAAGTGAAACCATATGATAATTGACTTTCTCTCCTTGGCTTATTTCACTCAGCATAATCTCCTCTAGTCCCGTCCATGTTGATGCAAATGTTGGGTATTTATCCTTATGATGGAGGCATAATACTTTAAACATCTTTGTCAGGATATTATTTCAGGGATATACTGGCCTTCTAAAATAAATTGGGAAAAAGTTCCTTTTACTGATAAAATATCTAAACTTGGTGTAATACTTCCTTAGAATTTGGATAGAATTCACTAGTTTAAACACCTGGGCCTGATATTTGTCAGACGTATTTTGACTGTGAATTCAAATACTCATTTACTATTAATTAAACAGTAAATAGGTCTTCAGATTTCTGTGATCCTATATGAGAAGTTCTGACAAGTCATCTCAAACTACCATCTGTATTATAAATTTTATTGGCACAAAGTTGTTTTTAATGTTCTAAATATGTATTTTTATATATTTTAGTATATAAAATATATATTTAATATATTTTAATTTTAATTCCAGTGTAGTTAACATGCAGTGTTATATTAGTTTCAGGTGTATAATATAGTGAATCAACAATTCTTTACATTACTTAGGGCTCATCACAATGTGTTTACTCTTCTTAAACCCCTTTGACTTATTTCATCCCTCTTTCTTCTACACTCCTTGCCTCTGGTAGCTATCAGTCCTCTCTAGTTAAGAGTCTCTTTTATTTGTCTCTTTTTTTCTTTGTTTATTTGTTTTGTTTCTTAAATTCCACATAGGAATAAAATGCCATGGTGCTTGTGTTTTTCTTATTGACATATTTCACTTAGCATTATACCCTTTAGATCCATTCATGTTGTTTCAAATAGCAAGGTTTCATTATTTTAATGTCTGAGTAATATTCTATTGTATATATATAACCTATCTTTTATTTATTTATTTATTTATTTTTAATTTTTTTTATTTGACAGAGAGATCACAAGTAGGCAGAGAGGCAGGCAGAGAGAGGGTGGGGGAAGCAGGCTCCCTGCTGAGCAGAGAGCCCAATGTGAGGCTCGATCTCAGGACCCTGGGATCATGACCTGAGCCGAAGGCAGAGGCTTTAATCCACTGAGACACCCAGGCGCCCCATAACCTATCTTCTTTATCTATTCATCAGTTGATGGACATTTGAGCTACTTCCATACTTTTGGTTAAGGTAAATAATGCTGCATTAAACGTAGGGGTTCATATATCTTTTGAATTAATATTTTCTCATTCTTTGGTTAAATTACCAGTAGTGGAATTACTGGATCATATGGTAGTTCCATTTTTAATTTTTTGAGCAAATTTCATACTGTTTTTCATAATGGCTATACCAGTTTGCCTTCCCACCAACAGGGCATGAATGTTTTTTGCCTCCACACCTTTGTCAACACTTGTTTGTTTCTTGTCTCTGATTTTAGCCATTCTGACAGATGACACTCATTGTGATTTTGAGTTGCATTTCCCTGATGATGAGTGATGTTGAGCATCCCTTTATTGGATATGACATTTGCAAATATCTTCTCCTATTCCATAGGTTGTCTTTTAGTTCTGTCCACTGTTTTCTTTGCAGTGCAGAAATATTTTATTTTGGTGTAGCCCCAATAGTTTATTTTTGCTCTTATTTCCCTTTCCTCAGGAGATATATATAGAAGGAAGTTACTATTGTTGATGTGAGAGAAATTACTACTTGTACTCTCTTCTAGGAGTTTTATGGTTTCAGGTCTCACATTTAGACCTTTAATCCATTTTGAGGTTTTTTTTGTGTATAGTGAAGGGAAGTGGTCCAGCATGCTATTTAACTTCCAGGTATTTGCATTCTTCCCAATCTTTTTCCTGTGGTTGATTTAGTTTCATGGAGGTGGTTAAAAAGATATATGGTACAGCTTTTTTTTTTTCTTTCTTTTGTTTAGATTTGTTTCATGGCCTAACATGTGATCTTTTCTGGAGAATGTTCCATGTGCAATTGAAAAGAATATATATTCTGCTGTTTACGATGAAATGTTCTGAATATATCAGTAAGATCTTCCTGATTCAGTGTCTCATTCAAAGCCACTGTTTCTTTACTTATTTTCTGTAAGATGATCTCTCTGTTGTTGTAAGTGAGGTGTTAAATTCCCCTACTATTATTGTATTACTATTAATTGCTTTCTTTTTATGCTTTATATATTTGGGTGGTCCCAGGTTGGGTGTATAAATATTTACAATTGTTATATCTTCTTGTTAGATTGTTCCTTTATTATTGTATGATTTCCTTCTTTGTCTCTTGTTACAGTCTTTGTTTTAAAGTCTATTTTATCTAAGTATTGCCATTTCAGCTTTCTCTCATCTTCCATATGCATGATGAATGATTTTTCTTTCTTCTGCTGGTTTTGTATTTTGTTTGTTCTCTTTCTAGTTCCTTCAAGTATAAATTAGGTTATTTACTTGAAGGTTGTGTGTGTGTGTGTGTGTTTGTTTTCCTCTTGAGGTAGACCTGTGTTGCTATAAACTCAGTAAGGTAAGTCTCATGTAGCACTTACTGGAGTGTAGCCCTTGATTGTAATATGAGGGATTCTCCAGATATTAATGACTTGTTAGCTTTGTAACTACATGAAGGGTTATGGGTGGACTGGAATTCTACTCTTTCCCACACATCTTGATTTCCATTACTTCTATTCTGTTTTAAATTCTGTAGTAGCCACATTTTGGCAAACCATGTGTACTCCACTCTACATATGCATAGTCCAGTTCTCAACCAAGAACTAATGGCAATCCTAGCACAAAACTATGTGAATCCTGTCTGTACAGCTCCTTCTTTTACAGAGCTGCATTCCATAAATTCTAACAGATTCAGCTGCTCTAAACTCAGATCTCTATTACCTCAAACCTAACATAGTTCCATACTCTGATTGGTCCCTGGTCCCTGTGCCATAAATGGGATATTGTACCCAGACTTACAGCCAAGACCTTTTGAAACTTCCCTACCAAGTTTTTATTTTCTCAACATTGCAGCATTTGTTTCTTTTATTATGCTTGAAAACATTGCTTTATGTTTTCCTCCATTTTATGATTTTTTTAAGGGGGGAGGATTGGCTTGGTGACAGCTACTCTATCATAACTGGAAACAGAAGTCTTATGTATTTCAAGTCTCTGTGACTACAGTCACACCTCATCTTTGGTTTCCTGTAGCAATATCACAAAAGACAAAGATCTTAAAATCCAAAACTTTTACTGAACCACTGTAAATAGGTCAGCAAAAGAAAAATTTTCATTTTTTCTCTTTGATGTATTCCCTATGACCATGTGGAAACAGATGCGAAATAACTGAATCCTTCTGAGATTATTACTATTATTTTTTAAAAATTTTAATCTGTAAGCTTGGTCTCAAAATTTTCACATTACAGTTTCATTCTTTAAGTTAAATGAACATGAACACACACATACATTAAAATGTAGTAAAGTCTTGCTGTATATTAGACATTCAGTAAAAGTCTCTTCTTTAGAAGCAGATTGTTAGGCCAGGGGATCCCTTGAAATTTGTAACATTCCACAAATAATGATAAGTCATTATTTTATAAGATTTGGTGTTTTCTAAGTGTTATAAGTATTGCCACATAATTTTATGTAGTTTTATAGTGTAAATATTCTTTTTAACCTACTACAAAACCGATGAAGTAGATACACAGAGTTTAAAATTTTTTCCAAAATTTAACAGAAAAAAAGTAACTTCATAATACCAAATTCAAGTTAGATTGCTAATGTCTTTATATCCCTTCTTCCTGATATAAAATTCCAATATCAAAGGAATAGAGCCACTGAATATTTCCTCACATAAAACACGTTCCTTACTATCAGATGGAATAATAAACATAAATATTTTCCTGGTTGTAATGTGGACTTTCTCCTTAATTCAGAGAATAGTACAAAGTAAACTCCTCTACCAAGAATGGAGGAAATTGAAAGCATCTCAAACTATCTTCCTTTTGAAGCTAAAAAATCAGCTACTCTCTTAGTCAAAAATGGTCTTTCGAAGAAAAAATAAATTGAAGCCCTGCTAGTCAGTGACACAAATCTCTCTGAATGCCATTTCTAATGATTTCTGAATGACCATCATATTTGTTTCTTCTCCTATAGTATTGTTAACTCTGATTGATTCAGCAATGCTAGTACCTAGGAAAGTTTTGCCATTTTCACGTATATCTGTGAAGAGAATTTCTTCCTCAAGCACATAATTCCAGATGACAATAAATTGAGGAAATATGATTTTTATTTTTAAAAAAACAAGTTTATCAAAGCAGGAAGTAACTTTTTTGGAATAAGAATATTCAATGCTAACCTCCTGAAATATTTATTTTACTTTTATTTTTTATTTTTATTCTAATTCTGCTGTCTAAAGTCAGATACAAAATGGAATATTAAGTTGTTAAATTGCTTAACATGTGAAATCAACATTTAAAACCAACAGGAGACCTACCAATTAATTGTAAATTATTAGAATACCTATTAAAATATACTGTCTTTTTGCTTTTTGCAAATAAATAAATTTGAATTAAATTTGGATTTATTTTTCAAATAAATAAATAAATTTGAATACTGATTGGACATAGGTTGGGTTGAGAATTTACTTCAGTGTAAGTGGTTAGGATAAGTGGTGAGTGGAAGTAAAGTTGAAACATGAATTGATTATTGTTGAATCTGAGTTATAGATTCATTGTTTATTGCAGTATTCTTTTCATATGTCTATTATTTTTAATAATAAAAAAGTTACCAAATTGTGGCATGATAGCTTACATCCCTTTCTATAGATATTTGTGCTAAAACCCAGGAGATAAAGTCTTACTAGGGAATTAATATAGAAGTCTAAGGAAAATATAGTTAAAATGGATAGGATAAATAGTAACATGAGGATAATGAAAGCTAACCACAGACACATACAAAATATACATATAAGACCAAAGGGAGGAAAATAGAACAAAGAAAATAGTAATTTAAAGAAGCTAGTTGAAAGGAGAAAATAAAATTCAAACGTATAAGCAAGTGTGCTAATGAGTTAGGGTAGAATGCGGAGTATTAGTCTAAACTCCTCCTGAGACCATTTGGTTGAAACTCAAAATCATGAAATCCAGACTGATGGGATTATTTCCTCATTGAGGCAGGTTGCAGGTGGCAGGGGAGGCAGACTTAATCTGCCTGTGATAGGCTCATATTTGGACAGGGTAGGGGGTAAAAATAAAGCTTCCTGTTGGAGTTGGTGTTAATCCATTTTATGACAGTCTCTATTACAGTGCATCTCTTTCTCTCATTTAATCTCCTGTGTACCATCATTCCATGTATCCCTGGCATTCATGCCCTCCAAATATTTTCTCCGCATTGAATGTTATATTTGATTTTTTTCTTGTACCTATATATTTTATCAAACATTGACTTCATCTTTGCTGAACCACATTTTCTTTAAAAAGGTTGTTTTTAACCACGTGGGTTGGTTGGATATTATTTATTTGTCCTTGCTAATTTCTCCTTCTCATTTTATATATTTATATTTTTATATCATATAACTTTGTCCTTCAGAAAGTCAAATGTACTTGGTAATGCTTTTATTTTCATGAATCACTGCCAAATCCCAAGGATTTGAGTTTGCCTTGTTCAAGGGACTAAATAATAATGTAGAAAATGATTCCTCATTGTGCCAGATGAATAGTGCTTTTATCAATCAGTTCTGTAAAACATGATTAGAATTAAACAAAATAGGGCATTCGTATTTTCCTAAATGAATTACATAATGTAAACATTTGCTGATACTGTTGGGCTTTATGGGAAAAAATATAAAATACATTTTTTTTAAAGACTAGGGTTTCAGACATTTTTATATTAATATATTCTTATATACAGTTTTAGCATGCACTTACAAGCTCTTAGAAAATTAATATTGAACTAACTTACAGGCAGAATTTCCATAAGCTACCACTAAAATGATTTTGTAGCACCTTGTAAAATATTCACACACATACACACACACCATGGCAATTCTATGAGCAAAATTTTTAAATTATATAATGCTTTAAAAGCTATTCAACTCTATATTGGTATTCTCACTTGTGAAGGTCTCTGCTTCCCAGATTGGAAAACTCTTGGAGTGGTGACAACACAGGAAAATTTATTCTTTCCATTGCACTTAAAATATAATTTTCTGAGAGGCGTAAAAACATTAAAAAAAAAAGACTTAGAAGAATTTGGAAGTTTTTGATACCTCATGTGGTAAAAATAATATTTTTGTATTAATAAAAAGGAGAAATATGCATCAACTTTGGGGATGATATACTCACAATATATCCTCCTTCAAATTCTGAGAATAATTTTCCATCAGAATATTAAGATGAAAAAAATCCTCAAAAACACTCAGATATTATTAAAAATGCAACATTAAATGGGAAACTTTAATAACCACATTATTTTTATTACTTTAGTTCTATACTTTACTCTTCTTAGGTAAATACAGATTATTTCTGTGGCTCATTGGGTAATATTATTTGCCATCTCTAGGGGTAGAATAAAGCAAATAGTCTTTTCATTTTTGCCAAAAAACAAACAGAAAAAAATAAGAGTAGAAAAATATTCTTTGGGATGAGTCTAAGACTAGGGAACTTGACTTGTGGGTATACAGCAACTGTTCTTCTTAAAACAAACAAACAAACAAACAAAAAATAAAACAAAACAGTTGGTAAAGCATCCTAGCTGCATATCTTATGCTTTGCATAGTTTCCCCCTATTAGATAAAGCAAAAGTATTCAAGTTACAAGGGGAAAAAACTTGAAAATTTTAATCAGTCATTATAATTTATTTCTCAGTCTTCTGTTGGAGATTGGTACAAATGTGAATAAGAGGGAAATAGGAATAAGCAGTCAAATGGCAATTAATTATGATTTGGAATTATTATTTAATCTGAAAATTTCTATTATGAAAATTAATGGGACCAAAAAACTATTGACAATATTTCTCAAGATGTAATGGGAAAAGGGACTGCATGCAAGACAGTCATCTATGACTATGTATCTATTTTTTGGTGAGTGAGGAAGGAGAGATAAAGACAGAGAACATCCACGAAGGAAGCAGTTGTTATGTGTCTACATGATAGGGCACTCTAACAGAGTATTAATAGTGGTCAGTGCTATACATATGTATCTGTGAGATTTATGCATATACTTTATGGTCACATGTTCCCTGTACAATATGAGTTAAAGAGCCTCTCAAGATTATTCTTCCAACATATGAGAAGTACACAAACATATCGTGAGGAAGTTCCCATAGAGATAGAAGTATGGTATCTTCTGTTTACCTACTTCAATTATTTTACAAGTACATGTGCCCATAAATGTTCACGCACTATAATTCTCTGGATAAATTGATTTCCCTTTGAAATGGAAATGTCATCATATAGTAATCCTATTTAATTGAACTTTAATATGTTCTTACACTTCAAAACTTTATTAAAACATGCAAAGAGGAAATAAGCAATTAAGATATAATCATCTTCCTTTTTTCAGTATCCTGTTGAGATCCAGATGATAAATCGTCTGTAGTCACTTCTCTATCAGGACAAAATATCATCGATTATGAACATTAACAATTCATTAGTCATAACAGTAGTCTTCTCATTTGAAGTGATCACTTACTAATGATTTCAAAATTCAAAAACTCTGGATTTCCTCTAAGTATTAAGAGAATGATTGCATTCTGATGAAATGCCATGCATAAGTATAAACCTGGCATATTATCCTAAGGAAGTAATGTTTCTAAAGTAGCTTGCTATTTAAATAATAACAAGAAAGATTTCAATATTGTTGTACAGGTATTCCAAAGTATTTTTGGCATAAAAAATTGCTAACATAGGCCCTAAATAAGTTTAAGGCATAAAAATTCTGCATCAAAAACATTAATATATCAGGGGGTGCCTGGGTGGCTCAGCTGGTTAAGCATCAGACTCTTGGTTTCACTCAGGTGCTGATCTCAGAGTCCTGAGATCAGGCTCTGCAGGGGATCTGTGCTCAGAGGGGAGCCTACATGAGGTTCTCTTTCTCCCTTTCCCTCTCCTACCTCCTCTGCCCCTATCCACAGGCTCTCTCTTTCTCTCTCTAAATTAAATAAACATAATCTTTAAAAAATCAGCATTTCAAAGCAAAACACAAATTTGGTTAAGACAGACATTTTAATTAGCTTAATAATAAAGTAGAATTTGTACACTTTTATTTCAACTTTGGGAGTTTATTTTATTAAAGCACATTATATCTGGAATTTTTTTTCTTTATTATTATCATCTTAAATCAAATATCTGGAAAATAGCACCATAAGATTACTTAGAACATACTATTCTTTGTTCCTCTTTGCCACTGGCAGAGTATCAAAGAAATGCTTAAGTGATTCCTGTATAATTGAATACATTTTCATTTAGAAAACATATTTTAGTGGCAGTATACAGAGGCACTAAAAAAAAATTGAGGTGAAAGACAGCCCAATCTGTTTAGAGCTGTCAGATAATCAATATTTGGAAGTTCAGATATTTGTTTTGATGTCCTATAATTTTAACCCATGACTTTTGAGATAATTCCATTTATCAGCCCATGGTTATCTTTTTAATATTCCCTTTCATCTGTCTGTCTTTTTCTCTTCTCATTCTAAATTCTTAGCCAATTTATTTGAAATCTTTTCAGTTGCCATGGGTTTTAAGATGACCTCCAGTGTTAACAATTTCACTTTCTCTAAAATTAGGTAATAAACATGATGAAATAAGCATCATGACTAAGACACAGTTTCCTCTTCCTGTTCCTTCCACCAAAGGTGTTCTAACTCCAAAACTTCAGATTTAACTAATTATTCAACACTAAATATTTTATATTTACCCACTTAAGATTGTTCTACATTTCAACATCATATCCAATAATTCAAATACCCATAGCCACATCTTCTCCCCAGAGGAGGGTCTATGTATACTTCTGTAAACTTGAACTTTTATATATGTGTGTGCTAACCAGGGGTGCCACAAATCTTCCCCAATGTCTCTGAGGATTATTCTCTACTAATATCATTACTGAACTCCAAAGAGAATGAAATTCTACAACAGAGGGATTAATGCATCCCTCAGAAACACTCACTAGTTGTCAGATATGTGGTGCTGCTTCCAATGCCATATTTGTGTACTTCTGGGAACATCTTAATGTACCATTATCAAATGTCAAGCTAGGTACTAATGTTAATGAATACTTGCTACATTTGTGTTGAACATTTCTGGTTCATGTGATATGATAACAACGTTTTGGGGTGCAGAAACTGATTTTGTTTTAAGAAGCATATGAAGATTTACAACTTGAAGCATAAATAATGATACATCAGGTATAGAAAGTGGACATTGGAAAGTTATATTGATTTGTTCTTTACAAATGTCATGTTAATGCATTCTTTTAAGAATTTTATGGGTTAAATACCATCAAGGTTTCACAGATTTAAAAAAAAAAAACAGTATTATAAAAAGTAAATTATTCAAGATAACACAGCTAGTAAAGATCATAATTTGAGTGGGAGCCAAGGTCCTTCTGACTCTCTTTAAGAAACAAAATGCTACAAAAGCAGAGAGGAAGGTCTAAACATTCTGTCTTCTTGTGTTTTAGAAGGACTTACTATGGGTAAATCTTTTACCGCAACCACAATGAACAACAGAGCGTCATGACGTGTGTTCATGGAGACAACATAAGGAAAAGGTAGAGAAATCAAGTAAGTAGATACGCTATTATGATAAAAAGTTCCTCCTGTTTCAAAAATGTAACTGATGTGTTCACCTTACCAAAACAAATAAAGCGACTGAGACTTTTCATGTAGACTTTCTTTTCCGTCTGGCCAACTAGTTGTAGAATTTACCTTTGTTCTCAAGTTTTAGCTGAGGAAATTAGTCAGGAATGTGTTTAAACTGGGTGAGGAGGCTGATTTCTTTTAAGAATTAAGAAGACTATAAATTGTAAGCTCATAAGCATTCTAAACTTATAAAGATCAATTGGAATGTTTTCCATTTGCATTTTTAAGTTAGGAAATTGTTTCAGGGTATTTCAACATTCTTATTGTATGAGGTTGTTTTTAAATGTTTCTTTTTTCTTTCTTTTTTTTTTTTTAATGAAGCTTATGTTATACGAACTTTTCTCCAGTGAAATTCCTGAAACTGTAATTTTCCTTTGTATGTATGAAGGACAGTTTCCTGATACATGGTCTTGTGAAAGGTAAGACTGAATGTTTGATCTGCACAGGAGCCTGTTGACACTACAGAGAGCATGTTCTTGGACAGAGGTAACACTTTTAATCTGCTTACTGGTTAGCCTCAAGGAAAACTAGATTAGAACAGTAGTAGTTAATGCAGTTCCATTTACTATAGAAAAGACAACTCAAAATACAAGTTACACTGGTAGCGAAGGAGTAGCAAACTATTCAAAGAGATGATTATTTTAATGTTGCACAAAATGGGATTTTCAATAATGGTTGTAACGAAATACATTTGACTCTCTCACAGTGATTGCGTAGTAAGAGTGAAAAGAATGTTTAAGGCTGTTCAATGAATTACATATATAATTCTATAAATCCAGAAGAGTAAGACATAATATTGTTTTTCACCTGTCAGTTTGAGTATAGGAGGAGGTTTCAACTGGGCCACTCTTGCCTTCTAAAGTTACAAAATACTTTTAAGAGAAAGCTTTTATGATAATCACTGTAAGAGATAGTCCTTTTCACATTAATAAGATTTCCAGTGCAACATATTTTCCTAATCAAATGGGCACTATTCCAAATGCATCAGTAAATTATTACAATCCTGCACTTTTAAATCAGATGTCCTTTTGGCTCCAATTTTCTCTTGTATATTCAAGTAGTTTCAGTAAGAACTATTATTTCCACAGTTGCACTTCCATAATAAAATGTAGCTTGCTGGAATGTATATAGGAAAACTACTGGCCTCACATTTACTCTTGAACGGTGATCAGTAATTCCTACTGGAAGTAATTCCTACTAGGACGATAATATATGAGAAATCATCTAAGCTAATACTTAGACAGTGATGGACACATAATAAATATCAATTCTCTGGTTGTTTATGCATAATACTTAATGTTTAAAATATTAACTAAATTGAAAAAGAGCATTTTATATTTAATGTCAGAATATTGATGATTATCAGACCAAAAGACCATGGAGATATATTTTAATCATAAAATACTTTTTATTTAATAGTAAACTGTATGAGTTAATATGTTCATATTAGTTCATCTATATTTTACTATTTTACCAAGTTGAAAAATCTACTTTCAACTGATCTGTTTTGTGTCTAAAAAATTGCCTGACATTTGAATAGCTCTTCCTCAGCTTATTTATTGGAAAATATTACAATCTTGTTTTGTAATTTATAGACATCTTTCATTTAAATTTAGCAAAGTTTTGATTTAATTATCACTTATTGATTAAATGAAGAAGTTTTAATACTATTTTCTAACTCTAAAGGCAATAAGACTAGAACCTGAGAGATTAAAGTGAAGAAATAATAACTATTTGAAACTTATAAAAATCAGTAAATGCATCATTATGTTTTCCAAGATAAGTAAAATATTTAGTAGAAAAAATACTTGATGAGAATGCTTATATGGAAAGCTTAAGAAATAAAGTACTACCTCTACAGAGGTCACTAGATAGCTGTTTATAAATGCCAGTTATTTATTGGGTCTCCTTCTTTTATCCTTGGGCTAACTAATTTGGGAATATCTGATAAGTCATAATGTATTATTTACTACTGTATGTATATATATTACATTTTAATATAGCAAAAATTATTATTTATTTATAGGAATGCTTAATACACCTTTTGTAAGAATCAAAAGTCACCTTAATTTCTTTTTAAATAATTAAACTAAACAAATGGGTATAGAAACGCATTTGCAGTGAATAGGTGTAACATATATAATTGTCCAAGCAATAGGCCCAGACTCTGAGTATTTTTGATCATAATCTGTTAGTTGTAATTATATCTCCTCAAAACATTTTCAATGTCATCGTACTTAAAAAATTTAAAGTTATCAATGAAAATTTTCTGCATTCCATTCTAAAAGGTAAGTTTCTTGAACATAGAGACATCATTTATCTCTTCTTTATATTCTCTGTACCTGCTCAATATCCTACATTTAATAAATGTTGAATGAATGAGTAGATTAAATGAGTAAATTAGAGCTTGCTTATGGCGTTATATACTAATACTTTGGAATGCCATAACAAATTATTTTTTTAAAGAAAAAAAATAATAATACTACCAGAGGATTTTTGTAGTTATTTCTACTGATTTAGCATGGAGTGTTCAGTGTTGCAATTTTGATGTCCTGAGTACAGATAACTAGTTTGTGAACATTCTGCAAATTCATTGTTTTGTTTTATCACCAACACAAGAAAACTCTCTAAATCCATTTAAAAACATTTCATATGTGCAATCTATGTATGCTTGCAACTTCAATAACTCAATATAAGTTGTTTTATTGCTTAGATCAACAAATATAAAATATTAAACAGAGAGTAAGCATTTGATCCCCTACAGATGAAAAGTGGGGTAGGTCATCTGTGTAACCAGTACGTCAGAAGAGCAGAAACCTGTTTCCATGGAGTAATTTTAGCACATAGATATCTCACATTGACTAAAATAGAAAGTGGATGAAATTAAAAGAGTTGACATTTCACAGAAAGATTGCAAAATCACATGTGGATTGCAAAATCCAAAAACTAGCTGCAAAATTGCTTGATAAGGGAAAAAATAAAAAGAATCCCACGTGAGAGAAAAACCTGAGAATTTTAATGAACCCAATACAAAGATGCAGTAGCAGTGACTGTCCCAAAAAATGTAATTATAGGAAGCACTGATGTGAATATGAAATACAAGGATAATATATGTTTTATTGTATATATATTAGTCTTTGACATTGAAAACATTAATTGAAAATAACTAAAAATATAATGTGATATTTTATTTGAATATATTTTATTATCTTTTTCAGTAACATGGTCTGTTGGCCTTATTGATACTGTTGCTTTTCTCCCCTCATTTTGCAGAAACAGTCTTCTTTATGTTCAACAGCAACAAACTCCTTTTTCGTTTAGCTACTGAAATCGTTCTGTATGTATAGTAGACTTCCAAATATGAGTTTGCATTTTTTTCAAGAGTGCATGTTTTACCTTGGCCAAAATTACTCTTCCATAAAAAATTCATTAACATTGTGAAGCATAAATTATATTTCACTCAGCTTTTAGCTTTCAAATATAATTATTATTTGAGAAAACAAGATAAATTCCCTAAGAATGATCATAGTTTTGGAAACCATGGATAGACACTTTTCAAAGCTTTTGAAATTATTATTTTGTGTAATTGAAAAGTTGTAATCAGTAGAAGAAATCATGGATGCTATGTTGTTTTGAACAATTACAAACAGTTATGAATGGCCTACTTTAAAAATTTAACATGAATTTTGCATTCTTTTCAGTGCATATAAGTATTTTTTTCAGAACAATTTTTAAATCTTGCTTAGTTTTCTATACTTTGCAAAGTATATATGCTGTCTGTCTTAGTCCATTCAGGCTGCTACAATGAATGCCATAGACTGAGTGGTATACCAACAGCAGAAATTTATTTTTCACAGTCTGGAGGGCAGTTGTGAAAGATCAGAGTGACAACATGGTCAGATTCTGGTGAGAGTTCCCTTTTTTGGTTGCAGGCTCACCACTGCTTGTCTTTGTAACCTTGCATGGTTGGAAGAAAGTGAACTGGCTCTCTGCCTTCATTTTATAGGAACACTAGTACCGTTTATAAGGGCTCTAAACCTCATGACTGAATGACCTCCTAAAGGCCCTACCTTCAACTGCCACCATGCTGGGGATTAAATTTTAACATATGAGTTGGGGGACAGGGTGGATACAAACAATTGGTCCATAACTTTGTCCTTAGTACTAATCAGAAGTGAAGTCTTAAATGCAAAATATTAATATTCAACCATTTTAAATCATGCAATGACAAAAATAGACATACCACATATATATGTAAAATATGTATAACACTTATACTGATATATATATATAAAACATCAACCATGTCTAAAGTATAAATATAATTTAGAAATTATCATAAATAACAATTTAAATATATATTTATAATTTATAAAGACAAAAAATGGAAATATATAAAATATATATATAAGCTGATTTCCATTATAACTCTGATAAAATAACTTCAATATTAAAACTTGCTTGAAATGTCACAAATAGAATACTTATTTTAAAAATGTCTAAAATAAGTTTACATAAAGAACAACTTCTCCTAAACTCTGCATTAGAAAACACTTCAACAAAATTATTCTCTAATTATGAAGAAGTTCTCTCCTAAATATGCCTTGTGATCCTGTCTAAGCTATATCGGTGGAACATTCCCAGGCCAGCTGGAAGCCACGGCAGCCTGGCCGGTGTTGTGTGTTGGCATAATGCAGGTACCTGTGCAGTACTCTGCAGCATTCTGAAGAGTGCTTGCGCTGCTCAAGTCCCAGTGTGTGGAGCTCTGCCAGACAGACTAGATGATTTGGGGGAGCTGACTAAAGGGAGAAAACAACAACAACAACAACAACAAAAACCACAACCACTACCATTTGGTTCAAAGTTATGGTTTTTTGTTTGTTTGTTTTTAATTTCTATAGAGATGTCTCTGATCCATGGAGTATTTGGAAGTGTGCTCTCTAGTTTGCAAATATTTGGGATTTTTTCTTTCAAAATTTATTACACTGATTTCTAGTTGGGTTGTATTGTGGTCAGAGACACACACTGTATAATTTCAATTCTTTTATATTTTTCAACATTTATTTTAGCCTCAGGATATGGTGTATATTGTTATACGTCTGTGTGCTCTTGGAAATCATATACTTTCTGTTGTTTCTTTGTGGAGTGTTCTATAAATGTCAATTAGAACCTGTTGATAGATGGTGTTGTGGAGTTCTATATCTTTGAATCTGTGGGTTACTGCTTTATGCCCACTTGGGGATATTTTTAGCCATTACTTCTTCAAATACTTGTTTTCAGTCCTGCCCACTTTCTCCTCTCCTTCTGGGATGTAGATGACATGAACATCACATTTTTTAAAAAAATATCCCAGATCCCCGTGTCTCTGTTAATTTTTACTTTTAGTTATTTATTTTTTTTATGATTTTATTTATTAATTTCACGAGAGATAGAGAGCACAAGTAGGCAGAGCGGAGAGGGAGAAGCAGGCTTCCTGCTGAGCAGGGAGCCGGACTTGGGCTGGATCCCAGGACCCTAGGATCATGACCTGAGCTGAAGGCAGCCGCCCAATCAAATGAGTCACCAGGAGCCCTAATTTTTAATTTTTTCAGGCTATATTCAGAATGAGTTATTTCTACTGTTCCATCTCCAAAGTTAATTGATTCTTCTGTCTCTTCTATTTTAATATACTGTAAAAGTGAACAGTCATTCTTTTCCTGATATATATTTAAATGACAAATATTCAAATTCTTTAGTGCAGGAGACCAAACCTAGAGTAGGTCATGTTAGTGGTATCTTACCTGGATTACTTGAAGAATTCTGGGAACAAAGCTGATCTGTCTCATAAAATGTCCTCTTATGTTATTCTCTGGCCTTTATAGCCCACTGACCTACCATAGGAAATAACCTCATTCTTTTAATTATAACAGAAAAATTATATTATTGGGCTACAAAGGAAATTTGCATTTCCAAGGTATGATATTTTAGTTAATTCATTAAGAATATGATGGCACTGAAATTGGACTTCACATGCCATATGTTAACTAAGAAAAACAGGTAATAAAGATGTCACTAATAATATTTACCATATAGATGTGGGAATCCAGAATGAGAAAATAGAAATACAAACATGCACACACACACACACAAACACACACACAAATTGCAGAGATCATTAAAAATAAATTTCTCCATGTAATAGTTTTGTTTTACAACTGAAAGATTAAATGCTACCCTTATATTTGGTGATCACCTTCTGTTAATTACCATAAATGTGATAAATCAATATAATTTATAAGCAGTCTGAACAATAAATCAAATGTGGAAAAAATATATATATGTACATATACATATATATATATATATTAACCAGTGGAGTTTTTCTTAATTTTATTATAGTCTTATATAATCTAAAATAGTTAACGCCTCTTCCAAAGAAGTCTAACATTAAGTGACATGAATATCTCGGGATATAGTCTTCATGAATTTTTCTTTGATTTGTCTGGAATATATGATCAAAAGTACTTCAGACTTTCCAAACATCCAAATACCTGATATCTCAATTCAGTTTATACACTTTTTAAAACCTAAAATTTATAAAGATTGAAATTATTAGATACATTCAATATGTTTAAGTACTTATCATAGAACTACATATTTAAAAAAAAAATCTTACAAAAGAGCAAGAGAAACAGGTAGAAAGCAGGTTTTGAAATTTAACATACTGAAATTCTTACCATGAAGCCACCTGTAAATAGCAGAGTTGTCTCTCTCCCATTTACATATCGATTTACCATTAATAGCTTGTGACGGTTCGCATTTCATAAAAATTCTCAGCAAGGTGTTTTTAATTAGAGGTTGGATTTCAGAAATTAAAAATATTATTTCAAGTTTATCATTTTAAAGTATGTTCTATTAATTGGACTCCGATGCCAATGAATACTTTATTGGAGGGAGAGATACCTTCATTCTATTACACACAATAAGCAAAAAGAGTCATCTCGGGCTCTGTGAGCTCTGTGGTCAGTCCTCTCCCATCATCGGATTATCCCATTGTGGAGTTGTAGGAGACGGCCAATCTGCGAATATACTGACCTTAGCAACATGAGTTTCGATTACGCTAAAAGGCAAACTCCATGCTCTCTTTATAGCACCGCTCTCTGCACTACAAACCAGCCTGATAGCACTGATTGGGGTGTTTTGTGTCCTTTCTCTGGTCAAAACCAACTTTCTGAAAAGCAAGCAATTCTGAAAAACAGAGAGAGGAATATAAATTATCAGCCAAAATCATTCCATCAGAAATATCCTTTTAAAAAAATATATTTATTGGGACGCCTAGGTGGCTCAGTGGGTTAAGCGGCTGCCTTCGGTTCAGGTCATGACCCCAGCGTCCTGGGATCAAGTCCCGCATCCGGGCTCCTTGCTCAGCGGGGAGACTGCCTCTCTCTCCGCCTCTGCCTGCCTCTCTCCCTGCTTGTGTGCTTTCTCTCTCTCTCTTTCTGACAAATAAATAAACAAAATCTTTCTATAGATATATATATATATGTATTTATTTGACATAGAGAGTGAGTGAGAGAGAGAGTGAGCGAGCACAGGCAGGGGCAGCAGCAGAGGGAGAGGGGGAAGCAGGCTCTCCAGGAGCAGGGAGCCCAAATATTTGGTAGAATTCACTTCTGGTCTCCAGGTGTAGCCATCTGGTCCTGGACTTTTTGGAAGTTTTTTTGATTACTGATTTACTTTCATTGCTAGTAATTAGTCTTTTCAAATTTTTTATTTCTTATTATTCAGTTTTGGAATTATATGTTTCTAGAAATTTACTCATTTCTTATAAGTTGACCATATACCTGGCATATATTTTTTTTCACATTATCCTTTATGTCCCTGTGGTATCAATTTTTAATTTTCCTTCATTTCTGACTTTACTTATCTGAGTCCTCTCTCTTTTCTTTATGAGCCTGGCTAAATGTAAATCAGTTTTGTTTATCTTTTGAAAGAACCAGCCCCATGCTTTCCTTGATTTTTTTCTTTTTTCTTAAAAGTCTGTCTCTATTTCATTTATTTTTGCTCTAATCTTTATTATTTCCTTCATTCCACTGGCTTTAGGCTTTGTTTATTATTCTTTTTGTAGCTCCTTTAGATGTAATGTTAGATTTTTTTGTTTGCTTTTTTGAGGTAGCTCTTTATGCTGTAAACTTCCCTCTTAGAACAGCTTTTGCTTTGTCCCAAAGAGTTTGGACTACTGTGTTTTCTCTTTGTTTTTGTCTCCATATATTTTTTATTTCTCCTTTGACTCCTTGGTTGACCCATTGATTATTTAGTAGCTTAATAGCTCCATGTATTGTTGCTCTTTCTCAGTGTTCTTGAAATCAACTTAAAAAGTAATCTGAGAAATTATATGTGAATAATTAAAACAATTCTGAAAAACAAAGAGAGGAATATACATTATATGAATTTATAATATAATATAATATAAATTATATGAAGATTTAATAACAGAAAATAAAGATTTCAGCTTCAAATGGTTGAAGACTATTAATACTGTAATGGTTAATAAAAGGCCTATACAATTTAAGTTGTATGACTCTATCTTTAATATTTTTAATGAAAATATTTTGATTTACTTGTCATTTATATTTAATATTTTTAATGAAAACTGGTAATAATCAGGTCTAAAGTGAGAAGTAAAGCAGGAGCTTTTAAGAATATGTGGTTTGTTCAGATAAAAACCCTCAAGTAAGCACTAACACTTCCCCTATTGCCACTTAAAACACTTTCTGTTTAATTATTGAGGAAAATAAATCACATTGATATAGAAATGATCTTAATGTCCCTTTAAAAAGAATTTAAATTTTCTATTTGATTTTCTAACATAAATTTTCCTGAATGCTGAAATTAAATAGTTTGCTAGGAGTCTTTTTCATGCATTCAGGATATTTATGATGTTTCTAAACATGTCAAAAAAGATAACTCTTTAACAGAATACCAAAAGAATTTTCTAATATTTAAAATGCCAATTAAGTTTATAAAATTAGTTTCAAAAGAATCAGAATTGCCTAAATCATAAGAGATTATACCAGATTTCTATAAGTATGAATTTATGATACCCTATGTTTAGAATAGTCAATCTTAAAGCTATAAATTACCCTGATTATACATCTTTTACTTTTGGTAAACAAATTTCACAAATCAATTTTTCCAAATTTGAGTGCAATAGAAACAGCCAATTATTAAAAAAAACTATCAAAAATATTAATGCCTATCAGTTTTTCAATCATGTTTGTTAATATTGTCATTAATAGTTTTGAGGGTTATGTTTTTATGCCAGCAGAAAATTACCGCCTTATGTGAAAAGTACAATAAATATAAAATGTGTCTAAATACTTTCTTTCAACTAAACTTCTTCAGCTTACAGAAATTTTATTATTCAGCAAAGATCACTTTTTTTTAATTTTATGGTTTATTTACCTTTTTGTCTAAAATAAAATATTTTTAATCCCGCTACTACCAGGCCACTACCCTTTAGTATCTTTAAGAAGAAAATAGAATTTTACCCTTCCTATTTTCTCCTACACACACTCTCAGGAACCTCACTTCAACAATTTTGCTGATTTCTGATTTCAGTATTTCACAGTGAGCTATTAAAAAGCAATTAACTGTGAATGAATTTATTTTTTGTATTATTTTTTTCAAAAGGTTCAATCAAGTAACCCTATCTTGTTATTTCATGTTCCAAGATACTGTCAATCAGTTCCTTTTAAAAGTTATCAGTACCTGAGAGTATTAAACATTTTATCATTTTTGATGCTCTAACAATGCCTTAAATTTCATATATATTTTATAGCATGTTCCATCCTTTAGAAAGATATTGAAAATATATGGCAAAATGAGTTGTGTTTAAACAAATGCCCAGCTCTTCTAAATATACCTAATAGTTGCAGAGAAAATGAGATTTTTGGCATAAATTGATAACTGCAGTCATACCTACTTACCTACTTTTATTTTGTAACAGTTTTATTGAGTTGTAATTTATAGACTATAATATTCAGTCACGTAGTCTGTACAAAATATTTTTTACTATACTCACAGAATTGTTCAACCATTACTGCATCAATTTTGGAATACTTCCTCACACCAAAAATAAACCAAATATATATTGTTTATATATTTCCTCTCCATACTAGGTAACTACTAATCTACTTTCTATCTGTATACATTTGCCTATTTCCCTCTCATTTCCCTCTCCATACTAGGTAACTACTAATCTATTTTCTATCTGTATACATTTGCCAATTCTGGACATTTCATATAAGTAAAATCATAAAATATAGTCACCTCACTTAGCATAATACTTTCAATGTTCATCCATGTTGTAGTTTGTATTATTACTGCATTCATCTTATTACTAATATTCCATTGTGTAGACATACCACAGTTGTTTATATATTCATTGCTTAAAGGGCATTTGATTGCATCAAACTCTTGGCTATTATGAGTAATATTGGTGTCAACATTTATGTATAATTTTTACTGTGGATGTGTGTTTTCATTTTCAGGTATGTACTTAAGAGTGGAATTACCAGGTCAAACGTCACTCTGTGTTTAACATTTTGAGTTACATACTCTTCTGGGTGCCTTGAATAAATCTACATCATTTTTTTTTTAATTTTTTATTTTTTATAAACATATATTTTTATCCCCAGGGGTACAGGTCTGTGAATCACCAGGTTTACACACTTCACAGCACTCACCAAAGCACATACCCTCCCCAATGTCCATAATCCCCCCCCTTCTCCCAAACCCCTTCCCCCCAGCAACCCGTGACTCTTAATCTCACAAAATCTACATCATTTTTATCATCAGACTGTCGATTTCTACAAAGAAACCTAATGGGAGGGAGCGCCTGAGTGGCTCAGTGGGTTAAGCCTCTGCCTTCGGCTCAGGTCATGATCTCAGGGTCCTGGGATCGAGTCCCACATCGGGCTCTCTGCTCGGCAGGGAGCCTGCTTCTCTGTCTCTCTCTCTCTCTCTCTCTCTCTCTGCCTGTCTCTCTGCCTACCTGTGATCTCTCTCTGTCAAAAAAATAAATAAAATCTTTAAAAAAAAAAAAAAAAAAAAAAAAGAAACCTAATGGGAAAAATGACAGATTGCATTGAAACTGTAGATATTTGGAGGACCATTATCATTTAAAGTTTTAAATATTATGTCTTCAAATTCATAAACTTTACCAATTTCCTTTAATTTCTGTCTTTAATTTACTTCAATGGTGTTTTATAGTTCCCAATAGGAATTTATTTGTAAGTATTTAATTCTTTTTGATGTCATTTTATTTGGAATTATTTTCTTAATTTCATTTTTGCACTGATCGCTGAAAGTGATTGATTTTTGTGTATTGACTTTGACTGTGCTCAATATGTACTTAAGGTATCTTACATTTTTTTAAGCTTCCCCCCACCCCCCATTCTTCAGATTGGACAATCTCTATTGATCTATCTTGATTTTTTCACATTTGCTAATTCTTTCCATACTAGGAGCTGATTCTTTCCATACTCTATTGAGCTTCTCTGATAAACTTTTTATTTCAATTATTTTAACTTTAACTCCAAATTTTCCATTTGGCTTTTTAAAACCATAGTTTCCATAAATTTATTTATATTTTCTATTTGCTGTAATGTTTTCTTCATAGCTTCATTCATTTCTTTAACCATGATTTCTTTTATTCTTTGAACATACTTATAATGCAACTCAGTATGATGCGTCTTTCATGTCAAATTTGATATTTGATTGATTTCCCAGTCTCCATTTTCTGATGGGTCATATTTTTCTGAATCTCTATGGGTCATATTTTTCTGAATCTTTACATAATATTTTATTGAAAACTGGACATTTTAACTAAAATATTGTAACAACTTTGTATAATACCCTTCTTTCTGTATTGTAATTTCTGCTTTTTAATTTGTTTATGACTGGCTGGATTATTTTAATAAAGTCCTTTTCCTCTGCAATATAAAGTCCTTGATATTGTTCCTCAGGGTGAAGCCTTGGGCATGTGCAGCAAGCAATATGGCAGTAGCTTTAGTAGTGCTCTACCAGGAGTGACTGTCTCTCTCCCTGACCACATGCAACTTCACTATAAGTTCTGCTAACTGTTCACTTATCGCTGCAGTTTTCAACAAGGTCCTGGAGCATAAATTTCCCCACAGATTCATTCAATTACTTTCGAGCTCCTTTGCAGGGATAGTTCAGGAATTCAGTGTTTGAGGTTTGTTCTGCCTCTAGAAAATCTCCTTTTGGTTGTCTGTTTCCCTCGTCTTTCTGGTAAGCTTATTGACCTACTGTTTTGTCTTACCTCTTTAAGGAAGCTGCAAGTCTTCTCTTAACCACTTTCCCCCAAAAAGCATTAATTATTTTTGAGAGCACCTGTAGGCATGAACTTCATTACTCTGTTTCAAAGAAAGTCAGTTCCTTCAGGAGAATTTTGGTTCTTTGTATAATCTGTCTGCACCCTGAGCAAATCAGTGAACTATGGTTCTAGAGGTAGAGGAGTGGGAATGGGTACATTTCTCCCTGAGGGATATCCTTTTTGTAGAAGATGGACACTAGGCTGGTGATAGTCATCCCTGGTCTTCTTGGCTTGTGTCCTTTAATATGGAAACTTCACCCTATAAATAGGGAGTTGGGGTAAGTTGGAAGGGGAGGTGAATCATGAGAGACTATGGACTCCGAAAAACAATCTGAGGGGTTTGAAGGGGCGGGGGTGTGGGAGGTCGGGGTACCAGGTGGTGGGTATTAGAGAGGGCACGGACTGCCTGGAGCACTGGGTGTGGTGAAAAAATAATGAATACTGTTTTTTCTGAAAATAAATAAATTGAAAAAAAAATAAATAAATAGGCAAGGGAGAAAATGATCAGGACCTCAACATTTTCAGTAGTCCATGATGGCAGTGGAGCCACTGCCTCCTCAATTTCTCAGCTGCATTCCAGGACCTGGCCTCATGAGAGACTGTGGACTCTGAGAAACAAACTGAGGGTTTTGTAGAAAGGGTTTGGGGGGTGGGGCGAGCCTGGTGGTGGGTATTATGGAGAGCACATATTGCAGGGAGCACTGGGTGTGGTACACAAACAGTGAATTTGGGAACACTGAAAAAATATAAAATTAAATTAAAAATAAAAAAAGTAATGGGGCAGGGAGTGTGAGATGAGGGAATGAGAATTCCTAATATCCAGCCCCTCCCAGGAATATGCCATATGCCATAACTAGGAGATTTGGGGATAAGAAGCCCTCTATTGGCTACACCAACTTGCAGTGGAATTTCTTTTACAAGGGTTGGGAGAGTGCAAAGGGATAGTAGTTAAAATGCCTCAGACTTCCATGTTTCTTTCCATTTTAGCAGATTACCCTGAGTAAGTGTCTTTCACTTTCTATATGCCCTTAAAAGCATTTCTGGAGGGATGTCTGGGTGGCTCAGTCAGTTAAGCCACTGCCTTCAGCTCGGGTCATGATCCTGGGATCCTGAGATCGAGTCCCACATCGGGCTCCTTCCTCAGTGGGGAGCCTGCTTCTCTCTCTGCCTCTGCCAGCCACTCTACCTACTACTTGTGTTCCACCCCCCCCCCTGACAAATAAATAAATAAATAAATAAATAAATAAAATCTATAAAGAATTTGGAACTTTATCCTGTGTATTACAAAGAAAAAAATTCTGGAGACTTTAAGTGGTTGATTTTTTTGTTGTTATTCAATTTTCACCAGCTTTTCTGGGGATTTGGCTCCACAGAGTTCCCCACATGGTCATTTGAGTCAGGGAACTCACATGAACCTATTTTCACATCAGTAATGATGAGGATGTTATTATACAGAATGAACATCATACCATATTTTTAAAACATATGTATTTCCCCCCAGATAATTAAGCATCTGATCAAACACATTTAATTGTGGTTCCTCTATGGTGAGCGTAACCTGTGTGTTCTCGATAAATTAGAACTATCTGTGACACCACATTATCCCTCCTTCCCTACTTATGTGTGAGTGTGTGTGTTTGGGTTTCTCTTCCCCACAAACTTGGACTTTCTTGAGGAATGATAGTGCTTATTCATCTTTGTGCTGTCTTAAACATATCACATAGCCTACATCATATGTTTTGAATAAGCTACTTAGTTGATTATTTGGTAGATAACAACTGTCTTGCTAGATATTGGGAAATATAAGTAGATTTTGGTTTGTGAAAACACAGACTACTGCATTTTAACATAATGTAAAGTGATATGGGTGAGAAAGCAAGAGTCTTCTTTTGGTTAGTTGTGAGTTGGAGGTACACAAAACCCATTACATACTTTCAGAACCCTCCATCTACTTTTTCTGACTCTAAGTCTGTATAACTCTCCTTGTGGTAGAATAATAACTGGATCTGAACTGAAACACCAACAGTTTTTAATTATTTCTACAAGTTCCAGAGAAACACAGAATTCTATGGACTTCTTTGCATGTGGAAGAGTTCCTTGGGAAAGAATTAGGTGGCTGAGGAAATATGTTGCTCAATTATCAAAACCTTAGTAAGTTGACCTGATTTCTAGAAATTACAGATTGTGAACTAACACATTTCAGCATACTAGCCTAGGTTTCATGTAGGTGTTCCCCAACTGACAGATAGCCTCTTGGAACCACCATTTAATAAAACAAATAAAATAACAATAAAGTAACTGGAAAAACAACTGCAATCTAGTGGATTGAATGAAAAACAACTGCAATCTAGTGGATTGAACTTTCAGACTGTAAAGATAAATTTATCTGAGGAAGAATTTTAACAGAACACAGGAATTCCTAGTGCAGTGTTGAGTAGAAGTTTAACAAATACTTATCTGGATGAATGTACTTGATCCAGGTTACAAATGTTTTAAGAAAGTCTCATTCTCCTTTTTGTGAATATTTGGGAATATTTACTGGTTTGATGTTTTCAAAATATGTTAATTGTCTTAGAAAATCTGTAAGAAAGTGAAAGGTTAGTAAAGAGACAATCTTTAGTAGAGAGACAGCTTTTAGTATAAAATGGGGACGAGTCCCAGGTGGGAGATTTTAATTAAAATCTTGTATCAGATAATTAATGTTCTTTTTTTTTTTAAAGATTTTATTTATTTATTTGACAGAGAGAGAGATCACAATTAGGCAGAGAGGCAGGCAGAGAGAGAGAGGTAAGCAGGCTTCCCACTGAGCAGAGAGCCCAATTCAGGGCTCGATCCCAGGACCCTGAGACCATGACCTGAGCCAAAGGCAGAGGTTTAACCCACTGAGCCACCCAGGTGCCCCTCTTGTGTTTTTTTTTTTTTTTTTAATATATGTAAGTCTACATATTTAAGTTTACTATTCAAATTATTGTACAGCAATTTAATACTTGAAGTTATTTATTTAGTAGCATTTTAGTAAGTTTTAATTATAATTCTAGTATAGTTTAATTCTAGTATAATATATACAGGGTTATATTAGTTTCAGGTATATAATATAGTGATTCAACGGTTCTATACATTACTCAGTACTTATCCTGATAAGTGTACTCTTTAAGCCCCATCACCTATTTCATCCATATGCCCACCTATTCAGTAATCTTTATAATCATTTAGAAATCTCTCTTGCATTCAATTACATCCAAATATCATAAGTAAAAAATGAAAAAAAATGTTCTATCTCATCCAGACATAAATTCTATAATATCCTCCTCATATTAATATAATAGATAAAATATAAAAACTTAATTTAAATTATATCTAATTTAAACTTCCATATAAAAAGAAGTATTTCTTTGGCTCTGTATGTGTGTATATTCAAACAAGTCTCTTGCGGCTCAGTTGGTTAAGCAGCTGCCTTCGGCTCAGGTCATGATCCCAGCGTCCTGGGATCGAGTCCCACATCGGGCTCCTTGCTCCGCAGGGAGACTGCTTCTCCCTCTGACTCTGCCTTCCACTCTGTCTGCCTGTGCTCGCTCTCGCTCACTCTCTCTGACAAATAAATAAAATCTTTAAAAAAAAAAAAAAGAGAGAAAGATTAAAGAGCATATATACACCCAAAGTCCAACTATGAAACATAAACTTATGAAGTCAGACATTAATTTTCCAACTTACTGAACAATCACCTATTCCTCTAAATTAATACAGAATTAAGTATACCTATATTAAAATACTATCTCTACTTCAAATTAGCCCTGAATATCAGAACAATATGTCAGTATCTAGGCATATATGCAAGCATAGTATTGTGTTTATTGAAGAACATCACTTAAATAACATAAGGATCATGTATCTAAAAAAAAGGATATATAATATTTTTAACAGTGAAATTACACCTGCACTTATTGCGTTTGAGTGCAAAGTGCATTAAATGGTGCTGTGTCCTTTGGATGTTCCCTTTTAATGAAAATAAACATAAAGAAAAAATGACATTTTAGTGTATGCCACAGACAAGCAAATAAGAACAATATGCCTCTAGAAAAAAACTTCATACTCAAATTTTGAAAATAAACTGTTTTCTGAACACATGCATTCCAGCACCCAATGCAATATCAATTTACATTTATTGTCCCAAGATAATTATTAAGCTTGTCCCTTGTTGTTATTAAAGATGTTATGATTTGGACTACAGATTTATATAGTTACCTAAATATAGATTTCCTAGAAACCATGACATTTATATATTCTTTCAGTTAAATATTGAAGGTCTTCAAGAGTCTTCGAACTCTTCCCCTGGGAGATTAAAAATATTAATTTATTGTATTAACTAATAACAATTACTTTTTATTGCTTTCTATTAATTTTTTGCAGGTTAGTTTAGAACAATTGATATTCTTGCTTAAAACTGTGCCATAATTTTTAAACAGCGTTAGTAAGGCATAATTAAAATATAATTAGTTATTTGCTGTGGGAGAACAATTTGATGATTCTAGGTACTCATATTCAGTGATGATTGGTACAGAACAGGTTCATCTACAGCATTGCCCCTGTGCCGCTTCATAGCCAGTCCAGCCTCTTATTTCCAGCCCCAGGCAGATGCTGGTTTGTTTCCCAGAGCTACAGTTCTGCTTTTCTAGCAAATGCTAGACACTTGATTTCTCTCATTGAGCTTTTGAGACTCAGCCATGCTGTTCTGTTCATGACCACTGTGTTCATTTTTATTGTTGAATAATATTTTGTTATTTGTCTCTCTTTTCATCAGTTGAAGGAATCTGAGTAATTTCCTATTTTTGACTAAATGAAGTTTTGGACTATTCTGGTGTAAACTTTTGGAAAATATGTTTTGATTCATTTAGGGTCAATACATAGTATGAGATTGCCAGGTCACATGGTAAATTCATATCACCTTTTGAGATACTGGTACACTCTTTACCAAGTGACTGAACTACTATCCCGACAGTGGTTTGGAGATGTGCTTGCTTCATAAATTCAGCAGCACTTGGTATTGCTGGGCATTTTAACTTCAGTCATATTGGTGGGCATGTGATGGTTAACTTGCATTTCACTGATGACAAGAACTATTGAGCCTTGTTTCACCTGCCTAACTATGATTATTTTCATTTGTGAAATTTCTGTTCAAGGATGCTGTCATTTTTTAATGACTTTTCTGCCATTTTTTCAAAGTTTTTTTTTTTTTAAGTTATTTATTTGACAGGCAGATCACAAGTAGGTGGAGAGGCAGGCAGAGAGAGAGGAGGAAGCAGGCTCCCTGCTGAGCAGAGAGCCCGATGTGGGGCTGGATCCCAGGACCCTGGGATCATGACCCGAGCTGAGGCAGAGGCTTAACCCACTGAGCCACCCAGGTGCCCCTTTTCTGCCATCTTATTAATGAATTGTAAGAGTTCTTTATATCCTGAGCCTAGCATTTTGATGTTTTTATGTCTTGAAAATAACTGTTACTAGTATTAAATGTGCTTTTCCATTTTCTTAAATTTGTCTTTTGAAAAGAAAACATTTATACCTTTTATAAAATTACTTTTATAGATAATTTTATAGATCATTGTGTTTATGTCCCATATAACAAAACTTTGCTTAACCCAATGTCACTAATATTTTAGTTCATCATCTTCTTAAAAATTAACAAATTTAGTTTTTTATTGGCTTACGTATATTATCCACTTGAAGTTAATGTTTGCATATAATATGTAAAAACTGAGGAACTTTTATTTCCATACAAATGCTTAGTTTATATAGCACAATTTTTTTTAATTCTATCTTTTTCCACATTGAATTACCATGGAGCTTCTGTTGAAATCCAATGGCTAATATAAATATGGGACTATTAATGAACTCTCTATTCTGCTCCAGTGACCATATGTCTATTTTTATATCACAACACAATCTTTTAAAAATTATAGCCAAGACTTGGTAGTAGAATTCCTCTAGACTTGCAATTTTTCTACTCTTATTTTTCTGCCTAAATGTACTTAATCATGTAAATTTTAAAAATGTACTTTATCATGTAAATTTTAAAAATCAGTTTTCCAAATTCATCACAAAACTTTCTAGTATTTTGATTAAGATTCCATACATTTAGAAATTAATTTGTGAAAGATTTTAATCTTAAAAAAATATCGAATCTTAAACAAGGAATAGCTCTCCCTTTAGTTATAGCTTACTTAATTTCCCTTTGCAATATTTGTGGATTTTATAGAGCCATTCAATGTCTCTTTTTAAAATTATTCCTCAGTTATTTGCGACAACATGGATGGAATAGAGCGTATCATGCTTAGCGAAATAAGTCAAGCAGAGAAAGACAACTATCATATGATCTCCCTGATATGAGGAAGTGGTGATGCAACATGGGAGTTTAAGTGGGTAGGAGAAGAATCAATGAAACAAGATGGGATTGGGAGGGAGACAAACCATAAGTGACTCTTAATCTCACAAAACAAACTGAGGGTTGCTGGGGGGAGGGGGTTTGGGAGAAGGGGGTGGGATTATGGACATTGGGGAGGGTATGTGCTTTGGTGAGTGCTGTGAAGTGTGTAAACCTGGTGATTCACAGACCTGTACCCCTGGGGATAAAAATATATGTTTATAAAAAATAAAAAATTAATTTAAAAAAAAAAAAAGAAAGGAAGAGAGAAATGAAAAAAAAATTTTTAAATGAATAAAATATGAGAGAAGTCCAAAAAAAAATTATTCCTTAGTATATTATTATTTATGTAATTTTAAAAAATTTATTGACATATAATTAACATACTATGAAATTCATCCTTACAAGTGAATTCAGTGATGTTAGTACATTTGCAGTGTTGTGCATCTGCCATTGCACTCTATTGTAGAGCGTTTTTATCACCCAAGACACTAATCTATGTGTCTGCAGCTATTGTCTATTATTGCCTTCCACTTCTAGGCAACTACTGATCTGTTTTCTGTGTCTCTAACTTTGCTTTTCTAGACATTCTGTATAAAAGAAATAGTACAATATCTGTTCTTCAAGTCTGAATTTCTTCCTCCTGATGTAACATAATATTCTTGAGATTCACCCATGTTATATCATCAATATTTTATTGCTTTTAACTCCTAGGTAGTATTCCCTGCTACTCTACATTTTTGTTTATCCATTCACCAGTGGAGAGATATTTAAATTGTTTTCAGTTTAGGGCTATTATGGATAATGCTACTATGCATATTCACAAACATGCATGTTTTTATTTATTTTTGATAGTTTCCTAAGAGTGCAAATGCTGAACTGTATGATATTTGTATTTATCTAAAAAAAAAAAATAATCCAAACTCCTTCCAAATTGTCTGTGTCGTTTACATTCTCACTAGCAATATATGATTCCGATTTCTCTACTTTGTTGCTAAGGCTCCATATTATCTATATTTTGTATATTTTAAACATCTGTTCTAGTATATGTATAGTAGTGCCTTACTGTGATTGTAATTTGTATTTCTCTAATGTCTAATGAAATTTGACATTTTTATGCATATATCTTATCAGTAACATGTCTATTAAATTTTTTATCATTATATATTTGGATTATTAAATTGTAAGCATTCTTCATAAACTCAGGATAGAAGTCTTTTACAAATTGTTATTTTCAAGTGTTTTCTCACTATCTGTAGTATTTTTCTTTGTATTCTTTGTATTTGTATTGATTTGCTGCCAAGTCAAGCTCCTGACAATTATTTTGTATGCTTTCTCCTATAAATTTTATAATTTTAGCTTTTATAGTTAGTTATATAATCCATTTGAGCTAAATTCTATGTATGGATTGAGGAAAGTGTCCATGTTAAATATTTTTATGTGAATATCCAATTTTTCCAGAATTGTTGAAAAAAGTATCTTTTCTCCATTTTGTCTTGGCAGCGTTACCAAGAATCTTCTTTTGGAGACTCTCACTGTCCTTTAATTAAAATATGTTACTGTCTTGATTATTGTAGGTTTTTTTTTTAAGATTTTATTTATTTATTTAAGAGGGGGACAGTGAGAGAGAGCATGAGCGAGGAGAAGGTCAGAGGGAAAAGCAGACTCCCCATGGAGCTGGGAGCTTGATGCGGAACTCGATCCTGGGACTTCGGGATCATGCACTGAGCCGAAGGCAGTTGTCCAACCAACTGAGCCACCCAGGCGTCCCAATTATTATAGTTTTATTGTTTGTTTTGATTCAGGGTAGTATAAGTACTCTACTCCGTCCAATTTTTTTTTTCAAAATTATTTTACTATTTTAGATCTTTTGCATTTCCATATGATTTTTTAAAAAAGATTTTATTTATTTATTTGACAGAGAGAGATCACAAGTAGGCAGAAAGGCTGGCAGAGAGAGAGAGGGGGAAGCAGGTTCCCCACTGAGCAGAGAGCCCAATGTGGGGCTTGATCCCAGGTCCCTGAGATCATGACCTGAGCCGAAGGCAGAGGCTTAACCCACTGAGCCACCCAGGTGCCCCTCCATATAAATTTTGCATAACATTTCAGTTTCTACAACAACAGCAACAAGAACAGAAAAGCCTTGGGATTTTGTTAGAAATTTTGGCCCAGTTGGTGAAGAGTTACCAGCTTGGTAATGTTGAGACTTTCAGTCCATGAATATGAAACATCTCTATTTAATTAGATCTTCTTTAATTTCCTTTAGCAAAATTTTCTTATTTTAACTATACATGGATTGCATCTCTGTTAAATTTATCTTTGAGAATTATATAGTTTTTGATATTATTAAAAATTAAGTTACTTCATAATTTCACTTTCAGATTGTTGTGACTATATTGAAATATAATTGATTTTTATATATTCAGTTAATATCCTGAAAGCTTGTTGTATTCAGTTATTAGTTCTATCAATTATATTGTAGTTTTCTCTGGGTTTTCTACACATACAATAAATTATCTGAAAATAATGACACATTTAATTATTCTTATCTGATATGGATACATTTGATTTCTTTCTATTACTCTATCAAATATGTAGCCTTATAGTTGCTTATTTTTATCCTTTATTATCTTTTCAATTTCCATTAGATCTGTAGCTATGTTCCCTCTCTCATTTCTGATATTATTAATTTTGGTCATTTCTTATATTCCATAATTAGCTTCACTATAGAACTTTATCAATTTTATTAAACTTTTCAAAGAATCAAATTGTGGTTTCATTGATTTTCTTTATTGATCTTTTTTTTCAATTTCATAGATTTCTGCATTAATTCTTATTTTTCATTCTGCTTACTTTGGATTAAATTTATATATATTTTTTCTCAGTTCCCAAAGTTGGAAACCTAAATTAATCATGTTTGATCTTTCTTCTTTTCTAATATATGAATTCTTTACTATAAATTTCCCTGAAGTACTACTTTCACTGCATTCCACAAATTTTGGTAAGTTATCTTTGTATTGTGATTTCAAAAAAAATATTTGTCTATTGAGACTTTTTTTTTTTTTAATATTAATCCACTGCTGTCTGAAAGGAAACACTGTGTGATTTCTATGCTTTTGAATTCATTAAAGTGTGTTTTACGGCCCAGAGTGTGGTATATCTTAGTGAATTTTCCATGTGAATTTGAGAAAAATGTGAATTCTATTGTTGGATGAAGTAGGCTACAGAAGGTAGTTGCATTTGGTTGATTGATGGTATTTTTGAGATCAAATTTATCCTTATTTTCTGGCTGCTAGATCTGCTCATTTCTGATAAAAGGCTGCTATCATTTCCAACTGACAGTGGATTCATTGATTTATTTTTTTAGTTCTTTTAGCTTTTCCTTCACATAGTTTGATGCTCTACTGTTAGACACATACAACCTAAGGGTTGTTTTGTTTTAGACAAAAGAAGACTGAAAAATAACTGAGTTAAAATATTTTAAAACCTAATATTTACCTGTTGGTGGTAGCAATGATAGTAACTAAAACTTCACCTTGAAGAAAATAACTCAGTCAATACTGTAAAGTAAATGAAATAATTCCCAAATTGTATTCTTCAGAAGATAAAGTTGTGGCGATATTAATAAGTATTCTATGCAAAACGTGTTTTGCAGGCAACTATATTGAGGAAGCAGCAATATTCAACCCTTATCACTCAGTGTCTTCATTCTTTTTTTTTTTTTTTTTTAAATTTTTTTTTTTTTTTTTTTTTAAAGATTTTATTTATTTATTTGTCAGAGAGAGAGCGAGTGGGAGCGAGCACAGGCAGACAGAGTGGAAGGCAGAGTCAGAGGGAGAAGCAGGCTCCCTGCGGAGCAAGGAGCCCGATGTGGGACTCGATCCCAGGACGCTGGGATCATGACCTGAGCCGAAGGCAGCTGCTTAACCAACTGAGCCACCCAGGCGTCCCAGTGTCTTCATTCTTAAATCACACCACACTTTAATATACTAAAAGTTCCAAGAGGTCTTGCAGTAATAAAAAATATACAACTATCAGTTATATCTTAATAAAGCTGGGAAAAAAAGAGCAATATATGACTCCATTCAATAGATTCCCAAATTAGAATGTGCCTATAGGTACTTCATTAAAAGCTTTCTTTATTTCATAAAATTAAGGTATATGACTCAATATATGAATATGCTGATGAACAAAACATTTTAATTATCTAATCTACATATGGATTATCATTCAAATTAACCTGTTAAATTTTGAAAATCTATATTATTATCCTGAATATTTACATAAGTTGCTTGAGTAAAGTAGGTTATTATTTTTTATTTACAGCAAACAATAACTACTGATTTTCTGTTCCATAACTCTTACATATGAGGTGATGTAATAGGACACAAATGTCTTGCAGCACTTGTGTAATCTGTAATGCTGGTAAGGAACCCCAAACAAAATGATTAGTGTCACTTATTTGCATGATGTATTACTCCCATCCAGAGTCTCTTTGGAAATATAGTAGGGAAGATCCTGGCATCTTACTTTAACTCCATGGAATATAAATAAATCTCTCCAGGGGAAAGATAAATAAGTCCATTGTCACCAGATTTACAACCTAAAATGTCTTCAAGGTCCCAGGGTTTCAGCCTACCTTGAAATGTAAATACACACCTCAGGAAGTAAATCTCTCTGGGGCTCTCTCTGTCTAATTAGTCATAAATTACCTTTCAAAACATGTTTTTTGCCCAGACTTCAAGTTTCAGTGAAATTTGTGTCTTAACTGCAGAAACTGTCTTCCCTACAGGTCACATCCACAATGTAGTAATTAAAGCCAATCCAATTAAAATAAAATAATGGTTTTTTTTCAATATATGCAACACATAAGCAATAATTTAGTCAATGTTGGTAACTCATTATAATTTATAAATATTTTCTAGGTCTTTATAAGAGAATATTATAGGAACAATGATTATGTGTATATAATAACAAAATGTATTATTGAGCAAAATATTTGAAATATTGACTGACCCTCCATGATCTTGAGGTCAGTGCTGAACTTTATCAAATGTATGGAACCATTTGAAGCCTACTTTTAGAGATGAGAGGAAAGTACTCCTTAATCTTAAAAGTAGACAAAAGAATCTTTATAACAAATAGTTAAACTTCAGAGATGCCTAGGTGACTCTGCCTATTAAGTGTCTGCCTTTGGCTAGGTCATGATCCCAGCCTCCTGTATCAAGTTCTGCATTGGACTTCCTGCTCAGCGAGGAGCCTGCTTCTCTCTCTGCCTGCTGCTTCTCCTGCTTGTGTTCTCTCTCTCTGCTTAAAAAATAAATAAAATCTTAAAAAGAAATTAAATTTGTAAAAATCATTAAAAAGCAGAACATTTCTCCCCTCATAACATTATATGGAATAATTTCAGCTGATGAAAAAACTCAGTCAAATCACACCTTTAATTACTTAAACAAGTGTGTGTGTGTGTGTGTGTGTGTGTGTGTAATGATATGTGAATCCATGACATATGAGAACCTTGAGATTAATCTCTATGTGTATGGCACTGTATATTAAACAGATATAAGAAATCAATCTCAGGTTTAAATGCATCATTGATTCCCCTGTCTTACTATAACAGTAAATTCTGCATTCATTTACTAGCTGCTAGATTTGAGATCATTTTATCTTTTCATACAATATATGAATACGAGTCATGAAAATAACTAACATACAGCACTCAAAAATTTCAGAAAGCTTCAGTAGCTCAGATTTTTATTTGAAAATGAAAGTAAAAATTTATTCTTCTTAAGTAATATGGTTATTAAATTAGTTTCAACTTTTTCTCTGTGGTCATTGCAATTGATAGTGCAAGAAAACTGAAGAAACTTTCTAGGTGAATTTCCTACTGTTCTTCATTCATTGGCTTAACATAACACCCTCTGGTTCCATCCATGTCCATCCTGAAATAGCCAGGATTTTATTTTTTTCTGATGGTTGCATAATATTCCTTTGTATACATATACCACATCCTCTCTTCATTTGTCCATTGATGGACATCTGGGCTCTTTCCATAGTTTGGCTATTGTGGACATTGCTGCTATAAACACTGGGTACAAGTGCCCCTTCAGTTTACTACATTTGTGTTTTGGGGGCAAATACCTGGTAGTGCAATTGCTGGGTCATAGTATAGCTCTATTTTTTACTTTTTGAGGAATCTCTATGCTGTTTTCCAGAGTGACTGCACAAGCTTGCATTCCCATCAACACTGTGATAGGGTTCTCCTTTCTCTGCATCCTCACCAACATCTGTCATTTCCTGACTTGTTAATTTTAGACATTCTGACTGGTATGAGGTGGTATTTCATGGCGGTTTTGATTTGTATTTCCCGATGCCAAGTCAAGTGCAGGATTTTTCCATGAGTCTGTTGGCCATTTGGATGTCTTCTCTGCAGAAATGTCTGCTCATGTCCTCTTCCCATTTCTTGATTAGATTAGTTGTTATTTGTGTATTGAGTTTGATAAGTTCTTTATAGATTTTAGTTATAGCCCTTTATCTGATAAGACATTTGCAAATATCTTCTCCCATTCTGTAATTATCTTTTGGTTTTGTCCATTGTTTCCTTTGCTGTGCAAAAGCTTTTTATATTGATGAAGTCCTAATAGTTCATTTTTGTATTTCTTTCCCTTGTCTTTGGAGACATGTCTAGCAAGAAGTTGCTGCAGCCAAGGTCACAGAGGTTGCTGTCCGTGTTCTCCTGTAGGATTTTGATGGATTCCTGTATCACATCTATAGCTTCCATCCACTTTGAGGCTATTTCTGTGCATGGTGTAAGGAAATGGTCCAGTTTCATTCTTCTGCATGTGGTTGTTCAATTTCCTCAATAGCATTTTCTGAAGAGACTGTCTTTTTGCCATTAGATATTGTTTCCTGCTTTGTCTAAGATTAGCTGACTATTGAGTTGAGGATATATTCCTGGGTTCTCTATTCAATTTCATTAATCTATGTGTCTGTTTTTGTGCCAGTACCATACTGTCTTGATGATTACATCTTTGTAATAGGGCTTGAAGTTCAGAATTGTGATGCCTCCAAATTTGATTTTTTTTTTAACATTCTTATGGTTATTCAGGATATTTTCTGCATCCATACAAATTTTAGGATTATTTGTTCCAGTTCTGTGAAAAAAGTGTATGGTATTTTGATAGGGATTGGATCGAATGTGTAGATTGCTCTAGGTAGCATAGACATTTTAAGAATTTGTGTCCTTTTGATCCATGAGCATGAAACATTTTCCATTCCTTTGTGTCTTCCTCAATTTCTTTCATGAGGGTTCTATAGTTTTCTAAGTACAGATCCTTTACTTTTTTGGTTAGGTTTATTCCTATGTATTTTATAGTTTGGGGTGGATTGTAAATGGGATTGGCTGTTTAACGTCTATTTTCTTCTGTCTCATTGTTAGTGTATAGAAGTGCAACTGATTTCTGTGGATTGATTTTATATCCTGCCACTTTGCTGAATTCCTCTATGAGTTCTAGCAATTTTAGGGTGGAGTCTTTTCAGTTTTCTGCATAGAGTATCATGTCATCTGCAAAGAGTGAGAGTTTGAATTATTTTTTGCCAATTCAGACGCCTTTTATTTCTTTTTGTTATCTGATTGCTAAGGCTAGTAGTAGTAGTATGTTCTATTACTTCTAGTAGTATGTTGAAGAACTGTAGTGATAATGGACATTCCTACCATGTTTCTGATTTTAGGGGAAAAACTCTCAGTTTTTCCTCATGAGGGTAACATTTGTTGTGGGCTTTTCGTAGATGGATTTTATGATATCGAGTAATGTTTCCTTTACCCCTACACCTTGAAGAGTTTTAATCAAGAAAGGATGCTGTACTTGCCAAATGCTTTTTCAACATCTATTGAGAGTATTATATGGTTCTTGTTCTTTCTTTTATTAGTGTATTGTATCATATTGATTGATTTGTGGATGTTGAACCAACCTTGCAGCCCAGGAATAAATCCCAGTTGGTCGTGGTGAATAATCCTTTTAATGAACTGTTGGGTACTATTGGCTAGTATTTGGGTGAACATTTTTATATCCGTGTTTATCAGGAATATTGGTCTATAATTCTTATTTTTGACAATATAATTCTTCTTTTGAAAATATAATTCTTCTTTTTGGTTTTGGGATCAAGGTCATGCTGGCCTCATGGAAAGAGCTGGATGTTTTCCTTCCATCACTATTTTTTGAAACAGCTTAAGTTTAATAGGCTTAATTTTTCTTTAAATGTTTGGTAGAATTATCCTGGGACACCATCTGGCCCTGAGCTCTTTTTTGTTGGGAGATTTTGATTATGTCTTCAATTTCCCTTCTGGTGATAGGTCTATTCAAGTTTCCTATTTCCTCCTGTTTCAGTTTGGTAGTTTATATATTTCTAGGAATAGACCCATTTCTTCCAGATTGCTTAATTTGTTGGCATATAGTTGTTCATAATATATTCTTATATTTCTTTTTATTTCTTGGGTGTTCATTGTGATCTCTCCTCTTTCATTAATGACTTTATTTATTTGGTTCCTTTCTCTTTTCTTTTGGATAAATCTGACCAGTGGTTAGCAATCTTATTAATTCTTTCAAAAAACCAGCTCCTAGGTTTGTTGCTCTGTTCTACTGTTCTTCTGGTTTCTATTTCATTGATTTCTCTGCTAATCTTTATTAATTATTTTCTCCTGCTGGGTTTAGGCTTCACTTGCTGTTCCTTTTCCACCGCCTCTAAGTGTAAGATTAGGTTGAATATTTGGGACATTTCTTGTTTCTTGAGAAAGGCTTGTCATATCCCTAAGACTGAATAATTGTGTCTTCATTTTCATTTGTTTCCATGATTTAAAAAATATATATATTCTTTAATTTTCTTGTTGACCTATTCATTTTTTAGTGTGATGCTTTTTAGCCTCCACATATTTGAGTTCTTTCATATTTCCTCTTGTGATTAAGTTCAAGTTTCAAAACACTGTGGTCTGAAAATAAGCAGGGAATGTTCCCAGTCTTTTGGTACTGGTTGAAACCTAATTTGTGACCTAGGATCTGATCTATTCTGGAGAATGTTCTATGTGCACTCAAAAAGAATGTGTATTTTGTTGTTTCCTGGTGGAATGCCCTAAATATATCAGTGAAGTCCATCTGGTCCAGTGTGTTATTCAAAGCCCTAGTTTCCTATTGATCTTCTGCTTAGATGATCTATCCATTGTAGTGAGGGTGTTAAAGTGCTCTACTTGTATTATTATCAGTGTATTTCTTTAATTTTGTTATTAATTGGCTGCTCCCATGTTAGGGGCATAAATATTTACAATTGTTAGATCTAACTGTTGGATAGACCCTTTAATGATGATATAGTGTCCTTCCTCCTCTCTTACTACAGTCTTTGTTTAAAATCTACCTTATCTAATATAAGGATTTCTACCTCAGCTTTCTGTTGATATCCATTAGCATGATAAATGTTTTTACATCCCCTCACTTTCAATCTGGAGGTGTCTTTGGGTCTCAAACGGGTCTCTTGCAGGCAGCTTATCAGTGGGTCTTGCTTTTTAATCCAATCTGACACCCTTTGTCTTTTGATTGGGATATTTAGCCCATTTACATTCAGAGTAACTATTGAAAGGTCCAAATTTAGTGCCATTGTATTACCTGTAATGTCACCATTTCTGTATATTGGCTCTGTTCCTTTCTGGTCTATGCTGCTTTCTGGCACTTGCTTCACTTAAAGGATCCCCTTTAACATTTCTTGTAGGGATGGTTTAGTGATCATAAATTCTTTTAGCTTCTGTTTGTCCTGGTAGCTTTTTTTCTCTTTTTCTATTTTGAAGGACGTTCTTGCTGTATAAAATATTTGTGGCTGCATAACTTTCTCATTTAGCCCGCTGAATATATCATGCCAGTCCTTTCTGGTCTGCCAGATCTCTGTGGATATGTCCTCTGCCATTCTAATGTTTTTACACTTTTAGGTTACAGACCTCTTGTCCAAGGGGCTTTCAAGATTTTCTCTCTCTCTCTCTCTTTTTTTCCCCCCTGAGATCTGCAAGTCTCACTATTATATGTCAAGGTATTGACCTATCTTCATGGATTTTGAGGCAGATTCTCTAAGCCTCTTGGATTTTGATGCATTTTTATTTCCCCAGATTAGAGAAGTTCTCCACTATAATGTGCTCCACTATACCTTCTTCTCCTCCCTCTTTCCTCTTCATCTGGGATCCTAATTATTCTGATATTGTTTCACTTTATGGTATCACTTATCTCTTTTATTCTCCCCTCATGATCAAGTAGTTGTTTATCTCTTTTTCTCAGCTTCTTTGTTCTCCATCATTTGGTCTTCTGTATCACCAAATCTCTCTTCTGCCTCATTTATCCTAGCAGTTAGAGCTTCCAATTTTTATTGCATCTCATTAAAAGCCTTTTGACTTTGAGTTGGTTAGATTTTAGTTCTTTTATTTCTTTGGAAAGGAGTTTTCTATGCTTTTATCAGGCCCAGATAGTATCTTTATAATCAATATTCTGAACTTTAGTTTCAACATCTTATGTCAGTACTGATTAGGTTCCTGGAAGGCAATACTGCTTCTTGCTCCCTTTTTTGAGGTGAATTTTTCTGTCTTGTCATTCTTGTAGTAAGTGGTTGCTTTTGTTTGTAGAGTTGCAGCTAATCTTTTCTTAGATCTGGTTGAGTTTGTGGGTGTTCAGAATGGCTTGATAGCTACCTAGCTGAATTCCTGGGACCAGACAAAACTATAGTCTCCTATTCCTCTGCCATCTTGGACTCTCTATCTCCCATTGTCTGTCTCCCTGAGGCACAATATTTGGCAATTCCTTTGCAAAGGCTGAATGTGTGGCAAACTCTTCCTACCCTTGTTTATTGAAAAAACTTGATTATATTCTATCTATAAAAGATTATTTAATTACAAATAAAATATTTCCCACAATTTTAGTCTCAAAACAATTCCAGATATTAATTGACTATCTTTGACATCCAGTGTTGACATTAAGAATCAACTGCTGGTTGAACTGTAATTTGGTATATGTAAGCTTGATTTATCTCATGCTGGTCTTTGTTGTTTCTTGGTTTTAATATAATATGCCTAAGTGTGAATTTCTGGTAATATTCACCTTGAAATTGGTTGTGATTTTTGTATTTATGACTGACTCATAATTTCTTTGCAGAGTTAGTAATTACCTATGTTTTAGCTCTTAATTCTGTGCCGTAAGTTAATTAAACCTGCAGTAAATATTCCTTAGAAAAGTTCCTTGTATCTTTTTCAAATTTGAAATATTATTAGTATTTACCTCTTATAAATTTTCTTTCTTCTATTTTCTGAATCACTGATTAGAAATATACTCTCCTTTTTTTTCTCCCTTCTACATGTTCTCCATTTTTATAATTATTTATTTGTCCTTGGCAACCAAATACATTCCACTTGAAGTTGGAGTATATAGATGTTTATGTTTATATATCTAAATACCTTTTATTAGAAGCCAAACATTCTAATATAACTCTTTTAAATGTGTGTAATATATCCATAAATATATAAGCTAAGAGGACAAAGACTGTGGAAATCCCTTGGAAGTAGTAGAGATTATCTTCATATCTTCACTGTTTATTCATTTCTATACTTTCGTTGTTGTTGTTGTTTATCTTGGCATCTGTTTAAAACATTTTTCTAAGTATTATTTTCTTAATGCATAGGCATTAGTTTCTTCACTATCTTTTTATCAATATCACTGAAAATCATCATCTTTGTCATTTATCACAGTGCCACATTAACCAATAGGGTACATCTCACTTCTTAAGCCTTCCTCCTATTATTTACACAGACATTCACACAAAAAAGGGAAAATTAGAAAACTTGGCACAAGTATTAAATACATGTTTATTCCAAAGTGGCTGCACCAACTTGCATTCCCACCAACAATGTAAGAGTGTTCGCCTTTCTCCACATCCTCTCCAACACACATTGTTTACTGTCTTGTTAATTTTGGCCATTCTAAACAGTATAAGGTGGTATCTCAGTGTGGTTTTGATTTGAATCTTCCTGATGGCTAGTGATGATAAACATTTTTTCATTTCTATCTTAGCCATCTGTATGTCTTTATTGGAGAAGATTCTGTTCATGTCTTCTGCCCATTTTTTGACATGATTATCTGTTTTGTGTGTGTTGAGTTTGAGAAGTTCTTTATAGATCCTGAGTATCAGCCCTTTGTACTGTCATTTGTGAGTATCTTCTCCCATTATGTAGGTTGGAAAACAGTGTGGAGATTCCTTAAGAAATTAAAAATGACCCTGCAATTGCACTACTGGGTATTTATCCCAAAGATACAGATGTAGAGAAAAGAAGGTTTATCTGTACCCCAGTGTTCATAGAGCAATGGTCACAGTCACCAAACTGTGGAAAGAACCAAGATACCTTTCAATGGATGAATGGATAAAGAAGATATGGTCCATATACACTATGGAGTATTATGCCTGCATCAGAAAGGATGATACCCAACTTTTGTATCAACATGGACAGGACTGGAAAAGATTATGCTGAATGAAATAAATCAAGCAAAGAGAGTTAATTATCATATGGTTTCACTTATTTGTGGAGCATAAGAAATAACACAGATGACACGGGGAGATGGAGAAGAGAAGGGAGTCAGGGAAAATTGGAGGGGAAGGCGAACCATGAGAGACTATGGACTCTGAGAGACAAACTGAGAGTTTTGGAGGGGAGGGGATTCCTACCAGCCTTACATGAGGCATAGGTGAGCATGGTGGTGGGTATTATGGAGGGCATGTATTGCATGGAGCACTGGGTGTAGTGCATAAACAATGAATTCTGGAACACTGAAAAGAAGTTAAAAAATTTTAAAAAAAACATGTTTATTAAATGAATGGATAAATAAGTTAACATAGTAAACCAAATATGTGAAGATCAAAACTTGAAGAAGTTACAGAAGAGAGTGCAATCCAAATTTCAAGTATGTTTTCTGACCCTCCTGCTAGAGGTATACCTAAATCCATTCTTGTATATATACTCATACATACTCATCTACATGGAAAAACATATGTACACATATATACATATATATACACAGAGAGATCCCATCTACAATGCTCTTTGTTTATTACATTTCGTATGCCCAATATATGTTCCAAATCAAAGATAACAACACTTAGAAATGTTCTATCCTCCATCCTTTTTACATGATTTATCCTTTAAAGCTATAGTACAAAATTATGACAATGCTAGAGCACTGACTCTATTTATGCATACATATCTTAGGCATAAAAACTGTAGTTTTATTATTCCAGACTCTCTGCTAAAAACCATATTATTGCTACCTTTGTACATCAATTCCAAAAATATTTTTGGTAAAAATATTATGCAATGTGTGATTCTTGATGTTTACACACACCACAGGCTATTTTAATCTAAATATTAGGTTAGTAAACATCAGGTTGTTTTCTTTATCAGTGTCCATTTTTTACAAACAACTTTGAGATAAATCCTGTCTGATTTTATAGAGGTTAGTAGATTTGGGAATCTTTCATTTATTCTAAATGCCTTTATGAGTTAAGATAAATGTCTATGTACTTTATATATAGTAAAAGAGAGCATAACTCCTTTGCTGGAACAATGAATGACAGCCTAATACATATTGAAATAAAATTATAATTTTTCCTGAAGTACTTTTATGAACTTCTCAGAAGGTATTTAAATAGTCAAGGAAAGTTATATATATTTCCTGGATGAAAAATATTGTGACATTATGCATAAAAATGATTGGCCATTTAAAAACTCATAACATAGATGAATGTCTTTAAAATATAAAATGGAATATGTACTAAGACTTTGATGTTTTTTATTACTCTGCTACTAAAGCACTAAAATCTGTTCCTTTCTAACATTTGCTTTTTATTAACTATGAAGACTATACTGAACATTTAAGTCACATTATTTAAAAAGAAAAGATATTAGTAAGTATGTATTTAAAGATAAAAAATACAGAATATCACTTATTCAAAATTATGCACTGTAAGCTAAATAAAGGACAAATTCATATAAATGAAAATAACCACAATATTTTATTAGTTTTAAAAATTAAACACATATCAAACACATTCCTACAATTTCACCATTTCACCCTATGCTTTTACTTCTGCAGGGACTAAAATCTCTAAATTATTACTGTTTGCGAATACCTCATATTCTTGTACTGTCATCACTGGGAGCACAAACACCATTCTTCTTATTAAGATATCCCTTCCTGTTTTTATTTCAAGGCAAAAGTACAGATTCCTTTTATCTGATAAAAGATGACTAACAAGGTATTTTCTAATGTTCCTAAATTTGGATAAGTCACAATGATTTGGCTCGTGGACCACATGAGCTAACTCAAATTCTGTTACAATCTGAGGTATAATAAATTGTAAGATAACTTCTCTGATCTAAAATTTACTCATTTTTCTAAGTGCACTTCTCTGTAGACTATATAATGATATGGAAACAAACCCCATCTTCTTTATCTATTCATCTTCTTTATTCTTCTATCAGTAGATATTAAAGTTTCTTTCATATCTTCTCCATTATAAATAATTCTACATTAAACTTAGTGATGCATATATCTTTCTGAAATAGTGTCTTCATTTTCTTTGGGTTAATACTAGAATTATGGGATTGTATATTCCCACTTTTTTTTTTTTTGAGGATCCTCCATACTATTTTCCACAGTCATTGCACCAATTTTCAATTCCTACTAGCCTTACATGAGGGTGGAGCCCTCTGCCTCCTCACTGATACTTGTTATTTCTTGTTTCTTTGATACTAGCCATTCTGATAGGTGTAAGGTTTTATTGCATTGTGGGTTTGATCTGCATTTCCTAATAACTAGAGATGTTCAGCATCTTTCCATATGCCATTGGCCATCTATGTTTTCTTTGGAAAAAAAAAATGTCTATTCAGGTCTCCATTTTTGTTGTTGTTGTTGATTTTTTTTTTAAGATTTTATTTTTATTAATTTCACACACACACACACACACACACACACACACACACACACACAGAAAGTAGACACAGAGGCAGGCAGAGAGAGGGGAGGAAACAGGCTCTCCACTTAGTAGAGAGCGCAACGTGGGACTTGATCCCAGGACCCTGGGATCACGACCTGAGCTGAAGGCAGAGCCTTAACCCACTGAGTCACCCAGCACCTTAGTCCTGGTAATTCTAATTGTAACCATGAGAAAAGGTAGCAATTAGATTATATAGGAGATGGAGAAACCAAGTCAGTGTAGCTAAGCCATTTTGCTTGTAAAATAAATCAGAGCGTATGCTGAAAAGGCTAGAATCTGAATGTAAAACCAGCAAGAGAACCAGTATCTTCTGACTTGACTAAAATGATATTGAGCATGAACCTTTCGCAGTTAGCTCTTCTCATCTTTTTTTTTTTTTAATTTTATTTTTTTCAGTGTTCCAAAATTCATTGTTTATTCACCACACCTAGTGGTCCATACAGTGCATGCCCTCCATAATACCCACCACCAGACTCACCCCATCCTCCACCCCTGCAAAACTTTCAGTTTGTTTCTCAGAGTCCACAGTCTGTCATGGTTTGTCTCCCTCTCCTATTTCCCCCAACTCACTTCTCAGCCTATTTTTTAACCAAATTGTGGTTTTGGTGTTGAGTTGTATCTGTTATTTTTATATATTTGACCTTAACCCCTTATCAATATAACATTTGCAAATATCTTCTCCTATTGAGTAGATTGACCTTTTATCCCATTGATGGCTTTCTTTGCTATCCAGAATCTTTTTATTTTGATCTATTATTTTTTTAAGTTTTTATTTAAACTTAATGTAGTTAGTTAATATACAGTGTAATATTAGTTTTGGATGTACAATGTAGTGATTCAGCACTTTGATAAAAACCCAGTGTTCATTGCAAGGGCACTCCTTCATCCTCATCACCTATTTAACCCATCTCCCCACCCACCTGCCTTCTGGTAACCATTACATTTTTTCTTTATAGTTAAGAGTCTCTTTCTTGGGCCCCCCCCCGTTTTTTTTTTTTCTTTTTCCCATTCCTCATTTGTTTGGTTTCTTAAATTCCACATATTAGTGAAAACCTAAAGCACTTATCTTTTTATGACTTACTTCACTTAACATAGTACTCTCTAGGGACGCCTGGGTGGCTCAGTTGGTTAAGCGGCTGCCTTCGGCTCAGGTCATGATCCCAGCGTTCTGGGATCGAGTCCCACATCGGGCTCCTTGCTCGGCAGGGAGCCTGCTTCTCCCTCTGCCTCTAGCCTGCCACTCTATCTGCCTGTGCTTGTGCTCTGTATCTCTCTCTCTAACAAATAAATAAAATCTTTAAAAAACAAAAAAAAACCATAGTACTCTCTAGTCTCATCCATGTCATTGAAAATGGTAAGATTTCATTTTTTGTTTGTTGCTGAGTAATATTCCATAACATACACACATACCACATCTTCTTCATCCATTCATCAGGTGATGGACACTTGGGTTGTTTTCATAATATGGTTATTTTAGATAATGTGGCTATAAACACCAGAGTGCATGTGTATATTTGTATTCTTTGGGTAAATACCTAATAGTGCAATTACTAGTTTATAGGGTGGTTCTATTTCTAACTTTCTGATGAATCTTCATACTCTTTTCCACAGTGGCTGTATTAGTTTGCATTCCCAATAACATGTGTTCCTTTTTTTTCACATTCTCACCCACATCTGTTGTTTCTTATGTTGTTGATTTTAGCCATTCTGGCAGGTGTGAGGTGGTTATCTCATTGTAGTTTTGATTTGTAGTTTTGATTTAATTTCTGATGATGAGTGATGTTGTGCATATTTTCTTGCCTGTTGGCCATCTGTAAGTCTTCTTTGGAGAAATGTCTACTCATGTCTTCTGCCCAGTTTTTAATTGGACTTTTCATTTTGAGGTGTTGACTTTTATAAGCTCTTCATAGATTTTGGATACTAATCCTTTATCAGCTATGTTATTTGCAAATATATTCTCCCGTTCCATAGGTTGCCTTTTAGTTTTGTTGATTTCCTTTGCTGTGCAGAAGAGTTTTATTTTGATGAATTTTGAATAATTTATTTATTTTTTCTTTTTTTAAAGGCATAAATTTCAGGAATTTTCTTGTAATATTATACAATGAAACTCTTATACACAAAGTGATCCTTTTCTATATTTCTGAGTTAAAGGCTTAAGCTGCAGTGTAATACCTGCAAGTAAATCATAGAAATTGCCAAATATTGACAGGCATGCTGAAAACTCAGCCACTCTAGAACATGAGCAAATACTCTATGCTTAGAGGTGAGACATTTAAATTTATGAAATTGCCTGTCCAGCATGGAAATAATAGGCTCTAATCTATTGAGGTATATTTTGCAAGATTCTATTTTTATTTTCCTAGTGTGCAAGTTACTACAATTATTATTATTTGTAGCCTCAATATGCAGAAATAAAGGAAACATATTTTAGTTAAAAAAAAATAACCAAGCTTCAAATCACTGTTTTTATTTAAAGATAACATTTTTCACCGATTGAGAAGCTAAATGTAGTTCAAATAAAGGAACAGCTGGCACAGATGTCAAAGAATTCTGTGTTCCATGATAGTCATAGCTGAAGATAATATCTACCTTTCCTTGGAGCCTTGGAGGAACATAATGACTGGTCACCTTGAAAGAAAGGTGACAAATTTTGCATTTTTATTTTTTTACTATCTAATTTTATGAAAATATACTCTTCCAATACAGCAGTAGTTACCTCAAATAGACAAAAATGCTGAGCCATATCTGTTATAACCTATCAATACCCCTGAGATGTGATATCATAACCTTGCCTGTGACATTACTATAAAAAGAAAATAGATGGAGAAAGTACTTAGAATTTGTTTCATATATCTCACCATGAAGCATTAAAATATGTGGAAAAATAATAGACATTAACAGATTTCAAAAAATTGTGTCACCAAATTCCTTTTTCATTACACTAAAATATTTGTCAATTGTCCACAGGATGAGTCTTAGCTAGAAAACCTGTGGAATGCTTCTATTCTTATATAGCTGTACAGACTTCACAAATGTTATGTATTCTTTAAAAAAAAAAATCTTATAGATCAATATTTGTGGATAGTTAGTGGTGGAATTCTAGAAAAACAGGCGATATTTAAGAAAGAGAGAATATTCTCTGTGGGAGTCTCAAGTTTCTGTCCACCCTGCAAGTAGAAGTACTGTGCTCTAAATGACTTTTTTTTTTAACAGTTTGTTTTATTATGAATTTTGGAACACTGAAAAAAAAGTAAAGTAAATTAAAAAGTTTGTTTTAGCAAAAATCGTTGGAAGATACAGATAATATTTGCCTCAGAAGCAAAGGGCAAATTTGTTTACTGTCCACTTTAAGAAAAATAGTATCTATTTCTGGAGCACGGGTTGGGCAGGTTACAACTCATTGAAAAGATTCTTTTTAACTGGTGTAGGTGGTATCTCAATGTGGTTTTGATTTGAAACTACCTGATGGCTAGTGATGATGAACAGTTTTTCATGTGTCTATTAGCTATTTGTATATCTTCTTTGGAAAGTGTCTGTTCATGTCATCTGCCCATTTTTTGATGTGATTATCTGTTTTGTTTGTGTTGAGTTTGAGGAGTTCTTTATGGATCTTGGATATCAGCCCTTTGTCTGTACTGTCATTTGTGAATATCTTCTCCCATTCTGTGGATTGCCTCTTTGTTTTGTTCACTGTTTCCTTTGCTGTGCAGAAGATAGAATGGCCAAAATTAACAAGACAGTAAACAACACATGTTGGAGAGGATGTGGAGAAAGGGGAAGCCTCTCACACTGTTGGTGGGAATGCAAGTTGGTGCAGCCACTTTGGAAAACAGTGTGGAGATTTCTTAAAAAATTAAACCTAGAGCTTCCCTATGACCCTGCAATTGCACTACTGGGTATTTACCCCAAAGATAGAGATGTAGTGAAAAGAAGGGCCATGTGTACCCCAATGTTCATAGCAGCAATGGCCACAGTCATCAAACTGTGGAAAGAACCAAGATGTCCTTCAATGCCCTTCAATGAATGAATGGATAAAGACGATATGGCCCATATATACAATGGGGTATTATGCCTACATCAGAAAGGATGAATACCCAACTTTTGTATTAACATGGATGGGTCTACCTTTCAACAGAAGAATGGATAAAGAAGATATGGTCCATATAGACTATGGAGCACTATGCCTCCATCAGAAAGGATGAATACCCAACTTTTCTATCAACATGATGAGACTGGAAGAGATTATGCTGAGTGAAATAAATCAAGCAAAGAGAGTTAATTATCATATGTTTCACTTATGTGTGGAGCATAAGTAATAACACAGAGGACATGAGGAGATGGAGAGAAGTGAGTTGGGAGGAATTGAAGGGGGTGACAAACTATGAAAGTCTGTGAATTTTGAGAAACAAATTAAGGGTTTTGGAGAGGAGGGAATGGGAGGTTGAGTGAGCCTGGTGGTGGGTATTATGGAGGGCACACGTTGCACTGGGTGTGATCCATAAACAATGAATTCTGAAACACTGAAAAGAAATTAAAAAAAAAAAAAGAATGAAAAAAAAAGAAAAGATTTTTTTTTCAACATCAGTGTTCTTCTTTTGTAACACACCTACTATGTGTGTAGTACTTTGTGAGAATAGGGTAGAGGCCAAGTTCCAGTTGCTGATTTTCTGATTATTGCTTTTGCTGTAATAAACTTTTTTTTTCTTTTTCTGACCCAGTAGTCTTATGTCATTGGCCACCACCTATGAAACGGTGGCAGGCTAACTTGTTAGATTGAATGTAGAATAAAAATCTCAAACTCTTCCAAGTCTTTAACCACTATAGTGAAGTAATAGGTGTAGAAGAAATATTTTCATTCAACTTCAGGAAGAAAAGCTTGACAGGACATTAGGTATGGAGGGAGTTATCTATTTTAATGCCCTAATTTATTCCATTTATTTATTTAATTTTTAAATCATTTATTTAATTTTTATTTTTGGGAAAAATATTAGAGACTTTCTTTTTTCCCTTCTAGATCTAAATTCCATCCATATCCACTCTGGACTGTGCTTTAATACTTCCTACCACCATTAGTGTAGCATTAGTGAGGTTTTTTGGGAGTCCAGTTTTCTGGTTATTAGAACATGGGGATAGTGTCAAATATTTGAAGTGAGAGAAAAAAAAGAGGTTTTAGTGTTTATTATTTTTGGTTTCTTTTGAGAAGAGTAACTGTAGGTGGGTAGATATTGATAGACATATATATAAATACAGATATAGAAAGATATAAATATAGATACAGATAAAAATACAAGTTATTCAGTAATCTGTAAATCCCTCTCTAGGTTCCATGTTTCCCGCCAATGGCTCCTCCGAGCTGGTGACTTAACTGTTAAATGGTGTACTACTTACTATTACATACTAAGTCAGCAGATCACTGCTCCAAACTACTTAAACTCTTTATTGCCAAACTCTGACACCTGTGAAGTTCTGCACAAACCTATGGTAATTTGTCAAATCTGCTCTTAAACAAGATCCAGATTTTATCAATGCCCAGGAGCTTTTTGAAAAATAATTGATCTCACTTATTCAAACTTAAATATGTCCCAGACCACTTTATATTTATTAGCCATTTTTATACATTGAGCAGCAGAAAGCTCTTTAGCATTTCCAATCTTTACCAAACTATTTCTTAACATTCTAGATGGCCCAAAGTCCAGACTATAATCCTCCATTTTAGAGGATTGAATATCCCCTTTTTCAATAATGGTTATGACTAACTAGAAATGGGACAGCTTCTTGGTTATTGAAATATAAAATCAACTGATAAAACAAAATTCAATATCAAGGAACAATTTGAATTCTGAGTATTGCATATACCCATGTAATCACCTCTCCAAACCATATGTAAATTCGCTCCCCTCTTTTCAACTTTGATACCTCCCATCTGATCATAAACTACTTTCTAACAACACTTTCCATAGATTATTGCTACTTGATATATCTTGGAAGTCATATATATGAAATAATACAACACATTTTATATTTTTTGGTATATATGGCTCCTCTTGATTATAATATTTTTGAGCCCATTCATATTAGATCTATCAGTACTTTATTCCTCTTTATTTATGAATGTACAATTGTATGGATATAATGTGTTTACTTTCCTTTTGTTGGACAGCACATTTACATAATTACATTGAGTAAGACTACTATAGACATATTTGCATGTCTTTCTGTGTTTCTAGGTTTTCATTTGTTTTAGATAAATACCTCGTAGTGGTTTATCTTTTCACAAAATTCCCCAACTATCCTACAAGTCGGTTATACATTTTCCATGTCAATCAGCAATCTATGAAATTCCCTATGATTTATCATCTTTGCCAGAGTTTATTTTTAATCTATTTGATTTTATTTATTTTGGTAGGGAATTAATGTTATATCAATGTTGTTTTAATTTGCATTTTCTCAATTACATAGATGTATTTTGTGTTTTCACATGCTTATTTTCCACATACATAAAAATATGCCATATATCCTAAATATATATATTATTTATATATATATATAATTTTAAATACATATACAAACATATTTTAAGTACTTTTTCAAGACTTTTGTTAATTTTAATTGTTTTTAATATATGCATATATATTAAAGATTTTATTTATTTATTTGTGAGAGAACACAAGAAAGAGGAATGTCAGAGGGAGAAGCAGACTCTCCATGGAGTGGGGTGCCCAAAGCAGGGTTCAATCTTGGGATTTCAGGATCATAACCTGAGTTAAGGTAGATGCTTAACTGATTGAGCCCCATGCATCCTATTTTTAAAAAATAATTTTAATATTGATTTATAGAAGTTCTTTACACATTTTATATATTGGTCCATTGCTTGATATATACTCTTCAACTGTAGTCTATGGTTTCCCTAATGATTTTCTCTTTGGATGAAAAAAATTTTTATTCTTTATTAAATCAATATCATTAGTTTTTTTTTTTTAATAATGATTGCTTTCCTGTCTTTCAAATTAAATTTTCTTAATGTAAGGCATGAAGATTCTCTTTGTTCTATTAGGAGATTTATGATGGTGGTGTTTATGTCTATGATCCTTCTTAAAATATTTTTTGCGATATAATGGTTGATAAATGATATAAATGTGCTTAGAAAAAAAATTGTTTTAGAGAAGAAGAGAGGACATGCAAGCTGGGGCAAGAGGGGCAGAGAAAGAGAGTGGATTTTAAGCAGGCTTCAGGCCTGGCATGGAGCCTGGTGGGGAATTTGATCTCACAATCTTGAGATCATGACCCAAGCCAAAACCAAGAGTTGGATGCTTAACAGACTGAACAACCCACGTGCCCTTGAAAATGTTTTTGTTACATGTCTAGTTAGTTCCAAAACAACTTGTTGAAAAAACATTATTTCCCATTTGAATTGACTTGGTCAACATTCCAGTGTTTATAAATGAATATATCATTTTAGGACTCTCTTTTATTATTTTAATTATCTTTCTATCTTTATATTAATACTTATTATCACAATCATGCTTTACTCTTGAAGTCAAGTAATGCAAGCTGCAATGCTATTTTATCTTTTTCAAGGTTGTTTTGTTTGTTTGTTTTGCTAATCTATATCTGTTGCATATTTGTATATATTTTAGAATCAGCATTTTTTTTTTTTAACAGAGATCACTTTTGTAAGAATAGGTAGATGAAGAGTACATAGTCTTTCAGTTTCAATGATCATGGTATATGTTTCCAATTATTTTACTTTTTTAAAAATTCCCACCACAGTGTTTTGCAGTTAGGGTCAAAAGTCAAATACATATCATACAATTTAATATTATGTAATGTATACTGTTCTTGCTATCATAAGTATTTTTACTTTAATTTTATTGTTATTGCTTCATTGCTTGAAATCCAGCTGCTTTTTGTATAATCTTGTATCTTGCAACTTTGCTAAATTCATCTTTTTTTCTTTTTTCTTTTTAAAAAAATATTGTAGAAGTATACTTGATATATAATGCTCTATTAGTTTCAGGTGTACAACAGAGTGATTCAACAATTATATTAATTCCACAATGCTCACCACAACAAATGAAGTAACTATCACTATACATTATTAAGATAATGTGAACTATATTTCTTCTACTGTACCTTTCATCCCTATCTGTTACTTACTTCGTCAGTGGAGGTTTCTATTCTTAATCCTTTCGTTTATCTTTTCCCAACCCCCCACCCTTCCTCCCTATAGCAGCTATCATTTTGTTCTCTATATTTACGAGTCTGTTTCTGTTTTGTTGTTTTCTTTTAGATTCCACATATGTACATCAGTAATGTATCACATTAATTGATTTGCAGATATTGAACCATTCTTGCATATCTAGAATAAATATTGCTTAAGTGAGGTAAATGATTTTTTTTAAAGTATCATTGAATTCAACTTGATAATATTTTGTTGGAGATTTTTGCATCCCTCTTTCATGAAGGGTATTGGCCTGTGGTTTTCTCTTTTTCTAGCATCTTTTTCTGGTTTTGGTATCAAAATCTGATCTCATAAAATAAATTTCGATGGTATCCTCATTATTATTTTTTGAAATATTTTGAGAAGAGCAGGTATTAACTCTTCTTTAAATTGGAGCATTCACCTGTAAAGACATTTAGTCTTGGATTTTTGGGTTTTGGGTGTTTTTAAATTATCCATTCAATTTGGTTCTTAGTAATCTCTCTTTTCAGATTTTCTTTTTCCTGATTCAGTTTGGGAAGATTGTATGTTTCTAGGAACTTATTTTTTTCTAGGTTGTCGAATGTTGGCATATCATTTTTCATTGTGGTCCCTTAAATCCTTCGTATTCTGTTGTGTAGATTGTGGATTCTCTTTCATTTCTGATTTTATTTGAATTATCTTTTCTCTCTCTCTTACTTTTCTTTTTTCTTCCTTCCTTCTTTCTTTTCTCTTTCTTTACTTTTTCTTCCTTTCTGTCTTGCCTTGCTTTTCTCTAATCCATTTAATTTTTACTCTGAGTTTTTTTTTTATTTTCTTCTGCTAATTTGTGATTTGTTTTGTTCTGTTTTGTTTTTCTTTCTTTTTTTCTTCTAGTCTCTTTAAATGTAAAGTTTTTTATTTGATATTTTGTTTTGTTTCTTGAGTTTGACCTATATGGCTACCAACTTCCTCTTATAACTGCCCCTCCCCCAATTTTGGACCATTGTTTCAATATTTGTTTTCAGTTATTTTCTTTCCTTTTCCTTTATTCATTGAATCATTGGCTGTTTAGCTGTGTGTGGCTGAGCCTCCACGTGTTTGTGTTTTTTGAGTTTTTTCCTTGCGTTAATTTCTAGTTACATACGGTTGTGTTGGAAAAAGATGCCTGACATGATTCAAATAGTTTTAAATTTATCCAGTTTTGTTTTGTCTCTTAGCATGTGCTCTATACTGGAGAATTATTCATTTGTACTTGAAAAGAATGTATGTTCTGGTTTTGGATGGAATATTCTATATATGTTTAAGACCATCTGTCTATTGTATTGACTGTTGCCTTAATGTTGTTTTCTGTCTGAAGGATTTACCCATTGATGTAAGTGTGCTGATAATGTCTTCTAGTATTATTGTATCATTTTCAATTTCTTTATGTTTGTTTTACTTGCTTTATATATTTAAATGCTCCTATGTTGGGTATATAGATATTTACAATTGCTATATTCTATTTTGGATTGATCCCTTTATCATTTGTAATGCCCTTGTCTCTTGTTACAGTCATTGTTTTAAAGTGCACTTTTCCTGATGTAAGTATTGCCTCAGGATTTCCACTTTCATTTGTTTGGAATATTTTTCTATGCCTTAACTTTCTGTGTATGTCTTTAGCTTTCTCTTAAGGAAGACATGGATTATTTTTTTTAATCCATTTGGTCCCCTATATCTTTTTATTGGAACATTTAATTTATTCACATTTAAAGTAATTATTAATATTTGTGTACTTATTGCCATTTTGTCCACTGTTTTCTAGTTGTTATTATAGTCCACCTCTTCATTTCTTCTCCCTTTCTTGTGTGTGTGTGTGTGTGTGTGTGTTAATTTTGTTTAGTGTTATGTTTGAATTTGTTTTTCTTAATTTTTTGTGTATCTGTTATAGGTTTTTAGTTCATGGTTACCATGAAGTTTATATATAACATTCCAAGATATAACAGTATCTATGAAGTTGATGTCACTTAAGTTTGAACATTATTCCCACCTCTGAGTTTTATGTTTATGGTGTCATATTTTACATCTTTGTATTTTGTGTTATCTTATTTTTTAATATACTTGATTTACTGTTTTTGTCTTTTAACATTCATATTAGTTTTTTTAAGTAATTGAACAACTACTTTCACTGTATGATTTCTTTCACTTGCAAAATAGTTTTCTTCTAATTGTGGTCTTTCTCTTTTCCACTAAAAAAGTTCCTTTAACATTTCTTGATAATCTATTTTAGCAGTGATAAAATCCTTTACTTTTCCTTATCTGGGAAACAATTTCTATCTCCTTCAATTCTGAATGATAACCTTGCTGCATAGAGTATTCTCTGTAGGTTGTTTGTTTCTTTGTTTTGTTTTGTTATTTCTCCACTCTTTTAATATATCATGCTACTTCCTCTGGCTTGCAATGCCTGCTGAAAATTAGCTGATAGAGTTATGTTATTTTCCCTGTATATAATTAGGTGCTTTCTCCTTGCTGCTTTTAAGATTCTCTATTTATGGTTATTTTTTGTAATTTTAATTATTATGTGTCTTAGTATGGATCTCCTTGGTTTCATCCTTTCGGGGCCTCCATGGTTGTTGGAACTGGATGTCTCTTTCCTTCCTCAGGTGGAGTATGCAGCTATTTATGCAAATGTTCTCTACCCCTTTCTCTCTGTTCTTCTTCTGGTATCCCTATAATACAAATGCTAGTACATTTGATTTTCTCCCAGAGATCATTTAACCTACACTTTTTTTTTTAATCTAAGAAATTTATCAATATCCTCATTTTTCTTTTTCTTTTGCTTTTTTTTCCCCCCTTTTTGCTTTCAGTTTGGGTGCTTTTATTCTTCTGTCTTTCAGTTTGTTGATTTTGCATCCTCTAATTTTCAGCATTCATTCCAGTTGTTGCATTCTTCTTATTTTTTTAAAATATGTTTTCTCACTCTTTGTGAAGTTCTCACTGAGTTTATCCATTCCTTTCAAGTCCTGTTAAGCATATTTATGACCATTACTTTGTACTCTTTATCAGATAGATAGCTTATTTTCTTTTCATTTAGTTCTTTTTTGCAGTTTTATCTTGTTCTTTCATTGAAAGCATGCTCCTATATTGCCTCGTTTTGTTTAACTGTGTTTTATTTCTATAAATTAGGCAGAACAACTACTACTCTGGTATTTAAAGGAACAGTATTTTGTAGGAATATCTCTTGTGTAGATTGTGCATGTTTGGTGTCTTTGGCTGGCTGAAGTTGTGTTAAGCATTGGGTGCTGGTTGTTGGGCATTTCATGCTGGGGCCATCTGGTGGAATGGATGGAGTTTATGCAGGTATGGGCTGTATGTCTGGGGTACTCTGCTCAGAAGGTACCCTGATGGGTTAATTGGAGATGAGCTGGGTACAGGTTGAGCATTCCCTCAGTGCCTCGGGGGGAGTCATTTGGAACTGAAATATTTATAGTCCTAAGTGCCCCTAGGATGCTTTGTGCCTCTGTCACCTTGGTGAGATGGCTGAAGCTGTAATAGGCACCGTTTGGGTATGTCCCAGTGAATGACATGCTAGGGTCACTTCAGTGGGACAGCTATAGTTTGAGTATGTATGTGGGGGGCTGCCTTGTGACATGGATTGGGACTGGATGGTCTATGGGCCTGGAGCCCTCTGAGGTGGCAGGCCACCTATGGTGCCCAGACCTTGTACCTGGCTGTACTATCAAAGTGCAAGGTGACATTAACATTGGCAATAGCCAGGATCTCTGAACAGGGAGAGCATTCCCATAGCGCCCTTGCTATTTGCCAGATGTTGTATGACTGGTCCCTCTATATTCTAGTTGATCTTTTAAACCACAGTGTTTTGGGGTATTCCAGGGTATTAGGGGTTGGTGTTGTTTAGGACCCAGGACTTGCTGAAGTAGCAGGCTCTCTAGGGCACCCATACCTTCTCCTCTCTGTGCTATCAGAATGGAAGAGGAAAGTGAATGATACCACTTGAGAGCCCATCGGATCCTGGAGAGCCTTCCTTCAGCATCCCCTTCTGCTGTTTGATTGAAGGTTAGTTCTTTTTATTCCAGATGCTCTGTTAAACTGTGGCTTTTTTCCCTGTTATTTTTCTTATTTCTTTTTCTCTTGTTTTAAGAATTTCTCTTATTTCTTTTTCTCTTTTACTCCTAAGTTGGTAACATTTAAGCTTTTAAGTTTTTCATCTTTTATGACATAAGCTTTTAATACCACTTAAAAAGCAGCTCTAGCTGCATCTCACAGATTTTGGTAAGCAGTGGTTCATCATTGAATTTATCATATTTTCCAATTTCTCTTGTGATTTATTCTTTGATCAATAGGTTATTTACAGTATCTATTGGTTTGTTAGGACAAGGATGACAATCAATAGCAACTTCTTATATCCTAAGTGGAGATAGAATTGAGGTTTTGTTTTATCATTCAAAAATTGCCTTAATATACAATATTCTTAAGAGAATGGAATCTATGAGCTTCATGCTTCATAAGAAAACTTACCTCATTTATTCTCAAATGCCTTCTGTCTGTCTATATAGAAGCCCATCCTGTTTTCATGGGAAATTTTCATTCCAAAGAGGAAATGATCAATGTTTTAAAGATGATTTACAGGGCGCCTGGGTGGCTCAGTGGGTTAAAGCCTCTGTCTTTGGCTCAGGTCATGATCCCAGGGTCCTGGGATTAAGCCCCAGGTCAGACTCTCTGCTTAGCGGGGAAACTGCTTCCTCCTGCCTCTCTACCTACTTGTCATCTCTGACTGTGAAATAAATAAATAAAATCTTTGAAGATAATTTACTATACTGGCTATACCATTTTATAACTAGTATCTCTTAGAGAAAAATACCTTATGTTTAATTTCCTGCCTGTTTTTTATCTAATTACTCACATTGCTACATTAAGCCTTTCTACCTCTGAAAAGGAAACTGTAGATAAGAATACTATACATGAAAACATACATTTAAAAATGACATTTTTAAGTTCATAAATAACTTTTGTTAGGGGAAATGTCTTTAATTCATATTGTACTTGAGTTTATCCAGATCTTTTCTAGATACATTCTCCATTTCAGAAAGTCAGATTGAAACAGTAATGAAGAAAACACATTGAGAGAAACCCTTCATACTCTCTACCAACATCACCCAAATTTCATTGAAATTTACTGTTTTTTTTCCTCCATCTTGAAATAAATATTTACTGCAAGAAATTAAGAGAATGTCAAAGTTACCATGGTTTTTGTGGTTGTTGTTGTTTACAAATTATCAACAGACAATTTGATTCTGAACTGTTGATAATTTGTCAGCAATTATTAATGGGTTTTGACACTGACAAAGTTCCCACTGGAGTTTAGCCTTCAAAATGGTTCAGGATTCAGAACTTATCAGTAAGCAGCTGTTGCTATCATCAAGTACACATTGTGGATCTATTTTATAAGGAAGTGTCCATTTTAAAAATAAATTTTTAAAAATGGTGATTGTTTTTTATATTACATTTATTTTTGACTTCTAAGAGTACCAATATGAGTACATGCAGATTGATATAACCATAATAAAACAAAACACAACCAAAATCTCAATTTTTAAGATAAATTCTTATTTCTATCAATGTTGTACATAAATAAATTCTAAAAAGTTAAATTACTCTAGAAAAAATACAAAGTACACAGTGCCTAGTTTCAATTTTCTTACCAACTGTCTTTGGGTCAGTTAGTGATTTGTTATTCTTGGTTGCGTACACTTATTTGTCTAGGAGGTCAACTAGTTTATTTGTTTATCAAGGCTGCCCACACACGAAATGACTAAAGAAACTCAGTTATATTTCACATGTCTCAAATACTCCAGTAGATGTGTCTGGGCATGTTCTCGTGGTGTTGATGAAAGTACTAGAGAGAGAGAGAAATAAAACAATTATATAGGCAAACTTCAAGCCTGCTTAATGTCTTATAACATCTAATTTGCCAATGTAAATTGCATGGCCAAGACTAGAGTCAAGCAGTGGGTAAATCGAAGTGATATTTGGTAAAGGACATGGATAGAGGTAGAGATTAAATATAGAAATTAGTGGCACAATCTACCATATCATCTAAAGGCCTTAAACTTGAGTAGTTTACCTACTTTTGTGTTTCTTATTTCTGTGTAAATACAGTAAGTAATATCAGAAAATTTATAGTTTAGTCAAGATTACTAGGTAAAATACTGCTTCTATATGTGTTATTATACATTGGATCAATATAAAGACATAAGAAATTGCATGGTTAAGAGAAGATTATGCACTTGGAAAAATGCACAGAATGTATTGTTTAGCAAAGAAAATTTTGCACACATCGTGGATGGATGGAAGGTAAAAGGACCAAATTTTGCCCCAGTGAGCAGTCATAGAATAGCAAAAGCTTGAATTTTAAGCCTTGGCTTAGAATCCCCAGAGGTTGGGTACAGCATAGCAGCAGCACAGCCCAATGATGGTGGGTTGAAGCTGGTACTACTTAGGTCTCAGAAGGAAGTCACAGAATAGCAGGAACTTGAGCCAATTGATGGCCTGTTAAGACTGCAATTTAGGACCCAGAGGACAGGGTGGAGAGCAATAAAAGTATGGCTCTAATTAGAGCCATTACCTGGACCCAGGGGCAGAGCACAGGGCAGCCATGTCTCTAGTCTCACAGACAACAAGGTACTATGGTGTCCTGACACTAGAAAGGAGACCCAGCAGTGACTGGGGCTTCCAGGATCAGGCCTCACTACACCAATATTCTGGCTCTATTGAGGAGATACCAGAGCAGAAAATCCAGACAGCTCTGTTCTGGTTTTAACTTTAGTGAAGACAGGCATGGGGGTCACCGGTAGCAAAACCTGCAAAAATGTCCATGGCAGCAAGGCATGCTGAGCTTCTCCTGCTCTTTTACTTTATGGGATAAACCATCTGAGGGGAACCACCTTGAGGCCAAACTGCTCTGAACTGAGGGATAGGGTGACAGGTAAAATGCTTTTCACACTTTTATTTATAGCCATCCTTGGTTTTTGAGCTTCATAGGGTTTCTGCTGTTTCTTCACTATAGTCCAGGGTTTTCCCAGAGCTACTTTCATCAGTTTGTAGTTATTATTTTTGTTATGGAAGCAAGTTTTAGGTCCCCCTAGTCCTTTATCTTGCTGATGTCTCCTCCAAAACCAAGGTTTTATTTATTTTTTTTAAGATTTTTATTTATTTATTTGAAGATCACAAGTAGGCAGAGAGGCAGGGAGAGAGAGAGAGAGGAGGAAGCAGGCTCCCCGCTGAGCAGAGAGCCTGATGTAGGGCTCGATCCCAGGACCCTGAGACCATGACCTGAGCCGAAGGCAGAAGCTTTAACCCACTGAGCCACCCAGGCACCCCAAAACCAAGGTTTAATATGAAATCCTTTGAGATAGAATTGTGTTTTCTGAAGATAAAACTTCCTGCTTTTGAGTGTTGTTGAAATATCTATGCTCCCCACATGGATGAACATTTCAGTGACCCATCCCAAGGTAAAGAGGAACAAACACAGGATCAATTGGAAATGACCACATTTTTATAGCCGTCATTTTGTTGGTCTCTGTCTATGCAACTTCTCCTTGAAAACAGCCAAATCTTACCTAGACTTGATAGAGAGTGTTGAGCACACACCTCATTTATTAGATAATTTATAAATCGTTTCAGGCTGGCAGGCAAGCCGGCAGGACGGAAGGAGGCAAGGGGAGCTATTACTGTGCAGTGGAAAATCATGGATTCAAGAAACAGGTGGTCCTGGATTTGGATCCTTGTTAAACAATTCACATATTTAGTTTTCTAAACTTTGGTAGCAATCTTTAAAATCTGAGTAAAATTGCCAGAGTTGAAAGAATTAAATGCTGTATTACATGTAAAATTCTTTTATCAATGCTACATCAAAATATATTCGAGAAAAAATAGGCATTAACTTTTCTGTCTCTGAGAAGAATTTTATATTAAGAAGAACACAATGTCATGTTGTTACTAAGTCCAAAAACTAGAATTTTGTATGCTGCCTTTCTGGACAGAGACTGAGCTCTTAGCAACCACACTTTACCACTCCCTTTACAGAGTAGACTAGAAAATTGCTGTGAATTCTGTGGAAGAGCCAGGTCTGTCTCACACTTGTCCTGCCTTGTACATCCTGCCAATTTCAGCACTATAAATGTTGCCTTCTCTCAAGATGCACAAGAAATTTTCTTCTCCCCCCCTCAGTATCTTATTTCAATAGAATTAATCCCTATATGCTTTTTCAGGATCTCATCATTTTTACATATTACTGTAATTGTTTATATATCTACATGAATCTTTTTATTACTAGTACATGATATATCTAAAACATAGTAAGTACTCAATTTTTCATTGAAAAATATTAATTTATGAAGGTATTTCTATTGAAAATTATGACCATATTAATCATAAAATTATAGAATTCATACTTGCAATGAGTAAGGACACATATAAGATACTGTTAAGTATTATAAGTTTACTCAATATAGAAACAAAAACAAGTGTGATCATAAAATCACATAAATAAAATGACAAGGGCGATATTTTGTCATTGGTGATTTATGGTGAAACACGTTTTATTTAATATAATTTGTTTTGTACAAATCTCATTGACTAGCATATAGATAAATAAGAATGTTGAAGTTGAGTGAATGTTATATAGTGTTTGGGTTCTCAGGAAAAACAAATAGGTTGAAAATAGCATACAAAAAACAAAAAAACTTTGATATTTTAAAACATACCATTAAATATAGTGTTGTTTTCCTGTCTGCACATATTAATGCTTCTCAGAAAACGGACATCATTCCATAAATATTCATTTTCTCAAATGATCAAGTTTATTACCATTAGAGACTAGTATTAGATATTAGAAATGTCAGGAGAAGAGCACTGAGTTTCAGTTTGTGAGTTACTATATGAATACTAGAAACAAAGCAGTGTGTCACTTACAAAAGTGTTCCCACAGTATTTCCTACATTCCTTTACCTCAATCAACTTTTATGAGAATACAGAAAAATTCTAAGAGTGTGTATAGTTAAAGCTATTTTAATATCTCTAAAATTGGTCATCTATAATAAAGTGTTAAAACCACTCCTGCTTTCAAATCCCTCTTCAAACATGGGTTTCTTTATAAGACCATGTTAGGTAATTGATTTGGGGAGTATAACTATCATACTCATTAAAGATAATGGAATGAATTTCAGGCATATTAAATATATGCCTAAGGGCTCAGAATGGGCCAACACTATATAGATGTCACAAGTTAATATTTTTCATCCCTTAAAATAACTAGTGGGTAACTCATTCACATTTTCTTTTGATTATCAAATGTGTTTTTACTGTGATTTTATTCTGTCTCATGGCTTTTTAAAAATCTCCCACAAAAGACTTAAGAAAGTTGCTTTATTTGGTTTAGGGTCAATTAGGATTTTTTTTTTTGAGATTAATTTCTTCCCTAGTTTATTCATTATAGACATTATTTATTTTCCTTAGAACATTTAGCCTCAGGGTTTCATGACATGCTACTATGTTACAGAATATAAATAGACCTCCAGTCTTCCTTTCCCCCCAACCCCTATAAATTCATTTCTAGTGACTGAAAAGCATGCAGAGGCACTCAAAGAGATATCAGAGTTTTTCAAAGTCCTTATTTTCAGCGTGAAAAAAGAACTCTAAATCGGAACCCATTACTTATAGTTCATTTATTTACTGGTCTAGAAAAACGAATAACCTCATTATAGCTCAGCTTTGTCTTGCACATACAAGAAATCTTTCATCATTATGATGTAGCAGTTATCTTGAGTAAAAAATTAAATTATTCTTTTAGCAGACTGTCCTCCTTTCTACTAATGAAGCTGTGTTAAAAGTACATTTCTTGCAGAAAATGCCAATGTCTGATTAGATTTTCAACATACTACATTGAACTGACTGCATACATTAAATTGAATTTTCCAAGTAATTTTTTTCTCATCCCATTTATTTTCTCTTTAATTTCATAAAATACTAACAACATGTGCCATTTTATTTGTGTTTTTGAAGTTTCACCTTATTATAAGTTCTATTAGGCCAGAAACTGGACTCAGTGAATATGATCTTCAAATTATTATAATTCAAGAAGTACATATATTATTTTGTGAATGAACATGCAAAGATGTTTTAAATGAAAGTACATACTAAAACAAATTCTATATAGAAAGAAGGTAATAGTAAGAGACCATCATATTTTATTTTTATATAGACTGCTAAAAAATTCAGTTTATATAACAAAATACAGATGAATTTTTTAAGCAGGCAAATCTTCCTTTGGAATGAAATAGATATTGGTGAAAATGTATTGTGAAGAATTTCAAAAGGTTAACTCTACACTTATAAGAGAAGTGAAGAAGAAAGACAAAAGAATAAACCTAATGTATGCAAAGCAATTAATGATAGTTACAAACTCATGGGTCAGAGAAAAGCATGGTATTGCCCATAGCCTAGCTATGCAGTAATTTAGAATGCCTCATTAGATTTACCCAATCTTACAAAAAATATATTTAGTTGATCAAAATCTATTAACTATAGATGTCATTTGAGAAATTAAAAATAAATTTAGTATATACAACTGTTTCTCTAATAGTTTAAATGATTTTGCAATGCACCTAACAGTAGAGATATCATGGTATAAATCATGTACATGGTAGAGATTTTAAACCCAGGCATCTATAAAAATCAAAACAAAAGTTGTGTCAAAGTTGAAAGTAATAGTAACTAAATACATACTTTACTTACCTACTTGCAAAATTTTCAGATAGTTTTTTTTTTCTTCTTTCTTTCCTTTGATTTTGAGACAACTGTCTTAAACATTTATTATGGAACATAATAGCAAAAGGAGAGGGAATAGCAAAGTTAATCATCATGACCTTATTTTCTCAGATGCCCATGCAAACTTTTTTCTCTTCACAAATGTATCTTTTTCTAGAGATTTTTAATTTATTATTTGAGAGAGAGAGAGAGCAGAGTGAGCAGAGTGAGCAGGAGAAAGCATGGATGGTTGGGGGCAGAGGGTTTAGGGAGAAGCAGGGAGCCTGATGTGGGGCCGGATCCCAGGACTCTGAGATCATGATCTGAGCCAAAGACAGATGCTGAACTAAGTCACCCAGGCGCCCCTTCCCAAATGTATTTTAAAACAAATCCTAGACATAATATCTAACATATATTACTTTAACATAATTATATATCAATCATCTTACTCAGCAAAATTAATTGTATTTCCCTAATATCATCTCATATCAGTCTAGACTGTACATTTATTTTTTTTTAATTTTTTTTAAAGATTTTTTTTTTTTATTTGAGGGAGAGAGAACATGGGAAAGGAAGAAGGAGATAATCTCAAGCAGACTCCCTGCTGAGTGCAAAGCCTGACTCAGGGCTCAATCTCAGGAACCCGAGATCATGCATGACCTAAACAGAAATCAAGGGTCCTGGCACTTAACTGACTGAACCACCCACGCATACCACAAATGTGTTTTTTTTTTTTTGACAGAGATCACAGGTAGGCAGAGAGGCAGGCAGAGAGAGAGGGGAAGCAGGCTCCCTGTTGAGCAGGGAGAGATCATGACCTGATCCAAGGCAGAGGCTTAACCCACTGAGCTACCCAGGCGCCCCACCACAAATGTGTTCTTTTTAAGGTTGCTTTGTTTCTAACCAAGATCCAAAGTTTTTCGTTTGTTTGTTTGTTTTTGTTTTTAACCTAGCTGATAGAATATTTAAGATTTTTCCCCATTAATGTTGTTTAAAATCACTTTATTGAAAAATAACCAACCATGAAAAGCTTCATGTATTTAAACTACAGTTCTGGGGTGCTTAGGTGGCTCAGTCGGTTAAGCATCTGCCTTCAGCTAAGGTCATGATCTCAGGATCCTGGGGTCGAAACCCACATCAGGTTCCCTGCTCAGCAAGGAGTCTGCTTCTGCCTCTCCCCCTGGCTCATGCTCTGTCCTTATCTCCTTCTCTCCGTCAAATAAATAAAATACATAAATAAACAACAATCTGAATGGTTTTACGAGATTGAACATATGTATACACCCATGAAATCATTACCATATAATGATATGAATATGTATAGATAATGAATAGCTCTCCTTAGTCTGTAAAGTTTATTATTTATTTATTTATTTATTAGAGCAGTTTTGGTTTCACAGCAAAATTAAGAGAAAGATACTGAAAGAGAAATTTCCTCTATCCCCCTGCTCCCATATATACGTAGCCTCTCCCGTTGCCAACATCCTCCACCAGAGTGCTCCCTTTGTTACAATTAATGAACCTACACCAACATATCAGTGAACCAAAGTCCATAATTTAGAGTTCACCCAGTATTATACATTCTAAATTATACATATAATTTAGAGTTCACTCAGTATTATACATTCTGTGGATTGAATAAATGTATAATGATATGTATCCATCATTATGGTATCAGACAGAGCACTTTAACTATGCTGCCTTAAAGATCCTCTGTTTACCTACTCATAAGCCCCCCAAACCCCATTCTCCATAACCATTGATCTTGTTACTGTCTCTACAGTTTTGTCTTTTTCATAGTGTCACATGTGGAATTACACAGTTTGTGGTCTTTTCAGATTGGCTTCTTTTGTAACATGCATTTACGTGTCCTCCATTATAGAGCTTCTTCTAATTTCTAATCTTTCTATTTCTCTCTTCCCACCGCCACACCACGTATTTGTTGACACACTATATTGCGTCCAATAGACTTTATGAAATTAATACTCTCATCTCTGGGCTTCACCTTATAATGTAGCTAGTATCTGACTTCTTTGCTTTGGGACTTCCTTTAAAGCTTCAGAAAGCCATTCAAATAGTGGATGGAAAACTAGAATTAATGCCCTGAGATCAAAATATAACCAAGAAAAAAACGGCTATTGGTATACAAAACTCCAGCTCCCTAGACCTTTGGATTGAATGCCTCTGAAGTGTACTATGTACAAGTTTTCTTATGGGTTTCCAATGATGGGATGGGGCTTTGGTCACCCAGTGTTAGCTAATTCATAATGCAGGCTTTAGAGTTGTATTTCCATCCCTGCCCTATTTTCTCATTTCCCTTACTGGGAAATGAGGACCTGCTTCTGGGGAATCCAAAGACAGACATTCATTTGTCTTACACTTTTTTGTCACTTTCACACTTTGATTGATTCTTAAATTCATTTACTATGTTCCTCTAGTTCCGTTATATCCTTAAACTGATATTTAATGAAAGATGTTTTATTAGAATGCTTTCCTTTTAGCCATTATTATGTCATAAATGGGGCTGAATATTTCTTGCTTCATCACATTAGGTGACATATTGTCAGACTGCTTTGCTTTTTGTCAACATTAATCAGGGGATTCCAGCGGCATTAGCATGATTCATAAAGATTTCCAGCAAAATTTACTAAATATTTTTGGCTACCATTCATGGTCATTGCCTAGATCCATTATTTCATGAAGGGTTTAAAAAAGCGATAATTTAATTCAATAATTCCCGACATTCATTACCTTGATTTGTTCATTATTGGAATCCTCTGAAATATAATACATCAAGTAAAGGCAGGATTAATTCTCGATTGTTTTCCTTTATTTTTAATTTCCAGAATAATCATCTAGTGTTTTTAGCAATCTAAAGGTAACCAGTGAGGTTTTAATAAATTCATGAAATTTTAATGTATTTAATATAGATCAATTACAGTATTATTTATTATATATATTATATATATATATATTTCCATCTTAAACCAGTGAAATCCCCTTTAAATCAGCTCCTATGTCTGCTTACATGATACCGGCAGCTTTTGAAACTTCCTTTTTTCATTTTTCATATTTCTTGTCCCAGATCTGGAACCAGCCTATACCTTGTTCATCTTAGTGGGAAATGGTATTTAAAGACCACAGCCTCGGTACTAAGGCTAATCATTACTAATGGATTGTCAGTACTTCTGAATCTTTTTAGTAATCAGAGAAAATATGTTTAAGGGGGGAAAAAAGGTTGCTTTAAAAAACTTCCCTATCCCATTCTTTTTAAATTTTTTAATTTCATATGTTTACATATTTATTTACTAGACATACTTCTAATTTAATGGGGAATATTCCCTTCATTACTTTTTTATCTGTTCCTTATTAAATCCAGATTAAGCACTTCATGTAAACCTAGGAAGTCTTCTTTTAGGAATTAACTATTTCTTATGTTAATCCAATACTGAGCATACAATTCATAAGTTCATCACAAAAAATATATTATATATATGATTATACTGGATGGATAATAACAGTTGATAATATTGAGGTTAAGAAAGTTATGTAGCTTTACTTAAAACAGACTAAAACTAATCCTTGTGTGTCTTAACTTTCTGATAATCCATTTTGTTCCCATTCTAAACATTTCACAATAGTATTAGGTATAATTCTATCCAAGAAGCCCCAAGTATAATGACTGATGCCTTCTACTTTAAACTATGCCTATCTATGGTTTCCTGTTAGCCTGTCTTCACTATCCTCTCTCAATTCCAAGATTAGACTTTATTCATCTTAATTTCTTCTCCAATGTCTTTTATATTGCACATGTTTTATTAAAAATGTTTATTTCCTTTCATTTAGTGTTACCACAATATCAGAAATAAGTATGGTTTTTGTATCTTCAATATTAAGACTGCCTGAATTAGCTTTCTAAGTTATGTGATATAATAGAATTAGTAGCAACTTTGGAAACCAAAAGATCTGAGATTAAATCCTGATTTACTTTCAGATTAACCTTAAGATATTAATTAGCCTAAATTCCCAGTCCCATTTTGTTGTTTATGTTTTAATCTGTAAAAAAATAAAGATTAGATTTTTTACAATTTACATCTAGCAGTTTTGTTCCTAGATATCAAATTTCATGGCTCCTGGGACATACTTTCTTCCCTCACATTCTAACATCTCTCTGCACAATAGATATACCTATAGCCAAGTCATTTAAAAAAAATCATATTTATTTGAGAGAGAGAGAGGGAGAGAGAGCAGGGTAAGCAGAGAAGATGACCTGTACCAAAGTCAGATGCTTAACTGACTGAACCACCTAGGCACCAGCCAAAGTCATTTTAAAACTGCTATCAACTAGGATTAGGCATAAGATAGATTTCATCATTTGGACGTGCATAAACATAGTAGAAATTGCCAATGCCATAACTAGACAATTGCAATCACTGGATGTTTTAATTAAAAAATATCTAAGGAAAAAAAAATTAAGGGCAAGTGTACCTGGGTGGCTCAGTTTGTTAAAACCTCTGCTTTCGGCTCAGGTCATGATCCCAGGGTCGTGGAATCAAGCCCCGCATCGGGCTCTCTGCTCGGCGGAGAGCCTGCTTCCCCTCCTTCTCTCTCTACCTGCCTCTCTCCCTGCTTGTGATCTCTGTCTGTCAAAAAAAGTAATAAATAAATAAAAAATAAAAGATTCTTTCCATAGTTTGGCTATTGTGGACATTGCTGCTATAAACATTCGGGTGCACGTGCCCCTTTGGATCACTACATTTGTATCTTTAGGGTAAATACCCAATAGTGCAATTGCTGGGTCATAGGGCAGCTCTATTTTCAACACTTTGAGGAACCTCCATGCTGTTTTCCAGAGTGGCTGCACCAGCTTGCATTCCCTGACCTGTACCCCTGGGGATAAAAATATATGTTTATAAAAAATAAAAAATTAAAAAAAAGTTTAAGGGCAATTTAAGGAAGAGATGTTATTCCTGGACACTTTCTAAAAATGTTTGCTGTTGTTGTTTCAAATCTTGTAATCAAATCACAAAAACACATAAAAAGATGTCAGTGGCTTAGAGAAAATGGTGGAGAAGAGAGTATTATATTCCTTATAAACATGCAGTCTTCCTATCATTCTTAATGACTAGAAAAAAAATACACACACAAAAATCACTCTAAGAATATCTTAATCAGTTAATTTCGCAAATTGTCTCTCTTATTTATTCATGGAATTAGTATCTAAATTGGTATATATGTTTTACTATGTCTAAAAGGGATCTTTAAATATGTATAGCATAAGAGCACATTTCTATCCTAAGAACCATTTTCTTATGGTATAATTTACAGCTTTTTTCTTAGCTGATGAAATCATACATTTATAATTAGTATCATTTTAGAGTCCCTGAAATAGAGTTAATATAAGTCAGTACATCCCCCTTTATTTTGTTGTATAGATAGTAAATACCATAGCTATTTGTGTAATATGGTCACATTACTTTACCTATTTTATTTTATATTTCTTAATATATCTTCTAGATCACTGACTATTCTCATAATTTTAGACAAGACATACTATGAAATAATTTACCTATAAGGTTATCAAATCACATAATCTATTATTCAAGAGGGGCACCTGAGTGGCTAAATCGTTAAAGTCTGTCTTTGGCTCAGGCCATGATCCTGGGGTCCTGGAATCGAGCCTGGCAGTGGGCTCCAGCTTGACAGAGAGCCTGCTTCTCCCTCTTCTGTTCCCTCTGTTTGTGTTCCATCTCTCTCTGTCTCTCTCTCTCTGTCAAATAAATAAATAAAATCTTTAAAAAATCTACTATTCAACAAATAAAGTAAAACTGTAACTTTGTAAGTTCCTCCTTGTAAATTTATTTTTTTCCTCAAAGCTATGGGTAAAGTAATTATCAAATATATTTGCTGTTAATTATAACAAATATTAAAATAAATTAAAAATATGAAACATCATACAGAGTGTATATTTAAGATTGATTTTAATTCACTAGAATTTAGTTCTTTGAAATTGGTTCTTATATTTTTTTTAAGTTTTCTTTAACAATGTCATAAATGCTTAATATATGTCCCTCTGTTTCTAATCACTTTATAAATATCACCACATTTAATGCTAATAACAACCTTAGGAGATAGGTATTGTTATTGTCTCCACTTTACAAAAGAGAAAACTAATGTGCAGATATATTAGTAAATTATCCAAGAGCTTAAAACTGGAGACTTCTCAAATGTATAGACTAGAGTCTATATATTTCTAAAGAAGTATACAATAACCCCAGTGGGATTTGGGAAATCATATAAATTGATCACATCTGCTGCTAATTGACAAAGGCAATGTTGGCACCATTATTCTATTCTCTATTTCTATTTCTATGAAATTGACTTTTTAAAAAATTATATAAAAGTGATTTCAGACATTATTTATCTTTCTTTATCTTATTCCATTTGGTATAATGTCCCCCAGTTTCACTCATGTTATTATTAATGGCAAAATTTCTTTCTTTCTAATGGTTGATTAATAATCCGTCATGTATGTATGTGTGTGTCTCTACATTCATTTGTGGATGAATACCTAGGTTGCTACTATGACTTAGCTATTGTCAACAATGTTGCAATAAACATGAGAATACAGATATCTTTCTGAAATACTGACATTGCTTCTCTTAGATATATATACCCAGAAGTAGGATTGTTGGGCCATATTATAATTCTGTTTTTAAATGTTTGAACAACTACCATAAATGATGATTAGATAGGTTGATCATCTTTTCAAGTACCTTTTGGCCATCTATGTCTTGTTTATGGAGGGAAAAAGTCTATTCAGACCATCTGTCATTTTTTAATTACATTATTATTTGTTGTGGTATTGAGCTATCGTAGTTCCTTATATATTTCATATACTAACCTCTTATCGAATATGTGGTTTACAAGTATTTTCTCCCATTTCATAGGCTGTCTTTTCATTTTGTTCGTTGTTTTGTTTGCTGTGAAAATTTTTAGTTTAATGTAGTCACACTTTTGTGTTTTTGCTCTTTTTGCTCATGATTTTGAGTCACATCCAAAAAAAATGTTTCTAAGTCTAATATCAGGGAGGTTTTCCCATAGGTTTTCTTGTGTACTTTATACAGCTTCAAGTCTTCTATTAAGTTTTAAATGCATTTTGAACTATTTTTTGTGAGTGATTCAATGTAGGGGTTTGTTTTAATTTTCTTGCATGGTGGAAGTTGAGTTTTCCCAGCATTATTTCTTTTAGAGTCCATCACTTCTTCGTTGTGTGTTCCTGACATCCTTGTCAAATATCAGTTAAATATATAAGCAGGTGATTATTTCTGGGTTCTCAGCTCTGTTCCATCAGTCTATGTGTCTGTTTTTATGCCAGTGTCATAGGGTTTTGATTTATAATAGATTTGTGATAGAGTTTGCAGTCAGTATCTGTGATGCCTCCAGGTTTGTTCTCCTTTCTCAAGTTTGCTGTTGAGCGGCTGTTTGGGGATCTTTTGTGGTTTCTTACAAGTTTGAGGATTTTTTTTTTAACCTGTGAAAAATGCCCCTGGGGTTTTGATAAGAATTACACTAAATCTAGAGATACTTTGGATGGAAAGGACATTTCAATATTAATTATTCCAATCCAAGAATATGGGACTTCTAGTTCTTTTCATCTGTGTCTTCTTCAGTTTCCTCCATGGATGTCATGGTTTTCAGTGTACAGAACTTTTCCCTCCTTGGTTTAATTATTCTGAGGTGTTTCATTCTTTGTTATTGCAAATAGATTGCTTTCTTAATTTCTCTTCATTGTTAGTGTATGAAATATAATTGATCTTTGTTGATTTTGTGTTCTGCAACGTTACTGAATTAATTCATTAGTTCTAACAGTTTTTAGGATACTTCAGAATTTTCCCTTTATAAGATAATGTCATCTACAAATAGGTAAAATTGTACTTTTTCCTTTCTGATTTGGATGCTTTTTATTCCTTTTTCTTGACTAATTGGCATAGCTGGGGATCCCAGCACTATGTTGAATAAGAGTGTGAGAGTCGGCATCCTTGCTTTTTTCCTGACCTAGAAGGAAAACCTTTCAGCTTTTCATTTTTGAGTATGATGGTAGTTGTGGGCTTATCATAGATGGATTTTATTTTGTCAAGGTATATTCCCTTTCTAGTTTTTTGGGATTTTTTATCATTAAAGGTTTGAATTTTGTCAAATGGCTTTTTTGCAACTATTGAAATGATTATATGAGTCCTATCTTTCATTCTGTTAATGCAGTGTATCTTATTTATTGATTTGCTGATGTTGCATGGCTGGAATAAATCCCACTTTATAAGGTGGTATGATCCTTTTAATGTACTCTTGAATTCAGGGCTAATATCTTGTTGAGGAACAAACATAGTTTTAATGTATTTTATTTAATGTCCAAAAGTAAGGCTCTTTTTGTTTAGAGTAAATATGCTGTAGAGTAGACCACATAAAATAAATTCCTATTTCTTGGGTAAAGAATTAAATGTTCTCAGTCTAGTCAAAACATCAACAAACACTTTAACATAATTATTTACAAAACATGAAATAGTCATTGTACTGAGAATCCTAAATCCAAAATAATTTGTTACAAGGCAAAAAAAAAAAAAAAGTCGTTTTCTTTTCTCCTAACTTATAACTTTGTTGAACAAAAACATATATTTTATACATATATATAAACATATATTTTATACATATATATGTATAAACATACATTTTATACATATGTATAAAATATACATATGTATATTTTAAAACACATAAAATACATGTTTTATACATATGTATAAAATATATGTTTATATATGTAAATATATATGTGTATATATATGTAAATATGTGCTTATACATATATATATGTGTGTGTGTGTGTGTGTATATATATATATATATATATAATATGATGTATTATTGGTCTCAGAGGTACAAGTGTGTGATTCATGTATGCCCTCCTTAATGTTCATCACTAGTTACCCCTTCCTCCACCACCCCCCCCACCAGCAACCCTCAGTTTGTTTCCTATGATTAAAGAATCTCTTACCCTTTGTCTCACTCTCTGGTTTCATCTTACTTTTTTTATATTTGTTATATGTTATTTCAAAACATTAACTAAATTTCTAAGTAGCTTTGTGATGACTATATTTCAGAATAGTCCAAGAACATGCATACTCCCAAAACCTCTTATCTTGGAAAACTATGTTAATAACTTATGATCTTTCTCCTTGCTTTGTGATTTATCATAGATCACCTGATGTCTTTTAACAGAGTTTATTTTTTCAACCATGAAATTTTTGTTCAAATGAAACTTTACCTGCATTTCCAATATACAAAACAAATTGAACTGGAGCTAGTCTGAATAATCCATTCTACTTGCCCTTTTTGTCTCCACTTACCCAGTAATGACTCAAGAAGTCTTTTTTTTTTCTTTGCATTTTTCCCCACCTTTATTAATAGACTATGTTTTGTGCTATGTAGCATGTAGCTTAAAAATATTTCCTTAATCCAGTGAGATATCTTGTAGGTTGCAGATACATGGTCTGGCTCTATTTTCACAGACATTATAAAAAACATTGATCTGTTCAGATAGTTTATGTATAAAGAGGGCAATATTAAATATTTTGAGGTGAAATTATTAAAAATAATTTAGCTCTTTTATCTTCAGTATTTACTCATAATAACATTGAGCAATACCAGTGCCTTATTCACTTTATGAAGTTCAGTGCATGCTTCTTAAAATATACTGCCTCAGTTATTAGCTTTGGGCATTGTTACATTGAACTGTAGAATCCATAATTTCCTTTCATGTTATGCTCTAATCCATCATTTTCCTCTCTTATGGAATAAGTGAGGCTTAATATTGTCATTTTTATTATTATGTTTGTTTCCATAACTGAGATAATATTATATAAAATATTAATTGAATTTTATAAAATATTCCTGAATTACTATTTTAAATGAAGCATGGTGCTACTGCTGAAATGTAATTTGAGCTCACATTTACTCATTACTATATTATGAAACATAATATCTTCAGATTAAGGTAACACTATTTTGTCATAGATGGATGGAAAGTTATATCCTCATTATCATTTCGTGAATAATGACACAGATCCATTTTGCAATTAAAAAAAAACAATTTTAAAGCTTCCTATAAGTACCTAGAAGTGTCTGTTTATGGGACCAATGATTTACTTTGAAATTGCTATGGCTTTAGTGTAAACTGCACTGAAAGATGCTCTACTAAACATCTTTAAGGGGGTGGGTTAGACAGGATTCATTGACTTCTCATGCATTTTTCCTCAATTATTTCAATGTTAATTGCTTCCTACAATTAGCATCGACCTAAGGAACTAGTTACTTCTCAGCAGCATAGAGTGAATATCCTCAACCACCTCCACAGACTTTTGTGTTTTATCTGTCTTTATGTCTCTTATACTTCGATTGACGTTGATATTTAGATTGCATTAGGTCCATTAATACATAAGCATCACATATATGCTTCTTCAACCATGACTTTGAAAATGTATGACCAGAGACTAAATAGCTATTATTTTAGTTAAAGATGAGTGAAAATTTTCCTATAAATATTTGACATATATAACCAAGAGATGCATCAATACTACACACACACACACACACACACACACACACACACACACACACAAATGTGTATATTTTGGGAAAGGAAAGAGAGAGGTAGGGGAGGGGCAGAGAGAGAGAGAGAAAACCTTAAGCAGGCTCCATGCCCAGTGTGGAACCTAATGTATGTCTTGATCTTATGACCTGAAATCATTACCTGATCTAAAATCAAGAGTTGGATGCTTAACCAACTGATCCATTCAAGTTGCCCTACAAAAATATTTTTAAAGTGGTTTTTAAGAAAATGGCCAATGAGCCTTAGTAATGGAACAGTAGACAGATTCATTACACCATACTATTTTGTAAGTGTCTCAACCAAAACACATTTTCTAATCTTCATGTTTTATTTTCATTGGTGTAAAATATAAGGTCACATGCTTTTTACTTTTGTTTTAATTAGCTCAAAGATTTTTCTCAAATATCTAGATTAACACTTTGTTCATTAAATTATACTTTACAGAATAAAACTACAATACCATTAATGCTTTTTCACAAATAAGTGAGCTCTGGGACTTAGGTCTGATGTTGCCAAAAAAAAACATCAACCATCAAGCAATATTCAATGAACATCTCAGGTCAAATAATTTTGTCTTCTCTGAATTTTTTTTCTCACATGTTAGGGCTTTAATAAATAATTTGTTACACAAAATAAAAATAAATGTCTCAACTCTGTATCATATTTGTGGCACTCTTTTGAATCTTGTAAATTCCTGTATTGCTTAGGTTTTAGTATTTAGAAAAGCATCTACCATTAAAAAATTAGGCTGGTAATATGTGAATGTCTGTTGCAGACATTGTTATTATCTACAGATCTCAATTTGTTTATGTAATACTTGTCTATTATCTAAATAAAACAGAGCCTTCATTGTAAAATGTTGGAATCAATATCTCAGAAGTTATCTATGAACAATTTCAGAGAAAAAGATGCTCTCTTGAATTAGCAGAAATTTTAACATTATAATGGTTTATTTTTCTATACAAATATTTTAATATTTAAAAATATGTTTTTAAATTTTATAATCTATATATAGTATGTCCCAAAGTTACTTCTTTTTTTAATTATATTTTTCCAAGCACCAAGTCATTTTTTTTAATTTTTTTATAAATTAATTTATTTATTTTTAGAAAAACAGTATTTGTTATTTTTCACCACACCCAGTGCTCTGTGCCCTCCATAATATCCACTACCCAGTACCCCAACCTCCCACCCCCCCGCCACTTCAAACCCAAAAAACAATCTGAGAGGTTTAATTATTTTTATTAAAATATAATGTATTCTTTTCCCCAGGGATACAGGTCTTGAATCGTCAGGCTTACACACTTCACATACCCTCTGCAATGTCCATAACCCAACCATCCTCTACATACCCCTTCTCCCCCCAGCAACCTTCAGTTTGTTTGGTGAGATTAAGAGTCTACCATGGTTTCTCTCCCTCCCAATCTCAACTTGTTTCATTTTTTCCTTCCCTACTCCCCAAATCCCCCACTCTGCCGCTAAAATTCCTCATATCAGAGATCTCATATGGTAATTATATTTCTCTGATTGACTTATTTTCCTCATCATAATACCCTCTAGTTCCATCCATGTCTTTGCAAATGGTAAGATTTCATTTCCTTTGATGGCTGCATAGTATTCCATTGGGTACATATACCACATCTTCTTTATCCATTCATCTGTGGCTAAACATCTAGGTTCTTACAACAGTTTGGCTATTGTGGACATTGCTGCTGTAAACATTTGGGTGCACATGCTCCTTCCGATCACTACATTTGTATCTTGAGGGTAAATACCCAGTAGCGTAATTACTGGGTCATAGGGTACCTCTATTTTCAACTTTTTGAGGAACCTCTATACTGTTTTCCAGAGAGGCTGCACCAGCTTGGCTTCCCACCAAAAGTGTAGGAAGGTTCCCTTTCTCCCCATCCTCTCCAACATCTGTCATTTCCTGACTTCTTAATTTTAGCCATTCTGACTGATGTGAGGTGGTATCTCCTGGTGGTTTTGATTTGTATTTCCCTGATTCCATGTGATGGTGAGCATTTTTTTTCATGTGTCTGTTGGCCATCTGGATGTCTTCTTTGAAGAAATGTCTGTTCACATCCTCTGCCCATTTATTGATTGGAGTATTTGTTTTTTGGGTGTTGAGCTTGATACGTACTTCATAGAGTTTGGATACTAGCCCTTTATCTGACATGTCATTTGCAAATATCTTCTCCCATTCTTTCAGTTGTCTTTTGGTTTTGCTGACTGTTTCCTTCACTGTTCAAAAGCTTTTCATCTTGATGAAGTCTCAATAGTTCATTTTTGCCCTTCCTTTCTTTGCTTTGGCGATGTTTCTAGGAAGAAGTTGCTGTGGCTGAGATCAAAACATGGCTGCCTGTGTTCTTCTCAAGGATTTGGATGGATTCCTGTCTCACATTGAAATCTTTTACCCATTTTGAGTCTTTTTGTGTGTGTGGTAAAGGAAACGGTCCAGGTTTATTTTTCTGCATGTGGCTGTCTAATTCTTCCAACACCATTTGAAGAGACTGTCTTTTTTTCACTTGACATTGTTCCCTGCTTTGTCAAAAATTAGCTGACCATAGAGTTGAGGGCCTATTTCTGGTCTCTCTATTCTGCTCAATTGATCTATATATCTGTTTTTGTGCCAGTACCATACTGTCTTGATGATGACAGCTTTGTAATAGAGCTTGAAGTCTGGAATTGTGATGCAGTCAGCTTTGGTTTTCTTTTCAACATTCCTCCAGCTATTCAGGGTCTTTCTGGTTCCATAAAAGTGTTAGGATTATTTGTTCTATTTCTTTGAAAGTGGATGGTATTTTGATAGGGATTGCATTGAATGTATAGATTGCTTTAGGTGGCATAGACATTTTCACAATATTTGTTCTTTCAATCCACAAGCATGGAATGCTCTTCCATTTCTTTGTGTCTTCCTCAATTTCTTTCATGAGTGCTTTATAGTTTTCTGAGTACAGACTCTTTGCCTTTTTGGTTGGGTTTACTCCTAGGTATCTTATGGTTTTGGGTGCAGTTATAGATGGGATAGGCTTCTTAATTCTCTTTTCTGTCTAATTTCTGTCTTGTTGTTGGTGTATAGAAATGCAACTGATTTCTGTGCATTGATTTTATATCCTGCCACTTACTGAATTCCTGTATGAGTTCTGGCAGTTATGGAGTGGAGTCTTTTATGTTTTCCACATAAAGTATCATATCATCTGCGAAGAGTGATAGTTTGACCTCTTCTTTTCCTATTTGGATGCCTTTAATTTCTTTTTGTTGTCTGATTGCTAAGGCGAGGACTTCTGGTACTATGTTGAATAGCAGTTGTGATAGTGGACATCTCTGCCATGTTCCTGGTCTTAGCGGAAAAGCTCTCAGTTTTTCCCCACTGAAAATGATATTCACTGTGGGTTTTTCATAGATAGCTTTGATGATATTGAGGTATGTACACTTTATCTCTACAATTGAAGAGTTTTGATCAGGAAAGGATGCCATACTTTGTCAAATGCTTTTTCAGCATCTATTGAGGGTATCATATGGTTCTTGTTCTTTCTTTTATTACTGTATTGTATCACATTGATTGATTTGCAGATGTTGAACCAAACTTTCAGTCCAGGAATAAATCTCACTTGGTCGTGGAGAATAATCCTTTTAATGTACTGTTTGACCCTATTGGTTAGTATTTTGGTGAGAATTTTTGCATCTGTGTTTATCAAGGACATTGGTCTGTAATTCTTTTTTTTTTTTTTTTTTTTTGATGGTGTCTTTATCTGGTTTGGGGGTCAAGGTAATGCTGGCCTTATAAATTGAGTTTGTCAGGTTTCCTTCATTTCTATTTTTTGGAACAGTTTCAGAAGAATAGGTATTATTTCTTCTTTAAATGTTTGGTAGAATTTCCCTGGGAAGCCATCTGGCCCTGGACTCTTGTTTGTTGGGAGATTTTTAATGACTGTTTCAATCTACTTATTGGTTATGGGTCTGTTCATGTTTTCTATTTCTTCCCAGTTCAGGTTTGGTAGTTTATATGTCTCTAGGAATGCATCCATTTCTTCCAGATTGTCAAATTTGCTGCTGTATAGTTGCTCATAATATGTTCTTATAATTGGTGCTCGCTTCGGCAGCACATATGCTAAAATATATGTTCTTATAATTGCATTTCTTTCGTGTTGGTTGTGATCTCTCCTCTTTCATTCATGATTTTATTTATTTGGGTCTTTTCTCTTTTCTTTTTGATAAGTCTGGCCAGGGGTTTGTCAATATTATTAATTCCTTCAAAGCACCAGCTCCTACTTTTGTTGATTTGTTCAACTGTTGTTTGTTTTGTTGTGTTGTGTTGTGTTGTGTTGTTTTTGTTGTTGTTGTTTCTATTTCATTGATTTCTGCTCTGATCTTTATTATTTCTCGTCTCCTGGTGGGTTTAGGCTTTCTTTGCTATTTTTCCCCCAGTTTTTTTAGGTTTAGGGTTAGGTTGTGTACTTGAGATCTTCCTTGTTTCTTGTCTCTTATTTCTTGTATCGCTATATACTTTCCTCTCAGGACCACCTATGCTGTGTCTCACAGATTTTGAACAGTTGTGTTTTCATTATCATTTATTTCCATGATTTTTTTTCAATTCTTCTTTAATTTCCTTGTTGACTCGTTCATTCTTTAGTAGGATGCTCTTTAACCTCTATGTATTTAGGTTCTTTCCAACTTTCCTCTTGTGACTGAGTTCTAGCTTCAGAGCATTGTGATCTGAAAATACACAGGGAATGATCCCAATCTTTTGGAACTAGTTGAGATCTAATTTGTGACCCGGATGTGATATATTCTGAAGAATGTGTCACGTACACTAGAGATGAAAGTGTATTCTGTTGTTTTGGGATGGAGTCTTCTGAATATATCTATGCTGTCCTTCTATTCCAGTGTGTCATTTAAAGTCTTTATTTCCTTGTTGATCTTTTGCTTGGATGATCTGTTCATTTCAGTGAGAGGGTGTTAAAGTCCTCTCTTATTTTTTTATTATTGTCAATGTGTTTCTTTGATTTTGTTATTAATTGTTTTATATAGTTGGCTGATCCCATGTTAGGGGCATAGATATTTAAAATTATTAGATCTTCCATTGGACAGACCCTTTAAGTACGGTAGAATGTGCTTCCTCATCTCTTATTATAGTCTTTGACTTAAGATCTAATTTATTTGATATGAGGATTGCCATCCCAGGTTTGATATCTGTTACCATGGTAAATGGTTTTCCAACCCCTCACTTTAAATTTGGGGGTGTCGTTGGGTCTAAAATGAGTTTCCCGTAGACAGCATATTGATGGGTTTTTTGTTGTTGTTGTTGTTGTTTTTTTATCCATTCTGATACCCTATGTCCTTTGATTAGGGTATTTAGCCCATTTACATTTAGGGTAACTACTGAAAGATAAGAATTTAGTGCCATTGTATTGCCTATAATGTACTGTTACTGTATATTGTCTCTGTTCCTTTCTGGTCTACTACTTTTAGGCTCTCTCTTTGCTCAGAGGACCTCTTTCAGTATATCCTCTAGGGCTGGTTTGGTGTTTGCAAATTCATTTAATTTTTGTTTTTCCTGAAAGCTTTTTATCTCTCCTAATATTTTCAATGTCAGCCAAGCTGGATATAGTATTCTTGGCTGCATATTTTTCTCATTTAGTTCTCTGAATATATCATGTCAGTTCTTCTGACTTGCCAGGTCTCTGTGCATAAGTCTGCTGCCAATCTAATATTTTTACCATTGTATGTTACAGACTTCTTGTCCCTAGCTGCTTTCAGGATTTTGTTTCATCTTATGGTATCACTTATCTCTTGAATTCCCCCCTCATGGTCCAGTAGTTCTTTGTCTCTCTTTTGCTCAGCGTCTTTATCCCCCATCATTTGGTCTTCTATATCACTAATTCTCTCTTCTGCCTCATTTATCCTAGTAGTAAGAGCCTCCATTCTTGATTGCATCTTATTATTACCTTTTTTTATTTCAATTTGTTTAGATTTTATTTCCATTATTTTTTCAGAAAAGGATTTTATTTCTCCAGTAGGGTTTCTCTAATATCCTTCAGGACTTTTTTGAGCCCACCTAGCACCTTGAGAATTGTCATTCTGAACTCTAGAGTTGATATATTACCAATGCCTGTATTGATTAGGTCCCTAGCCATTGGTACAACCTCTTGTTCCCTTTTTTGTGGTAAGGTTTTTTTTTCACCTCATCATTTTATCCAGATTAGAATATATGAATGAGAGTATAAAATACTAAAAGACCCCAGAAAAATGTGTGCCAATCAAATCAGAAGAGACCCCAAACTGGAGGGAGAAGAAAGCGGGTAAAAAGAAACTAAAAAATATCTATATCTATATCTATATATAGATATAGATATATGGAGAGAGAGAGCGAGAGACTGGTGAATAGAACAGAGACAAATAGAAAAGAGACATCCACTTGATTTTGGGTGTATTTTGGTCTCTTAGAAGAAACAACCTTCTAAAATTTTAAAGAAAGAAACAAACATATATACAAAAATAAGGGTAAATGTGATGAAGGGATGGGATATGACTATAAAGATCAAATTTAAAAGAATTCTATAAAAGGTATTGATAAGATAAGTTGGTTGAAAACAGAAATAAGAAGAGGAAAAAAAAAGAGAGATTGTGCTCAGGTTGGAGACAAGACTAAAGCTCTCTGCTAGATTTAGGGTATATTTTGATCTATTAGAAGAAATTGTATCTAAATTTTTTTAGAGAAACAAAAACTTATATGTATCCAAAAAATAAGTTTAAATACAATGAAAGATAAAATATGACTATAAGTGAAGGTTTAAAAATATTTTTTAAGAAAGATATTGTTGATAAACTAGTTAAAAAAAAGTTAAAAGAGGAAAGAGGAAAGTTTAAAAAATTAGAATAAGAAAAAATAAGTAAACAAATTTAATTTAACTTTGCAAGACTAAAGGATCATGGGGAGAAACCCATTAATTCCATGCATTGCTCTCCCCTAGCTCTGTAGTTTTGCTGTCCTATTTGATCAGTGAGTTTGGTCTTGGCTGGATGTTCTTGCTGATCTGGGGGAGGGGTCTGTTTTAATGATTTTCAAATGTCTTTGTCTGAGGTGGAATTGCCCTGCCTTTGCCAGAGGTCAGGCTAAGAAGTCTGCTTCAGTTCGCTATCCAGAGTTTTTGTTCCCTGAATGCTTTCGGTAGAGCTCTGAAGGACAGGATTGAAAATGGCAGCCTCCCAATCTCCAGCCCAGAGGAGCTGAGAGCTCAGGGCCCCATCCCTCAGTGTGCCCCCAGAGAAAAGGGGTCAATCACTCCCATCTCCTTGGTCTCCGGCCATGTTCTGGGCTAACCCAGACTGTTACTGAGCATCTCTGTCTCTTGCACACAGCCCCATTTGGAGTCTCCAAACCCAGCAGATACCTGCTTCCAGAGGAGGAAGGTGAGTCTCCCTGGATATGCCAATTGTGGGGTCCCTACTCAAAGAACAGTGGTCGACTGTGCCATGGATCACAGTTTAAGTTAACCCCGAGCTGAGAGCTCACTCCTCAGCTGTCTCTGTAGTCAACTTCCCTGCTCTGACACCTGGGAGCTCTGTTACACTCAGACATCTCTGACCTTTCAGTGACCTTGAGGTTCCTGAGACCACACTATCCCTGCAAGGGATCCACTCCTGCTTAGCCTCTGGAATGATGTCCCTCAGTGGAGGAAACTTGTAAAAGCTCTGATTTTGTGCTCCACTGCTCTGCCACCAGGAGCTGGTCCCTCCCCCGGCAGTTCTTCTTACTGTCATTTTGGATCACTTTTCTGCACCTCCTACCTTCAGAAAGTGGTCGATTTTCTGTCCTAGAATTGCTGCTCTTCTTCTCTTGGATCTCCTGTTGAGTTTGTAGGTGTTCAGAATAGTTTGATATCTATCTAGCTGAACTCCTGCAACCTGATGTCATTTCAGTCTGCTACTCCTCTGCCATCTTGCCTCTTTCCTTCCCCGAAGTTACTTCTAAAACAAAAGATTAATGTATAAATTTTAAGAATTACCAACATATGGGGCTCCTGGGAGGCTCAGTGGATGAAAGCCTCTGCCTTCAGCTCAGGTCACAATCCCAGGATCCTGGGATCAAGCCCCACATTGGGCTCTCTGCTCAGCAGGAAGCCTGTTTCTCATCCTCTCTCTCTGCCTGCCTCTCTGCCTACTTGTGATCTCTATATGTTAAATAAAGAAATAAAAAAAACAAAAGAATTACCAACATAAAAAATGAAAAAAAAGTATATATGATTAGGAATATGTTTTGTGCATTCATTTCCTTAATGAAGTAGTGGTACAATAAATAGATGGGTGAAAATATAACTTGGAAAATCAGATGATCTGTTATTATTGAAGGATGCTTTCTTTAAGGAAGCAACTGTAAAGGAATAGAAATGATCTTGAGGGGAATATAATCAATAGTACAAATGTTCATTGTCTAATATTATAATTCTTACTGTAAATATGATCATTATATTTCATTAACTATATTAAATTTTTAGAAAAAGTTGTTATGCAAAGACTTAAATCACTTATGTATTTCCAATCAATAAGCTTACACATTAGATCATTCCTACTTTCTTCATATGAAACTCTTTGGAGTTCTTAAATTTAGATAAAATGTGGTATTGAACTTCTTATTTTTCCTTGAAAATAAATACATTATATATTAAAAGTAAAAGTAAAATAAACTGTGCATACTTACATTGACCCTAATGTCAATGTACTCATTCAATTACTAACTGTGAACACACATGCAAAACATATAAAGCTTGCTTATGGGTATCAAGATTTAGACATTGTTTAAGAAGAGTTATTTAAATATGGCAGATGCAATGCTTGAATTTATCTCGCCTCCCCCTTCTCACCATAGTGAAGAGGGAATTGAAGAGAATTAGATCAGATAAGAGGTTGCACTAAAAGTTCAGAACATTAAGGGAAAGAAAGTGGTTAAATATATAGTAGTTTGGGAAACATGGGAAGAAAATGCTAAGAGATTTATTTTTGGAAGTCAGCATTAGCAATGAGGGTGTTTTGACATATAGATATATTGTTATTTCATATATATATATCCATATATTTTTTATATGGATTATTTTCCATTTTTTATCTCACATTCTCACAAGAAAAAGGGTGAGTACTTTCAAGATATATATACTATATATATATGGATATATATATATATATACTATATATATATATATGGATATATATAGATATATATAAAATGTTAATGTCTCTCTCACCATGTAAGATATTTTTAAGAAAGACAGAAGAACAACAAAGATGAGAAAATAACATTAAGGTAAATAGGGGAGCAAGGACAAAGTGGAAAAAAATGGAAATAAAAATACATTTTAGTTTTTAAAAAATACTCTTTAAAAAACAATGAAAACTCTGAAAATCTTGGGTAATATTTTTAAGTAACAAGATTTATATTTAGCTTTAAGGTGATATTACAAATCTGACCATAGGTTAAGAGAGGAAATAGTTTGGTTTTGTCTTCAGTATTTTGAAATTGAAAATAATTCTTCTCTATAATTATGTCTAATATTTCTATATATCTTTAAATAACATAAAAAAATTAGACTAGTTGTTTGCTACAGAGAAATAAATGTTTATTGTGATTCCCAAAAATACTTTTGAGAAGAGTAGATAGATATCCAAATTGGCTAAAATGCCTTTCAATTTTTCCCTAATTTGTTTGTGCCATCTTGAGGAAGGATTAGGATAAAACTTTCTATATTAGCTCTCTGGGTACTCCATTTCCATACTACAGCTTCTTGTTCTGTATCTAGGTTTAAGTAGGAAGAGTCAAAACAATTGAAGTCGGGTAGAAGGGCAGGCAGAATTTTGAAATGGGGAATACCTTAGCACTTTCTTATTGGTGCTTTTGCGTTCCACAGTTTCAGTGACCCTCAGTCAACAATGGTCCAAAGCAGATAATCTCACTGGTGAATCATCAGGTCAGCAGTACCCCAATGCTAATATATATGTTATTCATTTCACTTCACCTTATCATGTAGACATTTTTTATCTCACATTCTCACAAGAAAAAGGGTGAGTACTTTCAAGATATTTTTTTAAGAAAGAGAAATCACATTCATTTAATATAATATAGTTATATTTTTATTTTATTATTAGTAATTGCTAAGTTCTCACCATTCCTCATTTATAAATTAAACTTTACCATAGGCTTGTGTGTTTAGGAAAAAAAAAAAAAAAACATGGTTATATAGAGCTTGGTACTAACCACAGTTTCAGGCATCAGCTGGGGGTCCTGGAACATATCCCTCAATGGATAAGGAGAGACTACTATATTTCTGTGAAAGGTATGCTAGTATTTGCCCTTTCAGTGGGTTTGATGAAAATGGTAACTTTATTATATAAGATTTATAGCCAGAGTAACTACAATTAAAACCAGATCTTAAGGTTTATTACAATTTACTGATAGAAGCACAATGCTATATGATCCATGAACAGTCTCTCCATCATGGAGATTACGAAAATGATTGATTTTTTAGCATAGTTTTCTGTGTTCTCTACCACATACCAACAGTGTTTAAGGTTTTCTTTTTAAGTGGCCATTGAAATATTATATTAGGTTTTAAGTAGTAATTTAACAAAACATTTTGATAAAAAAATCTCGATACAATGACTTTTTATATTTTCATTTAAAAGGATTTTTTATTCATTCTAAATAAAATTTACTACACAGTAAAAAGTTTATATATGTAGGTATATACATATGTATGTAAATACACACACACATATATGTATATAAATATAAAGAGGGCAGAGTGAGCTATATAACATTTGAATATAAATGATTATTTTGTCATTTGAATTTATAAAAATCTTTTGATATGTTATCATTGTGCTCTTTTATTCTTGGATTTTTGCAAGTTCTGGAGAAAGGAGAAAAACAACAACAACAACAAAAAACATTTACTCTTGAACATGAAGAATCAAGGAAAACCCCAAAATATTCTGTCAAAGGTTCTAAAACTACTTCCTTCCCCTTGTAAATTAATCAATACCCTCACTTGAAACCTTATATTAGACTAATTCTCAGTGACAGTTCTCATCTTTGCTTTCCTTATCTTTGATAGAGTCTTGCTTTAGAAACATCCTTAGGAATTTATTGGAAAAAACTATTAAGAGACATGATATTATCTGTTTTAAGATTCAATATATTCAGAAGAAAAATTATTAATGTGTTTTGTTGCAATATTTCCTCATAATGGTGACATGACTCTATTGGACATAATTATGGAAATATATAATTTATCTGTGATACGTATTTTTGGAGGTCCTACACAGAACTTTTATTCTTTCACCAAACAAAATCTCAACTAATAAATGTGTATACACTTATTTCTATGAAAAAAAATTCTCTATGAAAAAAATACTTTAATTTTTATCTTAGTTTATTATACATTCTTAATAATTAAAATTGAGCAGAAAATTTAATCAGAAAACTACAAGTTCATTCAACCTTAACACATTCTTTTTCCTTTCCTTTTCCCAGTACACTAGAACAGTCAGATCAGCTATCAGTTTCTGAAATGCACTTTTCCTGTGGGATCAGATGTCTTAGCAAGTATGTCCAATCTGTCAGCAACTTGAACCTGTTGATATTAAAATCTATATTCCCCAGTCCATTGGTACTTCTTCAAGCATCCTGTTATGTGTGACCTTGCCCTGACATGTGTTATGTCACAAAACTAGACTTTCTAAAACAATCTGGAAGGAAAGATATTTAAGTGTGGGAAATACTGAATAAAAAAAAAAAAATCAAGATAATGATGAGCATTCTCTCCTCTAATGTAACTTGGTTATTCATTGTAAATTCTTTCTCTTCACAATATTTTCCCTTTCTTCAGAAAGAAAAAAAAATCTCTTATTTCTGTCAGTATCTGTCATAAAATGTTTAGTACATTTCAAGTTTGTCATCTGGTTCCAAATAAAGGGAAGCAGTACTCACAAAACTTACCACAGGATGCACCTGGTGTTCATTCTTTAGCTCCCTATAGTCTAACAAGACAGCAATAGCTTCATGCTCATTTTGCACAGATCAAGTAAATCCCTGAAGTGTCATAACATTCCTGAGAAGAAGCCTGAGATATCATATGAAGATAGTATTTCAGAAAATAACATTAAATAGATCACTTACATTAGTTCTCAAATAAATGTAAGTCAGAACAAGACAAGTTTGTGTTTAAGGCTATGTTTAATTGAATTATTGGTAATAGAAAAAATATAATATACAAACAAATTATTTGGCTCTCTATACTCAAGGAAGGCATACATGGTTTGAGATGTTGAATATGAAAAATAGAAAATATCTAACTAATCAATCTTAAGAATTTAAATGAAGTTATTTCTCATTATATATTTTTCAATTCCTATCAGCAAAATTTTAATCAAAGAATTTCAGGAAATATAGGCTTATATCACAGGCACATTAGTGTTAGATTAGTATATTTTACTTGTATAAACCCAAATAAGGACTGGATGAACCTTATATTTTTCTTTCATAATTTTAGAGAAGCAAGCATGGTTTTCAACAATGTTATTTTCCAGAAGTTGAAAATGTATAAAACTTAAGACTGAAGAAATGAGTCTAATTTACATTTTCATATATGTGGAAGCAAATGCATGTGTGTGCTTAATGGAGGTGAAATTCACACAACCATTTTAAAGTGTATAATTCAGTGGCATTTAGTTAGAAAAACACACAACCATTTTAAAGTGTATAATTCAGTGGCATTTAGTGCATTTGCAATGTTGTACAACCACCATCTCTAGTTTGAACACATTTTTATCACTGTAAAAGAATGTTCCATGTCCATTAAGTAATCACTCCCTGTAGCCTGTTGCCCTATGCCCTAACAACCACTAATCTACTTTCTGATTTTATGGATTTGCCTATTATGGATATTTTTTTCAAAGGAATCAAACAACATGTGACATTTTGTGTCCAGCTTATTTCACTTAGTATAATGTTTTCTGGGTTCATCCAAATGGGAAAATTTATCAATATATCTTTCTATTTTATTGATATCTCATTGTACATATGTACCCAAATTTGTACATTTATACATTTACTGATGGACATTTGAGTTATTTCAACCTTTTGGCTATTATAAAGCTGCTGTAAACATACATGTATAAAAAGTTCCTATGTGAATATACATTTTTATTTCTCTTGCACATATACTAAGGAACAGAATTACCAGATTATATGTTAATTCTATTTCTAACTCCTGGAAGAACTGCTAAACCATTCTCCACAGTGATTATGTCATTTTACTTTCACACTAGCAATGTTTAAGTGTTCCTGTTTCTCCACACCCATACCGATGCTTGTTGTTTTCTGTCATTTTTAGTATAGCATTTCTAGTGGGTATGAAGTGGTATCTCAATGGGATTTGAAATCCCATTTTATTAATTTTATTTTTATTCATTTTATTAATGATGTTTAACATCTTTTATTTTTTTTTAAGTACTTTATTCATTTGAGAGAGAGACAGAGATAGTGACAGATATAGGGATAGTGAACATCTAGGGGGAGAAGGAGAAGAAATCTCCCCGCTGAGCAAGGACCCAGACACTGGGGTCGATCCCAGAATCCTGGGAGCATTTGTAAATCACCTGGAGAGAAATGTATATATAAATGTATATTTAAATTGTTTGACCATGTTTTTTAATATTGCATTGTCTTTTATGAAGTTGACTTATAAGAATTCTCACAGATTCTAAATATTGACCCTTACTAGATATGATTTGGAAACAATTTTTTTTTGGATTCCGTAAGTTGTCTTTTTACTTGTTTGATAATGTTTTTTGATGCATTTTTTTTTAATTTTTAAGAAATCGATTTTTTTAAGTTTTCTTATAGTAGGAACTCTTAATTAGAAACCAAACCCTTACAATTTTAAGTGTACAATACAGTATTTTTAAATTTGGGCACTGTGTCTTAGAGCAGATCTCTAGAAATTACCCATCTTGCAGAACTGAAATTGTTATAGTATTTAAAAACAACTTCCCATTTCCATCTCCCTCCAGCTTCCGCACTGCCCCATGAACTCTTTGCTTCCGTGAGTTTGGCTTACCTACATATTTCATACAGCTGGAATTGTGCAGCATTCATCCTTGTGTAACTGGCTCACCTTATTTAGCACAATGACCCCAGTCCATCTGTGTTGGTAGTTGTGGGAGATCATATATTTCCTAAGAATCTATTGCTAATTCTGGTGTCATGAAGGTTTATTGATGTTTTCTTTGTTGTTTTAGAACATTAGCTTCTGTACTTAGAGCACCATTCCATTTTGACTTAATATTTGTGTATGTGGTGAATTAGAGATCTGACATCATTATTTTGCATATGTGTGGCAAAAGGCCCAATATTATGGTGTAGTATTATGTGCTGACTTGTTATCTGATAAAATAGGCAAGGCTTCATAGAGCCTAACTGCAACTTCTATTCTTCACTATGCTCTAGCAGATAGGTCCCCTATCCAAACAACTGTTCTTATCAAGCAAACCACATACAGCTCCTTTTTATCCTTAAGCAATGAGTTTCAGTTCCCCGCCAGCCCATGGAATTATTGCCAGCCCCTGAAATTATTCAAGCGTATCATCACATCATCCTGAAGGCACCAAGGCCACCCCAACCTGTTAATACTACAAAGCCTGCCTACATCTGTTTGTTCATTTTGTTCCTAAGTGCAACTCCAATGTGACCTTGCATAGCATGTTGTGTGTTCCCACCATGGACTATGGACTGGCTCTAAGTATATGTGACTAATAAACTTTTATCAATCTAATCTTCCCAGTGTCAGATCAGGTGTGGTCAGCCACACCTAAAACTCTAGGATAGGAATCCCTCTCTCATAAATATTAATACTATGAGATTATCTAATTGTCCCTTCATCATTGTTGAAAACAATATTATTTTCCCCCATTAAAAGTTATTGGACCATTGTTAAAATCAATTGACCATAAACATTTGGGATTATTTCTGCATTCTCAATTTTATGCTATTTGTATGTCTACTTGCATGCTAGTATCACATTGTTTGGATTTATATAGTTTTATGTTAAATTTTAAATCAGGAGTTGTGAATCTTTCAGCTTTTTTTTTCAATATCGATTGTAATTTCATATGACTTTGAATTTCAACTAATACTTTTAAAAAAGGTCATTGGAATTTTAATAGTTATTCCATTTAATTTATAGGCTGCTTTGGGAAGTATTATCATCTTAAGTTTTCCAATCCATTAGTCTGAGACATTTTTTTAATTAATCTTCTTTAATATTTTTGTAATGTTTTGTATTTTTTAGTGAACATATATTTTATTTCCTTGGTGAAATTGATTCCTAGGTATTTAATTCTTTTGTATAATATTCATTATAAATGAAATGGTTTCTATCACCACTATCTATCTCTACAATACTTTTCCTTTCATAAAACTGCAATTCTTTATCCATTAAACAGTAATTCCTTGTTGTCCATGACTCCTTACCCAGAAATCCCAAACACCTCCTATAATTAGAATCTTATAATATTTGAGGGTTTTTTGTGACTATATTATTTTACTAATCATATTTTTTTAATTAAGTATAGTTGATATGTAACATTAAATTACTTTCTGGTATGCCACATAGTGATCAATTAAATACCTTATAGAACACTCACCACAACAAGTATATTGCAGTGTTATTGACTATAATTTGTATATTGTATTTTTCCTTCCCATACCTAATTATTTTGTACCTTGAAATTTGTACCTCTTAATCCTCTTCACCCACTGCAAGCCCCTCCTCTTTGGCTACAGGCACTTTGATCTTTGTGAATCTGTTCCCCCCCCCCCGTTTTTGTTTGTTTGTTTACAGTTCACATGTAAGTGAAATTACCATTTGTTGTTCACTGCCTGACTTATTTCACTTAGCATAATACTCTCTAGGTTCATCCATATTGTTACTAACTGGCAAGATTTCATTCCTTTTTTAATGACTACATAATATTCCATTGTGTATATATACAACTTTATTTATCCATCCCTGGACACTTAGGTTGTTTTCATATCTTGGCTATTATAAATAATGCTTCAGTAAACACAGAGAACATTTATTCTTCTGATGTAGTAAACACTACATTTTCTTCAAATAAATACCTAGCAGAATCACTGGATTATATTTTTAATTTTTTGAGGAACCTCCATATTGTTTTCCATAGTGGCTGCAACAATTTGCATTCTTATCATAGTGCACAAGGTTTCCCCTTTCTTCCCATCCCTCTTCAACACTTGTAATTTCTTCTCTTTTTGATACAACCATTCTAACTGGTGTGAGATGATATCTCATAGTGGTTCTAATTTGCATTTTCTTGATTAGTGATGTTGATCATCTTTTCACGTTTCTCTTGATTAGCTGCATGTCTTCTTTGGAAAAAAACCCTCTATTCAGGTCCTCTGCCTTTTTTTTTTTTTTTTTAATCAGATTGTCTGTTTCTCTGGCATTAAATTATATGTGTTTTCTATATATTTTAAATATTAATCCCTTACTGGATATATCATTTACAAAAATTTTCTACCATTCAGTAAGTTACCTTATCATTTTGTTTATTTCCTTTTCTGTGCAAAAACTTTTTAGTTTGATGGAGCCACCAGTTTTTTATTTTTGCTTTTGTTTCCCTTGCCTGAACTGACAGATCTGGAAATCTTGCTAAGGTTGATGTCTAAGAAATTACTCATCATGTTTTCTTTCAGGAGTATTACAGTTTTGGATCTCACATTTAGATCTTTAATCCACTCAAAGTTTATTTTTGTGTATGGTGTTAAGAAAATGATCCAGTTTCATTATTTTGCATGTACTGTCTAGCTTTCCCAGCACCATATTGGAGACTGTCTTCTCCACATTGTATGTACTTGTCTCGTATTTCATAGGCCAATTAGCCATTTATGCATGGGTTTATTTTTGGGTTCTCCATTCTATTCTTTTGATCCATATGCTTATTTTGGTTCCAGGACCATAGTATTTTGATAACTGCAGGTTTATAATATATATTGGAGTGATGTCTGAGTGGCTCAGCCAGTTAAGCATCTGCCTTGCCATTAGGTCATGATCCCAGAGTCCTGGGATGTCCTGCATCTGGCTCCTTGCTTAGCAGGGAGACTGCTTCTTCCTCTGCCTGCCACTTCCCTTACTTGTGCTCTCTTGCTCTCTGATAAATAAACAAAATCTGTAAAAAGTATATATATTTTGGAATCTGGGATTGTGATACCACCAGGTTTTTTTGTTCATTCTCAAGATTGTTTTGGCTATTCTTCTGTAGTTACATATAAATTTTGGGATTTTTGTCCTAGCTATGTAGAAAAAAAAAAAGAGAAAGAAAAGAAAAGAAAACACTATAGATTACTTTATAGGGATTGCATTGACTGTGTAATTTGCTTTATGTAGTATGGACATTTACACAGTATTCTTCTAATTCACAAACATGGTGTATCTTTCCATTTATTTGTGTCACCTTTGATTTTTTCATCAGTGTTGTGCTTTTCTGAGAGCAGGTCTTTCACTTCTTTGGTTAAATTTATTCCTATTCACTTTCTTTAATGCAAGTATAAATGATATTATTTTATTTCCTTTTCTGTTTTTTTATTATTACTATATAGAAACATAATGAACTTTATGTATGTGAATTTTATATCCTGCAACTTTAACGAATTCATTTATTATTACTTCTAATAGTTTTTTGGTGGAGTAGAGCTTTCTATGATAGTATTATATGACCTACAAATAGTGACAGTTTTACTTATTTCTTACCAAAATAACTGCTTTTTATTTCTTTTTTTATATAATTGCTATGACTAGGATATCGAGGGCCAAGCTAAAAAAAAAGTGGTGAGAGTCAACATCCTAGTCTTATTTCTGATTTTGGAGAAAAAGAATCTCTTTTTCACATTTGTCCTCTATATGTTCCCTGTAAGGCCACTTTGTTGAGAATTTTTATTATGAGCAAATATAGAATTTTGTTAAATGGTTTTTCTTTATTTACTGAGATATATAATTTTTTAATGTGGTATAGCACATTGATTTGTGAATACTGAACCAGTGTTGCATTCTTGGAATCAATTTTATTTAATGTTAGTGAATAATCCTTTGAATGTAGTTTTGAATCTGATTTGCTAATATTATGCTGGGGATTTATGCATCTATATTCATCAGGGTTATTAGTTGGTAATTTTATTTTTTTGTAATGTCTCTATGGTTTTTGTATCAGAGTAATGCTGGTCTATTAGAATTTAAAGCTCCCTTTCGTCTACTTTATGGAATAATGGGAGAAGGATAATATTAATTCTTCTTTAAATATTTGGTAGAATACATAGATGAAGCCATCTGGTCCTGGACCTCTCTTTATTGGGAGATTTTTGATTACTGATTTAATTTTGTTTCTGGAAGTCAGATGTTCAAATTTTCTATTTTTTCTTGATTCAGTCTCAGAAAATACTTTAGTAGGAATTTATCCTTTCCTTCTAGGTTGTCCATTTTTTTTGGCATTTAATTTCTTACAGCGTTCTCTTAAAATCCTTTTTGTTTCCAGTGTCAGTTGTAACTTCTTTTATTTCTAATTTAGAATCTTTTATTTCTTGATTGGTCTGACTAAAAGTTTATGAATATTGTTTGATTTGAAAGCACAAGCTCTATTTCTACTGTGATTTTTATTAATTTTCCTTTTTGGAATAACTTGAGTTTTGTCTTTTTCTGTCCTGACCTTTAGGTAGATGGTCAGAATGTTTATTTAAGATTTCTCTCTCTCTTTCTCTCTTTTATTATTATTTTTTTGAATTAGGCCTATGGCGCTATAAACTGTCCTTTTAGAACTGTTTTTGCTGTGACCCCAAAGATTTTGGACTGTTATGTTTTCATTTTCATTTGTCTCTAAGTATTTATTGATTTCCTCTTTGTTTTCTTCATTGACTCACTGGTCATTTAGCATCATGTTATTTAGCTTCCATGAGTTTTTGTTCTTATATGTATATATTTTTTCTTATAATTGATTTTAGTTTCCTAAAAATCTGAGATTTGTTTCATAGCCTAACATGTGATCTATCCTGGATGTTGTTCCATGAACACTTTAAAAGAATGTATGTTCTGTATGTATCTGGTAAGTCCACCTGGTTTAATGTGTCATTCAAAGCCAGGGTTCCCTTACTGATTTTTTTTTTTTTTTTTTTTTTTTTTTTGGTCTGGAGGATCTCTCCATTAATCTAAGTGGGTATTACAGTCTCTAACTATTACTGTATTACTACCATTCTGTCCCTTCATTCTTAACACTATTTGCTTTATATTTTTAGGTGCTTCTGTGCTGTGTGCACATATATTTAAAATTGTTATACCCTCTTGTTGGATTGATCCCTTCATCATTATGTAATGAACTTTTTTGTCTTTTGTTAGAATCTTTCTCTTAACGTCTGTTTTGTCTGATGCAAATATTGCTACACTTCTGGGTGTTTTTTGTCTTCACTTGCATAGAATATTTTTTTCTATTTCTTCACTTTCAGTTTGCATGTGTCGGTAGATCTGAAGTAAGTGTTTCATAGGCAGGGTATATACGGGTCTTTTTTTTTTTTAAGTATTCAGTCACACAGTATCTATGAATTGATGCATTTACTTCATTTATATTTGAAATACTTATTGATGGATATAAACTTACTCCCTTTTTGTTAATTTCCTTACTGTTTTTGTAGTTCTTTTTTTTTCTTGCTCTTTTCCTTGTGGTTTAATGATTTCCTTCAGTGTTAGGCTTGAATTTATTTATTTATGTCTTCTATTAAAGGGTTTTTTTTATTATAGTTACTATGGAATTCATACACAATATCCAATGTGTATGCAGTCTACATTAAGCTGATGTTCACTAAAGTTCAAACACATTCTGAAAACACTAAATTTTTACTGTCCTCTAAGTTTTATATATGATGTTTTATTTAGCTTATTTTAATTCAGTTAATTAACATAAAATGATATTATTTGTTTCAGGGATACAGGTCTGTGATTCATCAATCTTATGTAATCCCCACTGCTCAATACAACACATACCTTTTCCAATATCCATCACCCAGTCACCGCATCCCTCTACCCCCCACCTTCCAGTAACTCTCAATTTGTTTCCGACGATTAAGATGGTTTGACTCCCTCTCTGGTTTCATCTTGTTTCGTTTTTTTAATTTTTCCTCTCTTCACCTATGATCCACTTCCTTGTTTCTTAAATTCCACATATAAGTGAGATTATACGATAATTGTCTTTCTCTGATTGACTTATTTCACTTAGTATAATACCCTCTAGCTCATTGCAAATGGAAAGATTTCATTTTTTCATGGCTGCATAACATTCCTGTGTGTGTGTGTGTGTGTGTGTGTGTGTGTGTGTGTGTACATACCACATGTTTATCCATTCATCTGTCAGTGTACATCTGGGCTCTTCCCACAGTTTGGATACTGTGGATGTTGCTGCTATAAACATTTGGGTGCACATGCCCCTTTAGATCACTACGTTTGTATCTTTAGTGTAAATACCCAGTAGTGCAATTGCTGGGTCATAGATTAGCTCTATTTTCAACTTTTTGAGGAACCTTTATATTCTTTTCCACAGAGGCTATAACAGCTTTCATTCCCACCAATAAGGTAGGAGGGCTCCCCTTTCTCTGTATCCTTACTAACATCTGTCATTTCCTGACTTGTCAATTTTAGCCATTCTGACTGGTGTGAGGTGGTATTTCACTGTGGTTTTAAATTGTATTTCCCTGATGCCCAGTGGTGTTGAGCACTTTTTCATATCTCTTTTGGCCATTTGGATTTCATCTTTGGAAAAATGTCCATTCTTGTCTTCTGCCCATTTCCTGATTAATCATCCTTTGGGTGTTGAGTTTGTTAATGATTTATAGATTTTGGATACTAGCCCTTTATTTGGTATGTCATTTCCAGGTATCTTCTTCTATTCTGTCAGTTGTCTTTTGATTTTCTTGACTGTTTCCTTTGTTGTGTAAAAGCTTTTTATCTTGATGAAATCCCAATAGTTCATTTTTGCTTTTCTTTCTGTTGCGCTTGGAGATAGGTCTAGCAAGAAGTTACTGTGGTTGAGGTTGAAGAGGTCGCTGCCTGTGTTCTCCTCTAGGATTTTGATGGATCCCTGTCTCACTAAATTTAGGTCTTTCATCCATTTGGAGTCTATTTTTGTGTATGGTGTAAGGGAATTGTCCAATGTCATTCTTCTGCAGTAGTTGTCCAATTTTTTTCATATCTTTTTATTTTGTATATCCCTAATTATTTATAACTGCTTTCACTACTTTTGTGTTTTAATATCTATATTGGGTTTTTAAGTGGTTAATTTAATATCTTTACTACATCTTTGCTTTTACCCATAAGTTTTTTTCCCTTTCACTAATTTTTTCTCATTATGGCCTTTTCTTTACACCTAAAGAGATCCTTTTAAGATTTTTAAGATTGGTTTGATGGTGATGAACTCCTTTAATTCTTTTCTGTCTGTGAATGATAACCTTCAAGGCAGAGTATTCTCAGTTGTAGATTTTTTAATATATCACTTTACTCCCTTCTGGCCTGCAGTTTTCTGCTCAAACACCAGCTAATAGCCATATGGGATTTCCCTTCCTGTAAGTGTTTCCTCTTGCTACTTTTAAGCTTTTCTCTTTCTCCTTAATCTTTGTCATTTTAATTATTATGTGTCTTTGTGTGGACCTCCTTGGGTTCATGTTGACTGAGGCTCTCAATGCATACTGAACCTGGATGGAAACCTTTTAGCTATTGTGTCTTTAAATAGGTTTTATTCCCTAGTGTCTCTCTCTTCTTCTCCTGGTACTCTTATAATGGAGTCCCTATCCTCTTAACCTATTTTCACTTTATTTTATTTTTGCTATACAGCTTAGTTGTTTTCCATTACCCTTGCTTACAGATTGCTGATCCATTCTTCGTATCTTCTTATTTCTTAATCCAATTATTATCTTCTCGAGTCCTGACTAGTAATTTTTAAAAATTTTCTATCTCTGTTGAAGTTCTCGCTGGGTATTTCCACTTTTCTTAAGTTTAGTAAGTAGCTTTAAGACCATTACCTTGATCTCTTTAACAAATAGCTCATCTCTCTTTCATTTAGCTCTTATTCAGCTCTTTTGTCTTGTTATAAATTTAGGACATATTCCTCTGTCTCCTCATTTGGTCTAAATTTCTCTGTTTGTTTCTAGGTATAGATGAGTCAGCTATGCCTCCTGGTTTGAAAGTAATAACTTTGCATAGAAGAGGTACTGTGCTGTCCTATAGCACTATTTTCTCTGGCCACCAGGAGCAAGTGGGGAAAGCCCCTTGGGAAACACTCATATGTTAGCAGGGTAGATTAAAAGTGTTAGAAGTGACTTCCACCATTTTCTAGCTACATAGGTTAGGGAAAGGCAAGGGAAAAGGTGCTCACAAGCTCCTCTGGTATCAGAGAAAACACATGCAAACCTCTGCTCCTTCTATACCCACCCTAAAATTAGTCAATAAATCTCCTTTACATATATTCTAGGCCCTTGTAAAACTGCTTCTTTTGTGTCTCATCTCCGATGGAATTATTTGGTCTTCTGGTTCGTTAAGTCTAGGATCTCAGTTTTCTATTCCCTCTGGTTCTGCCAAGGTTAAGTCCCACTGATTTTCATTGCCAGGCAATTTAAAGACACAACTTGTCAGCATGAGACCTTAAGCCAAGAGTGCTTGGTGTGGGTCTGATTACTTCGCTCCTCTATGCTTGTGTTTTCCCTGGTGAGAATTTGTAGTTATTCTCACCAGAAGTTTGGTACTTGACGTTTCTTTTTTTTTCCTACCTTTTTTTAAAATGTAAATTTAATGAACTAACATATAATGTATTATTGGTTTAGGAGGTAGAGCTCAGTGATTAATCAGTCTTATGTAATATGCAGTGCTCATTGCATCGTGTTCTCTCCTTAATGTCCATCACCTAGGTACCTCGTCCTCCACCCACCCCCTCCAGCAACCCTCAATTTGTTTCCTATGATTGAGTCTCTTCTGGTTTGTTTCCCTCTCTGATTTTGTCTTATTTTTTTTTCCTCTCATCCCCTTGATCCTCTGTTTTTTTTTTTTTTTTTTTTCTTAAATTCCATGTATGAATGAGATCCTGTGATAAGCGTCTTTCTCTGATTGATTTGTTCCATCCACATTGTTGCAAATGGCAAGACTTCCTTTTTTGATGCCCGGTAGTACTGCGTTGTGTATCTATGCCATATCTTCCTTATTCATTCATCTGTTGATGGATGTCTGGACTCTTTCCATAGTTTGGTTATTGCAGACATTGCTACTACAAATATTGGTGTGTGGGAGGGTTCACCTTTCTTCACCAACATCTGTTGTTTCCTGACGTGTTAATTTTAGCCATTATGAATGTGTGAGGTAGTATCTCATAGTGATTTTGATTTATATTTCCCTGATTCCCAGTAATGTTGAGCATTTTTACATGTCTGTTGGATATTTGTATGTTTTCTTTAGAGAAATGTCTCTTTAGGATACTAGCCCTTTATCTGATATGTCATTTCCAAATACCTTCTCCCATTTTGTCAGTTCTGTTTTAGTTATATTGACAGTTTCTTTGCTCTGCAAAAGCTTTTGATCTTGAAGTCCCAGTAGTTCATTTTTGCCTGTTTCCCTTGCCTTTGGAGACATGTCTAGCAAGAAGTTGTTGTGGCCAAGGTCAAAGAGGTTGCTACCTATGTTCTCTAAGATTTTGATGGATTCCTATTTGACATTTAGGTCTTTCATCCATTTTGAGTCTACTTTTCTGTATGGTGTAAGGGAATGGTCCAGCTTCATTGTTCTGGTTGTGGCTGTCCAATTTTCCCAACACCATTTATTGAAGATACTTTTTTCCATTGGATATTGTTTCCTCTTTGTTGAAGATTAGTTGTCCATAGACTTGAGGATCCATTTATGGGTTCTCTATTCAGTTCCAATGTCTGTTTTGTGCCATTAATATACTGTTTTGATGAATATATCTTTGTAATAGAGCTTGAAGTCCAGAATTGTAATGCCACAAGCTTTGGTTTTCTTTTTCAACATTCTTTTGGTCATGCAGGGTCTTTTCATAAAAATTTTAAGATTATTTGTTCCTTCTCTGTGAAAAAAGTGTATGGTATTTTGATAGGGATTGCATCAAATGTGTAGATTGCTCTAGGTAGAATAGACATTTTAAGAATATATTTCTTTTGGATCCAGGAGCATAAAATGCTTTTCTGTTTCTTTGTGTCTTCTTCAGTTTCTTTCATGAGGGTTCTATAGTTTTCTGAGTACAGTTACTTTGACTCTTTGGTAAAGTTATTCCTGGGCATCTTATGGTTTTTAGTTCAATTGAAAATGGGATCAACTCCTTAATTTCTCTTTTCTTCTGTCTCACTGTTAGTATATAGAATGCAACTGATTTCTGTGCATTGATTTTATATCCTGCCACTTTGTTAAATTCCTGTATGAGTTCTAGTAATTTTAGGGTGGAGTCTTTTGGGTTTTCTGCAGGGAGTATCATATCACTTGCAAAGAGTAAGACTTTGGCTTCATTTTTGCTTATTCAGATGCCATTTGTTTATATATTTATTTAGTTAGTTAGTTAGTTATATTTTCTGATTGATGAGGCTACAACTTCTATTACTATTTTGAACAACAGTGGTGATAGTGGACTTCACTGCTATGCTTCTGACTTTAGGGGGAAAGCTCTCAGTTTTTCCCCAGGTTCTTTATGTTACTTTTTGTTCAAGCCTTCTCTCTAGGACTAGCTGTGGAAGATCTATTCTGCCAGTCTCAGGTTGTTTTCAGGAGAAGTTGCAATACATTTAGTTGTCAGTGTGTTCATAGGATGAGGGGAGCTCAGGGTCCTCCTATTCCACCATCTTCTCAGAAAACAGAGAACTTTCTTCTTTTCCACAGCTAAATAATATTTCATTGTATTTACACACCACACTGTATTTACACACCACATTTTGCTCATCCATTCATCCATCAATATTGTGTATTAGATCTGCTGTTAGATCTAGTTGGTTTATTTTGTTGTATAAGTCCTCTGTTTCCTTGATGAGTCTTCTGTTTGGTTTTCTATCCATTATTGAGAATGGGTTACTGAAGCTTCTACTAGTGTCTATTTCTTCCTTCAAGTCTATAGATTTTGTTGCACATATTTTGATGGTTTGTTATTAGATGTGTAAATGTTTATAATTTTAATATCTTCTTGCTGTATTTGACTCATTTATCTTATACAATCTCACTTCATAAATGCTTTGGTTTAAAATCTATTTTGTTTGAGGGGTGCCTGGGTGGCTCAGTGGGTTAAGGCCTCTGCCTTCAGCTCAGGTCATGATCCCAAGGTCCTGGGATCGAGCCCCGCATCAGGCTCTCTGCTCAGCGAGGAGCCTGCTTCCCCCTCTCTCTCTCTGCCTGCCTCTCTGCCTACTTGTGATCTCTGTCAAATAAATAAATAAAATCTTTAAAAAAAATCTATTTTGTTTGATATTAGTATAGCCACCTCCCCCCTCTTTGCTATTATTTGTGTGAAATACCCTTTCCTATCCTTTTACTTTCAACTTGTTTGTCGATCTAAGTCTCATAGAGAACATGGTGCCTATGGAATTGACCAAAATTAACCATAATTTACTGCTCATATTTACAATTGATCCAAAATTATAAAATGTTAGATTCTGCCAGAACATTTGTTGCATAGGTGAGGAGATAAAATTCTGTTTCACTCTAACATTGTACCGCAGTTCTCACTCATTGTTTCTTAAAATATATATATATTTTTTTTGTTCTCTCTTTTTCCATCTTCTTCTCAAACTCTTAACATGTGTATGTTGTCCTTCATGATCATATCCCATAAATTCCCTTAGGTTTTGTTCATTTTTCTTTACTCTGCACCTCAGAATGCATGATTTTATTTGCCCAATCTTCAAGTTTCCTGATTCTTTTTATTATTTCCCCAAATTTGATGTTGAATCTCTATGGTAGATATCTTACTTACACTATTATATTGTTCATCTTCATGATTTCTATTTAGATCCCTTTTACCTTTATTGATATTATCTTCTGATTCATACTTTCTCAAGCCCTTTTAGATTTTGTCCATAGTTTTCTTCCACTTATTTTTAAAAACACATTTAAGACAGCTAAAGTCTTTCTCTAGTTAAGTCCAATGATGCAGCTTCCTTGGGGATGGCTGCTGTCAATTATTCCCCCCTCCCCAACTGTGATTGGAACATACTTTCCTGTTTCTTTTTATGGTTTGCATTTTCATGGCTGTTGTTAATATTTGGAGGGGGGCCTTCATTTGTCTGTTTAGCTAGATTATTTTTTGCAAAGTTTATTTTTTTTCAGGTATAGTCACTGAAACCTTTCTTTAGCTTTCTCTTTCGGCAGTCAGTGACCTCACAGAGATTCAAATGTATGGATCCAGTAATTGGAGAAAATAATAAAATGTTGTTTATCTTTAAAATCTCTCAACAGATGTTTCTTGAGAATCCATTTGTGACACGGGTGTTTGAGACAATAACCTAACCCTTCTCCAGTGAAATGCCAGAGAGATTAAAACTCCCAAACCCATTTTTGGTATCACAGTTCTTACTGCCTAGGCTGGTAATAATAAGCCACACCAAAATGCACCAAAATATAACAGTATCTCTCTCTCTTTTAAATAAAACAATGCCTTAAATGCGACAAGTGCTTGGTTTGTATTGAAATTTTAATAGAGTTTTATTTTGATCTTACAAACTCAATAGATATTTTGTTAGAAGGAATAATTCTTGGACCTCCTTACTCCATCATCTTCAGCCTCCGCCTAATTTATGATATATGAAATTTTTAATATTGTAGTTTGGTAGAAGTTATATAGCTGATGTTGGGAAGGATAGATTGACTTTCAAAATTGGGGGAATTTTGAAATTTCCAAATTTCAAATTTGGGATGCCTGGGTGGCTCAGTTGGTTAAGCATCTGACTCTTGGTTTTGGCTCAGGTCATGATTTCAGGGTCATGAAATCAAACCCTACATGGGATTCTGTGCTCAATATGTCTGCTTGAGATTCACTCACCCACTCTGATCCTCCCCCCACTTCTATTGACTCTATAAAAATGAATAAAATGAAAAAAATAAATAGTATGAGGTAAAAAAAAATCTTTATATAAGAAATTATGAGTTTTACAGGCTGGTGGCTAGGGCCAAGATGGATCAAAAATATAAATCATTATATATATATATATATATATATATATATATATATATGTTTTCTAAATTGAGTGTGTATCTGGAAGGCATGCAATATTGAAGAAACCAAGGAATATTTCCAAACATAAGCTGGCAGAATACGGAAAACAGGATGTAGAAGAAATGTATAATGATTCAAAGCTTAAGCTAATTAATTTCAAGTAAGAAATTAAATAACTGGTGAACATGAGGTCCTAAAAGTCCTAGGGATGTTTTACAACTTATATGTAAATATGGGGCAAGAAGATGAAAGTAACAGTATAGCTGAACCTGTTTTGTACAGAGGCTTCCAAAACATGTTATTCAAACTTCAAAAATAATACACTAAAAATATACTTCCCTTGACTCTGGACAAAACTTTTATCCTAATTTTCTTTTATGTGAATATATATATGTATATATATATACATATATATATATGTATATATATATATATTGCTTCTGTTCTAATATTTTACTTGTTTATGATTGTTCATTTTTCTTAAATAACAAATTGTTTTTGTTCTTAACTTAGAGTTCTTCAACAAGTTACATTCAACAGCTCTCAAGACACAGCTAATAGTACCTGTATTTTGTAGTATCTTTATTTTTCCTTTATCCCAGAAATAGGAACTGCCTTCTGTTCAGGGAATCTGGACCCTATTAAAGAGACATACTGTAAAAATCTAAATTTCTGGCACAGAGATGCCCAAACTTAGGCATTTATTTTGTTCAATTCCCATATGTAAAATCAAAATAGAACAAAACCAGCTGCTTAGTTCTAATCATTGTTTTTGAGAACCAAAGTGAAAAAATAATGCTTTCCTAATATTCAGTTTCTTTGGGTCATTTTCTATGCTGTCTATCCTTTCATTAGTGGACCTTCAGTACGTTAAATTTATCCTATTTAGTTTTATATCATCAAATCCCCCCAAATAATCCTGATAAGTTAAGAAAATTATTCTGGTAATTATAAATGAGATATTTATCCACTGACTTCAATGTTGACCATATAAACCTATGAATGTTTTGTATTAGTGCCAGGACTATAAAAACCAGATTATAAGATTCAATTCAAAACAAAACCAAAGGAATTTTGCATAGCAATCAATAGTCTGCAATTCTGCGACTGGAAAACAACCCATGCTGACTAACATATTCCACATGTAGTTCCCTATTTACAATGTTTAAAGTATAGACTAATAGCATTATAACTAATTCCCAGCCACTGTTGTGAAAAATATATATCATCCTACTTCGCCCACCCTGTCTTAACAAAATAAATGATTCAAAAGTACAAGATATATCTAGATAAATGTTATTATATATTAAGTACAAAACATTAAAACTATTTTGAGAATTAATAGCCCAAGAATGACCCCACTATCAAAGAAAATAAGATTATAGGAATTTGTTATGGGTTAAATTATGTTCCCCATAGGGGGGGAAAAAGAAAAGGTAAAAATGTTGGAATGTTAACCTCTAGTATTTCAGAATGCAACCTTATTTAGCAGTAGGGGTAATAAAGGTAATAGTAAAAGCAAAAACAATAGAAGTAAAATGGGGTCATTAGGGTGGGCTCTTATTCAATGCCCTAGGTTTTATATCTGTATGAATATATAACATTTAAATAGTAAGATTTAAAAAAAACTACTTTAATTTTAATTCTTTCTATAGTGGTAACTATAGCCTTTTTCTTGTGCCTAAGTTTATATCTCTTACTTTCTTGAACAACTTATGTTGGAGGGGGGATTGTTGGTGGGTATGCTTTAAGATATGTCTAACATCCACACTCTGTTGTTTTCTGCCTCTATACTTTTAGCTGAATTTTAAAATCTTTTGCTGCAGTTACTTCATTTGCGAAACAGGGTGATTAATAGTAGCCACTTTCTACGGATGTGATGATTAACTAATTGGACATATGGAAAGAAAATAACAGTATCCAATAGCACATATTGTGTTATAGGAGGTATTATTGTTCTAATCATTCATCTATCCATCCATTTGTTCATTCACTCAATTATAAATTCATTAAATATTTGATTTTTTACAATGTGCCAGACATAGAAATAAACACTCTAAACTTACATGTTCTCCTTATCTTATACAAATGAAATGTATAAGTAATTTAAAAAATCACAATGCTTATGTATCTTTTTATATTACTTATTTTATAAAAACATTATTCTTTGTATTTTTGAGAGCCACTCTCCTTGCTTTACATTCATAGGCAACTATTCTGTGTTTAATATTCACTTATCTCATTATTCTTTAAAAAATATTCATTTTTGTTTAGTGTACATATGTTTTTCTCAATTTATGCAATGGAATTATCATACCATATGCTGAACTAAGTTTCTTATCTACTAACTCAACATTATTTTTTTGTGATCCATGCAAGTTGTTATGTATGTGTCTAAACTATTGCTTTCAACTCCTCTATAGTGCTTCTAAGCACCTATTACCCAAGTTGTGGACATCCAAATTACCCTCAACATCTTGCTACCACAAATTATGCTAAAGCAAGCACTGTTAGATGTTACTTTTCTACTTGTGCTAGAATTTCCTTGGGATAGATCAACAAGCAGAATTGCTGAACCATAAGCAATGCCTGTACTTTTTTTTAACTAAATTGTATCAGATTACTTTCCTAAATACTTGTGTCAATTTACAGGAACTTATACAATAAGGTTTTTAACTCCCTACAATCATGGCCACAGTTGACATTTTTCATCTTCTAAATTTTTGTTTATCTAATAATTGTGAAGTTCTGTCTCATTCTTGCTTGATTTGCATTGTCCTGATTACAGATGAATTTGAGCATGTTTTCAAATGCTTATTGGTCTTTTTGATTTTCTATTGTAATTTTTTTTATTGAGAAAAATGTTTTTCTTTTTCTTTTTTTTTATAATTTTTTATTTTTTATAAACATATATTTTTATCCCCGGGGTACAGGTCTGTGAATCACCAAGTTTACACACTTCACAGTACTCACCAAAGCACATACCCTCCCCAATGTCCATAATCCCACCCCCTTCTCCCAAACCCCCTCCCCCCAGCAACCCTCAGTTTGTTTTGTGAGATTAAGAGTCACTTATGGTTTGTCTCCCTCCCAATCCCATCTTGTTTCATTGATTCTTCTCCTACCCACTTAAGCCCCCATGTTGCATCACCACTTCCTCATATCAGGGAGATCATATGATAGTTGTCTTTCTCTGCTTGACTTATTTCGCTAAGCATGATACGCTCTAGTTCCATCCATGTTGTCGCAAATGGCAAGATTTCATTTCTTTTGATGGCTGCATAGTATTCCATTGTGTATCTATACCACATCTTCTTGATCCATTCATCTGTTGATGGACATCTAGGTTTTTTCCATAGTTTGGCTATTGTGGACATTGCTTCTATAAACATTCGGGTGCATGTGCCCCTTTGGATCACTACGTTTGTATCTTTAGGGTAAATACCCAGTAGTGCATTTGCTGGATCATAGGGCAGTTCTATTTTCAACATTTTGAGGAACCTCCATGCTGTTTTCGAGAGTGGCTGCACCAGCTTGCATTCCCACCAACAGTGTAGGAGGGTTCCCCTTTCTCCGCATCCTCGCCAGCATCTGTCATTTCCTGACTTGTTGATTTTAGCCATTCCGACAGGTGTGAGGTGATATCTCATTGTGGTTTTGATTTGTATTTCCCTGATGCCGAGTGATATGGAGCACTTTTTCATGTGTCTGTTGGCCATCTGGATGTCTTCTTTGCAGAAATGTCTGTTCATGTCCTCTGCCCATTTCTTGATTGGATTATTTGTTCTTTGGGTTTTGAGTTTGCTAAGTTCTTTATAGATTTTGGACACTAGTCCTTTATCTGATATGTCGTTTGCAAATATCTTCTCCCATTCTGTCAGTTGTCTTTTGATTTTGTTAACTGTTTCCTTTGCTGTGCAAAAGCTTTTGATCTTGATGAAATCCCAATAGTTCATTTTTGCCCTTGCTTCCCTTGCCTTTGGCGATGTTCCTAGGAAGATGTTGCTGTGGCTGAGGTCGAAGAGGTTGCTGCCTGTGTTCTCCTCAAGGATTTTGATGGATTCCTTTCTCACATTGAGGTCCTTGATCCATTTTGAGTCTATTTTCGTGTGTGGTGTAAGGAAATGGTCCAATTTCATTTTTCTGCATGTGGCTGTCCAATTTTCCCAGCACCATTTATTGAAGAGGCTGTCTTTTTTCCATTAGACATTCTTTCCTGCTTTGTCGAAGATTAGTTGACCGTAGAGTTGAGGGTCTATTTCTGGGCTCTCTATTCTGTTCCATTGATCTATGTGTCTGTTTTTGTGCCAGTACCATGCTGTCTTGATGATGACAGCTTTGTAATAGAGCTTGAAGTCCGGAATTGTGATGCCACCAACGTTGGCTTTCTTTTTCAATATCCCTTTGGTTATTCGAGGTCTTTTCTGGTTCCATATAAATTTTAGAATTATTTGTTCCATTTCCTTGAAAAAGATGGATGGTACTTTGATAGGAATTGCATTAAATGTGTAGATTGCTTTAGGTAGCATAGGCATTTTCACAATATTTATTCTTCCAATCCAGGAGCATGGAATATTTTTCCATTTCTTTGTGTCTTCCTCAATTTCTTTCATGAGTACTTTATAGTTTTCTGAGTATAGATTCTGTGCCTCTTTGGTTAGGTTTATTCCTAGGTATCTTATGGTTTTGGGTGCAATTATAAATGGGATTGACTCCTTAATTTCTCTTTCTTCTGTCTTGCTGTTGGTGTAGAGAAACACAACTGATTTCTGTACATTGATTTTATATCCTGACACTTTACTGAATTCCTGTATAAGTTCTAGCAGTTTTGGAGTGGAGTCTTTTGGGTTTTCCACATATAGTATCATATCATCTGCAAAGAGTGATAATTTGACTTCTTCTTTGCCGATTTGGATGCCTTTAATTTCCTTTTGTTGTCTGATTCCTGAAGCTAGGACCTCTAGTACTATGTTGAATAGCAGTGGTGATAATGGACATCCCTGCCGTGTTCCTGACCTTAGCAGAAAAGCTTCCAGTTTTTCTCCATTGAGAATGATATTTGCGGTGGGTTTTTCATAGATGGCTTTGATGATATTGAGGTATGTGCCCTCTATCCCTACACGTGAAGAGTTTTGATCAGGAAGGGATGCTGTACTTTGTCAAATGCTTTTTCAGCATCTATTGAGAGTATCCTATGGTTCTTGTTCTTTCTTTTATTGATGTGTTGTATCACATTGACTGATTTGCGGATGTTGAACCAACCTTGCATCCTGGAATAAATCCCACTTGGTCGTGGTGAATAATCCTTTTAATGTACTGTTGAATCCTATTGGCTAGTATTTTGTCGAGTATTTTCGCATCTGTGTTCATCAAGGATATTGGTCTATAGCTCTCTTTTTTGATGGGATCCTTGTCTGGTTTTGGAATCAAGGTGATGCTGGCCTCATAAAATGAGTTTGGAAGTTTTCCTTCCATTTCTATTTTTTGGAACAATTTCAGGAGAATAGGAATTAGTTCTTCTTTAAATGTTTGGTAGAATTCCCCCGGGAAGCCGTCTGGCCCTGGGCTTTTGTTTGTTTGGAGATTTTTAATGACTGTTTCAATCTCCTTACTGGTTATGGGTCTGTTCAGGCTTTCTATTTCTTCCTGGTGCAGTTGTGGTAGTTTATATGTTTCTAGGAATGCATCCATTTCTTCCAGATTGTCAAATTTATTGGCGTAGAGTTGCTCATAGTATGTTCTTATAATAGTTTGTATTTCTTTGGTGTTAGTTGTGATCTCTCCTCTTTCATTCATGATTTTATTTATTTGGGTCCTTTCTCTTTTCTTTTTGATAAGTCGGGCCAGGGGTTTATCAATTTTATTAATTCTTTCAAAGAACCAGCTCCTAGTTTCATTGATTTGTTCTATTATTTTTTTGGTTTCTATTTCATTGATTTCTGCTCTGATCTTTATGATTTCTCTTCTCCTGCTGGGCTTAGGGTTTCTTTCTTGTTCTTTCTCCAGCTCCTTTAGGTATAGGGTTAGGTTGTGTACCTGAGACCTTTCTTGTTTCTTGAGAAAGGCTTGTACCACTATATATTTTCCTCTCAGGACTGCCTTTGTTGTGTCCCACAGATTTTGAACCGTTGTATTTTCATTATCATTTGTTTCCATGATTTTTTACAATTCTTCTTTAATTTCCTGGTTGACCCATTCATTCTTTAGAAGGATGCTGTTTAGTCTCCATGTATTTGGGTTCTTTCCAAACTTCCTTTTGTGGTTGAGTTCTAGCTTTAGAGCATTGTGGTCTGAAAATATGCAGGGAATGATCCCAATCTTTTGATACCGGTTGAGTCCTGATTTAGGACCGAGGATGTGATCTATTCTGGAGAATGTTCCATGTGCACTAGAGAAGAATGTGTATTCTGTTGCTTTGGGATGAAATGTTCTGAATATATCTGTGATGTCCATCTGGTCCAGTGTGTCATTTAAGGCCTTTATTTCCTTGCTGATCTTTTGCTTGGATGATCTGTCCATTTCAGTGAGGGGAATGTTAAAGTCCCCTACTATTATTGTATTATTGTTGATGTGTTTCTTTGATTTTGTTATTTATTGGTTTATATAGTTGGCTGCTCCCACGTTGGGGGCATAGATATTTAAAATTGTTAAATCTTCTTGTTGGACAGACCCTTTGAGTATGATATAGTGTCCTTCCTCATCTCTTATTATAGTCTTTGGCTTAAAATCTAATTGATCTGATATAAGGATTGCCACTCCTGCTTTCTTCTGATGTCCATTAGCATAGTAAATTCTTTTCCACCCCCTCACTTTAAATCTGGAGGTGTCTTCGGACTTAAAATGAGTTTCTTGGAGGCAACATATAGATGGGTTTTGTTTTTTTATCCATTCTGATACCCTGTGTCTTTTGACAGGGGCATTTAGCCCATTAACATTCAGGGTAACTATTGAGAGATATGAATTTAGTGCCATTGTATTGCCTGTAAGGTGACTGTTACTGCATATGGTCTCTGTTCTTTTCTGATCTACCACTTGTAGGCTCTCTCTTTGCTTAGAGGACCCCTTTCAATATTTCCTGTAGAGATGGTTTGGTGTTTGCAAATTCTTTCAGTTTTTGTTTGTCCTGGAAGCTTTTAATCTCTCCTTCTATTTTCAATGATAGCCTAGCTGGATATAGTATTCTTGGCTGCATGTTTTTCTCGTTTAGTGCTCTGAAAATATCATGCCAGCTCTTTCTGGCCTGCCAGGTCTCTGTGGATAAGTCAGCTGCCAATCTAATATTTTTACCATTGTATGTTACAGACTTCTTTTCCCGGGCTGCTTTCAGGATTTTCTCTTTGTCACTGAGACTTGTAAATTTTACTATTAGGTGATGGGGTGTGGGCCTATTCTTATTGATTTTGAGGGGCGTTCTCTGAACCTCCTGAATTTTGATGCTCGTTCCCTTTGCCATATTGGGGAAATTCTCCCCAATAATTCTCTCCAGTATACCTTCTGCTCCCCTCTCTCTTTCTTCTTCTTCTGGAATCCCAATTATTCTAATGTTGTTTCGTCTTATGGTGTCACTTATCTCTCGAATTCTCCCCTCATGGTCCAGTAGCTGTTTGTCCCTCTTTTGCTCAGCTTCTTTATTCTCTGTCATTTGGTCTTCTATATCACTAATTCTTTCTTCTGCCTCATTTATCCTAGCAGTGAGAGCCTCCATTTTTGATTGCACCTCATTAATAGCTTTTTTGATTTCAACTTGGTTAGATTTTAGTTCTTTTATTTCTCCAGAAAGGGCTTTTATATCTCTCGAGAGGGTTTCTCTAATATCTTCCATGCCTTTTTCGAGCCCGGCTAGAACCTTGAGAATTGTCATTCTGAACTCTAGATCTGACATATTACCAATGTCTGTATTGATTAGGTCCCTAGCCTTCGGTACTGCCTCTTGTTCTTTTTTTTGTGTTGAATTTTTCCGTCTTGTCATTCTGTCCAGATAAGAGTATATGAAGGAGCAAGTAAAATACTAAAAGGGTGGCAACAACCCCGGAAAATATGCTTTAACCAAATTAGAAGAAATCCCAAATCCTGAGGGGGGAGAAAGGGGATAAAAAGAGGTTCAAAAAGGAAGAAAGAAAAAAGAAAAAAAAAGAAAAAAGAAAAAAAAAGAACAAATAAGAAAAATATAAAAAAGAAAAAATATATATATTGGATAAACTAGTTAAAAAACGTTAAAAAAGAAAAAGGTAAAAGTTAAAAAAAAAATTTAACCAGAAGGCGAGAAAAAAACAAAAAATGAAAAAGAGAAAAATTAAATTAACTGCAAGACTAAAAAAAATCACAGGGAAAAAGCCATGAGTTCCGTGCTTTGCTTACTTCTCCTCTGGAATTCTGCTGCTCTCCTTGGTATTGAAACCCCACTCCTTGGTAGGTGAACTTGGTCTCGGCTGTATTTCTTGTTGATCTTCTGGGGGTGGGGCCTGGTGTAGTGATTCTCAAGTGTCTTTGCCCCAGGCGGAATTGCACCACCCTTATCAGGGGCCGGGGAGAGTAATCTGCTCCAGTTTGCTTTCAGGAGCTTTTGTTCCCTGAGCGCTTTCCGTAGCGTTCTGGAGGGCGGGAATACAAATGGCGGCCTCCTGGTCTCTGGCCCGGAGGAGCCGAGAGCCCAGGGCCCCACTCCTCAGTGCGCCCTCAGAGAACAGCGCCCAGTTACTCCCGTCTGCCTGACCTCCGGCCGCGCTCCGAGCTCACCGAGCCTGTGGCTGGTTCAAGGTAACACTGAGCTGTGAGCTTACTGTCGGCTCTGTCTCTGTAGCCAGCTTTTCTGTTCCAATACCCGCAAGCTCTGTGACACTCAGACACCCCCGATCCTTCTGTGACCCTGCGGGACCTGAGGCCACGCTGACCCCGCATGGGCTTCGATGTCCCTCAGCGGAACAGACTTTTAAAAGTCCTGATTTTGTGCTCCATTGCTCCGCCGCTTTGCCGGGAGCCGGCCCCTCCCCCCGGGGTCTATCTTCCCGTCGCTTTGGATTCACTTCTCCGCCGGTCCTACCTTTCAGAAAGTGGTTGTTTTTCTGTTTCCAGAATTGCTGTTCTTCTTCTCTTCGATCTGCCGATGGATTTTCAGGTGTTTGCAATCTTTAGATAAGCTATCTAGCTGATCTCCGGCTAGCTGAAGCAGTCTCAGCCTGCTACTTCTCCGCCATCTTGACTCCTCCCCCTATTGTAATGTTTTTAGTCATGTCTTTTTTATTGTTTCTTATTAGGTAATTAGTTTGCTGGTCTACCATAACAAAATAACACAGAATGGGTGGTTTAAACCAGAAAATTTTCTCCAAATTCTCCTGGCTCCAATTCTTAGATCAAGCAGTTGGCAGGTTTGGTTCCTTTACAGGCTTCCTCCATCATTGTCTTGTAGATAGAGTCTTTTCACTCTACCTTCACCTGGTCTTTCCTCTGTTTATGTTGTGTCCTAATTTCTTATATGGATATCTATCATATTGGACTATGTCCATTTTAACTTAATCACCTCTTTAAAGGATCTGTCTCCAAATATAGTCACATTCTGAGACACTGGGTGTTACTTAAACATATGAATATGGGGAGGCACAACTCAATCCATAATATAAGTGATGGAAAATTTACCAAATATATTTAAGGCCTGAATGACCTGAAGATATAAAATACTATTCTCTAAGTATAGGATTACTAACTACACCTCGCACTTATGTCACTAATTTCTTCATACAGCTTCACTTATAACTAAATCATAAATCAGATGAAAGAAATGGCACAACTTTTTTTTATATTGACTGACAACTTCTATAAATATATTTTTAAATGGTTATATTTCAAATTTGGCCTTTTATTACTTAAGGAACAACTGCTTATTATATTCTAATTCAAGTCTAAAAGATAACTAAATATGCAAGCATATGTTTTATATTTTCATTTAATGTTAGAAATTAAGATATAACAGATCACATTAAATATCAAACTACTTTTCTAGATAGCACAATCAAATAAATAAATAAACCAAACTTCTTTTTGATTTTAGTACAGTAGGGAAAAATATCTGAATACACAGAAAAAAAATTCTGCTTTATATTAAGGTCTTGGCAATGCAGGAATTATTTCAAAATATGATTAATATTCTATACTTAAAGTATGTAAAATTATACTTTAAAAAATAATGAATCTTTATCATATAACTTTCAGCTACAAAATAAATAAATGAATAAAACTCTCTGAATTTTCTTTGTTAGAATAACTATATGATATAGAGAAAAATTCCCTTGTGTCAATTCGAATAACTCTACCCATATTTCTAAAAAGTACACAGAGGTGTGGTATAATATGCTATATGCTATGCTCATGCGTATGCAATCTATGCTTAAGCCTATGTTTATGCCTATGCCATATTGTAGAACTATGTCCAGTATATTTTGTCTGCAAATATTTACATGGATAGGACATTTGTGGGAAAACTAATGTAGCATACTTACATAAACATTTTCTAGATGCCACTAATTATGATTAACACCTGTCTCATTTAATTTAATCCTTTTAACAATTCTATAAGTTAGATAATATTATCCATAATTTAAGACTTAGAGAATTAAAACTACTTATCAAGGGAAAAATGTTTTTATTCCTTTCTTTTTCCCTAGGGATTAAAACTCAAAGTAGTAGTAATCCAAACCAAAGAACCAGTTGCATCTATACCATGTAAGTGACAGAGGTTGTCACCCATCACATTATTAAAAACAAAACAACAAACAAACAAAAAACAAACTATACAAACTGAAAGTACTCACCATGGAACAAAGTTTGGAAGTCAAATGCCATTCTGAAATCTGGAGAGGTAGGTGCTTTCTGAGTTCTGCTTAACTGGAACAGAAGCCCCTGGAGTTATAAACTTTACACCCAAGGGTCCCACCAAGTTTTTAAAAGTGAGAATCTAAGAAATATTCCTTGCAAGGGTGTGCAAGGGTGCAGGGGACACAACTCTCTCTAATCAACAACATATAGAAATCCTTGAAGGACAGAAGGGAGAAAAAATAAGAGATTTAAGGAATGTCATTCTGTAGTACTTAAAACAGACACTAAATACAGCCAAATAATTAGTTAAATATCATAAATCCTCACATTAAAGACCTATTTATCTCAAGTTCTATTCCTTAATACAACATGATATAACAGATCACATTTAATATCAAACTACTTTTCTAGATAGCTCAATCAAATAAATAAATAAGCCAAACTGAAAGTCAGAAAAAACTGAAGAGACAAGAAGTCATCAGAACTAGTCTAGGATATAACACAGGAATAAAGTAGACAGGAAATTTAAAATAACTATAAATAGCATGCAAGAACAGATAGAGATTCTATCTTAGAGTTTATATAACTTAAGAATCAAAAGTAAATGCTAGAAATAAAAAAAAAAAAGATAAATGCCTTCGATGGTCTTATAAATATGATTGACAGCCTGAGGAAATAGTAAGTGGACCTGAGCATAAAGCAATAGAAACTTTCCAAATTGAAATACATAAAGAGAGGAGAGAATGAAAGAGAGCGTATACTAAAACTATAGGAGAACAGTAAAAAATGTAACACATCAGAATGAAAAGTTAAAAGATATATTTGAAAATAAATCTTTGCAAAACAAAGGACAAGCATAAAATCACTAAACAAGGGAGCTAAAAGAATGTCAACATCATAAATACAAGCAAAAATAAATAAATAAACAAATAAACACCCATATCTAGGCAAATCATATTGGCAATGTAAAAACCCAAAGAGAAACAAAATCCTGAAGGAAAAGGCCAGGGTGAAGGAAAACACAATCAGCAAAGAAATAAGTTTAAGAATTACAGAGTAGTGTTTGGTTCAGCAGCACATATAGTAAAATTTGAGTGATATAGAGATTAGTATGGGCCCTGCACAAGGATGATGTGCAAATTATTTAAATGTTGCATATCTTTTCATCAATAGATTAAAAAAAAAAATCACTTTTTTTTTTTCAGAAACCTCACCAGCAAAAATAAAAGGTGAAATATTTAAAATGTTAAAAGAAAAAACCACCAACCTAGATTTCTAGGGCCAGGGAAATGATTCTTCAAGTTTTAAGAGAATAAAGACTTTCTAAATCAAACAAAAATATAAAGGAACTATTATCACCAGATCTATCGTACAAGAAATGTTGCAAAATATTCTTCACACACAAGGAAATTCAAATAGATCAGAAATTTGTATCTACATGAAAGAAAGCTTTGAGCAATAAATAAAGTTAAAGAAGGAGTAAACATTCTTTTTTGTTCTATTTCTTAATTAGCTTAAAACTTGTTACCTACATAAATACAGTCAACTGATCTTTGACGAAAGAGCAAAAGTAACGTAGTGGAGCAAGGTTAGTCTTTTCAACAAATGGTGCTGGAACTGTTTCCTTTGCTGTGCAAAAGCTTTTGATCTTGATGAAATCCCAATAGTTCATTTTTGCCCTTGCTTCCCTTGCCTTTGGCGATGTTCCTAGGAAGATGTTGCTGCGGCTGAGGTCGAAGAGGTTGCTGCCTGTGTTCTCCTCAAGGATTTTGAAGGATTCCTTTCGCACATTGAGGTCCTTCATCCATGTTGAGTCTATTTTCATGTGTGGTGTAAGGAAATGGTCCAATTTCATTTTTCTGCATGTGGCTGTCCATTTTTCCCAACACCATTTATTGAAGAGGCTGTCTTTTTTCCATTGGACATTCTTTCCTGCTTTGTCGAAGATTAGTTGACCATAGAGTTGAGGGTCTATTTCTGGGCTCTCTATTCTGTTCCATTGATCTATGTGTCTGTTTTTGTGCCAGTACCATGCTGTCTTGATGATGACAGCTTTGTAATAGAGCTTGAAGTCTGGAATTGTGATGCCACCAACTTTGGCTTTCTTTTTCAATATCCCTTTGGCTATTTGAGGTCTTTTCTGGTTCCATATAAATTTTGGAATTATTTGTTGCATTTCTTTGGAAAAGATGGATGGTACTTTGATAAGAATTGCATTAAATGTGTAGATTGCTTTAGGTAGCGTAGACATTTTCACAGTTAACAAAATCAAAAGACAACTGACAGAATGGGAGAAGATATTTGCAAACGACATATCAGATAAAGGACTAGTGTCCAAAATCTATAAAGAACTTAGCAAACTCAACACCCAAAGAACAAATAATCCAATCAAGAAATGGGCAGAGGACATGAACAGACATTTCTGCAAAGAAGACATCCAGATGGCCAACAGACACATGAAAAAGTACTCCATATCACTCGGCATCAGGGAAATACAAATCAAAACCACAATGAGATATCACCTCACACCTGTCGGAATGGCTAAAATCAACAAGTCAGGAAATGACAGATGCTGGCGAGGATGCGGAGAAAGGGGAACCCTCCTACACTGTTGGTGGGAATGCAAGCTGGTGCAGCCACTCTCGAAAACAGCATGGAGGTTCCTCAAAATGTTGAAAATAGAACTGCCCTATGATCCAGCAAATGCACTACTGGGTATTTACCCTAAAGATACAAACGTAGTGATCCAAAGGGGCATGTGCACCCGAATGTTTATAGAAGCAATGTCCACAATAGCCAAACTATGGAAAGAACCTAGATGTCCATCAACAGATAAATGGATAAAGAAGATGTGGTGTATATACACAGTGGAATACTATGCGGCCTTCAAAAGAAATGAAATCTTGCCATTTGCGACAACATGGATGGAACTAGAGCGTATCATGCTTAGCGAAATAAGTCAAGCAGAGAAAGACAACTATCATATGATCTCCCTGATATGAGGAAGTGGTGATGCAACATGGGGGCTTAAGTGGGTAGTAGAAGAATCAATGAAACAAGATGGGATTGGGAGGGAGACAAACCATAAGTGACTCTTAATCTTACAAAACAAACTGAGGGTTGCTGTGGGGAGGGGGGTTGAGAGAAGGGGGTGGGGTTATGGACATTGGGGAGGGTATGTGCTTGGGTGAGTATGATTCACAGACCTGTACTACTGGGGATAACAATACATGTTTATAAAAAATAAAAAAAAAAATTTTTAAAAGATTTAATAAATAAATAAATAAATAAATCAGGTCTCAACCAGTACCAAAAGATTGGATTATTCCTGCATATTTTCATACCACAATACTTTGAAACTAGAACTAACCACAGAGGAAAATTGGAAAGAACTCAAATACATGGAGGCTAAAGAGCATGCTACTAAAGAATGAATGTGTCAACTAGGGGATTAAATAAGAATTTTAAAAATTCATGGAAACAAATGAAAATGAAAACAAAGCTGCTCAAAATCTTTGGGATGCAGTGAAGGTGGTACTAAGAGGAAGCATGTAACAATACAAGGTTTTCTCAAGAAACAAGAAATGTCTCGAATACACAACCTAACCCTACATCTAAAGGAACTGGATAAAGAACAGCAAATAAAGCCTAAAGCCAGCAGGGGAAGATAAATAAAAAAGATCAGAGCAGAAATCAATGAAATAGAAACCAAAAGATCAGTAGAACAGATCAACGAAAGTAGGAACTGGTCCTTTGAAAAATTTAATAAGATTGATAAACCCCAGGCCAGACATCAAAAAGAAAAGGGAAAGAACCCAAATGAATAAATGATGAATGAAAGAGGAAGAACATTGAAGCACTAATAAAAAATCTCCCAACAAACAAGAGCCCAGGGGCAGATGGATTCCCAGGGGATTCTATCAAACATTTAAAGAAGAAATAATACCTATTCTTCTGAAACTGTTCCAAAAAATAGAAATGGAAAGAATACTTCCAAACTCTTTATATGAGGCCAGCATAACCTTGATCCCCAAAACAGATAAAGACCCCATCATAAAGGAGAATTAAAGACCAATATCCCTTATGAGTATGGATGCAAAAATTCTCACCAAAATACTAGCTAATAGGATCTAATAGTCCATTAAAAAATTAATCACCACGACAAGTGAGATTTATTTCTGAGCTGCAAGGTTGGTTCAACATCCACAAACCAATCAATGTGATACAATACATTAATAAAATAAAGGACAAGAACCATATGATGCTCTCAAAAGAGGCAGAAAAAGCATTGGACAAAACTACACCATTCTTTCTTGATCAGAACTCTTCACAGTGTAGGGAAGGAGGATACCTCAATATCACAAAAACCATTTAGGAAAAACCCATGGCGAACATCATTCTCAATGAGGAAAAACTGAGAGCTTTTGCCCTTAGGTCAGGAACATGGCAAGGATGTCCTTTATCACCACTGCTATTCAACATCATACTAGAAGTCCTTGCCTCAGCAATCAGATGACAACAACAACAACAACAACTAAATAAAAGGCATCTGAATTGGCAAAGAAGTCAAACTCTCACCCTTTGCAGATGATATGATACTTTATGTGGAAAACTCAAAGACTCCACTCCAAAACTGCTAGAACGCATACAGAAATTCAGTGAAGTGTCAGGATATACAATCAATGCACAGAAATCAGTTGCATTTCTATATACCAACACGACAGAAGAAAGAGAAATTAAGAAGTAGATCCCATTTACAACTGCACTCCAAACCATAAAATACCAAGAAATAAACCTAACCAAAAAGGCAAAGAATCTTTACTAAGAAAACTATAGAATACTCATGAAAGAAATTGAAGACATGAAGAAATGGAAAAAATATTCCATGCTCATGGATTGGAAGAACAAATATTGTCAAACCGTCTAAGCTACCTAAAGCAATCTACATATTTAATTTAATCCCTATCAAAATACCATCAATGCTTTTCATGAAATTGAACAAATAATCCTAAAATTTATATGGAACAAGAAAAGACCCTGAAGAGCCAGAGGAATGTTGAAAAAGAAAAGCAAAGCTGGCGGCATCACAATTACAGACTTCAAGCTCTATTACAAAGCTATAATCATCAAGACAGTATGGTCCTGTCACAAAAACAGATGCCTACATGATTAGAACAGAATAGAGAACCCAGAAATAGGTCCTCAACTCTATGATCAACTAATCTCTGACAGAGTAGGAAAGAATGCTTAATGGAAAAAAGACAGCCTCATCAACAAATATTGTTGGGAAAATTGGACAGACACATGCAGAAGAATGAAACTGGACCATTTCCTTACATCACACACAAAAATAGACTTAAAATGGATAGAAGACCTCAATTTGAGATAGGAATCCATAAAAATCCATGAAGACAACACAGGAAGCAATCTCTTTGACTCAGCTGTAGCAACTTCTTCCTAGAAACATCACCAAAGGCAAGGGAAGTGATGGCAAAAATGACAAATGGGACTTCATCAAGATCAAAAGCTTTTGCACAGCAAAGGAAACAGCAAAACCAAAAAAATGGGAGAAGATATTTACAAATGACATATCAGATAAAGGGCTAGTATCCAAAAGCTTTAAAGAATTTATCAAACTCAATACCCAAAGAACTAATAATCCAAAAAAGAAATGGACAGAGACATGAACAGATTTCAGCAAAGAAGACATCCAGATGGCCAACACATGAAAAAGTGCTCAACATCACTTGGCATCAGGGAAATACAAATCAAAACCACAGTGAGATACCACCTCACACCAGTCAGAATGACTAAAATTAAATAGTCAGAAAGATGATAGGTGTTGGTGAGGATTTGGAGAAAGGGGAACCCTCCTACACTGTTGGTAGGAATATAAGCAGCTGCAGTCACTCTGGAAAACAGTATAGAGGTTTCTCAGTAATTTGAAAATAGAACTACACTATGACCCAATAATTTAACACTATTGGTATTTACCCTAATGGTGCAAATGTACTGATCTGAAGAGGCATGTGCGCCCTAATATTCATAGCATCAATGTCCACAATAACCAAACTATGGAAAGAGCCTAGGTGTCCATCAACAGATGAATGGATAAACAAGATGTAATACACAAACACACACACACACACACACAAATGGAAAAAAAAAATTTGCAATCTTGCCATTTGCAAAGATATGGATGGACATTGAAGGTATTAGGCTAAGCTGTATAAGTTGATCAGCGAAAAGACAACTATCATATAATCTCACTGATATGAAGAATTTGAGAAACAAGACAGAGGATCATAGGGGAAGGAAGGGAAAATGAAACAAGACAAAAGCCAGAGAGGGATACAAACCATAGAGACTCTTAATCTCAGGAAACAAACTGAGAGTTTTGGGGGGGCTTGGGAGAGGGATAGGGTGGCTGGGTTATGGACATTGGGGAGGATATGTGCTATGGTTAGTGCTATGAATTGTGTAATACTGATTAATCATAGACCTATACCCTTGAAACAAATAATACATTATATGTTATTAAAAAAAGAAAAAGGAAACCAATGTTATTTAAGTCCTACTGATTTGTAAAGCTTCTGGAATTAAAGAACCAAGACACTAAAAAGCTTGTTCTGGGACTGCACAGAAGGAGCAGTCTGAAAAATGATAGACATCTATGTGAAGGAGATCTATTGATTAATATTAGGACATGTGCCAGGGGGGCAAAGGTCTACAGAAAATTTTTCCAGGAACAAAAGCAATGGCAGGTACCATTATTTGTGCCTTCCTCCATATTGAATAGCTAGACGTTTGTAGGATTCAATTCTAATTTTCTCCTATCTTTCTAGCACCCCATGTCATGCCCTGGCATTCTCCTTTGGCTCCATCCTCACCATTTTGTCCAACATCCCTCCAAAGCTCTCTTGTCCCACTATTCCCTGTAGACAGCCATGGTCAGTACTGGCAACATTCCAAAGAGACTGCTGCAATTCCTGTCGGTGGAACCTCATAGCTAGCTGTTCAGGGAATAAGCCCTGCTCTACAGTGTTCCTGGAGCTATCACAGTGGCTTATTGCAGACAGCCAAGCTGAGGCTAGCCTGGCTCACCAGTGAGCCTACAACAACTATAACCAAGCCTCTCAACACCCCAAGGAAATAACCCTGTGTAGTGCCCCACACCTCAGCTAGCAAAGTGGGTCATTGCAGCTAGCTGGGCTGAAGGGCAAACCACCCACAGTAATCATAGCTCAGCCACAATAGAAGATGGCGTGTAGCCCACAGAGAAGACACCCCTGGAGCACCTGGTTCTGCTGACAGGGTTGTTATGCTACAGGACATCACAAGATCTCTTCTAGAAAAGGCTACTTCACTGACTAGTTTAAAGACCAGAACACATAGCTGCCTTAATACATAGAAATAAACAGACAAAATGAGGTGACAAAGGAATGTGTCCCAAATGAAGAGCAGGAAAATAATCACAGGAAAAGAGTTAAATGAAATGGAAATAAACATTATGCATAATTAAAAGTTAAATGTGTTGGTCAAAAAGATATTCAATGGACTTGAGAGACAATGAATGCACTCAATGAAAACTAAGAAACTATAACAAAGAGTTGAGGGAAACAGTAAGTAACTGGAAAATAGAGACTAGAGAGAATTAACAGCAGACTAGAGGATGTAGAAGAATGATCAATGATCTGGAAGACAGGGTAATAGAAAAAGCATGAACATCAATCAATCAACCAATTATCAAATAAGAATATGTTGAAGGACCTCTGCAATATCACCAAGCATTCTAACATTTGCATTATAGGCATTTTAGAAGGAGAAGAGGGAGAAAAGAGGGAAGGCATTGTATTTGAAGAAATAATAGCTAAAACCTCCTTCATCTGGGGGGAGAAAGATACTCAGGTCCACCAATTACAGATAGCCTCAAACAAATGATACATAATAGTTAACTTTGCAAGCCAGAAGAGAGGTGCATGATATATAACTAAGTGCTGAAGGAAAAACAAACAAAAGAGCAAAGAATAAAACCAAAAAGAACTACAACCAAGACTAATCTACCTGCAATATTATCATTCACAATTGAAGAAGAGATAGTTTCTCAGACAAAAGTTAAAGTTCATTACCACTAAACCAGCTATAAAACAAACTTTTAAAAAGGATTCCTTAAGTGGAAAAAAAAGAAGACCATAACTAGAAGAAAATTGTGAAAAGAAAAATTCCACTGCTAAAAGCAAACATAGTAAAGGTAGTAGATTTATCACTTATAAAGCCACGATGTAGATTGACACAAAAGTAAATTATAACTATAAACATTAGTCAAGGAATATATAAAATAAAAAGGTTTAACATATGAATGTATTTGAAGCTGAGTGACTATAACTTAATACAGACTGCTACAGACATTAGGTGTTAAAAACGAACCCCATGGTAACCACAAAACAAAAATCTATAATAGATATATGAAAAGTCAAGTAATTTAAGCATATAATGATTACTCAGCCATTAAAAATATAAAATTGTTCTATTTGCAACAATGTGAATGGAGCCAGAGAGTATTATGCTAAGAGAAATGAGTCAGTCAGAGAAAAACAAATACCATATGATTTCACTCATATGTGGGAATATAAGAAATAAAACAAATGAACACAGTAGGGATAAAAGAGTTGAGGAGGGGCAATCCAAGAAACAGTGTTAATTATAGAAAACAAATCAATGATTACAAGAGGAGAGGTGATTGTTGAGAATTACGAAAAAGTACACTTGTAATGAGAACTGGGTGTTGTATGTAAGTGATGAATAACTAAATGCTACACTTGAAACTAATATTACACTGTATACTAACTGGAATTTAAATAAAAACAAAAAACAAAAATAATGAATTGGGAAAAAGTAATACCTATCAGTAATTATTTTAAATATAGTTGAACTAAATGTTCCCATTAAAAGACACCCAGTGACTACATGAATAAGAAATAAGATGTGCTAGGGTGCCTGAGTGGCTCAGTGGGTTAAAGCCTCTCCCTGGGATTGAGCCCCACAGCAGGCTCTCTGCTCTGCAGGGAGCCTGCTTCCTCCCCTCTCTCTCTCTGCCTGCCTCTCTGCCTACTTGTGATCTCTCTCTCTCTGTCAAATAAATAAAAAATCTTAAAAAAAAAAAAAGAAAGAAGATGTGCTATATACTGATTTCAAGAACTCACTTCAGTCCTAAAGCTAAAGTGAAGAATGGAAAAGAGTGTGTGTAAATTGAGTGTGTGTAAATAAAATAAAATATAATAAAATAATAAAATCCAGGATAGCCATACTTATATTAGACAAAACAGACTTTAAAACAGAGTATCATTTTGTAAAAGACATTATATAAAGACAAAGGGACTAATCCAAAATGATATAAGTATTGTAAATAACTATGCACCCAGTTTAGAAGCAACCAAAAACATAAACCAAATATTAACAGACTTAAAAGGAGAAATTAACAGTAATATCATAATAGAAAGGACATTATCACCACACTTGTATCTATGGATATATCATGCAGATACAATGACACATCAGACCATATGGCATTAACAGATATGTACAGAACATTACATTCAACAGTAGCAGAATACCCATTATTTTTAAGAGCACATGGAACATTATCCAGTATAGATCATATGTTAGGTAGCAACACAAGCTGGAATAAATTTAAAAAGATTGAAATCCTATCAAGCATCTCTTTTTATAATATTATATAGCCAAAAATTATTTAGAAGAGAAAAAAAACAACAACTGAAAAAAAACCCCCAAACATGTGAAAGCTGAACAACAGGATGCTAAAAAGACAGTCGGTCAATGAAGAAATCAAAAAGAAAGAAAAAACTATTTGAAGACAAAAAGAAAATTAGAAACACAATGGTCTAAAATCTTTGGTATGCATCAAAAGCAGCTCTAAGAGAAAAACTTATAACTATGCAGACCTTCCTTAAATCTCAAAAAGTCAGAAAATTTTAATCTCAAAAAATCTCAAAAATCAGAAATCTCAAAAATTCTAACTTTACACCTAGGAGAAGTGGCCAAAAAAGGAAAACAAACAAACAAAGCTCAAATTTAGTAGAAGGAAGAAACTAATAAATATCTGAATGTAAATATAAAATAAAATTACAATAGAAAAAATCATTTAAACTAAAATTTGCTTCTATGAAAAGATAAAATTGATAATCTTTTAGCTAGAGCAATCAATAAAAAAAGAGGAATGGATAACCATAAGAGATGCTGAATTTTAGGAAACAAACTAAATTTTAGATTGCTGAAGGGGAGGTGGGGGTGTTAATTGGGTGACAGACATCAAGGAGGACACTTGATGCAATGAGCACGGGGTGTTATGTGTAACTGATGAATCACTAAATTCTACCTGTGATATTAATAAGGAGAGAGAGAGAGAGGTGTCAAATGAATAAAATAAAAACACCACCACAGGTAGACATAAGAGAATATAATGAAAAATTTATGCCAATAAATATCTAGATACCATCTTTTAAACTTGAAAGAAACAGAAAAATCTGAACAGACCCATTACTAGGAAGGAAAATGAATCACTAATCATAAAATTTTCAATAAGAAAAGTCCAGTACCAGATGGGCTTATAAGTGAATTCTACCAAACACTTAGAGTTAATAACTCTTCAAGCTTTTTAAAAAATTGAAGGGAGGAAAAACTTCTAAACTCCTTTTACAAGGCCCAAATTACCCTATCTATAATCAGACAATGACAGCATAAAAACAAAAACTACAGGCCAATATCCATGATAAACATAGAGGCAAAATTCTAAGTAAAATATTATTTCAACAATATATTCAAAGGATTATTCCCCACAAACAAGTGGGGTTTATTCTGGGGATGCAAGAATGATTCAATTTTCACATATTAATCATTGTGATAAAATGCATTAAAAAGAAAGAATAAAAACTATCATCATCACCTCAATAGATGCAGGAAAAACACTGGACAAAATACAATATCCATTCATGATAAAAATTTCAATGAAGTGGTTTAAGATGGAATATACCCCAACATAATAAAAGCCACAGGGGGAAAAATCCACAGCTAACATCTTACTCAATGGTGGAACACTTAAAGCTTTTTCTCTAAGATCAGGAACAAGACAAGGATATCCACCATCACCACTTTAACTCAAATAGTATTGGGTGTCCTAGCTATATAAATCAGAGAAAGAACATAAATAAAATGAATCAAAACTGGTAAAGAAGAAGTAAATTTGTCACTATTTACAGATGATATAATACTACATATAGAAAATCCTAGTTACCACCACAAAACATTAGAAGTTATAAATGAATTCAGTAAATTTGCAGGATACAAAATTAATATACAAAAATCTGTTTCTATATGCTAATAACAAAGTAACACAAAAATAAATTAAGCAAATAATCCAAATTACAATTACACCAAAAAATAAAAAAATAAAATAAAAATAAAACCTAGAAATAAATTTAACCAAGGAGGTGAAAAACATATTCTGAAAACTAAAAGATGTTGATTAAAAAAATTGAAAATGACACAAATAAAAAAATCTCATGTTCATAGATCAAAATAATATTGTTAAAATGTTCATGCTACCCAAAGTCATCTGCAGATTGAATGCAATCCCCATAAAAAATATCAGTAGAATTTTTTACAGAACAAAAACAATGTTCTTAAATTTTACATAGAATCATGAAAACCATGAATAGTCAAAGCAATATTGAGAAAGAAGAAGTACCACAATCCTAGATTTCAAGATATAATACAAAGCTACAATATTCAAGGGTATGGTATTCACACAAAAATAGACTAATAAAGTATTAGAACAGGATAGAGAGATAAATGAACACATGCTTATATGGTCAGCTAAACTATAGCAGAGAAGGTCAGAATATCCAATGGGGAAGAGTCTCTTCAATAAATGGTTTAGAGGAAACTGGACATCTACGCACGAAAGATAAAGACTAGACCACTTGCTTACACCATGCCAAAGAGGGAAGCAAACAAACAAACAGATAAACAAATGAAAAAAACTCAGAATGGACTCAGGACTTCAATGTGGTACCTGAAAACATAAAACCCCTAAAAGAAAACATAGGCAGTAATCTCTTGGACATTGGCCTTTCCAAATATTGATGGATATGTCTCCTCTAGCAAGGAAGACAAAAGCAAAAATGAACTATTGGAATAACATCAACGACACCAGAAAAAAAGGCTTTTGCAAAGCAAAAGCAAAAACAACAACAACAAAAAACAAAAAAGAAAAAATAAGAGTACAAAAGGGGACTTACTGAATGGGAAAAAAATATCTACAAATGATGTATTTGATAATGGGTTAATAATATCCAAATTATATAAAGAATTCTATAATTAAACAACAAACAATTATCTGATTCAAAGTAGACAGAGGATCTGAACAAACATTTTTCTAAAGATGACATGTAAATGGTCAGTAGATACATGGAAATTATGCTCTATATCACTATTCATTCAGGAAATGTAAATCAATACCACAATCAGATATGACCTTAAACCTGTTAAAATGGCTAGTATCAAAGACAACAGGGTGCCCTGGTGGCTCAGTTGGTTAAGTGTCTGCCTTTGGCCCAGGTCATGATCCCAGGGTCCTGGGATCAAGCTCTGCATCTGGTTCCCTGCTCAGTAGGGAGACTGCTTCTCCCTCTTTCTTTGCTTCTGCCCCCAGCTTCTGTTCTCTATCTCTTGCTCTCTCTGTCAAATAAATAAATAAAGTCTAAAATCCTTTAGGAAAAAAAGGCAAAAAATATCAAGAGTTGAAAAGGATGTTGAGAATGAGCTCTCATACATTCTTCAATGTTCTAGATACTTAAAATTTTATTTATATTTTGTTTCAAGTATTCATTTAAAGTCTATTTAGTTAACATACAATGTGATCTTGGTTTCAGGAGTAGAATTTAGTGATCCGTCATGATCCGTCATTAACACAGAATACCCAGTGCTCACCACAAGTGCCCTCCTTAATACCCAACACCTATTTAGTCCAACCCCCACCACCTCCTTCCATCAACCCTCAGTGTGTTCTCTGTAGTTAAGTCTGTTTTTTTTTTGTGTTTGTTTGCTTTTCTCCCTTTTCATCATTCTCCTATGTTCAACAGTTTTGTTTCTCACATTTCACATGAGTGAAATCATATGGTATTTGTCTTCTCTTTTGCTTAGCATTATATACTCTAGCTCCACTTACATCATTGCAAATGGCAAAATTTCATTTTTTTGACAGCTAAGTAATAGTCCAGTGTATATACACACTGGAATATATGTATATTTCCATTATTTGGCTATTGTTGATAATGCTGTTATAAATATTGGGATGCATGTGTCCCTTTGAATCAGTATTTTTATATATTTTGGGTAAATACCTTGTATTGCAATTGCTGGGTCATAGGGTAGTTCTATTTTTAACTCTTTGGGGAATCTCTGTACTGTTTTCCAGAGTGACTGCACCAGTTTGCATTCCCACCAACAGTGTAAAAGTGTTCCCTTTTCTCTGCCTCCTTGCCAACATCTGTTGTTACCTCTGTTGTTAATTTTAGCCATTCTGACAGGTGACAGGGGAAATCTCATTGTGGTTTTGATTTGTATTTCCCTGATAATGAGTGATACTGAGAAACTTTTCATGTGTGTTAGCCATCTATATGTCTTTTTTTTTAAATATTATTGATTTATTTATTTTGACAGAGATAGACACAGCAAGAGTGAGAACACAAGTAGGAGTGAGGGAGAGGGAGAAGGGAACCAGATGTGGGGTTAAATCCCAGGACCCTGGGATCATGACCCGAGCCGAAGGCAGATGGTTAATGGCTAAGCTACCCAGGCACCCTTATCTGTGTGTCTTCTTTGGAAAAAGGTCTATTCATGTTTTCTGCCCATTTCTTAGCTGGATTTTTTTTTTTGGGGGGGGGGGATGAGTTTAAAAAGTTGTTCATAGATTTTGGACAGTAACCCTTTATCAGATATGTCATTTGCAAATATTTTCTCCCATTCCAAAAATTACCTTTTAGTTCTGTTTCCCTCTTTGTGCAGAAGCTTTTTATCTTGATGAAGTCCAATAGTTCATTTTTTATTTTGTTTCCCTTGCTTCCAGAGATGTACTAGAAAGAAGTTGCTATAGCTGGTCAAAGAGGTTGCTGTCTGTGTTCTCCTCTAGGATTTTGAGGGTTTCCTGTTTAGATTTTTCAGCCATTTTGAATTCATTTTTGTGTATGGATGTAATAAAGGGGTCTAGTTTCATTCTTCTTCATGTTGCTGTCCAGTTTTCCCAACACCATTTGTTGGAGAGTATTTTTTATATTGGATATTCTTTCCTGCTTTGTCAAAGATTCATTGAGCATATAGTTGGGAGTGCATTTCTGGGTTTTCTATTCTGTTCCATATGTCTGTTTTTGTACCAGTGCCATACTGTCTTGATGACTATAGCTCTTTAATATCGCTTGAAGTGCAGAACTGTGATGATTCCAGCCTTGCTTTTCTTTTTAAACATTGTTCTGGTTATTTGAGGTCTTTTGAAGTTCCATACAAATTTTCAATTTTTCTAGGTCTGAAAAATGCTTCTGGTAATTTGAAAGGGACTGTATTAAATGTGTAGATTGCTTTGGGTAATACAGATATTTTAGCAATGCTTATTCTTCTAATCCGCAAACATTGAATGTTTTCCAGTTTCTTTGTGTCATCTTAAATCTCTTTCATCAATCTCATATAGTTTTCAGAGTATAGATATTTTACCTCTTTTGTTATGTTAATTCCCAGATATCTTATGGGTTTTGGTGAAATTGTAAATGGTATTGATTCTTTGATTTCTCTTTCTGCTGCTTCAAAATTGGTGTATAAAAGTGCAACAGACTTCTCTACATTGACTTTGTATTCTGTTACTTTACTGAGTTCATGGATCAGTTCTAGTGATTTTTTGGTGGACTCTTTCAGGTATATACAAAAGAAATATAAAAATGGTTGATATGAATTCAACTATAACAATAATCATTTTAAATGTTAATCACTTAAATGTACCAATTGAAAGACAAATATTTTCCTCTAATATTATTTGAGAATTTAGAATTTCTTTTCTATGTTTATCAGGGAAATATCATATGATCCAATAATTCCACTAATGGATAATTACACAAAGAAAGTGAAAACACTAATTCAAAATATATATCCAGGAACTTTGGGAAAGATTTCAGAGTAGGAAGATCCTTAACCCACCTCATCCCACAAATACACCTAGATAACACCCACATTAGTATAAATAACCCAGAAAGTGACCCAAAAACTGCAGAGCAGATTCTTAGAGAAGAGACCACATCAAAAACAGTATGAAGGGCAGAGATACAGTTTGGAACTAAACTGACCCAAGAGTCTGTCAAGGGAGGGAAAGACTTCAGTCATAAGGAAAGGAGAGGAGCAGACCCCATCCCAGGCAGAGGGGACCTGAATTGAGAAGATGAATCCTCATAGCACTTGGTTTTGAAAATCAGAGAGGCTTCACTTTGCAAGTTCTTAAAATTGGTATAGCTTAACTTCAGGAACTTAAACAAAACAAAACAAAACAAAACAAAAAAACAAACACACAGGGCAATAGGAAACTGAGTGCCAACCCTTAAAAACACTTAAAAAAAAAACCCTTAAAAAAGCATAAAAACAGCCTCCTGGAATAAAGCATAGAACCTGCAGCTTGAGAAAGGTCTAGGATATATGGGAGGCAGATTTATTTACTAATATCAGAGCATGTGGCAGAGGGGCAGAAATCCTTAATGACTTCTTCAGGAGTTGAAGAACTGGTATGTGTCCCTTCCTTCCCTGTCCCCAAAGGATATCTGCTGAAACCAGTGCAAACACTCTCCACATTGTTTGCTAAACACGTGCCCTGCTCCTAGGATTTTCTGCAGACCTGCTCTCTCCGAAGTTCTCCAAAGCAGCTATAGGTCCCTTCCCACATCAGACCAGAGCACACCTTGCTAAGATGGGACAGCCTCCCATCTCATTCTCCTGTGGACATGGCCTGTTGGGCCCCAAGAGGCTAAGATGGCACCGGGTGGCCTTCTCTTCCGGATCGGGAACCCACATGGCCGACCACAAAGGCGCCAAAGTGGCGGTTTCGGTTTCCCATCAGTTTCATTTCCCGCGAGTCTCCACCCCCTGCAGGGCGTGTCTCTCCCAACTCCCGCCGACACGGCACATCCCCATTGGCCCCCACTTTGCTGACCTCACTTCCCTTCCCTCACCCCATATAAGCCGCTGCCCTGCTCAATAAAGCGAGATCCTGCTTCGACAGACCTCCCGAGCCCGGTGTCTTCTGTGGGTGCGTTCCGGGTTCGCGACACTCGCCATCCCGCTCAGCCCCAAGGAGAGGCCTCCGGCTGGCCCGGGCGCCTCCTCCCCTCGGCGGGGAGCCCAACAACTGGTGCCCCGTGTGAGGAACCTCGCTCCTCTCGCTGACGGGCCAATCGGTCTACGGGTGAGTGTACCCCCATAAGCTATGGGGCAGTCCTTTTCTAAAAATGACCCTTCCTTAGAATCCCTACGCTTCCTTCTGAAGAGCCGTGGTCTTTCCCTCACTGACTCCCAGGCTCTCAAAACATGGGAAACCCTTATTAAAGCCGCCCCTTGGCTGCCTGAAAGTAATCTCTTTGACTGGGACACCTGGGACTGTATCGAACAATTAGTTCGCAAAGCCCATGTCAACCCTCCCGAAGCAGCTGCCCCAAATGAATCCCACCAGCCCTCAAAGGAGCCCGCCTCCACCGTCTCAAACACCACTGGAGACCCCCCTGTTAAACCAAAGAGGCTCTATCCCTCGCTAGATCCCTTTGATGCAGCTCTTTGGCCCCCGGATCTCCAACCCAAATCTCGGGCTGAAGGCCCTCCTACGTGCCCCCCTTCTACTAACCCCTTCCTCCAACCATCAGCGCCCACTCCTCCGCCTCCTTATTGCCCCCCCCTCCGGAGCATAGGACAATGTTTTATCCTTATCGCACGCGAGGACGCCTCTTCACTGTCAGCGCTGGATTCAGCTGCCTCCACCTTTTGTAACTCCCTTATACGTCCCTACCCTGACCAATATTGACCGGAGCAGGTAGGGACAGCTCTACGCCCCTATTCAGCATGAAGAAGTTACAGAAGATGAGACCTTCCACCTTCAACCACCTTAGAGATTAAAGGGTCAAAATTGTTCAGGGGGGAATGATGAGGGAGCAGGAGGCTGGCTGAGGACAAAGCAAAAGCTGGCGCCTTGCACCCCTCCTTCACCCGCTCCCCTCCATATGTGTAGCATTCCTCAGGCACCCCTGACTGCCATAAAACGATAAATAGCTAACTTGCAGAAATCACAGTCCTGCAGGGTAGGAGTCTCCCTTGGTTTGCAAATGTCCTTGAGATTTACAACAAAGAAGTTACCTTATCAATAGCCCTAATGTCACCCTACCCTCCATGAAAAACTGAAGGAGGCGGAGGTAGAAGGAAAGGTAAATAAAGTTAAATTTCTTCTAAACCTAAATCTCATTAACAAGGATGTTTGATAGCAGGAATGTAACATTCCACCAGGAGACTCCCAATTGTAACCAGGCCTTCAATATCACTGCCTTAGAAAAATCCCTAACCTCCCTCTCCGAGGTGGTCCTACAAAACAGGAGAGGGCTGGACCTATTGTTCTTGAGAGAGGGGGGATTATGCGTAGCCCTCAAGGAAGAATGTTGTTTTTATGCGGACCATACAGGGGTTGTTAGGGAAACCATGGATAAACTCAGAGAAAGACTAGCCCAAAGAAAAAAGGATTTTGAATCCTACCAGGGCTGGTTTGAAAATTGGTTTAATCGATCTCCTTGGCTCACCACCTTACTATCCACCATCTTAGGGCCCCTTATTATACTTCTACTAAACCTCTCCATCGGCCCTTGTATCTTAAATAAACTCGTACAGTTTATAAAAGACTGCTTGTCAGTAATCCAGACCATGGTACTGACGCAGCAATATCAACTCCTTAAACAAACCGAGCCCCAGACTGAACAGGACAAATGGATATAAGATTCTATCCATGATAAAGAAAAAGGGGGGGAATGAAAGACCCTTCCCCCAGTTGTTAACTAATTAACTGCTCTTTTGCCTTCTTGTAACCGCTTGTGCAAGAATACCCCTCCTCCCCTTGCAATGAAAGACCCTTCCCCCAGTTGTTGACCAATTTAACCGCTCTTTTGCCTTTCTGTAACCGCTTGGCTTTTAGGGTGTGACATTTGTCTCCTGTTTGAACAAGATACCTTCTGCTAATAGCCGAGGCATAGCCACGTAGGCAGGGGTCTGCATAGTCACGTAGGCAGGATGCTTCTCTGCTGAGTAATAAGGTCTAACTCCCCCTCCTCACTCCCCCTTCCCGCCTTTTTCTTCGCGCGCGCGGGTCCTCCAAAGCCAATCCACTAACACCAAGTAAATTGTCAGCCAATCAGCTCCGCCCCACCCAAAACTTGTTTGTACCTGTCTCTAAAAATCCTGCACCACCCCAGCCTGGGGTGCTCAGCTAGCAGGAGCTGCTGACCACCCGCAGGCGCCTGCGATACAATAAAGATCATCGGACTCCTGCCCAAGGACCCAACCGACTCCCACCGGGAGGTAAGCTGGCCAGCACTTGTGTTTCGATATCGATGTTCCTGTTCCCCTGTTCGTCTGTCTCATCTGTCAGTTATCGGTGCTGTTTTCTGTTTCGTACAACAACGTTGTTGCTTCGTATTTTGGGCAGCTTGAGAAGGAGCTGACGAACTCGGACTTCTCCCCTGCCACCCTGGGGGACGCCCCAGGGATTAGAGGGGCCCGCTTTTTCGGGGCCCCATTCGTTTGTGGGCCACAGGGGAAACTCGCGGTTTCCCTTGGCCGTTTGAATTTGTACTTTCGGTTCTGTACCGAAATCGCGCAGCGTCTTTCTTTGCCGGCTCGTTAATTGTTTTGTGTGTCTTTCTCGTTGCCCTTTGTGTTTCCCTTGATTAAGGTTACATTCTGTTTAAGGGGAGGATGTCTGCCCCGTTTGAATCTGAGGACATCGTACATGTCGGGAGGGAATATAAGAGATAGGTATTAAGAGCTAAAACCAGATTCGGTGAGTCAACTAGTAAATTTCCTCCTGACATATTGGATAATAATTATGCAAATAATCCTTCTTCTAGTGCTTTCTTCTAGTAAACCCAGGTTGCTGGGCCATCCCTAACAAAGGGGACTCTTGCTGTATTTCTCTCTGTTTCTCCTAATAGATGTGGGGGCTTCTCCCTCACTCACTTCCCGTGTTAATGGCTATAACTGGAGCCAACTGGGGTTGGTCTAACTCGAGACAGAGACTATAGGGAATATTCCCAAGCAGCTGCCGAAACTCTCTTTGTTTCGGGGAAGTTTTCCTGTGTTCTCTGGCTTGACTTGGACTGCCTAACCCCTCCCCCCTGGCTGATGGGAAAGCATGGTGTCTGCTCCTCTGTTGGGCCTTATGAGCTCTAAAACCGGGAATCTTTTCTCTGCCTCCTGGCAGCACTTTGTTTACGTTAACCCAGGAGGCAACCGTCCGGCTCCTTGGTACCCATGGGAACCTGGGGACCTTAAGGAGCTCAAAAAGGCAGTATTAGAGGACGGGCCCAATGCCCCATGGACAGAAACCATCCTCCGAGGTCTGGCCCATGCCCCATGTACAGCAGCTGACTGGCAGTCGCTAGCTAGGGCCGTTCTTCCAGGGGCCTTATATATAAAGTGGACAGCCCTATACAAGGAGGAATGCCAACAAATTGCAGAGAGAAATGCTCGAGCCAATCCCGCCATCCCTCTCTTATTGGGGCTCGGCATCACTGCCGGGGTAGCCACTGGGTCGGCCGGTTTGGGCACCTCTCTCCATTTTTATAAAACACTCTCCCAACAAATGATTGATGATCTCCAAACAATAGCGGGAACCATCTTGAACCTCCAGGAACAATTGGACTCCTTAGCCACTGTGGTACTCCAAAACCGGCGAGGCTTAGATCTATTAACAGCCGAAAAGGGAGGCATATGTTTGTTTTTACAGGAGGAATGTTGTTTCTTTGCCAACCGGTCGGGTATTGTACGAGACAAAATCAAGAAGCTACAGGAGGACCTAGAGAAGCGCCGCCACGCCCTGATGACCTCCCCCTTCTGGACAAGCTTTAATGGCTTACTTCCCTTTCTCCTCCCCCTCCTGGGGCCCATCCTAACCCTACCTTTGGCCCCTGTATTATCAATAAGGTTGCCCAATTCGTCCAAAAAAGAGTGGAGGCCATTCAACTCATGAACGTCCATGTTCAATACCAGAGAATGGCCACCCATGATGACGAGTCCTACGAGGGACGCCATCAATAGTCTCACGACCTATGGTGGATGGGATTCCTTGCAGGAACAACCCACGCCAGGTCAGGGACCAAACCCCTATACAGGCATGATATTCAATGATGGGTAAGACCGGCGGGGGACGCAGAGCAACCTAAGACAGGGGGTACACCAAAGCAGTGTGATTCCCCAATGACAGGTAAGCCTGAAGGCCCGCCGCTGGCCACCAAAGACAGAAGTCATGCATACAAAAACAAAAGGGGGAGATGTTGGGCCCCAAGAGGCTAAGATGGCGCCGGGTGGCCTTCTCTTCCGGATGGGGAACCCACATGGCCGACCACAAAGGCGCCAAAGTGGCAGTTTCGGTTTCCCATCAGTTTCGTTTCCCACGAGTCTCCACCCCCTGCAGGGCGTGTCTCTCCCAACTCCCGCCGACACGGCACATCCCCATTGGCCCCCACTTTGCTGACCTCACTTCCCTTCCCTCACCCCATATAAGCCGCTGCCCTGCTCAATAAAGCGAGATCCTGCTTCGACAGACCTCCCGAGCCCGGTGTCTTCTGTGGGTGCGTTCCGGGTTCGCGACACTCGCCATCCCGCTCAGCCCCAAGGAGAGGCCTCCGGCTGGCCTGGGCGCCTCCTCCCCTCGGCGGGGAGCCCAACAATGGCCCACCCAAACCTTCCTCTACAGAAGTCCATTCCAAGTGACTCCATAAATCTAGTAGTGTGCAAGCAGCTCCACAGCGGCCAACACCATTCAAAAGGGACTCCTCCTTTGGGAGAGAGGAAGATAACCATAGACAACCATTCAATTGCACTGCTAGCTAGCTGTTAGGGGAAAACAACTAGTCTGACTGAAAGCTCTGCCCACCAATGAAAACTCATGGGATAACACAGGGAGAGCACCCTGCAGCACAGTGGGACCACAGCTCTGGTAAATACCGAGTCTGCTTCAACTCAAGCCCAAGGTATCCCCAGAATGGCCTATAAAACCCTGTCCAAACAGGCAAAGAGACACTTTACAGATGACTGGACTGAAGACAAATGCAGCTAAGTCACAACAGCAGGACTCATACAATGAAAATAGTTGACAGCTAAAGCTCCAGGCACTGGTGAGTGGCAAGGGTTGCATTGTAGGGCACAAGAGAACCTCTTCTTCATAAGGCCACTATTTTTAAGAGTAGGAGATGTGGCTAACTTTCCTAACAAAGAAACAGTTACAGAGAGTTAGACAAAATGAGGAGACAGGGAAATATGTCTCAAAAGAGCAGGGAAAAATCACAGTGAGAGCTAAATAAAAGAAAGAGAAGTAATATGCCTGATAAAAAGAATTTAAAGTAATGGTCATAAAGATATTAACTGAACTTGAGAAAAGAGTGGAGGACTCAGTGAGATCTTCAATGAACAGATGGAAAACATTAAAAAAATGGAGATGAAATTCAATTGAAATTAAAAATACAAAGGAGGAAATAATTAGTGCTCGCTTCGGCAGCACATATACAAAGGAGGAAATAATTAGACTAAAAGAAGTAGAACAGATCAGTGACCTGGAAGACAGAGTAATGGAAAGTATTCAAGCTGGGCAGAAAAAGAAAAAAATGAATAATAAAAAATGAGTATAGTTAAGGGACCTCAGCAACATGACCAAGCATAATAACATTTGCATTATAGGAATCCCAAAAGGAAAAGAGAGATAAAGGGGGCAGAAAATTTATTTGAAGAAATAATAGCTGAATACTTCTTAAATCTGGGGAAGGAAACAGAAATCCACATACAGGAATTACAGAGAAACCCCAACAAAATCAACCCTCAGGTATCCACACACAAAGACACATTGCAATCAAAATGGCAAAATATAATGGCAAAGAGAATTTGTAAAGCAACAAGAGGAAGGAGTCATATAAAAGGGAAACCCCATAAGGCTACCAGCTGATTTTTCAGCAGAAACTTTCCAGACCACATGAAAGTGGCATGGTATATACGAAGCACTGAATGGGAAAACAAAACAAAACAAAACCCAAAAAACAACCTTGCAGGAATACTCTATCATGCAGAGTAGGAGTGATGAAGATTTTCCCAGACAAACAAAAGTTGAAGGAATCCATCACCACTGAATTAGTCCTGCAAGAAACGTTAAAGGGAATTCTCTGAAAAGAAGGGCCATAAGCAGGAGAAAGAAGGTGGGGTGGGGGAAAATCAATAGAATTAAATATATCTATAAAAGCCAGTCAAGGGATTCACAAGTTAAAGGAATATAATATAGAAGACTACATATTTAAGAGGTACCAAGGAGGGGAGTAAATATTTAGTGCTTTTAGAAAGGGTTCAAACTTAAGTGACCATCAATTTACTATAGACTGCCATATACATAAGACATTATATATAAACCTAATAGTAACCACAAATCAAAAACCAGTAACAGATATTCAAAAAATAGATAGGTGATAGTTAGAAAGAAATTCAAGTACATCACTAAAGAAAACCACTAAACAATGACAGAAGAGAGCAAGAAAAGAAAGGAACAGAGAAGAACTACAAAAACTACTATAAAACAAATAACAAAATAGCAATAACTACATACCCATCAATATTTACTTGAATGTAAATGGACTAAAAAGTCCAGTGAAAAGACATAGGGTGATAAAATGGATTATAAAAAAGCAAACAAACAAAAAAATTTATCTACATGCTCATTTCAGATCTAAGTACACATGTAATTTGAAACTGAAGGGATGGGAAAACATTTACCATGAAAGTAAAAGTGGAAAAAAAAAAAAAAAAAGTAGGGTAGCAACATTTATGCTGGAAAAAATAGACTTAAAAACAAAGACAGTGGGACGCCTGGGTGGCTCAGTGGGTTAAGCCTCTGCCTTCACCTCAGTTCATGATCTCAGAGTCCTGGGATCAAGTCCCACATCGGGCTCTCTGCTCAGCAGGGAGCCTGCTTCTCCCCCTCTATCTGCCTGCCTCTCTGCCTACTTGTGATCTCTGTCTGTCAAATAAATAAATAAAATCTAAAAAAGAAGACAAACACACACACACACACACACAAAGTAACAAAATAAAAAGAAGGACATTAGATAACCATAAAAGGAACAATCCAACAAAAAAATAAATATATTTACAGGTGTAAATATGCACCTCCATGGGAATACCCAAATATATAAAGCAGCTAACGACAAACATAAAGAAGTTATCAATAGTAATAAAATAATAGTAGGGAACTTTAACACCTCAGTTATAATCATCTGAGCAGAAAATTAACAAGGAAACTGTCACTTTGAATGACACATTGGGCTAGTTAGATCTCTTATATACTGAGAACATTCCATCCTAAAACACAATAACTCACATTCTTCTTAAGTGCACATGAAATGTCCTCCAAGAGAGATCATATGTTATTCCATGAAACAATCTAAACAAATGCAAAAAGATTAAAGTCAACATGCAAGTTTTCCAAACACAATATGACACTAGGAATCAAGAGGAAAAAAAATATTCAAAGTGTACAAATACATGAAGATTAAATAATATGCTACTAAACAGTGAATGGGTCAACCAAGAAATCAAAGAGGCAATCAAAAATTTCATGGAGACTAATGAAAATAAAAACACAATGGTCCAAAATCTATGGTATTGAGCAAAAGCTGTTCTAAGAGGGACAATTATAACAATACAGACCAATCTCAAGAAGCAAGACAAATATCAAACAACCTAAACTTATACCTAAAGGAGCTAGAAAAAAAAATAAAAACCATTAAAAGGAAGGAAATGATAAAGATTAGAGGAGAAATAAATGACAGAGAGACTAAAAAAAAATCAATAGAACAGATCAATGAAAGCAGGAGCTGGTTTTTTGAAAAGATCAAAAAAAATGATAAACGTTTTTTTAAGATTTTATTTATTTATTTGACAGCAGAGATCACAAGTAGGCAGAGAGGCAGGCAGAGAGAGAGGAGGAAGCAGGCTCCCCGCTGAGCAGAGAGCCTGATGCGGGGCTCAATCCCAGGACTCTGGGATCATGACCTGAGCTGAAGGCAGAGGCTTTAACCCACTGAGTCACCCAGGTGCCACAAAATTTGATAAACTTTTAACAAGAATACTCACAAACCAAAAAAGAGGGGACACAAACAAAATAAAAAGTAAGATAGAAGAAAAATACAAATGACATCTCAGAAGTACAAAGGGTTGTAAAAGAATATTGTGAAAAATTATATACTAACAAACTGAACAACTTAGAAGAAATAGACAAATTCCTGGAAACAAACCTCCCAAAACTCAATCAGGAAGAACTAAAATATTTTAATAGATTAACAACAATGAAATTGAATAAATAATCTAAAAATTCTCAACAACAAAAAAATGTCCACAACAGACAAATTCACAAGTCAATTCTACCAAACATTTAAAGAAGAGTTAATAATTATTATTCTCAAACTTCTCCTTAGAACAGAAAAGAAAGCTTCCAAATTCATTCTATGAGGTCAGCAATATCCAAGACCAAAACTGGATGAAAATATGAATATTTTTATGAATATAGATACAAATATGTTTTATGAATATAGATACAAAAATCTTCTATAAAATATTAGCAAACCAAATCCATCAATTCATTAAAAATGTCATTCACCATGATCAAGTGGTTTTTACTCCTGGGATGCAAGTGTGGTTTAATATTCACAAATCAATCAACATAATACATCACATGAATAAGAGAAGGGATGAAAAAGCATATGATCATTTCAATACTTGCAGAAATATTTAAGTACAACATCCTTTCATGATAATAAACTTCAACAAAGTAGGTTTAGAGGGAACGTACCTCAACATAATAAAGGCTATATATGAAAATCCCATAGCTAACATCATCCTCAGTGATCCTCAGCATCTCCCAAAAGACCAGGAACAAAATAAGGATGTCCACTCTCACCAGTTTTATTCACCACAGTACTGGAAGTCCTAGCCACAGCAATCAGACAAGAAAAAGAAATAAAAGGCATCTACATCAGTAAGGAAGGAGTGAAACTCACTACTTTTAGTAACATGATACTATATATAGAAAACCCTAAAGACTCTACCAAAAAACTATCAGGACTGACTAATTAAGTAATGTCACAGGATACAAAATAAGTATTCACATAAATCTGTTGTATTTCTATACACTAATAATGAAGTAGCAGAAAGTGAAATTAAAACAATTCCATATAATTTTACCAAAAAGAATAAAATATCAAGAAATTAATTTAACCAAGGACCTATATTCTGAAAATTATAAAACACTGGTGAAAGATATTGAAGATGACACAAACAAATGGAAAGATATTCCATTTTCACGGGCTGAGAGAACAAATATTAAAAGGCTCATACTGCCCAAAGCAATACACAGATTTAAAGCAATTTCTATCAAAGTGCCAACATTTCTCATAGGACAAATATGAATAACTCCAAATTTTGTATGGATCCCCAAAAGAACCTGAGTAGCCAAAGTAATCTTGAAAAAGAACAAAGTTGGAAGTATAATCCCAGATTTCATAGTATACTACAAGGCACTAGTAATCAAAACACTATGGTACCAGCACACACACACACACACACACACACACACACACCCTATAGATCAATGAAACAGAATAAAGAGCCCAGATATAAACCCATGTTTATTTAGTCAAATAATCTTTAACAAAGTATTCAAGAATATGCAATGGGAAAAAGACAATCAGCAAATGGTTTCTGGAAACTGGATAGCTGAATGCAAAAGAATGACATCGGACCACTGTCTTACACAATACACAAATTCAAAATTGATTAAGAAACTAATATGAGACCTGAAACCATAAAAATACTAGAAGAGAGCACAGACAGCAATTTCTCTGATGCAGGCCATAACAACATTTTTTCTAGGTAGATCTCCTGAGGCAGAGGAAACAAAAGTAAAAATAAACTATTAGGACTATGTTAAAATAAAAGCTTTATACAACAAAGGAAACAATTAACAAAACTAACAGGCAATCTGTGGAATAGGAGAAGATATTTGCAAATGAGATATCTGATAAAAGGTTAGTTTCCAAAATATATAAAGAATGTATAAAACTCAACATCAAAAAGAAAAAGTAATCTGATTAAAAACAGACAGAAGATATGAACAGGCATTTCTCCTAGGAAGACACACAGATGGCCAACAGACACATGAAAAGATGCTCAACATCACTAATCATTAGGAAAATGAAAATCAAAATTACAATGAGTTATTACCCTATACTTGTGAACAGATTAAAAAAAAAAGAAAGAAAAGAAACAACAAGTGTTGGTGAGGATGTTGAGAAAAAGGAACGCTTGTGCATTCTTGCTGGAAATGCAAACTGGTTTCCTGAAAAAATTAAAAATAGAACTACCATATGATTCATTAATTATACTACTGGGTATTTATTTGATACATACAAAAATGTTAATTTAAAAAGATATATGCACCCCTATGTTTACTGAAGCATTATTTATAATTACCAAATTAGGGAAGCAGCCTAAATGTCCATCAATAGATGAATGAATAAATGTGATATATATATATATATATATATATATATATATATATATATATGAATAATACTCAGCCATATAAAAGAAATAATTCTTGACATTTGCAACAAGAAATAAAACTTTTTATGAATAAATGATTAGGATTACCTGTTAGAAAACACTCAAAATTCTACAAAAATACTTTTTTAAAAAGATTTTATTTATTTAACAGAGAGAGATCACAAGTAGGCAGAGAGGCAGGCAGACGGGGGTGGGAAGCAGACTCCCTGCTGAGCAGAGAGCCTGATGCAGGGCTCAATCCTAAAAACCTGAGATCATGACCTGAATCGAAAGCAGAGGCTTAAACCACTGAGCCACCCAGGTGCCCCACAAAAATAGTTTTTGTAATTAATGGACTCCAGCATTATCACAGCATAAAAGGTTAATATATAAACACAATACATAAAATATGTGAAAGATTCTGGACATTATTTGTCATTTGAAAATTACCAATTAAAACTATAATGAAATACACTACACATCAATTCTAACAGCTAAAATTTTTAAAACTGCAATTATCAATATAGTGAGGAAATGGAGCAAAAAGAACTCCTTTATTCATTACTGGTGGTATGCAAAATTGTCCTCAGTTTCCATGGAAGACAATTTGAAGGTTTGCTATACACCTAAACATGGTCTTACTAGGCAACTGTACTCCAAGGTTTTTACCCAGCTTGTTTGAAAATATGTGTTCACACAAGAAACTTGCAAATGAATAGAACACTTATTTATAATTACCTAAAATATGACTAAGATATTCTTTAATATATGAATAGATAAATCACAGTGCATGCATACAATGAAACAGTATATGGTGATATAAAGCAATGGGCCATCAGTGGGTTTTGGTGATGCAGATAACTTGAGTCCTAAATGCATAGTATTAAGTGAAAGCAATCAGTCTAAAAAGCTATGAGATTCTAGTCCTGTGACATTTTAGAAAGACAAAACTAGAGATTTTACACAGATTTTAAACAAATTCGAATAGGTGAAGTTCACAGACTATTTTAGGACAATAAAACTATTATATATGATAATATAATGGTAGATACATGAAAATTAAAAAAAAAAGCAACAGAACTTAAAAATATAGGTGGCCAGATTTGAGGTAGAATTCAGACTATGCTGAAAGATTTTACCTGTATTACAAATTTATGAAATGTTTCCATGGATGAAGTTAGGGAGGAAATTTGTTTACCTATGTGACTTTGGAAGAGAGTATAGACTCTAACACTAAAGGCCAGAGGGATTTTACATAAGCACTGTCTAAACTTTATAAAGTTTTTGCTCACAAGGTACAAATTAACATTTCCAAAACCATTGTACAGATATATAGAGAAATGGAACAATGGAGTAAATAGATGATTAATGGTGGGAACCAGGTTAATCACTCTAGATGTGGAAGACTATAGACAGTCAAGGGAGGATGCTAGAATAATTCATGTTGTGATGGGCTAGAGTTGGACTAATCAATATAAACTCATATTTACCTAAATATTAAGATGGATACGAATGTGTATTTATAAATACATATATATTCATATTAGTATACACACATGTATTTCCTTATTCTGCCAGCCAAGAGACCCTAGAAGCAAAGACATCTCAGTAGCAAGGTCACTTTGTGACCAATCTTAGATTCAAATACCATTCTCCAATAAAAGCAACCAGAGCTCCTTAGAGAAATCGTTGATATTAGGACTTGACAGAGAATACACAGAATGAGCTTGGATCAACTTAACATCTTGTAGCATCAGGATTTAAAGATATTAAAAATAAGAACACAAACTCAACAACAATAGAATTGTATTGAAGGACACAAATGCCAACTGAAGGAACTCCTAATTGCCTAAACCATGGAGGTTTGACGGAGAAATATTATTGGATTATAACTCAAGGTATAAAGTAAATGGCTCTGAGTCCACTCAGTTATGAATTATTAAATATATAAGTAAAGAACAGACAATCCACCCAAAGAGAATTGCAAATAGTTTATAAAGATGCTGCCCCTCTAATCCTGTGGAACATAATTCCTCCTGCTTTGAATTTGAGTTATACAGAGTAACATATTTTCAAATAGTATAGTACTCCAAGAGACTCAGGAAAATTATAGTGGAGAAATCTGACAAACCCTACCTTAGCTAGGAGATCAAGGTTAACATTAATAGTGATATCATGTTGATAGCATATAATCTTGAGATGATGTGATGAGACTGGAACTTTATTGCCTTTCTCTCAAAGATACACAATTCCTGTGTAACCCCAGGAAAAGGAGACAAAACTAAAGTTGATAAACATTTTACAAAGTACGTAATCAGTACTCCTCAAAACTGTCAAAACAAATTCTGAAAATCTTTCATAGTCTACAGGAGACTGAGGGACATGAAAACTAAATGTAATGCACATACTGGATGGGATCCTGGAATGGATCAAATGAAGAATATATTTATTGGTATTTGTTTATTAATGGTGAAAAATGTACCAATACTAATAAAAAATGTTAATGGGGAAGAGTGTTGGATATACAGCAACACTGTACTATTTTTATAATTTTCTATTAACCTAAAATATTCTAAAGCCAGACTATGTTTTCCTACCTGAATTATTTCTATATAATATATATTTGCTCCACCAACCAGCCATATCTTTCTCTCTCCCTCTCCTTAGGCCTCTCTGTTCCAGGGACACAACATAAAAGGAAAAGGTGAGGCAACAAGTGCTGATGTAGAAGCTACAGTAAGTTATCCAGAAGATTTAGCAAAGATAATTAATGAAGGTGACTACAAAAACAAAACAAAAAAAAATTTTTTCATTGGAAACAAAACAGCCTCATGGTGGAAGAAGATATCTAGGACTTCCATAGAGAGAAGGCAATACATGGCTTCAAAGGATAGTCAGACTCTCTTAGAGGCTAATGCAGCTGGTGACATTAAGTTGAAGCCAATTCTCATTTGCCATTTTTTAAATCCTTAAGAATAATCCTAACTTTAGTCTGCCTGTACTCTATAAATGGAACAACAAATCTTGGATGACAGCACATCTGTTTACAACATCATTTAATGAATATTTTAAACCTAATCTTTAGAGGGGGAAAAAAAGAGTCCATTCAAAATATGACCATTCATTAACAATGCATCTGTTCATGCAACAGCTCTGATGGAGGTGTACAATGAGATTATTTTCTTTTTCATGCCTGTTAACACAACATACATTCTCTAGCCCAAGGATCAAGGAATTATTTTGAATTCCAAGTCTTAATATTTCAGAAATATTTTGTAAGACTGCACCTGCCATAGATAGTGACTCCTTTGATGAATCTGTGCAAATAAATTGAAAACCTTCTGGAAAGGATTAACCATTCTAGATGTCATTAAAAATATTCATGATTTGGGGCACCTGGGTGGCTCAGTGGGTTGGGCCCCTGCCTTCGGCTTGGGTCATGATCCCAGGGTCCTGGGATCGAGCCCCGCATCAGGATCTCTGCTCTGCAGGGAGCCTGCTTCCTCCTCTCTCTCTGCCTGCCTCTCTGCGTACTTGTGATCTCTGTCAGATAAATAAAGAAAAAATAAAAAAAAAAATATTCATGATTCATGGGATGAGGTCAAAGTATCAACATTTACAAAAGGTTGAGAGAAATTGATTCTAATCATGGTTGACTGTGAGTGGTTCGAGACTTCAATGGAAGAAGTAACTGCAAATGTGGTGGAAATAGCAAAAGAACAAGGATTAGAAGTGGAGCCTAAGGATAACACTGATTTGATGCAATCAATAATAAGATTTCAAAACAGTGAGAAACTTGATGAAGTCCCAAATGTTCATTTTCACTTTTGTTTCCTTTGCTTTCGGGGACATGTCTTGAAAGAAGTTGCTGTGGCTGATGTCGAGGAGGTTACTGCCTATGTTCTTCTCTAGGATTCTGATGGATTCCTGCCTCACGTTGAGTTATTTGATCCATTTCGAGTTTATCTTTGTGTATGGTGAAAGAGAATGGTCGAATTTTATTCTTCTATGCATAGCTGTCCAATTGTGTGAGCACCATTTATTGAAGAGACTGTCTTTTTTCCATCAGACATTCTTTTCTGCCTTGTTGAAGATTATTTGACCATAGAGTTGAGGGTCCATATCTGGGCTCTCTATTCTGTTCCACTGGTCTATGTGTCTGTTTTTGTGCCAGTACCATGCTGTCTTGGTGATTAACAGCTTTGTAGTAAAGCTTGAAATCAGGCAACATGATGCCCCCAGGTTTTTTTTTTTTTTTCTTTGTCAACATTTCCTTAGCAATTCAGTGTCTCTTCTGTCTCCATACAAATTTTAGGACTATTTGTTCCAGCTCTTTGAAAAATGTCAGTGGAATTTTGATTGGGATAACATTGAAAGTGTAGATTGCTCTATGCAGTATAGACATTTTAACAATGTTTATTCTTCTGATCCATGAGCATGGAATGCACTTCCATCTCTCTGTGTCTTCTTCAGTTTCTTTCATGAGTGTTCTGTAGTTTCTTGAGTACAGATCCTTTCTCTCCTTGGTTAGGTTTATTCCCAGGTATCTTATGGTTCTTGGTGCTATAGTAAATGGAATTGATTCTCTAATTTCCCTTTCTATATTTTCATTGTTAGTATATAAGAAAGCAATTGATTTTGTGCATTGATTTTGTAATCTGCCACATTACTGAATTGGTGTATGAGTTCTAGGAGTTTGGGGGTAGAGTCTTTTGGGTTTTACATATAAAAAACCATGTCATCTGTGAAGAGAGAGAGTTTGACTTCTTCTTTGCCAATTGGAATACCTCTTATTTCTTTTTGTTGTCTGATCACTATTGCTAGGACTTCTAGTACTGTGTTGAACAACAGTGGTGAGAGTGGATGTCCTTGTTCTGTTCCTGATCTCAGAGGGAGGGCTCTCAGCTTTTCCCCATTGAGAATGATATTCACAAGACCCAAATTTTCTGCACAGCAAAGGAAACAGCCAACAAAACAAAGAGACAATGCATGGAATGGGAGAAGATATTCGCAAATGACACTACAGACAAGGGGCTGATACCCAAAATCTATAAAGAGCTCTTCAAACTCAACACACTAAAAGCAGGTAATTACATCAAAAAATGGGCAGAAGACATAAACAGACACTTCTCCAAAGAAGATATACAAAAGGCTAACAGACACATGAAAACATTTTCCTCATCATTAGCCATCAGAGAGATTCACATCAAAACCACATTGAGATACCACCTTATACCAGTTAGAATGGCCAAAATCAACAAGACAGTAAACAAGTGTTGAAGAGGATGTTCAGAAAGGGGAACCCTCTTATACTGTTGGTGGGAATGCGAGTTGGTGAAGCCACTTTGGAAAACAGTGTGGAGATTCCTTAAGAAATTAAAAATAGAGGGGTGCCTATGTAGCTCAGTGGGTTAAGCCTTTGCCTTTGGCTCAGGCCATGATCTCAGGGTCCTGGGATAGAGCCCTGTATTGGGCTTTGCTCAGCAGGAAACCTGCTTCCCCCCTCTCTCTGCCTGCTTCTCTGTCTACTTGTGATATCTCTCTCTCTGTCAAATAAATAAATAAAATCTTTAAAAAAATGAAAGAAATTAAAAATAGAGCAACCCTGTGACCCTGCAATCGCACTACTGGGTATTTACACCAAAGATACAGATGTAGTAAAAAGAAGGGCCATCTGTACCCCAGTGTTCATAGCAGCAATGACCACAGTTGCCAAACTCTGGAAAGAACCAAGATGCCCTTCAACAGATGAAAGGATAAAGAAAATATGGTCCATCTATACAATTATGCCTCCATCAGAAAGGATGAACACCCAACTTTTGCATCAATATGGATGGGACTGGAAGAGATTATGCTGAGTGAAATAAGTCAAGCAGAGAGAGTCAATTATCATATGGTTTCACTTACTTGTGGAACATAAGGAATAATACGGAAGACATTGAGAGATGGAAAGGAGAAGTGAGTTGGGGGAAATTGGAGGAAGAGACAAACCATGAGAGACTGTGGCCTTTGAGAAACAAAATTAGGGTTTTGGAGGGAAGAAGGATGGGGGTTGGATGAGTTCTATAGTGGGTATTAAGGAGGGCACGTATTGCATGGAGCACTAGGTGAGGTGCATAAACAGTGAATTTTGGAACATACACACAAAAAAAATTAAATTAAAAAGTAATGAAAGAAAAAATTAAAAAACAGAAAAGCAAACAAAAAAACAAGAGGATGAGGAAGTGTTTTTTATGGATGAGCAAAGAAAATGGTTTCTTAAGATGGCATGTTCTCCTGGTGAAGATGCTGTGAAGATTGTTGAAATGTCAAAAAAGGGATATAGTATAAACAACAAATTTTGGAACACTGAAAAAAAATTAAATAAAATTTAAAATAATAAATAAATAATATATTTTTTAAAAAATTAAAAAATAATTTTAAAAATTAAAAAAGTGGGATATAAAATATCACATAACCTTAGTTGATAATGCAATGACAGGTTTTAAGTGGAATGGCTCCAATTTTCAAGGTTCTACTGGGGGTAAAATGTTATCAGAAAGCATTGCCTGCTACAGAGAAATTGTTCCTCTTTGTTATCTTATTTTTTTAAAGATGCCACATCTACCCCAACCTTCCACAATCAGCATCATGCTTAGTCAGCAACCATGGACATTGAATAAAGACACTCTTCCACCAAAAAGATTATGACTCATTGAAAGTTCAGATGACTTTTTTTAGTAATAAAGTATTTTTAAAATATGTACTTTTTTTTGGATTTAATGCTACTGCATACATAATAGACTACACTATGGTGTAAATATAACTTTTATAAGCACTGGGAAACCAAAAAAAAAAAAAAAAACACTTGATTCACATCATCACAGTGGTTTGGAATCTAACCCATATATCTCTGAGGTATGACTATAGGTCAATACCATATATTCTATCATATATTCTATCATATAATCAAATACAGGTCAAAAGATAAAATATTGATATCACTCTAGAAATATGTCTACCTGTATCTTATTTTTAGATTTTTAGAATTATTTATTCACTTAGTAATATGTTTTAAAGTCATATAACCTTAAATAGTGGAACTGATTTTTAGATGGTTTAGTCTTAATTTTACATATTTGCAGTTTGAAATTTTATAAAGAAAATTAAAACTTCGAACCATAAATTTTTGTCCAAAGAGTCAAAACTAATATTTCTTTAAATTATTTTGTGGTTTTATATAGTTTAATTTGACCTTTAATGTTGCTGGTGTGATGGTTAATTTTATGTGTCCACTTGAGTTAGAATCAGGTGCTAGAATTAAATATCATTTCTAGGTGAGTCTGGAAGGTGTTTCTGAATGAGATTAGAATTGGACTCACTGTGCCCTTCCCAGTCCATTGAGAGCCTTAGTAGAACAATGGTACGAAGAAAATTTCTTTCTTTCTTTCTTTCTTTTTTCTTTTGTCCCATTGCTTGATCTACAATATCTTATATCATCTTCTATTGCCCTTGGCCAAGAATTCACATCATTCATTCTCCCAGGGCTTACACCTTTGGAGTCAGGCTGAATTATATCATATATATCACATATCCTATTCCTGCATATCTAGCTTGCAAATGACAGATCCTGAAATTTAGTTTCCACAATAGCATGATCCAACTCCAAGAATATTCTGTTGATTTTGTTTCTTTTGGGAATCCTGATTATAATACACCAGTATTTAAAATCTTTTACTGTTTTTTTAATATCTATACTTAGGTTTGTTTAGTTCGATAAAGCCAATAAAAAAGTGAAAGACTTGTCTACAAATTTTATATCATAACCATGTAAGTTTATATCATATACATATAGAAATTTAAAGACCTCTAATAACTGGCTGCACATAAAAATTTTAAAAGACTTAAAAATTCAGTAATGAAAATATATAATATTTAAGATTTAAATTAATCTCTTACATGTCCATTTTCTCAATAATACCCAATATTAAATGATAATAAGGTACAATTATGCATATCAGATTCCTGGAATGTATTAATTACTCAAAAGAAAATGAAAAATAATCTAAAAAATAATTTAACCTGATGATACTGTATTATCATCATTTATATATCAATTGAACCAAACACAAGAACCAACCTGAGGTATATGGAATTTATTGTCACTAGAGAATTATATCGTTACTATTAGACTTATGTAATGGTATAACTGGTATAGGAAACCATGAAATGACAACTGGGTTTCAACAATATGTGTATGAACAGGAGTCTAAGTATCTGTATAAAATTAGAAATAGGACACTTTCAGTGATACTGTCTTTTTCCTCAGTATTATATCCTGGTCCCATAATATTTTGTTCTTGCATATTTATAAGCTTTTTCATAATACAGGGAGAGTGTATGTGGTGTCAGTTATTCTTTTTTAGGTTGCTTAGGCTTTCAAAGCTTATATGTCATATAGTAAGTAAACAAAAACTTGATCACAAATCCCTTGCATTGTGAATGGGTCTGTATGAAGATCATGTGTCAGCAGGTATTTTTCCATATGTCCCAAATCCTTGAGCTTCATTTTTCTACTCTGTAATATAAGGGAAATATTAGATCATAAATTCTTGGGAAAATAAAGGAAGTAACATATATTAAAGCACCAAGTACACTATACATGTAATATGTCTACTGTTTCATAGATGTTCAAAAGATAATGATTATATTATCCTTAAAAATCTACATCATTTACATAATTATAAGTTTCTGAAGAGCAGTAATTCTGATTTATTTTAGAATCTGCCACAGAAGTGGACAGCACATTCTGTTTTTATTTTAAATTTTATGGAATTGTAAGTCATTTTATAATCCTATAATTTGTGTTCTCTAATTCAGTCCTGAGGATTATCAATGATCTATAATTTTACTTAGATGAAAATCTACCTTAGTATGCATTGCCATTCACAATTTTGAGGATTATGTTTTTGTATAACAAACATGAGTTCATATGTATATTTTATGTATATTTTGAAAATTATCATTTTGATATTTTCCGAATAAAAATGAACTTTGTTTCTTCACAATGCATTCCACTTACAATATATCTCTAATAATAGTTAAACAAGAAAGAAAAAATTGCATTATTTAAATTGCATGCAATTTAAATATCATAAATCTCTAGAATATCAGTCCAAGGATTATTTAATTAAATAATTCTTGTTTAATCAGAAAAAGTTACGATTCTCTGTCGGGCTGATATTTCCTGCAATCACTTCCCTGCATAATTTTTAAAATAGGTAATCATTTGTTTATGCCATTATCTGAGGAGTACTGATACTTATTTTCCTGTTACACTGTAGTGTTTAGCACATAACTGTAAATAACAGAGCTTTCTTGGGAATATGTTAGTACAGTTTACCTGTAATGTCTGAATCAGCATTTCACATATTTTAGAGATTAATCAAATAAAAGTATAATTAAATGCATCTCCTGCCTTGCTATTTTACTGACTATAGTCATTTTAGTTATTACTCTCTATTCTCATTTCTCCATATGTTACTTGAAAAATTAGCTGTTTAATAAATTCTGGTCATCAGATTATTTTTCATATTTTTTCCTTGTATTTTCCACAGTAATCCCAAATTGATAATTTGAAGGAAAAATATGTAAGAAATCTTAGAGTTAGCCTACTCTTGCATGGCATATGCAGTTAATCTGAGAAAACATTCTGAATGATACAATTAGTATTTCCAAGGTCATATATGTTCTAGCATTTTTTAGTTTTTACAATTTTACAAATATTGGTGCTTTATAATATACAGTGCTGATTATAAATCTGGGATATGAAATGTCCATGCCACATATAATGATTTTTTTAACAACTACCTGAAAAGGTTATAGGCTTCTCAGATAACCAGAATTATTATCTAACTGGAGTTTTATAGTTTTCTCTTTCCGTCTTTTCTAATAGTTATATCAACATATCATGACTGTCCATAAAATTAGTAGAGATTAAAGATTCAAAAAGTTAATATTACCAATAGTACTAATTAACTTTATCTTAAATAGCAGCATGAATCAGCTATTTTATAATAATAACCTTAACCATCATAAATGACAGACATCAGCTAATTAGAAAATATTTTCAAAAAACATTTCCTGGGGTGCCTGGGTAGCTCAGTTGGTTCAGTGTCTGACTCTTGATTTCGGTAGGGGTCATGATCTCAGGATTGTGAGATCAAGCCCCACGTGGGACTCGATGCTCAGCACGGAGTCTGCTTAAGATTTTATCTCTCCCTAAAACAACAACAATAAAACAAATAAATAAATCTTTAAAAAACTATCTGTGATGAAATTTCTGTGTAAAATGGAATGATGAAATTAAGTAGGTGTTTCATCATCTACCTCCCAAAGTAAATAATAAGCACAGAATCGTATTACTCAGGACTATTTTTCTATAGACTAAAATACTGAAGGAATTTCTGTTTAAGACAGTGTTGATATTTTCAGTTTGAAAGAGAAAAGTTTTACTTAAAGAGAGTTTTAAAAGGATTAAATTAAAAAATAATTGTCATCAGCCCCACATGAGGTTCAACATTTTCTAGATTCTAAAAGAGGCCTGATTTCATAAGGCACGGATCTTAGTAGAGGCCAACAGGATTCTTGCTCTACCTTCTCTATACCTATAGTCATAGTCAAGATATGTTCTGAGTTTTCTAAAGACTATGTGGTTTTATATTTATTAACTGTTTATTCTAGCATTTGTCATTCTCCAACTTTATATCATAGATTAAAGAGATCTAATAGATACATAAAATAATAAAATAGAATATATTAAAATGACATTGATTAGAAAAAATAATACAATTATTAGTTCCAATCCCCACTTAAATCTTGAGGTAACACCCACATAGCTCATAAGAGTCATGAATCCAGCCATTTTCTGCTTCTTAGAGCTTCTCCAACCGTTCCACCCCTAAGCCCATGAAGCAAGCATACACCTGCTTTATAACACATGACTGCCTGAAATGTAGACTGGGATTTTCCCGACAAATAGAACAGTTTGAATAAAGAATAATAATTGTTCTTTTCTATAACATATGGACTGAGAAATTAAAAAATATTTTCCATGATATATGAAATTCTGCATAATAGAGAGAAAAACATTATTTGTATTATTAAGTGCCCAAAAGAGAAAAAAAAAAAAAAAAAGAAAGTTCTAGATGCTCAACATGAAAGTTATATTGCAAAGAAAAATCTCTGAGGGGTAAAATCATAAGTGATTGGTATCTAGAAGGGATGTGAGTGAGGTAGGGTGTGGATAAGAGATGTAGCCTAGTGGAAAAAGTTTTGTTATTCCCCATAGACATAGGAGGTAAAGCCTTGGATCTTTATACAGTAATGGATCAGACCTATCACTTCTATAAAAAGTTGAAATTTTCAGGGTCTTTATGTAGTAGTTTTAAAGACAACTAGCAGCAAAGAGAGATGATAAGAAGATATATTTGATTATGTATGAGCTTTGAAAGAAAAAAAAAATCTTCCTGAGAGTCTGAAGCTATAGGTTTAAGATTCACACAAATTTGAGATTCAAATTTATACTACTCGTATATTCAGGAAACCTCAAATTTTGAAACTGTATTAAAAATTGGTCCAAGACCTAGAGTATGTGTCGGGTGTCAAGCAAAAGCTAATCAAAAATTGATTGAGAGATGCAGTTCTACAGCCAAACCTCAAGGTTTTCAAAAAAAAATAATGTGGAATATAAATCCATAATTTTAAAAATATAAAAGACAAATTACAAAAAAAATAATAGTAATAGACTTAAAAGACAAGAAAAGAGAATTATAATGTAAAAAAAAAGATAAATGTTTAAACTAAAAGAAGGAAAATAATTTTCCACAGAAAGAACACTCTTTACAGAAGAAAACTTATAAAAATAAAAAAAAAACAATTAAATTAATTCAATTGACAGATAATACAGCAGAATAAAATAAGGAAAACAAAGCCATAAAAACAGCATTCAGTGAAGAGTCATCCAATTTAAGTGGCCTAATTTTCTTTTTGTTGTTGTTGTTAAGGAAGTTTGTAGAAGTATTAATTCAGTTAAGACTTTCTTAAGACAATTCACATGTGTAAAGCATAACATTGTTCACTCAAAGAGTAGCATACAATATAAATCTTAACTGTTAAAAGACAAAAACAGAAAATTTGATCAACAGAATGGTAAAAGAAAATATGCAATTTTTAAGAGTCTGGCAATGATAAAGATACATCATTTTAATACAAAACATGAATGCTCACAGGGGAACTATAGAAGTATTCATAGTAAATACAATCTTAATATACAGGGTGGAGGATAATTTGGGGACACAGCAGGAAGGTTTTTTCACAACGCATAATTTAAAAAATAGAACAAGGTGTGGGAATGAAAATTGTTTTAGGTGCTGTAGAAAACAGTATGGAGTTTCCTCAAAAAATTAAAAATAGAATTACCATATGGTCCAGTAATTCCACTCCTGGGTATTTATCCAAAGAAAATGGAAACATTAATTTGAAAAGATATATGCACCCCTATGTTTATTGTGACATTATTTACGATAGCCAAGATTGGAAGTAACCCAAGTGTCCATCCATAAATAAATGGAAAAAGCCAATGTGGTGTGTGTACATACACACACATACATGCATTAGAATATCAATCATTTATAAAAAAGGAATGATATCTTGGTATTCAGCAGCATGAATGAACCTAGAGGGTATAATGCTAAGTGAAACAAGTCAGTCAGAAAAAAGATAAATTCCACACATTTCACTCATATGTGGAATTAAAGAAACAAAGGATAAAGGGTCAAACAAACAAAACAAACAAACAAACAAAAGACTCTGAAATACAGAAAACAAACTGGTGGCTGCTAGAGGGGATTTGGGTGGCAGAGTAGGTGGCAGAATAGATAAAGGGGATTAACAGTACACTTATCTTGATGAGCAGTGAGAATTGTACAGAATCCTTTTATGTACACCTGAAACTAATGTAACACACTAAGCTAATAGGTCAATCAAAAAACATATATCCACAAAAGGAAAGATAAGACCAATAAATAGTAAATAAGACAAAAGGCTAACATTTATTAAAATGTAATAATATGTACATTTTAATTAATGTACATATTAATATTAAACATATTAATACCTTACATATGTACATTAATATGTATGTATTAATTCCCAAATATGTTTATTACACTGACATCAAAACCAGTTAAAGATATCACTAGGAAAGTAAATTGCATACTAATAACTTTCATGAATATATGTATAAAAACTCTTCACAACATATTAAGTGAAACAAGCAAAAAATATAAAATACTATGTATCATAACTAATTGCGATTTATCTCAGGAATACAATAATTGTTTAACATATGAAATTAATAAATGTAATGCATTTTGTTAGCAGAATCAATGATGTAAATCATTATCTTGATAGACACAGAAATAAAAATTGATAAAATCCAATACATTTCCCTGATAAAAACAAATAAAACCTCAACGACTAAGACCAAAAAGCAATGTCCTCAACATGATCAAGGATTTCTACCAAAAAAAAAAGACTAATATCATGTTTAAGGGTGAATGATTTAATCTTTTCTCCCTCAATTCAGGAACGAAACAAGGAAATACACGTTTGCCACTTCTAGTCATCAAGTACTGTGGTTTCAGACCAGGGAAATTAGAAAAAAGGAGAGAGAAAGTATTTAGATAAGAAGAAATAACTAAATCTATAGTTTCAAATGACATAATACATACGTATTTTTTTAAAGAATAAAGCAATATGGGGCACCTGAGTGGCTCAGTTGGTTAAGCAACTGCCTTCAGCTCAGGTCATGATCCCGGAGTTCCCCGGATCTCTTCCTGCATTGGGCTCCCAGCTCCATAGGGAGTCTGCTTCTCCCTCTGACCTTCTCCCCTCTCATGTTCTCTCTCTTTCTCTAATAAATAAATAAAAAAAATTTAAAAAAAGAATAAAGCAAAATAAAATAATAATTTCAGCAAGACTGTAAAACATAAGCTCAATAATCAAAACTCCATTGAAGACCTCTAGTAGACAATATGAAAAGCCCCACTCCTCAGTTAAATTGCTGAAATTATTAAATAAAAATAAAAAATAAATAATCTAGAATGGGTTATATGGGCATATAGCAAATGAATAAATATTCAAGAAAATCAACTAACATTTAGGAAGAACTCTGTGAGTCTATTGTATTTGAACCAAGAAGTGTACCTACTCTCTGCCCTCCCACCTCCGTGAAGTGAAAACTCTGCTCAAGCCTATTACAGCAAGGCTACAAGCCTCCCTCTTCCCCGAAATCAGTGGTGGGCTAGCCCCCTGGTAGAGGCAGTTCATCAACATCTGTTACTTAACAGGCTATCTACTGTTAGTCCACATTTTGGTAACTCTGGCTGAGAGGTGGGGCTCTCTTATTCCACCTGTTCGTATTCATGAAACAGAGGCTCTACATAAGTAAAACACCACTGAGAATTCTTTGTTTCTAACGGTCCCAGCTTGTGGGATAAAGGTTTCACTCCAAGAGAAGAAAGGTAAAGAAATCTTAACCTGCTATCTCCCATCCACCAAGCACACAGCGTCTAAAGTGGGAGCGTCACTTAGAGAGAAGTATGTTATTGACCTACCCATGTAAAACAAACAAACAAACAAAAAAGTCCTGGCTCCAAAGATTTTCCCTGTGGTAGAGGAGCAGATTTTTTTTTTTTTTTTTAAGATTTATTTATTTGAGAAAGAGAGAGAGAGATTGAGACTGAACAAGAGAGCACAAGCAAGGGGAGGGACAGGGAAAGGGAGAGTCCCTGCTGAACAGGAAGCCTGATGTGGTACTCAATCCAGGATCCCTGAGATCATGATCGTAACTGACTAAGCCACTTAAGCACCCTGAGGAACAGATAAAAAGAAAAAAGAGAGAGAGACCTTCAAGTCCTATGCAAAAGAACTTGCTTCATTTGCAATAGAGTGTAGGAAAGGCCAACCCCAAAGGAACTCAAAAACAGTGGAACTTGTGGAGAAAGAAATAGGAAGAGATTCATGGATTTATCTGTAGAAAGCCTGTATCTAGCTTAGCCTGTAAACTGTAGGCTGCCTATTTTTTCCCAGTGATTAACGGGAAAATAAATACATGGGAAGGTTATTCCTGGAGTCAGAAAAAATAATTTCAAACACTGACTTAGGAATCTATCTTTTAAAAAGAGTGCAAATTGAATTAGCCTATGAAGTAATTTATGATTCAAGATACTGTTAAAATGTGTGTGTGTGTGTGTGTGTGTGTGTGTAAAAGAGATTGAGAGAGAGAGAAGTTCACTGGTAATTAATGGAAGTTAACATATTTTCAGGGAAAGAGATAGCTAAGAGAGGCCTACCAAAACTACTGTTCTCCCAGAGTGACTTTGGGCATACACAAACCTGCCCTTCCCTGGGGAATAATAACAGAAAATTCAAACTGCACTGGGTGGGGAGTAGTCTTGACTACAATAATCCAGCTAGCTACAAAACAAATAAGTAACAGTTATGAGCTCTGAAAGGGGTGTGCATACACAGATTATCTATTATGTAAATGCAATGGCCTATTATGCAAAATGTCGAATTTCCAACAGCAACATGAAAAAATATCAAAACATGACTTGTGGACTAATAGGAAAGTATGACCCCTATACTTCCAAAAGACAACCAACGAAAATCAGCTGCAGTGTGACCAGATGGTAGATTTTAAAAAGACTTTAAAGTAGCCATTATAAATATGTTTGCAATACTAAAGGAAACCATGATTAAAGAAGACAGATATGATGACAATATTACATTAAATAAAAATATACTCTAATTAGAGACATTATAATAATGAACCAATTATAAATTCTAGAGTTGAAAAGAATAATGACTAAAATTAAAAAATCACCAGGGATCAGTAGTAGATTTGAACTGGTAGAAGGAACAATTAGCAAACTTTAAGATAGACTGATAATTGATTTGCAAGGCAAAAGTCAGAGAGAAAAAAAGCATGAAGAAAAATGAACAATGTATCAGAGAGATGTGGGATGTATTCAAACGAACAAAGTGATCATAATAAGAAAGCCAGAAGAAAAAAAAAAAAGTAGCTAAAAACAAATAGGAAGAAATAATGGTTAAGAAATCAAAAATTTATAGACAAATATGAATATATCTATCCAGAAAGCTCAACATACTTCAAGTAAAATAAGCTAAAAGAGATTCACGAGAAGAAATATAATAATAAAATTAAGTGTATCTATAAAAATTAAAGGATTCACAAAATAAAAAGATGTAAATATGACACCATGTATTTAAGAGTAACTAGGGAGGAGAGAAAAAATTTAGTGCTTTTAAAAAGAGTTCAAACTTAAGTGACCATCAACTTACTACAGACTGCTAGACACATAAATTATATATGAACATAATGGTAAATGCAAATCAATAACTGGTATAGATATACAAAAAAATAAAGAGAAAGTAATCCACGTTTATCAGTAAAGAAAGTCAGCACACTGTGAAGAAAGAGAGCAAGAGAAAAAAGGAACAGAGAACTACAAAAACAACCATAAAACAAGTAAAAAGAAGGCAATAAATGCATACTTATTAATAATTTTTAATTTTGAATATAGATGGACTAATTGTTCCAGTCCAAGGACAGCATAGGATGAAATGTCTAAAAAAGCAAGACACATTTATATGCTGCCTAAAGGACTTATTTCAGACTTAAAGCCACGCACAGATTGAAAGTAATGGAATGGGAAAGCACTTATCATGCAAGTGGAAGGGAAGGGAAATCCAGAGAACAATACTTATATCACACAAAACAGATTCAAACAAAGACTGAAATACAAAAAAATGACACTAAATAATCATAAATGGTGTAATCCAATGAGAAAATACTTACAATTATACATATTTATGCCCCTGACCTGGGAACACCCAAATACATAAAGCATCTAAGAACAAACATAAAGGCAGCTATCAATAGTAATACACTAATAGTAGGGGACCTTACCACCACACTTACATCAATGGGTAGATCATCCAAAGAGAAAGTCAGCAAAGGAACGGTGGCTTTGAATGACACAGGGGACTAGGTGGACCCAATTGATATATTCAGAACATTGCAGAGAAAGAAAAAGTGAGATAGAGGACTCAAATTAACAAAATGATAACTGAAAAAGAATATGTAAAAACCAAAATCAGAGGAAATATAAAAGATTATGAAAAATATTTTAAAAATTATATGGCAACAAATCGGATAGCTTACAAGAAATGGATAAATTCCCAGAAACTTGTAACTTTCCAAAACTCAATCAAGAAGAAATAGAAAATTTGAGCAGTCTAGTTGAGGAAAGAAATTCAATCAGCAATCAAAATATTCCCAAAAAAGTGCAGAATCAGATGACTTTGCTGATGAATTCTACCAAAAATTTAAAGACAAGTTAATACTTATTCATTTCAAACTATTCCAAAAATTAAAAAAAAAAAAAAGGAGGAAGGGAAGTTTCCAAATTCATTCTTTGAGGCCAGTATTACTGTGATATCAAAACCAGATTAAGTCCTGGGGCACCTGGGTGGCTCAGTGGGTTAAAGCCTCTGCCTTCAGTTCAGGTCATGATCTCAGCATCCTGGGATCAAACCCCGCATCGGGCTCTCTGCTCAGGAGGGGGCCTGCTTCCTCCTCTCTCTGCCTGCCTCTCTGCCTACTTGTGATCTCTGTCTGTCATATTAATAAAATCTTAAAAGAAAAAACAGATTAAGACACTACTATATAAGAGAACTTTAGGCAGGTATCTCCAATAAACATACATGCAAAATCCTCAACAAAATATTAGCAAGCTGGATTCAACAATATATTTAAAAAATAATTCACCATGATCAAGTGAAATTTATTCCTGTGATGCAAGTGTGTTCAATATTTGCAAATCAATCAACATGATATATCAATGAGAAAAAATAAAAAGGATATGATCATTTAGATAGATGCAGAAAAAAATTTGACAAAATACAACATCCATTCATGGTAAAAACCGTCAACAAAATATAGGTTATTTTTGTTTGTTTGTTTGTTTCCAGAGAGAGAGATCACAAGTAGGCAGAGAGGCAGGCAGGGGTGGTGGGGGGGAGAAGCCGGCTTTCCACCAAGCAGAGAGCCCAATGCGGGCCTCGATCTCAGGTTCCCAAGATCATGTCCTGAGGTGAAGGCAGAGGCTTAACTCACTGAGCCACTCAGGCGTCCAACAATGTAGGTTTAGAGAGAACACACCTCAATGTAATAGAGGTCATATGTGAAAAATTCACAACTGGCATCATCCTCAATGATGAAAAACTGAGAGTGTTTCCCCTAAGATTCCTAAAACTGGGAATAAGACGAGGATGTCCACCCTCACCAATTTTATTCAGCATAGTACTGTTAGTCTTACCTACAGCAATCAGACACACACACACACACAAAACAAAAGCATCCAAATTGGTAAGAAAGAAGTAAAACTTTCACTATCTTCAAGTGACATGATAGTATATACAGGAAACTCAAGACTCCACAGGAAAACTAGAACTGGTAAATGAATTCAGTAAGGTTGTAAGATACAAAATAAGTATACAGGGATCTGTTGCATTTCTATAGACAAATAATGAAGTAGCAAATAAGAATTAAGAAAACTGTCTCATTTATAACTGTACCAAAAAGAATAAAATGATTAAGAATGAACTTAACCAAGGAGGTGAAAGGCCTGTTTTCTGAAAATTATGAAGCATTGATGAAAGAAATGGAAAATGATATAAACAAGTGATATGATATTCCATGATCATGGACTGGGGGAAGAAATATTTTAAAAAGGTCCATACTGCCCAAAGCAATCTACAAATTTAATGTAATCCTTATGAAAATATCAATAACTTTTTACAGAACTAGAAAAAAACAGCCCAAAAATTTATATGGAGCCACAAGAAATCTCAAGTAACCAAAGCAATCTTGAAAAAGAACACAAGTGGAGATACCACAGTCCCAGATTTCAAAATATTGTACTAACTCTAATCAAGACACTGTGGTACTGGTACAAAAATAGACCTATAAATCAAAAGAACAGAATAGAGTTCCCAGAAATAAGCCTATGATTATATGCTCAATTAAATATGACAAAGAAGATGGGAATATGCAGTGGTTAGGGAAAAAAAAAAACTTCAATAAATAGTATTGGGAAACTGGACATCTACATGCAAAGAAATGGAACAATACAGAGAAAAAAACTTAAAGTGAATTAAAGAGTCAAATGTGACACATGAAATGATAAAAATCCTAGAAGAGAGCACAGGAAGTAATTTCTCTAACACTGGCAGGAGCAAACTTCTTCCAGATATGTCTCCTGAGGCAAAGGAAACAAAAGCATAAATAAACTGTTGGGACTATATCAAAATAAAAAGCTTCTGCACAGCAAAGGAAATAATCAACAAAACTAAAAGGCAATCTACTAAATGAGAGAAGATATTTGCAAATAACATATCTCATAAAGGGTGAGTAACCAAAAAACATTAGCAATTTACACAACTCAACATTTAAAATAAAAGTCATCTGATTAAAAATTGGCAAAAGAAAACATTCCCAGCACCACTAAGCATTGGGAAATGCAATCAAAACCATTAATTTATTTCCCATTTGTCAGAATGGCTAAAAACAACAACATAAGAATTAAGTGTTGGTGAAGATGTAGAGAGAAAGGACCCCTTCTGCGCTGTTGGTGGGAATGCAAACTGGTGTAGCCACTATGGAAAACAGTGTAGAAGTTCCTCAAAAAATTAAAAATTAGAATTTACTACATAAGTCTGATTGGCTCATCTGACTCTTGATTTCAGCTCAGGTCATGATCTTAGTGTCATGAGAGCCTTTCCACATCAGGCTCCATACTCAGTGTGGATCCTGCTTAAGATTCTCTCTCTCCCTCTGCTCCTCCTCTCCACTTGCTCTCACTCTCTCAGAAGGAAAAAAGAAAAGGAAAAAAAAAGAAAAGAAAAGGGGAGGGGAGGGGAAGGGAAGGGAAGGGGAAGTGAGAAAGAGAGAGAGAGGAAGGAAAGAAGGAAGGAGGAAAGAAAGGAGCTATCGCATGGTCCAGTAACATAACAGTAACATAAACACTCCAAAATATATATGCACCCCCATGTTTATTGTAACGTTATTTACGATGGCCAAATTATGGAAGCAGCCTAAGTGTTCACTGATAGATGAATGGATGAAGATGTGGTGTATATGGAGAATGGAATATTACTTGGCCATAAAAGGAATAAAATCTTGCCATTTGCAAAAACATGGATGGATCTAAAGGGTACTTTGCTAAGTGAAATAAGTCAGCCTGAGAAAGAAAAATACCATACAATTTCACTTATATGTGGAATTTAATAAACAAATGGAAGAATGAACAAATGAACCAAACAAATGAACAGCAACAACAACAACAACAAAAAAGAGACAGACTACAAAATGACTCTTAAAGTGCTGGTTACCAGAGTGGCGGTCGGTGAGGGGATGGGTAAACAGGTGTAAGGCACTGAGTACACCTACTATGATGACTAACACATAGAACTGCTGAGTCATTGTGCTGTACACCAGGAACTAATATAGCACTGTCTGTTCATTACACTGAAATTAAAATAAAAAATAAAACAAGAAAAAAGAAAGACTCAAAGGAAATTCACTATGTTCATATATCGCAAAACCTATTGTTGAAATGGCAACAATCCTTACACTGATGTTCAGATTCAATGTAATCCCTATTAGTCTCAGTTAGCTTCTTGTAGAAACTGACAAGCTCATCTGAAAATTCATCGACATGTTTGAGGACCCAGGATAGCCAAAATAGAATGGAAAATATTGAAAAACAAAGAAGAAAATTGGATAACTCCTACTTTATAATTTCAAAACTTTCTACCAAGTAACATGAACAATGTGGTATTGGCATAAGAATATACATATCAGTCAATGGAATAGAATTTAATAATCCAGTATAAGCCCTCGTATTTATGGTCAATGGAATTTTGACAAGTGTGCCAAAGCACTTCAATAGAATAAAAAAGTCTTTTCAACTAATGGTACCAAGACAAGTGTATATCCAAATGAAAAATATAAATTTGGGCATTTAAGCACTTCATTCATTGTACACAAAAATCAACTTAAAATAGTTCAAATGACTATATGTAAGAGATAAAAATATAAAACTCTTAGGGAAAAGAACAGGAAAATTTTAAAATTTATTAGACAACTGCCTCTTAGAAATGACAAATCTGAAATGACAAAGGAAAACCTTAGATAAAATGGATTCATCAAAATTAAAAACCATTGTGCAGTAAATGATACCATCAAGGAAGTAGAAAAACAAAACCAGAAAGGGAGACTACATTTGAAATCATATACATGATGAGGAATATGTATATAGAATACAGAAAGAACTTCTACAACTGAGTAAGAGAAAAGTAATCTGACTCAAAATGGGCAAAGGATCTGGACAAACTTTTTTCCAAAGAATATATACAAATAGCCAATAAGCATATGAAAAAATGTTCAACACCAATAATCATTAGAAAACTGCAGAACTACACCACAATCAGTTACTACTTCACACTCACTGGGATGCTATAATCAAAGAGCCGGACAATTAAGATGTTGGCAAAGATATAAATAATTGGAACTTTCACACACTCCTGGTGCAAATAAAAACTGGTATAGCCATTTTGGGAAATAATCTGGCAGTACATCAAAATGTTAAATACAGAGTTACTATATGACCTAATAATTTTACTCCTATTGGGGTACTCAAGAAAAATAAGTGACATAGAGAATAAATAATATGTAGAAATAAAAAAGTAAAAAATATGTGCCCTCTCAAAAACATGTTCATAGCAGGATTATTTAGAATAGTCAAATGGCTCGCTTCGGCAGCACATATACTAGAATAGTCAAATGGAAGTAACATAAATATCTGTCAACTTATCTTTATTTTTAATTTTTTAAAGATTTAATTATTTATTTGACAGAGAGAGAGCACAAGCAGAGGGTGAACAAAGGAAAAGGGAAAAGAAGGCTCCTGGCTTAGCCGGAAGGCTGGGATCATGACCTGAGCTGAAGGCAGCTGCTTCACCCACGGAGCCACCAGGCGCCCCGTCCGTCAATGTCTTAATGGATAAATACATATGGTATATCTACACAACTGAATATTATTAGAGACAATAAAGAGAATAAATTATTAACACACACTCAGCATGGATGAACCTTGAACACATGCTAAGTGACGGAAGTCAGTCACAGATGATTACGTATTATGGGATTCCCTATACAAAATATAGAAAATATAGATCCCCTATACTTTTGTATGCAAAAATACGCAGAATAGGCAAATCTATAGAGAATGGAGGTGAGTTGAATGGGGCTGACTGACAGAGATGTGTGGAGAGGCATGGCTAATCAGCACAGGATTTCTTTTTGGGTGATAAAAATCCAGATTTAGATCACAGTATAGTTGTACAACTCTGTGAATATGTTAAAAACCATAAACTTAACTGAAATGGGCAAACGTGGGGATGAATGTATCATATCTTAATAAAGCTGTTATAAATGGGGCATGGAATAAAGGGCCAATATGTATGGTGATGAATTATTAATTGTATGTTTCTACATTATGTATTTAATTAATCACTAAACTATATTACATGGATCACAACTAAAAATAAGCACTAAGGCCAATAGAATAGGAAAGGATTTTTTGAGAGACACCAAATATGAAATGTCTAGGATATCTGAACCAATTGTCAATTCACTTCGCTTTAACAATATACTCTGTGTTCATGTTTGCCTTTCAGAAGCCAGAATGAAGCTACTAGAGACTGTGTTTCTATATTGAGACTTTTATTTTTATGCACTTTTGCCAAGTATTATTGACTGCATTTCATGATGAGTTTTCATTAAAAAATTCAGTTGCATTAGGTTGCACTGACAATATTTTTTTCTGGCTAATCACTTGATAAGTTATACAAAGTGTAGAAAAGTGAAAACATAACACCCGAAAGCCTTTCACTTAAAGGAACTATGCACTTTATGTAAAGAAATCTATTCATAGTTCACTGATTCTATTTACTGGTAATTGCTAAGATTTTGTTTTAACAAGCTCCAAATTAAAATACTGGATATAGTCTTGCTGTACTAGTTATGCTCATATTCATCATCTCTAAGCTTAGTTAGACTGAAAATTTATTATTCGATGTTAGAGTAGTGAGAAAGACCATCTCCTTTCCTCAAAATTAAGAAATACAGAAGTAGTAAGTTTAAAAAAAAAAAACATAGAAGAGAAAAAATGTGTGTAAGTGCGAGTATGTATAGTATAAAAATATATAGTATACATGCTAGGTTTGTAAAAATGCTTACTTGAATATAACTTCTTATATTAATATGACCTTACCAACTTGCATAGCAAAAGAAAAATCCACTGCATTTGTCCATATGTTCTAGCATAAAACAAAAGAGACTGTAAGCATTCGGTTAGCTTAAAGCCACCAGAATAGGTCAGATTTTATTCATGTGTTTGATTCGTTCGTTTATTCCATCGTCAGTCAATTCTTCATTTCTTCTTCCCTAGTTTTCTTCTCATATCTCTGTCTCTCTGGAATGTTTCATCTATTCCCCAACTAATATGAATACCTACAGGGCACCTGGATATTGATTTGCACAAGATGCTCCATAAATATTTGGAAGATCTGGTAATCTGATTTCAACATTTATCACGGACTATACGTAGAACATTTATTCTTTCCTTTGAGTATATGATTTCTCCTGTGACTGTGACTTCCCAGAAGAATACTAGCTTTCCTGCTGACTCAGGTACAACCCTGCCATCATCTCCTTCTCGGAATGTTTTATAGAGGCGTATTTCTCCTCCATTATTTGCTCCTTTCCAGAAGAGTGAGTGAAATGTCGTGTATTACAAATTACTTCTAGCCTTGCTGTATTTTACTTGGAGTTACCTTCATAATGGTAAACGCCCATCAAGACTAAGAATGAAATAGATGGTTAACAGAGGTGTTGAAACTTCAGATATCTTCAAATATGTTAATATTCATTGCACGTATGCTACATGTAAGCCAGTTTTTAACTTTCTACATGGATTGAATTTTTATGTAATAACTTCTATAGTTTTATGAAATCAATAATCTTCCAATTTATAGATGAAGAATTCACCTTCATTTCCTTTTTATAACTCTCATCCAAGGTTACATACCATCCTTGGTCATGACCTTGGACAGCACACATGCTGAATTTAACATTGTATGCCCTGATATCTTGTTATAATGAACTAATTTTTCTTTCTCACTTTCTTACTTTTCAAGAATTAAAACATTAAGACTCAGTATGAGGAACCAATCTACCTGCATCCCTAATCATCCAAGATTCCATGACATAAACTTTAGCTATTACTCTCAACATGCTTGTGTGTGTATGTGCTTTTTTTTTTTTTTTTCTTTCCAAACACTAACCTTGGATCAATTATTCACACATGGGAAAACTGTTTTAAATAATAAGAAGAACGGTACAGAAAACAACAATGATAAAAACTAGCTATCACAGAGATACTATAGATCCACGGTCTTCAGACAAGTAAAACTTCTTGTGACTTTTGTGTACATAGCAATCTTTCCACGAACTCTAATCTTTTTCTTTCTGTTTCCTAAGTAATTATCATAGATTCTTAATTCATAATATGACCTACCTTCATATCTCACATTCATAAATAACTTTATGTCTTCACTGTAGAAATTAAGACCATCTGACATGACATTCCTTTATTTAGTTCCATGTCTTCTGCTAATAGTTTCCATCTGAATACTGCTACAACATTCTTTCTCATGCTTCCATTACTGGAAATGTGATTTACTTTAATTTACTTTACTTTACTTCTACTTTTGTTTTTACTACTTCCTGTCCATCTCTCTCAAAATAAATAAATACAGTGATTGAATAATACATTCCTCTACTTACCTACATTTCTTTTTTTTCTTTTTTTAAGATTTTATTTATTTATTTGACAGACAGAGATCACAAGTAGGCAGAGAGGCAGGCAGGGAGAGAGGAGGAAGCAGGCTTCCCGCTGAGCAGAGAGCCAATGTGGGGCTCGATCCCAGGACCCTGGGATCATGACCTGAGCTGAAGGTAGAGGATTTAACCCACTGAGCCACACAGGCGCCCCTACTTACCTACATTTCTATTTCCATACATAATCTTTAATTGCCGCATACTACTTATTTCTTGTAATTATTACTATTTCAACATTCTGAAAAACCCTTTCTAAGATCATCAATGACCTGCCTTCAGCTCAAAGAAATGGAGACTTAACTGATAAATTTTCTCCAGTATTAGAACGGATCACTCTTTCCTTAAATGTCTCACTTTTCTAATTTGCTGTGCTTATTCTTTGGATTTTCCCTTTTGTCTTTTTTCTATATTGTAAAGTCTTATGTATGCATTTTTTAATCATGCCTTATGTATCCTCAAGGGCTAATGTTTTAGCTATTGTCTCTTGTAAATTATATATTCTCTCAGATATTTCCTCTAAATCCATTGTTTGTTCTACCTAATAAACCAGTCTGATTATTACGGATACTCTAGTTTGTAGTACAAGGTAAATTGCTGACAAGTTTTTGGGTTTTTTGCTCTTTAGTGATTACAGAATTTGTGTCTAGAATTCTCACTAAATGCCAGATAATTATATTCAATTTTCCAGTGGATTTTTCTACTTGGATGTATCAGAGCCATTTATAATCAATATATTTTTGGGGGGGAGATGAAATATATAATCAATATATTTAAACTGTCGCTTTCCCCAGTTCTAACCCCTCCCTCCCCACACACAATTATATCTTCATTCCTTTTCACTGGTACCATCACCTGCACAATCTATCTTTGTGTTTTGCCATCTCTACACAATCATAATGTGATCTCTTCTTCCTTATGTGTATGTACACATCTCATCAAACTTCCTTTGGCTAATTCCTACTTTTATTAAATAATGCATCGCTCCTTAAGAAACATTAGCTGAACTCTTACATTAGACTTTTCTGTATGTTCTACTTCTACTTACCACTTTATATTGTTAAGAGCTCTACAATTTTTTCTTCACAATACTACTTTGGAGATGAGCTTCCAAAAATCTTTGAATAGCCAAAGAGCTCTCAGAAACACGGCTTTATCTTTTTTTATGGATTTTTGATTTTGTGAGAAATTTCTTGAACTTCACTCAAAGTTTTTACTTTGCCAAAAAATTGTTTTTCTGATAGTATTTAATGGTATACCAAAGAAAAAATTCATAAATGTAGATATAAGGTCAACTTCATGCATTCATGATACAGAGTAAGAAATCAAGAAATTTGATAGAAATTATTAATGTGTTACAGTATTAAAACTTTAGGTTTCATAGTAACAATGTACTCATTTAAACAATGAATGCAAAGTATATAGCATAATGCTTGACATGTGTATGTTTTATTTAGAAGTTATCTAGTATCTTTTCCATTATGATAAAGAAACCAATTTTGTTCACTAATACTAGACCAGTCTTTCTAAATATATATTGTCGTATGTTCCTATGGAGTATTTAAGCATGGTTATGCAATTCTGTAAAATTTTTACCAATTATATTTTTATCACTTCAATTATTTTAGTTATTGTGTATGGGAAATATTGACAATTTTTTTCTTTTTTTTTTAAGAACTTATTTATTTGAGTGAAAGAGAGAGAGAGAGAGAGGAGAGTGGGTAAGGGTCAGAGTGCGAAGCAAGTTCCTCACTGAGAAGGGAGCCCAACACAAGGCTCAGTCCCAGGATCCCAAGATCATGACTTGAGCCGAGTCAGATGCTTAACCCATTGAGCCATCCAGGTACCTGACAAAAAAATATTTCTATGAAACAAACTGTTTTCCAGTGAAGTATGTACCTTACAGATAGATAGGGTACTTATAAAGGTTTTACTTATTGATGCTAAGATGCCAAAATATTGTGAATGCAATTTAATAGTCTTTATATAATTTAATAGTCTTTATATAAAACTATACTACAAAATTTTTCAGTTTTCTATAGAAAGAACAACACCAAGAAAATATTTTACTCCGCATTACAACTTAAATTTTTACCTTGCCCTCTTCAATGTGCTTCAAGATTTACAGCTTCTGACATTCTCCTTATAATACCTATTATATCCAGCCAGTGAGCACTTAATTGATAATGATGAAAATCATCTCTCTATCTGTGGCATATGTTGAACATCTGTTTCAGGCTATAATTTTAAATTTATGCCTTCTGTTTAAAATTGAAGCATTGAGAAAATAAGTTTTCATTTTTCCAGTTATCTTTTTAATTGTTGGCTGACCAATGTGACTGAAACTATCATAGAGAGTTTCACTTTTAAACTGTATCAGAAGAATATGGGAGAATTAGAAGCACAACCCATTATAAAAATTGATCTATAATATATTTCTGTTTTCTAATTTGTGTGTATTCTATAAATACTCATCTCTGTAGTCATGTGGACAAGCATATGTAATTGGCTAGGCTTCAGACATCAAACCAGAGTTTACTATTAAATAAAATGTTCCATTGAGACCCATCTGCAAATCTAATACCTATTTTATAAATAGGTATTATGAAGAAGAAAATAGTAGACTTTGACAAACTCATGCTTGTAAACAAGCTGTTTTGCCTTGGCCGGAATTAATGTACTTCATCTCTCTGAAACCAGCAAGACTTACCCATATTGTGGATATTTTCTTCTTTCTTCCAGACAGTATCCTTCCCCATGCTTTTACTGAAATGATCCTATATTTCCAAAAGGAATTTTTCACATTTCATTATCTCTGGTTCTGGGGAAGATTTTGTTCATACGAAATTTCTCTCCTCTTGCCTAGTCTTCCCTGCCCTCATTGGATGGGTGGATGATTCAATCACAGAAGTTAGGCTTTAGCATCTAGTAAGTTAAATTTGAGGGCAATGTCACCTTGAGATAATACTAAAAGTGAACATCCACAAAATATGTAATCCATGTGTTCCTGATTGAATTTTCTAGAGCTGTGAAAATTCCTGCCTTTATTAAAAATAATAATTAGCTTTCTCTTCCTTTCTCTCTCTCTCTTTTTGTTATAACTATTTGTTAAACTAATTCCCTTTTTAATTATATTTTATTTTATTTTTGCTAATTCCCTTTTTAAAATTACACCCTAGCTGGTGGATTTCTGTTCCTTGAGACAATTTTTTTTTTTTTTTTTACCAATTCAGTACTCCATGGTTACTGTGATAATTAAATTTGATTAATTGAAATAACACATAAAATTGCCTACTTAATAGTTGATTCTAATAGAACAGGTTGAATAATTATTTTTCACCACCTTTGTTACCTTAAGCATCTTCCCTAATTCCTATTAACTGCTTTTATGATTTTTGTAAGTACTTGGTGAATTTTGTTTTAGTATTTGGGAGTCACACAATGTCAAGCCTCAAATTTTGCCTGGTCTGAATTAGGATATATCCAAACAAGTATTCTCATCTTATAGAAATTTAAAAAAAAATCAGCTAAGGATTTGCACACCTGTCCTTGTATTTGAAGTTGGTCATGACCATGATTTTTGCAAGTACCTTTTTCAAGAGAAAAACATGACTCATTAAATTCGTAGATCATACTACAGTACTACAGATTTGTTTGTGACTGCATCCTGCAAATCTTGATACATTGTTCCTGTATCTTAAATAATGTGTCCTACAACAGATATTGGGTAAATCTCTGTTGAGGCAATTTTCATCTTCAAACGCGATTTGCTATTTGTAATTCTATTCTTTAGATTTATAATCATCACAACCCCTTTGCCTTAAATGAACAACAGCTTTCTTCTCTGATTCACAAAAAAGTAGCAAATGAACTTAGGTTAGCAAAGACATGAAGAAAACTAATGTGTAAATAAATATGAATATAAAGGATACACACACAGAGACAGAGAGAGATAGGTATCTATTCCATCAGTGTGGCTCATGATGAAAGATCTGCTCACCGTATCTCTGGAGATAAATTTTATTTATCAATTCTCAGTTTTAAATGGCCTCTGAATGCAAAATTTAGAGTACTTTACCTAGAATATGTATAATATTAAAACAAAATTATGCCTTCAAATTGGCTGTTATGAAACTGTAATTTTAGAAATAACTTTTGTTTTGTTTTGTTTTCATGTAGTGTGTAACCAGAGCTGAGTAACAGCATAGATACAAATGTTGTAAGGTAGAATAACATTAACATTGTAAATGGGTATAAACACATATACCATTAGCATTATGTATATTAATTTTAAGTAATGCATCAAAGTATATGTTTGTTTAAAGTTAATAAAATTTGCCTTAAAAATATATGGCTTACATCACAGAAATCTGCTAATGTGGCAATGTAACAGTCTTATAAATAGACTGAGGTGTAAGGAAGAATATAACTAACACCTAAAGTAGAAGCTGAATCTGTTATTTTTCCCTCCAGCCACAACACTCAGATTTATCGAATGATTACCCACTCACAAATACATGACAGAACCGCTAAACTAGTTACATCAAATGTAATATTGTTGAGAATTTAGCAAAGCAACACAACAGTATTGCTATTTCTATAACCATTTTATTTGGCGAAACAGTTAGTAGGGCCCTTACACCAACACTAGCACCCTTACACAAGCCCACGCCCTAGACAGAAGCCCTCAGTCACAAGCAATTACAAGTTTGTGACAGGACCTCCTGACAGTCCTTAAAACCACCAGTCCCCCTGCCTCCCAGGGTGTCTCTCAGGTATGACCCAGATGGGGCTAACCAAAACCCTGCTTGCTTGGTTGGAAATGACGGATCCAGCCTCGTCCAGGTACTCCAAAGCACTCTTCTCATAGACCCTAATAAAGTCATGTGCCCCAGCAAGCAATGCTCTCTTCCTGCCTTCCGTCTTGACCTCCCTGTGTGGCCTCTCCAGGCATGGCCCACTCTGCCTCCAGGACCGGTGAGTCACAAATTCCTCTATTTTAATTTCTCTTGTGTTCTCTTACTTAATGGAAGCTCCCCATCCAGCACCCTGGGTTCCACTCAACTAATGTAAAACCAATTAAAGTTGTTTCAAAAGATTAAGAAACAGAAGAAAATTGTGGTGCTAAAATGATATCTGTGAACATCCAGCCTAGCTCACTATAAAGGAAATTGAGGTGCAGAGTAATCAATGAGTTTGCTTACATTTATACAATGGGCTATTTGAAGAATTAGGACTTCTGTCTCTTTCCCCGGCTTTGTCTGTTTCTGGGCCCTCTTCCCCAATCATTCCTTTGCTGGAGCAATTCACTCCATAGATCAGTACATTGACATCCCAGATTAAATATCAAATCTTTAAAAGGGATTCTGGCCATTGAAAAGTAAAACTGACTTCCCCTTTCCCCTACCAGAAGCTTTTTGTTGTTGTTAAGCCATTATTTTGTTTATAACACTCAATGTTTAAACTTGTTCTTCTCTGGCGTTCTCTCTGTCTTTCAAGCTTCTTAGAGACTGGGCCTGACCTCCCTTGTTTTCAGGGTCATATCACCTATAACAGTAACACAGAGGGAAGTCTTTAAAAAAAAACTTGTGTGCTGACGTGTTGCAGACTGCTCACATCGACAATACCAGCTCTTCAGAGGCTTTTTCTCACCATCCTGTCTGAAGTAGTATCCCCCAGTCTGTCACCAAACCCCGCCAGATGCTACTGTAACTGAACAGCCTATTAATAGAAAAAATACTAAATTATGCAGCACATTATATATTCACCATGTGCTGCACATCATTTGACAATTATAATCAAGTCAGTATGTGCAAACTAATAACTTTTGCTATTAATTATAAATACTTACTCTCTATTGATCAAATTAGACGAATAAGTTCTCGGCTACATAGAAATACTTCAGATAAAAGCTGGAAAAATATCTCATCAAACATACTGCCAATAATGAGATATACTTTCTGTGCTTCCATTTCCTTATCATTGAAATGATGATAATAATAGTACCATTTTTATAAAGTTAAAAACTTTGAATAAATGACTAAAAATAAAGTACTTTGTAGACTGGCATACAACAAAAACTGATATGCATTTGTAAGTATTTGTTAAAATGTAATCTCCGTTTACATTTCTAATGATGATCTAAAATTTAGATGTTGATTATATTCACACAATAAACAATTTTACTTGTGTGGGTTTTTTTTAAAGATTTAATTATTTATTTGAGAGAGAGAGCATGCACTTGATTGGGAGATGGGTAGAGGGAGAGAATCTTCAAGCAGACTCCGTGCTGAGAGCAGAGCCCCAGGCAGACCTCCATCTCAGGACCTACGAGATCATAACCTAAGCCAAAACCAAGAATCCAAGTCAGTTAAGACTTCGGCTACCCAGGCACCCCTTACTTGAGTTTAATTGTTTTGCGGTCATGAATACCTCTAACTAATAATGAAGCCATTTTATGATTTCACCAATGATGAAGGAAGTTACTTTCATAACTTTTAACATATTGTGTTAAAAGTTTTTTCCCTACTATCCATTAGGTCATATTTCAGTGTGTTGTTATTAACACACAACTCTAGCAAAAAAAAAAAAAAAAAAGTGATATGACTATGAATGGCAAATACAACTTTTTTATAAAACTCAGTTGATGACCTCATTTTATCTCCACTGTTATTTTGTTGGCTAATTCTTTCTTTCTTTGGTTGTGCTCTAGAGCATCGTACAGAAAATGTGACATAGACATATGCAGCCTACAAATTCTAAAATATTTTTACCTAGCTTTTGTCAGGAAAAACAAATTGCCAGGCCCTCAAGAGCCACATATGATCATATCGTTTTATCTCTCAATCTTTTCCTCCTTTTTTGCCTCTACCACTCTTTGCTTTTCATCCTTTTCATATTTCCTACCTTCACATAGATTGAGGATAGACAGACAGAGATGCATATTTGTAGATCCTAAAAAAATCAAAACAGCATTTCTAGAAACTAGGGCAGATCCAGATTTGCTCCCTGCCTCAGGCTGTAGTTCACCAGTCCTTAGTCTAGATTTTACATTATACATATTAAATTTAGTATAATCTACCTTTAACTTATACTGTATTGTTTCTCCAAACGGTTTACTAATGTTATAATAGCATAGTTCCATCCTTCTACGTATCTTATGCATTCAAAAGTACACTGTTGCGTTGTTATTATTTTTGCTTTGGATGGTTAATTATAGTTTAAAGAGATTCAAAATAAGAAAAACATATTTTATATTTGCTCAGAATTTGCCATTCTGGTTTTCTCCATTCTCTTCACCTAAAGCTATATTTCTGCCCTAGGGTGCATGGGTGGCTCATTTGGTTGAGCATCTGACTCTTGATTTCGGCTGGAGTCATGATGTCAGGGTCCTGGGATGAGTCCCTGGCAGGCTCCACTCCCCGTGGGGGTCAGTGTGAGGACACTCTCCCCCTCTCCCTCTGCCCCTCCCCCACCCACCTCTTTCTCTCTAAAATAAATAAATAAATCGTAAAATAGATAGATAGAGCCATATTTCCATCTGTTTGTTTCACTTTGCATTTTGTCTAAAAAACTCCCTTTCCCATTACCTATAGTGCAATTCTTCTGAGTATGAATATTTTCAGCTTTGGTTTATCTGAAAAGCTTTTTTTTTCTTTTTCCCCAGAAAGATTTATTTATTTATTTGAGAGAGAGAGAGAGAGAGAGAGAGCAATTGTGCAGGGGTAAGGGGCAGAGCAAGAGGGAAAGAGAGTTTTAAATAGACTCAGAGCTGAGAGCAGAGACTGACACAGGCTTGACCTCACAGCCCTGAGACCACTACCTGAGTCTGACACTTAATCAGCTGCACCATCCAGGTCCCCATGAAAAGTAATTTGCTTTACATTTTGTAAAATATTTTCTTGGTGTATAAATTTCAGGTTGACTTCTTTTTGCTTGCTCCTTTTTGGCATTTTTAAATATGCTGTTCCATTGCCTTCCACATTGCATAATTCTATTATTTTCTATCTATGTAATTTTTAAAATTTGCATCTTCTAATAGCATTAGTTTTTTTTTCAATAAATTGACTATGATATATCTGTGCTTTGCTTTATGTTTATTATTCTTGAGTTTACTTGAGCTTACTGGATCTGTAGTTTATATATATATTTTTATACTTTGAAACATCTAAAAGAATTATTTCATCCAAAGGTTTTCTTTCTTAGCTCCTCTTGGAACCCTAATTGCCCATTTATTTGGCATCTTGATATTTTCCCTCAACTTAATAATGCTCTGTTCATTTTCCATTTTTTCCCTCTGCTTCATTTCGGACTGTTTCTATTTCACTATCCTCAGTCATTGTCCTTCTCCCCTTCTTGTCCAGCTTGCTGGTCATTCCATCAATTTTACTTTGCATTTCAGATGTTTCACTTTTCATCTCTAGATGATTTAGAGCACTTCGTATCTTCCATTTTTCTCTCCATTATGTTTGTTCTTTTCCTTTCCTCTCTGAAAATATTTTTAATAAACATAAAAATGGCTGTAAATGTATTCTTGCTAACCCATCATCTCTGGCATATCTAGTTGTATTTCTATTAACTGTTTGTTCTGGTTATGGGTCCTTTGTTCTTGCTTTTTTGCATGACTCCTAATTTTTTATTGATGTTTGACATTGTGAATTTTATATTGTGATTACTGGGATTTATAGCCTTCGAAAGAGTCTTAAGACTTGTTTTGTCATGCAGTCAATTTACAAATCAGTTTGATCCTTTTCATTGTTAAGCTTTGCTAGAACACAGAATAGACTTTACTCTTTCCAGTGAAGGCACTAATCTTCTGAGAATTCTACCTAATTCCCTTTCATTACAAGGAATCTTTATTCTGACACTTGGGGACATGAATGATTTTAGTTTTGCATCTGCTTAGACAATTGTTCAGTCTCCTGCTTCCTAGTGGTTCTTTTCAGGCAGGAAGTATCGCCATGTAAAAGAGCACATCAATGCAAAGCCTAAGAAGTTAGGAGGTTCCTCTTCACATTTCCATTCCAAATTTTATGTCTGCAGGTCTCTAATTGTCACACTTTGCTCCATGAAATCTAATGGCTTAGGCTTCCTTCCATCTGCCCCGATCACTAAGTCATCAGGTCCTTGCTTGTATTTCCTCTCCATTCATTTCAGCCTTGACACTGCCTCCAGGCAGTATCCTGGATAAAATGTAGGGTTCAATTATTGGTTTTGCTTCCCTAGGGGTAAAGTTGTGTGCTAACTCTAGTTCAATTTGTGAAGCCTTGTTTCTTTCTTTCTTTCTTTCTTTCTTTCTATTTTTTTTTTTTTTCCTGGTTTTCTAATTGTGAATGGAGGACACTTTCTCGCACCGTAAGTTTTTCAAAGTTAGAAGAAAAAGTCTTGATACAATTTCTGATTTACTATTTTGGCCTATAAGAGGGTCAATTTTAAAGGTTTTTTTCTTTGGTTTTTCCACTGCAACAGCTATTATCTGGCCGACCATGAAAACAATGTGTGCATTCAGTCAAATATTTTAGACAGACACATTAACATTGGTTTGTAGACCCACTAGATTCACTGTGAACTGGGGCTGGTCCAGGACTCAACTTATTAGCTATCTCTTATATGCTCCATTCTAACAGAGTCCATGGCAATGTCTGAGTCCTTGGATTTTAAAGCTAAACTAGGCCCACTATTCAAAATTTCACAAAACACTACCATTTTTTTTGTCCCAACTATATTAGACACGTTAAAGGACATAGTTGCCCTAAGGAAAGACATAGAGAAAAGTCATCATAAACTTTTGCTATGATGATACATTTACTATGGTGATACTATCTTAGGGACTTAACTCTCCATCTGATAATAGGTCCTACAGCTGAATATATGCTCAGGACTAGAAAGTAGGCATGATATTGTGACTCTTTGCTTTTGCCCCTGTTCTAAGTGTCCTGGTTTATTTTATAAATCAAGTGATCTTTATTTACATTATGTAGATTGTGAAATTTCTTTGTTGCTACCCATCTGTTTTTTCCCCAAGGACAGCATGTTCCAGTAGCCATCCTGATAGCACTGTACAAGAAAAACTTTCTGGCTGCCACTCTCGTTGTCACTTATTAAGATAATTGTCTCCCCTTTACTGATTAAATGCCAGTATATGAATGCTATTATATTGGGATCCTATGCTCACCTTTACTTTTAGGACCCAGTTCTTAAACTCTCCTAGCCTCAGCCTGAAAAAAGAAGGCATTACTGATTCTTCAGAAGGCACCAGGATTCTCATAGGAAACCTGTCTCTAATACACTCTTTCACTGTGGTAATAGAGTAATTTCCGTGACATCACATTGGGTATAGGTGGCTTGAATATTTTCGGTCTTCTGAAAGACCTCTCCATTTTGCTCCACTATTTGTATTAAATTTTCACTGACTTCTACAGAAGGTCCAGGGTTCATACTTCAATTACTAAAAGGCCTTTAATCAAAGCAGCTATGTGTGTGAGCATCTCTCCTGGTTCTACTCCCACCTTGGAAAAGTTTAAAGCTTATATCCAAGGAGAGTGCTTTCATAATGATAATCAGTCCCTTATCAACCTTTATTTATAGACCCAAAACATGCAGGGGGATACGTGATTTGAGATTCAAAAGTGTTGTCATTCAGGGATCCTCATGTTATATTTCAAGTTTAAATTCTATTCAAACAGCCCTCTGATGTTGGCATCTGACTGAAATTAATAAAATGTTAACTTTTTTTTTTTTTTTAAGGTGGGGGAGCTTTGCTTCTTTTCCAATTAAGTCTTGGGCTCAATTCACAGCTTTTAGTACCATATAGTTGAGGTGTGAAATTTTTCATATGCTACCTGAAGAGGTCCTCTGGCTATTATACTTCACCTTAATGGGTGATTAGTCCCCCTCAGCCCTTCTGGTCTTTCTCCAATGCACTTATTGTCCCCATAACAACTATCAAATGCCATTCTTCTTGTAATTACTACTTTCCCTACACATCTCAACCTACTGATGTGTTGTATCCATTAGTGAATTAACCTCCACGTTTACCACATTCTAGTTTACCTTATCGCTCATGAAACTTAACAATGACATTGCCACAGCATACCAGCACATATCTACTTTCATTCTATTACCAGGAACATGGACCTCACTGCCAGCCAGAGTTGGGGGATCCAAATGCACAAATTACATATCAGTGCTGCGTTCTTAGGAACCTGAAGAATGAAATGTCCTGGTTATGTGTTCCTGAAAATGCTGTTCCGTATGCAGATTTTATGGAAAGAGCTCACAGGAAGAAGAGTTTGGAGAGACCAACGAAGCAGAATTGGTCATATGCTGCACTACATCGGACACTAGAAGGATACAAATTAATTAAAGAATTAACTACAATAAGTTGCCATAATGTCTATGAAGGAGAATTAGAGTATATATTTATTACTGAACAGTTTGTCTCCTCAACCAAATTTGGGAGCAAGGGAATTCTTTTGAGAGAAAAAACATGTTTATGTCGAAGGCCTATAACCAGTGTTTCCTAAGACAGAGAAAAGATCATGTGACATAGATTCAATGAAATGCTTTGAAACATTGATTGGATTAGATAATACTCATATTATATAACATAAACCCATCATGTTATAACCTCTAAAATAACACAGTCAGCTACACAAAAAACCTGCATGCATTTTGATTTATAATAATACACACTTGGATATAAGACTCTGATTTTTAATAAGAGTTTTATAAGTTTAAGTTTTATAAGTTTAATATATCCAAAGTAGTGTTGCCATAAGAACCAGTCAGCATAGTTAGGGAGCTCCGAAAATACTGAGCAACACTGGTGTGGGTCGATACAACTCTTTTGGTATTGGCTTGTGAAATACAATCTCATTATTTTTATTTACATCTTAAATTTTGCCAGAGACCATATACTTTGCTTGTCGGGTAGGGATCTGAATGAGGTTTGAAATACTTGTAATTTTAATTTTCTATTAAAAATATGAAGACATTGGTTATTTTTGAGGTTAATCAAAAGAATATGACACGGGATCTGAATGACATTCTTAAAACTCGTATCTTTATGATAAAAGAAATGAATCCCAATGTTAGTAGTGTGAGACTCCAGTACTCTGAATAGTATTTTCCAAATCCGTCTTCTTGAAACAGTTTACTGTATTCTCTCTTTTCACATCCTACCCGATCATCCTCCCCGTTTTTCTGTCGAGATTCTTTAGACTACATTCTTTATTTTTTTTTAAGGTTTTACTCATTTGACAGAGATCACAAGTAGGCAGAGAGGCAGGCAGAGAGAGAGGGGGAAGCAGACTCCCTGCCGAGCAGAGAGCCCCATATAGGGCTCGATCCCAGCACCCTGAGATCATGACCTGAGCCGAAGGCAGAGACTTTAACCCAGGCACCCCCATTCTTTACTTTTTTTATTGCATCAGTGGATTCACGAAAGACTATTTTAAGAACCAGCTAAGTGTGACAGCAGGTGTTAGAGCATAAGAGTGAAACAACTTGTATAGCATTTATAGGAGAATCTATATTTACATAAATAGTAAGATACATTGTTAAATAAATGAACACGTAAAGTAAGGGGATTTGGCAAGGATACGGTAGGTTTCCTTAAATTCTCCTTATAGCCTGTAGCCCCAGAAAATAAGTGAGAGTAAGAGGTGCACCATGACTATAGTCGGACGCTCTGGTATTTTCCACGGATGACTGCATCCGCCCTCAGTTTCTTCAGATTGTGCGGTTCAGAGGTCAGACGGGTGGAGGAAGGTGCGTGTACAGAAGCATCTCCATGGAGAGCGCATGCACATCTCTCTCTGACATGGAATAACTCCTCCAGTGGTCCGGGGGCCTCATCCTCATACGTGCAATGCAAGGCATTTCCCCTGACACCATCCTCGGACACTGTAGGTACAGTCCGCAGTTACCGCGGCTGTGCGGCTACCAGAAAGTCAATTATGGGATCAAGCTGTTGGAGTGGTTATCATCACACACTTTTTCCTCCTAATGTCACATTTTTCATTCTGGCTTTACGCTGCATAGATGCATTCCACTCTAACCTTCACGGCACGGAGTAAAAAGAAATGTGGATTTCAGTAAGTAAAGAACAGTATTTCATTGGCAAAAACAGCCTTTCAATTGTAATGATAACTAAACTGCTCTGGCCTAGAACTGGCTTTTTTCCCTTACAATGGTAAACGAGAAAGGCTATATGTTACCGGCAGTTATGAATACTAACTTTTAAATCATCCCCTAAAATATCACCTCCTGTGCAATCCACATCAGTGTGTTACATTTTCTTGAAGATAAAACTATTTTCAAAGTAATTATTACATTATTTGACTTCCTTTGCTTATTGACATTTGAAATGGTGCAAGATCTGTGGTGAGTAAAGTTCTTGGTATCTGAAAATGCGTGTCAGTAGTTTCTCTAAATTGTTCTACTGGTCACTGCACGTTTCACTGCCACAGATAGTTAAAATAACAAGAAAGCTAGTTCCAACTAAAAGATACTCTTGTTTAAGCAGTAAACAGATTTTATTAAATTATGGTATTTGATTATGTAGGTTAATATTCTCTGTGCCAAAATGGTAAATTTACTCAAATATATAGAAATATTATGGGGTTCTTAGAAAAAACACATAGGAAATTGGGCTGCAAGCTGAACTAGCCACTTTTTTTATTGAACAGAGTTTTTACTGAAAGTCACAGGTATTTGGAAATCTAATTTTGAAATATGTATAGTTCATAAATACGTATAGTTCATTAATGTTGAAATACGTATAGTTCATTAATCTCATTCCTTGGTTGGATTTATTTCTCTAGTTGAGAATGTGTTCTCTGTTTGGTATTCCATTTCAGTTTATCTATTTATATTTTATAACTCTACCTCATTCTTTTGTTTTCCCTTTACTGTTCTTTTTTTTTTTTTTTTTTTTTTTTATTTCCAGCATAACAGTATTCATTATTTTTGCACCACACCCCGTGCTCCATGCAATCCGTGCCCTCTATAATACCCACCACCTGGTACCCCAACCTCCCACCCCCCGTCCCTTCAAAACCCTCAGATTGTTTTTCAGAGTCCATAGTCTCTCCTGGTTCACCTCCCCTTCCAATTTCCCCCAACTCCCTTCTCCACTCTAAGTCCCCATGTCCTCCATGCTATTTGTTATGCTCCACAAATAAGTGAAACCATATGATAATTGACTCTCTCTGCTTGACTTATTTCACTCAGCATAATCCCTTTACTGTTCTTTAGATTAGTTCTATCACTTTATGTTCAAATTCATGGACTCTTTCCTGTTACTTGGCTTAAACAGTTAAGTCCATGTTCCACTGATAAGTCCACTCTGTATTTTAAGGTATTTTTTTACTGTTGTTCTTTTAGACATGCTTGTATAATGTCTACCTTTCTATATTGTATAGTTCTCTACTGAGATTTCCTGTTTTTTCATTCATTACAAACATAATTGCACTTTTTCACTTTGAACATAATTTCAGTAGAATATTTACAATTTTATTTGGCTAAGATCATCATCAAATCATTTTGCTTTCTTTTTCCATTTGTTTATGGTTCGCCTTCACTTATTTTTAGGTGTTGTAATATTAGATTATACCTTTTATATTGTGAAGAATATGTGTTAGAGATTTTGAATTCCATTATATTCACTTAAAATATTTTTGGTTTATTTTTCTTTATTTTCTTTTTTTTTCTTTAATTATGGGAGATGCACAATGTTATATTAATTTCAGGTATACAATATAGTTATAGAGTATATATATATATATATGTAATATATATACTCTGTGATGTATATAGAGTTATACAATAACTCTATACATTATACTCTGCTCACCACAGCTATAACTACAATCTGTCACCATACAATGCTATCACAATATTATTGACTATATTTCCCTATGCTATAGCTTTAATCTCCGTGAAATATTTATTCCATAGTTCAAACTTGAGGTTTGTACCTTCTACTCCCTCTCCCCATTTTGTCTATCCCCTGGCAACCTCCAGTTTGTCTTCCATATTTATGGGTCTGTTTTTTGCTTTGTCCATTTGTTTTACTTCTTAGATTCCACATATAAGTGAAATGATACACTACTTGTTTTTCTCTTTCTTATTTCATTTAACGTAATACCCTTTAGATCTCTTCATGTTGTTGAAATCGGCAAGATCTCCCTCTCTCTCTCTCTCTCTTTTTTGAACTGAATAATATTCCAACAGATGCATACACATCTTCTTATTTATCTATTTATCTAGGTTGCTTCCAGAGTTTGGCTATTGCAAATAATGTTACAATAAGCATAGGGGTGCATATATATCTTTTTGAAATACTGTTTTCATTTTCTCTGTGTAAATTCCCAGGAGCAGAATTACTAAATTGGATGATATTTCTATTTCTAATTTTTTGAGGGACCTCCATACTATTTTCCACAGTGGTTGCACAAGTTTGCATTCCCACCCAACAGTGCAGGAGGGTTCCTTTTTCTCCACATGCTCACTAACACTTGTCATTTCTTGTCTTAGCCTTTTGGAATTGATGTGAGGTGATACATTATAGTGGTTTTGCATTTTACTTGATGTTTAGTGATGTGGAGCATCATTTCTTGTGTCATTAGGCCATTTTTAGGTCTTCTTTGGGGCAAAAAACCTATCTATTCAGATCCTTCACCACTTTTTAATCAGATTTTTAGTTTTTGGATGTTGGGTTGTGTAAGTTCTTTTATTTATTTTGGATATTGGTCTCTCATAATATGTACCGTTTGCAAGTATCTTTTCTCATTAGATGATGTCTGTTTATTTTGTTCATGGTTTCCTTTGTTGTGCAACATTTTTCTTTTATTTATTGTTGGTATAGCCCCACTAGTTTATTTTTGCTTTTGTTTCTCTTGGAGAGACATACCTAGAAAATGGTTTCTAGGGCCAGTTTCCAAGAGATTACTGCCTATCTTTTCTTCTAGGAGTTTTATGGTTTCAGGTTTCTCATTTAGGTCTATAACCAATTTTGAATCTATTTCTGTGTATGGTGTAAGACAGTAGTAAAACTGTCACTATTTGCAGATATGATACTATACAAAGAAAACCCTGAAGACTCAACCACATAAACTAGCAGAATAAATCAACAAAGTTGCCAAATACAATGTACAGAAATCTGTTGCATTTCTATACACTTACAACAAAATATCAGAAAGAGAAGCTAAGAAAACAATTTCATTACAATTTCACCAAAAATAAGTAAATAAAATGCCTAGGAACAAAGTTAATCAAGGATACGAAGACCTGTATGCTAAAATTATAAAGCATTGATGAAAGAAATCAAAGATGACACAAACAAATGGAAAAGTATTCTATGCTCATGGATTAGAAAAAATAATGTTCTAAAATGTTCATACTACTAAAAGCAATCTATAGATTCCATGTAATCCCTAACAAAATACCAACAGCATTTTTCACAAAACAAGAATGATGCTAAAATTTGTCAAGAACCACAAAAGAACCTGAATAGCCAAAGCAATCGTGAAAAGAATGAAGCCTAAGGTATTAAAATTCCAGATTTCAAAATATACTACAGAATTAATAACCAAAAAAATATGGTAATAGTGCAAGTATAGACACATAGATCAATGAAAAAGAACAGATAGCCCAGAAATAAACCCAGGCTTTTTTTTTTTTTTTTAGATTTTTATTTATTTGACAGAGAGAGACACAGTGAGAGAGGAAAGATAAGCAAGACCCATTTTGTAGGAGAGGAAGAAGCAGGCCTCCCGCTAAGCAGGGGTCCCGATGCAGAACTTGATCCCAGGACCCTGGGGTCAGGACCTGAGCCAAAGGCAGGCATTTTAATGACCGAGCCACCCAGGCACCCTAAACCCAGGCTTATATGGTCAATTAATCTATGGCAAAGGAGGCAAGATAAACAATGATGAAGAGAATGGTGTTAGGAATGTTGTCAGTGAATGGTGTTAGGAAAACTGGACAGCTACATGGAAAAGAATAAAACTAAGGTATTTTTATGATGTGATTTAGTGTGCATTTATTGTGGGTGAATTAAAACTCCCAGTGTGGTCTTTCTGCAGTATGTCGCAAGAGAAATCTCTACTTGGGTATCTTCAGCTGGTCTGATTGGGAGTCTCCTTTGCATATGCATAGTTTTGAAACCAGTCCAATATTTGGGTAGAGATTATATATAAAATGTAAGCCCTATGTACCACTCTGGAATTTCACCTTATGTGACTTTCTAGAATTCCCTCTTGATCTAGTTAATGTGGTTTCTCTGAGTTCTGTTTCAGCTCTTCAACTCAGTAGATATCTATATTTATCTATACATTACATATGTAATATAATATATAAATATATTAATATATTATATACAGTAAGATTAAGTAAGATTCAGTAAGAATATATATATATATACACACACACATATGTATATATATATATTTTTAAACCAGGCAAAAATCCATATAATACCAGAAATAGATAATAAAGGAAAATTATCTAATACCATTCTGTGTTCCTAAGTATAGACTAACTTTTAATTTCTGCCTGTTCTGGGTTATTTTCTAGTGACTTCAGATTGTTGGTTATTTATTTGCTTGACTATTTATTAACTTATTTACAAAACTGAGACCTATTATATGCATATGGTTGATCTGATAGGTGTTTCTTGGAAATTACTGGAAGTACAGCCATCTAAAATTAATTTTGTGATGCAATATTAGGAGAAGTCAGGATTTAAGATAGTTTTGTTAAATTTAGAATATACAAAGAAGTATGTTAGAATCAGGGTGCCTGGGTGGCTCAGTGGGTTGGGCCTCTGCCTTCAGCTCAGGTCATGATCCCATGGCTCGAGCCCCACGTTGGGCTCTCTGCTTGGTGGGGATCCTGCTTCCTTCTCTCTCTCTGCCTGCCTCTCTGTCTACTTGTGATATCCCTGTCAGATAAATGAATAAAATCTTTAAAAAAAAAGTATGTTAGAATCATGTAGAAAGCAATCATTAACTCTCAAACTCTGAGAAAAATATCAAGAAGGAAATAGTATTTGAACATGATTTTTTTTTCTTTTGGTATGAGTGGAAAAGTCACTTCAGCTTGATGCATACAGAATTGAAAATTGTTTAGGAAAGGAAACTTATTCATATAGAATTGAAACTTTCACATAATAGACATCAGTTTTATACAGAGTACAAATCACTATTTTTTTTGAGATAAACTGAATTGACTCACAAAACAATGTTATCATTTTCTTTGAGAATTTTGAATGTTGAAGGTGTTCCTTGAAATAATAATTTTAAAGTTTTATATAATCTGAAAATAAGACAACTCAGCAACCTTTCATAGATTGGTGATTAATACTCATACACTTAAAATTGCCTCACATGCTTTATGAAGGAGTTAACAAATATGCAATTTGAAACAAAAAAAAAAGGAAAATGATTACAAGTAAAGAGGTGATTTGTAACTATGAGAATGATTTTATGTGTCTCTTCTTACTGATCTACAGATTATACTGTGTATCCCCACTAAAATTTAAAAAAATTTTTCAGAAAGTCGGAAATTAATGTTTTTATTACAATGTCATATCTTTGGCAACATAAGTTAAATTTGAAGTCATCATTGTTAGTTATTGCAGGATGTGTAGATAGGGTTCTGAAGTGTGAAATGTGTAATAAGATAAGAGAAGTATATGTTAAGAAAAAATAAGGGAGAAGTTTTCATTGAAATATACACCATCAGCAATGCTAACACTTCCTTTATATCAAAATGCATGTTTAGTGATAAAGAGGGATAAGAAAGAAAATGTTTCAAATAGCTATCATGTGTAAAATTTTACATGTTTTTTTTTTCACTTAATTTTACAATGAAATTTAAAGGTAAGTTTCATGATATGTGTGCAGAAGAGGAAAGTGATACGTTGTAAATATTTTCTGAGAAAGTGAAGTTACTTGAAATTCAAAGACACATGTTCTCTTTTCACGTCAGTGTCCAAATATTTTATTCTAAGTCTACATTAGACAAATGATTTAAACTATTAGGCTCATTAAAGAGAGAATTAAAAGTAATTACTTGCTGAACCAATTTTTCACCAAAATGACTGACTCTTGCAGAAAATTCTGCAATGACAATTATGTTTAGTGTGATTTACATAATAGGTACAGATATTATGTGTTAAACTCCTGTTTACATAATCATGATTATAAATAACACATAATTAAGATATACTACAATCATCAAACAAAAATTCTGAGCAACAAATAAGAGTATGCGTGTGCTATTATTTGCCAAACAATGGAAATTTGATAATGTGGCAGTAGAATTACACTGAATATGATTTATTCTTTTTGATTACGCCAAAAGTACTTTATGATTCAAAGGCTTCAACATGAATATCAATTACATTATGAGGCTAAAACAAGAATATGACAACTAATTGACTCTTGTTAATAAAATGACGGAAAAACTAAGCTAATTTTCTATTTTCCCCAAATAGGATCTAGTTTAGTTCAAAGCTCCATACCATGTAGATTATTAAAATATCTTTGTTAATTGACTTAGAATCATTAGATTTTCTTTCTTTTTTTTTTCTTTTTTTAAATTTAATTTTTTTTTTTTTGGTATTCCAAGATTCATTGTTTATGCACCACACCCAGTGCTCTATGCAACACATGCCCTCCATAATACCCACCATCAGGCTCTTACCCTCTTTCCCTCCCATTTCCCCTACAGAGTCAACTTGCGATGAACAGAAGTAATGGGAAAATTTTGACCATCTGAACTCCTGGGAAATCTACTTGAAATTTGTTTCACAGCATCGTGTGCCCATTTCGGTCGCCCCCAGCTGTGCTCACGGTGTGCTTCTTTTTTCCCACCTGAAACTATAGTATCACTTCAGAAGGCTGAGAACCAGAAATAACTCTTATACTTTGAGACTATTAAAAATTAAGTATAAGGGTAAGTCACCAAAAATTAAAATCTTCCAAATAAAGGTCTTTTGGGAAAAGACCTTTAATTCCTAAGCTATCTTTAATGCCTTAAAATGGTGAGACTTTACTAAACATATTTATGAACAGCAACAGTAAGTCCCAAGAGAACCTCATTGCCTTCATACAAGGTATATTCATCTTTTTTATATATATGTGAATATCAGTTCTTGGGACATTTAAGCCACTTCTCCTAATTTTTTGGCCATTAAATATATCACCTACAATATCCATAAATCTGTATCCTCTGAGCTAACATTTATAACCATAGACATCAAAGAATTTGGTTAAATGTTTAGTCAATGGCTCTCAATTTCATTATTTTCTTTATGGGGAAATGGGAGGAGGTAGGTGCTGTATTCTTTCAAACAATCACATTTTCCACCTATCCAGGAAAGGTTATATTACAGGTTGGATTCCACCACTTTTAGGTTTTCTTGGTATTTCTTGGCCTCTATATACAAATGGATTTCCAATTTTTTGGTATAAATAAACTACTAGATGTGTGTATATAGATCCAAATGAGAGACTGAGTTTCATCACCAAATACTTCAGCTGGTTATTTCTTCCTTTTTGCCCAATTAAAATTTATAGTAAGAGATGTGATACATGCATACTTAGAAAAAATCCTGCACAATATCACTAATGATTTTAAAGTACAGAACTGATCATAACAATTGTCTAAAACTAAAACCATGTAGCAAAGCTAAACTTCCTTACAGGGTTAGTATTTTCTACCTGGTTTATTCTGATACAAAATGTATCATTGTAACATTGTAGTTCCAGTTTTGAGTTCAAATGGGTTATGGAGTCATTTCAGCAAAAACACATTTTTTAGAGATTCATCATATTAGCATCAGCTATCCATATAGTACAGAGTGCAAATTAATAAATGTGTCATAAATGTTTTATATTCATTCTGTTGGACTGTGTAGGGGGAAGATAAATGTGTTTGGCAAAGAATAGATTGTTTTAAAACTATCAGAAGAAAATCAAACAGAAGAAATATTCTTACTCATTATCTAGTAGCAAATTTCAGTGACAAAAAATCACAAGACATATGAATAACAAATTAATTCATTTCAATGAGCAATTTAACTATTAATATCTAATAAATTTATAATAATGGAACAGCCAATAATTATATACCCAAAGGAAGAATCAGCAATGCATTTTCACTTTCCAGTTTTCCCCTCCATATTTATATAGAAAAAGGTTGTTATGAAATATATAACTCAAATGTAACTTGTTTCATAGTGACAGTACAAGCACGTGGCTCCCAGAAAACCCAAAGTTCCTTCTGTTCATCTCATAAATTATCTAATCAGGCAGATATTAATTTTGAAAAATGTTGAAACAAGTTATTTGTGTTTAGACATTGCTATCCAATTTGTTTCAATGAATGTATTGATTCTTCATCAACAGGAAATATTTAGAGTAGCAACTTCCAATATGACAAATATTTGGGAGAATATCACTGCTCATCTATCATTATCAGATATTTATATCTGTACAGATTTTTTAAAAATATTAGTTTATGTAATTCTTGAACTCTTATTGACAATTTAGAATTTTTAAAAAGTCCAAACATTTTACATGTACATTTGCACAGTTTAACTTCTCAGTAGTTTTGATACAGTTCAGAAATGCTTTGTCTGCTAACTTTTCTCAGTGCATTCAAAATTTTATTTTGCCTACACATATTTAGTTTACTTAATTTTTTGTAAGCAAGTATGGGAAAAAAAACAGAATGCATCAATTTCTTATTTGGAAGACTTTATTTTAGTTTATCTTTCTTTCTTTTTATTTGTCCAAGTAATTTGGCTTAAAACTTGCAAAACAAAGTGCAAATCTCACTGCCTCTGACCCACTCATGTCCTTTTCATCTATAATAGCAATCACTCTTTTACCAATTGCAACTTTTTCTAATAGATATTTTTTATCATCTTTCAAAAATGGTCTAAAATATCCCATCTTAATAGATACTACCAAAATATGGCTACTATATTCTGTATTCTTTCCATCATGGTAAGCACTACCTTTGCTGAAGCCATCACTAACCCCCAAATTTAATTTATCTTACATATAATTTATATTATCATTTACATTTTTTCAAATATACCTCACTTTATTTCACACAGGAACATTTCTTTTCTTTTATTTTTTTAGGATTTATTTATTTGAGAGAGCATTCAAGAGAGAGAACATGAGCAGGGGGGAGAGAGGAGCAGGCTCCCCACTGAGCAGGGAGCCTGATGTGGGGCTCGACCCCAGAGCCCCTAGATCATGACCTGAGCCGCAGGCAAATGCTTAACCAACTGAACTACCCAGGCACCCAATTTCTTTCATTTTAAAAAGGATCTTTAAAAAATTTGAATGGGACAACAAATCAGATCTTCACATTAATATTGCTAATGCACATTTCTTTGGTCACTGCCCTACAGTAGCCATCAAATGTTTAGACAAAGAGGAAAATCTATGAATTTCAAGAATGAATATAATGAAAACACAAAAGACATTAAATATGCAAAATAAAGCAAGAAAAAGTTATGTCAGAAAAAAAGATATAGTACTACAACTAAATGGGGTATTCAGTGAAATTTTTGATCAAGATAGTCTTTTCTTGAAATAAGAAAATGTTAAAAAAAGGAAGGATTATATTAAGTTTAAATTTATTGACATGTATATTTTTTGTAAGAAAATAGTGTAGAACATAAAACAAAAAATAGTGAGAAATGAGAAACACAAAATTGAAAAAAAATCAATACATTAATAATTAATGTCTAAACAAGAGCTAAAACAAATGGAAGATAAATGCTTTCAAAATGTAATTTAAAAAAGTTACATTAATATTAAGAAAAACTTGAGTGTAAAGTTTGAAAGGACACAATCTATGAGAAAAAAATAATAACTGGTGGTAGCTGAACAAAGGCAATTCGAAAGTCAAAAATTGTACAGATTTTTGAGTTCTCTATTCCAACTTCCACCCCCCCCCAAAAAAAATCACCTATAAGGAGTAAGTAATTGAATTTCTTTAAAACTTGTATAAAGAAATGTCTAACATAAGGACATTTAGGGTTCTATAGATATTTGGGGGAAAGTGGGATCCAAACATTCAAAGAATTTCAATCCTCATCTATGTATTAAAGCAAAAGAGACATATTTTTAAGCATGAAGACACTCACAGAGAACAGTTACCATAATCTTGTCTTTACAGATGATAATAGTAGTAATAATAATATTGGACCAGCTTCACCAACCCAAAACCTTTTTTTTTTAATTCATTTAAATCTAAAGCAAATATCCCAACACATAATATAAATATTATAAGCTATAGTAATATAAAAGTTTATTAGTATAATGAACAAAAACAGGGAGGAGGAGTTAGCAAAAAAAGTGGTAAAAAGCATACAGATTACCTTCTCTATCATAGATGAAATAAATTGACACTATAAAAATATAATAAAGAATTGATTAGATTACTAAACATAATATAAGCATTAGATACAGGAATATAATATAAAAAAACAAATACATATTTGCTACTTGGAGAAAAAGACTTAAAATAGGATGAGTACAATTATAAATATTTTTTAAAAATTGGAAATGAAAGCTCAACTGAAAGCTATCCATGCTATGCATACATAGAGAAGCTATGCATACCTAGAGAGCAAGTATGGCTAACTGAAAAGCTATGCATACATAGAGAAGAATAGAAGGAGTCTGCCACTGAGTAAAAGCCAAGTCAGTCTTGAGAATTGGCTGAACTTTGAGTACACCATCAAACCCAAATTTCAGTCCTTCTATAAAGAAAATGAGAAGTCAAGTGACAGACTGAAAGAGCATATTTTCAAATCATATGCCTAATAAAGCAATATATATATATATATATATATATATATATATATATCTCTTACAACTCAAAAGTGAGTAAAATTTAAAAACCACAATATATATAAATCTCTATATATCTGCAATATATAAAAATTTCTTAGAACACAATTGTTACATAAAATAAAGAACCTAAACAAGAAATGGGCAAAATATCTGCATTGAAATTTCCCCAATAAAAATACACAGATATCTACTGCATACAGGAAAGGGCAGGCTACATCTTCAGTCACTCAGAAAATCTAAATTAACCCACCAAGTAATACCAGGAAATACCCACTAGAACGGTGGTAATCTAGAAGACTGACAATACCAGGTATCTTCAACAATTTGGTATGTAGCTAAAGCTAACAGAGAATTACTGGATTGCATGAGAAATCAAAACCTATTTCCATACAAAGATTGCATGCATAAATTATATAAGTATTATTCAAAATACCCCCAAATCATTGTATCCAATCCAAACTCACACTGAGTAATTAGTAGATGAACACAAAGTCCTGTCTCCATAGAATGGTATACCACTCAGAAATAACAAGAAATAAACCTCTGGGGGCACCTAGGTGGCTTGTTTTGGTATTGACTGGGATCTCACTCAGGTCATGCATGACTCAAGGTCATGATATCAAGCCCCTTATCAGGCTCTGCACTCAGCAGGAAGTCTGTCTCCCTCATTCTTTTTGCCTCTGCCCTTCCCTGCTCTGTGCTCTCTTCCTATATCTCTAATAAACAAATATTTTTTAAAGTAATAAAGCTATTAACACAGCCTGAAAAATGGATAAATCTTAAAAACATAATCCCAGGCAAAAGAAGCCAGACCCAATATATAAAGAGTATATAAGTTAGGATTCCATTTACAGGAATTTCTAGAAGTAAATCTATAGAGATTGGTGGTTGTCTAGGTCAAGAAAGGGAATTAATCAAAAAAGAGCATAACATTTGGAATGCTTTTAAAGTTCTAGAACTGGAATATATTTATGGCTGCAAAATTATAGAAGTTTGTTAAAAATGACTGAATTGGAAACAACGAGTGACTTTTAAGTTAAGCTTAAAGCAAGTATAATTAAAGGTCAGATTGAGCTGAAGTTTAACAAGCTCTGCCTTTTCAGTGTGAAATGTAAGAATTTACTATCAAACCAGACCATGGTCTTCTGAAGTATAGATGTTTTCTGCAACCCTTGTCATATTAGAGCTCAGTTCAATACCTGGTACACTGTAGACCATAATGAAAATGCGTTAAATTAGATAATTGAAGGAGAATTAATTAGCTCATGTATGAAAAAGTTTGGATTTGATGTTACTCCTTTCTGTAAAATAAAATAGGCAGGTGTAATAACTTAAAATGTCAGGTAGAATAGCATCCAGAAAATGGAAGAGTAATAGGTAAATTTTCTAGATACCAAATACATATAGCTTATATGGAAAGCAGAGATTACCTCACTACTATATAAATTGGATATACTTAGAATCTGTATCAAATGACCTTGTAAATATGTATAATTCCATATAAGCATTAGAAATGTGACAATCACTTGATAAATAATTTAAGTTTTATAGTTACAAGTCTGCAATTTACTTTTTTCTGTCCTCTACTTAAAATGTTGACATCAAAAACAGCTTTTATCAACTGCTTTCATTAAGCTACATTGTCACTTAGGTATATTCAGTTTCCTCAATAAATTCAACTTATTTTTTAAAAGATGTATTTATTTAAAGTATGCTCCACATCCAGCATGGAGCCCAATGCAAGGCTCAAAATCACAACCCTGAGATCAAGACATGAGCTGAGATCAAGTGATGGACACTTAACCAACTGAGCCACCCAGGCATCCCAGGTTTATTTGTTTATTTGAGAGAAAGAGAAAGAGAGAGAGAGGGAGAGAGAGAGAGAGAGGCATCGCATGCATGAGCAAGGGGAGGGGCAGAGAAAGAGGGAGAGAATCTCAAGAAGACTCCTCTCTCAGCACCAAACCCAATGTGGGACTTTAACCCACAACCCTGAGCTCACGACACCAGTGGAAATCAAGAGTCAGACACTTAACTGACTGAGCCACCCAGGTACCCCTCAGCTTGTGTTTTTATAATCATGAAATCAATATTTATATGAATTATACTATTAAAGAACGCTTCCTTTTCCATGTTCCATAGACTATGTTTTCCAGCATAGGAGTTGACAGTTTGTTTTGATATTTTCTTTTTTAAAATTCTTTGTCAAAAAGAAAAAAGAGGAAACCATATTAAGGAATAAAATCTGAGAATATCCTGTCACTGTTATTGTATGTATTGTATGTATTTTTCTGACAAGCAATTTTCACTAGGTATTTTTAGTGATACATTATACATTATAAATTACCTGATTAGTGTTCAAACTCTTGAGTAACATTAATGATTGTTTTCTTTCACTGAATTACTACTAGAAAAGTTGTCAGTGGAGGCAATTTTGTGAAACCCTGGAACACATAAAGAATATTATCACAGCTACCTTTGTTGCATATATGCTTTGCATTATTTTTTTTCCCATATCAAAGAACTTTAAATACTAAGATGTAATAAAAACTATAGAAGTGACCAACATTGTTACATGTTTATATGTGAGGATGGTGAAGCTATACTTTGTTTAATAATTAAAATTAATGCCATAAATAATTAGAAATCTTAAGTAATATTTTGCATTTTATGCCCTAAATGAGTAAAGGTTAATCTGAGACACATAATCTTGTGTCTAACAAAGATATTAAAACTAACAGTATTGTTTTACTTAATTAATAGTATATTCATTTTTGTTTTGGCACAATTTTTATTTTACAGTGAATTTGTTATTTGTTCCTTGAACATATGTAATTTAAAATGTGTAAAAATTACTTTTAAAATACCATATTCCCAAATCAGGCATTTGTTAACAACCCTTAAAAAATATATTAAAATTGAATCATGTTTATAGAAAGTAGATCAAGATAAAAAAGATTTAGCCTAGTTTATCTAAAATCAAAGGACATATATTCTCAGTCTCACTTACTTATCAACAAGCCAAGTTATTTTGAGAAATTTCTGTAGGAAAAAAATGATGCCTGTATTTGGCTGATGGAAAAATAATGGTGGAGTAAACTGCTCTCAATGCACTTTTATAAAGTTATTTTTTCTGATAAGAGATTAATTCTGGACTGTGCAGAGATCAGATTATAGATTCAAGATTTTTTTTTTTTTTTTAGATAGCGATTAGAATATTTGGGACAACTGAAAAAATCCTCCAATGTCAACTATACTTCTGTTAGCAAGCAAAACCAGTGATGTGTCACTGCCTTAGCATAGTACTATATGTGGGTACTATGACCAGAAAATTAATGTAGGACAGGTAATAACTGGGAACCCTCAGAAGTGTAATCGTTCCCAAATCCACAGCAAGATACTGAATCACAATAGCCAACCAACAGTATATTAAGAACATTGAACAAGATCACCAGGTGTTTGAAAATTCTGCTACAGAGAATCAGTGCAAACTAAGAATCAACAGTGTTTGGAGACAAAGGAGAAACTCTATAGAGCAACTTAAAATTCCACTGAAACAGTTAAAAGACCCATTTTAAAAGCCTGTTAAATAAGCTTGCTCTGTTTAATGTGATAAGATTTGAAATTATAATAGGAAAATATAATATATCAATGTCAAGTCCTAAGTTTCAGTAGAGCAAACTTAAACCCTTAATTAGGAAATTTTTCCAAAATATGTGAGAGATCAAAATAGTAGCATGGATAAAATAAAATATAAAGGCATGAAATATGGGGCTAAATATTTCAATATCTAATATGGTTAAGATAAGAAAATAGTTTAGAGATATTTGAAGAAATAATGTCAGAATTAAAGTCCTCCAAAGCTTAAGAATTTACTGAAAATTAGGATTAAAAATCAAAAACAAAAATTAAAAAACAAAATGAGGAGAAAAAGGGAAAGCGCAAAGAAAGGAAACAGTGAAATCTCTGCCCGTCAAGTCTGATAAAGCATTCAAAGGGGATCACAGAAGAAAACAACAATAACAAAAACAAAAAGATTGTCTATTAAAAAAAAAAAAGACTGAAAGTATATTTCTCATTAGCTACATGGATATTGATAATAGTTCAACATCTCCAATTATTGAGGGAAAAATATAAAACTAAAACAATAATTAGCATTTAGGGACATTTATGAGCTTCTGAAGACAGGTAGACTAAACTCAGTTACTTTCTGAAAGCACACCAAAAGATATGTTTTAATTAAAATGAAAAATTAAGTTAGAAGGTCACTATGTTTACGAACAAGTGTTAGATTTATTCTCCTCTGAACAACCACAACCCCAAAATATGACATAGCAATTCTGAGATATTTCACATTGCCAACACAAGGGTAGTAATCATTGAGGTGGGAGGTCAAGTGAAAGAAATTTCACCGGCTTATTGTATTGGTACAGGAGAGCTTCCTGCCCATGTTGGTAGTAGAGAAAACTGGAGAATTCATCTCTGATGAAAAGACAGAACTGAATGTCTATAGTGGCCGTAGTTCATCGGACAAAAAAACAGAGAGGGAAGAGCTTCACAAACAGCCTCTTAGAGTTTCCAATTAAGTACTAATCAGGAAACTACTGATAGGAGGAAGCTACTCAAGCTAAGGGAAGAACCACATTAAAAAAATTAGTGCATTTTATCGCTACTCAGACTGGAACAATTCCCAGTTCATGAGGGAATTAAAAGAGTACTTGGTAAGGTCTTGTTTCAGTAGTAGGTCACAACTGCCTTACATTGGGCATTGCTCTAAGTCTACTTAGCAAACTCCAGGAATGAATCCTGAAGGGATCAAACTGTTTACAAGTAGCTTCTTAGGGACAGAAAAGCTTAAGAGAAATTGTAGCTGTGCCAAGATGTCCAAAACCCAACCAAGGAAACTCACACCGTATGGCATCCAATTCAACACTACCAGAAATCCAAAGAAGCAGGAAAACAGAACCTATAATAGGAGAATTACTTCAACTGAAATCAACCCAAATAGTGCAGATGCTTAAAATTAACAAGAAAGGACCATAAAACAGTTCTTTAATTGGTATTCTATATGTAAAATATTCAGTTAAGACTTAGAGTACACAAAAAGAAAAAAAGAAAAAGACACAGCAAACTTATAGGAGTAAAAACTACAATTTCTGAGATAAAAACATATATTGTAGGTATTAATGGCAGATAAGATATTACAGAATTTTATTTAAATAATTACCTTGAAGAGAAAGGAATAGAAAATATCCAAATGATTTTGTTAACTGTTTCCTTTGCTGTGCAAAAGCTTTTGATCTTGATGAAATCCCAATAATTCATTTTTGCCCTTGCTTCCCTTGCCTTTGGCGTTGTTCCTAGGAAGATGTTGCTGCGGCAGAGGTCTAAGAGATTGCTGCCTGTGTTCTCCTCAAGGATTTTGATGGATTCTTTTCACACATTGAGGTCCTTCATCCATTTTGAGTCTATTTTTGTGTGTGGTGTAAGGAAATGATCCAATTTCATTTTTCTGCATGTGGCTGTCCAATTTTCCCAGCACCATTTATTGAAGAGGCTGTCTTTTTTCCATTGGACATTCTTTCCTGCTTTGTCGAAGATTAGTTGACTGTAGAGTTGAGGGTCTATTTCTGGGCTCTCTATTCTGTTCCATTGATCTATGTGTCTGTTTTTGTGCCAGTACCATGCTGTCTTGATTATGACAGCTTTGTAATAGAGCTTGAAGTCCGGAATTGTGATGCCACCAACGTTGGCTTTCTTTTTCAATATCCCTTTGGCTATTCGAGGTCTTTTCTGGTTCCATATAAATTTTAGAATTATTTGTTCCATTTCTTTGAAAAAGATGGATGGTACTTTGATAGGAATTGCATTAAATGTGTAGATTGCTTTAGGTAGCATAGACATTTTCACAATATTTATTCTTCCAATCCATGAGCATGGAACATTTTTCCATTTCTTTGTGTCTTCCTCAATTTCTTTCATGAGTACTTTATAGTTTTCTGAGTATAGATTCTGTGCCTCTTTGGTTAGGTTTATTCCTAGGTATCTTATGGTTTTGGGTGCAATTATAAATGGGATTGACTCCTTAATTTCTCTTTCTTCTGTCTTGCTGTTGGTGTAGAGAAACACAACTGATTTCTGTACATTGATTTTATATCCTGACACTTTACTGAATTCCTGCATAAGTTCTATCAGTTTTGGAGTGGAGTCTTTTGGGTTTTCCACATATAGTATCATATCATCTGCGAAGAGTGATAATTTGACTTCTTCTTTGCCGATTTGGATGCCTTTAATTTCCTTTTGTTGTTTGATTGCTGAGGCTAGGACCTCTAGTACTATGTTGAATAGCAGTGGTGATAATGGACATCCCTGCCGTGTTCCTGACCTTAGCGGAAAAGCTTTCAGTTTTTCTCCATTGAGAATGATATTTGCAGTGGGTTTTTCATAGATGGCTTTGATGATATTGAGGTATGTGCCCTCTATCCCTACACTTTGAAGAGTTTTGATCAGGAAGGGATGCTGTACTTTGTCAAATGCTTTTTCAGCATCTATTGAGAGTATCATATGGTTCTTGTTCTTTCTTTTATTGATGTGTTGTATCACATTGACTGATTTGCGGATGTTGAACCAACCTTGCAGCCCTGGAATAAATCCCACTTGGTCGTGGTGAATAATCCTTTTAATGTACTGTTGAATCCTATTGGCTAGTATTTTGGTGAGTATTTTCGCATCTGTGTTCATCAAGGATATTGGTCTATAGCTCTCTTTTTTGATGGGATCCTTGTCTGGTTTTGGGATCAAGGTGATGCTGGCCTCATAAAATGAGTTTAGAAGTTTTCCTTCCATTTCTATTTTTTGGAACAGTTTCAGGAGAATAGGAATTAGTTCTTCTTTAAATGTTTGGTACTAATAAACAAAAGCACTTACTACAGATTATCAGATGTTTTCCAGAATTGCTTTGATCAGCATATTTGCTAACAGTATCTGTTAATACTGATAGCATCACACAATTTCCAGAATTATGTATAATTAACTTTTTGTAAATTAAATACAAAGTTGATACTTTACCAATTTAGTATTGTTATGATGACTAATAAAGTTGAAGTCTTAAAATATAAAAAAAAGAAAAAAAAAAAGAAAATATCCAAATGAAATACAGAGAAAAAAATAAGAGAAGTCTATTACTGTGCTGTGTGAACATTTAAATGGTCTAAAATATATACATAATTATTCCCCAAAGGAGAGGAAAGAGAAGAAGGGAGAAAAAAATATTTAAGAAATATTGGCCAAAATTTTCCAAAGTTCATAAATATTATAAATTCACATTTCCAAAAAGCTTAATAAACTTTACACACAAACAAGACAAAAATTTTACAAAAGCACAAGATATCATAATATAATTGTCCCAATCAGTAAAAAGGAGAAAAACCTAAAAAGGGCAAATTTTATAAATTAGAGGAACAAATATAAGGATAAGAACACATTTTCCATTAGAAATATCTCCTAAAAGTGAAGACAAAATAAAAAGTTTTCTGGGAAATAAATATTAATTTGATATTATAAGAATCACTTCATAAGTACTGTTAAAGAAAGTTCTTCATTAATAAACAAAAAGTACCAGATGGAAAAATCGTTTGCGTATCAAACAAAAAACAAAGAATATCAGAAATGGTATCTCAAAGAAAAATATAAGATTTTTTTCTCATTTAAATCTTGTTAATATACAGTGTACCCTTAAACAAATAATAACAGTATTTATCAGGTTTATTATACCTGTGAAAATAAATGTTTGATAAGAGCATTGACACTGATGGAAGAAATAAAAGTAAGGTTCTCATACTCTATCTGAAGTATTAAAATATTATGGAAGATCGGCAGTGATAAGTTAAAGACATGCATTGTGAACAAAGGTGTCAAATATAATTATATGTTATACTTTTATAAGTAATAAGTTATAGCTAATAAAATTAAAATGGAGATGAAATGGAATAATCTCAATTAATTAAAAGAAAGTAAAAAAAAAAGAAAAAAGGTAAAAAAATAAGATAAGGTCATTAAAGAGAAAATTGCAAGATGACATGTTTAAACACAACAACATCAACACCATATAACAAGTAAATCATGAGCTAAACAGGATTATCAGATTATACTAAAAGGAAAGACCCAAAGTTAAGTTGCTTCAAAGGAACATGATTTTATAATTATAGCATGAACTAGACATAAGTGACAGGATGAAAAAGATTCTAGACTCACACTAAACAAAATAAAGATGATGAAATTGTATTATCATCAGGCAAACAACAACTGAGAAGAAACAAACTGAAAAGTCAAATATTCTAAATGTTTAAACAAAACTAGTAACCAAAGGTGTCAAACTTAATAGAATAAACCAAGCAACAGAATACACATTCTTTTCACATGTGCAGGGAACATTTACCAAGACTGATTTTATCCTGCATCATGAAACAAGTTTGAATGAATATAGCAGGCTTCAAGTGATACCTATTATGCTTTCTGACTGCTGCATAATTTAACTAAAAATGATAAACCGCTAATCAATTTGAGTAGGTATAAAAGAGAAAAGAAACATTATTGATACCTAGACGTATTCACTGGGGAATTATACTAAAGCTTTAAGGAAGAAATAATATCATGCTCAAAATATTCTAGGAAATTAAAGAGAAGGGAATAATTCCCAATGAATTCTACTATCCTAGTTAATTATAATCTGGAAACCTCTGAAAAATTCCAAGGGAAAATAAAAACAAAAACACCACTAGCAAATTATGTCCCCCATGTACATAGATGTAAAATATTACTTAAAAAAGAAATTTTATTTATTTATTTGACAGACAGAGATCACAAGTAGACAGAGAGGCAGGTGGGGTGGAGGGGAGCAGGCTCCCTGCCAAGCAGAGAGTCTAATGCAGGGCTCGATCCCAGGACCCCAGGACCACGACCTGAGCCGAAGTTAGAGGATTTAACCCACTGAGCCACACAGGTGCCTCAGATGTAAAAAATTCTTAATAAATATTTAGCAAATAGAGTACAACCATATATTAAACTAATAGTATAGCCTATGGAGTTTGTCCCAGAAATACAATCTTGACATAATATTGGAAATAAATCAGTCAATGCAAAATTCTACATGATGCCTGCATTATCTTCAAAGAGTAAAATAAAAATTAATGGGAAAGGAAGGAGGAGCAAGATGGTGGAGGAGTAGGAGACCTAAATATCATTGGGTGCCAGGAGTTCAGCTAGATAGTTCTCAAACCATTCTGAACACTTACAAACTCAACAGGAGATCAAAGAGAAAAAGAGCAGCAATTCTAGGAACAGAAAAGCCACCACTTTCTGGAAGCGTGGACGTGTGGAGAAGTGAATCCGAGAGGACCTACAGGAAGATAGACCGCAGGGGGAGGGGCCAGCTCCTGGCAAGTGGTGGAGCAGTGGGGCACAAAATCAAAACTTTCAGAAGTCTGTTCCTCTGTTCCACTAAGGGATGTCACTCCAGAGGCTAAGTGGTGGCAGGGGGCAACCCCTCACTGGGACAGTGTGGTCTCAGGACCATTGGGGTCACAGAAAGACCAGGAGTGTGTGAGTGCAGAAGAGCTCTCAGGTATCAGAGCAGGGAAGCTGGCTACAGAGACAGAGTCAAGGAGTGGCTTCTTAGCTTGGGGTTACCTTAAACCATGATCCAAGGAGGCACAGTGGGGTCACTATTCTTCTAGTGGGGACTCCACAAATGGCAGATCTGGGGAGACCTCCTCCTCTGGGAGGAATGGCATGGGATCATGCTGCAAGAATATGCTGGGTTTGGAGACTCCAAGCAGGACCATGCACCAGAGAAAGAAATACTGGTCACAGGCTGAGTGAGCTTGGAGTGCAGCCAGAGACGAAGGAGACAGGAGTGACTGGCTTCTTTTCTCTGAGGGTGCACTGAGTGGAGTCCCAAGATCTCAGCACCTATGGGCCCAGAGATTGGGAGGCTGCTATCTTCACTCCAGTCTTCTAAAGCTGTACAGAAAGAGCTCAGGGAACAAAAGCTACCAAGAGCAAACCCAAGCGGATTGCTTGGCCTGACCCTTGACAAGGGTGGTGCAATTCTGCCTTGGCAAAGACATTTGAGAATCACCGCAACAGGGCCTTCCCCAAGAAGATCAGTAAGAATATCCACCCAAGACCAAGTTCACTAATCAATGAGAACTCCAAAACTTCAGAGCTATAGGAATACAAAACATAGAATTCATGGCTTTTCCCCATGATTCCTTAGTCTTTCACAGTTAATTTTATTTTATTTTATTTTTCTTATTTAATTTAAAAATTTTTTTCTTTCCTATTTTAATGTATTTTTAGCTATTTTATTTCATCAATACCTTTTTTAATTTTTTTTAAATTTCCATTGTTATAGTAATATTCTATCCCTTCACTGTATTTAATCTTATTTTTTGCATACAAGTAGGTTTTTCTTTCTTTAAAATTTTAGGATAAGGTTTCTTCTAAAAGATCAAAATAGACTGCAAATCTAGCACATGCTCCAGCCTGATCACATTCTTTCATTGTTTTTCTTTTTTCAACCAACTTACCTTATCAATTCCTTTTTTAGAGTCTTTTTAAAAATTTTCATCTTTGCAGTCATATTCCATCCTTTCATCACATTTACCATTATTTTTGAATCTATATAAGTTTTCCTTTCTTTAAACTATTGGGAGGCAGTTTCTTCTAACAGACCACAAAACATCCAAAATCAAAAGTGTGACTCTGTTCTATTCACCAGTAAAATATATATATATGTATATGTAGATATACATATATATGTGTATATATAGCACACACACGTGCATATATATATATATATACACACACATTCCTCTTTCTTCTCACCCCAGTTTCAGATCTCTTTTGATTTGGTGAGTGTATATTTTTCTGGGTTGTTGCTACCCTTTTAGTATTTTCTTCTCTCATTTATCTATTCTTATCTGGATAAAATGACAAGGTAGAAAAACCACCTCAAAAACAAAACAAAACAAACAACAACAACAAAAACTACAAGAGGCAGTACCAAAAGCTAGGGACCTATTCAATACAGACATTCTAAATGCAGAGCTAGCATTTAGAAAGATGATATCAATGTGCTAGCTGGGCTTGAAAAAAGCATGGGAGATACTACAGAATCCCTTTCTGGAGATATAAAAGCCCTTTCTGGAGAAACAAAACTAAAATCTAACCAAGTTGAAGTCAAAAAAGCTATCAATATGTGCAATCAAAAATGGAAGCTCTTACTGCTAGGATAAATGAGGCAGAAGAAAGAATTAGTGATGCAGAAGACCAAATGATGGAGAATAAAGAAGCTGAGAAAAAGAGAGATGATTGGACCATGAGGGGAGAATTTGAGAGATACGTGATACCATTAGATGAAACAATAGTAGAATAATTGGGATCCCAAAAGAAAAAAGAGAGGGGCAGAAGGTATATTGAAGCAAATTATACCAGACAACTTCACTAATTTGGGGAAGTAAAATCCAGGAGTCACAGAGAACCACCCTAAAAATCAATAAAAATAGGTCAACATCCTGTCATCTAATAGCAAAACTTCCAAGTCTCAGTGACAAAGAGGAAATCCTGAAAGCAGCTCAGGACAAGAAGTCTGTAACATACAACAGTAGAAATACTAGATTGGCAACAGACCTATCCAAGGAGACCTGGCAGGCCAAAACGGACTGGTATGAATGAGAAAAATAGGCAGCCAGGAATACTGCATCCAGCAAGGCTGTCACTAAAAATAGAAGGAGAAATAAAAATCTTCCAGGACAAACAAAAACTAAAAGAATTTTCAAACACCAAACCAGGTCTAGAGGAAATATTGAAAGTGGTCCTCTAAGCAAAGAGAGAGCCTAAAAATAACAGACCAGAAAGGAACAGACAAAATATACAGTAACTGTCACCTCACAGGCAATATAATGAGACTAAATTTATATTTTTCAATGGTTACCCTGAATATAAATGGGCTAAATGACCCAATCAAAAGACACAGGGTATCAGAATGGATTAAAAAAAAAACCCAAAAACAAAACAAAACAAACAAACAAACAAACAAAAAAACCCATCAATATGCTGTCTACAAGAAACTCATTTTAGACACGAAGACACCTCCAGATTTAAAGTGAGGGGGTGGAAAACAATTTACCATGCTAATGGACATCAAAAGAAAGCTGGGGTCGCAATACTTAGATCAGATCAATTAGATTTTAAGCCAAAGACTATAATAAGAGATAAGGAAGGACACTATATCATACTCAAAAGGTCTGTCCAACAAGAAGATCTAACAATTTTAAATACCTAAGCCCCTAACATGGGAACCTGCCCCAGGCAGACTCATTCAAAAAGGAAAGAGAGGGGCACTTGGGTGGCTCAGTGGGTTAAAGCCTCTGCCTTCAGTTCAGGTCATGATCTCAGGGTCCTGGGATCGAGCCCCACATCGGGTTCTCTGCTCGCAGGGAGCCTGTTTCCTCTTCTTTCTCTCTGCCTGCCTCTCTGCCTACTTGTGATCTCTGTGTGAAATAAATAAATAAAATCTTAAAAAAAAATGAAAGAGAAAGGACCCAAATTAATAAAATCATGAATAAAAGAAGAGTGATCACAACCAATACCAAAGAAATACAAATAATTATAAGAACATATTATGGACAACTATATACCAGAAAATTTGAAATCTGAAAGAAATGGATACATTCCTAGAGACATATAAACTACCACAGTTGAACCAGGAAGAAATAAAAACAACACAAACAAACAAACAAAAAACAACTTGAACAGACCCACAACCAGTAAGGAAATTGAAGTAATAATCAAAAATCTCCCAACAAATAACAGCCCAGGGCCAGAAGGCTTCCCAAAGGAATTCTACCAAACATTTAAAGAAAAATTAATACCTATTCTGAAACTGTTCCAAAAAATAGAAATGGAAAGAAGACATTCAAACTCATCATATGTGGCCAGCATTACCTTGATCCCAAAACCAGACAAAGACCTCAACAAAAAAAAAGTCTTATAGACCACATCCTTAATGAACACTGAAGCAAAAATTCTCACCAAAATACTAGCCAATTCTTTTTGTACATTGAAAGGATTATTCACCACGACCAAGTGGGATTTATTCCTGGGCTGCAAGGTTGGTTCAATATCCATAAACCAATGTGATGCAATACATGAATAAAAGAAAGAACAAGAACCATGTGGTATTCTCAATAGATGCTGAAAAAGAATTTCACAAAGTATAGCATCCTTTCTTTATCAAAACTCTTCACAGGTTAGGGATGGAGGGTACATTCCTCAATATCATAAAAGTCATGAAAAACCCACAGCAAATATCATTTTCAATGGGGAAAAACTTAGAGCTTTTCCCCTAAGGTCAGGAACATGGCATGCTATCCAACATAGTATTAGAAATTCTAGCTTCCGTGATCAGACATCAAAAAGAAATAAAAGTCATCTGAATCAGTAAAGAAGACAAACTCTCACTCATTGCAGATGATAGGATAGTTTATGTGGAAAACCCAAAAGACTCCACTCCAAAACTGCTAGAGCTCACACAGGAATTCAGTAAAGTGTCAGGATATAAAAATCAATGCACAGAAATCAGTTGCATCTCTATACACCAACAGCAAAATAGAAAAACGAGAAGTTAAGGAATTGAATACAATTACAATTGTACCTAAAAACATAGCCTAGGAATAAACCTTACCAAAGAGGCAAAGAATCTGTATTCAGAAAACTATAGATTATTCATGAAAGAAATTGAAGACACACAAAAAAATGGAAAAACTGTCTGTGCTCATGGATTTGAAGAACAAATATTGTCAAACTGTCTAATCTACCTAGAGCTATCTATGCATTTAATGCAATCACTATCAAAATACCATTCACTTTTTTCAAAGAAATGGAACAAATAATCCTAAAATTTATATGAAACCAGAAAAGACTCCAAATAGCTAGAGAAATGTTGAAGAAGAAAACCAATGTTGACAGGATCACAATTTCAGACTTCAAGCTCTATTACAGAGCTGTAATCATCAAGACACTATTGTACTGGCACAAAAACAGACACAATGATCAATGGAACAGAATGGAGAGCCCAGAAATGGACCCTCACCTCTATGGTCGATTAATCTTCAACAAAGCAGGAAAGAATGTCCAATGGAAAAACAAGTTTTTCCACAACAAATAGTGTTGGGAAAATTGGACAGCCACATGCAGAAAAATGGAACTGGACCATTTCCTTACACCACACACAAAAATAGACTCAAAATGATGACAGGCCTCAATGTGAGACAGGAATCAATCAAAATCCTTGAGGAGACACAGGCAGCAACTTCTTTGACCTCAGCCACAGCAACTTCTACCTAGAAACATCACCAAAGGCAAGGGAAGCAAGGGCAAAAATGAACTATTGGGACTTCATCAAGACCAAAAGTTTGCACAACAAAGGAAACAGTTAACAAAAGCAAAAGACAACCAACAGAATAGGAGAAGATCTTTGAAAATGACATCATTGCAAAAGGGCTAGTACCCCAAAACCTATAAAGAACTTATCAAACACAACACCAAAGAACAAATAATCCATTCAAGAAATGGGCAGAAGACATGAACAGACATTTCTTCAAAGAAGACCATCCAAATGGCCAACAGACACAGGAAAAAGTGCTCCACATCACTTGGCATCAAGGAAATACAAATCAAAACCACAGGGAGATACCACCTCATACCAGTGAGAATGACTAAAGTTAACTAGTCCGGAAATGACAAGGTTTGGCAAGGATGTGAAGAAAGAGGAACCCTCCTAAACTGTTGGTGGGAATGCAAGCTGGTACAGCCACTCCAGAAAACGGCATGGAGGTTTCTCAAAAAGGTGAAAATAGAGGTACCCAGGACCGAGCAATGGCACTACTGGGTGTTTACCCTAAAGATACAAATGTAGAGATCTGAAGGGGTAAGTACACCTGAATGTCTAAAGCAGCAATATCCATAATAGCCAAACTATGGTAAGATCCTAGATGCCCATTAATAGATGGATAAATAAAGAAAATGTGATATATATATATATATATATATATATATATATATATATATATATATACAGTGGAATACTATACAGCCATCAAAAACCCTGAACTCTTGCCATTTGCAACGACGTGGATGGAACTAGAGGGTATTATGCTAAGTGAGATAAGTCAATCAGAGAAAGACAATTATCATATGATATCTCCGATATGAAGAATTTGAGAGGCAGATTGGGAGGTTGTGGTGGGGTAGGGAGGTGGAATCACTAAACTTTGTAAGCTAGCCTAAATGCAGTACTTTATAACAGCAAAGTCCAAATTTGAACCCATCAACCTGAATAGAAAGGGCAAGTCCTTTTCACACAGTAATTAAACCTCTGATTAATAGCTATATATTCCTTAGGAAAAGGAAATATTGTTAACTTATTTAAGTGCAGGTTAGTACCGGAAGTCTGTTCTCTATGCACTTATAAATACTTTGTATTATTGTGTTCAGTTAGCCACTGTGTAGTACATAATTAGTTCTGATGTAGTGTTCAATGCTTCTTTAGTTGAGTGTAACACACAGGGCTCATCACAGCATGTGTACTCCTCAATACCCGTCATCCTGTTATCTGACACCTCCACATTGTTTCTTGGGTCCATAATCTCTCATGGTTCATCTCCCTCTCTGACTTTTCCCCCTTTGGCTTTCCCTCTTTTCCCCTATGGTCCTTCCATAGTTTGGCTATTACGGACATTGCCGTTACAAACATTAGGGTGCACGTGCCTCTTCTTTTCACTATGTCTGTATATTTGGGGTAAATACTCAGTAGTGAAGTTGCTGGGTCATAATGTAGCTCTACTCTTAATATACTGAGGAAACTCCATACTATTTTCCAGAGTGACTGCACCAGCTTGCATTCCCACAAATGTAAAAGGGTTCCCCTTTCTCCACATCCTCGCCAATATTTGATGTTTTCTGTCTTGTTAATTTTTGCCATTCTAACTGGTGTAATGTGAGAGTTCATTGTGGTTTTGATTTGTATTTCCCTGATAGCTAGTGACATTGAGCATTTTTCATGTGCCGTTAGCCATTTGCATGTCTCTTTTGAAGAAGTGTCCATTCATGTCTTCTGCCTATTTTTTTTTTTTTTTTTTAGGACTGGGTTATTAGTTTTTTGAGTGTTGAGTTTGATGTGATCCAGTCATTCCATTCATAAAGGAAAGGAAAACAAATGTTCTCAGCATATTGTGCATGCACATTTAATACAACTTAATTTGTAGTGGCCCAAAACTTGAACCTAAAGTCCGTCATCAGCTAAATAGATACAGACATTTTGATATATCAACAATTAAAAATGAACTATTAAATGTGCAACAAGGATGTATGCCAAAGTAATTACATTTATTGAAAGCACTTACAAAAAAGTATTTCAAAACACTACAGAAGATGTGTTGGAATGTGGACAGTTTTTTTTTTTTTACATAATTCTGAGGCATTTAAGGAAAAAAAATACAACCATTTTTATAATTGTCTAATATACAATGATATATCTAAGAGGAAAAAAATTTCCTCTTGTTTTAAGAAGCAGTGACTTTTTTTTAAATTTATTAAAGTATTATGGCTAGAAGTCTTCTTGGACATGCCTTCCTTACATCAAGAACACAAGGCTACATAGAAGTTCTTGAGCACACTTGTAATTTATTCTAAAAGGGTTCATTCATTTTGGGCTTCAGAGAACTCACTCTTTAAGCCTGTATTATGATATAGTGTTTATAAATATTGCTTAAAAGCTTTATATTACTTTTTAATAATGTCATATTGAATTGCATAAATTGATTCGTATGTGTATGTGTGTATATGTATATTTTAAACTTCAAATATCTGAAGCTAAGACAATTCTATATCTTTACCAGATCATTCTATGCCTTAACAAAGCAGAAGGTTAAGACTGCAAGACCACATTCCCTAGTTTTTCTCATTTAAGTAGGTCCAGGTGACTAGCCAATGATATATATATATATTTTTTTTTTTTTTTTTTTTGAGAGAGAGAGATCATGTGAGTGGAGGTTGAAGGGGTGGAAGAACAGAGGGAGAGAGAAAACCTGAAGCAGGTTCCATGCCCAGTGCAGAGCCCAGTCTCAGGACCTGGATATCATGACCTGAGGCAAAATCAAGAGTCTGATGCTCAACCAGCTGAGCCATCCAGGTGCCCCTGACCAATGGGACACTGAAAAGTGATGTAACATACTTCCTAAACTGTCCTCTATCTCCAACCAAATCTCCCACTTATAATTTTTTTTTCTCTTTTTTGGAGACCTGATTAACCACCATAAAAATAAGTCATCAGAGCTATAATAGATTGTACTGGTATTTCTGAATCACTTCTTGTACAAATTCTGCCTTCAAGAAATATCTGCAGTGGATTTTTCATGAACTAAAGAATTAAACTGTTCTTGTGTTAATACATTGGGATTTTGTTGTGGCTTATTAAAGCAAGAAGCATTTTTACTCAGATTATTGTAGTATTTATATTATCTTATTTATTTATTTATTTAAGACATCTTAAAACAAATATAATCTCTGCCTCTCCCCACAACTCTGGAAAGAGATAGCTGCCAATGAAAACATTTTAATTTTGAAAATCAATTTTTACATAACCTTTTTAAATGATAACAAAGGAAGCAAAAAAGAAAAAATAAGTGGTGTGTCTTGGGAGTGAATAACATGTTTTCATATTCTATTTGAGGGAGCATTAAGGAAAGTTAAAAAGTTAATAGCCGACTTTATATTATACCAGGAGAGAAAAATAAAGTGAGGAATTATACCCACAAAGTGCAGTAAACTTGCAAATTAAGGGATTTTTACTTATTTATTTGCCTCTAATTGGGATATTGACTGCCTTGAGGAAAATGGTAGCTAATAAATTATAAGTTATTATACCTAACTGAATTATTGAAAAAAGGCATGGGCCAATTAAAAAAAAGGTTGCATTGATTTTTAATAACCTGTTTTTATGCACTGATTGATAATCTAGAAAATCCAAATTTATTTATCCTTTAGTACTCCAAATAAGTGTCTAGATGATAAATAACATGAAATTAGTATTATTTCTGACTCTTAAAACTATAACTTACCCATCTTTCAACTTTAGTGTGCCAATTCTTCCATTTCCCCTTGGCATGGATTTTATTGTTGATTTTACATTGATTTTACTGTAATAAAAAGTATTTTTAAGGACGTAAGCAAAATGAAAGGGTATGATCTGGTAACTTCTTTTTCTGATAATTTTTTAGAATGTGTTCTTGATTTGAACAAATTTTTAGAAGATAATAATTCATCAGAGGGAAAACAAAACAAATGTAAATGTGCTACTTATAAGTATTAATTGCTTTTTAAAAAGATTTTATTTATTTATTTGACAGAGATCACAAGTAGACAGAAAGGCAGACAGAGAGAGAGGGGGAAGCAGGTTCCCTGCTGAGCAGAGAGCCTGATGCGGAGCTCGATCCCAGGACCCTGAGATCATGACCTGAGTTGAAGGCAGAGGCTTTAACCCACTGAGCCACCCAGGCACCCCATAAATGCATTTTTTAAAGATTTATTTTTCATTTGAGAGCAAGTGAACAAACAAGTGAGGGAGGGGCCGAGGGAGAGACGCAGACCCCCACGGAGCAGTGCTAGATCTCAGGACCCTTGAGATCACAACCTGAGCAGAAACCAAGTGTCAGATGCTTAACCAACTGAACCATCTAGGCAGCCCTATTAAGTGCATTTTTAAAATAAAATACATGTTAAATAATTCTAATATTAGTAAAAACTAAATTTTAACTAATTGAGTTATGATGACTGCAGAGTACAAGTTGGATAATATTACAATGTACAGTGTTGTGAAACAATTTTCACCTAAAATAAAGCTGGAGAATACAAAATGGAAAATTTCATGCATGTGCCCTGAAGCAAATAAAACTTAAGGAAAAAGAGACTAATTTCCCATAAATGCTTGATTTATAGAAAATTGATAATATTAGAATTTTTCTTAAAGGATAAGGGAATAACCAGAGGTTGCCTTACATTAACCTTGGGAAGTTTTTCACATCATTTCCAGAAGCATGAACAAGAAATTACCCAGGTCAGGTTGACCTTGCAAAATGAGCCAAATCGAGCTTTGTTTGTAAGACTGGACTGGTTTTGTCTGCTCAGGCAATTTTCAAAGCAGTTCTCCATTTGTTTTGATTTTAACAGACTATCTGAACTCTTCCCTCTTTACATTCCCTGTCCATAAGTATAAACCACCCGAAAACCCTCAGCAGATTTGCCTGTAGCTTGCTACAGTTTGTGTGTCTGGAATTGCAATCTCTCTGCTATTCAGAATAAACTCATTTTTTTAAATGATTTTGAGTTTGCCTCTTTAGTTTGACAATGTCAATAAACCTAAAATAAAAACTAGAATATTCACATTCCAAATTAGAAAACATAGGCCTGTGGCTCGAATGATTATTCTTAAGTCTAAAGTTAAATATTTAATATTTTTAATTATAGAAAATTTAATTTTATCACTTCATTTTGAAAAAAAAGGAAATACCATGAAACCTGATTACTAAGTGATATCTTATAATTCTCAATTTACTCTAAACATCAGCAAATATTGAATGTGTTACCACCCAGGGAAGAATAATCTATTTACAGTTCCTAAGTAAAACTTTCTGTAAAGTAACAAACTGGATCATATGTCAGGAGGGACCTAAGTCACAAGACATCTGAACTGTGCTTGGTACAATATACCAAGAAATCCAAATTGTAATACAACTTGTAAAGCTGGTCTCTCTTGATTCTTATCAGCAGAGTCATATAATCTTGACATAGTCTTGACTCAGTTGATAATTAATAATAATATATTTGAAAGATAATATGCAGGGAGCACTGGGTGTTATATGTAAACAATGAATCTTGAAACCTTACATCAAGAACTAATGATGTATTGTATGGTACCTAACATAACACTAATAATAAAAAAAGAAAGATAATAAACAGGAAAATTGGTTTTGGTTTTCCTTCCTATCACCTGTTCCTGGGCCCCATTTCTGGAATGCCTGTCGTGAATAGTACTAAAGTTTTAGAGGCTGAATGCCAGTTAGTAGAGTTAGAAAGTAGCTGTTACCCAAGCATCTTCACTAATAATATAATAACGTAATTTATATTTTTCAAGGAATGAAATTGCAATGTTAGAAGAGGGAACAAAGTAACCATCTTCAAAAGGAAAATCACATATTAAGACAGTTATAAAAATTATTTTTTAAAATACACATTTTGCAAAATTCTTTGTGCACACAAATGTAAATATTGCATATTTCTCATACAGACTCTGAATTCCCAATTGTTAAAGAAAAAAATACTCAACAACCCTTGCTAAAGATGGTAAGGCAAACTTCATCAGGTCATTATGCTACTAGGGCCGGCACCCTCTGCAACGGGATTTCACAATGGGAGAAAGAGATTAGACTCAACTCTGAAAATAGCATGTCCATGTGGGAATTTATGGCCAAAGACCAAAGTGGAGGTCAGTGGATGGAAAATTATAGAAAACATCAGTGGTGAAGGGGACTGTGGCTAAACCAACCTAACCGGACTCTTGCTGAAGAAAGGCCAGGAGATAAGACATCATCACGTGAAGGATAAGAATCTCGTATCAAATGTGATCAGATGTCAAGCGTAGGTACCTCTCATTAAACGGACTTAACAGAGTTCTTGCTAAAACTGTTTTATAAGGAAGTACACAGAAAAGCCTAGCAGAAGGTTCAGGAGATGAAGTTAGGTAGGCGAAGAATCTTCGACAAAGTGAAGGGTCACGTTTTAGCTTGAAGTATAATTTTTTGATCTTTGACCTGTTCAGCTGATGAGACATATCAAATATACTTCTAAGAATAGTTACAAGTGTTTAGAAATTTAATTAGATGTGAAGATATATTAATCAATGCCCAGATAAGTTATTATTTACTAATGATTGAGCTAAAAAAATTAATAGGAAAAAATAGATGAAAATAAAAAGATAAGACTAGAACTGGTAGAATCAAAGTGTGATCAGAGAGGTAAGAGATGGTTATGGTATTTGAGAGAGGTCATTTATATTCTGTGGTGGGAAGCATATGTGTGGAGAGTAAAAATCTTATTTGAAGGGTAAACAGAAATCAGAAAGAAGTAGTAAGCAATAATGCAAAATCAATAGTAAAAGGAAAAAAAAATACTCTCTGGAGAATAAAAAGAAAAAACAATACACTTTTAGGATATATTTGGGAGGCAGATGAGAAAAGAAAATGAAGATGGAAAAATGTCTATTATTTCCAAAGTTCAATCAGTTGAAGAAAGGAAATAGGAACATGAACAGAGTGTGAAGTTCATATAAAGATGGTGGTATATAACACCAAATTTACTGAGTAAAATTGGAAAATAGAAACTTGGAGTTTTGAGGTTTTTTTTTTTTTTTTTCTGTTAGAGTTCCAAAAATAAAATGGTTTGTAAGTACAAAATCTTAACCCTCTCTAATAAAAGTTGGCATGTTTGAAAGAAATTTATGCATATCTACAAAATTAGCCATGAGGGTTATCTAAAGGCAGCTAGCTTACAATTATAACAGATAGAGGAGATAACCACTAAAATTTCACTTGAAGTATATTGACACAGACCTACTAATCAGGTAGTTGCTCAGAAACAAAGGTTGCATTTTTCAAGCCATACATGTTTAGGAAAGTGAAAAAAATACATAGGATAATTTACAGATTTTATTTTTTTATATATTTTTTAAAGATTTTATTTATTTATTTGACACAGAGAGAGATCACAAGTAGGCAGAGAGGCAGGCAGAGAGAGAGAGAGGAGGAAGCAGGCTCCCCGCGGAGCAGAGAACCAGATGCGGGACTCGATTCCAGGACCCTGAGATCATGACCTGAGCGGAAGGCAGCAGCTTAACCCACTGAGCCACCCAGGCGCCCCCAAATTTTAATTAAAACAGGTGGCTTTGCTATCAAATGGGTAAGAATAACATAAGACATAGGGCTGTTGAATACTCTAAATTATTTGCATTTTTTATATCACCACATTTTAACTTTCTACAGTGTTTCTGTAGCCATGTTTCTTTGGCTTCAATATTGCATAGCTATATTTTTTTCATGACATATAAGAATCAATTATAAATTATGGAATATTTGCATGTTCTGCCAAGAGAGTAATTTGATTAAAAACTAAGCAATGCCTTTTCAAAATAAATGACTCTTCTTAAGTTTGAAAAACATTTGAACTCTCCTAGAATTTTATTAAATGTGTTTACTTAAACTAAACATTTGGATAACAGAAACACTTCTTTAAATAAGTCCATTTATCCATAATTCAAAAATAAGATTCAAGTCTAATTGAATTTAGTTTATTTTATACATAGAACTATGTTACCATAAGCATAAGAAATGCCTAAATGCTCTATGTGAGGAAATATTTTAATAAATATGCACAAAATCAATTTTATGTAGCTTAGCATGAAAAACAACAATAAAATAACACTGAAAAATAGGCCTTCTGCTTCAATACTGAAATAGTAAAAATATTTCATGAAACTACCCTTCCATCTCTTTACAAATATATGTAGGGCATCTGTATTTATATCCCTATCTTTAAATAAAATAAGGTTGCTGGCACAGAACCAGAAAGTAGAGCAAGTGAAGTAAACATAAGGAAGCAATGCAAAGGAAGAGATACCACGGGAGCGCGAGGTGCTAGAAAATGAGACAGATGCATGTTTGTGAACTATGTACCTGTAAAGAAGAGGTAAATGTAAATCTTATAAACCTAGTAAAAGGAAAAACTGATAATGTACACAGCTTCTAAAATCTAACAGTTATATTTTTCACCACTCTGATGGAGAATCATTTCCTGATAATGCCTGAAAGAAAAAAGTGATGTGAGCCTATAGAAAAGGCACTGTGCAAATTATCAAACACAGGCTCAGAAATACCCACATATTTAATAGATAAAAGAATGAATTTCATTGTCCCAGAGACTTTTTAGATGACCAAAAGAGATCCCCTGGTACTAAAACAGTTGCCTCGGGTCAGAGAGTTACCATTTTCCAAATGCAGTTGATAGACACATGAGGAAAGCTGGGGAGAGTTACTTTTGAAATTTGGTGGTAAGAACTCTGACTACTGAACATCCCATAGCATTAAATCAGTCCTTCTCAATGGAGAATTGTCCCACTCAAATTGTCAATACTGTCTTGGTAAGAAACTCATGTCTAAACTCTTCCTTGACCATTGATTAGCCTTTGGACTTTAAACAACAATCCACAGTTTCCACATTTATAGATTGAGAAGTGGTATGTCTGCCTGTTTTACAGTGTTGACGCACCATTACATTAATTAATTTATATAAAATATTTGAAAGCCTATGAAACTATTCCCAATTTTAAGTTATATTCTAGAATTAAGCACAATCAAAAGCAACTTAGGTCACTTAAATTTTTCTCTAAGTGTTCCTTTAGTAGCAAAACTATAATTTAAAATTAATTTTGAAAAGTCCAATGGAACTTAATTAGTAATTTTAAAGATAGGATATCTTGTGTAATAAAGGGAATCTACCAATTTGTCTTCTACATATTTAAAAAGCTCATTTTCTTTTAAAACCATAGCAAAGAATCACTTATTTAAAATAATTCCTAGTTATGGGATTAAAATACTGTCAAGATAATAAAAGTCTACTTTATATCTTATACCTATTTGGGAAACTGTCCAAGAAAGACCAAAAAATTATAAAAGGAAAAAAAAATCATAAAAAGCTGTAAAATAAAGTTTTTTTTTAATAGACTGTTAAATATAAGAATATTGGGGCGCCTGGGTGGCTCAGCGGGTTAAGGCCTCTGCCTTCAGCTCAGGTGGTGATCTCAGGGTCCTGGGATGGAACACTGCACTGGGCTCTCTGCTCAGCGGGGAGCCTGCTTCCCTCTCTCTCCCTGCCTGCCTCTCTGCCTATTGTGATCTCTCTTTCTCTGTCAAATAAAGAAATAAAATCTTAAAAAAATATATAAGAATATCTATGAATTATCTATGAATTATAAAAACTATAATAATTATCTATGAATTATAAAAACTGTATAATTCATAGATATTCTTATATTTTAGCAGTCTTTTGAAAAAAGGTTTATTTTACAGCTTTTCCTGATTTTTTTTTTCCTTTTATAATTTTTTGGTCTTTAAAAAAAACTGTACTGTTTAAAAATAAACAAACAAAAACTCTCCCATTTAAAACAGTCTAAATGAAGATTCAAAGATGCCTGCCTTTGCATCATAAGCATTATGAAAAAAATAATTTGAGATAACTAAGGGCCTCTTATCCTAACTTTCATAATTAATTCTAAACTTCTAATTGTAAAATTCATGAGGTGGCATTCTGTCTTGCTTGGATAGCTGTGTGGTTTTGCCCTTAGCTTAAGACAGTGAACCACTATGCTGTTCAGATTTAGTAATAAAGAAGGGTGTGTCTATTTAGTGTAAGTAACAGAACTGAAGGGAAAAATAGACAGCAATACAATAAAAAGTAAAGGACTTCAGTTCCTCATTGTCCACAATGGATAGATCATCCAGACAGAAAATCAATAAGGAAATAATAGAGTTAAACTAGGTTATACCAGATAGACCTAAAAGACACATGCAACACATTCCATCCACAGCAACAGGATGCCCATTCTTCTCAGGCACACATGACACATTCTCAGGATAAATGATATGTGAGGCCACAAAGTAGCCTTAATAAGTTTAAGGAGTTGAAATCATATTAATCATCTTTTCAAAAGACAGTGGTATGAAACTAGAAATCAATTATAAGACTAAAACTGGAAAAAAAATCACAGAAAGAAGTAGATTAAACAACATGCTCTTGAACAACTAATGGGTCAAGGAAAAAAATCAAAAAGGAAAATAATAAAATATATTGAGATAAATGAAAATGGAAACAAACATACCAGAACATGAAATGCAGCAAAAGCAGTTCTAAGAGGAGAGCATATAGCAATAAATTACAAAAGATGAAAGATCTCAAAAACCTAATTTTATACCGCAAGGAAATATAAAATAAAAATATATTTAAATACCTTTAAAAATATAAAAAGAACAGCCAAAGCCCAGTTAATAGAAGGAAGGAAATAAATACCACAGCAGACATAAATGAAAGGGAGACTTAAAAAACAGAAAAAAGATTAGAGAAGATTAAAAGCTGTCTTTTTAACCAAAACTTTGGCTAGATGTACTAGGAAACAAAAGGACTCAAATTAGAAAGACAAAACATTAGAAATTAGAAAGAGAAATTAGAAAATTAGAAAGAGAAAACATTACACCTGATGCCACAGAAATGCAATGATAAAAAACTACCATGTAAAAGTATACACCGACAACGTAGATAACCTAGAAGAAAAAAAAATTCTCCCTATTTACAACCTATAAAGACTAAATCATGAAGAAATGGAAGATCTGAACAGATTAATAATGAATAAGGGTACTGAATTAGTAATCAAAAACCTCCCAATAAAGAAAAGTTCAGGATTCTGGTTTCTCTGGTGAATTCTATCAAACATTTAAAGAAGAATTAATACCAGTCCTCAACATCTTCCAAAAATTGAGGAGGAGAGAATACTTCTAAACTCATTTTATGAGGCCAGCATTGCTCTAACACCAAAACCAAGCAAGGGCACTAGAAGAAAAATACAGGCCAATATCCCTGATGACCTTAGATGCAAAAACCCTCACCAAAATACTTGCAAACCAAATTCAACAGTACATTAAAAGGATCATACACCATGCTTAAGTGGGATTTATTCCTGGAATACAAGGATGGTCAAAATATGGAAATCAATAAATGTGATATACCACATTAAAAAAATAAAGTATAAAAATCATACGATCACCTCAATAGACTTAGGAAAAGTATTAAACAAAATTGAACACTCTTTCATGATGAGAACTCACAACAACCTGGCTATACAAGGAACATACCTCAAAACAAAAAAGGCCATCCATGACAAGTTACAGCTAACATCAAGATAAACGTTTAAAAGCTGTAAGTTTTTCCTGTAAGATCCAGAAGAAGAGAATACACACTCTCAGAACTTCTGTTCAACATAGTACTGAAATCTTAATTTCTCCCTTTCTGTATCTTCTATATATGTAAAGCTGATCATTTGAGATCCAAAATTACTTATTATGGAAAGTTACCGTTCATATTACCAAAATAGAAATCAATCTTTTAATTTCTAAAATAAATCACTTTTTCTTCTCTATCATTGTCTAGAACCTCCAGAATGGCATGAAATACCACTGATTTCTCAGAGACCTTCATGTTTTTCTTGCACTGTGTAGGAATAATTTTTATATTTTGTATTTTGTCTATAATTGTGATGTTTGCTGGATATTTCTTATTCAATTTAAATAAGATATTTTGAAATTAGTAATGTTTACTTATGTTAAGACATATACAGTGTAGGAAGTTGACCCTGAGAATAAGTTTTTGTGTCTGTAGGTTGCTGAATACACGTGTGTGCGAGGGAGGTCTACAGGTGTCATCGAGAGGAAGAAGTCAGGGGGCTGAACTTCAGAACAAATAAAGATTCAAAGGAAAGAAGAGTAAGTGTAAGATAATGGATATACTCCAAAGATCTTTATTATTCATGCAAGTTGCCAAAAATTACAAAATTTTAGAGCTTAAAAATAATATTTTCATCTAGTCCATTTCATGCCACAAAGATTAAGGTCTGAGTACTTTATATGTTTTTGTATTTATATTTTATTTATATATGTATTTATATATATTATATATATATTATATGTATTTATATATATTCACACACATTGTTCTCAGTGATTTGCATGTATATTTTCCTTTCTTGAAACATCCATTCCCTAAGCCTATAAATGTTTATAATTATGTCAACCTTCTAATAAGAAATTAGCCCCGACTTGTAACAATATCATGAAGATAAGCACTCATATAAGAAACAAACAAAAACACTCTAAAAAGTATCCTTTAGAAATTCTATTTCTGTTTTCCTAAAGATAAATTTTTGATATTACTTAATTGTATTGGATGTTTAAGCTGCACTGATATCCACTGGACAAAGTGATAATTATGTAGTACATGTATACTTGGAAGAGTTCTTTTTTTTTTTTTTAAAGATTTTATTTATTTATTTGACAGAGAGATCACAAGTCGGCGGAGAGTCAGGCAGAGAGAGAGAGAGAGAAGCAGGCTCCCGCTGAGCGAAGAGCCCGATGCGGGGCTCGATCCCAGGACACTGAGATCATGACCTGAGCCGAAGGCAGCGGCTTAATCCACTGAGCCACCCAGGCGCCCCGGAAGAGTTCTTTTTAATGAAGAGTAGTAAGTCCTGTCATTTTTATAAAGGACTAATGAAAAATAGTTGTGGAGCTTGCGGTGTAGAAGTAACGTAGAGAAGTCATTCCATTCTTGTTGTTTTTCATATGTATTGTTTGAGGTATAGTCATTAAATATGTCCATAATTACCATAATTATTTGTGTTTTTAAAAATTAAGACTAGAAAGGCAGTTTGTGAGGCTGAAACCAGACTATTTTCCCTTTTCACTGCATTGCCAATGAATGCAAAATTTACACTGAAGGGAATGGTGTTTTGAAAAAGCCAAGGCCTATTAAATTAGAAAAATCTGGGGCTAACTTCCAACACTTTCCCCTACAAAGTACGTGATGTTGGTACATTAATTGACTTTTTCTTGACTTACGTACCTTGACTTTAAAATACACATAATAACTGTTAAAGATGTTTTATAATAAGGACAAACTCTGTAAAGAGCCCAACAAGAGTATGGCCCTTCACCAAATTGTTTCTCTTCTATTCTGTCACTATGGCATTTTTGTCATTTGGTAGTTTAGCTCTTCCTCTCATATTTTCCATATTCTGAAAGATTAAGTCATGATGATATCCACTATACATTTTCTTCTTTCTTATTGGTTCTGTTACTTGGTTTTACATATTTTACAAAAATGAAACTTAATGGAAATTAAACCCTTCTTAAATAATAGTTTTATTTTCTTTTTCTATTCAGATATTCATTCACTAAGTTGTGCTTAAAAACTCTTTACTGAGTTAAATGGGCTGGAAAGTATTAAAATCAGAACAAATGCTAATAACCCTGCTCAGCAAAAACAAACAATGTTACCCTTTGTTCAGATGAAATATACAATCAATTTACACGAGGGTCTTAAAACAGATCCCACTGTTAAGGTCAAGCTAAAATGTCTGCTTTCTGTCTAATACGTTATTCATGAAAATAATATATTCTGCAATTACTTATTACATTTTCTTCAGAAACCACTCCTATCTGAAAGCTATTTTCCAGGGAACTATCCATTTTCTAGGGAACAATCCAAAATTTCCTGGATTAGTAAAAAAATGCTATTAGGAATATGTCACCATTTTTTAAATATACTTTTATTATTTACTTTTTTATTTTTAAATTTTAATTATTATTTACTTTTATTATAATCAGGAAATTGATCTAAATAATAGAAAAACAAAAACAAGTCTTCAGTTATACACTTCTGTTACTGAAAAAATCTATTATGAAATTGTTTTTCTTTTTTCATATACTTGTTACTTATTAAATTTATCCAATTTGAATTTTTGGTCACCCTTTGGATATTGTTTATGTTTGCTTAAAAGCAACACACTCATTTTATTTCAAGAACTTAGAAGTAATTAAAGAAAATCTGATTTGAATAGAAATGCAAAAGATCTTTATGTTATATTTGAGTATCTACCAATTAATTGCATATTAGTTAACAAGGTAGATTATTATTCTATACAATTTTTAGTGCTAATGACATCCCAATATAAACTTCAACCAACAGATATCAAATAGCCAAAAAGATACTGTTTTTAATAATGTGTGTGTTATATAAACCTCAGAAACTCATAAATCCTTTATTTTAAGATATACTCCTGTGAAATAAAAGTTATTGTGATGACTAGTTTCCCAAGATGTCCTTCAGTAAATCCTGTGCTGATAAATGTTTACTGACTGGTTTTCCAAAATAATACAAAATATACTGAAAATCCTTAATTTGTGATGATTGTAGATTTCTGTGGTTTGTTTCAGATGATGTCACAGAACACAAAGCTGGGAAGATATATGTAAATAACTTCTAGGAAAAAAAAAAAGAGTACAGGCATATGTATGGTGGGATGGAGTGGTCCAGGAAGACGGAGAGGGGAGAGAGAACCCCAAGCAGGCTCCAGACCCAGTGTAGAGCCCAAACAGGGCTTGATCTCACAACCCTGAGATCATGACCTGAGCCAAAAATCAGTAGTGGGACACTGACCCAACTGAGCCACCCAGGAGCTCCTACATTTGTTTTTTAATCCATTTAGTGAATAGTGTAGTTATTGCGAGTATATCATTTCATATAACATGTAATTTTTATAGGTTGAGCTGAATAGCTTGTTACAGATGTAGTACTCATTGGCTATGTAAATTATTTTAAAATATTTTATTTATTTATTTACTTATTTGTCAGAGAGAGAACACAAGGTGGGGGGATAGTGTGCAGAGGGAGAAGCAGACTTCCTACTGAGTAAGGAGCCCAAGGCAGGACTTGATCTCAGGACCCTGAGATCATGACCTGAGCCAAAGGCAGACACTTAACCAACTGAGCCACCCAGGTATCCCAGGCTATATAAATTAATATGCCGTTTTTAGTAATACGGGAGTTATCAAGGGCTTTCTACAATTGTATTTACATAGTTAATGAGATTTTAAGTGAATTTGATTGCCAATAATCTCTAAAGGAACAATACTTTAATGTGTCACTTTGAATAAAGCTTTTTCAGAAATGGTTTTATATTGCATTTTCCGATAATTTGTTTTAAAATTAATAATTAGTACTTAGTTTTTAAATTGCAGTAGCAGCAAACACATGATACAAGGCACTAGAGATTAATGATGATTGATTACATTGATTTTATTAGATACCTGTGACTATGTTAATTTTCACCTATTTTAATATCATGTCAGTTTCTCTATTCTATGGTTCTGATCAGAGAATAAATACTGTATTCCCTTTTAATCCTTAAATTATTAACACAATTTTAAATACTCAAATTAAATCAGAGCAATAATTTCAGATTTCCATCTTGTGTTTAATCAATTCCCATCTTGAAACTGTTTTTGATATTTTAACTGTATCATTCAGTGACTATTTAGGAACATAGAAGTTTCTCTAAATATTAAAGGTAACACAGTTTTCACACATATATTAGGATCTTCCAAGACCTGGCAGAGCTGGAGGAGCAAAAGTTAGGATATTCAACTCTGAATTCTTCAGTCTGAAATACTGAAACAGAAAATTCTCAAAAACCAGAACATTCCTGTATTTAAAAAATATATATTTTGTTTTGAAATAATTTTAGACTTATGGAAAAGTTGAAAAAATAGTAAATTGAATACAATGTTATTTTACTTGGCTTTCAATAATGTTAACATCTTATATAATCATTATACAATTACTAAAACTAGGAAATTAACATTGATACAACATTCTTAACTAATCTACAGATCTTATTCAAATTGTTCCAGTTTTCTCACTCAACTTTTCACTCCCCCTCCCGCTCTGATTCACAGTCCAATCTAGGCTTTCACATCACATCAATGTTCTTATGCCTTTTCAGTATAGGACACACCATTTTGATATGTTATTGCTGCCAAAGTTAACAGTTTGCTACAATTGTAAAACAACTCTGAGAAGCATTCACCAATTGCCTTTCTTTGCACCACCCAAATGACCGATTTCTCAGGAGATCATCAGGAAGCTGCTGTTTATGACTGCTCACACCAACCTGCATATAACTCTAAAATAATAATAATAATAATAATGCCATTTCTCCTTTTTGTCTTTCCAAATTTGTACATATTTCTCTCACTGGAATTTTAACTTAGAATTATGCAGTCAGATGATTTTAAGAAATGTAATGCTTAGATTTTCTTATGCAATATACAGAGAATATAGAATAGGTAGTGATGGTATCCATTTTTGACAACAAACAAATTAGAATGAAATCTTACCTATGTGTTTATCATATTTACTAGGAATTATAAACAGAATATTTTGAGTTTAAATGTAAACCATGTACATTTTTACATTAGTATCCTCTTTATGAAACAATTTGAAATTTAGAGATCATGTTCCCTATATATTATCTTTGATAACCATTGCAGCAACCTTGGAACTTAGTCAGTAAAAGACTAGTTCCTCCTATTTTCCCAATGAGGAGGACATTATTATTTACAAAATGCCCGCAGTAAGGGAGATCACCTTAAATTCTAGAATTAATCCAATACCAATCCAGTGCTTTTTTATACTGTCACACTTCCTCTAAGTCTTATGAGACAAGAAAAATTATTTCAAAAAGCTATGATATCTAATTTCTCTTTCTTACAAAAAAAATAAGAACTATAAATATAATTCTCCAAGTTTGGAATTATGGCATTTTTTGAGGCACTGAAACTTACTAAAATGGAAGGATACTGAAAATGAATATCACAAGCCCATGGGGGAAATAAACTTACAATTTTTGTGCTGCTTAATAAAAATATAGAATAGTATAGGTTCTTATAGTTATATAAAATGTGTCATATATGAGTACATATTACATATTTATAGTATATATGTGACATATGCATTTATTAAATATGTTCATTTATAAATTTATATATTTTAAAAAACTTTAATTCAACATAATGACCAAGCAAGGAGTAGAAAAATGAAGCTTAATAAGGAGATTAAAAGGAGAAAGAATGGAAATGAAAAAGCAAAATGAAGAAACACAAGCAAAATGCAAACGACAAAAGCAGGATATAGAGCTTACTGAATAAATCAAAGACAACTGAAAATGCATATTCTAGGTTCTAAGATTGAGCTAATTCTTCTTTTTATTTATTTATTTATTTATTTATTTTTAAATTTTTTATTTTTTATAAACATATATTTTTATCCCCAGGGGTACAGGTCTGTGAATCACCAGGTTTACACACTTCACAGCACTCACCAAAGCACATACCCTCCCCAATGTCCATAACCCCACCCCCTTCTCCCAAACCCCCTCCCCCCAGCAACCCTCAGTTTGTTTTGTGAGATTAAGAGTCACTTCTTCTTATAACAGGTTGTGATTCATCTGCATGCTAAACTTCCAGTTGTCATTACTGTTTGTTTTTCCATCACTACAACAATGGTTTAAACGTTGCCACTGTTTTCCTATTGATCATCTGAATGGGTTAACAGTAGGTTCAGTGAAATGAAAATTGCTCTTAAGGCTAAAGCAACTGTCAGCAGAATGTCTCCCTTGTAAAAGGGTTAGAAAATAAAATTCAGATATGTTTCCATCATACAGTGCTATACCAAAATGGATACACAAATATTATTGTTAAAATACTGTCTAAAGCTGCAACTATCTTTAACAAAATTAGATTTTCTGGTCTTTTATTTATATCTTTACATTTGCAGGGGAAGTAAAAGATAGTGTGGATTACATATTTTATATTGTAAAAGTATTAAATTTGAAATATGGATGAACTGTCTTTATTATATGAATTAAAGCTCATTTGCTGTTTTAGCAGATCTGCTGTTTAGTTTATTTGTTTGATGGGTTTCGAGTTGCTTTATATTCCCTCATAGGAATTAAATGTTCCTCAGTTAGTCTTAGGTTTCCCCTTCAAGCACACAGTGATGCCTTTTTAAAAGTTTTTGATCTACAGCTGTAAGATGTATACATTTGCAGAAATGGATTAAGATATATATATATATATAAATTGTAAACATAAAATATATCAAGTTAAAATATAAAAATAAAGTAAGGCACCTGGGTGGTTCAGTGGGTTAAGCCTCTGCCTTCGGCTCAGGTCATGATCTTAGGTCCTGGGATCTAGTCCTGCATCAGGCTCTCTGCTCAGCAGGGAGACTGCTTCCCCCTCTCTCTCTGCCTGCCTCTCTGCCTACTTGTGATCTCTGTCAAATAAATAAAATCTTTAAAAAAATATATATATATATATATTTATAAAGTTGTGGAGTCATCAAGAAATAAAACCACTACAAATATAATCATTTGTTAGAAATCCTTACTCTTTCTACTTCCATCTATGCAGTACAAACTATTACATATTATATTTTATGGCAACACTTATTGGTAATATATTTTTTATTAAAGAGAAGATAATGCTTTGCGTGTTGCTAAAATTTAGTGACACATATCCATGAAAATTATATAATTGATACCACTGTTGAGTTTGAATATACAAATCAATGTATAAATTTTTACATGGAATGAAGGATGTTTAAATTTAAGAAGCTATTATGAATATAAAGATACTACACGCATTATTGCTGGCAAATATCGATAAACATTTTTATTATGTAATCCAGAAAACATTACCAGGTTTATTATTATGGTGAGTACAAAGAGGAAAATGAAATCTAGTCTCAAAAGACTATAGAAACACTTAAAAAAAAAAAGATTCTGAAAACAAGATCCTAAAAAGGATGGGTAAATGAGAGGGTGATATTAATAAGAATTAATGATATGAAAGTTAGTATCTAAATTAGAATATATTATATTTTGATTTATTTAGCTATTCTGATCCACCTTCTGATTCCCCTTCATATTGAATTATTCCAATGATTAGTACAAACATTTAGTATGGCAAATGTTTAATTATTAAATGTCATTGGCATTAGTTTTCAATTAATATTTTCATAAGCTTTATCTTATTAACCAGATATTGGGCTGGTTCATTCTATAGTACCTCCAGTGTTCATTCATTGCTCTTACATGTTAAAATAATAGAAATAGCCTGAGGAGAAGTAGGGAAGAGGGCGGAGAGTGAGAATCCTGAAGTCACCTCATCCCATGGACATAGCAAGACAATAGCTCTATCTGTACAAGGAACTCTGAAAACGACCTTAAGACCGGCAGCACAAATCTTCCACGACAGCCTACCCAGGTCAGAGAGAAAAGGATAGGAGGGTACAGAAGCAAACCAACGTGGCTGGGAAGCCAACCCGCAGTGCGACCGACCTCCCACGGGAAGGACATCATCAACACGGAGAAGAGGAACAACCCACAACCTTGAGGACCCACAGTGGGGAGAGGAGTCCCCATCACGTCTGGACTTGAGAAGCAGGAGGACTTACCTTCAAGAAGGTTAAAAATTACAAGGGATTAGCGCTAGGAAGGCTGATGACAATTAGGACCTGGAGTCCCTGCTCTTAAATAGGCCGCAAGCTACGGACCCCGGACACAGCCCAGAAACAGCAGTTCGAGGAGCACCAGGAGTATGAAGCAAGGTGAGATCAAAGATGGACACAAACCGTAAAAGACTCTTAATCCCAGGAAACAGACTGAGGGCTGCTGGAGGGACGGAGGATGGGGGCCTGGGGCGGCTGCGGGCCGGACGGTAAGGAGGGCCCAGGGCCTACAGTGTTGGAGCGGATCCTGCCCAATGTGGCCGCGTTGTGTTGGTGTCAGGAACATCCCCAGTTACCAACATTATCTTCACAGTTTTACACCCACAGAGAGAGTCACCATATGCATGTCAGTCTTGTATGTAACATGATTGTGAAAGTTAATATAAATCTAACTAATATTCTGCAAAGACATGGGTCATTTTTAAGATACTGTTTGGCCAAAGGCCACTGCACATGTCTTCACATAATAAAGCTCTGCTCCTCTCCCCTCAGCCAATAGTTTAGCCGGAAAATTGGAATCAACTAGCAAAAAGAATGTTCTTTCAGGACACATCTAGAGAGGAAGAGGACGAGCATTACTGAATTTTATATTATATTTCTTATCTTCAAAATCAGAACACACACAGAAAATAAAGTATATTAAGTATCCTACCAGGCCCAGAGAGGCTCTGAAGCTTCTCCTTCAGGAATAGCATCCGAGCCCCGCGCACGGCTGCGCTGAGTGACACAGCTTGTCAGAGGACACCAGCAGTGCTTCCCCGGCTGCCCCAGCAGACACAGCTCTATCCCGGCACTGCCCTGGCCAGACGACTGATGCCCCAACACGCACTGATGCTCCTCCCTCTGCTCCTTCCCGAAATCTCAGACAAGTTAGTCTCATTGGCTAAACCTGTACTTCTTAGATGGAAAGAAGTCTGGAAAATACAAGGTTCTTTTGTTTTTGTTTTTGTTTTTTCACTTCTGCCTTTGGAGGTTAAAACCCAAAATGCAGGAAGGGAGTTGAAAGGGGGTTGTGACGTTAAATGATCACAATCCCTATAGTGAGAAACCACAGCTCTGAGATTCAAAGTGGGGCGTGCGTCTGTGTGTGTACGCGTGCGTGTGTGTGTGCGTGTGTGTGCATGCGCATGTGCGTGTGTGTGTGCGTGTGTGTGTGCACGCGCATGTGCGTGTGTGTGTGTGTGTGTGTGTGTGTATGGGGCAGTGAGGGTGGAGGATTGGTAGTTATACCAGATTTCAGTACAAAGGGTCTCTTGGAAAAACTAGACAATTTGGAAGTGCCTCCAGACCAAACTTTAAAGAAAACTGACCGTTTACCTCTTACCTAGGAAGTTTCCCAGAGAAATGCTGGCATTTAGCAGGAAAAAGAAAATGAATAAAAAAGATGAACGAGCAGGCATCGTGCTCTGACATTTAAAAGTGTGCAGAAGGCTACGGATAGTTGTCAGCTTGTCAGAGGTGTGATAGAATACAAACACTGGAGTTATTAAATGTTTCAATGTGTTGACTCTAAAGCCTCGGGAGCTAAAGGAGGAACTAATATTATATTATTTAGGAATTTCAATTATTTGTTTTAGTATTAAAATTGGTATTAAATGGCATTTTTCTCATATTAATCATATTAAGCAAAATTAATGTAAATATGACACTTATTAATATTCATGGGTCAAATCTATTTTGTGTGACTACAATCCCTTAGGACATTTTCTCACTTATTGGAAAGTATTTTGTATATCCCCTCTTTCACTGTGATCCCAACTTTAAAGTCCTGTTCATCTTGCTTCTTGAACCTATTTCTAACAAAGTTTTCTATCTCCAAAAGTAGATATCTATTCTGATTTTCACTTCAAGGTAAAAACAAACAAACAAAAAAACTTCCCGACCTCCATTACCAGTCTCCAATTTTTTATTATGAGGCTCAGTCCTCTCTAGACGCAAGTTCACTATTTCACACAAGAAGATGACTTCTTTTTGTTTACTAATCTTGAAATTAGTCTGGCTGATGCCTTCTGGGTTGTTTACATGCTTGAATACTCAGATATCTGTTTTAGGTAGGAATCTTTTATATAGAAATGTCAATGTACAATACCTTACACAGAATTAAACCAAATTACCTAATTTTTTCAGGCAATTATAGTTATGGGCATATTATGCTCACAGCCTTTCACACAGTAAGAGTTTGGGAACCGGAATGACTTCATAAAGATACTTCAGTTTTTGAATAGGTAAAGTTTTGTCTTTGATGTGTAACTAATGTGTCTGAAAGGCACTTCTAAAGAGAATCTTTAACCAACTCAGGGCACCTGATTTTTCTTAGCAGAGCAATAATGGTATGTTCAAGTTTCAAAAGGCTGTTAAATGTAATTTGGAGGCAGAAAAGTTCCAAATCTCCTGACTTATTTAAATAACTGAAAACAAAAAGGCAATCTTGAGTCATATGCAAATGAATAAAATAGAGCACCTCAACCCTTTAAAAGGACTGTGTTATTTTGGATGGTCTCTTACAGAGTTGAGGAGACATTGTACCCAAAAAACACAAAAGATCCTAAAAATACTCAGTGTTTCAACAAAGACCTTTCCCACAACAGCTGCTCGTCTTAATTTTTCCCTTTCTGTTTATTTTCTCATCAGTCTCTCCTTCTCTCCCATATTCACTCTCATTTAATTTCTGGATATGCCTCAAATCTTCCTCCTATAGACTAATTTGCAAGCATAATTTTTTTTTTTGTCCTGTTCCTCTCTGTGGCTCACCTGATCACAGAATAAAATAATGAACAGAAGGAGGATTGTAAACACACATACACATCCTGGACAGAATGGTATACCACCAGCTCCATACATGGGTTAAGGAGTAAATATTAAGTATTTGATATTCATCATTCTCTGTTATGTACTTAATTGGTTATATGTACATTTCATATTCTGTGGAGTTACTGTTGATTGCATACCATCAATCCCCTACATACCACATTTTACCTAGTATCAGCAATTATGAATAGTTTATATGAATTTAGTAGAATACTATAAATATACTAGTTTATTACTAATTTCTTTCAATTTTGTATATTTCCATTGATGTTAAGTAGAAGTTTTCAAAACTTGAAGTGTTACTTGAAGCCAATGATGAAAGAACTATTTAACTTAATTGAAATTCATACACAGAAATTGCTCAGAATACCTTGCTTTCTGTAATAAGAAAGTTTTCATTTTACAGTGTCCCTTATAATATAAAGGAATTTATAGAACATTTTAATATTATTAGCTGTAGTGGTGTTAATTAAGAGAGTAGTTTTTAAAGGTGTTCAGGTCAGAAGCAACAAGGATATAAAAAGTTAATAGAAATTGCATTTTCTCAATATGCATTTATAACTATTTAATCAAACCTAGAATTCCCGGTGCCCTGAGACACAAGTGATCAAATCTGCCTAATCTTCAGAAACCCCTAGATTATCATTTTTCTTATTTAATGGCTTTATATCATGTACTCTCCAAGTGGATTTTGGACCCAACAATCCCTCTAGATTTTTAATTTCCTAGAAGATTTTTATTAGCTATGTGACTTGGTAATTCCTGCACAACGGAGCTGTTTTAGCCCCGGCTCCTCATCCTTCGGACTTGCCAGATTCACAAACCTCTCTTGCTGCCTCTGTGCTGTGGTAGTGGAGACTCTTCCTGGTCACTTGCTTCTATTTTCCTCCTCAATCTTACCTTCTTTCACTTTGCTGGTTCTTCATTTTGATCCTGTTCTTCCTCGTGGAGCACATTCTTGCATCATTTCTTTGACCCGTCATCACCTTCCGGTCTGTGCAGGTCTGGAAATTGGAAGTTTATCTGATAACCAAGAATCCATCTACTCACATAGAATAGCACTAAAAAAATGAGCGGATTCTGGTCTCAGTTTAGATAAGGAACTTCAGTGTTTGAGATTTGTAATTTATCCTGATTATCTGATATATTTTTAAAAAGTAAATGGATTGGTTTTTATGGACTGAATTGTGCCTCTCAAAATTCCATATATAGAAGTCCCAACACCAAATGTGACTGCATTTGGAAATATAACCCATGGGGTGGTAAAGGTGTGGGTCTCTAATCCAATATGGCCAGTATCCTTCTAAGAAGGGTAAGAGTGTTCAGAGCTCTCTTCTTACCATGTGAGGACACAACAAGAAGGTGGTCATTTGCAAACCTGGAAGAGATTCCTCACCAGGACCTGAATTGGCTAGCACCTGGATTTTGAACTTCTCTGTCTTCAGAATTATGAAAGGTACACTTTTGCTATGTAAACCACCCAATCTGTAGTATTGCGTTACGGCCGTCTTAGCAGACTAACATAGTAATACATCTAATCCCCTGATACAGAAATTCTGTGTAAATAAAACTGGTGTAATCTTAAGATTACTAATTTTACTTTTAAAATAAACTTTACAGGTCACCTGGGTGGCTCAGTGGTTAAATGTTTGCCTTTGGCTCATGTTATGATCCCAGGGTGCTGGAATCAAGCCCTCGGTTGGACTCCCTGTTTAGTGAGGCGTCTGCTTCTCCCTCTCCTGCCCCTCCCCCTACTCATGCTCACATATGCTCTCTCTGCACACCCTCTCTCAAGTAAATAAATAAAAAATACTAAGATAAACTTTACCGTGTGAGTCACATTTTTGAGCGCACTAAAATGCCTTTATTTGGGTGGGAATCAGGCAAATAATATGACATTTTATCAGCCTGCTATCTATATATAAATACCTCCTAGATTGAAAGTATACAACTGGACTTTTTCTTTCTAATTTAGAGGGGAAAAAAAAAAATACTAGGTCAAGATACGTTTTTAACTGCAGAGGAAGACTGGTCAATGATTGTGTTTATTTGATAAGACCCTAATACAGTTTTAGAGATTGTATGAAACATAAAATGTAGGCCTGGAAATTGGAAGTTTATCTTTGAAATAACTTTTCCAATATCTTTTCCAATAAATTGGAAGTTTTAGAGACTGTATGAAACATACAACGTCTAAAACTGTATTATCAAATAAACACAATCATTGACCAATCTTCCTCTGCAGTAATGTAATAACTAAGGTTAAAAAAAAAGACAATGTGTGATATAGTTATTACGTTTAACTTAGTTACATTTTATTAATACATACACAATTAAAGACTAATAAGATTATCTGTCATTGTATAATGTTCATCCATTTATTCTTTAAACATTTATGGAGCATCTAATATTTGCTTATTATAGAATGGTACATTGGGTGTATCAAGAGACATCAAGCAGTAGTTTGTGATCTCAAGGAATACAAATTCTACTGAATAATATCCAAACAAGTCAGGAGGGGTGTCGACAGGGCAATCATGTCAAGGCATGGATGAAGCTCTGAACCCAGAGTAGGTTTAGCGGAGAAGGAAAAAACAGAAGAAAAACTATTCACCACTCATGAAGAGATGGTAAGCGACAATAGAGACAAAGTAATCCATCCAAAGTAGCATAGAAAAAGAACAGTACAACGACATACCAAAATTTGAAAGGACAGGGAAGATACTGAAAGAGAGAGGGAAATTATAAACATATCAGGAACCAAATAGTTGATAATTGTCCATAATATGCAAAAAGTCAGTGAGCAGTCTTTGAAAAGTTTTAAGCCATTATATTGTCAGGTTTACATGTTATGCTATTTACCATGATTCCTGTAGAAAATTTACAGCAGTGGGATAATGATGGAAGACAGGAGTCTTTCTTGGAGCCATTATAATAGGATGGGTGAAAATTAAATAAAGTTCTATATAGAAGAATAACGAAGAGTCACATTATGGTCACATTAATGGTCATGGAGCAGATAAAATTTAAGAACCAGTCAGAAGTGTTACCTATAGAAAAGGGAACAGTCAATGCCTAGGTAACTCTGTTGTGGGATTTTTCTCTGACATAAGGAAAACAGAAGTGAAGAAAATTTCATGTGATCAATAATTTATATTTTTTATTCTTAAAATATTTGAAATCTCAATTGATATTTCATAAATGCAGCATTAGTGTAACATGAAATCTAAAAAAAATTCCTGTATAGTAGGATTTTCCTTCATGACACCCTCCATGAAATCTTGCACTTTCTGTGGTATGTGGAACGTGTCCTTCCCAAGGAGGTCCATACCCTAATTAATTGGAATTACTTCATTTTTCACAGCCAAAGGACTTTGTGATTATGGTTAAGGTTAGAGGACCTTGAAATAAATATATTATCCTGTGTTTTCTGGGTAGGCATGAGTCCCTAGAAGTAGAGAATCTTTCCCAGCTAAGTCAGAGACAGGTAGAAGGATGGAGTAAGTGTAAGACAGGTGTGATCTGATTGGCTTTTGATGATGGAGGAAGAAGTCACAGTCCAAAAACTGTAGGTTCCTCTAGGAGCTGGAAAATGCAGGGATCTAGAGTCTTCCCAAAAATAAACACAGCCTTAAACATCTTGATTTAAGCCTGGAGTGAATTTTGTCAGGACTTCTGACTTACAGAACCATAAGATACCAAATCTATGCTGAGTTTCTAAAGATGTGGTAATTTGCTGCAATAGCCACTAGAAGCTATTATAAATTTTTGTACCAACAGTGATGTGCTACTATTACAAATAATGAAAAGTGTGACAGTGGTTATGGAGTGAGACATTGGGAAGAAAGGAAAAGAATTTTGAAGAACATCATTGAAAAAACAAGCAAGCAAGCAAACAAACAAACAAACAAAAACTTAAATTGCCTTGAATAGAAGCATGATTTTTAAAGACTCTCCTGAAAGCTCAGAAGGCAGTGAGGAGTTTAGCAGAGAAAACCTAAACTGCCTTAGAGAATACATAAATCATCATGAACACACTAGTAAAATCCTGAACTCTAAGGACATTCTGAGGAAGGTTTAGAAGGAAATGAAGATCACGTTTTCCCTTCTTTCTAGCAACAGAAAACTTAGCTGAATTTGTCTTGCTGTTATATGGGCAGCGGAAATCATAAGCGATGAACTTGGACATCTAACTGAGGAAATTTCCAAGGAAAGTTTTGAAGGTGTGGCCTTTTATCTTCTTGTTTCTTACGGTAAGATAGGTGAGGAAAGAGAAATTGGAAGATCTGTGGAACACAAAGGAAATAAGACTAGATGATTTGGGGAATTAGCCAATCCGGATTACAAAACATGTTAAAATTAAGACATCTACAGAACAGCAGTTTCTTGAGAAAAAGCCAAGTTTGTGATTATACCACCTCTTGTGAATAGCTCAAAAAAAAAAAAAAAATTCAGAATATCCAGTCACATACACACCCACATAAAGAAATTAAGGAAGACACACACACATCCCTCCAATCAAACCAGACTATCCAGGAAGCTTAAGAGGTTTACCTTTCAATTTCTCTTTTCGACCCCTCTTATCTAAATGATGAGTAATTCTCAAAGGCTTCCTCGAGCCTCTCTTGTCTTCACTTTAATGACCCTACAGGTTTTCATCCAAATTCATAACTTCAACTGTCCCTTGCATACTAGTAATAAAGGCTCTTAGATGTCTATATTCTGGACTATACTCATCTTCATTTGACTGAAATGAACCACAAGTCAAAGTACACTGGAACACTGAAAAAAAATTAATTTAATTTAATTTAATTTAAAAATATATATAAAGCTATAATAAAGAAGTATATCATATATTCCTTTCTTCCTTTAAAACTCCAAAATTATTATTCAATAAAATAAAATATTCTTCAAGTACCAACACTCCACATTGATTTCAGATGGATCCCACTTCCCTTCATCTTTGCCGACATGGATTCAACTTTTGTTCCCCCCACATAAAACAGTGATCACATTTAAAGAATTCATATTCCCACTACAATCTCATTTATTAGATAAAACCATGAGAAATTACCTTACTAAAAATTTCCCTGATTCTCAGCACATTAACTAAAACTAACAAGGTTTGAAGAAACTCAATCTGGTCATAATTATCAAGCTTGATTTCCTGCCATTTTTCTACATTTATTCCTTAATCACACTGTGCCATATTATAGTTTTACAAATGTGTATATTGAATCACTGACTTTTGTTCTTGTTAAACTTTTATATTTCTTCCTCCCTCACCTTTAATTATAACTACCATATTTCCCCTTTTCCCATTTCCAGTTCTCAGAGGCAAGAATTTCTAACCTTTCCAGATTTTTTTTTTTTAAAAACGAAGATTCTGAGTGTAGCTGTCTTGGAATCACAGACCTGAAAGAGCTACAGTTTCCTCATCTGATTTCTTCTCCTTTTGAAATCATGATATGTGGAGAAATTTTGGTTTCTAAGGAAAACCAGAAGGAAATCAATCCCAGCTGTCAGATCAGAACTACTATTAGAACCATTTCTCCCCTTATTAGACTCTCCTCAAAGTCTTCGATAATTGAAAAAAAGGGATGTCAATGAGCATTGAGGTCCAAAAGTCCTAAGCTAATCAATTTTTCAGCTCTTACATGAATCTGTATTCAGTACGTTCATTATTGTGACTATGTAAATGCTGACAGCTGGTCAACTAGTAAATTAAAAGTTACTCAAGTTTTTTTTTATTAAAATAATGCCATTGGTAATTTAAATTCCAGTTAGTTCACATAGAGTGTAATATTAGTTTCATGTGCGCAATATGGTGATTCAATACTCCTACAGAATACCTAGTGCTCCTCATAAGTGCCCTTCTTAATCCCCATCACCTCTTTAACCTGCCCCCTCCCCCTACCTTGCCCTGGCCACTTATCTCCCCTATGGTAATGATCAGTTCTTTATAGTAATTCTTCCCAATCAAATATATGAAAAATACATATTAATAAAATTTTGATATGATTAACCATAACAGAAAATCTCTAAGATTTCCATCACTATGGCCCCTCACCCCTACTTTTCTCTGCCCTCAAACTCCAAAAACTGGGCATGCTGTCTTTTGGCTCAAGTCTGGACTGATTCTTTCCGAAGTGGCATCCTTGACAAAGGTAATCCTTGCCTGTGCTTTTTATATATAGCATATAGAACATGGTAGATTTAAATTCTTCAGTATGGTATACTCAATCTCTTTTTTAAACATGAGTAAGATTTCATATATTCAAGTATGAAGTGAAGATAGCACTATAGATTTCTGAATGGCCAAGAAACATTTAGGGGTAGTAATTCTAAGCATAATGACCTGGAGTTACTGTTTTTCAGTAGGCAAAATCACATGCAGTCTCCTGTAGGGCTCATCTTTTCTGAAGGTGGAATTAGACTTTGATGTCTGTGGAAAACACTGGCTTTCAAGTAAAACATGGAAGGAAATCATCCTTATCTCTTTCAGGTCAAAAAGAGAATTAGGACCATCTTTCATCAGACTTTACTTGGGGCCTTCAATGATGGAGGACAGCCAATGATAACTGAAGTCTTAAGTTGCTAGATTCATTCAGAAGGCAGGGGATGGCAGGTGTCAAAAACAGTAGTACTTAAAAAAGGAAAAAAAAATAAAAATGAATCAGTGGAACTCTGGAGTTTCCTGGAAGAAAGAAAGAGAACATGGCCCTCTGGAAATCAAAGTACAAGGCAACAAAAACAAAATGTGAAAAATCTGAAAAGAAAGATTTTAAGAGATTGATTAAGAATGATCAATATGGTAAACCCTTTATTTAAAGTTCTAAGTCTGTGTTATATATGAATTATGAATTAAGTCCCAACACTCAGTGCCTTAGAACATGACCATTTTGCACATACGGTATTTACAAAGAGAATGAAGTTAAAGTCAAGTCATTAGGATGGGCCCTGATGTAATAGGACTGGTGTTCTTATAAAAAGGAGAAATTTGGCTACAGAATCAGCCAGGAACAGAGGGAAGACCATGTAGAGAGACAGAGAATGTTATCTGTCATCTGAAGGGAGAGGATTAACTGATACATCTACAAGCCAAGGGATATGAAATACTGCTAGAAAATCACTGGGAGATAGGAAAGACATGTAGTTCTGTTTCTCCTCCATAGCCCTCAGAAATAACGAGCCCTAAAGACACCTTAGTTTGAACTCCCGGCCTCTAGAAGTGAGACAATAATTATTGTACATCACTCAAATTCTGGTACTGTGTTATACAAGCCTTAGGAAATAAGTCTGCAATGCATTTCTTCATTGTGTATATTAAAGAATCTCTGTTCTTGAAATTTAGCTGCTTCCTCAATAGCTGAAATCCCACTTCAAGTAAGGTCACTTTTAAACAGTTTTCTAGGTTTTTCTGATAGTTTCATAATTTAATACAATTTTCTTCAACCATAGTAATTTTAGACCGTTTATTAATTCCAGCTATAGAAATAGCATAAAATAAAGAAAGGAATAGAATACAATGTTCTTTCTTCATTTCTCCCCAGAGTTTGTTTTTCATATTATTGCATTCTTTTTAAAGTCAATTACTTTGTAAGCATTTTTGTTTTGATAACTTCAGGCACTCTCAGTACTTACCAGTATTCTTATCTTTCCTTCTACCACTCTTCCACGTTTTGTTTCCATACATGTATGGAATGTATGGAAAATAAATGTATGTTAAAATGTATGTTAAAATAAATGTATGGTAAAATAAATGTATGTGAGACATACATTTATTTTACCATGTGAAGATTAGTATCACTTATGCTGCAGCACAACCTTCTTGGTTTTCTGTGTATTGAAATAAAAATGATAACATGTATATCACGTTAATGTTATTACTGTTGCAATTTGGGGACTGAGAATTAGGGTAGGAATAGCACTCATTTTTTGTCGGTTCCAGCAGTTTGATAGTTCTGCTCCTTAGAACCAGCAGATTGGCCCTAGCGTCAAGGCTAACTGGGTTCAGGAAATAATGTCAATTACAAGAAGATATACCCAAATTATCATTGGTGTATATATACGCATACATACACACCCACGATACATATATCTCCTTTCCAAAAGAAAAGCTCATAGGGAAAACATACAGAAACTATATTCAACCTAAACATAGCCATGTTTATAAAGCTACAACCTTGCCCAACAACTCCGCATAGAAACAGCATCGCATTCATCAGTCCTAAATTCCCTCATCAGTGTTGAAGGGGTTGGCTGGAAAGGTCTCTTTGATACCAACAGTAAAACCATTCATAAGACTTCTAGCCGCATAACATAACCACCTCCCAAAGGACCCATTTTCGAATACCTCATTGGGCATTCGATTTCAACATAATGCATTTTGGGAGCAAAGATTCAGTCTGTAATATATTTAAAAATGATAAATTTGCCTTTTCATGTCTAAATCATTTTATCTAAGTATTTTAACCACATGGGGACGTTGCTCATAGATTTATCCTTTAAATGTATTATAAAAAATAATGAGCAGGCGTTTCTGAAAGAAGACCTAGATGCGGAAACTCAGAATCGAGTCTCATTTATCTATTGGAAATATTCACGTAAATGGAGTAACTACGGCTTTCCTTTATCTCTCATTTTCAAGTAATATATACAGCAACCTCTGCCTTTAAGATCGATACACCAAAACAGGGAAAGCTCACTGATATAATGATTTTAAAAATACTTAACAAAAGTCATTATGTACCAAGTATTGGTAAGCAAACAGAGAACAATTAAACGCCCGGCCTTCCTGACAGTCACAGTTCAGCAGTGTCTGACATTAAACAAGCAATAATAAATGTGATAGTTACAAGAAAACTGTAGTTTACAATACTATCAAAGTTTAATGTAGGGGCAAGCCCTAGGGTAGAGGTTAGGAAGGCTTTCCTTGAGGAAGTGATTTTAAGCTCCGAGATCGAAGACCTCATTATGAGTAACCTTGATTAATTTTGAAGTGCTGGACCTTACGTAAACACTCTCTTGTACATATTCTCATGGCACATTGAAACGAAGCATAAAATAGAAGAGAATATAGTTTTTGTTGTTGTCATTGCCTTATTAGGATAAACCTCTAGTTCTTATTGTGTTATTCTACATTGAAGGAATTGCAGTCTTTTTCATTTGTGCCTTGAATATGTGGAAAGTCTACAAAACTTGGTAAAAGTTGCTGGCAATCCTTCTGTACATCAGTAATGATGAAATCATAGAAACAAAAGACCCTGAAAAAGCAGAATTTGGTAGACTATAATGAAATTGTGTTATCCACCACAAGAAATATGGGCACTTCTTTTTCAGTCTGCAAAATAATGAAAGGGTTTAACTGACAGAAAAAAAGGATTTTATTGAAATTAGGCTTGAGACAAATGGACTTCCTCTGCTAGGAACCTAATTAGGAAATAAACTTGGAGTAATTCAAAGACTATAGATGGATTTATACTTTTGAAAATGCCACTCTCCTCAAATAAAATTATTACATTGTCTTATTAGGAAAATATAGTCTTTACATAAAGCCTTATGTGACATTTTCCAGAAATCAGAAGGTGAAAAACTAATTGTTAAGCTACAAGAAGGGAGTTGAGAATTTGCTAGAAAGGTTAAAAATGAGACTAGAAGATTATAAAAGTGACTTGGCAAATAACTAAAATTATTTACTCACTGTAAAACAAAACAGACTTCCCAAATTTCAAGCAACATATGTGACAAAACCAAAACAAGACAGAAAGACCCACTAAGAATAAAGGAAAAACAACTTGCATTGGTTCTTTCACGAAGATCTTTCACAAATGAATTTTAGATTTTTTACGTTACAGGGAGTGCCCTGTAGCCCAGATTTCCAATTAGCCTATTGCTATTGTACATTCATCAAAACTAAGTAACTCACATTGATATTACTATTCATTAAATTCTAGATTTTGTTTGGATTTTAGTTTTCCATTAGGTCATTTTTCTGTTCCAGAATCCTACTTATATTATCAAACATTTAGTTTTAAGGTCTCTTTATTCACCTCTGGTCTCTGACCATCCCTTTTTTTTTTTTTAATCTCGTAATCCCGACTTCTTGAGGAGTACTGGCTGAGTGTCTGTGCGTTGCCTTTCAATCTAGATTTATTGGTGGCCTTTCTCATGTTTAAATTGAGGTTATGGGTATTGGAGCTTAAAAAAAAAAAATGCCCTTCTTTTACTACCATACCAAGGAAAAAATATCTCCATAACATCACCATCACTGGTGATATTAACCTTCATGTAGGGTAAGTGGTTAAGTGATAGTACAGGAAGTGACCAAAGCACTTTGAAAAAAATGTTTACACCATTTACAGCAATGGTGGTTTGATCACAGGTTATGAGTTTCAAGGAAAAGTAACTATAAACACAGACCGTACTCTAGTTGAATTTCTCAAGGGGGTATGGTTTACAATTCTGAAAATAATTTATCTTTTTATTGGGAAGGAAAAAACAGGTAAGTAAGTGGTGAAAGGTGGGTGCCCAGTTTCTCAGGTTCAGTTAGAGAAGCTAAAGATAACTAAGAATGGATGATTCCAATGAACCTTTTGGGGATGATTAGAATCAGAGACATTACTATAAACCAGTATACTTACTACATCCCACAAATTCTGGTATCATATGGTTTTTATATAATTACATTGCTAATTTGTTTTGATTTATTATCTGCCCCAGGGAGTTAATGACAAGTGTTTTACTTCTAAGTATTTTAGGGATTTTTACAAATAGTTGAGGGATTTTCCAAATTCAATTAATGATTTCTAATTCCACTGGGGCCCAAAAACATGCTTTAAGATTATTAAAGTTTTTTGTATGGCCTAGAATCTATTCTATCTTGGACAATGTTACAAGTGCACCTGAAAAAAGGTCAGTGAAGTTGGTTGTTAACATTGTATTCTTCCTATCAATTTTTGAAACATGTATGTTAAATTATCTTGCTATATTTGGGTATTTATCTCAGCATTACATAAGAATTTATTTTGAGATTCTTATTATGTTCATAAAATTTCAAAATTATTATGTCCCCCAATAAATTGAACCTATTACTGTTTTGAAATATTTAACCTTTTTTTTTTTGAACTCTGATAATGTTGTTTTCTCTGAAATCTATACTATCTGAGATAAGTAGAGCTATTTCAGCTCTACTTTTGGTAAGGATATTACCAATAGATATTTTTTTACCCATTACTTTAAACTGTATATGAATTTGTATTTAAATTGTATATGCTATATGAAGCATGTAGTTGGGTGTTGCTTTTCATTCTGAAATCTGATTTTTAAATGGGGTTATTTAGATCATTTGCATGTAACGAGACTATTGATATGGTTAGATTTAGCTCTACCATGTTAGTATTCCTTTCATACTTGCCTCTGCTCTTCTTTCCGTTTCAGTTTTCTGTTTTATTATGTTAAAAGTCTATTTAATCTCATTTTTAATCTATTAGCTATAACACACATTATTTTAGTGTTTCATTTGGGGGTTCGAGTATATAACTTTACTTTATTAAAGTGTACTTTGAAGGACATTAATGCTGCTTTATGAATAGTTATAACAATCCTTAAGAAGTAGACTTCTGGCGCCTGAGTGGCTCAGTGGGTTAAAGCCTCTGCCTTCAGCTCAGGTCATGATCCTGAGGTCCTGGGATCTAGTCCCACATCAGGCTCTCTGCTCAGCAGGGAGCCTGCTTCCTCCTCTCTCTCTGCCTGCCTCTCTGCCTATTGTGATCTCTGTCTCTGTCAAATAAATAAATAAAATCTTAAAAAGAAAAAAAAAGAAGTATGCTTCCATTTCTCTCTTCCCAGGCTCTATGCTATTATCTAAGGTAAATGTCAAACATTTTTATTATATTGTTTGTATAGACACAAAGCACATTGCTGTTTTTTCCACTAAAGTCAATTGTATTTTAAATAGATTTAAATAAGATAATTTTACATTTTTATCCAATTTGCCATTTCTAATGTTAGACAAAGAGGGAAAATGTAAACCGATGGGTCTAATATATCAATGGACTAGTAGTATGCCAAATAAAATGATTATGCAGCCAAAGTCTGGATGTCTTAGATACTTCAGGGTCCAACTCAACATATGCTGCCCAGCAAATAAATACCAATAAGATCAGGATTAAGGCATTAAATTATCCCAGATGCCATGGAGATCTGGTAATAGCTAATTACTCATAAAGCTTTCCAAATTTACCAACGTAAGAAAAGCATTTTTTATCTTATAGTCTCATAAGTAAGGTTTTAAGTACTATAAGAAGCTCAAATAATCAGAGTTTCACAGTAGTTTATACAGTTACCAAAAATAAATAATTTATAAGGACGTAAAAATTTATGATATTTCTCAATTTAAGCATCTTGGCATGAGACACTTCTAGGTCAAAGACAATGAGATGATTTGGCAATTTTAAATTGCAGATATTTCAAGATACTAAAAGGACACAAAAACGCTCCTGGCAAAGAGGAATCATGAAAGAGCACTCAGCATTTCCATAAATTAACACTAATGAAAGGACACGTCACAGAAATGATACACTGCTGAAGAAAAAAATCAATTAAATTTTTAAAAATCATGATGGAAAAACTGTTTATTTGATAAAAAGAGAAATGGGAGTTGAAAGAAAAACTTTTAGAAAATTGAGAGACATTGGGGGAGGGAGATATGTTTTGCTTAATTTAAGAAAATGGTTATTAGAAAAAAAACGTGGTTTTTTTGCAAATTTAGAAGTAATATAATTTCGATTAAATTAATTTAATTGGTCATAGAAACCGAAGGTGGCCGGGGGGAGGGGTTAGTGAGAGGGCGGTGGGGTTATGGACACTGGGGAGGACATGTGCTATGGTGAGTGCTGTGAAGTGTGTAAGCCTGACGATTCACAGACCTTTCCACAAATTCAAATTTAACCTTGAACTCACAGGATATGTTAGATACCACTAATCTCTGAATTGTGCGTAAAAGCAAAAACAAATGTTTTTAGATACTTTGATGGAATATATGGAAGTATTACTCCATTGAAATAATAAAAAGGATTTACTAATGTATATTAACTTACCTGCTAGTAATAGTGTTATTCTAAAGTAAAAGGGGAAATACCTTTAGATGCATTAGATTTAAAATAGAAATAACAGAGCAAATTTATTTTTAAACTATTTTTAAGGCTTTATCTTTAAGTAATCTCTACACTCAATGTGTGGCTCAAACTTAACAACCCTGAGATTAACAGTCGTATGATCTCCTGAGTGAGCCAGCCAGGTGTCCTGGATGTTTATTTTTAAATAATTTTTTTTAATTAAAAGCCAAATAAATGTAAGTCAATATTTTCCTTTAAAAAAGAATCACATTAATTCACTAATGAGTTTATATGTTTGACTATATCTGAAGTGAATTGGTTGAATTATGATAAGAACTTTTATGGTGACATTCTTAAAAATGCCTGCACACTGGGGTGCCTGGGTGGCTCAGTGGGTTAAGCCTCTGCCTTCGGCTCAGGTCATGATCTCAGGGTCCTGGGATTGAGCCCCATCAGGCTCTCTGCTCAAGGGGAAGCCTGCTTCTCCCCCGCTCTCTGCATACTTGTGATCTGTCAAAAAAAAAGAAAAAGAAAAAGAAAAAGAAAAGGCTACACGTAAATTCACTGATTCAGATGATTATATGTAGTATCACATGTTTCTATTAAAAAAAGTTATCATTCATTTAATTGACTGAAATTTATTGAACTAAGAACAGGGTTCAACTTGAAGGAACGAAGTAACACTCACAGAATAGCAACCATACAAAACATAGTTTTTCTTTACTTTTTGCCAAGTCATCAGGTTCAACTTCTATGAAAAAAATACTGAAGCCTGCAATTTGACAACTTTTCCTCAAGCCAGCAGAAAACCAAATTCAAAGGGAAAACAAGTAATCTGAAATCTGGAGAGATGGGCCTTTGCAGAAGAGACAAGATCTTAGCATTTACTTACAAGGGATAGACACAACGAGACACCTTCTAAGCCAGTAAGAACATTTAGCTAGAGATTTTTAAAGAATTGCTAACAACTGAGGGTGCGCTAACATGACAGAGGGGGCACACAAACAAGAGAGTTGGTAATTTGTATAAACTTCTCCATCAGTCCCATGAGATGCTGCTCACAGAGAAATTCAAACAGAGTCGCAGCAAAGGGTGTGCCTGGGTGGCTCAGTGGGTTAAGCCTCTGCCTTCAGCTCAGGTCATGATCTCAGGGTCCTGGGATCGAGTCCCCAGATCGGGCTCTGCTCAGCGGGGAGCCTGCTTCCCCGCCCCCCACTCTCTGCCTGCCTCTCTGCCTACTTATGATCTGTCAAATAAATAAATAAAATCTTAAAAAAAAATAAAAAGACTTCCAGCAAAGCTTCCCACATGGTCCAGAGCAAGACAGAGAATAAAAACACTTCCCTACCTCTGCCCATTTTATCTTCCCCATATACACTAGAGAACAAAAGCCTTCATCTGCAAGCAGAGACCACAAAAAGGTTGCAGGTAAGAAATTGTGGGAAGTCACTACAGCTGAGTTTAAGAATCTGGAGTCGAAAAGTTTTGAGCTGTTCCCACTGGTAAAATCTGCAGCTGGTTGATGGAAATCGGCTCTAACATGAGGAGAGGCTCTGTATTAGGCGCCGCTCAGTGTTACTTGTGAAGCGGGGGCAGAAGACTTGAAGGCTGGCATTCTCTAGAGCCAAGTTCTAGTGACGACATAAAATTGAGGCATAATAAGAACTGCAAAGAATGTTTGCACTCTGTCCCTCACGACCAGTCTAACATGTCAATGGGAGAGCTGTAAGGAAAAAACAAAAACAAAAACAAAAACAAAAACACTTTCTTGAGAATAACCTAAAGGAAAAACTGTTAAGGTAACTGCGGAGACTCAAGAGCCAAGTGGGAAATTTACCCGAGTGGGAATCCATGGCTTTGAGACCGTTAGCATCACCTAAAGTATATATTTTTAAGATTTTATTTATTTGAGAGAGAGAGAGATAGAAGCAGACTCCCCACTGAGTGGGAAGCCCACTGCTTAAATAACAGATGAAGTATTTCACTATATGTTCCTCTTTCTTCTAAGATGAAGGAAGTTAATCTTCATTAAGTTTGCTTTTTTAGTCAAATGCCAGAAACACAATTAGGAGATGCTGACCACAATCTTCTCTGAATAATAAAGTAAATCTCAACAGGTGAAGTAGCAATTTATAAGGAAAAATAATCTCCAGAAAAACTTGTTGAGGCTATTGTAACATATCCAGTTAATTCAGTAAAAATTTAGTAAAAACTAAAACAATAAAATTTGGTCTAGAAAAGTGCTCTTGGGACTGTGTATTTTTTCTTTTTTTTTTTTTCAGTTTTTCCCCTATGCTAAAAGGCCATCCTTTAGCATATAGGAATGTCTAGGTTATTTTGGCTGAAATATTTTAGTAAAAGAGAGAGAAACATATAAAAGAAAGAAATGGGTACCTTAGTTCAATTAATATATTTCGTATCCCTTTGTGCTGCAAATAAGCTCTGATTTGAATTTTTATAAGCTACGATATCTTTAAAATCTTAAATCTTTTATGACTAATGTTTGTTTTAAATGACCTACACTAATTTAAACTCTACTTATAGAGCCAATAGCATGCTTCTTTAAAATAAAATACATAAAACTTGGAGCTACATTAATAGACCTCTATAAAGTATATTAAATTCACAATAATGACTACCTATAGATGAATAATATTTAAGCCATAAATTTTTCTGAATAATAAAACATGGTTGATGATACAAAAATGAGTACCTGTATGACAGAATAAGTTTATACAAGGTTATAAAGTTACAAACATGCTATATTTTTCTATATGAGTAGTTCTCTGTTCTGTTGTAAAGGCCCTTAATGTATAATTATATATGTTTGTATGTCATATAATACATAATATAAATTTTATAATATGCAAGTTAGTAGTCAAATAATTTGTATCTTCATTACTGCTTCTTAAAGCATTCTTTTTCTTTGTGCTATGGAGATAGTAAATCTTCTGTTAGATGATTTTGGCTACTAAGTAGAAGGATGTTGCAGTCAGCCTATTGAAGGGCAAACATCGGGATTGGCTCACAGCCTTGATGAAGTACACGAAGTTCTTCTGTGTTATTGGCCTGCCTGACTTGTACCCAGCACACACAAGGATGTTTCTGTCCCCATTTTGTTCATAAGATCATTACCAAAGGCAGCTATGTTAATATATTTCCCTGTCGATGTCCAGTTACAAAGACAAAATCCCTGCCTATGGCTTCTTTCCCTGAAATCCCCTGCAAGACTTACTTTTCTCATCGCTTAAATTGAAATTCCTAACTGATTTTTTTAATTAAATGGCATTCATTAAGCTCCAGAGCTTATGATTTAAGCCAAGAATATAAAAGTGACAAATTAAAATTCCGTTTTTCATGGAGCTTACTGTTTGGGGGGAAATCAAATAATTTAAAATATGTATAGTATCACACCAGTTACTGACAGGTACCATGAAGAGGGAAGAACACACGCACACGAACACACACACACACGAGGAGGTGTTCAAAAGTGACAACCACGAGGATATAGGTAACATGCATGGACCCTCTAAGAATGTGATCTTTGACCAGAGACCTCATGGAGTAAAGCACTGAGAGCAACTCCTTATCTAATGTTATCCACTCTGAGGAAAGGAACTCCATGCCTCACAGACACTCAAAATATAAATCAAAGTCACACATGTCTCTGCACATTAAAAGGACTCAGTAAAACATTTCCAATCCCCTTTGAAGTTCCAAGCTCTATTGATGATGAGTAAGATGTTCAACTCCCAATTTACGTGGTGCTGGGCTCTCTGTAGAACTTTCACAGTCTTATCAACCTAGGGCTAATGGGCCTTCTAGAGGACTAGAATGGCTTACTTAAATTCAAATTAACCCCTCTCCTATCAGTCATCAGTCTAATCAAAGACAATTTTTTTTAAGACTTTGTTTATTTATTTGACAGAGATCACAAGTAGGCAGAGAGGCAGGCAGAGGGAGGAGGTGACAAGCTTCCTGCTGAGCAGAGAGCCCGATGCAGGGCTCCATCTCAGGACCCTGAGATCATGACCTGAGCCTAAGTCAGAGGCTTAAACCACGGAGCCACCCAGGCGCCCCAAAGATGAATTTTAATAAAAAGTTTGGTTCAATATTTGAGCTCTGCCGACAGGTTTGAAGCATCACCCTTCCCTCTTCCCCTGCCGCCGCATGTCTGGGGAAACCAGTAAGAGATCTTGATGCTCCTTTGCTCTGCATTCAACAGAAACTTCAAACCGCTCAGCTCTAGCCAGTCTGGAAACCTTTACCCCAGCTCGGAGCTTCAGCACCATAAAACCCAAGCCAGTATCCCTTCTCCGCTTCCTCCAGCGGGTTTCCAGAACTGACTGGGATCCTGGACTTCCCTCTGCAGAGATTCTCATTCGGTAACAAATTACTTCAAACCCTGCTGGTCAAGGTCTGACATCATCCAAAGTCTTGTTTTGCGGGACTATCCTACACCTCTAGAGTGACCAGAAAAATAATATACATTAAACAGTTTTTGTTATAATTTTCTTTACTGTGTTTTCCCAAATGTTCTCTCTCCTTGTTTTTCAACACCACTTGCTTATCTTATTAAATTTTGACTTCTAAAAAAAATATGCCTTTTGTTTTCATTGATGTTGATTTCCATTTGACATATTATATCCTTAAATACTTTACTTATAAAATACATGATATTTACACATCACATTCCTTACAAAATGAAGTCATGAAAAAACCCCAAATATTAAAATTCTTCAATAATTTGACATTCTGAAGTCATGAAAAAACCCCAAATATTAAAATTCTTCAATAATTTGACATTCCTCAGATTACTTCAGTTAGTCATACTCTTTAAATGTCTTAAAATGCTCTGCTAGAATATATGCTGAAGGAATTTTTATATGATAAACTATAATTTTCTATAAGATTACTTTAATTTTTTAAAATTTTCTTATTTAAAGCCTATTCAAGATTTAAAAGAACAACAAAATTTTATAAAGCCTTCAGGAATCATAATCATTTTAAAATTGTGTTAGTGTTCACAAAATGTTAGTGGTTTCAGAATAAGATCACCCAAGTATTTTAAATGTATAGATAAAATTCAGATAAAATGACCATAAGTAAATTCTGCTACACAATGTATATCTTCCACATTGTTATCCAATGAAGACTACTTTCAAAGTCTAACTTTCTTAAACAAAACTAGCTTTAACTTCCATATTTTAAATGAAGGTAAGAGAACTTGTAATACTGCTGATATTATCAGTTTATTTCAATTAACCCAACAACTTAGGCAAATTATCTGATAAGATAAATTGCATGACCAATTTTAAAATGAATTTTGTATTGTTTTGTTGTTGTCTGACTTTGTATAATTGTCCAACTCTACAGCATCCTGGGAAAATACCCCTTTTAATCAGGTATGTGCCCCTACCTACCAGCAGAGACAGGAACTAAACCAAATTTATTCTGCATACAATTTTTTCAGTGCATTAAATATGACCATGGAGATAGACAGCACAGACGGCAGGTATGCACTCCCAGCAAGCTGTATCACTCTATGACTATTACTTTATTGCTACAATATTGCTTGTATTGCTCCGTTATTTTCTGAGAAAAGAAAAATATATGTGTGTGGATATAGTTCTCACATAGCAAAATCAGTTGCTGAAGCAAGGAGAGCCAGCTGTCAGTATCTTCGGTGACGTGAATGTTATACTCATCTCGAGGTCTATAGAGTCAGATTGAAGCTCACTTATTTTAAATAATTATATTCATGAAAAATTCATCAGAAAATAAGCATAATTATTAAATCATAAAACAGTACTGCATTTTTATTTGTCTACTGTCTTCTCTTCCTAGTTTTCCTGATGCAGGAGAGATTTTTGGAGGAACATCTCAAACTGGAAACTCTTAAATTATGGTTAATCTAGTAATAGTGACAATGACTAGAGAGAGAATGTAGAGAAATCTGGCAAATATATAATTTCTCATAAAATATATTCTATATGGCAAACAAATTAAGGAGGTGATAAGATATTGATTAAAAACATATCCTGTTTCCTATTTATTATTAGTGATTACTTTTTATTTTCCAATTTGGCAACAGTTTTGCACTGTAAACCCAAGAGAAAGTTAATATATGCAAGATATATTAATATCTGAGTATGAATATGGAAAGTATTTTTAAAAAGTGATATTATAAAAATGAAAGTCCTTGAGCATATGCTGGTAGATCATTTGTCTATCATCTCATATTGAAAATAGTTATATAAATGTTAAAGACATGATGATTTCCTCTAAATCTTCCATAAACATTTTGACTTATTTTTAAATTCCATGATTTTGCTTCTGAACTTTTCCAAAAACTATAATAAGAAATACAAATTTAGACAACATGAAACAATAGTTTGGGTGCCAAAATATAAAACATCCTTTTGAAAGTATCTTATATTTAGGGGACTTAGGAACACTGCAACCCACTGGGATTTTCCCATTAGCGGTGATGAGACCCAGAGATGACCTCAATGTAATGGGCGTTCTTCTAGGTGCTGACAGACCAGATTAGGTCTGGGGCATACATACTTCTTTTAAATCCTCAGAGAATTTAGTTAATTAAATATCATCATTCTTATTTGACTGCTATGGAATTGATGGTTAGAGAGGCTAATGGTTCTGGCATTTTAAGAAACCCTCTCTAAGTTGCAAGTAACCAATTGTAACTGGGCACAGAAGAGTGTACTGGCCTGAACATCAGAGCTGCTGAGTGCCCCGGCATCCTCCGAGGTGTCCCTGCTTGGTCTGTGAGGAGCCCAGTTGTGGGTGCTCTACTCAACAAGAACCAGATTTGCCTGGACTCATTTGTTCTTGCCAATTCCCTATTAACTGCCAAATTTATTATACATTTTCACTTAATAAACAATGTATATGTCCTAATTCAGAAATTCCTCCTCTGAAAGGTCTCAGTAAGTTGCTGGATAGCTCTGTATTTCCATCTCTCTCTCTCTGGCACTGCCCATTCCCCTCATGCCTGCCCTTAACCTACTATCCACAACATCCCCAAAGGCCAGAGCGAGGGCCAAATATACAGCGTGAGCATGTAATAATATCATTTTTCTGTTTCATTTTGGAAGGAACTGCACTTCAGAAAAAAAAAATGAAACTCAGGGAAGTTGCAAATACAGTATAATGTAGCTCTGAGAATTCTTTATCTAGATTCACAAGCCGGTAACATTTTGCCAAACTTTAACTTTTTACTTTATTTCTTTTCCTCTGAACCACATACAATGTTGACCGCAAAACTACGGTTGATTTAGAGGACTTAGAACAGTGTTTCGACTCCAAAAATTTCCTTGGTTGAGAAAGCAAATATTAAGTCCTCTTAATGAAGTATTTTATGTTTGTACACAAGTTACCTACAACTATTCAACATTTTCTGAATGTCATAAATAGTATGATAATAGTAGCCGAACTTTGCTTGAGAAGTTAAGTCTAAAATAAAGCCTTGAAACAAAGTGCTAATTATTTATCTGGGAAGATTATGTTCAATTTAAATAAATGTTCCATTGGTTTTCTTTCTTTTATATAACCTGTGGCAATTGTTTTAAAAGAAGACAACTTAATAGCTACCAAACTTTTATAGACCTATTTAGAAGGATGTAAAATTTAAATTACTACACTAAGATTGATGTCCTTGCTTTCACTGATGCTTTTGGAGCTCTAGAGTGAGCTGTTTTCTTTATAAATAAAATATATTTCATTATTCTTGTGTTTGAAATTAAACATGAAATAAAAAGGAAAAGGAAATAGAAATCTTTGGACTCTCTAAATAACTTCTATGTCAGCCACCCAAATTTATTTCCAACTGGGCTCGGGTGTGGCAAAATTTCATCATATGGTGAGTTCCCCATCTTCCTCGGAACCACAGGAATGTTTGGACTCTAAGAATTACTTAGAAAAAAATTGTGGTTAAACAACTAGCAACAGTTGGTTAACAGCTTTTTTACCCCCAGTACTAAACATTTTAAAACAAAATATAATCGTCCAAACGTCTCACTTTTTCACTGTTTTTACACAGGAAACAAAAAGTCCTCAGTGACAGAACAACTAAACCACCCAATTGTAGAAAGCAACATGGTTTGGAGAGAGCTAGAAACAATTGTACAGACTTTATTTTCCTCAAAAAAATCAGGTGGAAAATTAGCAGGTTGTTTAGAAGTATTTTTTCAGGGCAAAACATCATCCACAAAAATAACCATAAGTTGAATTAAATATCAAATTAACAAAATTACTGCTAAGGGGTGGCAATAATTAATCATAAGAAGCATTATTATTAGTTTACTAAATATTTATTAGAGACTTCATAGTTCTTGTCAAAGAATTGCCTAGTACTGGGAAAAAAAAACTCAAGAGAAGTGTAGAAAAGAAGCTAATGAGCTAGTTTTAAGTGTACCACCCAGTGTTTTGAAGTGAGTAATGGTGGAGGTATTTTGGTCGTAATCCCCAAGCATGTATTCTGATTCCAAAGAAATGTGCTTCAAGATCTTTCCCTGTCATGCAGTCATTTGTGCATGTGCAGGGACAAGTACACACATGTATGGGCACAAATACTCGTGGTAGAGAAATAGATATAATCCGGTTATATTTAATGGTAATATATTAACACTATGTGCCATGATATAAGTATTGCAGATGCATATTCATTTATCTTATGCCCAAGATAAGAAGTATAGACCAAATACAGTATATTTTCCCCTTTCTTGACGTGGGTAAGACTGGATTAAGCAGAAACAGAGAGTAGGGTGTACACTGCTGCACTAGGCAAGAAAAGTCTGCCTGTCCAAACTCAGGGTACAGGGCGCATGGTTCAAAGGTCAGCTCTGATTCAGCAGTGGGCGGGAGCCGGCTTGTATCCTCTTGGGAGAACCAGCTGTCCACATCTCTTCCCATCTCAGCGCTCCCTGAGCTAGCTAAAAACTGGCCATGATGAGAGTATCTGTTGCAGAGAAATCTGCAAACGCTGCATAATCAGGGATGTTTCCCAGCTTTTCCCCACCCCCAGCAAGTTGCTAAACATTTATGAGTACACCAGCGGTTTAATCCAACCTCTGCTTCCTTTTGGTATAGAATAAAAATAGTGACGAACTGGGGTGCCTGGGTGGCAATTCCTTGGTTGTATAGTAAATGCGTGGTTAGTTTTGTAAGAAACGGTCATATTCTTTTCTCGAGTGGCTGCAATATTTTGTCTTTCGCCAGCAGTGTAAGAGTGACCCAGTTTCTCCACATCCTCAAAGCATTTGGTGTTGTCAGTTGCCTTTTTTAAAATTTTCAGACATCATGATAGGCTCCTATAGCAATATCTCATGGTGGTTTCAATTTGCTTTCCTTTAATAACTAATGATGACAAACACCTTTCATGTGTTTATTTGCTATCTGTACGTTGTTTTAGATATAAAGCTCCTTTATGTATTTTAACAGTTTCCTAATTGGAATGGTTTTTACTGTTGAGTTTTAAGAGTTCTTTATATTATCTACATTTTCTTCCACTTTGTAGCTTGTCTTTTGGTCTTTTAACAGGGTCAGCTGCAAGCCAACAGTTTTTAGTTTTGATAAGGTGTGATTTTTAAATTTTTTTTCTTTTAAGGATAGATTTTTTTGGAGTAAAATCCAAGAATTCTGCCTATCCCTAGATCTCACAGATTTTCTTGTATTGCTTTTCTAAAAAAAGAAAAAAATAATAGCATTATATTTCACATGTAAGTCCATAATCTATGGATCCATAATCTATAACATTTTGTGTAAGAGTGGGATCCAGGTAGACGCTCTTTTCATTCAGTCAGTCATTAGTCTATGGATGATGAATTGCTTTAGGACAATTTGTTGAAAAAACTATTCAATATAAAGAAGTACCTTTTGCACCTCTGTGAATAATCAGCTAGGCATATTGTAGGCATCTGTTTCTGAGTTCTGTTATCAATACATTTTCCTTCTAAGAATACCACACTCTTCATTGCTTTAGGTATATAAGAAGTCTTAATACACAGGGTGATTCCTCCAATTTTAGTCTTCATTTTGTTAGCTGTAAGACAGGAATTGAGAAGAATGTGGCCATTCCATCTTGGCTGAAATCAGAAGCCTACATGAGATTTTGTTTATTAATGAAAAAAAAAAACAAATCCATTTTAGGAATTATTACCAACATCAGATTTTCTTTTTTAAAATCAAGTACTTCCCTATTAGCCTTAACATTTAAAATTTCAGTTTATATTTCCTTAAGCAGTAAACTCCAAATCATGTTTTTTCTTCATATGAAAGGCATTTTCTACAATGTTACATTAAAACAGATTCATACAACTAGCTCACATCTGTACAGTAGTTCTGGAACAAGAACAAAACTGTTCTACCTCTAGTAAGAGATTCTGAAAAATCCTTTACAATTGTAGCTGAGCTATTTCATTTAATGTTTATTCACTTAACGTTTCCAATATATTTCATATATTTCACAACTATTCAGTTAAGCAATTATATGACTTTTTTCATTTTTTTTTAAGATTTTATTTATTTATTTGACAGAGAGAAATCACAAGTAGATGGAGAGGCAGGCAGAGAGAGAGAGAGGAAGGGAAGCAGGCTCCCTGCTGAGCAGAGAGCCCGATGTGGGACTCGATCCCAGGACCCTGAGATCATGACCTGAGCCGAAGGCAGCAGCTTAACCCACTGAGCCACCCAGGCGCCCCCTTTTTTCATTTTTGATAGCCCAGATATTAATTGTCCAGTTTCCTAAGAATTTTCGTGGGTTTAAAACATCAATCAATATAGTTCAGTTAGCAACTGTGGAATTGTCTGGGACCTTTATGATGATAATCTGGAATTATTCAGCCTGGAGGATGTCTATTACTAAAGATACAACATCACATTGGATGTTAGTTTTCAAGAGTAACCTAAAAATATTTCATAGTATTTGAAGAACTGGTAAATATAAAATTCATCATTTTATAAGTGCCTTACCATATAACATTTTTATGAATTATATACCTGGTAATATACCACAAATTATAAACAAAAATGATATGTCTTAATATTAACCAATCTGGAAAGCCACCATTTTACTATATAACTAAGAAGATGATTTTGTAATCTGTGTTAAAATATTCTGTAGTAATACATTAATTTTGATGGAAATGAATATCATTAAATGAATACATTTAGCTATTGCATATGAAGTCATTGTTGTACATATTTCCTAATTCAAATTTCCTTAAAGAAACTGTATACCATCTAGTGATCTAGTGGCAAAATTACAACTTTTAATTCAGCATTTTTTTAATGCAAGTATCATCATTTTCAAACCGATGAACAACAACAACCAAAACAGTTTAATTGAGTTTGAATTGAACATGTTTGGTAAAATAACTTTCTGGGAAATTTTCCAAATACTTAATTATTCCTATTAATTTGCATCTTAGCAGATAAGGTGAATCCAAAAAACAGGAGGAATTACCAAGAACTCCTGTGACTTTGCTGTTTACAAGGAATACTTGTATAAGTACTACAACACATGCTCATTTTTTGTCACCTAGAAATATATATATTATTTCATAATTGCTATATAGATGTATTATATAAAACACATCTGATACGCTCATATGCTTGGATTTCTGTCTCATATAAGTATAGATCAAGTAAACTATTTTCTAAACAGAAAAAAAAAGATTGAGGAAGTTGATATTAAAAACAATTAGAATAATGTAAGAAACAAGGCATCTTTATTTTTCATACAGTTTACGTAGATGTTTTACATTGGCTTCCAAAGATACATAGTAACACAATTCAGATTTCCTTAAGGTTTATTTCAAACATCTTCAGAATTTAAAAAAAATATTTTTACTTTTATTTGTAATTGACCTTTAAAATACCTCTGGATTCCTAGTTCCCATGCATTTCACATTCTTCAAATTTGTTGTCTAATCCCAATTTCTTCACTTTCAATAAACTGTCTAAAAAATCAGGTTTGCATGACAAGGGTGGTTGCTCAATTGCCAGTCTCTTCCCCTCAACAGGTCCCTGGGTTTCCATTCTTTATCTCCCCACTGTAACGTGGGAAGGAGCATACTTCCCCTTCCTTCTTCCTACCATCTTCATTCTACTCCCCCCCCATTCTCTGAATCTTAGCTCTATCAAATTTCCCATTTCTCTTTATGCATAAATTTCTGTTTCTTTACATTCTTCACTTGGATTCACTCTTCATAGAAACAACAATAATTAAAAAAAAAAATAGTAATACACTCTCCTTGTCCATGGCACCCAGTGGTTTCTCTATTTTCTTCCAGTCCATCAGAAATACTATTTCTAGATAGATTATTTCTGAGAAGCAAAATCTAACATATCATACAACCACGTGATTTTGAACTTTTATTTTATTTCTGAGGGATTGCACTTTTATATTTAAATTAAGTAGAGAGCTAGTTGAAGAATTCTAGTTTTATCCTTATTATCTCCCCTCTAGTCTGTCCCTTCAATTCAAACTTTTTTTCTTTACATTTATAAATCATGCTTCAATATTTGAATTTAAAAGTATATACTCTTAACCATTGTCTTGTGTCCTGCATGAAATACCATGATTGTTTCTGAAAAGTTTAATTAAATCTGATTATAGTTGGGCTTAGAGAAAACAAAAAAAACAAAAACAGCAACAACAACAAAACCTGAAGTATTTGTGTATTTATGTACTAGAATGCTCTACACATTAGTCTCCCCCATCATATTTTTCATTTAAAAGTTTTATCCTGCTGTTGATATCTTAGTAAAGAGTTTTCAACCCTGTCACTACTGAAATTTGCAGCTGGATAGTTCTTTCCGTGGGGGCTTTCCTACACATCGTAAGGTGACTAACAGCCTTCTTGGCCTTTACAAAACTAGATGTCAGTAGGAATCTCAAGTAATGACAATCAAAATTCTCTCCAGGTGTGAATCCAGGTGCAGGCAAAATTACTCCCAGTTGAAAATCACAGCCAAAATAATGTGTAAAAGATAGTTCTCATTTTCTTTTATAGCACCATGGTATTCGTTCTTGAGGATACAAAATCTTTTGTTGACTAGTCCCTTACTAGTGAACTTGTGGTTTGCTTCCTATCTTTGTTATTATTAATAGCACTGCAAGTAATAGCATATAATATTTTAATAATGTGTTTTTAAAATTGATTTTAGAAGCGAGTCTAATAAAAAAATGTAATCATGCAATGTTGTTAGATGTTGCCAAAGTACCCTTCATTTTGCATTCCTACCAGTCATGCATGGTTCAGCAAATTTTGAATGCTCAATGTTTACTGAGAAAATAAGCCACTATTTTGTTTGGAAACAGTGATCCTTCATCCTGATTAACCCCCTTTCTTTCTTGTCACACTTTGGTGAATATAACATTTATTTTCACATTTCAATATTTTTATTGAACTAATATTTTAATTAACAGCTAATTCATAAAAATATGGTCAGAATCTATGTTAATGCTAAAAAAAGAAAATAGTTTAGTTCTACAACAAAACAAAAAGCGTTAGGAAAACCAAACAAAATAAAAGTACCCATACCAATTGCCATCTAGTATTTTTAGCTTTAAAAGGACAACTTGACAGCATGAGCCATGTAGAATACAACTTATTTTGGAGCCACTTTTCTATTATCCCCCTTATCTTTTCCTTTATGCTATTTGTTACAGAAGAAAAATATACTAGATGACAGAAGTGTACAAAATGAGTGAACAGATCCAGGCAGATTTTGCACCATAGAAAAACCTATAAAATTTTAATTGGAATATCTTTCATTTTATAAAATGTCCTCATGTTTTATTTTAAGTTTTTCATTATACTTTCACAGTTATATAAAATAGTATCTCTGTCTGGAGGAAGTTCTTGGAATTTCTACCATAAGATCCCATTTAATGAAAATTTTGCTAACTCATTTACACAGGATTTTTTTTTATTTTTTTAAGATTTTTATTTATTTATTTGAGAGACAGAGAGAGATTGAGAGAGAGAGAGGCAGATTCCCTGTTGAGCAGAGAGCCCGATTGTGGGACTGGATCCCAGGATCCTGAGATCATGACTTGAGCCAAAGGCAGACACTTAACTGACTGAACCACCCAGACACCCAACACAAGGTTATTTTAATGCAGCTAGCATTCTGTGGGGGCAAGCCCAGTAACTTGTGCTATAATCAAAGCATTTCAAAAGAAATTAGAAATTCTTCTAACACTTTTAAACCAAAATAAAACATTGAATCTCTAACACAGTTTGCTTAAGATTTCTCTTCTCAATATAGATTTTAGACTTAATTTCTTCGTATAAAAATGTGTTGAGATATTCTGTAAGGCAATTATTCTTTTGAAAGTCCTAAAAGTACGTAGCTACTGAAAACTTATCAGCTTCTCTTGATAATTTTGGGCAAAGTTCAAAATCACTTTTACTCTCTCAATTTTAATAGGCATCAGTATTTTAAATAAAATAAATTTCAGTATAGTCAGAAACACAGAAACAACTCTAGGAATTTAAAATGAGAACATCAGTGCAAGAAATTGGTAACATGGGATGGAATGGGTGAACAGACAAACACAAAATGGTTAGGACAATCCTATGTTGGCAGCACAGAGATAGCTATCAATCACAGGGCTGAAGATATAATGAGAAAAAGAGGTAGAACCTAATTCAACAGCCTGGACTTTTCTGGGATTGGGGAACCACACCCATAAAGAACACTGCTTAGAGAAAGCTAGAAATGTAGAAATGGGTTCTCCATTGGCAAACAGAGCCATAGAAAATAGAGCAACTGCTGAAGATGCAGATATAATGTGTTTTTAAATTTAAGTATTCTCGAGTATTCTCGAGGTCCCCTTTCTCCACCTCCCAATCTTCCACCAATCCCTTCTCTCTGCTAGTCCCAGTTGGAAGATTCAGGGATCAGTCTCCTTGTTCGACACAGTGAAACCAAAAAATGGTGAGAAAAATACCAGAAACCAATGAGGCAAGTAATCTGCAGAAAGTTCCTTTTCATTCTTGTTAGTCACCATCATTTATCAGCAGAGAGCCTCTAACTAATTGAGAACTAGCTTCTTCTTTGCTATTCTTTTGTGGCTGTTCACATAATTGAGGATTTTGTTGTTGTTGTTGTTTTCTTACTGTGACATTAGCCATGAGAACATATATTATCCATGAGAACATTTTTCCATTTTGGCCACTGTTGTGTCCCCTGATACTTAAAAAGAGCCTAGACCACATTAGATGGTCCACATAATATAGTGAATAAATAGATGAATAAAGAAATCTTAATTCATTTGAGAAAAAAAATAGGCAAAATATTACATTTTTAAATTTAATTTAAAACAACTTCTCTGGCTAGTTTAGTTTTTTTAGCTTGAAACTCATATTCCAATGAGGATGAAAATCAAATAAACAGAAAATTCATATGACATTCATATATCTGAATATTTTCATCACCAAATAATACTTTATTTCTACATTTACATCATCTTCATTTTTATTAATGTATATGGTCTATCAAAATTTATCCAAAATGTTTTTAAAGTAATAAAAGTTTATGAATCAAAATAAATAAATAAAAAGTTTATGAATCAAAGATTCTATGTGTGTTTTTACACTTTGTTTTATTATAAGAAACAAATTCCATTTGTGTATGGGAGAAGATATTCACAAATGACAGTACAGACAAAAGGCTGATATCTAGGAACTATAAAGAACTCCTCAAACTCAACACACACAAAACAAATAATCATATCAAAAAATGGACAGAAGACATGAACAGACACTTTTCCAATGAAGATTTTTCCAGTGAAGACACATGAAAAAATGTTCATCATCACTAGCCATCAGGGAAATTCAAATTAAAACCACATTGAGATACCACCTTACACCGGTTAGAATGGCCAAAATTAGCAAGACAGGAAATAACGTGTGTTGGAGAGGATGTGGAGAAAGGGGAACCCTCTTACACTGTTGATGAGAATGTAAGTTGGTGCAGCCACTTTGGAAAGCAGTGTGGAGATTCCTTAAGAAATTAAACATAGAGCTTCCCTGCAATTGCACTACTGGGTATTTACCCCAAAGATACAGATATAGTGAAAAGAAGGGCCATCTGTACCCCAATGTTTATAGCAGCAATGGCCACAGTCACCAAACTGTGCAATGAACCAAGATGACCTTCAACGGACGAATGGATAAAGAAGACTCCATATTCATGATGGAGTATTATGCCTCCATCAGAAAGGATGAATACCCAACTTTTGTAGCAACATGGACGGGATTGGAAGAGATTATGCTGAGTGAAATAAGTCAAGCACAGAGAGTCAATTATCATATGTTTCACTTATTTGTGGAGCATAACAAATAGCATGGAGGACAAGGGGAGATGGAGAGGAGAAGGGAGTTAAGGGAAATTGGAAGGGGAGATGAACCATGAGAGACTATGGACTCTGAAAAACAATCTGAGAGTTTTGAAGGGGCGGGAGGTGAGAGGTTGGGGGAACCAGTTGGTGAGTATTAGAGAGGGTACATATTGCATGGAACACTGGGAGTGGTGCATAAACAATGAATTCTGTTACACTGAAAAGAAATAAATAATTTAAAAAAACAAAAAAAAATTCCATTTAAATTTTTGATATTACAGATAATATTTAAATAGATGAGTATAGATGATCCATAACATAGCTGATTGTTTTTCATCATAGTCAAATGATATAAAGATAATTAAGGTCATTGTATCCTGGCAATATATACTGAGGATAAAACAAAGATTTTCTAAATAGATTTACAGATAATATTAGACAGTTGAAAGAGACATCCATATAAAAAAATAAAATTGGATATTTCTCCCATCCAAGTACTAACCAGGCCCGACCCTGCTTAGCTTCCGAGATCAGACGAGATCGGGCGCGTTCAGGGTGGTATGGCCGTAGACTAAAATTGGATATTTCTAAAAGCTTCATGTAGAATAATTAGAATAAATAGCAACTTAACCTTTAACTTACTGAATTTATAGCAGAGAAAGTGGTAATAGTTTGGCATGGGAATACTGAGAACAGACTCACTGTGATATGTCCTCAGAAGCTATGTGTACATTTTACATGATTGTGTCACCTACATTTAATTGAATTTTGAGAATCATGTTTGAATTAACAGATTAACAGTAATCATGTTTTATTACCTCTGATAAAGCTATAGCCTTTAATGACAAATTTTGTTTTACTGTCCATGACAGCAAGGTATTTTATAGTAAATGCAGTGCTGAACAAAATGGGATGCTTCATGACTATATTTTTTCTATTATCTTTCAAAATATTTTGGAACAAAATTCTTCAACCACAAACAGTTTGAGAATATTTATATTTTTCTCTCCTTTGCATTTTTGCAAAGGCTGAAGGACACAAATACACATAATTAAGATAGTTTAACATATATTAAGTTACTTTTTATTATATATTCAGTTGGAATAATTACATGGTTAACTTGACATTTATCTAGATATTGGTTTCCAAGTGATTAGTAGGTATCAATAATTTTCACAGTAATTCAATTGCATTAAAAAACTATTGTAATTATTTAACTTGATCTGACTATAGCAACTCAATATTAATCTAATTATAGAGGGAAAAGACTATTTGAGATAGTTAGTCTTCCATGATAATATTTAGCTCAAATACTAAAAGAAAGCAAACATTTAAAAATCTAATTATAACTAAATGAACCACCTTTGAGTTTGACATCCATACCCTACCTATAACAGAGTAAACTTTAGAATTTAGCCAGTAATGATATAATGAGAAATTATAATTAATTCCTTTTTCAATTTGATCATATTCTAACAGACATTCCTATCCATCACTCAGCTTATTTTTCTTTCTGGTTAAAATGATTCTTTGGTCAGAGTGCAATCTACTCATTTCATAGTATCTATAAAAAATTTCTGATAATAATTCAATTGTCCTTTGGAGACAGCTTGGTACTCATTCATATTCATAAAATTGACATTTTTCGTTTTATTCTTATATTTCAGAAGGCTTAAGACTTCCTGACTCATGTTCTTAACAAAAAATAAAATAAAGAACACATTATAAGGTAAATCAAATGGTGTTCTTTTCAAATGAAGCCACTCCAACCTGACTTAAAATACATATTATCTTTATAGACTGATATATAAAATACTAAATAAATCAATCTGATAAAATATAATACATTTAATGAGGAACATCTGCTAATACATTTATTCTTTTTCATTTAAAATATGTAATTATAATAAATTAAAAATAAATTTCCCTATTATCTTACCCTCAATTATCTTATTACCCTTAATTATTATATTATCATAGTAGCTATTAAATTTTATATTTTCAAATGTTTAATTATTTTTATATCTCCTCCCTCAGGCAATGTTGAAAATAAATCTCAAATCACATTAGCTTGTGATTATTTTAACTAGTCTATAGTTCTCTGTTGTCTTCAATGTTCATGTAGCCCGAACTCAACCTCAAAGCAAAACAAAACAGAATCAAACAAAAAATAAACCATGACTTTCCTAAGCTGCTAGAAATTTAATAAATATTAGTAGCCAAAGCACTATATGAAAGAATGTTCTACTTCACCAGAATTCAAAGAAATAAAAGTCAAATCAACAGTGTGACACGATCCCTTATTTAGACTTAGGACATTATAGAAAACTACTTTCAGCTTATTGAGAGCACAAAGAATATTTATTTCTGTTACTGCTGGAGAAGAATATACAATACCAACACTTCTGAGGGGACTACAGTTTGAAAACTTAAAAAATATTTATATTCTAGCCAAACAATTCAAACTTTAAGAAACCTCAATAAAATTAGTGTGGTTTACCTCAAAAATACGTGCAGTGTTGTTCATCATAATATTGTTTATGATTAGAGAGGGGTGTCAGTGGCTCAGTCAGTGAAGTGTCTGACTCTTGATTTTGGCTCAGTTCATGATCTCAGGGTCCTGGGCTGGAGCCACTGTGGGGCTGTCTACATGGCAGAGAGTCTGCCTGAGATTCTTCCCGTCCCCCTCTCTATCTGTCCCTCCCCCGATTATACTTTCTCTCTCTCTAAATAAACAAATAAATAAAAATATATATTCTTTATAATTAGTGTAATATGAATTATGTACCATTCTTATTTTAAAAGGTCAAGGTTCATACTATAAATTCATGGTCATTATACTTATAATAATATTACTTTAAAAATGTAAATCATCTTAAAATGTAAATAATCTTAAATGTCAATTTATACTTAAAAAGTAAATTATCCTGATAATTTGTTCAGGGTAATACAAACTACCTATTAAAATAACTATATTATGTTATAAGGAAAATATTAATAATATAGGCTAAATTATCTCTTAAATATGCCATGTGTACACAGATATGAAAATGTCTAGATAATCTTTTTAAAAATAAAAATTGTGATTACTTAATTGAATTACAAAAATTAGGTGATTTTTTTTATCAATATCTATTTTCCATTTTTACAAACTATGTTTATTATCTTTTCAAAAACAATGTAATTTTACAAATAAGGGCAAGTAGAAAACTATAAATATCATCTGTGCAAGTATTAATAGTCATGCTTAATAATGGTTGCTCAATTAAAATTAAGCTTTAATGAGAATAGAATATTATCTAGATGTATTTTTTCCTGAATTGATGATTTGAGTACCAAATAACCAATGCTGACTGATGTTTTTATTAACTCATACAATATTCTTTTATTTGGGATATGCCGTATGCTTACTTTACAAAACCAAAGGAAATAAGAATTCAGAGAATGAGCGAAACTTACATCTTCAGATATTTCATTATACAATGGAAGAAGCCGACTTTGAAAGGCATCTCTCATTGAGAGAATATTTAGTTGCGAGCTGGAAGATTTACACCCCTTTCTCCCCCCGGCTAAGAATTCCATGTGGGAACACAGCTTGGCTGTGGACATAGAAAGGTGCAAGTTAAATTACTGGATAGAGTGAAATACAGACTGTGTTTTCAGGACGTGGCAAGAAATACATTTGGCAAATGGGTCTTGGTTAAATTACAGAGAATGCTACATGTATACTGATGAGATATAAACATGCTGGAACCCAGTTAATTCGGTGTCATATAAGCGGAGCTGGTTTAATGAAGATGAGTCAGCTTCCCTCATACAATGGAGGAAACTGAAACCTAAGTCTCTTCAGACAGCCTTTCAGACCTTTAGGCAAGTGTTAATGAGTCCCTAAAGAAGAGACTGGAAACCAAAGGGAGGGCTTTGGTTTCGGAGGCAATGCATGGATCGACTATGAGATTGTAGAACAGCCCCAATTTTAGAGATTAGGAGAAAAAAAACAGAATCTCGTTGTAGGCTTTTAAACTTAAAAAGTCCTTTGGAAAATATAAATGTGATTTAGTGTCTGCAGTCACAAGAATGAGAAGGAATTGTGATGAAAATTAGAAATCTGTCACAAGAATGAGATAGTCAAGGATATAAAATTACATTAAAAGGGTTATAGACTGAGAAATGCTGGAACAAGATAGCCAAGTATTGAAAGTAATAGTGATTCAGTTTTAGAATCAATAGCATGCATGACCTACTCCCTCCCTAAATAATTCTGGTCTTTTGCTTTCTGTTTCTCTGCTTTCAAACTTGAGAAACACTTTATGGAGAAATTGATAGTAAATTGAGTAAGTAAATTGATCAGTTTGGTCACTCCAATTAATTGAAGGTTTTTTTTTAAAGTACCTAATTCAGTGTTTTCATGTAATGATATTTCTAGCACCAATATTTTTAATAATCTAATGTGTCAAGTTTTATTTATCTTTACAGTGCTTCACTGCATACTTTGACAGCATTTCTATTACTTTTTGTGTTTCAGTATATGCAACTCATAGAGAAGAGGATAGTGAGAATGGAACCACCTACTATTTCTGGTTATTAAATTTCTTATGAGTCTGAATGCTGATTGTGGAGGCTGAGAAAATTAAGGCCATCCCACCTCAAGTTTAGCTGATGTGGGAAACAGAGGCAGAAGAAAATCATTAAAATTCCTCACCTATTAACAAGTCCTTGAAACAGACAGAGTGGCTCTCCCCTGGGGACTTAACTGCCCTCACCTTGAGGTTCTGCTAAGGACAACCCTAGCCTGACCAACCCCCTACCCCAAAAGGTCCGACCAGAATCCTGTAAGTCTATCTTAACAATTCCTTTATCTCTAAACCTCCAAGATAGTGTAGAGAATCATTCCCAAGTATATGGCCCACTGATATACATCTAAAGGGTCTCACGAGAAGATTTTTATTATTGGTAATAAATAACCTTTCTCCCAACAATAGCTAGCCCGTCAAGGTCCGGGAGACCTTGCTTCCGAGAAAGTCCTTGGAGACTTACATCATCCATAATCCCCTCTGTCCTCACCCACCGCCAAGTCCACCCCGACTCTGCCTTTAAAAACTCTGACTGTAATCTGGTTCAGGGTCCAAGTCTCTACTCCGCTGTGCCGGGTATACTTGGGCCCAACCTTAAGCTTGTCAAATAAACCCTCTTGTGATTGCGTCGGTGCCTGGCTCCTTCGTGGTCTCTTGGACGCGAAAACTCGGGCATAACACTGATAAAGGAATCAGAAAGTAGAAAGTAGTTTGAACTTTGAGTCTTGTGATTTTATTCTAGTCCTCAATTTCTTTTGTTAAGCCTAAGAAATTTCTCTAAGTTATAAGCCTCAGAAATTCTGATGTTCCGATATAATGAAAGCAATGTTTTATTCTTTCAGTTCACGAAAACTGTCCTGCCAACATTTTAAAAATGCTTCTAGTTTGTTGTTGCTGTTGTTTGTCAGTTCTGTATGCTCTTAATGGTACTAATCACATATTCCACTTCTCTGCCTTGGTCAAAAAAATTGAAATTCATAATTGCAAACATTTAAATGTGTCCGTAATTTGCATGCTTATTATATTTTGGATGTTTTTCTTGGACGTCATCTGCCTAGAGCTCCATTTTTAGTAATAAAAGCAGGGATGATAATTCTTTATTATGTATTCAGGTATCTATCATAAATTTATTATTTTTCCCCACTGGATTCATATATACAGATGTAGTCTTCTAAGCGTCATTTTGATAATAGTTATTATAAATCTATATATTTTTCTTCTTTCAGACAAATTAGCACTAGTCATTTGGAGCCTAAGAATCACATAAGGTATGTTCTGCCAAGAAAGGTGTAGTTAGGAAATTTTCCAGGAACATTTTATAATCAAGTTTGAATGTGAAGCTCCAAAAGGTTATCTTAAAATATCAACTTTTCTCTGATGGCACTGGAAGTTAGTCATAAATATATAAAATAAGATACAAAAGCAAACACAATTACCTATTAAAAATAACATAACTTATGTCATACCAAAAGAGGTTTTGAGGAGTGCCTGAATGGCTTAGTCAGTTAAGCGTCTGCCTTCAGCTCAGGTCATCACCTCAGGGTCCTGGGATCGAGCCCCATGATGGGCTCTCTGCTCAATGGGGAGTCGGCTTCTCTCTCTTGCTCTGTCTTTGTGCTCTCTCTTTCTCAAATAAATAAAATCTTAAAAAGACCTTCAAAATAAGTTTTGATGATAGTAATCATATATACAGCAATCATATATATGTATGTATATATATATGATTGCTGTATATATGATTACTATCATATGTAGCATATATACATACATATATATGCTCATACATATGCTTTATAGTAAGAAAAATACAAAATGTATATTTTGACATAGACATAAAAGTATATGTTTCTATAAATTAAAACAATAATCAAATATACATTTGTAATTAAACTGTCTTAAAAAGACTGAAAATACATAGAAAACTTGATAGTAGTGGTTTTTGATGTGTGACTGACAAATAAAATGGGATGGGGAACAAATGATACCTTATGAAAATAAAAAAGATTACCATTCAGTATTTTATAGTTTACACATAAATATATCATTTAGAGTCTTTAAAAACAAAATACAAATGTAATTATTTTCTCTTAATCAAATGAACAATATATACCTAAACCTGAAGTTTTACTCTATGTAATTTAAAAGTATGTGATATAATATATTCATAAGAGATATGTATATTAGCTTTACATGGAATCTTACCAAGTGTCTTTTTCTGATATTTAAGATGACATCAATTTCGGAAGAAATTTGAAAAACTCTATTTTATTCTCACTAAATCTTGTACTTTTCAATTAATTTTGAATTACTGTTTTCTGAAACTAGTGCCACAAGAAACTCATTATCTTTGGGCTTTATATTATGTTATTACAAACTTACTTAATTCTTTATATTACACATTGATTTTCATAAAAGTAATATTGAATACAATACTGCTTTTTATAATATTGTAAATTTTATCAATATCTCTATCTTAAATCTTATTCAAATAAATCATTAAGCCTATTATAATAAGTACACTTTTGCTTATTTCTCATTTTCTTTTCATTCCAAAGATTTATGGTGCTATAATTTTATTGATGCATATTTTATTCAAATATGTATGAATTAAAGCATTTGCCTCTATGCAATTGCTAAGAGAAAATATGTCACAAATGTTCTCCTTAGATATTTGCCAGTTTAATTTTTATGTAATTTTATATTATTTTGTTAAGAATCTTAGTGATTATTTTTGCTGTAGAACCTATTTTTAAATCAGTTCCAGTGCAACAGATACTAGTTTGTGTTCTTGAATTAAACAATCCTGTTCAACTCTTGCTTTTCCATCTGCTAGTAACCATGTAATCTTTAAAAGATTCATTACATGCAATAAAACCTGTGAGCCACTTAATATTATTTCAGTTTCAGTTTGCAATCAATGCTCTTAATTTTAGTAATAATAATATTACTTTCAATTCATGAGTATAATTTCCATTTAAAATTGCTATTTTTCTCTTTAATGAGTTACTCATGCTACATATGTATGTTTTATTAATGGTTACTTTAAAGGAAAGACAAAAGTGACAGTATTTATAGAAAGAGGTGAATTTACTACTTTTGAAACAGGACAATTACTTTAATAAAACTCCAGGATATGCAAGGAAAATAATTAGAATTGTAACTTATTGTTTGTTTTTATCTATCACCTATCTATCTATCTATCTAACTACCTACCTATCTATCTAGGTCAGTAAGGACACTATCTTTTATTTTTCTTCAGAATTTCTAAGTGTTTCCAGGACTGAAGTTAAATGAGAAACAGTGCAGCAGTAAGAAAACAGTTAAATAGTTATTTTCTTAATAATCAATTTGAAGATTACTCTTGGAAACTATGATGCTGGACAAAAGTTTTGAAGAACAGAGATGTCACTCTGCATATCTCTGAAACACACCAATGCTATTTGGCTCTTAATCTGTCCTTGGTTTTAATTCTTGTGTTATTTGTATGATTCCCTTATTCTGTTTTTCAGTCAGTTGGAGAATTTTTTTCTTGCATGTTGTAGATTGGGTTTCCCATTGGTAGATCTCTCTGGCAAAGATTGGAGCTTAAAGGAACTTGTGTGGATAGAGAGACAACAGTTGGCAGAGGAAGAACCCATGTTCGTTTATACCTGATATGTATATTTAGATGAAAATTCTACCAGCTTCCCTAAACCAGCATTATTTTCTTGTTAAGACAAATCATTTAATTTTTGCATTTCCCAGTCTTGAGGGTGGCTTCCTTAATAAAGAAACTACGAAGACATAAGTTCTGCAAATGCTTAAAAACTCTTGTGTGACTTTGGATAACTAACTTATGTAAGAATCCGTTTTCTCATCTGTAACTGAATTAGTTTGGGTTAAATGATCTGTAAGTTCTTTTTTGGTTCCAAATTCTGCAGTTTTAAAAAAATAGATTAAAGCACTGCTTGGTCCCATTCTAAGAAATAATTATTTAAAAAGATGATTCTTGAACTTCATTAAAAAGTATGCAGTTTTTTATAGGGAACAAATGTGAAAGTTTAGTGTATATCAAATTATAATCTATATCTACATTTCCCTTTCTCAACTCATTTACTAGCTCACCACGTAAACGAGGAAAAAAAAACAGTAAGAGTCTTTAATCTTAGTGTGGACTTTTGGTGTATGTTTATATTTTTATGTTTTTTATACAGAATTATGCTAATTTTTGGAAAATATTTACTCCTCTTCAAATAAAAGACCACAGACTATCAGTTCCCTCCTAGCCATCACAAAGCAGCATAGTCAGTGTAATAAAACAAAATATGTCAAACTATTGCCTCTAAATAAAATTCTCCTAAAGTTAATGTGAAAGACCCTCTGGACTCTAGAGTTATGGCATTGGAAGAAGGTGACTCTGGTTTCTGTTCATTGCTCAGGTTGTTTTAATCTTAAAATAAATTTTTGGAGTATGAAATATAAGGCTAATAAAAGAAAAGATGAACTAGAAGAGGGAACAACAGAGATAGTTTGGATAATCCCATTTGAGCCCTGGATCCAATTTTGTTTGTAAACAATCATATCAACTTCTGTTCTTCCATGGTATATTGGAAAATAAGATTTAAATTCTATTAATTTTTAAATTTTTTAAAATTTTTAAAACTGTTCAAAATATTTATTTATTTATTTGTTTGTTTGTTTGTTTATTTATTTATTTGCGAGAGGGCACAAGAAAGGGGAGAGGCAGAGGGCCAAGAAGATTCCTCACTGAAAAGGGAGCCTGATGTAGGGCTTGATCCCAGGACCTGAGATCATGACCTGAGCTAAAGCCCTAACCAACTGAGCCACCCAGAGGCCCCATTATTGATTATTTTTTAGCATGGGTCCATTTGGGTTAGATCTCTAATAACTAAAGGAATCATAATTTTCCCAAGTATAGATATTTACCTGTATACCAGGTAAACATGTTTGTTTAAAAGTATAATTTGTTAATATCCGCCTTTCAATCCATATGAGCACATGTTTGGAAGAAGTTTGTTGAACAAATATCTATTAGTATAGCAATCTTAAAATATTATTTTAAATAGCCAAGTACTTATGGTATGTAGAAGCATAGAAGGAACAGTGTTCATTTATTTGGGATTATTTTTCAACTTATTCAGGGTTTAAATAAAAAGTTCAATTCCCTGTGCTCTCTTACACCTTTAACAAATCTAAAATTTTATTTAAAAATAGAAAAAAGAAAATATTAATAGAGATAAACTTTCCTATCTTCCACATGTCTGTACAGATCATGAGGCAGTTACAGTAATAAAAAATAGTCTCTTAGGTACATAAATCACATAGTCCTATAGGGAAGAGAGATACACCACTATGTAGTAGTTTAATACCATCCTCCACATTGGTGACCAATTATTATTTTATGACCACCATGATAGAAATAATTGCTCCAAAGAAATTATTGTAATGTATGTTGTACAGTTTCATAACACGGCAGTTTGAGAAGGTAGATTCAGCTGTTTGCTGAGTGTTCTCCCAGGTTGACAGTACCATGTATCTAAATATATCTTAAAGACAGAAAACACATTAATTGGTAAGTAAGTGAACGTGCTCTCTGAGAAACATGGAGAGCACAGCATGTTAATATTAAAGAATATTTATTCTGCTCCCCATCTGTGACTATTTTCTTAAGTAGTCTTTGTCTTTATCCACATAAGTAATATATTTAGAATTCATATAACAAAATTTCTCTCTGTTTCTGTAATTTACCCCCTATATGCCTTTGAAATAGAATATTAATTATGATCATTTTACAATTCAGAGTTTTAAAGCTGGTGAATCAGAATATGCAATACTTAAGGCATAATTTATTTCAATAACCCATATTTAAATAGTTGAATATTGAAGAACTATGATGATAATTCATAGATTATGTTTAAGAAATTACACATGTCATAGGTTAACAAAAAAGGAATTTATAGTTAAGTTAGAATAGCTGAAATCAATTAACTAAGAGAAATGAAAAAAACATAGTTATTAAATCTCTAGCTAAGTTAAAAATAAAAAATAAAGTGACAAGGTGATGGAAGATTAAATTATTCATAGAAATGTTGGTCTGTATGATAAGGACATTTTTTTAAAGATTTTATTTATTTATTTGACAGAGAGATCACAAGTAGGAAGAGAGGCAGGCAGAGAGAGAGGGGGAAGCAGGCTCAAAAATCACTGGATTTTTTTTTTAATCTTTTTTTTTTTAAGATTTTATTTATTTATTTGACATAGATCACAGGTAGGCAGAGAGGCAGGCAGAGAGAGAGGGGGGAAGCAGGCTCCCCACGGAGCAGAGAGACTGATGTGGGGCTCGATCCCAGGACCCTGGGATCATGACCTGAGCTGAAGGCAGAGGCTTTAACCCACTGAGCCACCCAGGCACCCAAAATCACTGGATTTTGATAGAGATTGCATTAAAACTATAGATCACTTTGGATAAAACACTGTATGACAATATTAAGTTCTCCAATTCCTACACATAAGATACGTGTTCATTCATTAGATTTCTTTCAGGAAGATACTACTGTTTTCAGTGTAAGTCTTACACTCCTTTGTTAAACCTACTTCTAAGTATTTTATTCTTTTTATAAAAATTACAAATGGAATCATTGGTTAATTACCTTTTCATATGGTTCATTGCTAGACTATGAAAATACAACTTTTTTGTGTACTGATATTATATCCTGAAAATTTGCTGAATTTATTTATTAGTTCTAAGAGTTTCTTTTTATGGGTTTTTAGGGCTACATCATATGAAATTAGGAGAAAAATTTCACTTCTTCATTTCTGATTTGGATGCCTTCTTTTCCCACCTTCCCCCCTTTTTATTTCCCTCATCCAGCAAGACATTCCGGTAAAAGTGAACTGGTAAAACTGGTAAAAGTCAACTGGTAAAAGTGAGGAATTTTGTCTAATTCTCGATCTTAGGAGTTATATTAATTTCCATATTTGCTATAACAAACCACCATAAACTGGGTGGCTTAAAAAAAGAGAAATATATTCTAACACAGTTCCAGAGGCTAGAAGTTCAAGTGAAGGTGTCATCAGGGCCGTGTTCTCTGTCTTGCAGATACGGTTTCAGCGATCTAAGGCCTTCATCAGCCCTCATTCGTAAAACTTCAACCTACGCCTCTGTTACACTGCTGCCTTCCCTTCATATGTGTGTGTCTTTGCATAGCATTCTGTCCTCTGTATTGGTCTCTGTCTCCTCTCCTGAGGACATGAGTCGTAGTAGATCAAGGGTCCATTCCACTTCACCATGACTTCATCTTTACTTAATCTTGGTTATAGCTGCAAAATTCCTATGGAAATTCCTATGGGAAAAATTATTTCCCAATACGGCCACATTAATAGGTACCTAGGTTAAGATTTCAACATGTATTTTTCAGGAACATAATGCAGCATACAAAAAAAAAGTGGGGCGGATTTTCCATTTTTCATCATGGAGTATGTTGGCTGTGAATTTTTCCTAGATGCTATAGGCTTGAGATAGTTTTCTTTCGTTCTTAATTTTTTGAGTATTTTTCTCTTGGAAAAATGTTAAATTTTGTCAAATTCTTATTACACTTCAAATGAAATAATTATGTGTGCTTTTGTGTGAGTGTGTGTGTGTTAATCTTTTATGTGTATGGGTGTTATATATTGTGTTATGCTTCTTACATTGGGTAAGTTTTAGATTCCTGGAACAAATTCCATTTGCTCATGGTGCTTAATCTTTTAATATGCTGCTAAATTCAGTTTTTTAACATTATGTTTAAGAATTTTGTTTCTATATCCATGTTATTTGGTCTATAATTTTTATTCTTATGATCTTTTTCTGGCTTTGGTATCAAGGTGATGCTGGCCTCTTTCATTTATTGGAAGACTTTGAGAAATACTGGTATAAATTAGGGGCACCTAAGTGGCTTAGTCGTTTACGTGTCTACATTAGGCTCAGGTCATGATCCCAGGGTCCTGAGATCAAGCCCCATTTGTGGTTACCTGCTTAGTGGGGAGATTGCTTCTCCCTCTACCTCTGCCCAAACCCCCCTCATGCTATCTTTCTCACTCGTGCCTTCTCTCAAGTAAATAAGTAAAATCTTAAAAAAAAAATAGTGCTATATATTATTCTACAAATGCTTTAAAAAATGGCTACTTAAACCATCTAGTCCTGGAATTTTCTTTGCTAGGGATTTTGAATACTGATTCAAATTTTTACTTTTTTTATACATCTGTTTCAGTTTTTTTCTTTTGTTCTTCAGATAGTTCTTTTTATAAATATTTTATTTATTTATTTGACAGAGATCACAAGTAGGCAAAGAGACAAGCAGAGAGAGAGGCGAAGCAGGCTCCCTGCCAAGCAGAGAATCCAATGAGGGGCTGGATCCCAGGACCCTGAGATCATGATCTGAACAGAAAGCAGAGGCTTAGCCTGCTGAGCCACCTAGGTGCCCCTCTTCAGACAGTTCTGATAGTTTGTATCATTCTACATCTTTTTCATTTTCTTTTAAGATATTTAATTTGTTGGTATACAATTGTTCATAGTAGTCTCTTACAGTCCTTTCAATTTCATAAGGTTAGTGGGAATGTCCATACATCTATTTCGGATTTAGTAATTTGAGTCTTCATTCTTAGCAAATCCAGCTAAGGTGCATCAATTTCTTGACTTTTTCGAAGAATCAACTTTTACTTTTGTTATCTCTACTGTTCTAGTCTGTATTTCATTTAGAATCTTCATTATTTCTTTTTTCTACTGGCTTTTGTATTATTATTTTTTTTTTCTTTCTATAGGTCCTTATGGTGTAAAGTTAGGTTGCTGATTTGACATTTTTTTTTAAAAGTTTGTATTTATTTATTTAACAGAGAGAGAGAGAGAGAGAGAAAGTGAGAGCAAGGAATGGGAACGGCAAAGGGAGAGGGAGAAGAAGTCTCCCCACTGAGCAGGGAGCCAGATGCGGGACTGGATCCCAATACCCTGGGATCATGAGCTGAGCTGAAGGCAGATGCTTAACCAACTGAGCCACCCAGGTAACTCTGAGATTAAATGTCGGTGTTTATAGCTATGAATTTCCCTCTGAGCACTACTTTTACTATACCCCATGATATTTGGTATATGTTTTAGTTATTACTTATTTTTTTTTTAGTTATTACTTATTTTATAGTTTGTCTTTCAATATTTTATTTGACACATTGATTGTTTAAAAATTTAACTTCCACATATTTGTGAAATTTTCTAGCGTTTCTTCTGTCATAGATCTGTAGATTCATTACATTTTATGTATGTGTGTGTGTGTATGTGCGCGTGTGTGTGTGCGTGTGTGCATCCTAACTTATGGTTTATCCTGGAGAATGTTCTATGTGTACTTGAAAAAAATATGTACATTTTCCTTTTGTTAGGTAGAGTGTCATGTAGATGTTTGGTAGGATTAGTTAATTGGTAGAGTTGTTCAAGTCATGTATTTCCTTATTGTATTCCTCAGTCTAGCTTTCTGTCCATTATCGAAGGTGGCATGTGGAAGTCTCCAACTGTTATTGACATAGTCCATTTCTCCCTTCAGGTCTGTCGACTTCTACTGCATGTATTTTTGGATTCCATTGATAAGTGTGTACATGTTTAGAACTGTTATATTTTCCTTATGGATTGGCTCTTTTAGAAATATATAATATCTTTTTTTAATAGTATAACTATTTTTAACTTAGAATCTATTTCCTCTGATATGGTATATTCATTGCAGGTCACTTTTAGGTACCATTTTCATGGAATATCTTTTTCTGTTTATTCACTTTCTACCTATTTATGTCTTTGCATCTAAAGTAAGTTTCTTGTAAACAGCATATAGCATATAGCTAGATCAATTTTTTTTTTGTTTTTTTGTTTGTTTTTCCCCATTCAGCCAATTAGACTTTTAATTACTTCTTTTTTCCATTTGCATTTAAAGCAGTTAATGACAGGAAGTTCTTATTTATGTCATTTTGATATATTTTTCTACATGTCAGATTTATTTTGTTTCTCAATTACCTCATTATTTTATTTTTAATTGATTCTTAATTGAATTTGATGTCCTCCTAATCTCTTTTTCTGTATATATTTTGCATCATTTTCTTAGTGGTCATCTGGGGGTTACAATTTACATCCTAAATTTGCGATGAACCCCTTTAAATTAATACCAAATAGCTTCAATAGTTTATAAAATCTCTGTTCCCCTGGAGTTTCACACACCCCTGTGTGCCATTGTCAGAAATTATAACTTTATGTATTGTGCATATAGTAACATAAACTTATAATTTCCATTTTATTCATTTGCCTCTCAAATCATGTAAGAGAAAGTCACAAACCACAACACAACAGTATTGGCTTTTGTATTTACTTATGTAGTTACCTTTACTTTATTCCTTTGGCTTTAAGATTCCATCTTTGTTTTCGGTCTAAACATGAGGTCCATTTTGCTGAATATACTGTTTGCACTTGAAGAGAAGGCATGGTTGTTTTTGTTGAAAGCAGTGGCTTATAAATATCAATTCAGTAAAAACAGTGGATAGTTTTGTTCAGTTATTAGGTATAAATCATTTTGTGTCTTTACTTTGCTCTTCTATTAACTGCTAATAGAGACATGTTGGAATCTCCAGTTAGATTATTTAATGGTCAGTTGACCCCTTGGCTTTCTTAATATATTTTAAGATCTGCTATTGGCATATACAAAATTATGATTGTTATGTTTTTCTAACAAACTGAGGTTTTATTTTTATTATATATATTTTTATTTCTAGCATATTTTTGCCTTAAATCATAATTTATCTCATATAGTATATAAACTCTGCTTTCTTGGGGCGCCTGGGTGGCTCAGTGGGTTAAAGCCTCTGCCTTCTACCCAGGTCATGATCCCGAAGTCCTGGGATCGAGCAGGCATCAGGCTCCCTGCTCAGCAGGGAGCCTGCTTCCCCCTCTCTCTCCGCCTGCCTCTCTGCCTGCTTGTGATCTCTCTCTGTCAAATAAATAAATAAAATCTTTAAAAAAAAATCAACTCTGCTTTCTTATACTCTTTTCACATGGTATAAAGTTTGTCCACATAGTTTCAGCCTATATATATAGTGTGTATATATATATAACACGTTTTATATATTATATAAAATATACAAATACAGAAAATGCAGAGCATATTTTAAGTGCTTCTCTTTTTTTAAGTGCCTGTCTTTAAAAAGCATAGATTCAGATTTCATTTTTAAAATCAATTATTTAATTTCTGTCTTCATTGCCATATAATTTTTAATATGTTTGGATTCAGGTCTACCATTTTATCCTTAATATCCTGCTTAACCCTTCTATTTTGTGTTTCTGTGTTCCTGATTCCTTGTCCTCTTTTGGATTAGTTAAATCTTTATTTTGTTTTTGCTTTTTTTATAATTAAATTTTGAATTATCTGTTAGCATTTAGTTATATATCTTTGCACTACTATTTTAGCGACTGATTTAGGGATTATAATGAACGTTCTAAATTTCTCATAATTTTTCTAGAGCTAATATTTACCAGTTCACTTAAAATTTTAGAAATTTTTGTGCTCTATAAGTCTACTTAATTTCTTCTCCATCTTTCATTCAGTAGTTATTACATGTATTAAATCTGGATGCATTATGTACATCACAATACAGTGCTTTAATTTTTGGTCTTAGGCAGTCATATGTACTTTAAATAAATAAAAAGAAAAATTATTTTAGTGTTTTATTTCTTTATGAAGATTCAAGTGTCCATCTTGGCAACTCAAGAATTCTCTCTAATATGTGTTGAGAGGAGCTACTATATGATAATTCTAAGTATAATCCTTATATTTTATTTAGCCTCACAAATGGTAGCCAAATTTATAAGTTCTTGTGCTTATGACCTAAGTGTTCTACAATTCAATACTAATATTTTAATATCTTTTGGCATTTCCCACCAAATTAAATGCAACCCCAATCAATATTTGTCCTCTTCAAAATGTGTACCGGTGAACATATGTATTACTAATCAGAAGGCATTTGTACCTGTCTCCATCTAACTCACTTGTTAAAACATTGCCAAAAATTTTAATCGCATGTGTCCACAAGGTCTTAAATTGACTATACGAGACATGAGTATTTACAAGTATATTTTAGAATTTTAAAAATCTGATTAGCAACTTTCTGAAAAGCAAATGAAGTAAAAGAACAGTGTATGGATATTTATATATCTAAGATGCTTGGCATACATTATCAGAACAAAAATTCCCAAAGGTCAATGATAAACTTGAAGTCAATAACTTTAAAATTAAACAGAATGATGTATTGAAAGGAAAAAGAAAATTTAGGTAATGGGGAAGTATATTGATAGAACATTTAGAAAATAGAGTGCTGGTAAATGCTTAACTACTGACTTCTCTGGAAAAAAATGTATATATTTTTACACAAAGTTTATTATAAAGTTTTCTGATATAAAGGATGTGTGGTGCATAATTAAAATAATAGAATATATAATGTTTTCTATTGTAAATTTCAAATAGCCAATTGATTCCACAGAGTGCTTTTGTTGAATTTCACCAAATTATACCTGTAGCCAATCTATGGTTGCTATTCAACCCTGATTTGATGAATGGAGTCACCTCCCAATACACTAACCTTATTATAATAAAATGTGACATTTGATTTATTGTTCAACTATTTCTCAAGTTCTACAAATTATGTTTATTAAACAAATATTTTAGCTTAACACTAATAATAAATTTATATAATGTAATTATATAATATTATATATATGATATATATGATACACACACACACACAATGTAATGACTGTGTTTAATACTTGGCTCACAGTATTCCTATAAATTTAACAGTCAAGTATGTGAGTTAATACAAACTAGCTTCAGCACACCACTCTATGTATATCACCTTATGGACTCAAGAGAAAACAGAAGTACAGATAGATCTAGATAGATCTAGATCTAGATCTAGATGATATAGATTTTTTCATTCATTTTCAATATTTCTTTATTCTCTTATTTCTTCACCTCCAGTACATTCCAAAGAATCATTTTCCTGCCCATTTCTATAATTTATTTTTCCCTCTTAGTTCAGAAATACAGTAAATCATCACTGATAACAGAAAACAGATATGATCTGAAAAAATAGCAATTTTTGGGTGTGTGGGTAGCCTGCAGTATTTCAGGCTGTAACTTAAATAGCTAACATAAATTATTTTGTGTAGTTGTGCCTTTTGCCATTCGTTTTTAATCTAATTATAATTCAGCTGAATATTTATTAATGTTTAACATACTACTTGGTTACTTGCAATAGAGCAAGGAAAGGAACCCATCTGGCCATTGCCCTCATGGGACTTACACATGGATACAGTTATTCTATACACAATAACTATAGGTATGATGATTATATGGGGGAGAAAAGTGCCGTGAGGATAGCATTAAAATTTCATTTAGTCAAAGGTGTCAAAATATCCCTTTTGGAAGTAAAACATTATGCACAATAAATATGTAGCCAAGTTTGATAGAATAGTAATTCTGTGTAGAGACAACAGTAGACTTGGCAATAGAAGCTGCTTAAAATGCTAAGACTGCTTAGAGTGCTAAATAACATGATAAGAAAATAACAGCAAAGAAGAGTAGAAAGAATAACTAGTTCAAATTAGTAAGCTTCATTCCCCAGGAATCTCAGACTCTTCAATTCCTCCTGACATAAATGAACACACACACACACATGCACACACACACTCAAAATAAATCTTATTTCCTTCCTGTCAACAATACATTACTTACATTATGATTTGTATAAGGCTGTAGTCAATGTGAAAAGTAACTTATTGCTTTGTACCATGATACAGATTATGGAAAGGGTGTTAAATGGAGAAATAATTGGTTCTCAGCAAAATAAATAAGCTTAGAAACTTAGAGTAATGTTTCCTCTTTCAATATTCTGTAAAAATAATCATGTCCCATTTTTGTCCTTTGTCTTGATGGAGCCTGGAGTTTCTAGTTCAAAAGTAAAAGTCTAAATTGACAACCTGAATAAACCGATATCTAGTAACAAGATTGAAGCAGTGATCAAAAACCTCCCAAAAAACAAGAGCCCAGGACCTGACAGATTCCCTGGGGAATTCTACCAAACTTTCAAAGAAGAAATAACACCTATTCTCCTGAGGCTGTTACAAAAAATTGAAGCAGAAGGAAAACTTCCTGACTCTTTCTATGAAGTCAGCATTACCTTGATCCCCAAACCAGGCAAAGACCCCACCAAAAAGGAGAATATCATACCAATATCACTGATAAATATGGATGCTAAGATTCTCAACAAGATCCTAGCAAATAGGATCCAACAGCACATTAAAACGATTATCCACCATGACCAGGTGGGATTCATCTCTGGGTTACAGGAATGGTTCAACATTCGCAAATCAATCAATGTGATAGAACAAATCAATAAGAGAGGAGAGAGGAACGACATGGTCCTCTCAATTGATACAGGGAAAGCATTTGACAAAATCCAGCATCCATTCCTGATTAAAATGCTTCAAAGTATAGGGATAGAGGGCACATTCCTGAACTTCATAAAATCTATCTATGAAAGAGCCACAGCAAATATCACCCTCAATGGGAAAATGCTTGCAACCGTCCCATTGAGATCAGGAACACGACAAGGATGCCCATTCTCACCACTCTTGCTCAATATAGTATTAGAAGTCCTAGCAACGGCAATCAGACAACAAAGAGAAATAAAAGGTATCCAAATTGGCAATGAAGAAGTCAAACTCTCTCTATTCGGAGATGACATGATTCTTTATATGGAAAACCCAAAAGACTCCACCCCCAAACTACTGGAACTCATACAGCAATTCAGTAACATGGCAGGATACAGAGTCAATGTACAGAAATCAGTGGCTTTCTTATACATTAACAATGAAAATACAGAAAGGTAAATTAGAGAATCGATTCCATTTACTATAGCACCAAGAACCACAAGATACCTGGGAATAAACCTAACCAAAGAGGTAAAGGATCTGTACTTGAGGAACTACAGAACACTCACGAAAGAAATTGAAGACACAAAAAGATGGAAGACCATTCCATGCTCTTGGATTGGAAGAATAAACATTGTTAAAATGTCTATACTGCCTAGAGCAATCTATATACTTTTAATGTCATTCCGGTCAAAATTCCACTGGTATTTTTCAAAGAGCTGGAGCAAATAATCCTAAAATTTGTATGGAATCAGAAGAGACCCCACATTGCTAAGTAAATATTGAAAAACAAAAATAAAACTGGCGGCATCACATTACCTGATTTCCAGCTTTACTACAAAGCTGTGATCACCAAGACAGCATTGTACTGGCATAAAAACAGACACATAGACCAGTGGAACAGAGCAGGGAGCCCAGATAAGGACCTCCAACTCTATGGTCAAATAACCTTCCACAAAGGAGGAAAAAAATATACAGTGGAAAAAAAGACAGTCTCTTCAATAAATGGTGCTGGGAAAATTGGACAGCTATATGTAGAAGAATGAAACTTGACCATTCTCTTACACCGTACACAAAGATAAACTCAAAATTGATAAAAGACCTCAACGTGAGACAGGAATCCATCAGAATCCTACAGGAGAACATAGACAGTAACCTCTTCGATATCAGCTACAGCAACTTCTTTCAAGATATATCTCCAGAGGCGAAGGAAAGAAAAGCGAAAATGAACTTTTGGGACTTCATCAAGATCAAAAGCTTCTGCACAGTAAAGGAAACAGTCAACAAAACAAAGAGGTAACACACAGAATAGGAGAAGATATTTGCAAATGACAGTACAGACAAAAGGTTGATATCCAGGATCTATAAAGAACTTCTCAAACTCAACACACACAAAACAGATAATCATATAAAAAAAAATGGGCAGAAGATATGAACAGACACTTCTCCAATGAAGACATACAAATGGTAGACACATGAAAAAATGTTCATCATGACTAGTCATTAGGGAGATTCAAATTAAAAACACATTGAGATATCACCTTACACCATTTAGAATGGCCAAAATTAGTAAGACAGGAAACGACGTGTGTTGGAAAGGGGAACCCTCTTAACACTGTTGGTGGGAATGCAAGTTGGTGCAGCCACTTTGGAGAACAGTGTGGAGATTCCTTAAGAAATTAAAAATAGAGCTTCCCTAAGACCCTGAAATTGCACTACTGGGTATTTACCCCAAAGATACAAATGTAGTGAAAAGAAGGACCATCTGTACCCCAATGTTTATTGCATCAATGGCCATGGTTGCCAAACTGTGGAAAGAACCAAGATGCCCTTCAACGGACGAATGGATAAGGAAGATGTGGTCCATATACACTATGGAGTATGATGCCTCCATCAGAAAGGACGAATACCCAACTTTTGTAGCAACATGGACGGGACCAGAAGAGATTATGCTGAGTGAAATAAGTCAAGCAGAGAGAGTCAATTATCATATGGTTTCACTTATTTGTGGAGCATAACAAATAACATGGAGGACATAGGGAGAAGGAGAGGAGAAGGGAGTTGAGGGAAATTGGAAGGGGAGGTGAACCATGAGAGACTGTGGACTCTGAAAAACAATCTGAGGGTTTTGAAGGGGTGGGAGGTCGGGGTACTAGGTGGTGGGTATTATGGAGGGCACGGATTGCATGGAGCATTGGGTGTGGTGCAAAAACAATGAATACTGTTACACTGAAAAGAAATTAAAAAAAAAACAACGTAAAAGTCTTTTACAAGTCATGCCTAATTTTCTTGCTCTTTTATTTCATGCTGTTGAAACTGACTCAAATTTTCCTAAAAAATGGCAGAAAAAGTCACCATGTTCAAATTCTTCTTTTTAAATGTCTTCTATCTCTCTTGGTTTTTAAGATTTATTTACTTATTTGATAGAAAAAGACAGAGTGTGTGAGCAGGAGGAGGGGCAAAAGGAAAGGAAGAGAGAGAGAAAATCCCAAGCAGACATCCCAGAGTGGGGAGCCTGACTTGGGCTCAATCCCAGGACCCTGAGATCATAACCTAAGCAAAATTCATAAGCCGAATACTTAGCTTGTGCAGCCATTCTGGAAAACAGTATGGAGGTTCCAGCAATCCCACTACTGGAGATTTACCCTAAAGATACAAATGTAGTGATCCAAAGGGGCATGTGCACCTGAATGTTTATAGCAGCAATGTCCACAATAGACAAACTATGGAAAGAACCTACATGTCCATCAACAGATGAATGGATAAAGAAGACTTGGGGCGCCTGGGTGGCTCAGTGGGTTAAAGCCTCTGCCTTCGGCTCAGGTCGTGATCCCAGCGTCCTGGGATCGAGCCCCATATCGGGATCTCTGCTCAGCGGGGAGCCTGCTTCCTCCTCTCTCTCTGCCTGCCTCTCTGCCTACTCGTGATCTTTGTCTGTCAAATAATTAAAATCTTAAAAAAAAAAAAAAAGAAGAAGAAGACTTAGTACATGGATACAGTGGAATATTACGTAGCCATGAAAAGAAATGATCTCTTGCTCTTTGCAATGCTGTGGATGGAACTAGAGGGTATTATGTTAAGTGAAATATGTCAGTCAGAGAAAGACAATTATTATATGATCTCTCTGATATGAGGAATTTGAGAAGCATGGAAGAGGTGGGGGGAAGGGAGGGGAAATGAAACAAGATGGGACTGTGAAGGGAGAAAAAACATAAGAGACTCTTAATCTCATGAAACAAACTGAAGGTTGTTGGAGAGGAGGAGGGTAACAATAAGGGGCTGGTTGATGGACACTGGAGAGGGCATGTATTATGGTGAGTGCTGTGCCTTGTGTAAGACTGACAATTCACAGACCTGTACCCCTGAAACAAATAATACGTTACATGAAAGAAAAACAAAAACAAAAACAAAAAAACAGCCAAACTCTTAACTGACTGAGGTACCCACGTGCACCATTTTAATCTTTTTCTTCAAGGAAGATTCTGGCATTTGATTGTGGACTGAAGTGACTTATAAAACCTCTGGGCCAATCTTGAACATTGCCCGCAAATCTGATAAATAAATCAGATTTATCTTCACCTCTGGCCAATGCAAGGTTTGATAGAAGATTTGAGGACTCAAGAGATGGCAGAAGATTTTGCTAGAAGAAGCCTCTGTTCCTATAAGTTTAGCAGCGCCCCTCAACAACCCATATTGAACTGTAATGTAAATGAGAAACAAAATTTAGTTGCATTAAAACAATAATTTTGACTTGCTGTTTATTATAGCAGGTAGCATTCTTTGCAAATATTATTTACATACTAGGTTTAAAATTATGTAGGAATTATAAACACCAAAATAAAAAATATATATATTCACCCCTCTGAATGGAAGGAGTCAAACAAAATGGGCAAGAATGCAAAAGTGTATTCACATTTACTTGCCAATAATTATTAGTTATTATTTATTTTTAAAATTATTTTAACTGTGAATGTATGATGTCTTTTTAGTGTGTTATTTTATTTCTGCCTCAAAATACATTTTTTTAAAGATTTTTATTTATTTATTGGACAGAGAGATCACAAGTAGGCAGAGAGGCAGGCAGAGAGAGAGGAGGAAGCAGGCTCCCCACTGAGCAGAGAGCCCAATGCGGGGCTCGATCCCAGTACCCTGGGATCATGACCAGAGCTGAAAGCAGAGGCTTAACCCACTGAGCCACCCAGGCACCCCCTCAAAACACATTTTAAAAACAATTTATAAGCAGTATAATGAAAGATATAAAATGTAACAAAAAATAGTGTATCAATGGATAAATGGACAAATAACTTGTAAAGGTATCACAAATTTAGCAATTCCAAGAACCAGTAATATGAAAATCTGATAACTTTCCTTTCCTATCAAAGCAATGCTAATTAAACAATATCAGGCTGTTATGTTCTAATATAATAATTAAATATATTGAAAAAATGATTGAATATATTGAATAATACATTGGGAAATATTTAAAAGACTGGTAATGTACAGGACTAGTCATATGAGTATTTCTGCATTCATACCTTTTCAAGTTACTTGGTCTTATATATCAAATTTAAGGTGAGAACATTTTTTGAACCATAAATTCTACATTTATAAATTTATTCTAAAAGAATCACGTGACATGCATATAAAACAATGTTTATCACAATGAAAAATAAATTGTAATAAAATGTATGAATAGCTCATGTGATTTAAAATGGTAGATTTTCTTAAACTCATTGTGGTATATTATAGTGATTATTAAATAATTATTTTATATTCATGATGTATTATTGTCATGATGTGCATATGACATTTTTTAAATGAAAAAGCAAGGAAAATTTCAGTATATGCAATTTTCTTAACAACAATGTGCCTTTATGTGTGTGTTTGTGTATATACATGCATATATATCATTTAACATAGCATAGAAAAGCATATATCAAAATGAAAACAATATTTAGTTTGAGAAATGTTATTATAAATTATCTCTATCTTCTTGATATACTGTTCCATACTGACGTATTTTGAATTTCATGCTATAATCTGGGATTTGTAAAGTTATCTATAAGGGGAAAGGGGAGAGAAAAATAACTAAACACAGATTATTATTATTATATATACTTGAAATATTTTGTCCCAATGGAAAAAAAATGCATCTCTAATAGGTAAACAGAATTAAAGATATCACTATCAGTCCATTTTAGATAATTAGTATTTATTAATTTATCCTTTTATTGTCATAGTTTAAAAAATGTATTTCTTGAATATATACAAAAATGTCTTCTAAATGTTATTTTTTATTATTCCATGTAATATGCCAAATTTTTACTTTTAATTATAATGTAGATTTCCACAATACTTATGATAATCAAAATAATACCTCTCTATGAAATTACTAAATAGAATATCTTCATCTTTTTTTGTATTGCAATTGATCAGTTTTCCATGGGCAAAACAAAAATAGAATCTTAGGTTTATGAAGCTCCTGGAATCTATGTTTTTAAAAACCAGTCTAGATTAAATTATAACTTAATCATAAATCAAGAAGAGAATTGAATGAAAATATTCGAAGAAAATCAACATCATATTAATCATGGCCTGTTCATTATTGGAGTGATAATATAAGATTTGCACTACAGTTATACATCATAGCAAAAGAGCACTCAATAATAGTAACCAGACACATTAGAGAGAAACTGTTATCACTGCCTTATTTATAACTAATATGCACAGGTGTACCAGAGCAACTCCATAAAAAGTGAAAAAGGTTTACATTGTCATTTTCACCTACATAAAATACTTTCCTCGGTATGGCCATCAATGAAAGGAAAATCTTTTTCAACAAGATTTTTATTTCAAATTGGTTATAATGCTAATAAAATCATATGAAATGGCAATATCATACACAGTCAATGAAGGGTTCCAAGTCACTAATCAAAAGGGTCTGTTACAACTTATTTAAGAGTATTTCCTTTAATTTTTTTCAGTGTCTGTATTTTTCCTTTGATATATCTTAGATGACCTAATCTCCTTAGCTTGTAATAACTACAGAGTAAAATTTTAAGATGTCATACCCCATCTAAAACTGACTATGTATTAATATGCAAAGTTGGATCAAATTTCCCCACTGAACATTGTATTTGTGTACAAGTTTAAATATAAACACTATATAACTATCGTACAAAAATTTCATTGCTTTCTAATATTAAGAAGAGAAACATTTCAAAAACATTAACATTTTCATCCCCACAGAACTCCTGAAAATAGTAATTCATTTCACCAAATGAATATATAAGTAACTTTCAAATCAACAATTGTGATATCTAGTCTAAAGCACTTTATAACTAGTCCAACAGTTGTATTTTCCAAAATATTAATGTAATTTAATTTCTCTAATTTTAAGATTCTTGAGTGCAGGCAGAACCAGCTTCTCAAACTCTTTATATAAACTGTTGAAAACTCTAAAAGTTTGGGAGCAATTTGTACTTGAAAACTTGAGTTCTCTATTCAGGTTTTGAAAAAGTTACTTGTAAAGTTTTTTCGACAAGCTAATGTTACTAAGTGTTATGTGTTGCAGGCTTGCCCTTATATTTATTGAAAGTCTGCCTGGCACACATTTTAATAATAACAATAATAATAAGGGCAATAACAAAGGCAATGCCATTTCACTACAAATACCTAAATAATTTTCATTGGACTAAATAATTAAAATATTCATTTTTAGAACGGTCAAAGTGTAGGGTCCATTTATACTAGAATTGTGTCAAAACGTTTAAGAGTAAATTTTTACCCCTACAGCAAGAATGGCATTAACTAAGAGGGAAACATTAAAACAATAACAACAATCTTCTTATATAAAGGGGAAGGTGTATGATGAGGAAATCTTATGCATTGTTCAATGGAAAAATTAAAGAAATATATATGCTAGAGAAAAATTGCAAACAATCTCATAGGAGATCTTACCCAAACAGTATTAGACACTGAGAGCGTACAATTTTCTAGTGAATATTTTCTATGGCATGACCCAAAAAACTTGTCACTATGAAACAATATGTTTACCTTTCTCTTATGGATCACACACTTTCCTATTTTTTTCATCATAATTCAAACAAACATTAGGATCTGAATGAAATGGTTCTCCTAATTAGAGAAGTTAAGAGTATGGAGTTGGAAGTCAGTCAATTCTGCTTAAATTCTAGCTCGACCATTTACTACTTCCTTTTTTATGATCTCTGGAAGCCATTTAACATCTCATACTTTAGCTTTCCTCTTTCATGAAGGGGGACAATAATTCTATCTACCTGTTAGCGTTATGATGGCCATTAGAACAGAGCTGAAACCACAGTGATGGTTCAGAATCACGTGAGTTGTATTTTTAACAGCTGAGAGCAGGATTACATATATATACATATGCTTACGTGTATCCCTAATACACATCAAAATTAGACCTGCCATTCATAAGTCAAAATGCCTCTGGCTAATTAGCTCTTTTTGTTTTTCTTTTTCTCTGAAAGTGCAGTGTCAGAAAGAATTTAGTATTCAGAGCCTAAGACATCCGTATGTATATGTCTTCTAGTCACTCTCTATATTTCCATTACCACAAAGAGGGTAATGGAAAAACGTATATTGTGAGATAAGCTAAAATTACTGCAATCTCAAAGCAGCGTATGTAACACAGAGGTCCTGTGTTTATTTGACAGAGAGAAATCACAAGTAGGCAGAGAGGCAGGCAGAGAGAGGAGGAAGCAGGCTCCCTGCTGAGCAGAGAGCCCGATGCGGGGCTCAATCCCAGGACCCTGAGATCATGACCCGAGCCGAAGGCAGCGGCTTAACCCACTGAGCCACCCAGGCACCCCTACAGATATCTATTAATGTTAGCTGTTTTGCACAATATTTTAAAAAATCAGAGACAGGGGCTACTTAATTCTTTTTTAGTTTTGATTTTCAGATCAGAATCCTTAACAGCATCTCCCAGCTTTTGCCTGACATATAGCTAAAACTGTCTTCAAATTTTAAAATTGATCTAATTATGGATGAGTTTTATACAATATCTATATTTCAGTGTATCCTACTGTATAGAGGCTAGAGCTTCCTATATTGTTATATGTATATCCTCTAGCGATGTCTTTCTATTTAGTCCTCTAGAAGAGCAACTGACAAATTAGACTATGTAACACATACAAAGTTACAGTAATGTCATGGCCTAACTATATACATTATTGTTTATGAATTAACTCTATAACTTGGGGGATAGAAAGGACACATGTTAACATTCCCAATTACAGGGCACCGCATAGCTTAGTCTAATAAGCATCTGCCTTCAGCACAGATCGTGACCCTGGGTGCTTTTCCCTCTCCCTCTGCCCCGCCCCTACCACTTGTGATCCCACTCTCTTCCTTTTGCGCTCTCTCCCAAATAAATAAAATCTTTAATTAATTAATTAATTCCCAGTTACATAGGAATAAAGCTAAGCACATATTCATAGATTTGTAAATATCATGCTTCTTATTTACAGAGTTGGAATGCAAAATAATTCTCTTGATAGGAATTTACATAAACTTTCCTTCTGTATCTGTATCTATCAGTCAGGGCTCAGTGTAGTGCTTGAGCTAATTTAAGAACTGAAAGATTTTTATCTATTTAGAAATGAGAGATTATGAAAGCCCCTTGAGCATGAAAGTCATTCTTACCAGGAGGACAAGGATTTCTTCTCTCTCTCCCTTCACTTTGTCAGAACATGGAATAGTGCTTGGCAAATAGGAAGCACTCACCAAATATTTGTTAAATGAATGAATGTGTAGCTATGAGATCCAATATTATCTGTTCATTGTGGAGCACCTGCTTAGTGTCAATATTATGATAGCCGCTGCATGGACATTATCTGACTTCACACCTAAAATAAATGTTTAAGGTAGTTCCTATTAACCGTTTATGGATGATCAAACCAAAGCACAGATAATTTAAATGATTCTATGACAGCATTGTCTTCTAACAAGACAGCATTGCTAGAAAATGAAGGTCTAAATGAAGCAAAAAATCTTTCTGTATGCCAGTGTTTCTTGCTGACTCTAAATTAGTGTTGTTGTTTTAATCAATAGACTTGACTTTTTAAGGCAGTTTTAGGTCTACAGAAAAGTTGAGTAGAAACTCAAAAGGAAGGAAGGAAGTTCCCACATACTGTCTCAGCATTCTCTCTCCTAGTTTCTCCTATTATTAACATCTTGCATTGGTGTGATACATTTTTTAGGATTAAAAGCCAAGGCCCCTCAGTTCTATTAGGGTTCACTATTAGTGCTGTTGAGTCTAGGATTTGGACAAATGCAGACTGACATGTATGCACTATTGCAGTGTCATGTAGAATACTTTCACGGTCCTAAAGATTTCCTGTGTCCTGCCTATTTATCTGCCTTTCCTGTATCCCTAAATCCCTAGCAACCAATTGAGTTTTTAGTGTCTCCACAGGTAAATTAATTTTTTCCAGCAATTCAGTTACTGCTTTTTATTTTATTAAATACAGAAGTAATTATTTAAGGAAATGTACTGTTACTTTATAACTTGTAATATCTAGAAAATATTACAAACGCTTTTTCTCTATGTGACCCAAGTTTTCACAAAGTTCATGATAAAGATAAAAAAAGATAATGTAGATACACATGAATTCTCTTGTAGTATGGAAAGTCTTAGCAAGTATATCATGAATAAAAAGGTTAATTAATTCTGAGATCATTATCGTTCATGATTCCTGGTAGACCAGGAGAATGTCTTTTGGGTGATGAATATTCTACAATGGAGAATACACAATCTGGCAACTGTGCAACTGCGAAGACTTAATGGGGTCGTAATTTATATACACCAAAAAGGAAGAAGGCATAAGCGCTGCAACAAATTGAATATTCCTGAGAAGAGATAGCTAGCATAGGATCTGAACAACTTTTTAAGCTTATTTTTGGCCAGTATACTCTGTGCAAAACACAATAATTCATGAAACTAAAATTAAGGAAAAATTAGCCACCAGAGAAAGTAGTAAAATAATAAAAAAGAAATTAACCCAACATAGTCAATATATGCTGTGTTCTCTATCAGCGAGAACATAAAATAAGTGGCATTTAAAAAGTAATTTACTTCTTTAAAAAAATTCTGCAGTATTGCATGACAACATATTGTAGGTTATGCTGCAATAAAGTGTGCATCATAATGTTTATAACTCTTTAGGGTGAAATATAAAAATACTTTTTTTTCTTGGCAATCTAAAAGTGACCATATTCTATAAGTGTTGTTTGTAAATGAACAATAATCCTTAAATAAAACACTCCAGTGTTTAAGTGTATAATAAACTTGCAACCCTATTTGCTAGTAGTCACTTGCTCAACTACAGCATCTAAGTTAGAAACATTTTCAGTATGAATCAAGCAAGAGTTTCTTGCTTTGTTAGACAAAATTTAAAGAGATAATATTTGAGAGATTCTACAATCTTTTCTTCAATAATAATAAAGTAGGCACTATCGCTGCAGTGGTATGCAGTTTTCTAATTTATCTATCTTTTCTCATTAAACACTGTTCTACAAAGATTATCCCATATAACTTTATGGTAAAATCAAAATCCATATTATACCCCCAATGCAAATACAGTTTAAAGAATCTTCCAATAAAACTATTGACAGATGTATAAATACATGACTTACTCTTTAAAGTTTTCATGTAAGTAAAGCATTACCTCCTGGGAACAACAAATGTTAGGATGTGAGATCTGTAATGCTGTATTCATTGCGTAAAATGCTGGTGGAGAATCGAACTGCTGCATCCACAAATTTGTATATCTCCACCATCCAGTATATTTTAGAACTTCAATGCTTTGGAGGCATTAACTAATCGTTACACTCAATAACTCACATTTTTATCCCTTTTTACACAACCAAAAGACAGGGCAACCCAGCACAGTAAATCAGCATGAGGACAAGCTAGGAGCATCTGATGTCCATGATATGATTTAGATGACTAGACTTGGCTTTTCCCAAAATGATGTCCACCAAGGGACTACTGATGGGCGCTGAGGGAACGGGCCACACAGTGGAGGTAGGAGAAACTCCAAAGAAATGCTTGACTTAGTCATTAGAAATAATGCATCATTTCTCAGTAACATTTCATCATGCTTCTGCTCTATCATCACTAAAAATAGCTGGAAATTGAAAGGTGGGCACAAGAGTTTACCTAGACATGAACAATTAGTATAATGTGCCTAGAGGAAATGACCTATACTTTTTACTGGCTGTAGTGCGTAGTAATTTTTTCTGACATTGGTCAAAGGGACACTTGTGATCATTTAGGTTTTGTGATCATAGTGATCATTTATACTTAAATATGAAATAGTTCACAATCATTATCACTCTGTTGTAGGATCACAGTTTTCTGATCACCTATTTACCTTGACTTCATGGTCCCTCAGCATTTCTTTGAGACTCCAAAAGACAGATGATTTGTTTTGGAAAAACTATTTTGGATGTGTCCCCGCATTTTTGTATAGTCACATCTTCTCATTTGTATCTACCAAGTTTAGAAACAGCTTCCGTGTGTAGGAGTTTTGCCAAAGGAACCAACTTACAGAGATCAGATATAACTTGCATAGCAAGTACAATATTAATTTTATTCTTTCCCATATTCTGTTTTTCTGACATCTTGCCTGTGTCATAGATTGTTCTTAAATGCATGCTTTAGTGGTTGCGAATACTTGCTCTAAAGCTACACTGCTTATATACAACCATGGTTCCATCATTTATGACATGGTTAAACTTGGGAAAGTTAACAAAATTGTCTGGGTCCCTCATTACTCGTTTGAAAAAAGAAATAAGTGCATTTCTTGTGTCAATTAAATAAGGTTTTTATATATGTAAATTGCTTGGAATTTTTTTTAAGTGTTGTTAAGTTTTTATTTAAATTCCAGTTAGTTAATATACAGTTAGGATAGTGTTTAACATATAGTAAGCCCTCAATAAATATTAGCTAATATTATTATTTTATTAGGATTTTAATTAATTTAATTTATCAAACCAGTGTTTTCTTATTCCATTTGTTGAGATTTTGATAAATTTTTATAAATTAATTACATTTCATCCCAGGGCACAACTCCAGTTTGGAAAATTAAGAACAGTTTTTTTTGCTTCTAATCTACAATTTTACCATGAAGAGACCCTTTTAACCCCTCTAGATTACTATTCTGCAAATATATAAACATAACTTCTATCAAAGACATTTGTTGAGGTTACAATTGACCAGAGGTTTGAATATCTCCAACCAAATTTCCTATTCTGAAATAATCTACATGTCAACTGTCTCATTTGCATCATAAAATGCTCTCATCCTCATTTTAAAAATCATTTCAACGTTTTAATATAACATGGATGCAATTTCTTAAACATCAGAGAATCTGTACATTGTCTTGGAAGTTAGCTAACCTATAGATATACTCAAGCTTATATTCTGGATTAATATAGCCTCCTCAAAATATCTTTAGCATTCAACTTATAAATTATGTTAAAAACATAGTTCATTAGTGTTATAATTTTCCTTACGACATTTTTTTTTCCTTTTGGAGAGATTATAAAACAAAACAGGTAAATAATGTAGGTAATCAACCACATCAAGTGATCTAAAAATACTGTGCGCTGACAAATAGGTAATTGCATGTGTGTGTGTGTGTAGTTTACTTATGACTCTAAAAGCAATTTCTGAAGATTATTAAGGAAAAAGGGGGGACATGATTAATTTCAGTGACAATGAATTTACCTGTGAAAGTTTGCAATGTCAAAAAGCAAGAATGAAATGAACTACCTGAATGAGGGAACAAATCTCATTTCTTGTTTTAACCTGTACTGTGAAGTATATAGATTCAATGAGTGAACATATAATAACGAGTTAGTTTTGCATTGATGATTTTGTGGACCTACTTGCATATAGGAGAAAAATAAAATTATTCACGTAATATATGTGGTTGATTTACTGAATCACTTATATATACGATGTGTATTATTTATATCTATCCCATGTGAGGCATCTTCTTATGTCATGTTTATAGTGAAACCTTTTGGGTAGAGACATTCCTTCATGGGTCTCTCAAGCTCCTACACATTTGGCTTGACTACTGTTTTTACCTGGCATACTTCTCAGGTATGGAAATCAGTAATTTCCAGCAAGTAATCTTGAGTAATAAGGTAGCATTCGCCTCAGGAACAAAGACCAAGCTTGCTTCTTAAGTGATGCATCCACAAAACCCAGGGTTTCTCACCTGCAATACAAACTCTGCCTTCCATTTGGTCCCATACTGCTTCTTATTTGACATTAAAGCTATGACACTATGATTAAATGTATGGCTCTTATTAAATTTATTTTAAAAACATAATGAATAGTAAAAGTCAGTATAGAATTATAACAACTATTATATAGCTTTAGAGTAAAATGTATTTTTTTAACTCTAAATTGGTGTCTGCCTTTTTATGAAGAATTTTAGAAGACTAATGAGTGAAATACATTCCATGATAAGGACATTCTCCACATGACATCCAATGATAAAGATGTAAATATTACTTTATTTGTACTTTTAGCCTTAGGCTCTGTCTTTATGATGGTAAATTATCTAGGGCATTTAATAAAATAAATTAATTAATCCATCTTGTATCTTGTTTTATTAGCCCTACAATGAAAGTTTTAAAACTGTGTCAGGATTAATAAAGCTCTTTTAAAGATAAGAGTACAAAAATATCAAGACATTAAAAAAAAAACTAAATACATCTACAATAGGAAAATTTGCATTTTTCAGGATAATTTAAAACATTCACTCCACCATCCAGAAGTTTTGCTTCCCAAATTCCAAGAATCTGCTGTTTCAAGGTTACAGTTCTTGATATTTCAAGAGAAGCATTCTGTTGAAGGGACAGGAGATTGACCTAATTTGTTTCCGAAGCTTATTGTTTTTGGATGATGATAGATGGATCCGGCTACCACAATAGATGTTGACAGGGTGAAGAGATGTTGTGTAAATACTGTGTCTCTACCGTGGTTTGTTTCTTTTTCTCCAAGCAAGGAAATGATAATCTAGATAGCAATTACATACTATATAAATTGCTTTCTCACAAATACAATTGATATCGATTTGTTTGGAGAAAACATTTTAATTCCATTTTGAACAACACACAATCTCCTTCCAATATCATGTTATATCATCATGTTCTTTTATATCTCAATTATTCTGCTTCTCAGATTGTCCTATTAAAATCCTTTCTGTCCTGAAAATATGCATTGGTAACATTCAAAAGTCTATTTAGGGACTCATCAATCATGGTATTGAATAATAAAAGGTTTATCATATTCCCCTGTGAAGTGCCATTTTGAAGCATAAATTCATTAAAAATATTAGCTTCAATCTCATTTTACAGAAGAATGTCAAACCATTTGTTAATTAAGGACCACTTTAAAAAAAAACTAAATAAGCACAAAGTGCCTCAGGCTGATGAAGGTACATAAACATGATGACATGAAAAGAAAGAGCTAAAAGCATTTATCTATGACAGGAATTTGAAGCTACCTAGAGAGTGCACTTTTATTAACTTAAGAAACAAATCATCAGTAACGATGTTAGGCTGCATAAAACAAAAAACAAAAAACAAAAAAACAAAACAAAACAAAAAAACACTTCAGGTTGTCCCTTAAAATAAGGATGTTTTTCTTTAATTAAGATGTCTATGATTTACAATACTATGTATTGACGAATATATTTGACTCTTCTCCAAGCTATATTTATCCAATTCCGTATTCATTGTCATTTAATTACTCTAAATTAGAAGTAATGTGTACAAAGGGAAATAGAGTTTCTACTTTTGAAAAAAACACATATAATATAAAATTATCTATCTATACTGAGGATTTTTTTGGATTTGTTTTGGCGGCTCAGCATATATTCACTTTCCTTCTAGTATCAGTGTCTAACTTTTTTTTTTTTTTTAAAGGATCATTCATCCTACATGTCCAGTAATGTGATTCAGATCAGACATGGTACAGGCCCAACTTAGGTGTGATATGGCCGTCACTGCTAGCTATGAACACATTACTACACTTTACTATTCCCATCAGGATAATATCAAAGAGGGAAATGTTATAGGAATTAGAGTTTATCGGTTCATCACAAACCAATTACATTACCAGTAAGTTTCTTTTTTTCTTATCCCCCCTATTTATTTAATTATTTATTTATTTATTTATTTATTTTTAAATAAGCTCTGTGCATCACTTGGGGCTTGAACTCAACAATTCTGAAATGAAGAGTCACATGCTCTACTGACTGAGCCAGCCAGGCACCCCCCTTTTTTTTTTTTTAATAGAATTCAACAAGTGATTATGTTATATGGAAAAGCAAATAAATGAGAGTAGATGACACAAATATAGGGATGCCTAGGTGGCTTAGTCAGTTAGGGGTCTGCCTTTAACTCAGGTCATGATCCTAAGGTTCTGAAATCGAATCCTACATCGGGCTCCTTGCTCAGTGGGGACCCCGCTTCTCCCTCTGCCTGCTATTTCTCCTGCTTGTATTCTCTCTCTCTCTCTCTGACAAATAAATAAATAAAAATCTAAAAAAAAAAAAAAAAGTCAAAGGTAGAAGACTGATACCACCTGAATTCAAGAACTAAAATAAACTTAGGGTTATTAACATCATCTAGTTTTAGTGAATGGATAGTCATGGGCTATTTATGAGTATGCCAAGAAACTCAGTGGAGTAAATACATTTTAGTCAACAAATAGTAATGGAACAATTGAATGTCATATACAATCAAAGGAACCTCAAAGTTATACACCGTGCTACATTTTAAAAAATTACAAAAAGTGGATCATAGATCAAAATGCGAAACCTCAAATATAAACACTCTACAAGAAAACATTGAAGAGATTCATTGTGACTTTGAGTTCGGTGACTGTTTTTTCGATATGACATAGAAGTGTAATCCGTTAAAATATTTATAAGGTGGACTTCATCAAATTAAAAACTTCAACCTTTCCAAAGTCAGTATAAAGAAATTAAAGAAAAGGTCACAAGGAAAAAAAGCTATTTTCAAAATGTTTGTCAGATAAAGTATATTCAGAATATGTAAAAACTCTCAACACTTGATAACAATATATTGAAATGGCACATGAACTTCACAGATATTGATCAAAGAAGATATATGAATGGGAAATAAATAAATAAATAATGCTCATTATCACTTTAACTAGAGAAATTTAAACCACAGTAAGATACCATGATACACTTTATAGAATAACTGGAAAGAAAAAAAATGGCAATTGAAAATACCAACTAAGGAAGAAAATAAACTCTTATATGCCGATGCTGGGAGGCAAAATGATAACGCTACTTTTAGAAAATAGTTTGGAGGGACGCCTGGGTGGCTCAGTTGGTTAAGCAGCTGCCTTTGGCTCAGGTCATGATCCCAGTGTCTTGGGATCGAGTCCCACTTTGGGCTCCTTGCTCGGCAGGGAGCCTGCTTCTCCCTCTGCCTCTGCCTGCCACTATGCCTGCCTGTGCTCACTCTCTCTTCCTCTCTCTCTCTGACAAATAAATAAAATCTTAAAAAAAAAAAAAAGAAAATAGTTTGGAAGTTTCTTAAAAATTTAAACATGCTCAAAATGTGTACTCAGTAGTCTCAAATATCTGAGATAATTGACCAAGATAAATGAAAACATATGCTCACAAAAACATCAGCCCTTGCATAGCAGCTTTATTCATAATCTTCAAGCCTGAAACAACCTGTATGTTCTACAATTTGTAAATATATAAAAAACTGTAGTTCATCCATACTGTGGAGTACTGTTTAGCAATATAAATAGATGTACTACTGACACACCAAGAAGTGGTTACACCCAAATGCATTATGCTATGTAAGAGAAGCAGGATCAAAAGGATTATGCTCTAGGGTTCTATGTATGTACAGTCGGAAACAGGCAAACCTATAGAGAGAGGAAACAGATCACTAATTTCAAGGGAACATAGTGGGAGCAGGTTTGAATGCAAAGGGCACAAGGGAAATTTTTTTGCTTATAGAAATTATCTAAGCAATGATTATGGTTGCAACAGGATGTCTTCTTCTTCTCTCTCTCTCTCTCTCTTTTTTTTTTTTTTTTTTGGTTAAAATGAGGTGAGCTACACACTAAAAATTTGACATTTACTCTATGTAAATTTGGACACAATAAACCTGACTTTTAAAGAAGGGCATGCTCTGGACTACACAATGAATAGGTGATCATTGTCTCAGAAAATCCCAGAGTTTAGTGCAGAGACACAGAGCTATAAACAGACTCTTGAACTGCAATGTCGTAAATGCCACAATAAAAACATAAGAGCTATTTAGAAGAGGGAGCAATTAAATTTGCCTGGAGAAACAAGGTGAAAATCTTTAAGAAAGGAAAAGGGACTTAGAAATTTCTTTTCAAGAGGAAAAAAATTTTAAAAGTTGCATCTGTAGAGAGAATAGAATTTATAAAAAGTGTAAACCCTAAAAGTTAGGTGTAAACAGTATGAAAAAGTTCAGGGCAAAACATGACCAGAAGTGGCTGTGGAGATGGTTGAGAATAGGTATTTGATGATAAAATTTCAAGAAGCATTCTTGATTCTGACTTTATCTTGTACCTCACTGTGGCTCACTCTCTTCCACAGATAACGACCTTCCATACGTTCATAGAAACTCCTTCTCAGTGTCTTACGTGCTGCTCCTGCACTGGAGCTCCTGTATCGTGCTGTGTCCTCTAAACTGTGCAAAGCGAGAACCTCTCATCTCCTATTTCAACCAAAATATCACTTCCTTAGAGAAATTCCTTTTTACAGAGGTGAGATCACATGGCTCCGTTATTCTTCATTTTAGCCACCCTTTACTAACACTCCTTACTAATACTAGTTACTCCTTTCATAATATTTGCCAAATTAGGGCGCCTGGGTGGCTCAGTGGGTTAAAGCCTCCGCCTTCGACTCAGGTCATGATCTGAGGCTCCTGGGATCGAGCCCCACGTCGGGCTCTCTGCTCAGCAGGGAGCCTGCTTCCTCCTTTCTCTCTGCCTGCCTCTCTGCCTACTTGTGATCTCTCTCTGTCAAATAAATAAATAAAATCTTTAAAAAATAAAATAAGGAAGGAAGCAAGGAAGGAGAGGGGAGAATAAATACGGGTAGAAAGAAAGATGGTGAAGAAGAATAGAAGGAAAGAACAGAGGAAGAAAGGACAGACAGAACCTCTGACATAAGGCAGCCCTGGGTTTGAATTCTGATACTAATTCCCTGTTAACTCAAGTGAAACAATCATGTCCCTCATCTATACAATATACTTAATTTTATTGCAAGTATTAAATGAACTAACATAGGCAAACAACTTTCTGTGCTGTCCTTTCCATAACAAACACTGAAAATTATTTTATTAAAAGAGAAATTAATTGGGAGCAAAACTTTTTACCAATGCAACTTACTAGTTAAGTACACAGCCCCCGGAGTCAGGCTGTCTGTTTTAAATTCAACTTCTTTCATTTAACCTCTGTGTGATTGATAGCTAATGTCCCTGTCTTCATGGTCTTCATGGAATTTATACCCAGAAGAGAAAAATCATAAATGAATAAATCACTAACTAATCAAATAATATATTTGCAGAAGGAAATTTCTCCCGTAAATAAAATTCATTAACTATGGGGACTTTCTTGTTCCAGAAAAATTGTGGACTAGGCCATTCTAAACTCTCTTGTTAGAAATAATTAGAAATAAGGCTAAATTAAAAATAAAAAAAAGAAGAAGAAGAAATTTGGCTGCCTTCCCAAGAAGAAATGGAAAATTCACAAATATATATTTAAAAAAACACCCAAAGGGAATTTGCACAAATAAGCAGAGAAGTAGACAGATAAAGCAATATGGTGCTAGTCCTGGGAAGATAATCGCACCAGTGTTTGGGATCTAATGTCCTCAAAGATGGTACAAAAAGTCTCTGGTCCGTATCATTAGATGACTATGAAATGAAACTCATTTGTAGTCTCAGTCTTACAACCCCATTGTAAGTGATCCTGATGATACCCTGCTGCCTAGATCTGTATCTGTGATTTAGGTCTTTTCTTTTTCTGAAGTTTTAGGAAGGGGCTCTTCCAAAACCCAGATGCCTAAGCGGTGGGGAATTAGAAATCCTGGGATCAGCTTCAATCAGTAGAGACTGACTATACGTATATATTACACACACATACGCACACACACACACTGTTACTCAACCATAAAAAAGGATGAACATTTGCTATTTGTAACAACAGAGATGGACCTAAAGAGTATTATACAAAGTGAAATAAGTCAGTTGAGAAAGACAAATAGTGTATGATTTCATTCATATACGGAATCTAAAAAACAAAACAAATGGATAAACACACAAACAAAAACCGGAAGCAGACCCATAAGTACAGAGAACAAACCGTTGGTTGCCAGAGGGAAGTGGGGAGAGGTAAGTGGGTGACAGACAGTAGGAAATAGAGGCTTCCAGTTATGGAATGGATAAGTCATGGGAATAAGAGGCAAAGGCATAACATATAGAATATAATCAATGATATTGTAATAGCAGCGTATGGTGACACATGGTAGCTCTATTTCTTGAAAGTGTGGCATAATATATAGAGAAGTTAAATCACTATGTTGTACACCTGCAAATAATGTAACTTGTGTCAACTATGCTCAAATGAAAAATTATAATAAAAATCTAGTGAAGGGTTTTAAAAAATCGCTTCCAATGAAACCAGAAAAAATAATTTCACTTTTAGTCCCATCACTGAACACTCAAAGTTTCATTCCAGAAATTCACCATCACCATCAGTTAAATTTTCTTTTAAAAATCACACACAAGGGCACCTGGGTGGTTCAGTTGGTTAAGCAACTGCCTTCAGCTCAGGTCATGATCCTGGAGTCCCAGGATTGAATCCTACATCGGGCTCCCAGCTCCAAGGGGAGTCTGCTTCTCCCCTCTCATACTCTCTCTCTCTCAAATAAATAAAGAAAAAAAAAATCTTTAAAAGAAAAATCACACACTATTGGGTGAAGATTCCTTCCCTCCCTCCCCCGCCGACTCAGAAGTGAGCCAGTTATCCTAAAGCATGTGAATCCTTGAACCTGAAAAGTCATCCTCATGAACTTTTAGTTTTTTCAGATTTTTATTTAAATTCTAATTAGTGTAACATTGAGTTAGAGATCCGCCACTCACATGCAATATCCAGTATCCAACACAAGCACCTTCCTGAATTCCCATTACCCCCTTGGCCCATCCCCTGCCCACCTCTCCATCAATCCTCCGTGTGTTCTCTACAGTTAGAGTCTCTTAAGGTTTGGGGTGCCTGGGTGGCTCAGAGGGTTAAAGCCTCTGCCTCAGGTTATAATCTCAGCATCCTGGGATCGAGTCCCGCATCGGGCTCTCTGCTCTGCAGGGAGCCTGCTTCTCCCTCTCCCTCTGCCTGCCTCTCTGCCTGCTTGTGATCTCTGTCTGTCAAATAAAGAAATAAAATCTTTAAAGAAAAAAAAAAGAGTCTCTTAAGGTTTGATTCCCTCCCTATTTTTTTCTCTTCCCCTATGTTTATCTCTTTTGCTTCTTAAATCCCACATGTGAGTGAGATCATACAGTGTTTGCCTGTCTCTGAATGACTGACTGCACTTAGCACAGTATCTCTAGCTCTGTCTACGTCATAACAAACGGCAAGACTTCATTCTTGTTGATGACTGAGTAATAGCATTCTCATGTATTTAAAACCCAGATTAAAGAACAATAAAATTTAGGGGGAAAATGTCATTTTAAATATGTAAGCAGTCTTCTGTCTTATAATTAGGGGTATTCGAAGGCTTTCTTGGGTTATCCATCCTCGTCTCAGCTGCTATGATCTTAGAGTACAACCATTTTGTTAGGAATTTTAATGCACTGACCAAATGATAATGAAGTCATCTCAGAATTAAAAACTCCAAAGACCTTGCTCACTCTGGGTGTGGCCTGAAGTCTGCTGCCCAGAAAAGTCATGATTTCACTGCCTCCAGTAGAGAAGACTTCTTTGAACTAATAAAAATTTAGGTTGTGTTATGCCCACGAAGTGTTTCTTATTCTTGCAGGGATATGTCCATCTTAGTTGAGCAATTTCCCAGAAAATGAAACTTAGAAGCCAGGAGGAAGAAGGTAAAACATTAAGTGTGGATTTAATGTCCTCTGAGAAGAAGAAGAAAAAAAAAAAATGGTTACAGTTTTTGCATTCTCAATTGAAAAAAAAAAAGGCTTTAAGATTTAACCAAACCCAAATCTTTGGTTCAAACACACTTGAAAAAGACTTGCATCGATTGTATATGACTCATATAAGGATGCGATATAAAGAAATGATACTCTGAAAAAAAAATCTAAGAAAAGGCTCACAGAATTAAATCATAACAAGATGCATCCCCAATGGACATATGCATATTGGAAAAATGTGTATGTCCAATTAGCTATGAAATGATGTTCCACATCATATGTTATCACTAGCATCACATTAAAGTAGCACATGTGGTGCTACTACACATGTAAGAGAATGCATAAAATCCAAATAAACAATAGTACCAAGTGTTACTGATGATGCCGATCTACAGAAATGTTCAGTAATCACTAGTGGGGATGTCAAATGGTTACTTTAGAAGCCAATTTGGAGTTTCCTTTAAGGTTACACACAGACTTAACATACAATCCAGTAACCACATCCCTAGGTCATGAAGTAAGGAACTCAGGTATCTTCACATCCAATGGACAGTCTCTAACTATAAGAAGGAGTCCTTCTCCAGGCATAAGTACTTGACTAGAAGAATTGGTAAAGGTTTAGCAAATTTTCTAGCCCTGGTCACAATTTTTTGCTTATCTTTCCAATTTCCTCAGTTAAATCATTTTAATTATAAGTCTCTTCAATAAACAATAACTAAATGTTTAAGAATAAAAAGAAAAATATAATAATAAAGGAATTTAAAATATGAGTATAAATAGAAATAGAAAGTTCAAAAGGTTATAAAGGAACCATTTTAAATCCTTAGCATTTGCTCTTCTGTAATTGGATTTCACATAAAAATAATGACTGTAACTATAATCATTGTGTTGTTTTATGTTTCTATTTAAGGTGCATAAAACATTAAATCTCTAATTTAATAAATTAAAGTTTTCATCAAATATTCAGAAGTATGCTTAAATAAATCAGCACTTTTCAAATTTGAGGAAATCTAATTTGTCAAATTCATTAATTTTTATTACTTGTTTGAATAATATGTGATTAATGAGATTGAGGTACAAATAGTGATATTTTACTTCCCATGAGAAAACTCTTTTAATATTTAAGAGTATATCATGAATAAGATATTTATCTCACATTGCAAAAAGGATATTTAGCAAACAAACATTGGAGCACCTTCGCAAATGTGAGTACCTGGGCATTTCTTCACACAATTACACATATACACAAACACAATTATATCACCCTTCCCTTTCTTTTCCACTTATTTTTTTCTAAATAAAGTTCATTTATTCTTTTGTCCTTCTTTTTTTCCCCTTCCTTCCTTCCTTCCTTTACTATTATTGTTATTATTACTATTATTAATTTTGGTCTTTATCTATCTTATCAAAATTTGCCATATAGGTTTCAAATAGCTGGACCCAGAACTAGTGAATTTCCATAGTAAGGGTCTTGTAAATGCATGCTCAACAAAATATTCATTTTATTCAGTTAAAAGAAAAAAATGTATATTTTAAGACCCACCTTGTAATTTTCAGGCAACTAAATCCCTTCTGGGAGCAAAAGGGATTTTCACTTGCTTTCCACTCTTTAAAATTCCCTGTGGAGCTTTTTGTGCAGTACCAGGCAGAAATATTTATTTGCTGAATTTATATACTATTCACCTAGGGCAAGTATGCTTTGCAGCGGAGGTAGAATATTTCAGTTTGCATTGTTCTTCTCCACCTGCCATAAATATCTAATCGTGTGCTCTCTGTTCAGGGTATTGCTTGAAAATGCTTCAAATAATGTTGCTGAAGGAAAACATTAGCAGTCTGGAAACAATGTGAATTTTAACTGTGTTCTGAGGAGATATACTATGTTAAAATACATGTGCTAGACTTCCAGGTAATCACATCACCTTAGATGCAACATTCTAGCTAAGATTCTAGCATAACCAAGTAAGTCCCTTAGTTCAATGACAACTAGTTTCCATTCTTCAAATAGCCTTGACAAATGCTGAAGACCACTATAGAAAATATTTAACCTTCTTCAAAATAGAGGCCACTCTTTCAACTCAGATACTGAATTTGGCACCTAAATGTACAATTATTTCACTTCTGCAGGCAGTTAGGCACGAAAATGGGTATTAGCTCTAGCTAAGTGTCAACAGGGGAACTCAAATGTGCAATTTATGTCCACCTTTTTGATGTCAGGTTTTGAAAATTTCAGCCTGAATATATTGACAAGTTGTGAAGTTTTCCACATATATAAAATGCAGTGATTTGATCAGGTCAAAACTATCTTCGAGTATTGTGAAATTTTATGGAGACAACTCCTAAAGGACTGGCACAGGGGAAACACATAAACATTAAAATTAAACACTCATTCCAATAGTGAGAAATCTATTTAAAGAGCAGATTTATGACTTGACACATACTAAATTGATTGTAAATTACTGCACATTGTGCCATTTTATTTTCCCATAATTTTGCGTTGTATAATTCAGGTCTCTTTATAGTCCCAGATTCCAAGGTAATAAAACATCGGAGCTATTTTCTCATCGTTTCATTTACTCATTTAAAAAAAAATGTATAGCACAATTCTTAAAAGCTGGACTGTATTCATGCTAGAATTCCTAGGGGGAGATTAAGTGCCCTTTTTCATAATAATGTGGATGATGGTGATGATGATGATGATATTAATAATGCTTTTTGGCTGCCAGAAGTCACACAGCATTCTGGTTGAATAATGTGTGTGCTTTTTCAGCCAAATGTGAAGTTCCTCTGAGTATTGAAAATGGCACTTCAAATGAGAAATCCAATACATTTGCTGCTGTTTAAATAACTTAAACTTTTTTCCCCATCAATCCAGCAAAGTTGTTACTGGATCTATGTACAAGTTAAAACAGGTTTGAAAAAAATTACAGCTCTTCTGACTCCTTGGATAAATTATATTTTTAATCCTTGTCTCTTACCTAGAGCATAAAGAAAAATAGATTCACTTATTTTTTACCTCACAGCTTCTCCATCCTGCTTCCTCCAATAATATAATGGCCTATCTGTAAGTATTTTTGTTGTTAATATTATACAGGAATTTCTAATGAACATTTCTATTTTACTGGTTTATGTTCTTTGGAAGGTTTGAATGAGGAATATATAATTCACATTGCCTCATTATTTAAGAATACGATCATGTTGACCAGTGTTAGCACAGGTGGGTTTAATTTTCTATGAGACTATCTGGAGGGAGAAGAAATTTGACTAATATTGACCCAGATCTTAATTCAGATACTTACATTTGGGGGAAAAACTGATTCAAATAGTGAAATCTGTTCATTCCTTGGCAATCTGTAAATAAACACTTATAGGAATCAATTATCTAATATTGATCAAGAATATGGTTAACTTGAGAAATATTTATTTAGTGCCTACTTGGTATGAGAGACTGCTGTACCAGGGCAATAAGGTGAGAAACCACTTGTTGACTTGGCAAAAATGAACCATCATTCAAAAAAAATACATTAGTTGTACTTGTGAAAAAAAATTTATGTAACTGAATGTACAAAAATGTTTTAGACAAATATGGCCAAAAAAGATCAGAGATTTTGAATAGAACGATATGTTTTTTAAAGATTAAATGAATTTCAAAATCTGGCGTGTTTTAAATATTTAATTTATTTATTTAAGAGAGTGAGCATGAGCAGGGGTGTCAGGCAAAGGGAGAGGGAGAAGCAGACTCCTCACCGAGCAGGGAGCCCACTGCTGGCCAGTCTCAGCACCTGAGATTGTGACCTGGGCCAAAGGCAAATGCCCAACTGACTAAGCTACCTAGGTGATCCAGAAATATGGCATTTTTTTTAATGATTGTAAAATTTTGATATTTTCATGGAATTCCAAACCCCACTGCATTGATTGTGATTAAAAGTTATCAGGCTAGCGAATAGTACACTTTATCTGAAACTTTATATATATTGCTAGATTTTAAAAAGATTTTAAACCAATGATGGGGTGCCGGGGGGCTCAGTCAGTTAAGCATCTGCCTTCTGCTCCGGTTGTGATCGCAGGGTTCTGGGATCCAGCCCTGCAATGGGCTTCCTGCTTTGCAGGCAGCCGGCTTCTCCCTCTCCCACTCCCCCTGCTCGTGTTCCCTCTCTTGCTGTCTCTCTCTGTCAAATAAATAAACAAAATCTTAAAAAAAAGAATATGGTGAAAATCTAGCAATTTCTTTTTAGTGCTACTGCTATCAATTTTAGATTAATTTTTCTTCAAATTTATGTATTATTTAAAAAATCACTATTGATATTATTGAGCATGTATAAGAATCTATAAGTTGGAAAAAATTAAATATTAAATGTCTTAAAAAGTAAACACAATCATTGAGAGACAAATCTAAACTACTGGGTCCTGGGAGCCCAACCTCAATTCACACTATTCGTCTTACGGGAATCCGGTTTGTGACACAGGTGTTATGTCCACTCCAAAATTATATGGACGATAATAAGTTGAATAAAGTATTTTTAAAATATTTTTGAACTTATTTAAGCCTACCAAATTTTATTAGGCTGTATTACTAAATATTTCTCAAATTTTTTAAAGTCTTTTTCATAGAAAGCATTACAAAATTAGGGATCCTTATAATTGTTCAGAAATACTATGTTAGAATGATTGAAATAAATTGTATTATTTGAGAAGTAAAATACACATCTACTACAAAAATGTCAGCTACTCACTTAATTTTCCTTAAGAATCACAGAGAGCTAGGTGAGTACGGAATTAGGAAGTCATCTACGTCAAAGTTATTTTAGACATAAATTATCTAATGCTGAAACAGGTTAATGACACATATAAGTTTCAAACCAAGAAGTACACGGTTATTATTTGTAACGTTACTTTCATTATCATACTGATTTTATGTCATGTTTTAAGAAATTTAAAGCAAATGGCAAGTGATTCAATTCACAGCATGGTAACATATTTATCACAAATTGTTTTAAATTCTTATTTATTGTCTTGCTGACTTTGTTACTGAGCAACTTAAACTGGGCACACTCTAGTTTTCTTGAAAGAAAATACAAGTTATGGGTGTCAGCAAAATATTACTGATCTGAATTGGGTTTTTTAAAGCTTAAAGACAGCTGTAAATTGTGAGAATTCATAGTGCAGGGAGAGACAAAATCTGACTTCTTCATGCCTCCCTGATGAGACTAACTGAAAATCAAAGGAGGGGTGCCCAGAATGCTGGGGCCTCCGTTGAAGTTTCTTGGCTGAAAGTGGTCAGACTCTTACCATGGCTCAAAGTCCTCATCTAGGGAGTCAATGTTTAAATTTTAAAGAAAAAAAGGCACTTGTGTTGGTCACATACTTCACAAACTCCCTGCCTGCTCGCCTTTATCACACGCTGCCCTGTATATTATCGTCCTGACCATTAAGGATAGACTTTCCTCCTTGGTTTGCGCTTGTGCTTATGCTTGATGTGTTGATGAGATCCCAATAAAAGTGGAGACAAAGCTTGACTTGAGGCCTTTTGCCACTAGAGCATCTGGTTCCTGGCTTGTCCTTTCCCCGACTAAGGTGTCAGGAGTAATATTTTTATTACCCATCTCAGGGTTTGCTGGCCAGACCTGACAGTAAATGTGTACATGTTTGAACTATTCATCAAATATTAATAGAAATAATCCATTTGGTTGGAAATTAAGTATTTGTGAAGAAAATGTTAGAAATCATTTTACCTAATTTACCTACTCTATTTTATAATAGCAAAAAACAAAAACAACAAAAACAAAAACAAAAACATTTGACCTTAACAAATAATAATCTTATTTTTAAGCACTATCTATTATAAATCAAATTCTTTCTACACTAAAGCAGTGGCTTTGTTCTCTGGCAAGGCCTTCAATTAAACTAAGTTTGAAGGGAGAGCCCTTTGTAAATTGTTCTTGAACCCCCTGGTTTGCCTCAGTGCTTTTCTCCCCTGACTAATGCACATTTCTCTGTTGTTAACACAGATTTCCATGCAGGGAAATTAAGTCAGATAAACGCAACTATGGTGATGAATGGTCCCACGCAGTTCAGAAGAGAAACCTGACCAGCCAGAATTAGGGAGAATGACAAAGAAGTAGGAAATAATTACCTCTACACATTTTACATAATATAATTATAGGACATTGAATAGCAGCACATTATTTAAAATTCACAGAAAGATATGTTATCTCATTTTTATGGTTAATTTAGCCTTCCCTGCTCTTGAAGTTTCTTCCTCACCTTTACCTTCCCTCTAGAACACTTGGTCTATCCAGCTTTGTAATACAGCTTAAAGTGTGGAATCATGATTCCTCCAGCTTTGTTTTTTTCTTTTTCTTCAAGATTACTTTGGCTATTCAGGATCCTTTGTGTTTCCACACAAATTTTAGAATTGTTTGTTCTAGCTCTGTGAAAAATGCTGGGGTATTTTTCATAGGGATTGCATTGAATGTGTAGATTGCTTTGGGTATTATACACATTTTAACAATATTTTTACCCAATCCATGAGAATGGAATGTTTTTCCCTTTCTTTGTGTCAACTTCCAATTTATTTCATCAATATTTCAGTTTTCGGTTTTCACTATGTTTATTCCTAAGTATCTTATGGTTTTTGGTGCAGTTATAAATGGGATAGAATCCTTGATTTTTCTTTCTGCTGCTTCACTATAAAAATGCAACAGATTTCTGTATGTTGATTTTACATGTTGTAACTGCTGAATTCACGTATCAGTTCCAGCAATTTTTTGGTGAAGTGTTTTGGATTTTCTACATACAGTATCATATCATCCATGAAGAGTGAAAGTTTGACTTCTTTCTTGCCCATTTGGATGCTTTTTATTTTTTTTTATTGTCTGATGGCTGAAGCTAAGACTTCCAGTACTGTGTTAAATAACAATGGTGAGAGTGGATGTCCTTCTCTCCTTCTCTTGTTCCTGATTGTAGAGGAAACTCTCAGTTTTGGGTTTTTGGTTTTTTTTAGTTTTTTTTTTTTTTTCTTTCCCATTGTAGAATATATAGCCTTTATGATATTGAGGTGCTTTTCTATCCCTCTAGCTCTCTTATTCCTACTTTGTTGAGGGATTTTATCACAGACTGCTGTTGTATTTTGTCAAACGCTTTTCCTACTTTGTTGAGGGATTTTATCACAAACGCTGTTGTATTTTGTCAAACGCTTATTCTTTCTTTTATTAATGTGGTGTGTCAAGTTGATTGATTTATGAATATTGGACCACCCTGGCAGTCCAGGATTAAATCTTACTTGATGTTGGTGAATAATTCTTTTAATGTACTGTGGGTCTTGCATCAATTTTTTAGTACCTTGTTGAGAATTTTTGCATCCAAGTTCATCAAGGATTCTGTCCTCTAATTCTCCTTTTTAGTGAAATCTGTGTTTTGAGAACCAGGGTAATGTTGGCTTCATAAAATGAGTTTGTAAGTTTTTCTTCCATTTCTATTTTTTGGAACAGTTGAGAAGGACAGTATCAACTCTTCTTTAAATGCTTGATAGAATTCCCCTGGGAAGTCGTCTGGCCCTGGACTTTTATTGGGAGGTTTTTGATTACGGATTCAATTTCTTTGCCGGTTATGGGTCTGTTCAAATTTTCTATTTCTTCCTGTTTCTGTCTTGGCAGTTTGTATGTTTCTAGGAATTTACCCATTTTTTTCCAGACTGCCCAATTCATTGGCATAAAATTTTTCATAATATTTTCTTATATTATTTGTATTTTTGAGGTGTTGGTTGTGATCTCTCCTCTTTCAGCTGTGATTTTATTTATTTGGGTCCCTTCTCTTTTCTTTTTGACAAGTCTGACTAGGGGTTTATCAATTTTGTTTTTTCTTTCAAAGAACCAGCTCCCAGCTTTGTTGACCTGCTCTAATTTTTGTTGTTTTATATCATTTATTTCTGCTCTAGTCTTTATTATTTCCCTTGTGCTGTCTTTAGGTTTTATTTACTCTTCCTTTTCTAGCTCCTTTAGGTGTAAGTTTAGGTTATGTATTGAGACGTTTCATACTTCTTGAGGTAGGCCGGTATTGATATATACTTCTCTCTTAGGACCACTATTGCTGCATACCAAGTGTTCTCGAGCATCATGTTTTCATTTTCATTTGTTTCCACATATTTTTTTAATGTATTCTTTAATTCCCTGGTTTGTAGTCATTCTTTAGTAGCATGCTATTTAACCTTCATGCATTTGTGGTCTTTCCAAATTCTTTCTTGTGGTTGACTTCAAGTTTCATATGTTGTGGTCAGAGAATATGCATGGTATGATCTTAATCTTTGTGTTTTCTTTGTTCCTTCTAGTGTTTGTTGCTTTTGGTCTTCTAGTGTTTGTTGTTCCTTCTAGTGTTTGTTGCTTTTGGTCTTCCTTTCCCACTCAAAGAGTCCCCTATAATATTTCTTGAAGGACTGATTTCGTAGTCATGAACTCCTTTAGTTTTTGTTTGTCTGAGACACTTTTTATCTCTCTTCATCTGAATGACAGCCTTGCTGAATAAAGTATTGGCCTGATATTGTTGACTTTGATGGGAGTCTCTCTGCCTTATAGATTTGGTTGTCTGTTTTCTTTCCTAGATTAGGGAAGTTTTCAGTTATAATGTGCTCAACTGAGCTTTCTGCCCCTTTTTCCTGCTCTTCTTCTGGGACTCCATATGATACAAATGCTATTATGCTTTATGTAGTTGCTGAGTTCCCTAAGTCTATGCTCATGATCCAATATTTTTCTTTCCTTCTTCTTTTCAGCTTCCTTTTCTCCAAAATTTTATCTTCTATCACTAATTCACTCCTGTGTTTCTTCCATCATTGTGGTCATTACATCTAGTCAGTTTTGCATCTCAGTTTTAGCATTTCTTTTTTCTAGCCTGACTAGTTTCTATCTTTGCAGTAAAGGTCTCTCTGGTTTCTTCTATACTTTTCTCAAGTCCAGCCAGTATCCTAATGATTGTTGTTTTAAATTACAGTGCAGGCATATTATTTATATCTATTTTGGTTAGTTCCCTGGTCATGACTTCTCCTCGCTCTTTCTTTTGAGATGATTTCCTCCATATTGGCATTTTATCTAGGTCTCTGTCTTCTGTGTGTTAGGAAAGCCTGTGTCTGGTCCTATGTCCACAGGAGATGAAGTTTCACAGCATCTTTTTTTTTTTTTTTTAAGATTTTATTTATTTATTTGACAGACAGAGATCACAAGTAGGCAGAGAGGCAGACAGAGAGAGGAGGAAGCAGGCTCCCTGCTGAGCAGAGAGCCTGATGTGGGGCTCCATCCCAGGACCCTGGGATCATGACCTGAGCCAAAGGCAGAGGCTTTAATCCACTGAGCCCCCCAAGCACCCCTTACAGCGCTTTTATTCAAGTAAACCTTGACTGTGTATTGGGGGAAAGGGGGTTTGGAGCTGTCTTTTGGGGGAGGGGCCTGCTCCTACTCTAGCTCTCAATCAAACTTGCGAGATTTAAAAAGGCACCTGCAGAGTACAGGAAGGTGAGGCTTGGTATTAGAGACCCCAGCCTCCCTCCACTGGATTGGCTATGTCACTCACTGCAGCCCATCAGTGATGATGGGAAGAGTGAAAAATGGAGTCAGCTAGCTCTGTGTCCCTGGAGATGGCAAGTCACATCTGCTGGTGTTCAAGTAGTCGTCCCAGAAGAGTGAACACTCTTTCATCTTGTGTTCTGAGATTCTATTACATCTCTTCCTTCACCCTGCCTTCACCTGAGCTGTCTGCCCACCCAGTAGAGTTTCAAAACTTCAAATTTTAAGGAAACTGTGTGCCATGGACTTGCACTGATCCTCTGGGGGAGGATCTCACTGTGCTGCGGCTGGTACAAGTTTGTCCCAGAAAAGCAGCCACAGAACATGCCCACAAAGAACCAGTATCCAGGTCAGCTGCCCTTAGCAGGTGTCTCTGCTCCTACACTAATGGATGGAGCAGGTCAATATTGCTGCTAACATTTTTGTCCCCTCAGAGGCAGTGCTGCTTTTCCCAGATGCATTCTACAAAGGGGGACTGTTTCTCCTAGCATGACCCAAGGGACCCCCAGAGCATGCTCTCCTAGCATGACCCAAGGGACCCCCAGAGTATGCTCTCCATTCCTGGACCTCTTGCTCTCCTTCATGCCGGCAGCACTTCTACACCCACCAGTCTCCACTTGGTGATGATACAGACTCTAAAAATTCAGACTTTCCTCTCTGCTGCTTGTTAAACCTTGCAATAATCAACCACTCTCGTTTTCCTAGTCAATGATTTTAGGGAAGTGTTTTTCTTATGTGACCCCCTGCATGCTGCTTTCTCTCTCTTCTCTCTCAGTGATCAAGGCTTCTTCCCCTATACAGCACCTGTGATTTTTTTCTCCCCCAAATCACATCTCCACACCAACTACTTTCCAGGATGTGGCCTCTTTTCTCCCTCTATGTATACAGTCTGTTCTTTCAGTCCTCATATCAATTTTCTGGGTGTTCAGAATGATTTGGTAATTATCAAGCTGTGTTGGAGGGATGAGCAAAGCATAAGCTCCTCCTACTACCCCAACATCTTAACTCCACAAAAGCATATTTAAAGAAGCATTTTGAAAATCTTGATTGAGAAATTAAAGGGAACAGTAAGTCCATTTGGAAACATAGAAGATGCTCCACTTAAGAAATATTTTTCAGTAAAATCTAGAAGTATCCTAAAACTTGAAACTCCATATCAAGTTGAAATTACTGAGGTGTTCATTGATTATATGCATATGATATGCTATTAAAGATACTATTATAAATTTGTTTTCTCTAAAAGGAGGCTTACAAGTATCTGTCAATTTTTAATTAGCTTTGGCTTTGCCAACATAGAAAGTAAAATCCAGATTTTAAAATATAATGCTATTTTTTGGGGCACTTGGGTGGCTCAGTGGGTTAAAGCCTCTGCCTTCTGCTCAGGTCATGATTCCAGAGTCCTGGGATCGAGTCCCACATCGGGCTTTCTGCTCTGAGGGGACCCTGCTTCCTCCTCTCTCTCTGCCTGCCTCTCTGCCTATTTGTGATCTCTGTCTGTGCAATAAATAAATAAAATCTTTAAAAAAAAATATATATATATATATAAAATGCTATTCTTGATCATTTATTTTCTAAGCTGTAAATCATGTTTCCTTTCTTATTTCTAAGATTATATTTCTCTAACAATTTTTGAAATTAACTCATTAAATATACATGATGTAATTCTCATAATGACTCTATGGAATGTAAATGATCTTTCAGATATCTTTTATTCTTCATCTACTCTGTTCAAGATCCTGGATGGAGACTAGGATTATATAGGTGAGTAAAACCATTGCGAAACTGACTCATGCTCTAATGATAGATACATGATCCAGTATAAAACAATGTACCATGTTTTATAATAAAGGTATATAAGAATTATATAAAAACACAGAGCCAAGATCATATAGAAATCAGAGCATGAAATGGAGCCTGGTTACCTCACTTTAAATCCTGGCTCCACCACTAACCCATTGTGTGATTCTGGATGAGTCATTTAACCTTTTTCTATCCCAAAATCTTTGTCTGTAATAATCATTATGATCAAGTAACCTGGCACATAAAATAACTATATCACAGCTAAAAGCAACTGAAAGAGTAAAACATCAAGTACTGTATCATTTGCCAAAAGGATGTGAAAGAGGAGACTGAGCCTTGTGTTATTAACATAAGTACTATTCTTACTTTATCACATTATTTTCTTGCACTGATGACATTTCAGTTTTTCAGTGATTTATATTTTAAATAGTTGAGTGGCTTAAAAATGTTTAATTTCATTTCACTATTCAATCAGTGCAATTAATGAGAACTCTCTTGACCTCTGAACACCATAAACCAAAAGAAACAAGCAAGCAAAGAAAAAAACAAATGATACACATTCTTATACCTTCAGCCATATTCCAAACTGAATCATTATCCATACCTAGGCCAATCTACAGCTTTAAAAATCACTGTTAAAGCCACCATTCTGCTTTAGTTCTAATTAAATATTATTAATTCTTAAGACCCTGAATTATAAACAGAAAATAATATAGAGAGTGTCATTTTTGTTTAGCAAAACTGCTGAAATGTTATTCAGAAATCTCTTCTTAATAGGTCTTAATTTTTGTTATGTTCACCAGAATTGAGTTCCCATGCAGCATAGGACCATTTATCAAGCTACCTTGTTTATGTTGCTCTCAGGTATCTCAATGTGCATGTGTCCCAGACAAATTTTTTTTTTTTTTAATTTCCTGCAAAAATGTCTTTCTCTCTTTGTTACCTACATTTCAGGGAATAGCATCAGCACTCATTTGGCTAATTAGGTTTTCTTTGGAATCAAACTTGACTCTTTGGTTCTCATCCCCACACCTATGCCATAAGTCCATCCTTTTGTTTCTTTAAGATAAAACCCACATCCAGCTGTTTTGCATAACCTTGTCATCATCCTACTTCAGCCAGTGTTCTCTTTCACAAAAATCTACCTGTTTCCCGGTTTTTTTTTTTTTAATTATTATTTATTTATTTATTCCATTTTATTCTATTTTCTTTCTTTTCAGTGTTCCAAAATTCATTGTTTATGCACCACACCCAGTGCTCCATGCAATACTTGCCCTCTGTAACACCCACCACCAGGCTCACCCAGTCCCCCACCCCTTTCCCCTCAAAAACCCTCAGTTTGTTTCTCAGAATCCACAGTCTTTCATGGTTTGTCTCCCCCTCCAATTTCCCTCCAACTCACTTCTGTTTCCCTTCCTTCTAATTTGGTCTCTCAAAGTCAATAGTCCATACTGCAACTTGAATGATGCTTTTCAAATGCAGATCAAATTGTAACATGTAAACTAGTTTAGTCAACTCCAATACATTTGGTCCTATTACATTTGGAATAAATCCAAATACTTTTAACCTTGGTCTAATGAGCCCTATATCAATTGACCCTTGTGTATCTATCTGACTTAAAACTATGGGTTCCTGCAACATTAACTTTCTTGCTATTAGTTAAACCTGCCAAGCACAATTTTGCCATGTTCTTCCTAATCTCCCAAATGCATTTTTTTATTTTTTACCCTCAGAAAGCTTGCTCCTTCAATCTACATTCTGGTTTTGCTTCCCCCTGTCCCCAGAAAAATGATCTCTTTAGAGAAACCTTCTTTTGATTTACAAACTGGTTCCCCAAACACCAAGGGAATGGAGAGATGGAACAAGGCAGACCACTCTTGATTGGAAGGTGAAAGTTTTAATACCCAGGGAACTTATATACCAGGCTGGTGATGGGCACCTGTAAGACAAATAGATCTCCACAAGCCAGCCACAATCTTAAATATTTTTAGAGAGGTCTTAACTGGGTTTAGTCAAGTATACTATCCAGATGATCTCAACATCCATCTTACCCTCTCAAAGAAAATTTTCCCTCTTCTTGAAACACTTCCACTGTGGGAACAGTGGGAGGAAATTTAGTTCCAAGGCCAGGGGTGGAGGAAGAGCGTCCAGTTGCCCAGGTCCATGTCTTGGGCTAACCAGAGGTCACATCCTCTCAATTACCTATTTCAACGTATTTTCAGATCATCTTTTCTAAAATAATATTACATCCAGGTCCTTATGCCTTCTTACTAGAATAGAAGTTCTAGGGAGGCCAGAACTTCTCTGAAGATACTAAATAAAATTGCATGAAACCAATCATTTATACTGGTGTCTGTGTGTGTAAATCAAGTAAAGATCATCACTTATTCATATTTTATATCTTAATAGCTTAAAGTAGTAAAATAAAAACGAGTTATATTCACAATGCAATTGTTTTAGAACATTCTACCTCTCAATTCTCTAGGGTCATGTAGGAAGATGGACTTTTTTAATTAATGCCTTTGACATTTCAATAAATGCCAACATTTCATGGTATTTCAGTCAATGCCAACAGGAAAACACTGATAGAAATTGGAAATGGAAATAATAGACTTGCTAATTGGAGATTATATATTTTTAAATATCAGTGCCACTTCTTAACCCTTAAAATTATGCTTAAGGTTGAGAAGCTGGAAAATAAAAAAATATATATGATTTGTTTAGGGGATAAATAATGAGTTTCACGTCTTCCTTTTTTTCTTAGTTAAATGAATTCTTTCAGGTTCTGCTTTATTTTTATAAAAGCTTTTTTCAAAAAGGAACAGTTACTGGATTTCATAAATATTTATATATGTGTAGACAACAACATTATCCTTCACATTCTTAGATTAGTTATATTGAAAGATTTTTTAATTTTGGAGAATTTTCTATCCTTGTGATAAACTTCACCTGGTCAGGTTTAAATATTTTAAGTCTTTGTAGGTAGATTAAATTTTATTTAAGATATTTCACACTAATTCTAAATTATCTGGTCTGTATATTTCATTGTTTTGTTTTTGTAAAAATTTCTTATCACTGTTATTGTGATTATGCCAAAATAACAAAGAATCACTCCTACCTTTTATATCCTCTTGAAGAACTTAAGTACTATTAGAAATATATTTACTGAGGCACCTGGGTGACTCAGTGGGTTAAAGCCTCTGCCTTTGGCTCAGGTCATGGTCCCAGGGTCCTGGGATCAATCCCTGCATTGGGCTCTCTGCTCAGCGGGTAGCCTGCTTTCCCCCCAACCCTTTGCCTGCCTCTCTGGCTACTTGTAATTTCTGTCTGTCAAACAAATAAATAAAATCTTTTTTAAAAAAAAGAATACAGTTTACTCAAATATATCACTGAATACATCTGTGAAACTAGTCATGCCTGGTGCTTTAATTAATAAAGTAATTCAATGCTTTTCTATTTTATTTTTGTATAATTTAACTTTTAAATTGCTTTTTCTCCTGGTAGCTGATGGTTTATATATTTGTTAACATATTTTCATCAATGATTTCAAAGGAATTTACATAAGGTGGAAAATATTCATTGTATATAATTATTTTATTTACTTTGTATATATGGTTATACCCTTATTTTCACATATAGTTTTGTGTCATTTGCTTATTTTTACCATTTTTGAGAAGAAAATCTTCTCAAATTGATTCTACACTTATTTATGAGTGTTTTTAAATGTACAATCTCTGGGATCTATTTTTTCAATTCTACTTTTAATTGATATTTATATATATGTATATGTCTATATATAATCACTTAGAGTTCAACTACTCATGCATCTTTTTGTGTTTGTAGTTTAAATGATTTAAATCTCATTCTTTTCAGTGGCCATGATCAGATCCTGTAGTGCTGCTCCCAAATATCATTCCTCTTCTACACGTTCCCTAAGTATATATTGCTTTTAAGAAATTTGCTATTTCTGAAAAGCAGCCTGAAAAATTTTGGCTGTACATTATTTCTGAATGATTATGTTTGCTAAATGATTAATTTACTTAAAAAAAAAAAACTCAATCTGTAGGATCTGTGGCAAGTGAACAGTTTGCATTGGATGGGATTTCTTTAATAGTCTTGAAGTCTATTAAGTTTTTGTTTTTCTATCCTACATGGATTATGTCAACATATTCTAGCTTTTGGATAGAATTTGCCAGGGAGGAATTTTAGTACACAATTGGAGGGAGGAAGGAATATTATGGCATCACTATTTCTTCCTTTAGATTTTTATCTGTTGAGGGTGTATCCTTGGGATCACTGTTTCCCTTGATCAAAGGTCATTTTTCTTCTCAAGAAGATTGATATTAAGGGATTCTCTCTTTCTAGTTTCTGTAACTTCTCTATATTTTGGCACCAAATATCTACTTAAGGTAAAAACAAGAAATTAGTTACCAGAAAGGTGAAAATTATGTTTCTCTCTGGAAACATAATTATGATTCTCTCTGGAAAGACAAAAGGATATCACTTGAAAAGGGGTCAGGAATGAACATCTGCTGTGCTAGAATTCCTGTGTGTCTCTTAACTTGGCTGGGTTATGCTAATAATCTTAGAAAATTAATGAAGCTATATGTTTTGTAGTTTATGCAGTTGGTTTTTGTTTGTTTTACATTAAAACAGATTGTACATTGAAATTACTTAAGTAGAAGGTAAAAGTAACTTGTGTATAGTCAAAGGAGAGGAATTTTATGACAGCTTAAATATAGTCACAGACTGTAAGTTCAGTGAGCCAAGAGTGAAAATATTTTAAGTCTAGGAAATCTAATTACTTTTACAAACTGCATTAAAAAATATTTTTCTGAAAGTACTTATCTTGATTTACTTGTATTATGGTCTTGTTTTATTTTAATACATAGTATACACAGATATACATACTTGAAGAGCTTACTATAAAAAGCTTGTATTTAAAAAAATATATAGGTGTTTAATATTTGTAAGTATTACATGTGATGAATTTTGATAATTGCAAAGAGAAAATTATTTTTATGTGTAATTCACACTCTATGTGTATAACATAAGTCTATATATTTTTCAATATTGAGCATTTAAACTGTAACTCTTAAGACACAAACAGCAGTAATTTTACAATTCTAATTTGAATGGTATACAAATTATTGTGTTTTATATTCTTTTTGCCTGTATAAGTAGTCTGACATAGACTTCCTTTCTGACAAATTTACAGAGATAAAGGCATACATGGAGATATAAATATAGTATTAAGCATAGGCAGTAATAATCCCAAATTCATAATTACAATATTTATATTGTGTAAAATTATTTATAAAAGAAAACTTTAACTCTCTTGATAACATCATTCACACACATGTTTGCTCTTTATATAGGCAAAGGACAATCTGGTTAGGCCCAAACAATGGCTCATGTAGGCTAACAGAATGGAATAAATGTAGAAAATCATCAGAGGCTTTTTACAGAACATTTCTTACTGTCAATTCTAATTAAGTATATATATTTTTTTCTGTATTTTTATTCATGAGCAACTTTATTGTCTTAATGTGTCTGTGCTTAATATTCAGTACTCTGTATATTTAATGAATATTATAATACACAATGTGCATGTAGAATAAAGTTAGTCATGGTACAAAAATTAGAAACAAAAGATAGATCCATATAGTTATGTTCACACCAGTCAGAAAAGCTAAAGTAACAAGTCAGGAAACAACAAATGTTGCCAAGGATGTGGAGAACCTTGCCATAGGGGAACCTCTTACACTATTGGTGGGAATGCAAGCTGGACCATTCACTTCAGAAAACAGTATGGAATTTCCTGAAAAAGTTGAAAATAGAGCTTCCCCATGACCCAGCAGTTGCACTATTAGGTGTCTACTCCAAAGATACATGTAGTGATTGGAAGGGGTACCCTCACCCCAGTGTTTATAGAAGCAATGTTCAAATTGCCAAACTATGGGAAGATCCCAGATGTCCATCAACAGATGAATGGATAAAGAAGATGTGGAAGATACAGATATAGGTATATGTCTACACACACACTCACAATGAAATACTACTCAGCCATCGCAAATGAAATCTTGTTCTTTGCAACAACGTGGATGAGGCTAGACTGTATTATGCTGAGTGAAATAAGTCAATAAGAGAAAGACAATTATATGATCTCATACGTGACATTTAAGAAAAAAAAATAAGATCATGGGGGAAGGAGGGAAAAATAAAACAAGATGAAATCAGAAAGGGAGAAAAAAACATAAGAGACTCTTAGTCATAGGAAACAAACAGGGTTGCTGAGCGGAAGAGGGTAGAGGGATGGGGTAACTGAATGACGGACATGAAGGAGCGCGCGGGATGTAATGAATCCTGAGTATATAGAAGACTGATGAATCACTGAACTCTACCTCTGAAACTAATAATACACTGCATGGTAATTAATTGAATTTAAATTAAAAAAAAAGAAAGAAAATAGCAGCCACAATCACAAAATGAAACAGTCTAAATGCAGGTAGATTATGTAACATGTTCATATTATATTACTTATTAGCATGTATAAAATTATATATTAGATCTACATTATTGGATATAAATAGAAAGAGCCTCACAGTACCTTATGAAGAGAAAAACCTTCATTAGCTTAGAAGGATGGAAAGGGGAAAGAGGAAGAGAGAGAGAAAATACTTTCTATAAATATCATAAGTATAATCTTTCAGCAGGTTTTTTTGTTTTTTACATTTTGGGTTTTTTGTTGTTGTTAATTTTCATTTTAGGTAGGCTCCACTCCCAAAGTGGGGCTTAAACTCATGATCCTGAGATCAAGAGTAATATATTCTACTGATTTACGCAGTCAGGCACCCCGATATTTGAGTAGGTGTATGTTTCCTATGTTGTCTTTAATAGATTTTGCAAATTTATAAAATTAAAGAGCATAGTTACTTTGACTGTAATGTATGAAACTTGTGCATTCTTTGAGGGGTTAACATTACAAGTATATTGACTATTTTCTCCTTCTATTTCTGTGTATAGTGATAAATACTAACAATAATACTGGTTAAAAATAAGCTGGTGCTCTCTTTTGCATACAGTTCTCAGTTACTAAGATAATATTCTTATTTTTTTAAGAGAATAAAGTAGAATGAAAAATAACTGATCATACTTCTCAAACTAGAGTTCTTCCCGAAGTCTTCAAATTTCTAAATTATTATTCATAGTAGAGAACTGAGAAACATCAGGTTAAACATCATCCATGTGATCTATATTTTATAGAAAAATGGGAATGTTTATGAAATAAATACATGATACTAGCTAAAATATATTTAATATTTACTAAATGCCAGAAAACCTGCATGCATTCAATTACTTAATATTCACAAGTCAGGCCATTGATACCCTTATTATTTCCATTACACATTTAGGAAATATGAAAACTAAGATAGGTTAAATAATTCAAAGATCACAAAGACAAGAGTAGCCAAATCAGGATTTGAACTTGAGTCTCTCTGACTCAGGAACTCATTGTCTTAATTATGGCAACACTATTTATAACAAAGCTACTTTTTGATTAAAAATCATAAAGTCAATTTTAAGGAGTATCACTTCATCAAATACATTGGAATAGATTGAATGAGGAATGAAAGACATTTTTATGCATAAAATGAAATAAAGTGCAATAAAATATCAATTTCTGCTTCTGGCTGTGACAGATTGGTTGGCTTTAGTCCATTCTATGACAATGATAAGAAGCTCTGATAAAATTCAAAAAATAAGTTCAAGGAAGCGTAAATGTGTCCAGGCATTACAGACTACACATATGAACTTGATCCCTTCCATTAGGCTGACTTAATTCTGCCCAAATCCCAAAACAAACAAACAAAAACCAAAGCAAAAAGGGCACTAATACACTTCTCTAAACACACATTCAGTCCAAAAGGAATCAACAAGCATTGGAATAAAAATGAAAGGTAAAATATATTGAATTAAAGCTAGTTCTGTATTAAAAGTAATACTTCTGAGAATAAAATGATAATTATATCTTGAAATATATTATCAATATTCAATATTCTCTGTAATATTAAAATATATTGGAAAATCACCTCAATGAATTCCAACTAAATATTGGGAAAAATTCTGAATAAATGCTTAAGCAAGCAAACAACTGATGCAGACTTTCAGGGTTTGAATAACTAGCAGAAAGACATTTGATTAGTTTTCTACTGAATGGATCAGCCTACATTAGTAATTAGATAAAATAGTTAAAATATTGATATAACAAGAAAGTTTAGATATATTGGGTGATTCTAATTTGTGTAAATATATTTGTTTAATGGAATTCTTTAGTAGGAAGCATTTTCCCTGCTATGTTAATACATTCATTGGTTCTAGGAAAAAAAACCATGATAACAATGATATGTTTCATTTAATATTCATTGCGATACTTCAAATAGTATTATATCACAATGTTTCCTTGTTATATAATAATCTACCTTTGGGAATGAAATGCTAGAAGGTAATACATACATTTCCTCTTACAGCCTCTTCAATGTTTGTGATATTACTAAAGTTGGTGCATGTTGAATATATAAAATCTATTTTTAACGTTTCTTTAAGAGTTGAGTCATTGGTAAAGCCACTGTGTGTGTCTGTGTTTCTAGTGTTCCACGAGTCTCTGTTAGTCTCTTCAATACATTATAATAATTAAATTGTTGGTAAGGTGATTTTGGAAATTCCTAGATATGCAAATTCAACATGTCTGAGAGTTGTAGCAATACCTACTCAATGAGAACGTCGAAAGGGGGATATTAATCATAGAAACTCTAACCCCAGATCCCAAACTACCCAAGTAAAAAGCCCAGAAAACTAGCGCCAGTTTTGAATAATGCACCCTTGAAAGATTCTCACCCATATCTCTCAGTTTATAGGTAAGTAAACTAAAGGAAAAGGAAATTAATGAACTGCCCAAGATTAGAAACTTAAATTAAATATCATATCTAGAAAGAATATGTTTTCTCTTTGGTGATACTCCTCAGATGGGAAATACATTTTATTGAAGAAGTTAATACCTAGAAGTAAAATCAACAACTGATGAAACTGTGTAAGCCTCATAGTAAAGGATGAATTCTCCCTGGATTAATGATATTATGCTGAGAAAAGCCATCTACAAATAAACTGCAAAGACCAGGAAATTTATGACCTAACTATCTCAATTCTGGAAGAAAGCCCAAAAAGAGTTTGGTAGAAGTTTGTACAGAAGAAATGAGTAATATGAAACAGAAATGCATCTAGGTTATGAATAGAAAAAGAAAATTATACTTAGCCTGAGAGCACTTCTTGGGCCTTGGGGTCTGTTTATACCGCTCTGATGAAGAGGTAGCCCGTGTAAAAACTACCTGTTAAAAGTGAGTCTTTATGGGCTCAATAATTTTCTAAACAATCATTGTACTCCACATCACATTAACAACAGCATTATTATCCTTTTGCTGCTAAAATTACAGTGACATAAAATGAATGTTTAGGTTCAGAATGACAAACCAAAGTACTGCAAATGTGTTTGTTGTTCAATAAAGCTACCATTTTCTTTATTATATTAAATTATCCAAGAAAAGAACTGAATCACAAATACATTAGCAAAAAAAGCAATATTTGAAAAATACATTTTTGGTTATTTTCATCAATATCAATCATGACATATTTATTAAATGTTTAGTTGATAAAATAATGATATATGTAACACAATTTCATTCAATCCATATCCCAGAAAAGGTTATTTACTAAAACTTTATTTGACAGTAATGGCAACATCATTATTGGCCCATTTGAGCAGACATTTACATAGCCAAATGATATGTTCAAGTACCACAATTTGGGCTTTTTCCCTAGTCTCGAAAGTTACACTGAGCCCAGAAAAACAAGATCAAAAGCATTGATAAAATGTTGATAAAGAAAATCATGCCCACTAACCTGATCTGTAGACCATGTTATGTATAAGATATATTTATCTTCAAGTTTATTTTCTTACATAAACAGAAACTCTAATATCATGTACACTTCAGATAACACTCAAGTTCTATCACTGGATTTGAGCAAGACTATTTGGTGAATCCAGCTCTAGGGTAGGAAGAGGCTGATGGTCCACGCATCCCCAGGACCTAGATTTCTACTGCCAGTCTAAGACTCAGCTTAATCGGAGCATAAGACAATGTGCTTCCCATACTAACAAAACTCACACAAAACTAAGCAGAAATGCAGCAGGAAGAACCATAACAAATAGCTAATCTGTGGTAAGTAGCTACACAATAGGATGAATCAGAGAAGAGGCAGAAATTGAGACAAATACTCTGACAGACCCATACACTCTGAAAACAAGATATTATTATGAGAATTTCAAGCCTTAGGTGTAACGCAGATAAACAAATTTCAAATCCAGTTCAACTCCTGATGCTATTAATACACCCCTCCTCACACAGTAGAAGCCTAGCAGAAAGAGAGACATGCTCAAGACTAGGAATATGTGTTTGCCTCAGCTTCAACTCTCCGAAACACTATGATGTTTGATTTTCAACAAAAAGCACATGCAACAGGAGGCACATTTTGTGTCTCCAAGACACATAAAAACAAAAGCAAATACTTACGTTTGTTGTACCAGATCCTGTTCTAATTGCTTTTAAAATATTACTTCATTTAACATTTAAGATAACTGTCAACTTCAGTTATTATCATCTCTATTTTACAGATGGGAAAACTGAGACACAGAAAGACGAAGCAGCTTGCCCACGGCACACAGCTGGTAAACTGCAGACTGGAATTCCAATCTAGGTCATCTACATCAAGAATCCATGCTTTTAACTGCTGTGCTGTCCTTTCAGTGCCTCCTAAACACGAAAACATGAAGTAGTCAGCCTTCTCATAATACAGTCATGGATAGGACATCGTGTGACATCATTTTTCATATGATAATGTAGAAATAACTGGGGAAAGCCTTTAATTAAATTGTACATTATATTAGCTTAATAAACTGTACCTTAAGAAGGAAAGAAAGTACTACGTTTGGTAGAAAAAGAGGAAATCACTCATGGGCTAAATAAAATGTTTATGAAGTTTTTTATTAAACTGTCTTATTTACTTGTCTTCACTGACTTGACTAATTTTGTCTCTGGTAAATTAAGCTCTAAATTGTTGTTACTTTTAGCAGCTCTCAAATAAGACATTCTAATGAATGAAATTTGACAACCAGCAAGAATAAATAAGAACATGTACCTCCATATATTTAAACTATTGAGATGTGTTTCAGAGATATAAATATAACTCTGCATTTTGAGTGTATATTACATAGTGACTTTACTCTTAATGCCAAAGCATATACACAGGTAACTCACAGTATGTGGTGTGGGGTCAAGAGATATTCTGGAAATATTAAGAAAATTCAGTTATTTTAAGTAAGATGTTTTTTAACAACTATACCACACTCTAGCTTTGAAATGGGCATTAAACAACATTCTGATGAACCTAGCTTTTATATTTGCAAATTATTGTGATTTTATTTGAAAGTCAAGATATTCAAGGAGGCTGGTCTATTTATTTGTAATCACACTTAAAAAAATTTAAATTCAATTACATATTCATGAAACTTCGTTCTTAAAAACAACTTCCAATAGTAAAACTATTCCAAACAATAAACTGAAGATTTTCAAATAAATACAAATTTTTATGAAAATGTAAAATTTCATAAATATAAGATAACAAGATTAATTTATTCTTTAAATTTTGGCTTGGAGTTCAGTTCTATTACAAGTATTATTTTTGTACTAGTCAAGAACATTATAGCTTTAAGAAATAGAAACAAATCCAAGCTACCCTAAAAGAAAAATTCAAATAAAATCAGTGCACACACACACACACACACACACACACACACACACAGTGGGGCGAAGTAAAGGGGAAAGATGTGTAAAGACACCTTTGCATCTCATGGAAAGTAAAACTGAATGGGTGGGAAATACAATGGGGCCACCTAAGATACTTTGGGTGAAAAGCCACTGGGACCTGACATCTAATTTCTCAGACATTCACTGTGAAATGTCTCATCTCATCTACATCATTCTCTCAGCAAACTGGATTTCTTTTCTCTGTAATCTCATCAGGAAATGTCTATTCCAATAAAATTCAGGATTGCATTTTTTCCCTCAAGTTTAATACTATCAGAGAATGACTAGGTTCTCAATCAGCAAAAAAATTCCCAGGAGAGAATATCTTCCTGGTCAACTTTGTTCATTTATCCACTTCAATTTCATCTCTTAACAGAGAGTACCTCATTCACACTGGTAGAAGCATGAGGACAGAGCCCCTGCCTTACCAAGTATGGGGGCAAAAAACACACATAAATTCTTTCTTAACATATTTAAAATAGCTTTTATACTGTTTTGCAGTGTGATATGAAAGGGGAAACTAAGTAAATCAAGAATGAATTTAAATCAATTTCTAGAAAAAAGTAGAGAAGGAACAATTATTTGATACAGTAATTTAAAAATTTTGGTGAAGGTTCTTTGGAGAACTTGGGAAAAAATGAAATTTAAAACACTTACCATAAACAAGGGAAATGTGTAGTGTTACTAATTACTGTCTAACTTCATTGTCCTAAAGGGTGATCAATATTTTTTTAATTTATTTATTTATTTGACAGGCAGAGATCACAAGTAGGCAGAGAGGCAGACAGAGAGAGGAGGAAGCGGGCTCCCTGCTGAGCAGAGAGACCGATCCCGGGGCTTCGATCCCAGGACCTGAGATCATGACCTGAGCTGAAGGCAGAGGCCTTAACCCACTGAGCCACCCAGGCACCCCGATCAATAATATTTCTTAATGAACAGAAATTTCATTGGATTTTATTGCTCAGGAATTTTTGAGCCCCTTTATTGTCGTTCAAATAGGAAATAATTGAAGTTAATGTGAAGTTAAAGGTATTATAAAATGATGAACACTAATTGTTTCATACCTTCTTGCTACACCTTTGGGAAAAAATCAAATAAAATATCTACTGTGTGTCGATAAATAAAATTTAAGAAAGTTTTAGGGGGTGCTTGGGTGGCTCAGTTGGTTAAGCAACCGCCTTCGGCTCAGGTCATGATCCTGGAGTCTCAGGATCAAGTCCCGCATCGGGCTCCCTGCTTGGCGGGCAGTCTGCTTCTTCCTCTCACCTCTCTCCTGTCACACTTGCTCTCTCTCTCATTCTTTCTCTCTCAAATAAATCAATAAAATCTTAAAAAAACATTAAGAAAGTTTTCTGTTTCATTTTTTGTTTATTTTATTACTATTTGTTTTATTTTATAAATTCATCATGAAATTGAAAGTAATTTCAAATTTGGAAAATTGAACTACAAAAATTCATTGATATAAAACTTTTTTTTCTCAGTGAATGGAAATTCTGAATTTCCTTGGCCTTTTCCCACTTTACAGGGTTTTAATTGACTACTTCCAAAATTTGCATTTAAAGCTGTTTCTTTTCTATACCTAGGTAGCTATAAATTGCTCCTCTGGTAAGCAAAGAAATATTTCAAATGTGTACTCTCCCAAACATCGTTTGTAAAATGTAAAATGTGTACTTCAAAAGGGAAAAAAAAAATAATAAATAACTGATAGTGTGATTGAAATCATGCTGAAAGAGAACTATCTTGCAGATACAGGCAATTTCAACTCAAATTATCTTCAAAATGATCTTTTAAGTGTAATGCAATCTAACACAAATATAACACATACACAATCTCCTTATTTTAGACATATACACTACATCCCAAAAAATAATAATCCCCTTTGTTATAGTTGAGACATATTTTTGTTTTCTTGCAAATTGCATATAAGAAAATATAACCTTCAATAGCCATGCTGATAAATCTTTTGATTAGAGGATTTGCCAGTTTGAGCCAAGTTATTTATCAAATATATCCTATTAATTTCTTCTTTTTATACATTTAATTCTATAAAAATCCAGTCTGAATACAAGAATACATTTTTGGGGGCACCTGGGTGGCTCAGTGGGTTAAAGCCTCTGCCTTCAGCTCAGGTCATGATCTCGGGGTCCTGGGATCGAGCCCTGCATTGGGCTTTCTGCTCAGTGGGGAGCCTGATTCTGTTCCTCTCTCTCTGCCAGCCACTGTGTCTACTTGTGATCTCTGTCTGCCAAATAAATAAAAATCTTTTTTAAAAAAAGAGTATATTTTTAAAAGATTTTATGTATTTATTTGACAGAAAGATAGAGTCCACAAGTAGACACAGCGGCTGGCAGAGGGAGAAGGAGAAGCAGACTCCGCTGAGCACGCAGCCCAGTGTGGGGCTTGATCCCAGGACCTTGGGATCATGACCCGATCTGAAGGCAGCTGCTTAACCTACTGAGCCACCCAGGCGCCCCTGAATGTAAGATTCTTGATCTATCATCAGGACAAACCCATTATTTGTTTTTGTTGTTGTTTGAACAAATAACACATTATACTGATACAAAAATAGTCAAACCCCCTATGACATTCTTACCTGCTGGATCTAAACCTTCCAGTTATGTCCACTTCGATATAGGTTAGTACTACAGTAAACTGTTGTCAGATCATCTAATCTCTTTCATCCTCTTATGTTAGAGACTGTATTCATTTATATATGGTACAATTATACCGACTCTCCATTGAGCTACATTTAGAGTCATTGTGGAGCATTGAGAAATGTTTCTGACTGGCTCACAGCCCCAGAATTTCTCTTTAACTGATCTAGCATGTTCCCTGATATCACAGTTTATCAATACTCCTGAGGTGACTCTAATACGCAGCCGGCCATGACAATCGCTTCAGCATGGGGTTCACCACTGAGCAAATGTATACATTTACAATATGAACTCTTAGAATGTAAGTTTTCAAAATATCACTCTAATCTTCTAATTATTCTTTCATATGTGAAGCAAAGGAAAATATTTTTATTGGTTTTTTGTTACAGCTTTACTACATACAACTCACATACCATAAAATATATTATTTTTGAAGTATGTATACTATTTAGTAATTTTTAGTATAGTCACAGAGTTGGGCAACCATTACTCCTATCTAAGTTCAGAATAGTTTCACCCCCCAGAAGGGATACCCTATACCCATCAGCAGTCACCCTTCATTCATTCCTCCCACCACCTCTAGTGAACACTGATCTGTTTTCTGTTTTGGTGGATTTATCTGTAGTGGATATTTTACATATGAATCATATAATATGTAGTTTTTTTGTTATTTGGTTGTTTCATTTAGGATAATCTTTTTAAGGTTAATCCTTATTTTATTATGTCACTTGTATTTAATGTTTATATATTTCACTGTATAGATATATCACATTTTACTTATCCATTTGTTGGTTGATGGACATTTTGGTTATTTCCAGTTTTGCTATTACAAATCATGCTACTGTTGACATTAGTGTACAGGCTTTTGTGGGGACATGTTTTAATTTGTCTTGCATATGTACCTAGGATTATATTTGCTGAGTTATGCAGTAATTCTATATCCAACTTTCTGAGCAAGTTCCAAACTGTTTCCTCCAGCACCTGAAAAATTTTGTATTTACATCAGCAAAGTACAAAGGACCCATTATCTTCACATTCTCTCCAAAACTTGGGATTATCTTTTTTTATTTTATCCACTCTAGTACTGTATCATTGAAGTTTCACCTTGCTTTTCCTTAATGACTAACAATATAGAGCATCTTTTCAGGTGCTTTTGGGTATTTCTGTCTTCTTTGGAGAAATGTATTCTTTGGAGAAATTCAAATCTTTCACCTGTTTAAAAATTGGGTTATTTATCTTTTTATTTTTGAGTTGCATTTTTTATATAATCTTGATAAAATCCTTATTAGATATGGGATTTGGAAATATTTCCTCTTATTCCTACAATTCCTCATTGCTTTCATTCAAATTTCTGATCTTTTCTTTCTTCATGATGTCCTTCCAGTCACAAGCATTTTTAATTTTTAGGCGGCCCAGGATATCTACATATTTTTTGACACTTGTGATTTTTGTGTTATATTGAAAATATAGTAATGAAGATTTAATCCTATGTTCTTTGCTTTCTCGTTTTTCCCCCCAAAGATTAAGGTATAAAACATAGTGATTTAATATTATATGTATATATTTTGAAGTGATTACCACAATAAGGTTAGTAAATACATACAAACATCATGTCCATAGTTACAATTCTTGTGGTGAAAACTTCTAAAATCTACTCTCTTAGCAACTTCCAAATATGCAATGCAGTATACTTAATTATAGTTCTCGTGTTGTACATTACCTCACCTGGATTTACTCATCTGATAGCTGGAAATTTGCATCTGTTGATCATCTTCACCACTGCATGCCCCTGCCAACCACAAATCTATTCTACATATGACTTAGTTATTTTATATTCCATAAAAAAGTGAGTTCGTGCAGTATCTGTCTTTCTTTTCTAACTTATTTGTCTTAACCTAATGCCTTCAAGATTCATCCATGTTGGCACAAATGACAGAACTTCTTTTTTCATGACCAAATAATATTCCATTGTAATCCATCATTATGTCTGCATATGTGTGTGTATATATGTGTATATATATATATATATATATATATATATATACACATATACATATATATATATGTATGTAATCACTTTCCACTTATCCATCAATTGACTTATAGGTTGTTTCCATATCTTGACTATTATAAATAATTAAGTAATGCTGCAATGAACATACAGATTCAAATATCTCTTTGAGATAGTGATTTCACTTACCTTGGATAAATATGCCCAGAAGTTGAATTGCTGAATCATATGGTAGTTTTATTTTTAATTTTTTGAGGAACTCTCATGTTGTTTTCCATAGTGGAAATGCAAACCAGTTTGCATTACCACCATGAATGTACAAGTGTTTTCTTCTCCCCAATACTCACCAGCATTAATCTCTTACCTTTTTGATATTAGACATCTTAACAGGCATGAGATGATATCCAATTGCGGTTTTGGTTTGTATTTCTCTAATGATTAGTGATGTTGAGCAGCTTTTCATGTACTTTTTGACCATACATATGTCTTCTTTGGAAAAATGTCTGTCCATGTACTTTGCCCATTTTCCAACTGGATTATTTGGTTATTTGTTATTGAGTTCTTTGAGTTCCCCAAATATTTTTGATATTAAATATGTATCAGATATGTTGGCTTACAAGTATTTTTTTCATTCCATGAGTTGCTTTTTTATTTTACTCTTTTGCTGTGTATATGTTTTTCAACTTGATATAATCCTACTTGTTTATTTTTGCTTTTTGTTGCTTATGTTTTGAGTATCCACTGTTAAAACCAGTGTCAAAGAGTGTTTCCCTATGTTTTCTTCTAGGAGTTTTATGGTATCAGGTCTCACATTTAAGTCTTCAATCCATTTGAGTTAATTTTTGTGACTGGTCAAAGATAGGAGTCCACATTCAGTGTGTGTGTGTGTGTGTGTGTGTGTGAGTTTTTGCACACCATTTACTGAAGAGACCATTTTCTCCATTGAGTATTCTTGGTTCCCTTGCCAAATACTAGTTCTCAGCTCTCAATTCTGTTCCATTGAGATGTGTCTGTTTTTGTGCCAGTAGCAAAAGGTTTTGATTACTATAACTTTTCAATGTAGTTTGAAATGAGAAAGAGTGATGTATCTAGCTTTGTTCTTCTGTTTCTGCAATGGTTTGGCTATTTGGGGTCTTTTGTGGTTCTTTATGAATTTTAATACTTTTTTTTTCTATTTATATAAAAGATGCCATTGTTATCTTGATAGGGAATGCATCACATCCATAGATTGAGTAGCACAGACCTTTTAACAATATCAATTATTTCCACCCAAGAATAAGTTTATTGTCCCTTTTACTTGAATCTTCAATTTATTTTATCAGTATATTATAGTTTTTAGTTTATAAATTTTTCACCTTCTTGGTTAAATTTATCCCCAGGTATTTCATTCTTTTCTATAATAATGTAAATGAGATTGTTTTCTTCATTTCTTTCAGATATTTTACTATTAGTTTATATATATGCACAATATTTTTGTATACACTTTTGTATCCTGCAAATTTACTGTATTTAATCATTGTCTCAGTTTTTGATGGGATTTTTAAAACTTTTGATATATAAAATCATGTCATTTTCAAACAGAGATGATTTTGCCTTTTCCTTTGTACTTCAGATGTGTTTTATTTCTTTTTCTTCCTGAACGCATTTCTGAAGACTTACAGCACAATACTGAATAGGGGAGGTGAGACTGTGTACCCTTATTTTGTTCCTGATCTTAGAGAAAGAACTTTCAGTCTCTCACTGAAAGTTTCTGTGGTTTTGTTAACTTTATTATGTGAAAGTATGTTCTACCTCTACTCAACTGATTGAGAGTTTTTATCATGAATGGGTGATGAATTTTGCCAAATGTTCATTCTTCATCTATTGAAGTGATCATGTGCTTTTATACTTTATTCTATAATGTACTTTATTCAGTGATCTGTCACATTCACTGATTGAATATGTTGGATCATTCTTGCATCTCAGAGATAAATCCCACTTAATTATGGTGTTTAATCATTTTAATATGATGTTGAATTCAGTTTACCAGGAATTTGTTGAGAATTTTTACATCGGCACTCACCAGGATACTGATCTGTAGCTTTCTTATAGTATCCTTATCTGGCAGTATCAGTGCAATGCTGGCCTTGTAAAATGAACTTGGGAATGTTCTTCCCTCTTCAATTTGATATTCCTTAAATGTTTGGTAGTATTCACCAGTAAAACTTTCTGGTCCTGAACTTTTATTTTGGGGAGGTTTTTTTATTCAATCCCTTAGTTGTTATTGATCTGTTCAAATTTTCTCATTTTTCATGATTCAGTCTTTTTATAAGATTTTATTTATTTATTTATTTAAGAGAGAGCAAAAGTGAGAAATAACACAAGCAGGGTGAAGGGCAGAGGGAGACACAGACTACATCCCTGGAACTGGGATCATGACCTGAGCTGAAGGCAGACACTCAACTGCCTGAGCTACCAAGGTACCCCATGATTCGATCTTGATAGATTGTATGTTTCTAGGAATTTATTAATATCTTCTAAATTATACAATTTGTTGGTATATAATTGTTCACAGTAATTGTTATCATATAATCCTAATTTTTTTTTTAGGTCTGTTTTTGGCAGCTCAATATTATTGTCCATTTTTTCTTCTCATCTTCCTACATTAATGTCTTACATGAAGTTCTGCTCCTCCTTTATTCTTACTACTCTATGTCTACCCAGCTCATTTAAAATGTTTGCTTTATCTCATTCCATTTTACTCTTGTGACTAGCTTTGCTTTTCATTGATTATTCCTCAGAATATTTCAGTGTTATATTTCCTTGAACACCAATTAAAAATCTGATGATCAACTTTTGGGGTGCCTGGGTGGCTCAGTGGGTTAAAGTCTCTGCCTTTGGCTCAGGTCATGATCTCAGGGTCCTGGGATTGAGCCCCGCATCGGGCTCTCTGCTCAGCGGGGAGCCTGCTTCCTCCTCCTCTCTCTGCCTGCCTCTCTGCCTACTTGTGATCTCTCTATGTGTCAAATAAATAAATAAAAATCTCAAAAAAAAAATCTGGTGATCAACTTTAAATATGCCAGTATAGTTATTTTTTCACTTTTCTGTTTAGTTTTTATGTTTTAATTCATGTAGAAACAGAATTTTGTCTAATCTTAAAGTATCTTTCTTTGAATTACTGATCACATTGGAGTTTGGTACATATCACTGCCATTTGCTTAGATCCCTTCTTCTTTAAAGTGGATCTTAATTACCCTCTCCCTGAGTATAGACTGGACTCAGTGAATGTTTTCCAAGAGAATATCAGAATGGAAAAATAGAAAATTTTAAGTGAAAAAACCTAGCAGACACTGAATCAAATGATCAGGTTAACATTAGTAGTAGTGTCATGTCGATTTCGTATGCACATTGCTTCTGCAGAAATTTTTGCCCAACTGTAACTTCAATATATGCATTTAAAAATATCAAACAAACCAAAAATTGAAGGACACTCAACGAAATACTTGTCCAAAATACTTGACCTTCCAAAGTATCGAGGTATAAAAAGAAATGAAAGACTGAGAAACTGTCAGATTGGGAAAGACTAAGGAAAGAAAGCTACTAACTACAGTGTGTTATCTTGACTTGAATCCGGAAACAGAAAAAAATATATTATTGGAAAAGTCCTGAAATATCAAAAAGTCTGTAATTAGTGTAACATAACAATGTTCATTACTTAGTTTTGATAAATATAACATGCTTCTATTGATATGAACATTAGAGAAAGCTTGGCGAAAGCCGGAAGGGATCATTCTACACTCCGTAACATTTCATTAAGCCTAAATGATTTAAGTGTGTATATATATATATTTTAAAGTGAATAATACCATAGCTACAATTGGATAGTCTCAGAATTATAGAGAATTAATTTTTTACTAAGTAGGAATGTAAAAAAGTTGAATTTAAAATATACATATAACAGGATTTGTGGTAGAATTTGGAAAGTTAGTCATAAAAATTTTATGGAATAATAAATTCTAAGACTTTGTTGAAAAAAGGATAAATATAAATTTATAAGCATATCTTAATCTACTCATATATAATATATCTTTTATAATAATATATATAATTCTTAATTATACATTTAATAATCATATATAATTACACATATATATAATAATTCATACAATAATTAAGACAGTAAAGCCTAGTTACAGGAAGGATTTATTGTATGGATTTGATCCCTGCTGACTAATACAACTTCAGCTTGTGCCACTGTCCTCTTGATTTACTACTCTCCTGACCCATTGAGCTTAGAACTGGTCAATGTCTTCCTCATCAACCCTGTTTCTTATTCCTGAAATAATTTCTACTTCACCTTGTTAAATTCAACTCACTCTTCTGGCTTAAAGAAAATACCAATTTTGGTGGTCTTTTTCTAATATCTGGCTGGATAAGAACTTATATTTTGCAAACCTAATACTTTTCTTTTGTAACACTTGCAAAAAACTGTAATTTTGTCCTTCTCCATATAAGTATCTCCTAATGATACAACTTCCCAAGTTACTTTGTGAGGACTGCCACAATAAAATACCACAGACTGGATGACTTAAATGGAAGTTCATTTTCTCATAGTACTGGAGGCTAGAAGTCCAAGATCAAGGTGCTGTCATGTTTGATCTCTCTGTGGCTTTTTGGGCGGCTGCCTTCTTGCTATGTGCTTACATTTTCTTTCCAGTGCACACATCCCTGGTATTTCTTTCTCTTCTTCTTATATTTGATTAAGGCTCACCTTAATAGACTTGTTTTAAATTAATCACTTCTTATAAATATTTTACCTCCCAATATGGTAATATTCTGGAATACTGAAGGCTGAAATTACAACATATAAATTTTGGAGGGATATAATTCAGCTCATAACATTCCCTGTTTTATTGGGCTTTATGAGATGTGGTACATGTCTGTCTTGTCCATGTCTTTAGGTAGTTTTTGAGTGAATGAATGAATGAATGAATGAATGAATGGAAAATGTACACATGACCATTGCCGGATAGGTGGTAGTAAGTTATGACTTTACTTTTACTTACAATATAGTCTAAATCAAGCTGACTGCCTCAATCTATAAGCAATTGAACAGTTTAATCAGGTAGAAATATATTTACAATCTAAGACAATGATAGTTATTTTGAAGATAACTATAATATTAACGTCACTAAGGTGACCATTTTCTCTGTCATTTCCAATTTTCTCTACTTAGAGATTTTAAAAAGGAATGTTATCAAATAGAAAAATTCAATGTTATTATATTATGCCAACCCATATGTTTTTGAACTAGGTTTCTGAAGTTGGCTTCTTAAGAGATTTCAGTTTATGCTCTTCTTGAGCTGTCTCTGTTAACAGGCAATCATCTTCCTGATTGAAATTTTCACAAAAGCTCTCATGTAAAAATTGGCTCTTCAAAGGTTTTTATATTTGTGTCTTATTTTAAGATACAGAAAAGGAATTATATTTTAATAGCATATAGTCATGCTTTAAAAAAATCAAAAAGCCCCAGTTAAGTAATATATAAATTACATGAAATGTTCATCTGTAAATGTATTTTTGGTAAACGTTTTGTTAAAGTATAACATTGATAAAGAAAAGCGTTCAAGTGTTAAGCGCACAGCTCAATGCATTTTAATTAAGTAAATCACCAATGTAACTGGCACCCAAATAAAAAATAGAACCAGCTCTTTCTAATGTCTTCCTCAAGTTGATAACCTCACGGTAACACCTATCATAACTTCTGTATCCATAGTGGTTTTGTTTTTGTTTTGTTTCTTTTTGACACAAAGAGAGAGAGACAGTGAGAGAGAGAATATAAGCAGGGGGAGTGGGAGAAGGGCAAGCAGGGTTCCCGCCAAGCAGGGAGCCCAGAGCAGGGCTCTCTATTCCAGGACCACCTGATCAGAAGGCAGACCATTAAGGACTGAGCCATGCAGACACTCCTCCATAGGGTTTTCTTTAGAGCTTTCAAATTTAATACAAATTAAATTAAACATTATGTACTCTTTTAGGTCCAGTTTCATGCAAACTTTCACTTGGGAATATGCTTATGAATGAACCCATATTATTGCTCATAGAAATAGCTTCTACAGCATTCTGTTCACAAAACATATTTTATTTATTTAGCAAATAAATAAATAAATAAAGGAAGGAAGGAAGAGAGTTTTAATCAAGCCCAAGTGAGGGCAACTGGGAAAATATATTTTAGTTCATCTATCTTAGTTTTTTTTTAAGATTTTATTTATTTGACAGAGAGAGATCACAAGTAGGCAGAGAGGCAGGCAGATAGAGGGAAAAAAGAAGACTCCTCACTCAACAGAGAGCCCGATGTGAGGCTCGATCCCAGGACCTTGAGATCATGACCTGAGCCGAAGGCAGAGGCTTAACTCACCGAGCCACCCAGGCACCCCCCCCCACCCCCCCGTCTATCTTATTTTTGATGAATATTTGTGTTGTTTCCATTTTTTATTTTTCCTTACTGGACACAAGTGCTTCTGTTATAATTCTTACATATTTGTTTGGCATAAATATATATCTATGTTAAACTTACACTTATTAGTAGAATTTCCAGGTTATAAAATTTACATATATTCATTGTTGTAAAGTCTGACAATCATTTCCAAAATATGACAATGCAATTTCCATTTGTTTCTCTCTCTTTTGAGATAGTCACCCTTGAATCCCAGCCACCATACTTTGAGGTAGTTAAGAAGCTACAAGTTTAGCTGAGGTCTCACCTGGCGGCATGCGTCTATTAAGATGAGTGAGAAAACCCTCAGATGACTCCAACTCCCAACCTTCATGCTAGCCCAACTCATGTCAGGTGGAAAAGAGAAGAATGATCCCCACTGAACACGCTCAAATTTTAGATTAGCAAGCAAAAATATATGTTGCCATTGGTTTGATCCACTAGGTTTTAGAAGGATTTTTTATGCAATAATTGATCTTTGGAAAGGGAGAATCTCTTAGATGATATGAAGATAATTATATGATGATATTGAAAGATATGATATTTTTATCATCTGGGGCATGTCTAGATAGTCATATATTTGGTAATTATGTAACTATGACATATTCATATGTGTGTGTGTGTATATATATATATATATATATATATATAAATAAATTTTAAGCTTTATCCTGATATAGCATTTGATGTCAAACAATTAATTTCTCAAAGTAGAGTACCTTTATCAATCATAATTTTTACCAACAGATTGAAGGGGACTATATAATTTGAACTTTTTACTTACAGCATAAAGAAACAGAGTGAACATTTATATATTTTATATTTTTTAATGTTTTAAAATAAGACAATGATTATACTAAGTATTCATGTATGAAAACTAGCAATTGGCTTAGTCAAATACTTTTTGTATTTGCAAGAAACTGCCATACTGGTTTTCCAACGTGGTTTTAATCTTAGCATCCCTACCGGAAACATTACTCTTGCTCTACTTCTTTGTCACCACTTGGTACTGTCAATCCTTTTAATATCAGCCATTATAGTAAGTGTAGGGTGGTATGTCTTTGTGGTTTTAGTTAACATTTGCCTGATTATGAATGTTCAGCAGAGTTCATGTCTTTGTTGGCTATTTGGACATCTTATTTCATGAAGTATTTCTTCAAATATTTTGCACCTTTTTATTGGGTTGGTTATCTTTTTATTATTGAAGTCTTAGAGTTTTAGGTATTTTTAGATGTAGTTTTTCAGATACATGTATTATGAATATTTTCACCCTTTCATTCTGCTCTGAAGGTGCAAATATCTGCTCTGAAAGGTGCAAAAAATATTTGCACGTTTCAGAGCAGAATGGTTTAGTACCAGTGAACTCCAATTTTTTTTTCTTTTATGTTTTTCTTTTTATGTTTTGCTTCTTTTATGGTTTGCTTTGCTTTGTTTTGTATTGTTTTATTATTTTGCTCATACCACAGTTATGAAGAAATGTTCCTATGTTTTCCTCTAGAAAGTTAATAGTTTCAGTTTCTAACCCTTCATTTTGTTTTATTTTGAGTTTTTGTTAGAATATCAGATTTTTATTACTACTTATTAAAAACACTAACTTTTCAATTGCCTAACCCCTTTCTAAAATATCAATTCACATTATGGGTCTATATCAGATTCTATTCTGCTCGATCAATCTATGTTTACATCCTTAATACAACCAAACTGTATTGATTATTATAGGTTGATAATAAAACATTCAGAAAGATTTTCACTATTTAATGCCCTTTGCATTCCTATATCAATTTTGCTATGGATTTATTTTCTACATTAAACCTGGTGAGACTTTGGCCAAGATAGCATTAAATCTATACTTCAACTTGTTGTTATCTTAACAATATAATTTTTTTTGTTATATTTATTTATGTCTTCATTAATTTCTCTCAATGATGTTTAGTAGTTTTCAAGTTTGGATCTTGCATGTATTTTGTTAAAATTTTCTGTATTTGATTTTTGATAGTATTATAACTGAAACCTTTATACATCTTTTTCTGATAGTTGCTAATATATAGAAATATAATTGATATTTTATATTTGACTTGTGTCCTGTGGTTTTCTCATTCATTAACTCATTTCTAAAACTCTATGATTAAGTCTGGCAGTTTTTGTTGTTGATGTTATCGGTTTTTAGGAGTTTCTTCATACCCATTTCTGTCCCTTGGCATGTTTGGAAACTTTTTATACTCAAAACGGTAACTATTATGTTTTTAAATGTTTAAAACATTTTGCTATGTTTTCCACTATAAAAGGAAATTTGGGGCTTTTAAGGCAATTAAATTATTTGCAAATCATTTTGATTCCTTTGGGATCCTTTGTAAAATGTTGCTAACACAGGGCACCTGGGTGGCTCAGTGGGTTAAAGCCTTGGCCTTCAACTCAGGTCATGATCTCAGGGTCCTGGGATCAAGCCCCACATTGGGCTTTCTGCTCAGTGGGGAGCCTGCTTCCCCCTCTCTTTCTGCCTGCCTCTCTGCCTACTTGTGATCTCTGTCAAATAAATAAATAAAATCTTTAAAAAAAAAATAAAATGTTGCTAACACATGACTAAAATAGATGTTACTCCAGGGAGAGATATCTTAGCCCTTAAACTAAAGTGTGCCTCCTTGAAGCCATTACTGAATATCCCAGCTTATGTCAAGACAATCCAAACTGGCCAGTCGGAGCTTGAAATTCTCTCAAACCTATGTGAGCTCTGGGAATGACTCAGCTGAAAGCCTCCTATTTTTTGTGTGTGTCCATGTTGTGGGGTGAAAGGGGGAATTGCACTTAATGTACATGCAGTACAATATATAGCAAAAATTATCCGCATATCTCTGGGGCTCTTTTTCTGCGTATCTTCTTTCTAGAACTCTGCTCTATAATTCCAGCTGCCTCAGCCTCCCCAAATGCCAGTTATCTCTTAACTTAGTGAGAACGCCAGGCTCTTTTTGAGTACTTGCTCCTTGTCCTTGAATTTCTGAAACTGCCTTCAGGCATAAAGCCAAAGCTATTGGAGAGCGTACTTCCTTTGTTTCCATCTCTTAGGAATCACAATCTGGTGCTTTCTCTATCCAAAGTCTGCTAACAGTTGTTTCCTATGGCTTTCTAATTGTGTATGGTGAGAGTTCAAGTTGTAAACATTCTATTCCAGCATGGCAGCATGGCCAGGAAGTCAAGTTCCCAAATGTAGTTCATAGTAAAAAAAAAAAAAAAATATATATATATATATATATATATATATATATATATATAATATATATATATAAAATATATATGTGCAAGTTGTCTAATTTAATTGAATTACATCAAACTAATAAATACAAATTAATATTTCAATATCAGAAAAACATCACTTTAACTGAATATGTTTCTAAATTTTAAAATATTTGGTTGACCGTGCTATGTATCTATAGGTCGATAAAGACAGAGAAAGTGTGGAGATAGATATATATATGTTGCAATGGAAGGAGAATTTGGTGTTTTCTTATTTTCACCAATTATTGCCTACAAAAAAAAAGTTTAACACCATGATGATGACAATGAATATATTTTGAAAAAGTGTGGCGATTATAAAAATACAAAATGAAGGACTAATAATCATTCATATTGAATTTTGGAAAGAGGTTAAAAACTCTTCTTGCATTGAAATGATACTGAAATAAACCATGATCAAAGCAGTTTTTTTTTTTTTTTTTCAGACAATAGGCTCTCCATTTGCTGGAATTTGCTCAACAAATTTATTTGCTGATTTTTTTTTCCCATTATCTTCCTGTGACTATCCTTACTGGTACATTTATAATCAATTAGTGCTTAACTCTCTTATTTTAAACCAAGAGCATATACTGATTGTTCTGTAAGTAGAAGTAAGAATGTTCATGGTAGAAAAAAAAATGGGGCCAAATGAGCTATATTCTAATTACGTATAATGATATAATATATCTATTTGTCTAGATCAATAACTGTGAATTAGGCTAATATAAAAAAAACTATCTTTCTTCAAAGTAAAATTGAAAAATTTTCCTCTTGTTTGTGTGTACAATCACCAGCTGTAGAATAGTCCCCAGACTAATTCTCTCCTTTCTACAGACTTCACAATTTTTTATCCAAGAGAACAATTTTCAATAATCTCTTCTGTTAGAATGCCAGGGAGTATTATTTACTGTATTCACAATAGCAGTTAAGCCAGCACATGCAGGAGCAACAGCAACAACAAAAATGTACATTTCAATAGTCAGATATGGTGACAAGGTATAATTCTGGAGTTTTGATCTGACACTAAGCATTTAAATACGCATTATGGTTTAATTGCTGTATTGATAGGACTATAGGGAAATTAAGATATGAAAGTGGGGCAGTATGAGAAATGAAATGGAAAATATGAATAGGAAAAACATGAATTGATATAATAAAATAGAAGCCTATTTATGATATATTCATGCCACATCTTAATTCATTATATATCATTCAATTTTGATCTAACCAAAAGTATCTGAAATATTTTGGGGAAGTTGTATGTTATATATGAAAAGGTGTGTGTGTGCGCAAAAACATTAATACAATATGCAAAAGAGATAAAGATAGTGTATGCAACAGTAAGCAAATAGCATTACTCATTCTGAAGACTCTTTTTTTAAAGTTTTATTTTTAAGTAATCTCTATACCCAACATGGGGTTCAAATTTATAACCCCAAGATCAAAGTTTGCATGCTCTACTGACTAAAAACCAGCCAGGTACTCCTGAAGATTATTTTATAAAAGTATTTTAGATATTTTCCCCAAATACATTAGATTTTTTCACAATAATAATGTCCAACTGTATCCATATTTTTAATTGCATAAGAAAAGCAATAGAGATAGATATAAAATATGCTAATGTAGGTCATTAGTGACTGAACTGTATCCTCCCTAAATCCATATGTTGAAGTCCTAACCTCCAATGTGATCTGTATTTTGGAGACAGAGCCTTTAGAAAGATAATTAAGCTTAAATGAGATAATAAGGATGGGGACCTAATCCCATGGGGCTCTTGTCCTTACAAGAAGAGGAAGAGATACCAGAGCCCTCTCTCCCTCTCTCTCTCTCTTTTCTTTATTTTCTCTCTCTCACCACACATGAAAAGAAGAAACATTTGATGATGTATAGAGAATACAATGGTGTACAATCCAGGAAGAGATCTCACCAGAAAACAAACGTGCTGACATCTTGACTTTGGTCTTCTAAAGTCCAGAGCTATGAGAAAATAAATTTCTTTCACTTAAGTTACCCAGCTTGTGATATTATTTTATGGCAGCCTGAGCAGACTAACACACAAGTCAATGCTATCCTTACATTCAAAGCATTGGTAAATAAATCATCAATATTAAATGGATTGTCAAATGATTCTAATCCATGCAAAAGGAAGTCTAGGATATTTTCAAATATAAACTATAATAGTTCATTTATCGTTTAATTATAAAACTTAAGCACTCTCTTTTCTTTTTCTTTATTTCTTTCTTTCATTTCTATCCCTTGTGTCTTTAAGATTATCTGTTTATAAAAAATTACATCTGAAACCAGATTTTGCCACTGATAATGATCAATTATTTGAGGTAAGAATTTGCCACAGTAACCATTAAATGATCATCAAATTTCTGTAACCCAGCATCTTTTCTTCCAGAAAAAAGATGGGCCACATTTCATGAGATAGCAAGCCACCTATTTTTATAATTCTTATATGTGTCTGTATTACTTTAAAAGCATCATTTTAAATATTAATGAGTTCTATTACTATGTATGGCAGGGGACTGATAGATAACTATGCTCAATGATAGCTGTATTAAAAATTAGAAGTATTAAAACAAATGAAGAGACTTATTTTTAAACATATTAAGTAATGAATTTTACTCCCTGAGCTTTGTGAATGTTGGTAGTAAGTTAACAATTTTTGAAATAATCTTATTGGCCACCAAAGATTCATCTTAAGATAGTAAGTTTCTCAAAATTACCATATTGTGCAAAGTATATCTTTTAAAGAAGAAGAAGAGGAATTAAACATGAAACTGTTTCTGTAAAACACTTTTTCCAAAGAAATTCTTAAAGCTACATTAGGATTAATTCAGAGTAAAACTTGCCAGTCCTGTTGACCACTCACAGGCATTCAAGGTCCCATGGCACTCTTTGAAAGAGCAGAGGTATTAACCCTGCAGTTCTGGCGTTACTCCAAATCTATTAATTAAATCCCGCCCTTATATTCCCCACATATTTCCAATTAGGAAAATTATTCTTCATTTCTCTTTGATATTGCTATTGGGAAATGTTCTGGCACAAATCTCCTGTATCTGTTCTCCCTTGGAATTTAACTTCAACACAGCTTGAAATTTGGGATGAATGACATCTTTATATTTAAGGTATTCTGCCATCTAATAAACTGCGGCAACATGCACCATTGGACATTTCATAGAACATGCTGCTTAGATAAAACATGGCACCTTGCTTATATATTTTTTAAATTTCTTAATCATAAAACATCATAAGAGAATAAAAGTAAATGGCAACTTCCAGGATATTTTAATGTACAGGGAGGAATTTCCTGACAAGAAAGCAGAAGTTATGCTAATCAAAACAGAGCTAGGAATTGCCAAGCATTTTCTTTTTTTCACTTTTAAACCTCTACAGCTGGCTATGTGGGGGAAAGAACAGATGGGATGAATTATATATTTAAACAGCCTTTGACATCACGTCAAACACCTTGGCTTTTGCTCTGTAAATGGAACTTAACTATTTTTCTACTTATTGCAGTCATATCATTCATTGAATTTTATTAAAATGTTATAGATTAGACAAGCAATAAAATATATATTAAAGATTTTAAGTTGTGCATTGCAATGACAAAGTGATATTTAAACATAAAGAAAATACTAAACATCTATTTTAAATTAATAAAAAGCAATTCATTTTTTACAGTCTCTGAAAAATGTGTTATCTTATTGCACTAGTTGAAAATTACCCCTTTTCATCAACACTAGGACTATTTCTAAGCCAATGCTTATTTCAGGATTTTATTCACTATTTGAGTTGTGAGCATGGCATAGAAGCTGCTTCCAGCAAGAATCCTGTTGGATTTCTGACAGACCTAAGTGATTTGCAAGTGGAGTTTGATTGTGTATTGTAAAGAAAAAACTTGAGATGGACTTATCCATTCATTTATTAGCCCAACAAATATGATTTGAGTACCAGCCATGTAATAGTTATAGATCTAGGAATAAAATAAAGTACATAACCCCAAGTTTCCCACATTTTACTAGGTAAGAAAGACCATGGGGGCATCGGGGTGGCTCAGTCAGTTAAGAGTGATCTTCGGGTCAGGTAATGATCCCAGGGTCCTGGGATTGAGGCCCTGATCAGGCTCTCTGCTCAGCAGCAACTCTGTTTCTCCCTCTACCTCTGTAATTTCTCTCACTTTGACTCTCTCTCAAATAAAAATAAAAATAATAATAATAAATAAAGTCTTTAAAAAAAAGAAAGACCATAAATGTCTAAACAAATAAATATGTAAGATTATATTTGCTTAAGGTGGTCAGAGATAATCTATTTGAAAAGTTGCTATTTGAACAAAACATGAAAAAAGTGGAAAAGTGAGCAATGTAGAACATATGGAGGAAATTTCCAAACACTGAAGCAGTAAGTACAAAATACCCGAGATAGAAGAACGCTTTCTGTGTTCAAGGAATCGTGTGGAAATCACTGCCCCTGCATTAAAGTGGAGAAGGAAAGAGAAGAAATGTCCTATCAGCCATTTTTAAGGCATTAGCCTTCCTCCGCGTGTGTTCACCACAGAGTACGGGGCAAGGTGGACAAGGAGTTCCGTTAGTAGGCTGTTGCAATGGTTCCGGTTTGAAATGATGGTGGTCGGGGCCACAGTGAAGGGGTGGCAATGGTAAACAATGGTTAGAATCTGGAGGTAATTTGAAGGTAAAAATCCTAAGTGGTCTGAGGGATCAAATGTGTTTATCAGAGAACAAGAAGAGTGAATGATCACTGTGAGGATTTTGTCCTTTGCACCCAAAGAATAAAATTATAATTTAATAAATGGGTAAAGGAGGGTAGAGTAGTTTGAATAATCCTCCCTCCAAATACATGTCTACCTGGAATCTCAAGATGTGACCTTATCTGGAAACAGGACCTTTGCAGATTCTTCAGATAAATATTGAAATGAGTTAACACTGAATTAGATGAGCCCTGAACTTAATGACAGTGTCCTTAAAGAGATAAAGTACTGAGACACAAAGAGATGCAGGGAATGTAGATGGAGGCAGAGATTGGAGTGGTGTGTCCACAAGCCAAGGGATATCAAAGATTGCTGGCAACCAACCAAAGTTAGGAGAAATGCATGGAACAGATTAACCCTTAGAGCTTCTAAAAAGAAAACAACCTTGCCAACACCTAGGATTCAAACTTCTTTCTCCAGAACTGTGAAAGAACAAATTTCTCTTGTTTTCAGCCATCAAGTTCATGGTGATTTCTTATGGCAGTCCTAGGAAACAGATTCAGATGAGTAGGAGAAATGAGGGGTTTGTGGGAAATTAGGAGTTTGATTTTTTGTATACAATTTGAGATATTTATCATAGATCTCAGCAAATATGTCAAATTGGTGAAGGTGGTCATAAAAGTATAGAGTGCAGAGGTGAAATCAAGCCAGATATAATTACTTATGAGTCATTAGGGCACAGTTGATATTAACAGTTGTCAGCAAATGAAACCACCTGTGGGATGACTGTACCTGTGAAGAAAACTGATAAAATGATTGAGTTGTTGGATCTTTCAACATTTACAATTTGAAGAACTAAGGAACCAGCAAAAGAAAGTGAGAGGGTATAAAAGACAAGTGAAGAGTTTGAAAAAGATTCTTTGCCAAATGTTAGCAGGTCAAGTGAGATGAATGATGGGAATTGGATATTGAGTCTAGCAATGTGAAGATTGCTATTGACCTTTTCAACAACTATTTTAATGATGTGCTGGCAGGAAAGACCCTAATTGCTTTGGGTCCTGAAGGGAAAGACCAAGAGTGAATTCAAATTCCCAGTTTTCAAGCTTGGCAAATTGGGGAGTTTGAGAAAGACAGAACAGATGCCTGAGGTGGATGCAGGTTCATATATTTAAGGGTTAGGTATCCCAGCTTGCAATAATACAAATGAACATTTGTTCTATTAAAACTTTGAAGCCACGCTAATATGTACAGTGAACCATAGATTTCTTGGGCAATTTAAATGCTAACATAATTGTGATGAGAAAAATCTGTCTCATAACAGATTTTGTTACAAATGAATAATAATAATAATAATAATAATAATATAAAATAAGTGATAAATTGGTTACAAATTCATAATAAGTAAATGAAAAATTGTACGTAAAAATGAAAGCTATGAGGCAAATATTATAATTTCTCTAGTAGTACTTTAAGAAAGAAAAAAAATCCTCAAGTGTCCAAAATTTAATACAGAATTGTTATGAGAGCTAATTTATTAGCTTAATATTTTCAAATAAATGGAGTGTTTATTTTGTGTCAATTTCATATAATATTTATTTAAATCATATTCACTTATTCATTATTAGATTCTATTCTTATTAATTTTTTCTAGAAAGTATAATTTTTCTCAGTTCAATTTATTTTCCTTTTTAATACCAGTAGAAGGACTTTTGTATTTTGTCATTTTATTTATGAAAAAATGCTCTGTAAAATTTTAGCCAATATCAACTGTATTGCATTTAGGCTGTTTTTGTGATAGGGAAAAGTGTGAATGGAATGAAAAACAGTGGTAAACTTGTTCCTTGGAAAATACATAAGAAAGTCATAGTCTATGCTCTAAAATATTTTTAGTGCTACACTACTATTCAAGAGTAGATCAGTGTATTTGCTAACCAACTGTTTCACATCTTTAGTATTTTATGTACCATATAATTTCTGTGCTTGTTTTGACAGGGTCAAGAACAAGTAGAATACAAAAAGCAATGCAGTAAAATTTGTTAAATAAAAGTAGAGGAGAAAAAAAAGGGCATATATCATTTTGATTTTGGTAAAATAGACTTTCTTCAATTCCATATAATTACATTGTACAAGAACTTGAAACACTGGTATAACATTTACTGTTGGCTGCCAAGTAATTGAATCTCTAATTTTAAAAAACCATTAGTATAAGAGAAAGAATTTACATTACTTATGAAAAGCACAACTTCTTCCACTTTTAATTAAAGCTTTATTATTAAAATTCACTTGTTAATTTTTAGGTGGAGGAAATAAATTTACTTTCCTTCGCTGCACTTAAGTAAAAGAGAACAAAACATAAACCCCAAAAAGCCACAGAAATAAAATTTTTGTTGGCACAGGTCCCCCCTCGTTACTAATACGGCCTACTTACTTAAACAGTAGATCTCCGCAAATCTGGTGTTTGTCGCTGTAATCCCTGAAATCCTCATTGCCTGCTGGGTTTCCTCCTCCTCTGCCAGAGTTGGAAAGTACCTCCGGAGAGAAAGTGGGACTATTTCAGCGCTCACCTTATCTTCTGTTACGAATCACCATTCTATAATGACTATGGTCCCAATCTCTTATTTTTTTAAGATTTATTTATTTATTTATTTATTTTAGAGAGACGTGGGGGCAGCAGTAGGGGAAGAGGGCGTGAGAGAATCCCTAGCAAACTCCCTGCAAGGTGAGGAGCTGGATGGGGGGTTTAGCCCACGACACTCAGGTCATGACCTGAGCTGAAATCAAGAGTCAAATGCTTACCTGACTGAGCCAGATGTCCCCCATTTTCTAAATAAATTTTAATGTAAAAGTATAGAAAATACCCAAATCAGCAGGAATTATATATTGATTAATCTTCTTTATGCTCAGATATATACATGCCCCACATACCCTCTTCATATCTGCATCAAGATCCACTTATCACTTATATTATCAAAAGATCATCCTTAAAATGAATAGGGAATCAAATTATTTTAGCTTCTTTAATTATCATGCAAATTACCTTCTATATATTTTCAGATAGATTTTTGTGATGTGTAGGAGTAATTCTATGCCCTTCAGTTTTAGATAACTTGCCCATTTGTTTACCTATAATAGACTTACCATTATCCTATAATGAGATATTTTACAGATAGTTTAAATCATAACCTGTCTTTAACCCAAAAAAGAGAGAAAGGGAAATAATAAATTACCAAGAAAAATATTAATTTTATTAAAAATTAAAGATTTGAGAAAGAAACCAAACAAAGCAAAGAAATTTAAAAACAATTCCTGCACAAATGATTGTGTTATACTTGTGTTTCTTTCTCTGTATTGACTTTGTAGTACCTTTCTTCCTGAAAAGCCCTGCCCCCCTCCCTTATATCAATCTAAATCCGGGACTTCCTTTATGGGGACCTTTATTTCTTTCTCTGTATGAATAGTTCCTGAAATCATCAGTCACTGCGATCTCCCTTTTCTCAATGCTTATAGATCTCGAAGTTGTAGCAAACCATCTACCACCAGACTACATGTTGCCTTGTATTGTTCTTTAGTTCTTTGTATTGATTTTCAGTTGTTTCTTGAATGTCTACTGTTAAATTGTAAGTGCCTTCAAGTGTTAGGTACACAACAGGTGCTTAAAAAATTCTCAGTGATTCCAGAAGAGTCAAACACATAGAAAATTTAAAGAATGGTTTCAATCAACTGAGATTTTGGTGAACAGAATAACAGTCAATTTACTGTACTATAATAACATTCTTGAATCAAAATCAAAGGCTCAGTGTGAAACATGGGTAAGACCCTAAGAAAGCAAAATATTTTCTCTCTGGCTATACGTATACATAGACCACTCCTCTCTTACTTACTCCTGCAACCATGCAGAATTCTAGTGAAGGCTGTCTTTTCCCCAAATGTCTCCCTATTGAAGTGCAATCACACCTTACTTTTCAAACCTTCAAACACTGAACTTCCTCAGTAGAGACAGATTATTTTAGTCTCAGAGAAGAAAGTAAACATATGAAGAGGTTAAATGAATTCAGATAACAGGAGTTGTTAGGTTGTGTTCCTTCTAGTTGTGCCACTTGGAAGTGACATTTGCAATGGTGTCGTGTCACAGCAGAGTCATCTCAGCTGCATGTGTCTTCTGAGTACTCTGTGCTCTGTCCTCACCCCGGCTATTTCTGCTTTCCGTTCTTAAGGATTCGAATACTCTCCTTCCTTTCACCAAAGTCTTTTGATCAAATGAATGCATCTCTCTTGTTCTTTCTCTCTACATGCGCGCGCACACACACACACACACACACACACGAATATATATTTATATATATTAGTATATAGAGATGATAGGTTTACATAATGGCAAAGTTTAAGGTTAATTCTTAAATTCTGTGTTTAATTCTAAAATTCTGTAATAAAATAGCTATACTGGGGTGACTGCTTGCCATATTTCAGGAATTCTAAGTATTTATTATAGGCAAGTATTATTACATCTGTATGATGAAGAGCCTGAAATTCAGAAAATTAACTAGTGTAATATCAAATAGTCCACGGCTTGTGAGTTATCTTTTCACTAGATTGCATTGAATCCTTTTATCTTTCATACCATTCATATCTATCATCCAATCAAATACACAAATCCTGCATTTCCTCAGTTTGACTACAGGTGTGCATGTGTGTTTACGTGTGTGTAGGAAAAAAAAAAAAAAAAAAAAGCCTGACTGGACTGTAGCTAGTTCTGCTTTGCAGAAGGGTGGCATAAATTTTCAAGTGGACAAAAGAATTTCCAAGGTGCTTCCTCTACTCAGACGAGAAAAGAAGAAAAATTAACTGAAATTCTAAAGGTACTGTCACACTGCCAATTCCTTTTTTTTAATAGGATAGAGGTCTGAGTTATGGCCTTATTTTATGTGTGTATGGTTGTTTTTCATAGCTGTACAAATTAAATCAGGATTTAATAACATAAAGATAGAAAGAACCCAGGAAGTGAAGTAGAAATGGGATTACTTTATTCCACACCATAAGAATGATAAAAATACTGAATCTTCAGGACCCTGAAGTTGGGAAGAACGAACGAAGTCTTAAGCAAGTAAGGACATGAAACAACATGATTAGAGTTGGAGTTTGTTATTAGACCCAGTGCAAGGTAAGTGAAAGAATTTCAAGAACAAGGATATATACTATTCTTAATGTAGTATGTGTCATTTTGGGCTTGGGTCATAAAAACCCAGATAGTGAATGAAGCATACCACACACTTAATTGGGAACACTTTAAGGGAATCAAAGAAAAGTGACTGGTTCCCATATCGCAGGTCATGAAAGAGAAGAAAAAAATGCAATAAGTTGAAAGAAGGGCAGAGGTTGCAAGAATAGGATTTTTTTTTTCCATAGGTTATAGAGATAATTGGATTGGAGCTGTCCGAACAAAACTGTCTCAGAAAATGATAGAAGGTATAAGGAAGTTGAGAGAGCATAGCCAGTATTTCCATCCTGAAACAACCATTCATACAGATGTAATTTCTGACTACTGTATATTTGTATATTTGGCAGGCTCTTCTCTTTATTTTATCCTTACCATTTTCTGTTGAAATAAGTTCAAATAGATATATTTAACTTTACATATGCATATCTATCTATCTATCTATGATATAACATTTTATATTTTATATATTAAACTTTATAAATATATATAATATATAATTTACCTACTTAACTTTATCCCAGAAATATGTGTGTGTGTGTGTGTATAATATCGTGTTAGACTTTGTATATATTCACTATTTATAATATGGTATATATACTACATATTATATGTCACATACATAGTCACACATCCATGCACATATACTCATATCCCAGTGGACAGAAAAACAAAGCAAATGATTTCATATTTTAGTTAATATAAGATTTATCTTGGAAGCTAGTCAAAAATTTATGTTCCACGACCACTGATTAAATTCTGATTAAGAAGGGAGGGGCAAGATGGTGGAGGAGTGGGGAACTCCATTTCAACCCTTCCCCTGAATTTAGCTGGAAATCTATCAAGCCAGTGTGAACACCAAGAAAATCAGCTTGAGGTGTAACATTACACATCTGGATCTCTACAGGAGCAGAGAATCTTCAGTCAAGAGGTACAAAGGACAGAATTGTGATTGAATGGACAGATAGCTGAGGATAAACAGAAGGAGAAGGTGGCCACCTGAAGCTACCCACTGGAAAGTAAAATAATACCCCAATGCAAAAGCGTCCTGTACCTGGGGACCAGTAATAGCTTGCAGCATGGTGGTGGTGGGATGAGAAGTGCCTGATAATGGCACTCAAACAGGATCCAGGAACTTAAGGGGCAAATGCCAGTAGCCAGGACTGGGGTGGCCACTGGTGTAGACCTATGTCTGTGTCTGTGGACCTGGGGGGCTGGCCCTGCAGCCACCACTGTCACCGCTGCCACCACCCACTGCCACTGCCCCACTGCCTTCTGTATCTGCCCAGCCTCGGATCCCTTGTGGTTTTGGAGGCACAGGGTGCAGAGATAAGTGAAGGCTTGGGTAGACCATTGAGAAGATTGCTGGGGGTATGCACTGCCTGTGGGAGGCTGTGGTTTTCAGCAGAGGTTACAGAAGGGGACTGTGTGTCCTGGAGGGTTCAGAGAGGAGCAGGTGTAGCTTCTCTCTTCTGAAGCAGAGGTCTGGGTGTGGACAGTTTACTTTGTTCTGACTCTTCAAAAAGGTGAGAAAAGCTACCAGAGAACAAAAGCCCCAAAACCAGTTTCCATGGAGCCCAGCCCCTTGATAGGGAACAGAGCAACTCCACCTAAGCAGGGCTGCCCAAAAAACAAGACGGCAGACCCGTAGCCCAGAAAAGAAGCTAGAAGAACAAGAGGATGGCAACCCAAGGGTCCCCATAAAACTGTAAAACTCCAATACCAGCAGGAAAATAGTATACGGAACTCCTGGTGTTACTTCACAGCCTGTGTATCTCTTAGATACAACTTTTTTTTTTAAATATTTCTTCTCTGTTTTATGTTTTCTACCTACTTAGCATTTTAAGTAGATGCTTAACACATTTTCCATAGTAACTTTTAACTTGAACTTTTTCACATATATACCTTTTTCTCTTTTATTTTTTATTTTATATAGATAGATAGATATCAAATAGATAGAGAGAGAGATAGAGAGACAGATAAATATAAGCTTCGGTATAGTCCTTTTTTTTCCCTATTCAATACTACCTTTATATATACACCAGTTTCAATTTCTCTGTAATTCCGGGAGTAGTGTTCTCTAACAAAGAGAACAAAATACATCTACGAAGAACTGAAACACCCTACCTTGCCCACATGAAGAGATTATGGCCTTCCCCTCACCTCAGCCCCCCTTTCATCTTTCTTTTCTTTTCTTTTCTTTTTTCAACTTTATAAATCTTTTTCTTTGGTTTCATGTTGGCTGGGTTTCCTTGGTGATGGCTTCCAATTGCTCCAAACTTTCCCAGGGTGTACCTTGCCTGGACTGTGATTGCTATTTTTGAATCTGTACATTCTCTCAATCATCCCTCAACAGAATGACTAGGAGGAGGAACTCCCAGCAAAGAAAATAACCAGAGACAATGGCCTCTCCTGTAGAACTAATGGATATGAATATAAGTAAGATGTCAGAAATAGACTTCATGGTAACAGTTATGAAGACAATAGCTAGACTAGAGAAAAGCATTAACAGCAACATAGATTCTTTAAAGGCATAATTGAGAGATAGTCAGGCTGAATTTAAAAATGCTATAAATTAGGGGTATTAAGGTGGCTTAGTTATTAACCATCTGCCTTTGGCTCAGGTCATGATCCCAGGTCCTGGGATTGAACCCCACATCAGGCTCCCTGCTGGGCAGGAAGCCTGTTTCTCCCTCTCCCGGTCTCCCTGCTTGTAGTCCCTCTCTTACTGTGTCTTGCTCTGATAAATAAATAAATAAATAAATATCCTTGAAAATAAGTAAATAAATTGATTGATTATTTTTTTAAAATGCCATAAATGAGATGCAATCTAAACTAGATACTCTAACAGCTAGGGTAAATGAGTCAAAAGAACAAATTAGTGATCTAGAAGACAAACCGATAGAAAAGAAAGAATAGGAGGAGACCTGGAACAAACACCTTAAAATCCATGAAAACAGAATTAGAGAATTAAATGATGTCATGAAATATTCCAATATCAGAATTATTGGGATCCCTGAGGGGGTGGAGAGAGAGGACTAGAAGATATATTTGAGTATATTATAGCTGAGAGCTTCCCTAGTCTGGGAACTGAAATAAGCATTCATATTCATGTTCAAGAAGAACAGACCAATGCCCCAGGATATAATAGTAAAACTCACAAATCTTAGAACCAAGGAAACCATCTTAAGGGCAGTTACAGGGAAGAAATTCCTTTCATACAGGGGGAGGAACATCAGAATAATGTCAGACCTGTCCACAGAGACCTGACAAGCCAGAAATGGCTGGAAAGACATATTCAGGGCATGAAATGAGAAGAACATGCAGCTAAGAATACTTTATCTTGAAAGACTTTCATTCAGAACAGATAGAGAGATAAAGAGCTTCCAGAATCACATAAACTGAAAGAATATGTGACCTCTAAGGGACCCAACCATATGCTGTCTACAAGAGACTCATTTTGAACCTAAAGCTACATCCAGACTGAAAGTGAAGGGATGGAGAACCTTTTTTTTTTTTTTTTATGCCAATGGACTTCAAAATAAAGATGGGGTAGTAATTCTTATATCAGACAAATTAGATATGAAGCTAAAGACTCTAGTTAGAGATATGGAAGGACACTATATCATTCTTAAAGGGTCTATCCAACAAGAGGATCTAATAATTGAAAATATTTATGTCCCCAACATGGGAGCAGCCAACTACATAAGCCAACTGTTAACCAAAATAGACATATTGATAATAATGTGTTAATAGTAGGAGACCTCAACACTCCATTCTCAACAATAGACAGATCATCTAAGCAGAAAATCAACAAAGAAACAAGAGCTTTGAATTTGGAGATGGACCTCATAGATATATACAGAAAAACATTTCACCCTAAAACAACAGAATACTCATTCTTCCTGAGTGCACATGGAAATTTCTCCAGAATAGACCACATATTGTATCACAAATCAGATCTCAACTGATACCAAAAGACAGATTATTCCCTGCATATTCTCAAATCACAATACTTAGAAACTGGAACTCAATCAGAAGGGGGGAAAAAAGGAATAAATTAAAACACTTGGAAACTAAAGACCATCCTGATTAACAACATTTGGGTCAACCAGGAAATCAAAGAAGAACTTAAACAATTCTTGGAAACCAATAAAATAAAAACACATTGAATAGGATAGAATAGAATAGAATAAATTCTATTCAAGGGCATTCTATTCTATTCTATTCTATTCTATTCTATTCTTCTATTCAATAGAATAAAAACACATTGGTCCAAAACCTATGGGATACTGCAAAGGCAGTTCTAAGGGAGAGATACATAGCCATCCAAGACTCACTCACTCAAAAAAACAAACAAAACAAAACAAAAACATCCAATAACAAAATCCAGAACTCACCAGTAAGCTTTATACCTTAAAGAATTGGAAAAAAAAAAAAAAAAACAACAAATGAAGCCCAAGCCATGCTCTAGAAAAGAAATAATTTAGACTAGAGCAGATCAACAAGAAATACAGTAGAGAAGATCAACAAAACTAGAAGCTGTTTCTTTGAAAGAATTAATAAGATCAATAAACCACTGGCCAGACTTGTCCAAAAGAAAAGAGAAAGAACCCACATTAATAAAATTATGAATGAAAGGGGAGAGATCACAACTAGTACCAACAAAATAGAAACAATTATCAGAAATTATTATCAACAACTATATGCCAATAAATTAAGCAACCTGGAAGAAATGTACGCCTTCCTGGAAACCTATAAACTACCAAGACTGAAAGAGGAAGAAATTGACAACCTGAATAGATCAATAAACAGTAATGATATTGAAAAGCAGTGGTCAAAAACTTGCCAAAAAACAAGAGCCCAGGACCTGATGGATTCTCTGGGGAATTCTACCAAACATCCAAAGAAGAAACAATACCTTTCTCCTGAAGCTGTTTCAGAAAATAGAAACAGAAGGAAAACTTCCAGACTCATTCTATGAGGCCAGCATAATCTTGATCCCAAAACCAGACAAAAACCCCATCAAAAAGGAGAATTTCAGACCAATATCCCTGATGAATACAGATGCCAAGATTCTCAAGAAGATCCTAACTAATAGGATCCAAGAGTACATTAAAAGGATTGCACATCATAGCCAGGTAGGATTTATCCCTGGGATGCAAGGGTGGTCCAACACTCACAAATCAATCAATGTGATGGAACGCATTAATAAGAGGAGAGAGAAGAACCATATGGTCCTCTTCATTGGTGCAGAAAAAAACATTTGACAAAATACAGCATCCTTTCCTGATTAAAACTCTTGGAGTGTAGGGACAGAGTAAACATTCCTCAATTTCATAAAAACCATCTTGAAAAGCCCACAGAAAATATTCTCAATGGGAAAATGCTGAGAGAATTTCCCTTAAGGTCAGGAACACAATAAGGATGCCCACTCTTGCCACTATTGTTCAACATAGCTAGAAGTCCTGGCAACAGCAATCAGACAACAAAAAGAAATAAAACGTATTCAAACTGACAAAGAAGAGGTGAAACTCTCTCTTCACAGATAACATGATACTTTATATGGAAAACCCAAAAGACTCCACCCCTGAACTAATAGAACTCACACAGCAATTCAGTAATGTGGCAAGATACAAAATCAATGCACAGAAATCAGTTGCTTTCCTATACACTAAAAATGTAACTATAGAAAGACAAATTACTGAATTGATTCCATTTATAGTAGCATCAAAAACTATAAGATACCTTGGAATAAACCTAACCAAAGAGGTGAAGGATCTATACTCAAGAAACTACAGAACACTTAAAGAAATTGAAGAAGACACAAAAAGATGGAAACACATTCCATTTTCAGGGATCAGAAGAATAAACATTGTTAAAATGTGCTGTCCAGAGAAATCCATACTTTCAATGCCATCCTTATCAAAATATCAATGCCATTTTTCAAAGTGCTGGAACAAACAATCCTAAAATTTGTATGGAATCAGAAAAGACCTGAATCACCAAGGAAGTGTTGATAAAGAAAAACACAGCTGGGGCATGATGTTGCTTGATTTCAGGTTATATTGCAAATCTGTGATCACCAAGACAGCATGGTATTGGCACAAAAACAGACACATAGATCAACAGAACAGAATAGAGAGCCCAGATATGGACTCTCAACTCTATGGTCAACTAATCTTCGATAAAGCAGGAAAAAATATTCAGTGAAAAAAAGTCTCTTCAATAAATGGGGCTGGAAAAAATGGATAGCTATGCACAGAAGAATGAAACTTGACCATTCACTTACACTATACACAAAGTTAAACTCTAAATGGATGAAAAACCTCAGTGTGAGACAGGAATCCATCAAAATCCTAGAGTCCTAAGAAGAACATAAGCAGTAACTTCTTAAATAATGGCCACAACAACTTCTCTCAAGACACTCTCCAAAGCCAAGGGAAACAAAAGCAAAAATAAACTTTTGGGACTTCATCAAAATAAAAAGCTTCTGCTCAGCAAAGGAAACAATCAACAAGCAAAGAGGCAACCCATGGAATGGGAGAAGATATTTGCAACTGACACTACAGATGATATCCAAGATCTATTAAAAACAAACAAACAACAACAACAACAAAACAACTTCTCAAACTTAATACCCATAAAACAAATAAGTCAAAAAATGAGCAGAAGACATGAACAGACACTTCTCCAAAGAAGATATATAAATGGCCAACAGACACATGAAAAAATGTTCCTCATCATTAGCCATCAGGGAAATTCAAATCAAACCACATTGAGATATCACCTTACACCAGTTAAAATGGCAAAAATTGACAAAGCAAGAAACAAGTGTTGGAGAAGTTGTGGAGAAAGGGGAACCCTCTCACACTGTTGGTGGGAAAGCAAGCTGGTATAGTCACTCTGGAAAACAGTGTTGAGTGTCCTCAAAAGTTTAAAAATAGAGCTACCCTATGACCTAGTAATTGCACTACCAGGTATTTACTCCAAAGATACAGATATAGAGAAAAGAAGCACTACATGCACTCCCGTGTTCATAACAGCAATGTCCACAATAGCCAAGCTATGGAAGAGCCAAGATGCCCTTCAAAAGATGAATGGATAAAGATGTGGTTCATATATACAATGGAATATTACTCAGTCTTCAGAAAGGATGAATACCTAACTTTTGTATCAACATGGATGGAACTGAAGGAGATTATGCTGAGTGAAATCAGACAAAAAGAGAAAGTCAATTATCATTTGGTTTCACTTATTTGTTGAGCATAAGGAGTAGGATGGAGCTCATTAGGAGAAGGAAAGGAAAAATAAAGGGTGGAATCAGAAGGGGAAAAGAATGATGAGAAACTATGGACTCTGGGATACAGAGGGTTTTAGAGGGGAGGATGGTAGGGGATAAGTTAACCCAGGGATTGGTATTAAGGAGGACACATATTGCATAGTGCACTGGGTGTCATATGCAAACAATGAATCATGGAACATTACATCCAAAACTAATGATGTACCTTACGGTGACTAACATAACATAATAGAAAAAACAAATAAATAAATTCTAAATTAATCTAAATTAAGTAAAGTCTGGACTGATTTTAGGTTCCAGAATCTGTGTTGGAAGAATAAACAGGTTTCAAGTAAAATTGGAAATAATGCTTCTTTACAATTATTAGAGACAAATATCCAACTAGAATCATATTTGCATGACTATTTTTCATAATTTTCTTAGTAACTTTTGTTTAATTTGTTTTATCTACTCTTTATTATATAATTGTGTTATTAACAAATAATCGCATTGACTCATGCTTTTCAATTTCTTAGTATCTTGAGAATTAAAGCAATTTTGATTCTGAGACTTAGATTTATTTATGTAATTTAGAACACCAGTTTGTTGGCAATTTATTGTACCTTTCAGAGAATGAGTTTAAAAATATTTCTGAATATTGTATTTCTCATTATTATCACTAGTATATTAAAACATTTATTATTTATTTATGCACATGGTGCTAAACACCATGTTAGAAACTTTATGCTATTTTTAAACTTTTCCCCAAATATTTTCCAAGATTCAGAATTCTGACTCTAAATTCATGCTTATTTTTTCTAGTCTTTTAAAAATTAGTTTTAGATATCCATCAACTATTTATATGATATGTCCTCTTATCTACTGGTTTTGTTATATAATTGTCTGATATTAAAGAACGCAGTTGGTAGAAAAAATAAATGATAAATATCAATAAAATTTAATTATAATCATGTTAAATTGTTTTTTTTTAAATGTTGAAAGCTCATTCTGTGAAAATAAACAGAATTATTTTGTGTTACACTTATAATTCACTACCTGGAATCACTTGACAAAACAGCTTTAATCTCTTGATAATCTCTTGATTTATTTATAATTAAGGTTTACATTTACTAATTATGAATGAATCTAAGTCCCCAAACTTTATAAGAGTTTGATGCCATTCCACAATGTTCCCATAAAGCTTTCCTGTTAAAGGCTACAAAGATATCAACTATTACAAGTATTATCTAAGTCAACCGAAATCATTTGCTTCAAAACCAGTAAATGTTAATAATGTATATTTTTAAATTAGTTTAAAAGCATTTATATGCCTCTCAGTTTATTCTACTTGTGTATAGTAACTGTCTGGGGTCTCTGTTGTACAATTATAGGCTGCAGCATATGTTTTGTCCTCTCCAGTCTTAAAAGTACAATAATTGGTAGTAAAAGACATCTTAATTCAATAGGATATACCATATGATCCTTGGGCAATTATTAAAAGACACCCGATATTGAAGTGTTTGAGTGTTGAAATAAGATAGTGTATATCTATTCTTTATCATAGTATACTGTTATAGAAAAGAAAGTTTCACTGTTGAAATAATATAGCATATCTCTATTCTGTTCCATACACTACTGTTAAATAGAAGCAAATTTTACTACACAGAATCCTGGAGGCATTAAAAGAGCTTTATACCTATGGAATAGCCAGGTATATTGCATTAATATTCTTCATCTTCTACGATTTGTTCTAAAAACAAGTTTGAGAGTAAGAGGAGAAAAAATATTATAAATTTATTATAATATCAAGTTATTTGGAATTGGCATAATGGTCTTTATAAGCAGCACCATATTTGTTTTTTCATAAAGGAAAACAAAGGAAAATAGAAAACAATGGGAAAGAAGGTACATATATCTTAGAGATGGAACAGTCTAGGGGACTCAGATGGGCAAAGCAGAAGTATTGTTTCATAAGGTGTTTTGTTGCTTGTTTTTTTTTAAGATTTTATTTATTTATTTGACAGAGATCACAAGTAGGCAGAGAGGCAAGCAAAGAGAGAGGAGGAAGCAGGCTCCCTGCTGAGCAGAGAGCCAGATACAGGGCTAGATCCCAAGACCCTGGGATCATGACCTGAGCTGAAGGCAGAGGCTTTAACCCACTGAGCCACCGCAGCACCCCTCAGGAGGTGGTTTTAAAAGTGTCCTATTCAGTTCACCTGAGGAATTCACAGCTAAATATGGGACACACTCTATAATCTAAAGTACCCTAAATACTAGTAATAATATGACGGCATTTAACATGCAACATTTTATTTATAAAATTTATTGAAGACAATGGTATTTTCAAATCAAAATTTAGATGGAAATCTTTTATCCAAATTTGAGTATTTCTATAATAGCTTACTCCCATATATCTATTTTACTTTTTTTCTAAAATAAAATCACTCTTTGCACTTAAAATAATAGGTTAGTTTATGTTTTTGTTTGTAATACAAGTTAATCTCACTTTGTTTTGGAAAAGAAGATACACAAGTATAAAGTAGAAAAGTTTGTTCCTGAGTTTTGGAAGTTCTACTTAAAGCTCTTTTTCCTTTTGTGAGTGACATGCCTATAACTCTTACTATCAAATAGTAATGTCAGTGTCACTCAGAATTGAGAGCTGATAGAAGGCATTTCTCAGGTGATATGAAATCATGGCTATAGTTCACACAATACTTGTTATAGCCACAGTTAAAAAGACTTTACGAGACTATCTGAAAATAGTTTAAAGATTAGAAAACTCTGATTTGGAGTGAGCTCTGATGTTGAATGTTTATATGACCAAAATAAAATGTGTCTTATACCACTGACATCAAATTTATGAATAAAAAAAGTAAATGGTATATACATGTTGAACATTCACATAAGTATTCAGATTTGAATGCTCTAGCCAAGAGTTTAAAATTTACATAGGCTTTGTACTTACTATACTGTTTTCCCCAAATGTATTATTGTCCTGAGTTTCAGGAACATTGTATACTGACTAGAGTTCATGGGCAGTTTTGGGCAGTCCCTCTTACACCCATGGAGTCCTTTAGAATTTTTCTGTTCTATTCTGATGTTTAAAAGGAGAAATATGTAAAAATGCTCCCAGTGTTGGAAATAAACTTAACAGGACAGCCTAAAATCTGACCCAAACCTCTCCGATAATTCAAAGCATCCAATAGCCTTCACATACTTAATACAATTGCAAACTATGATAAACTCAGCTCTTTTCAGTGAGATATTTTAGAGCCAAAAAGAATGGTCAACTGAACTGAAAAAAGAAAAAATAAATAAAAAACAAAAATAACCTCTTTTGAAACTACTGTCTTAATTTATTCTTTTCTATCAATTCAATTTCCTATTTGTCCTCGAAGGTATTATCTCTCTGTCAGAGAAAGGCATTTTCATTCTTTTAGTTTAATCTAACTTTTAATACATTTGAAAGCAATCTGCCTTTAGAAAGAATATATATGTGAATAGAGAAATAGAGACAGAGAAAGAGACTTCAGAGATGCTAAGAGCTTAAAGAAGCCTGACACTTTCAGTTAGAGACTATAGCAATAACTTTTTACTTTCTAAAGCCATGGTACTTGTGGTGGCATATAGTTTGCTTTCTGCAAAACAAGACAAAATAAAAAGAAAACAGATTCTAAATTATTTTAAAATGCTATTATGTGCATAAACATGTTTAAAAATATTTATGTGCAAAATTTGAAAACAATATGTTTTTATTTATGGACTGTAATTTCATTTTACAAATGAAATCTTCAAGCAGTAAAGGACTTCTCAGTATGGTTCCTCTGAATAATAAATTTCCCAGTTTATTTAAAATATCCTTTAAATACATGTACACATGTATACATTGGTAGATGTATATGTAGTGATGTAAAAAAACAAATATATATATATATTTTTTTTTAAAAATTTTATTTATTAATTTGACAGAGAGACACAGAGAGGGAGGGAACATAAGCAGGGGGAGTGGGAGAGGGAGAAGCAGGTTTCCCGCTGAGCAGGGAGCCCAATGTGGGGCTTGATGCCAGGACCCTGGGATCATGACCTGAGCTGAAGGCAGATGCCTAACAACAGAGCCACCCAGGCACCCAAAAAAAAAAAAACCCAAATATTTTTAAAGGATATTTTAAATGAGCTGTAAAAATTTATAGACATAGTGATATATATATATATATACATATATATATATATATATATACATACACACACACACACATTTGCTCACTATCTTATAATCACATCCAATCATCAATGCTGATTCTCATAATAGACAAAGAAGATAAAGAGATGAACAAAACAAAGACCCTTTTCTTGATTGGTTTACAATCTGTTGCTAGAAAGAATCACATATCCATATCATTTCAATGCAGTACACTGCAAATAAGCATCCAGAAAATAAATTAAGCCAGGAAAGAAGGGACTGTTTCTAGCAATATTTAGCCTTATTGAGTTTATATAGGAGGTGGAGTATATATGACTTTATAACTGTTCTAGTTTGGAAATGTTGTTACAAATGAATATTATAACCTGTAACAATTTTTCTTTATGTTTAACACTGTATTATGCTGACTCTACTTTGCCGTAGGCTAGTTTAAGCTGCTAGTTGTTCTTTGTAGTAGAATAATTTAAAATAATAGTACAGGGAAATGGAAATCATGAGAGAAAGGGAGGTAATGAGATTAATTTGTCAGACTGTGTGCTTGAGGTCATGGACTAGAACTTCAGCTTCTTACATACTGGATATAGAAAGTGTCAAAAATTCTTATTCTGATCTAAGAATGAGAACACTCATGTTAACTGCAAAAATAATGCTTTTAAGCCAATCAGAGAGCTACACATCAGCTACAAACTGATGAGGTCCTCCCAGGAGAGAAGGACCGTTAGGTTCCAGGCAGTTCAGCGGGGGAAAAGGAAAGATGGTACAGATCAAGGCAAGTAAATAAAACATTTCCACTTTTTAAAGAAAAATGTGAGCTGGTATGAAGTTTTGTCATACCTCAGAGCCCAGTTATCCCAGACACAGAGTCAAAATCCACACATGGATTCTCTCGCACAGGGAGTTCCTCTGGGTGCAGACACCGCCAGGCACATGATCTGTGCAGGAGAGCTGAGGAGGAGAACCTTTGGGTTGCCCCAGACATCATAATTTAAGACAATGCTTACTACAGACAGCGGAGGGCAGGAAAATACGAGAACTCACCGATATTAGTAAAATATCTAACATTCTAAATTGCAGAAAATACGAGAACTCACTGATATTAGTAAAATATCTAACATTCTAAATTGCAGAAAGCAAACATATACCTGCAATGTACATCAGTATAGACATATCTTATTACATCCAGGCTATAAATTATTGTGTGTTTTTTTAAATTTAATTTAGTTTTATTTTATTAAGATTTTATTTGTAGGGCTTGATCCCAGAACCCTGGGAACATGACCTGAGCCAAAGGCAGACATTTAAACAACTGAGCCACCCAGGTGCCTCATATTGTGTGCTTTTAAAAAGAAATTAAGAAGTTCTGTATGTTTGACCTGGACAATCTCCCATGCTGTATTGTTGCCATAGCTAGAACTGATTGTATGCATTTCCTGCCAATTCTGAATTCTGTGACATTACCTTGGAAGCTTGCAATTAACTATTTTAGGAGTATTTACACTAGAAAAATCAACAGTCATTATAATTGGCTATGACATACCCCTACACTCCACCTGAGGAGTCAGTGATTATTGTAGCATATTATATATGAAACAAGACTACATTTTTGTTTAAAACTACAAGATATTTATATTTTTCTATTTAGTTTAATTGACAACAACAAAAATACTGAAGAGAGCAAGACAAGAGCATTAACAGGGACAACATCAGATGTGGTGTTGGAAAATACTGAATACTTTTTGGATAAATTATTCTGATAAACAATTTAGTCTTGTTTAATTATAAGACTGAGAACATTTTATTTTGTAATTTCAGCAAGATTTTTAAATGTTCCTTATTATATAAAACATTTGTGTATTTCAAAAGAATGTATCAATTTCTAACTCATGTAATTATATACATATTTATATTTAAATATTTATATAGATGTGTTCAGTACAATGAACATATGGTGACCCACTAGACATTATCAGTAACTTGCATCCTCCTACATACTCTCCTTTATTCCATTTTCCTTTACCTATACAGTAGGCATTGTTCAGAATTCTAATTATGTATTATGTAATACATTGTTTAATTATGCATTATGAAATATAATATTATATCATACATTGTTGTTTAAATTTTAATTTAAAAACTAAATTTAATTTTTAATTTATTAAAATTTAATTAAGAATTAATTTTAATAAATTAAAAATTAAATTTTTAATTTAAATTTTAATTTAAAATTTTTAATTCCAGTGTTATATAGTTTCAGGTATACAATATAGTGATTCAACTCTTCTGGACATCATCCAGCGCTCATCACAACAAGCAGAACCCTTACTCCGCCGTCACCTATTTAATCCATCCCACCTCCTCCCCTCTAGTAACCATCAGTTTGTTCTCTATAGTTATAAGTCTCTTTCTTCATTCTGTTTTCTTGACTATTAATGAAACTAAGAATCTTTTAAAAAGCATATTGGCCATATGTACCTCTTCCATTGTTAAGTGTCTTTCTGAATTTTCCCATTTTAATTTGATTTTTGTCTTAATGATCTGTAGGAGTTCTTTTAGATTTTATACTAAAACTTTGTCATCTCCATTAAAACTTTCATCTCTATTTTGAAAATCATAGTTTCATTTTTTTTAAAGATTTTATTTATTTATTTGACAGAGATCACAAGTAGGCAGAGAGGCAGGCAGAGAGAGAGAGAGGGAAGCAGGCTCCCCACTGAGCAGAGAGCCTGACTTGGGGCTCAATCCCAGGACCCTGGGATCATGACCTGAACTGAAGGCAGAGGCTTAACCCACTGAGTCACCCAGGCACCCCCATAGTTGCATTTTTTATTTTTATTATCTTTGTTTCTAATATCTCTATTTAAATAAAGCTCTTAATTTTAATGTAGTAAAATTTATTGACACTTTGTTGTAAGGTCAACATTTTTTATTTCATGTAGGAAATCTACCTGCCACAATATCAGAAAATTATTTTCATGGTTTCTATATTTTCTTCTAAAATTTGAAAGTTTTTTTTTTTTTAATTTAATAATGCATCTGGAATTCCTATTTATATATGGGCTACAATAGGTAATTATAGTAGGTAAGTGACATAGTAGGGAATTGCCTAGCCTCATTTTGGTGAATAATCTTTACCTTGCCTGCCACTTTGTTTTAGTCAAACAATCCCATATAATCATATCCTAGTTTTGTGTTTTCTATTCCATCCAGTTGGTTAATTTGTCCCTCTCAGTTTCAGTACCATAATTTTATTTATCATAACTCCATTTAAAAGCCCTCAATTTTTTTCAGAAATTTTTTGCCTTTTTTTTTGTAAATTGATTTTCCATGTAAGTTTAAAAACCATTTGCCTATGTTTCATAAAAAAAAAACCCTCCTGCATCTTCATTAAAATTGCATTTAATTGGGTGGAACTAAGTGGGGATGTATGCTTTCTAATTAAAGAAAGCATAAGTCACAAGAATAAGAGGGATAACATAAGAAATATGTTATTTCTTATGAATAATATTATAATAGTGATATATCAACTATACCCAAATTTTTAAAAAATGCATTGAATCTTTTGCTCAGTCTAAAAAGAATTGACCCATATACAATGCTAATCTTCTTTCCCAAGAATGTGTACTAAGTTTCTCATTTTTAAGGCTCTCTAAAGATCTTTAATATTTAATAATATTTATTAGTTATATTTATTTTTATATTACTGATATCTAATAGTGTATGTAGTTTTAAATATTACATTTAAAATTTTTCTCACTTTTATTGCTTCAATACAAAAATGCAACTCTTTATACAATACTGCTATAAATAGTCACATAAACAAATTTTCATTATTCAAATAATGAGCATGCATCTTTTCAATTTTTCTTTTAGAATTATAGGTTTATTTCTCCCCCTATGATGCTTTGCTTTTGATTTGTTTTTGTTGTCATGTTCCTTTGGCTAGAACTTGAGTATAATGTGGAATAGCACCTGTGATGTTACCTGAATCATATTCATTGTTTTATTTTTTTTTTTAAGATTTTATTTATTTGACAGAGAGAAACACAGCAAGAGAGGAAACACAGGTGGGGAGTGGGAGAGGAAGAAGCAGACTTCCCACTGAGCAGGGAGCCTGATGCAGGGCTCCCTCCCAGGACTCTGGGATCCTGACCTGAGACAAAGGCAGACATTTAAACATCTGAGCCACCCAGGTGCCCCATATTCCTTGTTTTAAAATGAATTCTTTCCATCAGTTTTCAATGAATAATGATGTTCACTATCAGTGTTTAGTAATTACTATTTATCACATTCCCCAAAGGTTTACTTTATTATCATGAAATGAGTTGAATTTTAACAACCAATTTCCTGTGTCTTTGAAGGGATCATATTTTTTTTTTCTCCTAAAATTACTGCAGTGAATGACATTTGTAAATTTCTGTTACAGCACTCTTGCATTTTTTTAATAATTTGAATTACTAATTTTGTAGTCACCATTTAAAAATATTTAAAATTTTGTTTTGAAAATATTGCTAGATTCTGGTTATTAATATTTTTTGAGGATCATGGATTTTGCAATTATTATTATTACTGAGGTAGAGTTGAAATTTTCCTTCAACAAAACTGACCAAATTTATACTAAATCCTATCAGTTTCTTTCATGAGGTTAAAATGACTTCCTTAGATGAATTTGATAATATACATCTTTTTATCAGTTGCATAGACGAGTTGATATAACAATAGAATTGGCTATTCCTTGAAATTTTGTAGTATATAGTCATCTATATACTACATCTATCTATGTAGTATACTACTATGTATATACTATGTATATACTACTATCATCTATGTAGTATATAGTATTTCATTTAGTATCTCTTAACTATTGCTTTAATTTCTTTAATTTCTTTTTTCATGAGCCCATTTTAGATTTTATTAGTCTAGGCATTGAAGAGTTCATTTATACTTTCATGTGTTTGGTATAAAAGTTTCCATGAGATTCTTTTATGCTTTTATCACTGCTCTTTTTATAAATATTTTCATTTATATTTAAAATTTTTATCTTTTCTCATTCCTCCTAATCTTGTTAAGAATTTATTATTTTACTTACATTTTTCAGATAAGCAACAATTAGCTCTGTTTAACATCTCTATTGTGTTCTTTCTTGTCCATTCCACTGGTGTCTGTTCTTATTCATGACCTTTATCCATCTGTTGCCTCTCAACTCCCAGTCCACTCTTCACTGTGCTGCTTGTGATACTGGACTTTCTTCTTCCAGCTGGCTCAGTGTTAAGCTCTGTGAGCAGAAGATACAGGATGGACACTTCAGATGGAAAAGAGCCCTCCTGCAGATTCTCTGGGATTTTCTTTCTTCTGGTTTTTGTAGGTTGCTTGGTTGGTGTACAGGATGCCCAGTTAGTCTCATAGTCAGCAGCACCCTTCTGGGTGGTTTCAGTACAAGTTCCATGGGTGTCCCAGTTGGCTTCCCAGGGAGTTCATCTGCACTCTCCCTACTGACCTCATCCCACCTCTTGCCTTACACTGGTGGATTTCCAACAATTTCAAAAACATTCTTTTTAAAAAAATATATTTTACTTACTTATTTGACAGAGAGAAATCACAAGTAGGCAGAGAGGGGGAAGCAGGCTCACTGCTGAGCAGAGAGCCCAATGCGGGACTCGATCCCAGGACCCTGAGATCATGACCTGAGCCAAAGGCAGTGGCTTAACCCACTGAGCCACCCAGACACTCATCAAAAACATCCTTTACCTCCAGTTTCCTGATGGGTTTCACTTATACCCAGTGAGAAGCCGCAGCCCATTGCACCCTGACTGCAAGTATAGGTCCATAGTCAGTAGGCCAATTCTGGCTGGGGACAACCTGTCAAACTTCTCTGCCCTTCATGGATGGCTCCAACCACACGTTCTCCAACAAAAGTCTGAATTCTAATTCAGAGGGATAATTTTTCAAGAATGTTCTTTCCTTGGGTATACCCCCACAGTCTTAGAGTTTCCTCATTGTTTTTTTTCTTCCTAAGATTATCTAATTTCTTATAAATAGTTAATAACTCACTATAGTATAACTTATAATACTTTCTGTGTGTTTCCCATCTCCTAATAATTATCTTTACTATGTACTTACTGTTTTCTCTGGGTTTTTGTAAGTACCTTTTTAACCTCTAAATTTGGATATTTAACTCATTAATATTTAGTGTTTTTGTCCTTTGTACTCATTTAACATTACAACAGTCCCTTTAAATATCAGTTCACTATTTATCAAATATTTTGAAAACAAATGTATGTGTATCTAATGTAAACAGACTAGATGATTTCAGTTACTGATAAGGGCTGAGATGGAATTAAAACTATCTAATACTTTAGACAGTTATGGAGAGGGATTTTAGCATGGGTGGTCAAGGAGGGTGTCTCTTATGTGTTGATATTTGAACTTGTCAAGGATATATTGAATTTTGACTCCAGTGTTAGTGGAAGAAGGCTGAATTGCTGGGTGTCATGAACTGGTTAATCTGCTTAAACTTCAATCTTTGAACATGTTGTGGAGGCTGAGAAAAATTAAGGCCATCCCGCCTCAGGTTTAGTCTTAGCATAAGTACGGCCATCTTAGCTCCGGCAGACATCTCAGACCCCTGGGCCCAAGGACTGAACTTTCCCCTACTTTGCTTTAGTTCCAGAGACCCCCACCCTGCTTTAGTAATAGGAAGCCCCACCCTGCTTTAGTAACAGGAACCCATAAATACCCTTGCCTTAACTAAGTTTGGGGTCCAAGTCCCTACTCCGCTGTGTTGGGTATACTTGGGCCCAAGCTTAAGCTTGTTGAATAAACCCTCGTGTGATTGAATCGGTGTTGGCTCCTTGGTGGTCTCTCAGATGCAAAAACTCAGGTACAACATTTGGAGGTTCCACCAAGATCTGGGATCCCAACCTGGAGGGTCTTGCACCGACTGGTGAGTGCACTCGTTGTCATCTGTTTGTGCGCATACTTTGGGAGCTCCACTCTGCACTTTTATCTGTAGAAATTCCAATCTGAGTATCTGAGTATCTGAAATCGACATTGGCTCAAGCGGATGCATGGTGGGCTGTCAACTGGGGGTCTTGGGAGATGTCCCTTCGCCCCCATCTAGAGGCTCGGCTGCTGTTGCGGTTGGGCCTGGAGGAGGAGATCGTCATCTGTGAGGAGAGCCGACTGCCGTTATGGCCAGATTCTCCCTTAACTTCCTTCCAGTTTTGTCTTCACAGCTACGCCAGATCATTTGTCTTTGTATGTTCTTGTTAATTGTCATAAGTGTATTTGTCTTGTGGACTGCGGATGTGATGAGACGGATGCAGACAACTCCTCTGTCTCTGATGACTGACCACTTCTTGGATGTTAGGGAAAGAGCTCATAACCTCAGCACGGATGTATGAAAGGGAAAGTTTCGGACTTTCTGCATGTCTGAATGGCTATCCTTTAATGTTGGATGGCCCCAGGAAGGTCGCTGGGTCTGCGGTTGTCTTTGTCTATCTTTTTGTTGTCTGTTGCATTGTTATTGTGTTTGAAGAAATGGGGCAAGCAGAGAGTAAGGGAACTCTGACTTTCGTCTCTCTGTTCCTCCTAATAGATGTGGGGTTTCTCCCTTACTCATTTTTTGTGTTAATGGCTGGCTATAACTGGAGACAACTGTGGTTGGTCTAACTCAAGACAGAGACTTTAGGGAATAATCCCAAGCAGCTGCTGAAACTCCCCTTTGTTTTGGGGAAATTCCCTGTTTTGTCTGGCCTGACATGGACTACCTAACCCCTTCCCCCTTGCTGGTGGGAAAGCATGGCATCTGCTCCTCTGTTGGAGTTGATGAGCTCTAAAACTGGGAATCCTTTCTCTGCCTTCTGGTAACACTTTGTTTCTTCTGTCTCCCCTTCTCATGTTTCTGTACCAACATGTGTGCAGCCTGCATGACTGGCCTCTAGATTATGCACCACAGCTCCTTCCCTCTTCACTCTCAAGGAACAAGAAGAGCAGCCCCTGGACCTAACACCCCCCACTACGGACTTCCCCTCCCATGTCTCAGGTAAACATTCAAAGTGGAGTGGGCCCAGGTGGAACATAAATCAGTACTTGAACTAAGTTAAGTTTGTTGGTTTAATTAAAATATACATGTCTTTTAAGCTATTAGCAGTAAACATGAAAATTCAATCAAAGTTTACTGAAGGTCAGTTAAGCTCCTGTTATTTGTAAAAATCTGTGTTAAAATCTGTTGAAATCTTTTAGCAAAGAGATAACTAAACTGATGGTTAGTTGTCTGTCTCAAAGTTTTAATGGGTAATTATTAAATTAGCTTTCAAAGTCTTTGGTAACCTGAAACTTTAAAGTTTTGGTTGGGTGACAAATGGAATTAAATTATGGACATCTAGGTCTTAACCAAATGGGGTAAAATGCTAAGTCATTAATCACTGGATATAGGTTTGTGCTTTTGACTTCTTACAGCAAAGAAAATAAGAATATTTAAATCTGTTGGTAAGCATGGTTTGTGCCTAACTGATTCATAAATTGGCATCTAAAGAATTCTATTATAACCATTCACAATTGGTTAAGCCTGAAATTCTCTCTGTTCAAAAGGACAAAGTTTTCTTAGATTAATTGATCTGCTGTTAAGAAAATGTAAATGGTTTTCTCTTTGCCCACCCAAAATTGTAAATGAGATCTCTTTGACTCATAAGGCTTTTCCTTGTTATGCTAAGTTACTCAGGGGGAGTACTGCTAAACGAATGAATGATAAACCTTGGGTCACATTTGGGTAAATGCTATAACTACTCTAGAGGTTCTATACATTTCCTAAAGTTTTAATGTTTTGATAAGGGTCATCACTTGATATTTAACCATATCTATTCTGAGTTTTTGTCATTTGTAATTGTTTTAATTCTCTTGTAAGATGAATTCCGCCCTAAAGGAAACTCATATGGGAGACTTTCAGGACAAATACAGGTCTTTTATATGTTAAAATCCTGGAAATGAAATGGGTAAGAATTTCCAGAAGTAAAGATTGCATTTGGACTAGACTAGAATTAGCAACATGGGACTAGATGAACTGAAGGAAATTTTAATGTTGTGTCTCTTAATGTTTTGTCTTATTTTAAATATGACTGGTTTGTAGTGTTTGCTCTTCCAGACTAGAGAAACTTTTTCTTAAGTTATCTGTAACTTACAGAACTGTAAAAGTATTCATTTGTAAATGAATCAAGGCATTCAACTTTTCTCTCTATCTGAACCTTTGAAACCAAAAGATCTCAGCAAGTATTCCTCCTTTCATGGCAATCAGTCATTTGCATAAATTCAATAAGAATCTGTTCTCCTTGTAACAGGACACCATTGGAAATACTTGTTATTTTACCAAGGCTTTGACTGGAATGTCATATTTGAAAAGACCCAGATATGACCAGACAGCTTAAAAGAACTAAGGTTGACTTTATAAAACCTGGAGTCATAAAGCCCTTTGGAACTGTTGGCCTGATACCTTGCTTACAGAGTTCCCAGCAGCCTCACCAGGTGAGTAAAGAATGTCACTTTCTGACAGGATACTTTGGGAACCTCAGGAAGAGGAATTCAACCAAATTGACAGTATTGCAGGCATGTCTGATGGCAAGTACGTGGCTTGGCTTCTGGCCTGGAGAGGCTACTGAAAGTTCAACCTAGAGATTCCTTATAAGCAGAGCAGATTCTAAAAGATCTATTTGATCAGACTCACTGTTCTTGCTGAGCTTATGTAAATAATTAGGCCAAGTTTGTTAAAACTGGGCTTGTTTATCAGATAAATTAGTCCTGATTTGACTATCTCTGAAAATGAGGGTTATTCTAGAGAGAAAAATTATGTTTTAATAAAACACTTTTATGGATGTTAAATTCTAGATTTAATTGTTTTTAAATACTTGTTTACCTAAACTAGACAACTTGAGGTAAACTTCAGAGAAGTTGCATGATAGCTCGCTTAGACGATCTTGCTTTTGCCAGTCAGACAGCCCCAGATATAAGGAGCATTTTGGGAATTACAAACAGCCTTACTGAGTGCCCCAGCACTGGCCATCCCAGATGTTACCAAGCCCTTCCTCTTGTTTGTGGATAAAGAGGCAGGGGTGGCCAAAGGAGTTGTGACTCAGACTCTGGGACCTTGGCAAAGGCCAGTAGCCTATCTTAGCAAGAAACTAGATCCAGTAGTGGCTGGGTTCCCCCTTGTCTCCACATAATTGCTGCCACAGCCTTCCTGGTCAAGGGTGCGAGTAAATTGACTTTGGGTCAAAATCTCATCTTGACCATCACTCATGCTATCAAGGGCCTTCTCTGGACTCCACCAGACTGGTGGGTGACAAACATAGAGTGACGGGGTATCAGGCCCTCCTCCTCAACAATGACTGATTAGTCTGTACTCCAGTCACTGTGGCATTACAGTCTCTCTAGCCCACACAGGGATCCTAACTGCCCACACTGAGACTGAGATGGGGCTGGAACCACATCCTTACCAACCTGGGGACTTGGTTTGGATGGGCTTCCACTGAGTGGAAAACTTGGAGCCTCGCTGGAAGGGACCCTACATTGTGATCCTGACCACTCCCACCACTCTCAAGGTCGACAGGATTACCCCCTGGGTCCACTATACTTATGTCCAGCCAGCTGACCCACACGCCATTCTCAAGGACTTTGTTCCAGAGTGAAAGAGCCAGCTGGACAAGGACAATCCCCTAAAGCTAACACTGTGCCGTTCTCACTTACCCTACTTATGTTGTTTACTTTTGTCAAAGACAGAGTCAGTACAGCTCAGCTCATGGTACTCAGACAGCAATACCAACCAATGGACCTTATTGCTGAGACCAGCCTGGACCCATGATTGGGTCCTTCCTTAGGTTCCTCTGAGAGGGGGAAATGTGGAGGCTGAGAAAAATTAAGGCCATCCTGCCTCAGGTTTAGTCTTAGCATAAGTACAGCCATCTTAGCTCCGGCAGCCCTCTGAGACCCCTGTGCCCAAGGGCTGAACTTTCCCCTACTTTGCTTTAGTTCCAGAAACCCCAACCCAGCTTTAGTAACAGGAAGCCCCACCCTGCTTTGGTTCCAGGAACCCATAAATACCCCTGCCTTAACTAAGCTTGGGGTCCAAGTCCCTCCTCCGCTGTGTTGGGTATACTTGGGCCCAAGCTTAAGCTTGTTGAATAAACCCTCGTGTGTGATTGCATCAGTTTCGGTTCCTTGGTAGTCTCTCGGACGTGAAAACTCGCGCATAACAATGTCTTTTCTCCTCTTGGAGCACCATCATCCTCATTCTGTAGTTGCCCATTTTCCTGTTGCTTAGCGTCCCTCCCTCCTTGGTTATAGCCATATGCTTATTTTTGCATTTCAACTGCCATACTCATGGCCTCATCTGGAGAAGAGAAAGGTCTCTTTGTTCTGTATTACCCATGTGGAACAGATATGATGAGTAAAAATAAGTAAAATGATCAGAAAGATATGATAGATGTAAAAATGTGAAATCATAACAAATTCTTTTTTTAAAATGATGTCCAGTTAGCCAGCATATAGTACATCATTAGTTTTTAACATAGTGCTCAACGATTCATTAGCTGTGTATAACATCCAGTATTTATCACCATATGTGCCTTCCTAAATACCCAACACGTGATGACCCCATCCTCCCAACAACGCCCCTCTGAAATCCTCATTTTGTTTCCCAGTTGTCCATAGTCTCTCATTGTTTGTCTCTCTCTCTGATTTCTTCCCCTTCTGTTTTCCTTCCCTTCCCCTGTGGCCCTCTATGCTTTTCCCTATATTCCACAAATTCTCATTAACACTCCTTTTATCAATCAGTACCTGTCACCTACCTCTGTGACCCTAGATTATGCCTTTTTTTTTCTCAAATCTTTCATCCATGTCTGTACACATTTAAGGCTCTGATTTATTCTTAATCTATTCTTAATCTTTTCTGACTGCCATCTTTCATGGAATAACCATAGTTTTTTTAACCAAGAGTGGAGGGAATTTTTTGAGCATTCTGTTTTTTCAGGTCTTTAAAATGGAAGTTGTTGGGGAGCAGCTGCATGTGTTCAGTGTGCCCTATCTACTTACTCTTTCTTTAAATGTACATTTTAGTCCTTTAAACTAATATTAATTTAATTCATTTTCTGGTCAAGAGATGACCCCAATAGAAAATAGACTCTAAATAAGTTTTGTTTTACTTTGAATTACAGGACCAAGTTTATTCAGATTTTTGTGGGTTTTTTTAAATTTTTTAAAGATTTTACTTATTTGTCAGAGAAAGAGCACAACCAGGGGAACAGCAGGCAAAGGGAGAAACAGCCTCCCTGCTGAGCAAGGAGCCTGATGCAGGACTTGATCCCAGGATGGTGGGATCATGACCTGAGCTAAATGAAGGCAGACACTTAACCAAATAAGCCACCCAGGCATCCAGGATTTTTGTGTTTTTAGTCACCTTAATAGACTCTTCACTGAACTCATGATGTATTTCTTTCCTTTTGGAAACCAACGACTTTCCTTCTTGATTTTAGTAGATTGTTTCTTCTCCACAAGTGTTATTGAAATGAGCTTTACCCTGTTAGTTATATCTTCCTTCTTTATACTTTGAATTCTAATGATCTTATCCAAGGTGAAAACTGGCCTCCCTAATGTAGTATGGTCTACAAAGAGAATTTTTATACTTTCCATTCCATCATTTTGGACAGTGATGAAATCATAAAACCCTGAGTTTAAGATTAATCCTGTAGGACACAAGTTGTTATATCCCCTGCCTCCAATCTGACCCCTGTTTATTGCTTTCTGATTATAATTTAGTCAGTTGCCTGCTGACATAATAGCTATATAATCTAAACTATATTTTCCAAGTACATTGATAAGGATATTAAGCTCAATATACTACGCACTAAGGACTCCAAATCTTGCTAATGCTACATTAATGTGAGTGCATCACAACCACTGTAAATACCAATTTATGAATATCCCAAATCCCTTGGAGTTATACTTGGCAGTAACTCAAGGTATAATGGTAAGGATGTTACCAACCATCTGTCAGTACAGCTGGGTAAGGGTAACAAGTTCATATCAATGGGAAAACAAATTTAAAGCAATGGGTCATCATTGGTGACATTTCAAGAAAGGGTTTGGTTATAATGTACCATTTTAAAAAACCTAAACATTTGTTCTGCAGTACTCAGAAATATCCATTTTTTCTCTGTTGCCAGTTAATGGTCTCAGGGAATAACCCTAGATTATTACTATTGTGGCAAATGTTTTGCTTTCCTTACCTTTTCAAGGCAAAAGAAAAATCTTAATATTCAGTAGGCATTCTGGTCATCTCATAAGTATTGATAAGTAAGGAATTTCCTCATCTGTGTACACACAGTAATATTTGAAAATGTAGTATAAAAGTACCTTCCTGGTTATAATTTCCTGACTAAATGAGTTGGTGTTGATTAAAATGATTGATAAGCAAAGAGTTAAGAAATAAGCTGTAAAATTCCCCAGATCTACTGGTAAACACCAGTAGATTTTGTATACCTCTAAACCACTCAAAAAAAAATTTTGTATGTTAGCTTAGATAAATTAGAATCATCAGGATTCCTAATTATATCAGATTACATTGCAGGAAAAGACATAATGAAAATACTAGCAGAAAAAGATATAATAAAAATAATTTGTACTTCACAAATCATCAGAAGAACTATAGTAAATGATCCCTGAATATTAATTTCAAGATCACACCATCATGACTGTGCATTAAGATCAGGAATCTGCTTCTGTTCTCTGAATTGCACCACAAATGTCTTTCACTTTCACATAGCTGGTATAGTTGGTACTATCAACCAGGAGCTTAAATATATGCCCCCCTAGAAGTGCTAATGTATTATGTCTTAGGTATGTAGCATTGGGAAAGAAACTTACCAAAAAATGCTGCTCTTATCTACAAAAATAGTTAACATTCTGAGTTGTCAGTAAGTATTCAATAAATATTGTGTGATAAGTTTAAGTTGGTAAATATTAGTGAAATTGGATGGCATATTTACTTATGAAGGATAATTATAATGTTCTAAGCTTATTTTACATAGTTGTGATGAAACGTACATCTTAAGTATATGTTAAGGGAAGAAAATAACTTCAAATCAATATATATTATCTGTAGTATATGCTTACAAGAGAAGCACATTTTATTTTTGTAAGAAAGCATCTTTTAAATCTCCTTTTGATTTTAATTCTAAAAATTGATTTGAACTTAAACAGTCATTAAAATAAAATTTATTCAAACATTTCTTTCACATTTATAAAACCCTTTGATATATGCTGAGAGCATCTTGAGGATGGCATCTCTCGGACAGCAAGAGTACTGAAAGGTAAAGAGAAGATTAACTTATTAACAGAAGCTCGGCCTGAAGACAAGATAAGACAGAGTTGAAGAATGATTTTGCTTTATCTCATACCCTACACAACTGACTAAATTTGCGAGTCATAGAGCAAGGTGCATCTCAGCCATTAAGTGAGTGATTGCATTTACGGTGATGGCACATCCTTCAGGAGAAAGGAGATAGGAGAAAGTCTACATGTAGAAGAGTCTCGTCACTCAGAACCCCCATGTGAGTTTCTGCTTTTCAGTTTTTAAATTGACTGGAAGGATTTTGTGGGCAAAACGAGTCAACAATCTAGTCATGAGGACAGAATAGGAAGAACAGTTTGTTTAAACTGAGATTTTTTTTTTAATTTATTTTTTATTTTCAGCATAACAGTATTCATTATTTTTTCACCACACCCAGTGCTCCACGCAATCCGTGCCCTCTATAATACCCACCACCTGGTACCCCGACCTCCCACCCCCCGCCCCTTCGAAACCCTCAGATTGTTTTTCAGAGTCCATAGTCTCTCATGGTTCACCTCCCCTTCCAATTTCCCCCAACTCCCTTCTCCTCTCCATCTCTCCATGTCCTCCATGCTATTTGTTATGCTCCACAAATAAGTGAAACCATATGATAATTGACTCTCTCTGCTTGACTTACTTCACTCAGCATAAGGATAAAATCTTTTGGAAAATTTGAAAGCTTTAAAAAATGTATAAACTTCTCTTTAAACTATTAGTATTGATTCTCTCCATGTGTTATTAAATTTTTCTGACTTTAAAGGATATGGGTTTGAGATAAGTCTTTTATTAGTGAAGCCATAAGCATATAGGCATTGCTATTTCAAAATAAGTGGATTTTGTTCTATTGAAAAAGTATCAAATATTTTCTGATCCCCACAGATAAACACTTTCATTCTTTTTCTACATCAACCAAACTTACATACTAACTCCTACTACTCTCCTCTTATTATTTCTTTTTATGTACCTTGTATCTTATCTGCTGGTCCAGAATCATTAATGGCACTGAGTCTACTAGGCTGGGCAAAACTACTGGTATAATCATTAATTCCACAGAATCAAACATCATGAAAGTGTAATGCTAAAAACAATCTAGTTGAGGTCCTTTATTTTAGGATAGAGAAATTGAGATTTGCTTATACTATCTTCTTAATTTTTTCATGACTCATATTTTGATGGGAATTACTTTTTGAGGCCCCTGTCAATGCTCTTGCAATCAGCTTCATTTATATAAAACATGAACGAAGAACAGTGACTTGGTGATGTATTACTTATATTATTTGTCGCTCATGAGTCTCATTTTCCTTATTTTTTTGGTAAGTCTTGTAGTAGTCTATCAGTTTCACATTCTGAGTGATACATCCGAAAGTATGGATTATGTCTTCTTCTCTTGAAGGGTATTGACTTATATAATGGTAGGCATTTAAAATAACTGAGGATCATCTTGCTTCACTCAGACTTGGTTTAATGCCTTGTTAGGGCTGCTTTATTACAGTGTGGTCTCTTTAGTGCTAGGAAATAGCCTCATTCTAGAATTTACTCTTTATTTCTAATATCTGACCTTGCTGGATTCCCAGCTGGAAGCCTCAAGGGCTCAGCACGGTCTCTATTCTGAATTGGAAGAAACTTCAACATAGTTCCCCACGGAAATACCCACTATTTTTGCTAATCTATAACCCTTATATCAAACATTCCTGCTAGACTGGCAGGACCTTGCTGTTGCTTGACATGGCAGCTGAGCCATTGTCAAGGACCCAAAGAAACCCCAAGCAAACTTCTGAAGATGTCCCCATTGGTGTTCTCTCTTCAGTCATACGGCCCACAGCCCAACGCCCACATATTCTAACCACTTCAACAAGACTGCCTATTATCTCTGCCTTCTCAGCAAGACCATAGCTCACTGCTTGAGTTCAGTCTTCCTACGCCAGGTTTGGAAAGTGTTTCCAGGCAGACTGCCAAGGTAAAAGTCTTCATTCATTCACTTTCTTATATTCAATGACCGCAGTCCTATTCTATTGTCCAGTGACTTTATTTCAGTTATTTTCCCTCATGAAGAGAAGTCCATAATATTTATATGAGAGTTTGTTTGCGAGTGAATTTAGCAAAGGCGATAAATCTTTGCAATGATAGAGTATTTCCTAAAGAGAATTATTTCAAATATATTTTCATTTCAAATTAAAAAAAGAGAAATATTGACCATTGTATTTCTTATTCCCCCTTTACAACAAGAAAAAGCCTTGAATAATTTTGACTTATACTACATTTCCAGTCTCTATCACATTCATGTAGTTTTATAATTATATTGTACCACATTATTAGAAAAAAATGAAAGCATACCTTTGTGAATAAGTTAAATATAAAGTCACTTGTTCTATGATCAAAATGGAATTAAGGGTACTATTTTTATCCTTCTGTTAGCAAAACTTAATATTATTTTCATATTCTTTGTGATGTTAGTAAGATTATACGTATATCATATACCACAAATTTATTTGATTTAGATGAAAATGGAAATATATTTTCAAGTCACAATAAATTTTTACAGCTCTTTTCCTCACTTATTCTTGTCTTTGACACTTCATACAAAAGTTTTAGCAAAATATCTGTATCTCACACACCCTAGTAAGAATGAGTATCTCCAGATCTCTAAAGATGTCTCAGTCCTCAGGAACAAACTCATGCCCACAGTATTTCTGCTATGCCTTGAGGTGTCACGATTACTCCACATAGCTCCATCTTACTTCACCATCCCAGTCTGGTACATTTACCATGATTTTGCCCATGTGTCAGGTTTTGATACTGTTTTACCTAGTACAAATTCAAGTAAGAGGGCAAGTTCTACTCAGAATCACTCTTCCCTCAGTTAACTATAATAGTCCTCATGAATCAAGCTCCATGAGACTAGATCTCTTTCCATTAGGAAAACTTGAGTATCTTTTCTCCTAACACAAACAGACTTTGCTTACTTCTTCATTTTTACTGACCATGTCAGTGAAGGACTATGTCAAAACTTCCCATGTATGGATCGTGTTCATCCCCAGAAATAGTCATGAATAGGTTATTAAATAGACTTCTCTTAAGGCCAATGAAACCACTTTGTTGAACAACTTTGGATTTGTTGAACTCTGCAGGAGAATGTGCGGAAATTAAGGCTTAAATTGAGTTTATGCAACGCTATTTTAAATTACCACTTATAAAATGAATCTGATGTGTTTATATGTACTGGGGCTAATACAAGAAATAGAGCAATATATCATAAAGTTTTAGGAGCAAGCATTTGACTTGAGAGAAAACACAATACAATGTCTGACTTGTTCTTTTACTATAAATCCTTTGGCAAATTTTTTCCTCTTAGAAGTCTGTGATATTGTGACATAATGAAAAATATATATTTTGGTCTTCATCTTTGAATTTTGGATTTCCTAAAACCTTAGGAATTTCCTAGGCAATAAAGGTACTAGGAGGATATTTTGTGCTAACTTTGGTCTCTGACCCTGGTTCCAGACTTAGAGCTTCTAAACCCCTTAGAATTTCTTAAATGATAGAAGCATCTTTTATTCTATGAAGTTACTCTTTGTGGGCTGCGGGATAGTGTCAGGATAGGGACTGGTCACCAGAAAGATCACATCATATTCAGAAGTTTGGAAACTTCTCCACAACTCGGAGTAGAGGACCTAGAGATTGAGTTAGTCAATCATGTTTCCAGAAAAATCTCTAAAGCACAACATTCAGAGAGCTTTCCGGTTGGTGAGCACATTCACATGCTGGCACAGTGGTGTACCCCAACTACATGGAAACAGAAGCTCCTATGCTCAAGACCCTTCCGGTCCTCACATATGTACGTCTTTGTCCGGTTGTGCATGTCCTTCATTATTTTCTTTATTATATAAAAACTGGTAAACAAAAGTAAGTGCCTTCCTGAGTCCTGTGTTTCTAAAATATTATTGAACCTGAGAAGGACATTTTAAAGAATCATACTTTAAAAACAGTCTCTCAGAAGTACAGGAGAGTAATGAATAACTATATTAAATAAAGGTACAATAATTTGCCTTTTAATTTATGTCTATGATATGACCCAAGTAAATTCTACAAGTGCCACTGAAAACTTGATTGATATTTGACTCCTGTGTGCAGTGATAATGGTATCATTTCACAGCCAATAAACTGTTTAACTGCTGGGAAAAAACAAAAACAAAAACAAAAAACAACTAATGATGTATTGTATGGTAACTAACATAACACAATTAAAAAAAAAAAAAAAGAAGAAAGAAAGAAAGAAAAGAAAAAGGGGGGGGGGGAGGAAGTACAGGAGACAACCTGGAACTTGCAATTGGAATCTGAAGTGGGGGCAGTCTTGTGGGATGGAACCCTTAAAGTGTGGTTTCTGATGCTAACTCCAAGTAGACAGTGACAGGACTGAATTGAATTTCAGGACACCCAGCTGGTTTTGGAGAAATGATTTGTGTGGAAAAAAATGGACACATTAGTTTGCAAAAATGTTTTGTGTAAAGTGAAGAAACAGTTCTCTTCCTTAGAGTCCTAGTCACTTCATCTGTAAAATATCTTACAGAATTCCCATAAGCAATATATAAAGTAACGTCAAAGTGGAGTCAATAAACAGGTATTAGAGGTGGTGGAAATAGTGATGTTAGCACAGAAATAGCAATAGCAATAGTAATAGTAATAATAACAGTTGTGTAATAATAACAGTAGTGATACATGTATTTTCTTGATATCACAAGTATACAGGGATTGTCTACAGCTCAATACCAAATGCTGAGAAATTAGAAGTATTTCTCCATCACATGATATATGCATTCTCTAAATTCTGACATTAATCACAATGTAATTATGAGAAAACACACTCAAAGAAACTGCAACTTTGTAACTAAAACTATAAAAAAAATTTAAAGTTTTTAAATTGGTAATAGGTAATTAAAGATACTAAAGTAAGCATAGGATTTTATCTTTAATTTTTAAAAAGATTTTATTTATTTATTTGACAGACAGAGATCACAAGTAGGCAGAGGCAGACAGAGAGAGAGAGAAGAGGAAGCAGGCTCCCTGCCAGCAGAGAGCCCGATGTGGGCCTTGATCCCAGGACTCTGGGATCATGACCTGAGCTGAAGGCAGAGGCTTTAACCCACTGAGCCACCCAGGTGTTCCAGGATTTTATTTTAAAAAAAAATAATTAAATGTGTCCTGATAGTAAAAAGTTTGGGAAGGATGAGGGTTACTGTAAATAGTAGAGGTAAAAGCAAAATTCACAATATTGAACTAGAGGACATTGGAAGTGTGGTATTCTACACAGCCTTATAGCTCTTAGCACCTTGCTCTCTCCCATTTCACTAAGGCACTTTGCATTTAGCTACTATTACTTGGTGACCCAAAATATTAACAGGCTAGAAAATGCTATGTGAGGGAAAAGGTGGGGGTAGTAATACAATCCTGTGTTAATAAAACCATATAAACTGCTATACAAATACACCTTCAAGTATGTAATGGCTCAAATACACAAGAAGTATATTTCTTATTATTGTATAGGGGAAAAAATGGGAGTTCTCCTAAGAACCTGTGATCTATTTATCCAGTAATTTGGCTATTTTCCTAATTTGTTTTCTAAGAACATCATACTCATCTACAACCAGATGGCAGAAGATGAAAGTACACAACCACAGGAAGCATGCATGAGGGAGTTCTATAAATGTATAAAGAGCTTCCACTCCTGATCCATTGCCTAGAATTCCATCACATGATTGCATAAAAATTAAAAGGATTGGGAATCTTATCCAGATGTGTTCTCAGAATGAAGTAGAACATATTTTGTGAATATCTTACAAGTCTGCCACCAGACCTAGTCAAGTAGGAAGCCAAGAAGCCTCTCTAAAACTAAAGGAAAGAAAATTAAGGTTTGATTGTATCATTTAGAAGTACAATGATAACCAAAAGAAATTCAATCAGATAAATGAAAATTAAAACTGAAGAAGAGTGGCGTTGGATAGTGTAACGAAGCTACAACTGCTTATTTCACTGGAGGTGGGTGGGGGCCAGTGAAATAGATAAAGGAGAATAAGAAGTACAAAGTTCAGTAATAAAATAAGTAAGTCATGGAAATGAAAAGTACAGCATAGGAAATACAGTCAATAATATTGTAATAACATTGTACAGTGACAGATGGTGACTACTTATCACAGTGAACGATGAGTAGTGCATAGAATTGTTGAATCAATGTGTTGTACACCTGAAACTAATATAACATTGTATGTTAATTATACTTCAATAGAAAGATGTACCAAAAAAAATCTCAACTTGAGTTATAACCACTCCCTTAAAAAAACAAAACTAATTTGCTGTACTCATTTGGAGGAAATAAATCAGAAAATGTAAAAAGAAGTTTCCCCTCGGGAATTGGGACCAAATATTGTGAGAAATATACTGGGAAATGAGGGTTTGGATTTTTTTCATTATAAGTCTCTTTGTCTTATTTTATTTTTTATTATGTATATGATGAAAATAAAAATGAAATATTAAGAGAGTTCATTAGTTTTCTACTGCCACCGTAAGAAATCACCGGAGACTCAATGGCTCGAAATGCCACAAATTTATTACTTTACATTTCTTTAGGACAGAAAAACCAATACAGGTCTCAACAAGCTAAAAATCAGAGTGCCGGCCAGCTGCATTCCTTTCTGGAGATTCAAAGGAGGATTCACTTTCTTCCTTATTTGAGCTGTGGACAGAATTTGCATCCTCACTGTCCTAAGACAGAGATCCCTGTAACTTTCCTGGCTACCAATGAAAGCTGTTCTCAGCCATGGAGGCCACTCTCATTCCCTGGCTATTTCCCTCCTTCCGTGATAAATCCGGCAAACACAGATCCAGCCCTTCTGGTGCTTCTGTTCTCGCTTCTTTTCTTTTCTTTTCTTTTCACTTCTCTCTCTCTCTCTCTCTCTCTCTCCTTTTCTTTTTCTGTGTTCCTGCTTTCCTCTACCATTTTTAAGGAGTCCTGTGATTACGTGTGCCTACCTGGATAACCTAGGATATTTTAAAGCCTGTAATCAATCTCTCTCTCTCTCTCTTCAGATGTATTTATTGATTTGAGAGAGAGAGATAGGAAGAGAGCGAGCACACGCAGGGGATTGGGAGAGAGAAAAGCAGGTTCCCCACAAAGTACGGGGCCCAACACGGGGCTCCATCCCAGGATCCGGGGGTCATGACATGAGCCAAAGTTGAACTTAACCAGCTGAGCCACTGGGTGCCCTGACTTATTTCTTTATTTGAAAGAGAGAGCACCCAAGCTGGAGGGACAGAGGGAAAACCTCAAGCCGACTCTGTGCTGAGTGTGGAGCCTGACCCTGAGCGGAAACCAAGAATCAGAAAATTCGTGGACTCTGCCTCCCAGGTGCTCCTTCAGGCCCACAAACATAATCACATCTGATTCTCTTTGCCATAAAGCAACACTATTCAATGTTTGGCTTCCAAGCTTAGGTTATGGATATCTCAAAGAGAGTATTAGCCTACTACAGAGAGAGAAATCTTTTTATACATTGGGACGTAACTCATTAAGATAGACATTTACTTTTGAAAATAAATGAAAAACTAACCAAAATTCATAAGGAGAAATTTTCTGATTTGAAAGAAAACAAGTTCACAAAATACAAAATATATGAAATTAAATTAAATTATTAAGACATATTAAAGAAACTAAATGATCAGGATAAAGAATCAACAATCACAAAAACAGACTATGAAAAAATTTCAGACAAAAAATTAATCAGTAGCAAAAGAACTAATGGCATAGTACATGCTAAGTAGAATAAAAATAAAATTGTATAAAGTAATTAACCCATAAAGATGAGAAAAAATCAAATACTATAATCATAACAATTATAATCATAAACATTTCTCAATGATGAATTTGTGACAAATATCAATATAAACCTTTATTCTCTTATACTCATCAAGGCTTCTCAAAACAGACAGACAGTCTTTTTTGAGGCACTTCCCTAATAATTATAAAAGATGACTTAAACCCAAGATTGTTTATAGTCTTACAAAATGAAAGCTACCTTGAACAAAAATTTAGCTTGTATAATTGAGTACCCTCTACTTTAATCCCAAACAAAAGTTTTGAAGCATCTCTGCTTTATCCCTGTTATGCTTACATTATCTTATAATTGCAGGTAATTTTATCAGCTGTGTTCTGAAGGAAAAAACAAAACAAAAAAACCAAAACAAAACACATCTGGGTTATTTAATTAAGATACTTTAGTTAACTAAGAGGCTACTTACAGAGATGAAATCAGGGTTAAATGACAGAACATGGAAACTGTCGCACCCAGAGATTGTACGGCTGGAAGCCTGCACCACTCCCACAGTGGAAGGGACGAGGGAAGGAAGTGGTGATTACGGCAGCCCATTAGAAGCTGGCAGGTGTGAGGAATGGGCTTCACTGTGGCGGTGCTGCCGTGGAGAGGACATCTGGGCACATCTTTACGTCCTCACACCCCGAAATGGGCAAAGTGTAACTCCTCATGTAGCCCTGCTTCCCATTAGTGTATACAAGCACTAAAGGTTGAAATTTGGGCACCAGAACTATACTGTATTCAACTATATCAACTTTTAATATCATAAATATGAACTATAATAGAATGCATACCTATTTAAATTTTGAACCATTTAACTGGGGCTAAAATTATGTTCCTCATCTTTTATGACCACCTGTTTTGCACTGATCATCTATTTTTATTCTCGGAGTCATTCTATTAAATCTTTGGGCCCCTTGGTTTCATATAACTCTCACCGTGGAATCTGGACTCTTTGCTTTTTGTAAATTCTCACAGATTTGGGAAATGCATTTGGGGATTAAGTGTGGCCTTGAGTCTCTGGACCATGAGCTCAAAGCAGCACTGGGAATTGTTTGGCTGAGATTCTTTTCGTCTTTTAGTAACAGTTTGATCTGATTATTGAACTGTCACCCTGTAATCGATTGAATGGTTGCTCCTACAAAAATGTATCCAGTCTTATATACAGAAATTGTGGATAAACTTATTTGAAAATACATTTGCAGATGTAATTAAGAGTCTCTAGATGAGACCATTCCCAGACCATTTGGGTAGAGCCCAAATCCAAAGATAAAGATCCTTATACATAAGTGATGTAATATTGATTCCATTGAATTGAAAGTTAAGACTGCCACCTGACTCTCTGGGTTCCTCACACTTTGAATCAAGAGACAGAAAAGGAGGCAACAAAAGAGAGAAGGTCATGTGAAAACAGAGGTGGGGATTGGAGTAGGACAGACAGAGAATGCTGACAGCCACAGGAACCTGGGGAAACAAGAAAAGGTTCTATGATGTGGCACCACAGAAACATTGATTTCAGACTGCTGGCTGCCAAAATTGTAGCATAATAAATTTCTGTAGTACAAGCTACCCAATCTGTGGCAATTTATTTTGGCAGCTCTTGGAAATTTGGTACACATCCTGTTTAAATTCTGCATTTGGAGCCCAATCTTATCTTCCTAAGCTCACTGACATTATTAAGTTGAGGAACCCCAAATCTTACATGTTTCAATTTTGCCTGTTGAACTAGAAACAGAATTTTCTCTAGTCAACATGAGCGTTCTCAATAGATCCAAACCTTCTCTTATTCAACAAACACAAATTGTACTGCTAGTTGAAAATACTCCATGGTTTCCTGACTACGTGGTGTTCCTTTTATACAAAATGCTCATTATTTTAGATCCATCTCTGAGTATTGATATTCTATCCATTCTTCAAAATATTTTCTGTTTTTGTTTTTTTAAAGGTGTATTTATTTATTTTAGAGATGGGGGAAGGGGCAGAGAAAAAGAGAATATCCAAGTGACTCCTGCTGAGCACAGAGCCCAACATGGGGTTTGATCTTACCAATCATGAGATCATGAGCTGAGCCAAAACCAACAGTCATACACTCAACTGAGCCACCCAGGCACTCCCCCATTCTTCAAAATCTTAAGAACCATCTTTTATAATTTAGATGCAAAGCAGAACCTAAAACAAGGATAGATGTGTACATGATATATTAAGAAAGTTTTCTCAAGATAAACCAGTGAGGAAATGGAAGAAGCAAGTTAAGGAGGAAGAAGACACCTGAAGAGTATGATTTAATTCCCAAGTCCTATAGAGGAAAGGCTTCGGGATAGGAGAATATAGTGCTGTGTCAGTTAACCTTAGGATTGTCCTGTGGAGAAAATGGACCCAAACTCACCTATTCTCACAAGTATCAATTACGGGGGCATCAGCAGGCAAAGAGGTTACACTAGCCATTCTTCAGGCTGAGGGAGTCCTGAGAAGAAAAGCTGTAGTGACCCCAATGGAAGGAACCACGCATCAAAACAGGGCAACCACTTCAAGCACCACACTGTCCATCAGCTGTCGCCCAACTCCTGCCCTGAACGTATCCTCACCAAGTGGTAAGAAGTCATGAAAGTTATGTATTACAATTGACCCTTGAACAATACAGGTTTGAACAATGTGGGTGCACTTATACATGGACTTTTTCAATGCATATATACATATATTACATACATATGTATTGTACATATGCATGTTATGTATGTAGGTTACTTTAAGTGTATTTACTCTTACTTATGATTTTTTTTAATTTCTTTTCAGCGTAACAGAATTCATTGTTTTTGCACCACACCCAGTGCTCCATGCAATGCGTGCCCTCCATAATACCCAGCACCTGGTTCCCCCAATCTCCCACCGCCCGCCCCTTCAAAACCCTCAGGTTGTTTTTCAGAGTCCATAGTCTCTCATGGTTCATCTCCCTCTCCAATTTCCCTCAACTCCCTTCTCCTCGCCATCTCCCCATGTCTTCCATATTATTTGTTATGCTCCACAAACCTTATGATACTCTTAACATTTTCTTTTCTCTAGCCTATCCTATTGTATTGACAATATATAATACATGCAACATTTAAAGTATATATTAATTGACTGTTTATATTATCAGTATGACTTTTAGTCAACAGCAGGTTATTAGTAGTTATGTTTTTGGGGGGTCAAATTATACATGGATTTTTGACTGTACAGGGGTCAATGTCTCTATCTTCTGCATTGTTCAAAGGTCAATTGAATGGTAAGTGTTATTAAAAGCTTCCAAACTCAGCATCTTCTCTCTCCACTTCAACAAGAATTTCTTTGTAAGGGGAGGAAAACTGGGCTCTAATCTGATGAATTTTTCTATGTTCAGTCATAAAAGATTTCTTTCCTTTTCTCTTCATTATGCATCATATGTACTTTCTCAATTATACATTTTCCCCCATTAAAGTATATTTATTTTTATGTGTACCTTATCTGCTTCTTGTTCATCCCTTAAATTAAACCCTTGTGTGAAGGAGTTTTTTCTTATAATTTCTCTTTATATATTTTCAAGGAACTAAAAATGCCTTGTAAGTTTTCAAAAATATTCATGATTTTTATTTAATTAAATTAAGATATTGTTCTTTCTCCCAGGTATCCTCATATGATTTCCAGTTTTACTTCTAAGAAATATTGTTACTTTTAACTCTAACAAGAATAGTTCTAAAAAAATAGTTCTTTTGTTTGCAAATATATCAGTTTTAGCCCATTTGTTATAACTATATAACTATATATATATATAACTATATATAAATATATAACTATAGTTATATAACTATATCAGCCCACTTGTTATATAACTATAATATGAAATATTTGATAACTAGTCTTTGTCAGATGCTTCTGGATTCTAAACAAAGAGATTATATTATAAAACATTGTTTGTAGGATATATATGATCCAGCATCAACTGAATCATGAAAAGTGATACTTTAGGACTCTATGCAAAGTACATTTTACTGGAATTATATTCAATATTTTCCTAGAACATGAATATACATTCTCACATGTACTTAATAAATTTTAATTGGTTTCCCTTCTGTTGTTGAGGTTTTTAAATAAGTGATAATATCTATAATAGATTTATCATCCAGTGTTGTTATATAATAGCTATTAGTCCTACAGTATGGGAGAAAAATTAGTATAGTGAACTTATTTGTACACAAATCCTAGACATATTAGCTGCATGTCTTTGAGAAAGTTACTTAACACCTCTTAGTTTCCTGACTTGTGAAAAGGAGAAATAAATGCCCCACAAGATTGTATTATATTTGTGTTTATTTACAAATAAAGCACTAGGACAGAGTCTGGTACTTAGCATGTAATAAGAGTTAGTTATTCTTTGGATTACAGACTGAAATTTGAGACCTGGAACCATAAAAATCCTAGAAGAGAGCATAGGCAGTAATTTCTCTGACATTGGCCATAGCAACATTTTTCCAGAAATGTCTCCTGAGACAAGGGGAATAAAAGCAAAAATAAACTGTTGGGACAACAACAAAATAAAAAAAAAAAAAACTTCTGCACAGTAAAGGAAACAATTGACAAAACTAAAAGACAACCTACTGAATGACAGAAGAGATTTTCAAATGCCATAATAGATAAAGGGTTTGTATCCAGAATGTATAAAAAATTTTCGTACATCAAAACCCAAAAAACAAACAAACAAACAAATAACCAAACTGAGGAGAAGACATGGACAGATAATTATCCAATAAAGACATACTGATCACCAACAGACACATGAAGATGCTTAATGTCACTGATCATCAGAGAGATGCAAATGAAAGCTATAATGAGGTATCACCTCACACCTGTCAACATGGCTAAAACCAAAACACACAGAACAGGGGTTCAGTTAGTAGAACATGAGATTCTTATTTACAGGGTTATGAGTTCAAGCCCTGTGTTGGACATGGAGCCTGCTTTAAAATGATTTAAAAATAAAAAAAATAAATAACTACAAGAAATTCATGTTAGTGAGGATGTGGAGAAAAAGGAACCTTTGTGCACTGTTGGTGAGAATGTGAACTGGTGCCGCCAGGGTGGCAAACAGTATGAAAGTTCCTCAAAAAATTAAAAATAAAAATATGATCCAGTAATTGCATTATTGGGTATTTACCCAAAGAATACAAAAACACCAACTCAAAAAGATACATGCACCCTATGTTTATTGGAACATTATTTACAATAGCCAAATTATGAAAGCAGCCCAAGTGTCCATCGATAGATGAGTGGATAAATATATGGTGTATATACATACAATGGAATATTTTCAGCCAAAAAAAGAATAAAATCTTGCCTTTTGTAACAACATGGATGGAGCTAGAGAATATAATGCTAAGCAAAGTAAATCAGTCAGAAAAAGACAAATACCATATGCTTTCACTCATACGTGGAATTTAAGAAACAACAACAAAAAAATGATCAAAGTGAAAGAGAGGGGGTGGGGAGAGAGAGAGAAGCCAAGGAACAGAGTCTTACACACAGAGAAGTGACTGTTACCAAAGGGAGGTGGGTGGGCAGAGATATGGAAAAGGTTTTGGGAGTTAAAGGATGAGCACCCAGTAATGTATAGAATTGTTGAATCACTATATTGTACACCTACAACTAATATAACACTATATGTGAACGATAGTGGGATTAAAATAAAAATAAAAACTTAATATAAACATTAGCTCTTCTTAGTTTTTATATTAAAATAATAACAGAGGGGAAGATTGGATTATTTTCATTGTTTAGATTAGAAGACATTAACCAAGTGTATGATACACTATTTTACGCTTGTATTAAATGACTTTTCTTTTTTTTTTTTGTATTAAATGACTTTTCCATACAAAACATGGAGGGATATAATTTTTGTACTATCATATTTCCTTTCTTTTCTCACTTTTTCCCTTATTTAATCTCTTAATTAAACTTTTGAGATTCTTGTAGAATGACAACCAGGATATAGACACTGATGCAGCCAGGAAAGCAAGCATTTCTATCACCACAGGACTTCTTCAGGCTACTGCCCTCTTGTAGTCACTCACCTTCCTCCGACTCTTTCCCTCTCCAGTCTTAATGCCTGGAACTAATAATCTCTACTTTATTCACATAATTTTGTCATTAAAAAAACTCTGTGTAAATAGAATCACAGTTTGTAACCTTGGAAGGTGGCTTTCTTTTCCCCCCACCTAGTATCTTTGGAGACACATCAAAGTTTTTACATTTATCAATAATTTGCTTCTATTTATATTCTATTTATATTATATATTATAATATATTTATATTATATTATATTAATTTACATTATTCTACAAATTTTGTGTTTTTGTATTCTCTACAATTTTCCACTGGTTTATATGTCTGCCCCTCTGCAAATGCCTCACTGTCTGGATTGCTGTCACTATGTAACAAGTCCTGAAATAGGGTAGACATACCCTCATACCCACTTTATTCTTTTTCAAAGTTCTTTTATCTATTCTAGTTTCTTTACCTTTCCATATAAATTTTAGAATCATCTTTTCTATATCTACAAAGCATCTTCCTGCTATATAGCTAGAAACTGCGTTAAACCTATGTATCAACTTGTGGAGATGATACATGGTGTTGAGTCTTCTAATCCATGAGACAGTGTATCTCCATTTCTTTTGAAATTCTTTGGTTTCATCAGCATTTTGTAGTTTTCAGCATGTAAATTCTGAATATGTTTTGTTAGATTTGAACCTAAATATTTTACTTATTTAGAACAATTTTAATGGCTTGTATTTTTTTTTTAATTTGCTATGTGCCCATTGCCAGTATGGAAAATATAATTAATTTGTTGTTTATCTTGTCTATTCTGGCATTCCTAAACTCACTTATTAGGTTTAGGAGTTTTAATTTTTTATAGACTCCTTGGAATTTTCTGCCTAGTTATTCATAGTATCTTGCAAATAGGGGTATTAACATTTCTAACTTTATAATCTCTATTGTTTTTTAATTTCTCTTATTTCCCCATTGCACAGGCTACAATTTCTAGCATTGCACTGAATAAGAGTGGTGAGATAAGACATACTCACCATGTTTGTGCTCTTAGGGAGAAAGCATCAGTCTTTCACCATTATTATGTTAGCTGTAGATTTGTTATACACATCTTTTTTTTTTTTTAATATTTAATTTATTTTTTTTTTTATTTATTTTTTTTTTATTTCCAGCATAACAGTATTCATTATTTTTGCACCACACCCTGTGCTCCATGCAATCCGTGCCCTCTATAATACCCACCACCTGGTACCCCAACCTCCCACCCCCCGTCCCTTCAAAACCCTCAGATTGTTTTTCAGAGTCCATAGTCTCTCATGGTTCACCTCCCCTTCCAATTTCCCCCAACTCCCTTCTCCACTCTAAGTCCCCATGTCCTCCATGCTATTTGTTATGCTCCACAAATACCCAACTTTTGTAGCAACATGGACGGGACTGGAAGAGATTATACTGAGTGTTATACACATCTTTATCAAGTTAAGAAAGTTACCCTCTATTTCTACCTTCCTGAGAGATCTCATCATGAATAGATGTTGGATTTTGTGAACTGTTTTTTGACTTTGATTTTTTTTTTTAAAGATTTTATTTATTTATTTGAGAGAGAGACAGTGAGAGAGAGCATGAGTGAGGAGACAGTCAGAGAGTGAAGCAGACTCCCCATGGAGCTGGGAGCCCAATGCGGGAGTCGATCCCAGGACTCCGGGATCATGACCTGAGCCAAAGGCAGACCAACTGAGCCACCCAGGCGTCCTTTGACATTGATTTTTATGATCATGTGATTTTTCTTGTTTTGCCTAGAATTGTGGTGGATTATATTGATGAATTTTCAAATATCACACTAGCCTTACATTCCTGGAATAAACTATATTTGGTTATGTTTTGTATACACTAATGAATTTTATTTGCTAATACTTTCTCAAGAATTGTTTGCCTCTATATTCATGAGGAATAATTGATCTGTAGTTACCTCTTTCATATTTTGTAGTCTAGTTTTCATAACAGGATAACACTAGTTCTATGAAATAAAATAGAAAATGTTCCCTGTACTATAAATGACATTTTATAGAATCAGCATTAGTTCTTATTTAAACATTTGGCAGAATTCTCCAAACAATTTGGATCTTCTATTTCTATTTTAGCAATTTTGTAATACAAATTCAATGTACTTAATAGTTATAGGGCTATCCAAACCTCTTACTATTGGGTGGGTTGTGGTAGTTTGTATTTTTTGAGGAATTGACCCATTTCTACTAAGTGATAAAATGTATGTAGTTTTTAAGAATGTTTGAGTGTTCTTTTGGTATCTGTAAGATCAATAGTATTGGTAATTTGTGTCTTGTCTCCTCCTTTCTCTGCCAAATCTTGCAGACGTTTATTGATTTTATTGATTTAAAAAAAAAAAGCAACTTTAATCTTATGGATTTTCTCTATTGTTTTTCTGTTTTCAACTTCATTGATTTTGCTATTTTTATTATTTATTTTCTCAGCCGATTTTTGTATGTGCTTATTTTGTTTTTGTTTTTGTTTTTTAATTCTGGAGGTAGAAACTGATAATTTACTTGAGTAATTTTAAATTTTATAATGCAAGCATTATAAAATGCAATAAATTTCCCTCTCAGTATTATTAATTGTGTCCATAGATTCTGACATATTATGTTGTCATTTTCATTCAATTTTTTTTTTCCTCAAAAACTCCTCAGTGACTCATCGTTTATTTAGAAGTGTGTCCTTTCAAATGTTAGGAAACTTTCCTGTTTTTCTCTTACTGATTATAGTTTGAGTCTGCACTTCTATAATATCAATTCTTTTAAATTTGTTGAGGTTTGTTTTAACTCAAGATATAATCATTTTTTGTTATAGATCTGTGTGCTTGAAAAGAATGCATATTCTACTGTTTTGAGGTGGAACATAATATAAATGCTGATAATATAGCATTATTAAGTTCTTCATGTTGAATTCATGTCTAGTTGTTTTGTCAGTTGTAGAGAAAAGGGCATTGATATTTTCAAATTAATTGTGGATTTTTTATTTCTCCTTTCAGATTTGTTAGTTTTTACCAGTTATAGTTTGCAGTTCTGTTGTTTGGTGCTATGTTTTCTTAGAGGATTGATTTTTTTTTAATCATCATGTAGTCAATCTCCTTTTTACTGAAAATATTCTTTGCTGTGAAGTCTACTTTATCGTGCATTGATATGCCGCACCTACTTCTTTGTTTGCATGATACAGCTTTTCTATCCTTTTTCTTTCAGTTTGACTGAATTATATTTGAAGTGAGTTTCTTGTAGACAGCATATATTTGGGTTACATTTTTAATCCGTTCTGCCTGTCTGCCTTTTAATTATTGTATTCAGAACAAGTGCATTTAACTTAATTATTGTTGTGTTTGGGCTAAGCCTTCTATTTTTATCTCCTAGTTTTTTTGTTTGTTTGTTTTTCATTTTTTTCTTTTTTTCCCCATTTTCCTGCCTTTCTATGGGTCATTTGAATTTTTTCTAGAGTTTAATTTTTATCTATCTATAGTATTTTTTTGAGTATCCCCATATATGTATTTTAGCATTTGTTCTAGATAGTACATTCTACCTACCTACCTACCTATATCTCTATAGATATTCATAGACAAATTTTAACAATTTATCAGTGTCATCATTTTACTACTATGGACAAAGTATAGAATTCTTACCTCCCTTTGTGCACCTCTACTCTCTCCCATTTGTATTATAATTATCTTAACCTTTCCTGTATGTAAGTTTAGAACCACCATATTCAGTCGTTGTTATAATTGCATTATCTGGGGATTTTTCTAGTTATTTCTGTGAGTACTGTTTCAGGTCTGAATACTTTTCCCTCTTCTTCCAAGGCACCAATGACAAAAATGTTAGACATTTCTTATAGTCCCACAGGCTCCTGAGGTTGTTTATTTTCCTGTAATCTACTTTTTCTCTGTTGTTTACATTGAGTACTTTTAATGGTTTATTTGCAGTTCACTATTCTTTTTTCTATTAGCTCTGTTACTGAGCTTATCAGCTAAGCTTCTCCCCCTGCCCAGTTATTTTATTCATTAAAATGTGCAGTTTGGGGGCACCTGGGTGTCTCAGTGGATTAAATCCTCTGCCTTGGGCTCAGGTCATAATCCCAGAGTCCTGGGATCCAGTCCCACATTGGGCTCTCTGCTCAGTGGGGAGCCTGCTTCCCTTCCTGAACTCTCTCTGCCTGTCTCTCTGCCTACTTATGATCTCTGTCTGTCAAATAAATAAATAAAATATTTTTTTAATGTGCAGTTTGTCCCTTTTTATATCTCTTATTTCTTTGTCAAGTCTTTTTTTTTCTATTTATTTCTAGCATGTTTGTTATTGTTCATTAAAACATTTCTGTAACAGATAATTTCAAATTTTTGTTGGATAATTCTAGCATGTCTTTTATCTACTGCTGGTGTCTTTTTTCATTCAGTTTGAGCTTACCTTGTTTTTGGTATGATATATAACTTGATTAAAACCTACACATTTTGAATATTATATTTTGAAACTGGAGTCTATTTGAACTTCTGTTTTGCTGGCTTTTTTTTTTTTTTTTTTTTGACGTGGCTATAAAAGGAGAAATACAGTTATCAACTTCTCATTACCAGGTGGGATTAAAAATCCTGATTTCCCACTTGGCTACTGTTGACACCCAAGGTTTGGAGGTGTGCTTCTGATTACTGCTGTGTTGGGATGAGAGTTTGAGGGCTCAATCTCCCCCAAAGTCTTCCATTAGTATTTCCTTTGTGAGGGGTCAGAGTAACTCATTGTTGCTTCCTACATGGCTTTCACGGACACTACACAACAGGTGTCACTTTATTACTTCTAAATGGTGGTAAATGTCATCACTCACTACTAGGCCTCTAAGAAGATGAAAAAAAAAAAAGGAATTTTCCTTATTCTTTCCATTAAGTACAAATAAAAACCCTGGATAGTATAGACAAACCTAAGAAAAACTATGGAATGACAAAATAGTTCCCTTTTTTTTCTTTGTTGTTGTTGTTGTCTCATGTATGACAGTCTTAGAGTTAAAGCCACCTAACCAGACACATCACAGGCAGACAGCAAAATATCCCAACAAAAGCTTGTTCTTTGAACCAAAGTACCAGGAAAAGAGTAGCTCAGAAATGTGGACAACTTTTAGAAAATTATGCTCTACTTCAGAAAAACACCACACACAAACACACAGAACAATGGATTTACTCTGCCTAAGCCAACAGGGGAGCCTAGCATCTACTCGTCGAAGGCTGTAGAGAGGATCTCCCCATCACCTTCGTCCTTCCATCATCCTAATTCCCAACACCAGCCATTTTCATGGTGTCAGTGAAGTGGACCTCCATGCAGAAACACGGGGAGATCCATCCCTTCTCTTCATACTGGAAATTTTTATTTTGAATATATATGAAAAGCACCTTAATTAATAGCATATAAAATGAGAGAATTTTAAAATGTCTTAATTTCAAGTTTCCTGGAAAGTGAATTATAATGAGAAAAGGGATGGATAGCTATCTGAGAAAAGAAAATATAGCAGCTCTTCAGGAAAAAAAAAAAAAAATATATATATATATATGTGTATATATATAAACTCATCTCGCTTTAAATAAGTATTTCATTATGTGTTCTGTGAAATATTATAATATTACCATCACTCTGTAAAGCAAAATGGACTGGGAACTATTTAAATAACCATTAAATATTAAATATTAATATTTTAAAATACCAATTTATTGTTTAATTTTAAATATTTTATGATTACTATATTACTATAATTATATATTATTATATATGATTATTATATATTTATATTAATCATTGATTTATTATTTAATATTAATATTAAATAAATTATTTAAATAAATGTAGGAACATCAAATATATTTAGCAAAAATGATATTTTATCAGTAATACCTGGTGTTTCTTGTTATATTTCTGATTTACTTTATATTTCTAAGAAATAGAAGAACAAACTTAGAAAAGCAAGACTTTGATATTGTCTGCACATTTCTCTATGATCTCATATTCATTATACGCAGATGTGTTAGCTATCCATCATTCTCCTAAGATGTGCACACATTTAAATCATGGCAGCTTTAATTTTACTACTGTGAATTCAAAAATATCCTTTGAATGCTACTCATGTTCAGAGAACCATTCTTAGCAAGAAAAGAGGTTTTTTAAAATTAAATGACATATTCATGGGCCAGCATGATGATTTCTTCCAAATACAATAATGTCTGTGCAAATAGACTGAAATTACTTGAACTATGGACATAACACATTCATTTGTTTCTCTTTACATAAAAACTTTTAATCATCCCATTCAATACATTTGAAAATTTTATTTGTAGCATGAAAATCATACTTTTTAAGCAAAATTTTATACAAAGTAACTGAAAAATAATAATTCTTCTACTTTTTCACTACTATTGATAACTATTGCATTGGTCAATGATATATGAAATGAATATCTTACAGAATTGAGATATCTGCTTTTTTAATGTTTGTGTTGTTTTTCCAGTGTATATAATTTGTCAGTTTTAAAAAATCATAACCCTTTCATCTAATCATTTCCTAGCATCTAACAGGCAAGTGGAGCAGAAAAAAAAAAATATGTCAAATATAATTACTTTTTTGAGAAGCTACATATTCCCTTTGTGCATTTTAAGAAATTAGGACATGAAAAACATAATTTAAACTATCTCTAATAGATAAGATTTTCTATTCAAGGAGCCCTGATTAACTGAAGCCTGGAGTGATATTTTTTAAGATACAGAACAAGTCTTTAAGTTCCTAAAGACTTATATTTTCCATACACTTTACTAGATGCGCAGATGTTAATAGTAGATTTTCCAAGCAATATATGATTGTTGTGTTTTTAGTACATGTTTTGAAAGAAGTATTCAGAGGAATAAATTCATATCCGAATAAAAGCACATTTTCTCCATGGCAAATATATCATTGAAATGAATCAACCACAGTAGAATCATAAAAGCCTCTAGAAGGGCGTGGGTTATGACCATGAATATCTACTATATGAGGATTATCTTGAGAAAATAAATATGGGCAATTTTGGATACCAGTGACCAAAATCAGGACAGAGACCAGACATCAATTTATAAATATTTTTAAAGCACTTATATATACTAAACCTATAATGTTGTTATTGTCATAAATGTAAGAAAAGATAATGTCAATAAGTTTCTCAAGGATCACATTTTAAGGAAAGGCCAAGGAAGTTTGAAATCCATTACTCACTGAGGTGATACAGGAGGCTAAAGATAAAGACATTAGTTTGAGAAAGGTATGTGTATTTCCACAATTAATAATACTCATGATAATCAGCTAAAGTAAGCCAATGAGAATTTATCAGAATAAGCTATAAATGACATACACACACGTATATAACAAATACTAGTTTTTTAATTCATTTTTCCCAAGAAATATCATTTTATAACTTGAAATTCATAAGAAAATAGGTGAACCTGTTTTCTCTATTTATGTAATAAATATCTTTAAATGATTGTTCACCATAGATTCCAGTGCTTGACTACAAGTATTGCTTTAAGATTTTATTTATTCACTTGGCAGAGGGACAGAGCACACAAGCAGACAGAGCAGCAGGTGGAGAGCGAGGGAGAAGCAGGCTCCCCGTTGAGCAGATTCCCAACAAGGGGCTGATCCCAGGACCCTGGGTCATGACCTGAGCTGAAGGCAGAGGCTGAACTGACTGAGCCACCCAGGCGTCCCGACTCCAGATATTGCATGTGCTTGTATGTGTGTACTACTTTACATGTAGTGATTCTTTCATTGGAAAATGTTTTGAAAGTAATAAAAAAATTGGATTATTTAATTCACATTATGTTGAAATTATACACTAATTTTCATTGTTATTTTACTTATTCTTTTCCTTCATCTAATAAAGAAATATTGATATAGTAGTACAATGTGCCTAATACTGGTCAAATGCTTTACGAACATTAGTTCACATCTCCTTCACAACAAACCTGTGAAGCATTATAATTAACCCTATTAAAAGTAAAAAAAAAAAAAAAAAAAAACAAAGAAATTTAAGAAATGGAGCCAGTCCATGACTTGTGGACAGCTCAGGTACCTTGTCCTAGAGAAAAGTGTCTGTTGTAGTTATGTTTTGGTGGTTGTTATTTGACTGTTGTCAAACTTTCTCAATGGACTTCAACACCATGAGGCCAGGACTACATTTATCTGTATTGATGACTGCATGCACAGTATATAGTGCAGGATGTGTAGGCTAGCAAATGAGCAAGATAATCATTCAGTAAATGAAGAAGATAATATTGCATATAATGTAAGCTACACATAATACTTTTGGTATTGGAAGAATTCCTCTGTATTTTCACGTAACAATTCTTTGGGTGAAAGTGGTTTTAAGTGTTCTAATAAAAAGCATCATTTAAAATGCCAAACTAGTTTCTTTAAGGTGGCAGTAAGTTTGGAATGGGTGATTTAATCAACTTTATTGAAGACTGCATGCCCACATGTACAACACTTTGTTAGAAGACAAGGAGGAGAAAGTGAGTGCATTTGCTGGTAGAGGTGGGGTGGGCAGTACCTAAAGAAAGAACATTATGAACAAAATCTGTTCACTTTGGATGTAATTAACCTCGTGTGCGTTCTGCATTACTAATGTGGTGGGATCATTATACTGTCCTAATGTATCTGAATTTCTATTCATGTTTTCTCCACTAAATAAATAAAAGTGGTTGAGTAAGAGATGACATTTGCTTTAACTGTTCATTATGGAATTTTTTTCTAAAGCTGTGGTAGTCTGTTAAATACAAACTGTTTAAATGGATGGTATTTCATGAGAGGTTTTGAACCTAATTATACCAAATGTCATCGTTTTATTTATTAAAAGGAATTGCAAAATTGCTCAGGAAAAAAAAAAAGAAAGAAAGAAAGAGAAAGAAAAAAAAGTGAATTCCTAGATTCTTATGATATTTAAACTATTCCATTAATTAAAAATAATTTTTATACAGCAAGTTGGATTGACACTACACTCACCTTATATTTATAATCAGTTTATATTATTTATGGATAATTTGGAATCCTGTGGTATTTATTCCTACGTAGCACTTTGTGATTATCTTGTTTAAATAGATGGTTATGGCAAATGATGTTGGTTAAATTAGAAGGCAATTTCAATTGGAACATCTACATTGGATAATCTAACCTTAAATATTTAACAAAATGCGCTTCTTAAAAATAGATTGTCTGGTGTTTTAACACATAAGATATACAATCATTTTAGATCAATAAGTCTTTGTATTGATTTTCAAAGAGGTTGATACACATGCAAACTAATTTTAAATTCAAAATGAGTGTTGAAATGTTTCCACCACTTTTAAAAAATATGTTCTATGTTAAATATCCAGTTATTGTTCCATTTTGAGAAGTAGATTGGCTGACTTCTATGGTAGCATTTTAAAGATTTGTGTCAGAATTGATACTCATAAATGTCCCTATGTAGAAAAATACACAGTATTTCCCAAATCACAAAATCATTATCTATCTATATATCTATTATCTGTCATCTACTACCTCTTCAGTTTGTAAAATTTACCTTAAATTTATATTATTTTCTCCTTTGGTTTTAGGCATAATATGATCATAAATCCAAAAAAATTTTTACCGTATAATTATAAACACAGTTTTTGAAATACAGTTGTATACTTTCTGAAAATATATTGAATCAATAACATTATGGACTAGATGACAAAGGAAAATAGATGCCACAATAAAGTAGAAAATTATATCTCTGAAGTTTATAATTGGTATATTACCAAGAATTAAGAGAAATGATTATAAGCAAAAAAAATGAGCACTTATCCTATATCCATATCACATTAAAGAAATCCATGAATATTGCAAAGAATGTTTAAGCCTTTAAATCTCTTGACATAGTTCCTAACTAGCTCTACGATTTTCTTTTTTCCAACCCAAACCAGCAAAAGTTATATCCTAACATCACTCTGAAATCAAAACAAATAAAATAACAATTTGTATTCTTCTGAATCCAGAAACATATATTTTCTGGTTATTTTAATGAAAAAAGAAATCCATTCTATTTTATGAAAATGTTCTACACCTTGCCATATAGATACAATAAACATAAACACATACAGAATAGGTTTAAGTCTTACAGAGTTTAAGGAAGCATCTATTTGAAAAATGTTTTCCTGAATATTCAAAAGTATCTTGTTCCCATGAAAACTTTTGTAAGCTAAAATGGCATAAGGGAAATCGGAGCGTGAGACTAACCATGAGAGACCATGGACTCTGGAAAACAAACTGAGAGTTTAGAAGGGAGGGGCGGGGGGGCAGATGAGCCTGGTGATGGGTACTAAGGAGGGCACGCATTGCATGGAGCACTGGGTGCTATATGCAAACAATGAATCATGGAACACTGCATAAAAAACTAACAATGTACTGGGACGCCTGGGTGGCTCGGTTGGTTAAGCAGCTGCCTTCGGCTCAGGTCATGATCCCAGCGGCCCGGGATCGAGTCCCGCATCGGGCTCCTTGCCCCGCAGGGAGCCTGCTTCTCCCTCTGCCTCTGCCTGCCATTCTGCCTGCCTGTGCTCGCTCTCTCTCCCTCTCTCTCTCTGATAAATAAATAAAATCTTAAAAAAAAAAAAAAAACTAGCATGGCGACTAACATAACACAATAAAAAAAATAGGAAAAAACAAATCAGTAAAAAAAAAAAGAAAATTTCACTGTTATATGAAATAAAGCTGGAAAACAATGTGAAAAAAATCACTATTAATTCCACTATGCAGAGATAAATATTGTTAACAATTTGGCACACACACATACATAAAATAAAAAATAAAATGGCATAAGCAAAGAAATAATTATCATTAGTTTATACTGAAAATTTTCTTAGCATTCACAGATTCCAAAAATAAACTCTCTTAGGCATTTCTGATACCTTAAGACATATCTCATTAACAGATTACACAAAATAAATCAAGAAAAGCACAGATGCTCACAGACATATTTCAAAGCTAGGTATGATAGCCTCATTGCCAAGATGCTGGGGGTAGTTCCCAGAAGAGGATCTTGGTGGCATCGCTTGTGCTGCTGGAGAGACATACTGCCTCTATAATAGTGTGCTTGCAAAACAAAGGCTGAACACTATTATCACCTCTCTTTTTTTTTTTTTTTTTTTTTTTGTAAAAGCAAAGTTGTTCTGCAGATTTATTTTGGTTACTGAAAGAGACACAGGGTTCCTTTCCCCTTATCTGTGGTGGATACATTCCAAGAACAACAGTGGGTGTCTAAAACTAAGGACAGTACCAAAATTCATATATATTATATTTCTTCCTCTATAAACATACCTACATTGATGTTTAAATTATAAATTAGGCACAGTAAGAAATTAACAATGACAAGTAATAATAAAATAGAACAATTATAATAGGTGCAAGTATCCCTTCGGACACTATGTTTGTATCCTTTGGGTAAATACCTAGTAGTGCAATTGCTTGGTCATAGGGCATCTCTATTTTTAACTTTTTGAGGAAGCTTTATACTGTTTTCCAGAGTAGGTGTACTAGCTTGTATTCCCACCAACTGCGCATCAGTGTTTATAGCAGCAATGTCCACAGTAGCCCAACTAGAAAGAGCCCAGCAGTCCCTCAACAGATGAATGGATAAAGAAGATATGGTATATATACACATGGAATACTACTCCGCCAACAAAAAATGAAATCTTTCCATTTGCAACAATGCAGATGAAACTAAAGGTTATTATGGTACACAAGATAAGTCAATCAGAGAAAGAAAATTACCATATGATTTCATTCATATGTGCAAATTAAGAAACAAAACAGAAGATCATTGGGGAAGGGAAGGAAAAATTGAGTCCAAATCAGAGAGGGAGACAAACCGTAAGAGATTCTTTACTACAGGAAAAAAAACCCTGAGGGTTGCTGGAGGGGAGGTGGCTGGAAGAAAGGGGTAACGGCGTGATGGGCATTAAGGAGGACACATGACGTAATGAGCACTGGGTATTACATGGAACTGACAAATCACTAAATTCTACCTCTGAAACTATATACTACTTGTTAATTAATTGAATGTAAATATAACAAAATTTTTAAAAGAACAATTATAACAATATACTGTAATAAAAATTATACACATATAACCTCTCTCCAAACATCTTATTGTACTGTACTCACCCTTCTTGTGAGGCTGTAAGATGATAAAATGCCTACATGATGAGATGGAGCCAATTAATGTAGGGTCAGAATGAGGTTCATCTACTTCCCAACGGTGGCTGACACCTTTAACTGAACCTACAGAAAGAGAAACCACAGGTTAGGGGACTACTGTTCTAAGGCCACTGTTTGTAAAACAATGTGGCATAAGGCAAATTTTACTAAAGTGGGAAATATCTGTATTTTTGGAGTTGTTTTCCTTGGGGACACACACACACAATCCCAACTGAAGCATTTATATACTTTGGGTCAAATTTGTATTATGGACATATTCAGCTCTCGAGTTGGTTCTTACTCTTACTTTGGCTTCTTTAAGAAAGCCTTCAAGAAAGGAGCCTGTGAGATGTGTTTGAACAGACAGTACTCACACCCCATTTATCTGTCCTTCATCATCTATACATGCTACTGACCAATGTAAATTAGACGTTTCTGGCACTTAGACTATTTCATGGGTATTCTGTTGTTACTCAAGCTTCCAGCTTAGGATTTAGTCTCTCATTCTCATGCAGAGCTTGTGGATATAATTACAGATCATACCTTCAGTTTTCATAAACACAAGACATACCTGCCCATTCCCCACCTAGCCTTTCTGATCATGGCAGTTTTTAATTTAAGACATAGGTTATGGATAATGTTTTTGTAACTCGGGAAATACTACTCTTCCCACAAAATTTGGAAATAAACTTAAAAAAGCGAAAATCATAGCTTGTTGTTTTTATAACATTCTTGTAAGGGCAGTCATAAAAATAAAAGATATTTTTGGCTCATTTTTTATTATAATCAACAAAATTAATCTAACAAAAGTTAGATATTTTGGCTCATTTTTAATTATAATCAACAAAATTGATTTTTATTTTAATCAACAAAAATTAATTTATAACAGAAATATTAATCTGCTACCCCTAAACTGCATTTAAGTGTATCTGAATTCAACTTACTGTGGGTCTTAATAGAAATCATTTAAGACCATCAATGATACGTGTCAATAATCACACATCATTAATATGTTCATATCTCTATTTTCAAGTTAGCATTTGAAAAATGCCTCAAACCATGGCTTTTCTTTTGTAAATGATGTACTTACTGATACTGAGCTTTCTACACTTTGAAAGTGTCAATGTTTGTTTCTTCCTTGGATTTCAAGATTAATTATTGGTTTGCTTGAAACAAAACAATATCGTTGTCTGATTGCTAAAAGCCTGTAGGAAGGAAATCAGAGTGAACGAGGAAGTACAATATAATCCCTTAGTTTACAATCTTTAAGAGAGGTCAGTTAATGTAAGTATTGTAGCTGTAAAATTCCTGCCAATTCCTATAATTCTGAGTATAAGAATGAAATGAAGTCTAGCTATATTTACCGCTTTTCTACTGCACTGCAGCATGATGTCATATGGCTCCCGAAAATATGACATTCCAGGAGTCTTAAATACATTTGGCTTTACGTGATGATAAAATTTTGACTCATTCAATTGTGATGGGTCCCATCTGTATAAAAACGATTACCTATAAACTAAGATTTAAAATGAACTGTGATGGGGCTCCTGGGTGGCTCAGTCATAAAGCGTCTGCCTTCAGGTCAGGTCATGATCCCAAGGACCTGGATGGAGCCCTGTGTCAGGCTCCCTGCTCAGCAGGAGGCCTGCTTCTCCCTCTTCCACTCCCCCTGCTTGTGTTCTTTCTCTCACTGTCTCTCTCTCTGTGTCAAATAAATAAATAAAATCTTTAAGGGGTGTCTGGGTGGCTCAGCGGGTTAAGCCTCTGCCTTCAGCTCAGGTCATGGTCTCAGGGTCCTGGGATGGAGCCCCGCATCAGGCTCTCTGCTCAGGGGGAGCCTGCTTCCCCCCACCCCCCACCTGCCTCTCTGCCTACTTGTGATCTCTCTCTCTGTCACAAATAAATAAAATCTTAAAAAAAATTAAATAAATTTTTGAAATGAACTATGGAGATCGCTCATCTTATTTAAATTTGGTGGGGGTGTTTAAATGGTGGGATGCTCTCAAATTATGAAGTCAGGGTTAATTATTTTTCTATCTTTAATTGTTTATTATAAAATTAATATCATTTTTATCTACTTTCCTGATTATATGTGCTTATTGTGTATGATTACACATTTTTATAAACATTTGCGTATTCAATGTTACTAATTCTGATGTCTGATTATTCAACCTATAACAGTTCTACAAATAATATTCTGTGAACAATGGAAAATATGAAAGAAATAAAGCCATGATCCCTTGTGAAAATCCATTTTTATTGGAGGAAAGTCACATTTTTGCCTGGACATGTATACTAATGCCTACATTTATTTATGCCAAAAATATGAAAAATTAGATTAGGGCAAAAAAATATTCTATAAAATACCTGTACATGTTCTGAGAAATAAAATTATATATTCAGTTTTTTAAATTGGATGATATGATGGAGATCTACCAAAAAAAAAAAAAACTTAGAATGCATATCCCTTAAATTTTCCTAAGCAAAATAATGTAGAATTTAAATAATATATTAACAGTTAACCAAAGAATAAAAGTATATATGCTACTTGCATGTAACATTGAGTCTTTATCATCACCAGTTAATTCTCAATCTCCAAAGGTGTTAATGAATTTCTTATGGTACCTAGTACATACCTCAAAGAACTTGTATAGTCATTATTGGGTCATAATTGTGATCATGATCAAGCTTACTAAAGTTGTTACTTTATAATACCTTAGTTACATGAAAGAATAAGAATCAAAGTAATACTTCTTAACATATTGACACATTTCCAAAGTGCCTAACTTATACCTAGGGAGTAGTTCACAAATAGTGAGCATCTGGATGGGTACATATTAAGCTCCCTCAGATGGATGATTTTATGCTTAGTATTACTCAGAAACACTTTTAAAGAGATGACACCTGCTCTATAACAGTTTGCAAAACTGAAGACAAACACACTGATTGACATAATCTGTTATAATGAAGCATAAATAAATTAGAGAATCTGGCAATTTCAAATTAGGAAATAAAGACATCATAGAAGAGCAATCACATTTTTATGCTACCATTTTTGTTTATACACACATTCATCTGAACATATTTTATTATAAATAAAGTATTTTCTACTTTTTTAAAGAAAATATTATATTGTTCATTATAAGGTAGGGATATTAAGGAGTTGTGAGGGCTGTATAACAGCACTTTCTGGTCTCTGGAGATAATTTTTTCTTCCTGATTTCATGTTTATTTGACACAATGATGAATCTCATGCCTGTAATGTAATGAAATTATCCAATTTTCCTACAAAATGGCAATAATTCCTTATATGTCCTTAAAACAGCTATCAGGAGCCACACATTAGGATATTCCCCAAATTTTCTCTTCCAATATATGCATCAATCCAATATACACATTTATCCAATATTCCAATTTGGAAAATAATTTTCTTTTGTATTTTTTTAAAAATTTCTTTTGTCTTTCCTTTCCTTTGCTCTCATCCAACTGATGCCCGAATGTAACTTCAATACCTCTGTTAGTTATAAGAAACAAATTATCTTTGTCTTCTTACAAAAATCTTTATTATTTCGCTCTTGCAAACTAACCCAGTCTCACCCCTGTGACATTTCTCATTCCTGCACTGTCACCTTCTTGTGATTCCACAATTCACCTTTTTTTTTTTTTTTTACCTTCGCACATTACAGTTCATTCTCTTTGGACGAGCATACTGTTATTTCCTTCTGTCAAACTCTCTTTCCTTTAAAATATTATTTCATTATTTCCTTTTCTGTAAAATCCTCCTTGATCTCTCCAAGTTTAGTCTATTGCACATTCTCTACGCTCTCTTAGCTCTTATATTATTTAATATGGACACATTATTCTAAATACCAATTATTTTCCTGCATATTATCTTCTGTATTATCTTGTGTGTTCCTTGAAGTAGGTTAAATGCCTTGTTTACTTTTAAGATCCTCTATTCCTTGGGTCATAATTGAATATTTAATTGAATATTTTGGGGTAGAAATGGACATATTGAATAGGATAGTTCAATCAGCTTGTTATAAGCTACTGTTCAATTACTACAGTTTTAATAGTTTAAAATTGTGTCATGGCAGCTCAATACTTCAAGAGACCAGCTTCCAACGTCAGTCTCAGCGGGCCACAGTGTTATTACAGACATACCTTATAAACACCCAAATTTCAGTGATTTAGCACTACAACAGACAATTTCTTGCTCAAAGTTAGTTGTGGATCCACTAGTGTTCTTCTCTGTGTGATTCAGAGTCTAGGCTTCCTGCATTCTGATTCTGTCAACACAATATTTGACTTCCCTGGTCTTAGTTACAATATTATTATCTAATTTTATACATGGAAAAAGTCTGAGAAATTTTCATGGGTTTCCCTTGACCACTCACTAGTAAGTTGGAACCCAAGCAATTTAGCTTCAGTTATCATGCTTAACCACCAAATTACACGGCCAATCAGGGTAACACATGTTAGAAGACTTCTACTTCCCGGCTCACAGCAGGCTTTCCATACCTCTTCTTCCCATTTTGTGTAGCAGACTGAAAGACCTTTGAGTATGTTTTTTTAAAAATCTTATTAGTCTTTTTCTTTTCAGTATCTAGCACAATAAGTAGCAAGTAATTGGCGGTCAAAATATTAATTTAGATTCAGATTTGTTTGTTGATGTTATCATGGGAAAACTATGGGATGCTGAATAAGTGGGAGAGGTAGAGTTGTTTTTTGTTTTTGTTTCTAATGGGTACATTTCCTAAAACCATTAAAATATACTTTAAAACTATTAACTGATGATGAAATGGATTTGGCATTGAATATTTCATTCTAAACAATTTTAGGGTATTTCTAAACATAATGAGTTTACTCAGTTTTAAACAATTGTGAATTTTTGTGATTGGTCAAGTAATCTCAGAGTTGAAGCATAAAACTTTAATGGGGAGTCAGAATAAAATATAACCAGAGTTTGCTACTGAGGATTCAGAGAGAATTGCCATTAGAAAAATACTTTTAGAAGGCCAAAAAATAAATTTACAGGTATCCATGCACACACATATACACACACACATACTCACACTGCTCAAGTGTAACATAAAATGGCTTAGTTCTGTTCAGAATTGATGGTCTCAGAAATGTCAAGCAATCCTGCTACATTACAGACGAGAAAAGTCTGGGCACTATATTTAATAATCTGAAGTTACAATTACATAAACCTGACCCAATCTGTGAAGCATTGAAGAAAAGACAATGTTTCCAGTGAGGTTTCTTTGTTGTTATTTTTGTCTCTCTAAGGCTGTTTAGACTCAATGAATGTGTGAACAAATTAAAAGTTAAAACCTCAAACTTTAAAGTTATGTCTTGGACTTCAGATTTTTTTCTTGTCTGGAAACGTAACAAAATTCATGGTATAGTAAATTCATGGTACAGTTGTTGTGTGGATTAATGAAATACTATATAGATCACAAAACATGTTCCTGACATATATTTATTAGTAAATAAAGTCATTATTTTGTTATTATATGATAAGAAATTATTACTAGTACCAAATATGTTTGGTAATTTATTTTTTAAAAAATCTTTTGCTTATAAACACATGCTTGCCTATCTTTGCTTTTAAATGAAGCAGTGAAATAAAAATTATATTTCTTCTTCAAGAATTATCACCAGTCCCATTTTCTCAAAGCAATGCTTATTACTTTTTTCCCTCATTTCTTTTGACTTGCTACTTAATTTGCAGGTTAACTAGAAGAGAAAATTGGAGAAAGACATAGCATTAAAATAAGAAAATGAAAAAAAATTAATAAAATAAAATAAGAAAATGGACTGAGAAAACTTGAAAGCGTTTAACATTAGCATTGGCTTGATTTTTTTTCATCTTGTGGAAAATATTAAATGTTTCCTTTGAGATATCATAAGTTTTTGTTCAAGATTATGTATATGTACATGTATATGTATATGTATATATTCAACATGGGTGTGATATAATAGTATATTTTTATACTATAAAACTATATAATAGTTTATTTCTAAGTCTATTGATCTTATTTTCAACTCTTACCTTTAAGTCATTTGTATACTATATTCATATCATACTAAATCACAATTTATTTTTCAGAGTTTTTGGAAAATAATTAAAATTAGAAATAATAGAACATATACATCTTAATTTTGAAATGATTATGATATAAAAGGTAATCATATTCATATTGATGCATTAATTAATGATAGTTGTCTTATTTCATAACCAACAAAAATGACTGCATGTATCTTCATGCCATAAAGTCTCCATGAACAAGAAGATTTATCCCTGAAGACATCACCATGGACTTAATATGTACACTCAAAACAGAAATAAGAAAAACCTGAAATTCAGATTGGATTCTTTTTTTTTTTCTATTTTTAAATGTGAATTTTTGGACTATATAATAAAATATTTTCTTATAACTTACCAACGTTGTGACTAACTGGAGGTTGCAACTTTTTGTATGTAAACAACTGAGAAAAGGTAACAGCTTTTCCAAGCAAAATGACTTTATCATAGGGAAAGAAAAATTACAGGATTACAGACAAAATATTACTCAATGTTGAAGAAAAGATTACCTTTGCAACTGATCATTATTTCAAACAGTAAGAGAATATAATCCATGCTTTTTGAAATCACTCAAATTCTAATTTCACACAAATATATAGGAGACTAATAAATACCTATGTGAACTATACAGTACAAATGAACTTAATTTGCCCTATGTGAAGTTTATTTACAAGGATATAAGTTTAATTAGTGGACATATAAAAAGCACATTTAGAATGGTCAATAGAACTTTAAGATCTGGAATCCACTAACATTATGTCCTTTTAAGTGTGTTTACTTTGCCAACTTTCTAGACCAAATTGAAAAATGAATTACTATAGGATAAATTTTGACATCTAAGAACATGGCTCCTGCATTGGAAGGAATACTAAAATTTCACTAGTGTAAAAGAAAAGAAAATCTGTTGAACTTGCTATTTCATAAGGAACCTGGATTTTTTTTTTAATCCACAACAAGTTGTCTTTTTGCACAACTGGCTCCAGTAAGAATTTAGAGACCAAAGATTCTTGTGCCCTCCTCCCAAAAAAAAAAAAAAAAAAAAATGTAGAATTAATATGTTAGATGATTTTTCTGTTTAGAGGGAAGAAATCATATCTTTGACCTTAGACCATGAAAGACTTTTTAAATCTTGCTTTAGACCTGTTTGAGTGATGTCAGCATAACATTGACACCAAGGGAATCCACTCAACCACTAGGCCAATGAACACAGCAACAGAAAAGATGATAAAGACAGTTCCATGTGTAAAAAAGAATTTTTTGGTTTTCTAGGTTGGGATCTGAGCCAGAAACAACAACAACAACAAAAACCCACTAAAGTTTAGCTAAGGGCAGCAAGTGTGATTTAGAATATTCCTGTCTGAACACACATAAAAGAATACTCAGATGGAATTACAGGAAATGTCATCTCTTTTGACTCAGAGTTTACAGAATCCATTTGTAAAGTACTGTTGAGAATTTTTTTTCTCTTAAAAAAAATGTTTCTGTTGGGCACTGTCACCAAGAGAATGTAAATATTAAGATTAAGGAATCTGACAAAATTTAACCTTTGATGGCATGATGATTTTTAAAATTCCAAATTATGTTCAAATTGATTTTTTTCATTAGGACAAGCCTGTCAGAGTGACTGTGGAAAAAAAAAAAAATTTTTTTTTCTTCCTAAGAAATAAGTAGCAGTCTTTTCATTAAAGATGTAGGCCATTTATTCAACAGAGTATTGGAAATATTTCAAAATTCAATCTGTTGTAAATTAATTAGCTAATTAATGAAACACAAGTCTGTGTCTACCCATAGAGAGCAAAACAGTGTGTGTGTGGGAGGGCGGTAAATGCAGATAAATTAAATCTGTATTTTGGTCGAAAATTAAGTACTTTCATCTAACTATTAGATTACTGATTTTATACTATTCCTGTATCAAACAGATCAGCTATTTATTTATTTATTTAAAGATGAAGTCTAGTCAAACAGCTAGGGGCATGATTGTGATCAAAAATATATTTCAGAAGAATGAAGAAGCAAGATGGCAGTAGTAAGAGACTGAAATAGCATGAAGTCCCAGGAGTTCAGCTAGATAGTTATCAAACCATTACAAACACCTACAACATAAAAGGAAATAGAATAGAAGAAGAGTAGAAATTCTAGAAACAGAAAACTGACCACATTCTGGAAGGTAGGGCATGTGGAGATGTGAATCCAAAGCAATAGGAAGAGAGATCACAGGGGTAGGGACCAGCTCCTGGCAAGCAGTGGAGCAGCAGAGTACAAAATCAGAACATTTAGAAGTCTGCTCCACTGAGGGACATTTCTCCAGAGGCTAAGTGGAGGTGGAGCTCTCATGGGGACAGTGTGGTCTCAGGACCTGCAGGGTCACAGAAACACCAGGGGTGTCTGAGTGCAGCAGAGCTGCCAGGTTTCAGAGTGGGGAAGCCAGCTACAGAGATGGAGCCAAGGAGTGAGCTATCAGCTTGGGGTTACCTGAAAGCACGATCCAATGCACAGTTGGGCCACTGCTCTTCAAGCAGGGACCCCACAAGTGGTAGGTCCAGAGATACCCCTCCTTCCTCCTCTGGGAGGAGCAGTGTGAGACCAGGCAGCAGGAATCTGCTGGGTTTGGAGACTCCAAATGGGGCTGTGTGCCAGAGATAAAAATGCTCAGTCACAGGCTGAGTGAGCATAGAGTATGGCTGGAGACCAGGGAGATGGAAGGGATTTACTGCTTTTCTCTGAGGGTACACTGAGGAGTGGGGTCCTGAGCTTTCAGCTCCTCCAGGATAAAGATTGGGAGGCCACCATCTTCATTACTACACTCCAAAGCTCGATGGAAAGTGTTCAGGGAACAAAAGCTACCAAGAGAAGATTTCTTAGCCTGGCCCCTGGCAAAGGCGATACAATTCCACCCCTGGCAAAGACGTTTGAGAATCACTGCAACAAGCCCCTCTCCTAGAAGATCTGCAACAATATCCAGCTAAAACAGAGTTTACAAGACCAGGATCAATGAGAACTGTGGATCTCCAGATCTAGGAAAAAGCAACAGAATTCATTGATTTTCTTTCCATGATCCTTTAGTCTTGCAAAGTTAATTTTTTTACATTTCTTTTTTCTTATTCCATTTGTTTAACTTTTCTACTTTCCTCTTTTAATGGTTTTTAACTATTTTATCTTATCAATACCTTATCAATTTTATCAATAATAAAATTTTATTGTCATAATCATATTTTATCCTTTCATTGTATTTAAGTTTATATTTTGTATACATATAGTTTATTTTCTTTAAAATTGTGTAATACATTTTCTTCTAGTACATCAAAATATACCCTAAATCTATCCCTAGCCTGATCACATTCTCTTATAAACTCCTTTTTTGGAATCTTTATTAATTTTCATCTTTTCAGTCATATTCTATCCCTTCCTCATGTTTACTCTTATTTTTTGTGTGTATATATATATATATATATTTTTTTTTCTTTTCTTTCTTTAAAAATTTGGGAAGTAGTTTCCCTTAAGAGACCAGAGTACCCAAAAATCAAATGGGTGGCTCTATTATATATCATATATATATATATAAACATTTTTAATTTTTTTAATATATATATTTTATATATGTGTAATATATATATATATATAAAATAGAGCCACTCATTTGATTTTTTAAAAAATTTTTCCCCCTTTCCTCTTTTCCCAGTTTTCAGTCTCTTCTGATTTGGTTAGTGTAAATTTTCTAGGCTCTTTGCCATGCTTTTAGTCATTTACTCTCTAGTTCATATATTCTTATCTGGATAAAATGACAAGGTGGAAAAAATCACCACACCAAAAAAAAAAAAAAAAAGAACAAGAGGCAGTGTCAACCACTAGAGACATAATCAATACATAATACATAATCATAGACATTGGTACTATGTCAGAACTAGAGTTCAGAATGATGATTATCAAGCCTAGCAAGCTGGGCTCAAAAAAGGCATGGAAGATATTAGAGAATCACTTTTTAGATAAATAAAATCCTTTTCTAGAGAAATAAAAGAACTAAAATCTAACCAAGTTGAAATAAAATAAAGCTATTAATGAGGTACAATAAAAAATGGAGGCTCTTACTGCTAGGACAAATGAAGCAGAAGAAAGAATTAATGATACAGAAGACCAAATGATGGAGAATAAAAAAGCTGAGCAGAAGAGAAACAAACAACTATTGGAACCTGAAGAACAAATTTGAGAGATAAGTGATACCATAAGATGAAACAATATTATAATAATAGGGATCTCAGAAGAAGAAGAAAGAAAGAAAGGGAAAGAAGGTATACTGGAACAAATTATAATAGAGAATTTCACTAATATGGCAAAGGGAACAAGTATCAAAACCCAGGAGGCACAGAAAACCCCCCTAAAAATCAATAAAGATAGCATCACACCCCATCATCTAATATTAAAGTATACAAGTCTTAGTGACAAAGAGAAAATCCTGAAAGCAGCTCAAGACAAGAAGCCTGTAACATACAATGGTAGCAATATTAGATTGGCAGCAGACTTATCCACAGAGACCTGGAAGGCCAGAAAGACTGGCACGATATATTCAGAGCACTAGAGGAGAAAAATATGCAGCCAAGAATACTATATTCAGCTAGGGTGTCATTAAAGACAGAAAGAGAGATAAAAGCTTCCAGGATAAACAAAAATTAAAATAATTTGCAAATACTAAACCAGCCCTACAGGAAATATTGAAAGGGGTCCTCCAAGTGAAGGGAGAGCCTAAAAGTAATAGAAAGGAACAGAGACAATGGACAGCAGTAGTCACCATACAGGCAATATAACGGCACTACATTCATTTCTTTCAATAGTTACCCTCATTTTCATTAAAAATGGGCTAAATGCCCCAATCAAAATACGCAGGGTATCAGAATGTATTAAAAAAACAAAACAAAAAAACAAAAAAACAAAAAAACCAAGATCCATCAATATGTCTACAAGAAACTCATTTTAGACCCAAAGACACCTCCATACTTAAAGTGAGAGGATGGAAAACAATTAACAGTGCTAATGGACATCAAAAGAAAACTGGGTAGCTATCCTTATATCAGATAAATTACCTTTTAAGCCAAGGAATATAGTAAGAGATGAGGAAGGACGCTCTATCAAACTTAAAGAATCTGTCCAACAAGAAGATCTAAAAGTTTTAAATATCTATGCCCCTAATGTGGGAGCAGTCAACTATATAAATCAATTAATAACAAAATCAAAGAAATACATTGACAATAATACAATAATAGTAGGGGACTTTAACACCCCCTCACTGAAATGGACAGATCATCTAAGCAAAAGATCAATAAGGAAATAAAGGCTTTAAATGACACACTGGACCAGATAGAAATCACAGATATATTCAGAATATTCCATCCCAAAGTAACAGAATACACATTCTTCTCTAGTGCACATGGAACATTCTCCAAAATAGATCACATCCTGACTCACAAATCAGGTCTCAACAGGTACCAAAAATTTGGAATCATTCCCTGAATATTTTCAGACCACAATGTTCTGAAGCCTAAATTCAATGACAAGAGGAAAGTTGGAAAGAACCCAAATACATGGAGGCTAAAGAGCATCCAACTAAAGGATGAATGGGTCAACCAGTAAATTAAAAAGGAATTTTTAAAAAATTCATGGAAATAAATGAAAATGGAAACACAACTACTTAAAATCTTTGGGACACAGCAAAGGCAGTCCTGAGAGGAAAATATATAACAATATAAGCCTTTCTCAAGAACAAGAAAGGTCTCAAGTACACAGCCTAAACATATACCTAAGGGAGCTGGAGAAAGAACAGCAAAGAAAGCCTAAACCAACAGGAGAAGAGAAATAATAAAGATCAGAGCAGAAATCAATGAAATAGAAACCAAAAGAACAGTATAACAAATCAACAAAACTAGGAGCTGGTTCTTTGAAAGAATTAATAGGATTGATAAACTCCTGGCCAGACTTATCAAAAAGAAAAGAGAAAGGAGCCAAATTAATAAAATAATGAATGAAAGAGGAGATAACACAACCAACACCAAAGAAATACAATTATAAGAACATATTATGAGCAACTATATACCAGGAAATTTAAAATCTGGAAGAAATGGATGCATTCCTAGGACATGTATACTACCAAAACTGAACCAGGAAGAAATAAAAGAACACGAACAGACCCATAACCAGCAAGGAGATTGAAGCAGTCATGAAAAATCTCCCAACAAACAAGGGCCCAGAGCCAGAAGTCTTGCCAAAAGAATTCTACCAAACATTTAAGGAAGAATTAATACCTATTCTCTGGAAACTGTTCCAAAAAAATAGAAATGGAAGGAAAACATTAAAACTCATTGTATGAGGCCAGCATTACCTTGATCCCAAAACCAGACAGAGATCCAATCAAAAAGGAGTCTTGGGGCACCTGGGTGGCTCAGTGGGTTAAAGTCTCTGCCTTCGGCTCAGGTCATGATCTTAGGCTCCTGGGATAGAGCCCCACATTGGGCTCTCTGCTCAGCAGGGAGCCTGCTTCCCTTCCTCTCTCTCTGCCTGCCTCTCTGTCTACTTGTGATCTCTCTTTGTCAAATAAATAAATAAAAACCTTAAATAAAAAAAAGAAGACTTACAGAATAATGTCCCTGATGAACACAAATGCAAAAATTCTCACCAAAATATTAGCCAATAGGATCCAACAGTACATTAAAAGAATTATTCACCATGACCAAGTGGTATTCATTCCTGGGCTGCAATGGTTCAACATTCATAAATCAATCAATGTGATACAATACATTAATAGAGGAAAGAACAAGAACCATATGATAGTTTCAATAGGTGCTGAAAAAGCATTTGACAAAGTACAGCATCGTTTCTTGATCAAAAATCTTCAAGGTGTAGGGGTGAAAGGTACATACCTCAATACCTCCAAAGCCATCTGTGAAAAACCCAAAGCAAGTATCATTCTCAATGGGGAAAAACTGAGATCTTTTCCCTAAGATCAGGAACATGGCAGGGATGTCCACTATCACCACTGATATTCAACGTAGCACTGGAAGTCCTAGCCTCAGCAATCAAACAACAAAAACAAAAACAAAAAAAGGCATCCAAATTAGCAAAGAAGTCAAACTCTCACTTTTTGCAGATGATATGATACTTCAGGTGGAAAACCCAAAAGACTTCACTCCAAAACTGCTAGAACTCATACAGGTATTCAGTAATGTGTCAGGATATAAAATCTTTGCACAGAAATCTGTTCCATTTCTATATACCATCAACAAGACAGACGAAGGAGAAATTAAGGAGTCAATCCCATTTACAATGGCACCCAAAACCATAAGATACCTTGGAATAAGCCTAACCAAAGAGCAAAGAATCTGTATTTAGAAAACTGTAGAATACTCATGAAAGAAATTGAGGAAGACACAAAGAAATGGAAAAATGTTCAATGCTCATGGATTAGAAGAACAAATATTGTGAAAATGTTGATGCTACCTAAAGCAATCTATGCTTTTAATGTAATCCCTATCAAAATATCACCATTTTTTCCCAAAGAAATAGAACAAATAATCCTAAAATTTATATGGAACCAGAATAGACCCCAAATAGCCAAAAGGATATTGAAAAAGAAAGCCGAAGTTGGTGGCATCATAATTCCATATTTCAAGCTCTTAAAAACCTGTCATCATCAAGACAGCATGGTATTGGCACAAAAATAGACACATAGATCAATGGAACAGAATAGAGAGCCCAGAAATAGACACTCAACTCTATGGTCAACTAATCTTTGACAAAGCAGGAAAGAATGTCTAATGGAACAAAGACAGTCTTTTCAGCAAATGGTGTTGGGAATATTGGACAGCCACATGAAGAAGAATGAAACGGGACTATTTCCTTATAGCACACACAAAAATAGACTCTAAGTGGATGAAAGCCCTCAATGTGAGACAGGAATCCATCAAAATCTTTGAGGAGAACACAGGCAGCAAACTCTTCGACCTCAGCTGCAGCAACTTCTTCCTAGAAACATTGCCAATAGGAAGGGAAGCAAGGGCAAAAATGAACTATTGGGACTTCATCAAGATCACAAACTTTTGCACAGCAAAGGAAACAGTCAACAAACCAAACGATAACTGAGAGAATGAGAGGAGATATTTGAAAATCATATATCAGATAAAGGGCTAGTATCCAAAATCTATAAAGAACAAAGAATCCCATAAAGAAATAGGCAGAGGACATGAACAGATCTTTCTGGAGAGAAGACATCCAGATAGCCAACAGACACATAAAAAGTGCTCAAGACTACTCAGCATCAGGGAAATAGAAATTAAAACCACAGTGAGATATCACCTCATACCAGTGAGAATGACTAAAATTAACTGGTCAGGAAATGACTGGTGTTGGTGAGGATGCAGAGAAAGGGGAACACTCCTATATTGTTGGTGGGAATGCAAGCTGATGAAGCCACTCTGAAAAACAGTAAGGAGGTTCCTCAAGAAGTTGAAAATAGAGTTACCCTATGACCCAGCAACCACACTACTGTGTATTTACCCTACAGATAAAAATGTACTGATCTGAAGCAGCACGTGCCCCCAAATGTTTATAGCAGCAATGTCCACAATCGCCATAATATGGAAGATGTCCATCAACAGATAAATGGATAAAGAAGATATATATAGATAGCTATAGAGATTTATAGAGCTATAGCTATCTATATAGATTTATATAGATATAAATATATATCTATATATTTATATATAAATATATATTTATATAGATTTATATAGATATAAATATATATCTATATATTTATATATATAAATATATATCTATATATAGATTTATATAGACTTATAAAGATATCTATAGAGATCTATAAAGATCTATAAAGAAGATATATATAGATAGCTATAGAGATTTATAGATCTATAGCTATCTATATAGATTTATATAGATATAAATATATATCTATATATTTATATATAAATATATATTTATATAGATTTATATAGATATAAATATATATCTATATATTTATATATATAAATATATATCTATATATAGATTTATATAGACTTATATAGATATCTATAGAGATCTATATATATCTTCTTTATCCATTTATCTGTTGATGGACATCTTCCATATTATGGCGATTGTGGACATTGCTGCTATAAACATTTGGGGGCACGTGCTGCTTCAGATCAGTACATTTTTATCTGTAGGGTAAATACACAGTAGTGTGGTTGCTGGGTCATATTTATATATATATAGATATATATATTATATATATATATAAAGATATATATATATATAGAGAGAGAGAGATATCTCTCTATATATATATAATGGAATACCATGCAGCCATCAAAAAACTGAAATCTTGCCATTTACAATGATGTGGATGGAACTAGAGGGTATTATGCTGAGTGAAGTAAGTCAATCAAAGAAAGACAATTATCATATGATCTTACTGCTATGAAGAATTTTAGAGGCTGGATGAGGGGTGGTGGGGAGAATGGAGGAAAAATAAAACAAGATGGGGTTGGGAGGGAGACAAACTGTAAGAGACTCTTAATCTCAGGAAACAAATTGAGGCTGCTGGGGAGAGAGGGATAAGGGTGGCTTGCTGATGGATTGGGGAGGGTATGTGCTATGGTGAGTGCTATGAATTGTGTAAGACTGATGATTCACAGACCTGTACCCCTGAAACAAATTATATATTATGTGTTAATAAAAAACAAAAACAAAAACAAAACAAAAGAAAACAAAAAACAAAATATAGTGTCTATTTTACATTTGTAGCACATTTCAGTCAGGCAACCCACATTTCTAATACTTAGCAGACATGACTAGTGGTTACTGTATTAGATAATACTTCTGTATATTTTCCACTTAAGGGAAAAATGCATATATATACATACATATATACATATGCATTCACATAGATTACAGACTACAGTGAGAATATGCAAATTTAATGATTAAGGTAAATACAGTATTTTCCTCAATTTTAATGACATATAATAAAAGTCGGAAAATTGAACTTATATGGAAAAATGTGGAAAACACAACTTCTGAAGAAAATATAGAGTTTCAGAATACCACTACAACATCCTAGGATGCTATGGTCACGTTATTTTGTGCGACTACCCAGCAGGCTCTAATAGCAGATCCTAAAATTTGTATTAAGTGCTGTTACTGCCGTTGTAAGAACTGAAGTCACCAGGTTTAGGGAGTTGAGCCTTGGGAGAGCATTTTGTTACAGTTAGACCAATTACAGTGATATGGATGCCTCTAAAGGCTGAACATATTCAAAATATATTGGGCAGAGTGAAGCATTAGGAAATTATGTTAGTTTGTATAAAACATAGCGGGATTTGTCTGGAGAAGACTAGGCAAAGAGAGAATATATTGAGTATATTTATCCTATCTATTTTGCCATGAAAGAAAGTTACATTGTGCCTAATTATAATAATTTCTTGTCTAATGGTGATAATATTCTATGATAATAATGACTGTGATATTAATCAGTTAAATATAAAGGAACACAGTGTTTTAAAAATTTTAACTTTGAGCTTTTCCTTCAAAACTTCCATAACTCTAAATGTCCTATTTTTTTTATTATTTACCATATTTGTCATATTTCGTTCATGTTTGCTAATTCTTTGAAATTAATAAAGATAAGTTTTGGACCAGTTTTCCTGTTGTTCATCACTGTTGCTGCCTTTTTTAGATTAGCCCCCAATACAGAACCTTATACTATGTAATTCTGCCTGGCTATTGATAATAAACTTAGAGGTGGGTATCTTATCCAAGTGAGCCAAACAAATTTATGTCAAACTTAAGAAATTTTTAATATTGGCCACTAGATAACAAAGAAATGAAATGTCACTAGATCTGAACTTCATTTCTGCAGATTCTAGAGACAAGGTCCGTGAATTTCTATTGATGAATTCCCTTGGAGGGAGCTGGTTTCACCACATTCTTAACTATAATAATTCCACTTTATCTTATAATATGCTGGTTACCTCAGAAGCCTCCCAATAATTTATTAATTTAACTAGCCAGAATAAGTTTCTGTTATTTAAATTTAAATTTAAACAACTCATAAATTAAGACCAGTTGTATTGGCCAGGGTTCCATTGCTCTGTCCAGCTAGATGTTTCAGGATGGGGAGAACATCAGATTATAAAAATAGAACAAGAACTTCAGGAAACAAATGTATTAGAATTAGCTGCTTGTTTTAAAAAAACAACAGGCAATGTGCCTCTTCCTAAATTACAAGATAGGAAACTTAACGGAAAGGATATGCAAATCATCTTGAATCAAGAGCACTGAGGGTTAAGCTAAAGAGATATATCAGATGTTGGAGTTAAATTGAAGTGCTATGGAGTGAACTGTGTCCCCCCATCTCCAAATTCACATATTGAGACCTTAAGCCCCAGTGTGATTTTTTTGGAGACAGAGCATTTAGGAGTGAATTAAGGTTAAATGTAATCATATGGGTAGGATTCTAATCTGATAGGATTGGTGACCTTAGAAGAAGAAGTCAGACTGAGAGAGACAGATACAGAAACAGGGAGAAAGATCTCCCCCTCTCTTCATGCATAGGTACCAGAAAAAAACCATATAAACACACAGCAAAAGGCAGTCATCTTCAAGATAAGAAAAGAACTCTCATTAGAACTGAACCAATCTGGCATCTTGATCTGAGGCAACCAGATCCAGACTATGAGAAAATAAATGTATTCCTTTAAGCCACCCAGTTTATGGCAACCCAAGGAGACTAAGACAGGGAGTAAGGTCAAAAACTCTGAAGAAAGAAAGGGTAGAATTCCTGATTGATCAGAGCTGCATGAACTCAAGAAACAAATAATGGAAGACGATAAAGACATTCCTTCATTCAGATGACCACTTAGGGTTAAATAATATGTCCCAGTAAAGAAAGATAGTTTAATATTTTACCATCACATATTTTTGAGTTCCACTAAATTACTGTGTACTCCTTTTATTCCTTTTATGGTAAGATAAATGTCACTTTTAATATTTAAATCCCAAGTAGCCTGCTGGCACTAACATTCCATAGACTCCGTTGCAATTTGTTTTGGTACTGGCTTATCTCTGGCTCCAAGGAGCAGACTGCATGAAGGTGCTAACCAGTTATCTCTAAAGGTTTGCCCTGCTGCTTCTAAAATTCTTTCTCACAGAATATCACTCCAATAACCAGAAGATAATAAGCAAGAAAGATAAAAAGTGAGGACTTTGAAGGAAAGGGAAGGAAAAATAACAGTAGAATAGAGAAAGTGATGTGGAGTGGAGTGTAGGTGAAGATCTATAGTGGGCATTTTTTGGTACAATTTAAAAAAAACTGTTATTTTTAAAAACATAAACATAACTTTATGCCAGTATAATTATATACCAAAGCAAATAATACGTTGTCAAAATATTTAAGTTTCAAATGTCTTTCATTACAACTCTTTTATATTTTCATTTTCATTACAACTCTTTTATATTTTCAAAGTGCCCCTAACTCAGATTCCAAAAAATTCTAACTTGGATGATATGCCAAAAGTCAATAGCTGTCACTATCAATAAAGATAGAATATTGCTTAAGTCAATGTCCATTTTTATGACAAGAGAAAATAAAATCTAGATGGAAGTAACAGAATTAATGGGCCCATGAAAATTACTTACAAAGGAAATAAATCCACTAAAAGTTGTTAAATACATATTCCAGACCTGAGATATGGAATTTTTGAAGGCAAGTATAAAGAAAAATAATCAAGACTCAGAATGAAGTCCACCATAAGTTATAAACTTAAAGGTTTGGAAGTGTAATTAATAGATTACTGCATATGTACCCATAATTTATTTTTATATTTATTTCATAATTTATTTCATTCCATAAAAAGATGAATTCAAGTATAATAAGTTACTTCAACTCCATAGCAGAGATGTATGTCTCTTGTGGAATTTATTTCTTTCATTACTATGTGAATATGAATTTCATTTTTAGAATTTGCTGCTTCTTGTCTCTTAAAATTATATAACAGGAGACACCACGGTATATTATATCTTCTAGAAGCAAACATCAGATATGAAGTACAGTTTTTGTGGTATTTAATTGCAAAGCTGAGACAGATAACACCTTTCTGTATTATTTTAAATATTGCATCAAATTTCATTTTAGAAAAATACAAGCAAAAATTCCAAATATTTTCAATTATTCACCATTCAAAATATCAACTATTGATACACATTGAATTCAGTTACTTTAAAACTACCCTTAATATTTGATTTTAAGGTACAACAACAATCAATCTACATTTTAATATTATTATGGTGTGTTAGTAACCAATACAGTTGATGAATATGAATAAAAGAAGACATCTGGAAAACACCTTGTGATCACTAAAATTAAAAACTGAAGTAACTTCTATATCTAATAAAATATTTAATTATTTTTAGGATGTCATTGTTCAGAACAGTTATTTGGTATTGAGAATAGAAATTGAATAACTGCTCTGTTTGTTATTCCTAAACATAGTGAAGATCAGTTGTGGAGTTATTTCCTCCGTGTTTGGTGCTAGGCCAGTCATCTTGAATTGTTAAAGCCTAAATCTGCAACTGATAAATAACTTGCCTGAATCTACTTTCCTCTTTTTAGTGAGGGAAGAGTTATGGACTTTACTTTTACCAGCAGTACCTGAGGAAAAAATAATGATAGAGGCAAAATTACACAGACTCTTTTAAAAATGAATAGCATGTAGGTGAAAATGGAAAGGAAAACACAAGACAGGCAGTTGCAGAAGCAGAAGAAAGGCAAAGGCCAGGAAAGATCCACGGGGCATTCAAGACAACAGTGAGCAAACAGCCTAGACCAGCATAAGGTGCACATAACATTGAATTGAGTGACCTTGACATACTAGGTAAACAACATTTATATTTATCCTATGAGCATTGTGGAATTATTTAAAATTGGGACATAGAGCTAGGGAAATGAAAGGTTTAGCTAATTTTTTTTAAAAAATTGCATCTCTTATCTTAGGTACTATCCCTACTTAGATTGCTGTTCTCCAATTTCTTCTGCCAACATTTGCATGGACTGGAAGAAGGAGAAATTGATAATGCAGAGATTAATTTAAAAATTGATAATGCAGGCGCCTGGGTGGCTCAGTGGGTTAAGCCGCTGCCTTCGGCTCGGGTCATGATCTCAGGGTCCTGGGATCGAGTCCCACATCGGGCTCTCTGCTCAGCGGGGGGCTGCTTCCCTTCCTCTCTCTCTGTGATCTCTTCCCTTCCTCTCTCCTACTGTGATCTCTCTCCGTCAAATAAATAAATAAAATCTTTAAAAAAAATTGATAATGCAGAGATTAATTTAAAAAGCTATTGCCTCAGTCCTACTGTGAGGGACTGAAGAGCAAAACAACAGGAATTGCTACAGATAATGTGGACAGCAGGAAGATTTTCTGGAAGTGAGAGAATTGGGACATCTTTAATAGAAGTGGCTTCATAAAGAGAATACCAGTAGGTAGTTAGGAAAAACGCAGAATTCATTATACTTGCCATAGACAGAAAGAAGTGATTAGTTTAGAAATTGTCAACATAAATTGTTCAATATGGAACTTGGATTTCATTTAGATGAAAACACTTAAGTGACTACTTTGGACTGACATATTTGGCCTAAAAATGCAACAAGGTTTGTGTAGGAAGGAACTGATAAGATAGATCATATCATCGGAAACAGTGAGAATTTTCCTATGGCAAGAATAATCAGAGGCTAGAACCACAATGAAGTGTAATATTCAGCCATAGACTATTTGTCATGTTCTCTTAACATTGTAATACCTCTCTGTACTCTCAAAATAACTAGCACATTTTTGCGATACAGTGTACTCCTGAAGGAGTTGTTCAGCCTTGTGAATGGTATTTAAAAGGGAGGAAGAAGGGGTACAATAAAAAAGAGCCAAGATTAAAAATTCCATAGAATCAAGAACTCCTAATCTGACATGATTTGAACATATATAGACTGTCAGCAATCATTAAAGACCTTGGAAGATGGGTGTGGGTTCAAAGAACTTAATTTGAATATGAATGGGTCAGCTGATCCATTACTTCAGAGGATAGTCTAAATAACACTTAACCTTGAGGTTAAAGTGAAACCTTAGTCCTAGACAGGAAAAAACTGGTAATAAAAAGATAATAAATTGTATACAAAATGCTCATAGAAAAGTCAAGAACAAATTGCTGAACCAAATTTTATAGGAGTTAAAATAAAGAAAGGAGACAGATATCCTGTAAGCCTGAGGTTTTTAGTAAGAAATGTGATCAAAGGGATTAACATAGGAGACCCAACACTCTGAGAAGGGGGGACAGGATGCTAAAAGAGTAAGGAGGCAAATTTCTGGACCTTTTTTGTAACATAGACTGAACAGATTCTTCCTTCCCCCACTGGGTTATTAAACACTTACATATTGAATCAAAGTCTTGATTAATTTAAAAAACCAGGGTGGTGAAACCTTGATTTGATTTCAGGGCATCAATAATTTAGTTTATGGATGCAGCCTAAACAGAGTAATTCAACATAGGAAATTCATTGTTTTGTTGTTGTGGTGGTGGTGGTGGTGGTAGTGGTTTAAAACAGAGATAATTTGAACATAATTTTCATAACTTCTTCCTTAAAGAATTTAAGGTACTTCCTTTTTATATGTAATCCAGAGACTAGTTAGGATGATTATTTTCTTTATGGTACAGTAGATATAATTCCTAACCTAATAAAAGAATACTTGCAGTTTTTGTTAAAGCAGATTAAATACTAAAATACATCAGCTTTTATAACTTTTACATTCACTTTGTATCATTATACAGCTTTTATAATAAATTGCATTAATATTTTATCAATTATAGTTTAATATTAATATTTTTATCATTTAAGTGTTCAATTCAGATAATGGCATATAAATACAATGAAAAATGAATATTCTACTAAAGAAAATTCCCTCATTTCTAAGATAAGTGGAATTCTTATGTTTCACCCATGATTTCTTCCTCAATGTTCATGGAACTTTGCTGAAGATTTAATAATTCTGGACACATATTTTATCATCAGTTTCAACAAGATATATGAAGGTAATACATAAGTGAAAGTAATATTATAGGTGCTTTTTAAAAAAAATTATTTATTTTTTAAATTTTTTATAGTGTTCCAGAATTCATTGTTTATGCATCACACCCAGTGCTCCATGCAATATGTGCCCTCCATAATACCAACCACCAGACTCATCGAACCACCCACCCCCCCGCCCCTTCAAAACCCTCAGATTGTTTTTCAGAGTCCATAGTCTCTCATGGTTTGTCTCCCCCTCCAATTTCCAACAACTACATTCTCCTCTCCATCTCTCCATGTCCTCCATGTTATTTCTTGTGTTCCACAAATAAGTGAAACCATATGATAATTGACTCTCTCTGCTTGACTTATTGCACTCAGCATAATCTCTTCCAGTCCCATCCATGTTGCTACAAAAGTTGGGTATTCATCCTTTCTGATGGAGGCATAATACTCCATAGTGTATATGGACCACATTTTCCTTATCCATTCGTCCATTGAAGGGCATCTTTGTTCTTTCCACAGTTTGGCGACTGTAGCCATTGCTGCTATAAACATTGGGGTATAGATGGCCCTTCTTTTCACTACATCTGTATCTTTGGGGTAAATACCCAGTAGTGCAATTGCAGGGTCATAGGGAAGCTCTATTTTTAATTTCTTGAGGAATCTCCACACTGTTTTCCAAAGCGGCTACACCAACTTGCATTCCCATTCAGTGACAGTGTAAGTGACAGTGTCACATTCCCTGACAGTGTAAGAGAGCTCCCCTTTCTCCACATCCTCTCCAACATACATTGTTTACTATCTTGATTTTGGCCATTCCAACTAGTGTAAGGTGGTAACTCAATGTGGATTTGATTTGAATCTCCCTGATGGCTAATGATGAGGAACATTTTTCATGTGTCTGTTAGCCATTTGTATGTCTTCATTGGTGAAGTGTCTATTCATTTCTTCTGCCCATTTTTTGACATAATTATCTGTTTCACGTGTATTGAGTTTGAGGAGTTCTTTATAGATCCTGGATATCAGCGCTTTGTCTGTATTATCATTTGCGAATATCTTCTCCCATTCCATGGGTTGCTTCTTTGTTTTGTTGACTGTTTCCTTTGCTGTGCAGAAGCTTTTTATCTTGATGAAGTCCCAAAAATTCATTTTAATTTTTGTTTCCTTTGCCTTTGGAGACATATCTTGAAAGAAGTTGCTGTGGCCGATGTCAAAGAGGTTACTGCCTATGTTTTCCTCTAGGATTCTGATGGATACTTGCCTCATCTTGAGGTCTTTTACCCATTTTGAGTTTATCTTTGTGTATGGTATAAGAGAATGGTCAAGTTTCATTCTTCTATGCATAGCTGTCAAAGTTTCCCAGCACCATTTATTGAAGAGATTGTCTTTTTTTCCACTGTATATATTTTTCCTGCTTTGTCAAAGATTATTTGACCGTAGAGTTGAGGGTCCATATCTAGGTTCTCTATTCTGTTCTGCTGGTCTATGTATCTGTTTTTGTGCCAGTACCATGCTGTCTTGGTGATCACAGCTTTGTAGTAAAGCCTGAAATTGGGCAATGTGATGCTCCCCAGTTTTGTTTCTATTTTTCAACATTTCCTTAGCAATTCCAGGTCTCTTCTGATTACATACAAATTTTAGGATTGTTTGCTCCAGCTCCTTGAAAAATACTGGTGGAATTTTGATCAGAATGGCATTGAAAGTATAGATGGCTCTAGGCAGTACAGACATTTTAACAATGTTTAGTCTTCTGATCCATGAGTATGGAATGGTCTTCCATCTTTTTGTGTCTTCTTCAATTTCTTTCATGAGTATTCTGTAGTTCCTTGAGTACAGATCCTTTACCTCTTTGGTTAGGTTTATTCCCAGTTATCTTATGGTTTTTGGTGCTATAATAAGTGGAATCAATTCTCTAATTTCTCTTTCTATGTTTTCATTTTTAGTGTATAAGAAAGCAACTGATTTCTGTACATTGATATTGTATCCTGCCACATTACTGAATTGCCATATGAGTTCTAGAAATTTGGGAGTGGATGTTTGGGGTTTTCCATATAAATTATTATGTCATCTGTGAAGAGAGAGAGTTTGACTGCTTCATTGCCAATTTGGATACCTTTTATTTCTCTTTGTTGTCTGATTGCTGTTACTGGGACTTCTAATACTATATTGAACAAGAGTGGCAAGAGTGTGCATCCTTGTCATGTTCTTGATCTCAAAGGGAAGTCTGTCAGCTTTTTCCCATTGAGGATGATATTTGCTGTGGGTTTTCATAGACAGATTTTATCAAGTTGAACAATGTTCCCTATATTCCTATATTTTGAAGTATTTTAATGAGGAATGGATGCTCTATCTTGTCAAATGCTTTTTCTGCATCAATTGAGAGGACCCTGTGGTTCTTCTCTCTTCTCTTATTGATTTGTTCTATGACATTGATTGATTTGCAAATGCTGAACCACCCTTGCAACCCAGAGATAAATCCCACCTGGTCATGGTGGATAACCTTTTTAAGGTACTATTGGATCCTATTAGCAAGAATTTTGAGAATCTTGGCATCTGTATTCATCAGGGATATCGGTCTGAAATTTTCCTTTTTTGGTGGGATCTTTGTCTGGTTTGAGGATCAGGGTAATGCTGGCTTCATAAAAGGAGTCTGGAAGTTTTCCTTCTGCTTCAATTTTCTGAAACAGCTTCAGGAGAGTAGGTATTATTTCTTCTTTGAAAATTTGGTAGAATTACCCAGGGAATCTGTCAGGTCCTGGGCTCTTGTGTTTTGGGAGGTTTTTGATCACTGCTTCAATCTCGTTACTAGGTAGGTCCATTCAGGTTGTCAGTTTCTTCCTGATTCAGTTTTGGAAGTTTATAGGTTTCCAGGAATGCATCCATTTCATCTAGGCTGCTTAACTTATTGGCATATAACTGTTGATAATAATTTGTGATGATTGTTTCTATTTCCTTCGTATTAGTTATGATCTCTCCCTTTTCATTTGTAATTTTATTAATGTGGGTCTTCTCTCTTTTCTTTTGGATTAGTTTGGCCAATAGTTTATCAGTCTTATTGATTCTTTCAAAAAAAAAAAAACATCTTCCAGCTTCACTGATGTGTTCTACCATACTCTAGATTCTATCTCATTGATCTCTGCTCTAATCTTGATTATTTCCCTTCTTGTGTGTGGAGTTGGCTTAATTTGCTATTAATTCTCCAGTTCTTTAAGGTGTACAGATATCTGGTATATTCTGGATTTTTCCATTTTTTGAGGGAGGTCTGGATGGCTATGTATTTCCCCCTCAGAATCACCTTTGCTGTATCCCATAGGTTTTTTACTGAAGTGTCTTCATTCTCATTGGTTTCCATGAATTGTTTAAGTTATTCTTTGTTTTCCTGGTTTTAATTCCCCTTTATCCCAGGAAAGTTGAGTCCTTTAACAAAGATATCAAGAATCATCCAGGGAGAAACAAAATAAGCTTCCTTACCCACACTGAGAATTTATAACCACCCTCTCATCTTTTTCTTCTGTCAGTATTTCTCTGTATTTGTTTTTCCTCTGATAGTATATAAATCTTATATTTGGAGTTCATTTTTGCTGGGTTCTTTTTATTTTTTTCCTTGTGATTTACTTTTGTTGGTCTTTTTGTTTGTCTGTTTTTGTTTGTATACTTTATAAATCTTACCTTTGGGGCCCATTCAGGCTGGGTCTTCTCTTTTCTTTTTTCTTCCCTCTTTCTCGTGTGTGTGTGTGTGTGTGTGTGTACTCCCAGTTGCTCAGAAGCATTCCAGAGTGCACCTTGCCTGCACCATGGTTGATACATTCAGCTACACATCCCTTCAGCCATCTCTCACCAAAATGACTAGAAGGAGGAATGTCCAACAGAGGAAAAACTCAGACACTGTGCCCTTGCCATCAGAGCTATTGGATATGGACATAAATATTATGTTGTAAATGGAATTCAGGCTAACAATTACCAAGGCAATGGTTATGTTGGAGAAAGCCTTTAATGACAAAATGGTATTGATTAGGGCAGAAGTGAAAATGACCAAAGATGATGTTAACAATTCTCTCAATGAATTCCAATCTAATCTAAATTCTCTAACAGCTAGGGTAACTGAGGCAGAAGATGGAATTAGTGATCTAGAGGACAAACTGATAGAAAAAAAAAGGTTCAGGAGGAAGCCTGAAACAAACAACTTAGAAGCCATGAAAACATAATTAGGGAAATAAATGATGCCATGAAATGTTCCAATGTCAGAATTATTGGAATCCCTGAGTGGGAGGAGAAGGAAAGAAGGAGAAAGAAAGGGAGAAGAAAAAAAGAAAAGAATTTGTTGAATGAATTCTCCATGAAAGTTTTTCCAATCTGGTGAATGGAACCAGTGTTCTTGTGCTAGAGGCAGAAAGGTTTCCCCCCAAGATCATAGAATCTAGAAAGACCTCAAGACACCTGATTGTGAAAATGATGAATCATAATTTTAGACAGGAGCTCTTAAAATCAGCTAAGGGGAAGGGATTCCTTACCTACAGAAGAAGGCCCATCAGAATAATGTCAGATCTGTCCACAGAAACCTGTCAAGCCAGAAAGTGCTGGCAAGACATATTCAGGACAATAAATGAGAAGAACATGCAGCCAAGAATACTTCATCCAACAAGACTGACTTTCAAAATGAATGGAGAGATAAAGAGCTTCCACGACCAGGAAGGTATAAAAGAGTATCTGACCACCAAGCTGGCACTACAAGAAATATTAAGCGGGGGGTGTCCTATAATAGAGGAAATAACCCAAGAATACAATTGAACAGAAATCTATAAAAATAATCTATAACATGATGTCAATAAAAACATATCTCTCAATAATTACTCTCAACATGAATGGCCTAAATGCACCCATAAAACAGCACAGGGTTGCAGATTGGATAAAACTACAAGACCCATCCATATGTTGCCTACAAGATACCCATTCTGAATCTAAGGATACACCCAGACTGAAAGTGAAGGGATGATGTAGCATCTTTCATGCCAATGGGCCTCAAAAGAAGGCTTAGTGATTCTCACATAAGATAAATTAGATTTTAAACTAAAGACTGTAGTCAAAGATACAGAAGAACACTACATCATTCTTAAAGGGTCTATCCACCAAGAAGATCTAACAATTGCAAATATTTATGCCCCCAATATGGGAGCAGTCAATTACATAAAAAAAAAAACTGTCAGTCAAGATAAAGAGTCATATTGATATGAATACATTAATAGTGGGGGATCTTAACACACCACTCTCAGTAACAGACAGATCATCCAAGCAGAAAATCAATAAACAAGAGCACTGAATGTCACATTGAACCTCATAGATACATACAGAACATTTCACCCTAAAGCAACAGAATACTCCTTCTTCTTGAGTGCACATGAAACTTTCTCCAGAATAGACCACATATTGGGTCACAAATCAGGGATCAACTGATACCTAAAGATTGAGATTATTCCCTGCATATTTTCAGATCACAATGCTTTGAAACTGGAGCTCAACCACAAGAAAAAGTTGGGAAGGAATTCAAACACCTGGAAGCTAAAGACCACCTTGCTTAAGAATGCTTGGATCAATGTTATAGATTCTTAAACCTAACTAACTACAAGAATCTAGTTATGTGTTCTTTAAAATTACAGATTACTGTAGCTGACAGAAATTTAGGAATAGGAATTTCTAGATATTGTGACCATTTTTGAAAATGTTGTCTTGTTGATACTTCCACTACTTGCCAGTGGTAAACATTAAGAAATTTGAAGGAAAAGCAGCAGCATATGTATTTAGGCCCTAAGCCATATTACTGCTACTATATATTTTTTTGCATGACATAATTATGGTGATATTTGAAATATTAAGACATATATTAAGCATGTGGTCATTGAACCTTAATGTTGTTATATGAAAACTGAAGAATAAAATGAACTAGGGTGCCTGTATGGCTCAGTGGGTTAAGACTCTGCCTTCTGCTCAGGTCAGGATCTTGGAGTCCTGGGATCAAGTGCCCCATTGGGCTCTCTTCTCATGAAGCCTGCTTTCCCCCCTCTCTCCCTGCCTGCCTCTCTGCCTATTTGTATCTCTCTCTCTCTTTCTCTCTGTTAAATAAATAAAAATTTTTTTTAAAGAATACCTTTCAAAAAATGAACTAACATTAGGTTCATTCTCAAGAAAAAATTTTAAAAATGGAATCATGGATATATGCAACTGAAAGGAATTATGGAAAACTAAAGCCCAACACACTCACTCAACATCTAGGTGAGAAATCTGAAGACAAGAGAAGTAACTTATTTATTTTAGCAATACTGCTAAATGGCATGTCTTCACTTTCATAGCAAAATAGTGTTAAAACTGGATGGTGATCTATGTTTCAAATAGAAAAGATATTCAAATTGTAAAGTTGTAAACACTAAATCAATTTTTACATTTAAAGGTGTAAGCCAGACAGTTTAAGGCAACTTCATTATTTAATATTTGTTATGGGGCTAATTTTCGATTAGTTCCTTAAAAAGGTTCTTTTCTGTGTCCCCATAGTGCAATAAATAAATTTTATTTTTAAAAATATTTTATTTATTCATTTGAGGGACAGAGAGAGCACAGCAGCAGGAGAAACAAAGGGAGAGACTCCCAGCTGAGCCAGAAGCCTGACATGGAGCTTGATTCCAGGACCTGGAGATCATGATCTGAGCAGAAGGCAGACACCCAAGGATCTGAGCCACCCAGGTATCCCTGTATCATTTAATCATAAGTGTATCTATAATCACTCTTAATTTATTTTCCTGCTGTGGCTCTCAGCTTCCCACATTCCTAGCCCCCTTTACACACACATACACCATCAACCATTAAGGTTTAACATGCTAAGATAAGCTACTTATTGTTTATGGATATTACCCCAGGGTCTAGCCTATAATGTGGCAGGTTCTTAATAAGTGGATTAAATATTTTTTAATTTGATTTTGAACTATAACTTGAGTAATGCATTTCACATATTAAAAAAATACTTACATACTTCTAATAAGAGCTCCATCTTTGTTTTTAAGGAGAATTTGTGATATCTTATATGTGGAATAAACAAGATGCAGGAAAATCCAGTGAACAAATAAATTAACATAATGGTTTAGCAAAAGAACTAGTTAAATTTATTTATTTCTACATTATTCTTCTTCTAAAATCTATACAGTGTAAAAATATACTAAATTACATTTACTTCCTCGAAACTTCCAACTTCTAAAATTTTGTGGATCAGAACAAGTGATATATTAGCAAAAGTACAGATTTATCAACTCTGTCCACTGTGAACAGATGGTATTAACAGGATTTATATATTGTTTCTTCAAGTCTTTGAGTAAATGACTTTGAAACAGCCATTCTGAATGTGTCCATTTAGGTCCAATTTTGAAACAATAAACTATATAATACTGTAGCTGCAGATACTTTAGGAGGAATTAAGAATACTTGAACAGGGGCCGCCTGGGTGGCTCAGTGGGTTAAGCCTCTGCCTTCAGCTCAGGTCATGATCTCAGGGTCCTGGGATCGAGCCCCGCATCGGGCTCTCTGCTCGGCAGGGACCCTGCTTGCCCTGCTCTCTCTGCCTGCCTCTCTATTAATGATCTCTGTCTGTAAAATAAACAAATAAAAATCTTTAAAAAAAAAAAGAATACTTGAACATTGGTCAAGTGGGAGATGATGCCTAGGAATTGATGTTATTCTTGTTAGATGTAACAATGGCACTGCAGTTATAAAAGAACTTGTTGACATTTCTCTTAAAGAATAGACTGAATTATGAGGTGACACAATTTGATGACTAGGCATTGCCTTAAAGCACTTTTCAAAAGATAAATTTAAACCTAAAGTTGAAAAATATTGATACTTATTGAATCTTACTGAAAATAAAATATTGAATTATACTTTTGTTTAGAAACTTGGACTTTTTCATAAAAATAATGTGGATACAGTATTTGCCATAGGTGATAGATGGGCCTAACAATTATTTTGTAAAACTTAATTTCATCAAGAAAACTAGGGGAGAGTAGTTTTATTTATTCTTTTTTATGACCTTTGACTTTCCAGGAGATCCAGACCAGTTGGAGCTGGCTTGATTGCAAACTGGACAGTCTAACTTATATCCAATATTCATTTATTTATTCAACAAATATTCATTGGAAATTCAGTTAAATGTCAGGCACTGTTCTTGTAACACCAAAATAGATAAAATGTTTTGTTGCAATGGAGTTCACATTTTGAACAGGGATCATCTGCTCTGTTTATCTTCCCTGTGGTCAATTCCTCCCAACATATCTCCATTGTCTAGACTCATAATTCTTAAGTTTCTATTTGTGAACCCTCTACATATTACTATTAAATCAGATTGGATTGTAATCAATTTGAAAACAGGGAAAGAGCTTTTATTCCTAGTTGGTATGTAATATTTATTCCAAAATCTAATTCCTTGAGGGAAATTAGCATATTAAAATTTTATTGAATTCTAGCTCTGCAAATAAAATAATTGCTATTTCTTTCCTATATGGCTATATTTTTACTTGTCTTCAAGAACAAACAAGTGTGGTCATGACATTTCATCTTTGTCTATAAGGATTTGCATTTAAGGACATGAGTTCTGATAAATATTGGAGAAAGACTTTTGAGAAAAGATACTTTATTTTGAGATTAATGTACTAAATAAAGAAGAAACTTAAAACACTAAAACTATATATTCACAGGATTATTCTAGAAAAATATTGAAAGGTACTACTTTTATTACTTTAATAATCAATACTTTTTTTTAAGATTTTTTTTTTTATTTTTTGGAGAGAGAGAGATACAGAGCGCAAGCACAGGCAGACAGAGTGGCAGGCTAGAGGCAGAGAGAGAAGCAGGCCCCCTGCCGAGCAAGGATCCCGATGTGGGACTCGATCCCAGGACACTGGGATCATGACCTGAGCCAAAGGCAGCCGCTTAACCAACTGAGCCACCCAGGCGTCCCTTAATAATCAATACTTAAATTAATGAGAGTGATACATAATTTGGGCCCATGATTAACATGTACAGTATATGTTCTATAAACTAGTTTAATAGGAAACAAAAATACCAAATATTGTCAATGTTGGATTAAAAATAACAATAGAAATATGTAGATATATACTTATATTTATGAAAAATAAATTTTACTTTCTATTTTATCATGTCAATATATGGAAAAGACTATAACTGCAGTAATAAAAAATTGTCTCTTATGCCCTCACTTAAAAATTGAATTATCTAGAAACTAAAATTAATGACTTAAAAAATAAAAAGAAAAGTTCTGACACCAGTTTGATATTTTTATTTGTCACACCTGCATAAACTATGTAAAGAAACTGAGGTTTTGGGGAGCCTGGGTGCCTCAGTGGATTAAAGCCTCTGCCTTCGGCTCGGGTCATGATCTCAGGGTCCTGGGATCCAGCCCCACATTGGGCTCTCTGCTCAGTAGGGAGCCTGCTTCCCCACCCTGCTTGCCTCTCTACTGACTTGTGATCTCTGTCTTTCAAATAAATAAGTAAAATATATAAGAAAAAAAGAAATAGAGGTTTTGCCATAGATGGAAAATTAAAAACAATATTCCATATTGAAAACCATCCACCATAGGAATATTCACTGAGATAATTTCCACTGATACATAAGCCTTACAATGAGGAGAACTGTAATACAAAATAATTCCACTACAAAAATTCAATGATTAATTTAATTTCAAGTGCTTTTTGCACAGACTGTTTTCCATTGTCACAAGCATAAGTGATTTCATAAGCATAAACTTAATCATGTGTCTTAAAGCTCAATGAAAGCTTAAAGAATGTGACTGCAGCAAAAATGAACAAAATCACATTTATATAATATTTGCATTATTTTGTATATAATTATTTTTAAAAATATATCTAGTCTTTCTTGCTTCTCAGATTTGTTCAGAGTTTGTGTTATTTTCCCTTGACAATAGAAGATTTTTGCTCAGTAAAGACATGTCTGTAGGAAAGTACAACAATATTCTAACTCAGTGTATATGTATATATTTGAGTGTGTGTGTGTTGTATAGTTGTATGTGTGTGTGTATATACACACATATATGTGTGTGTGTGTGTGTACTTCTAAATTAAAACCTGTTGAGAATATTTTTTTTTATCTTTCAGTTTTCAAATTGTCAAGAGTTCTATCTAGTCCTAGAAGTAATTGAACTGTTAGAAAAAATTTGTTGTGTATCATTCTTGCCTTCCATATTCTTCCTAATTTTCTATCTGCTGGATACAGAGATTGTGTTGGAGGGAGATACTTTTAAATCTTCCATTATGGTAATGGATTATTCAATATTTTTGTCAAATTTGTCCCATTCTTGCTTTATATTGTGTACTATATTGTGATGTTTATACTGATGCAGATCACAGTGTTTCAGAAGAACTATCTGTTGATATAAATAAGACTGAACTCAACTTCAAAGTGGTAGAGATAACTTGATAGGAAAAACATTTTTATTTCCACTCCCATGTTTCTAGGAGACACACTTAAACATAACTGGAGATATAAATTCATAAATCAGTCAAGACTTGAACTGACCATCACTGAGCTGTAGAAATGGTACATTTCTATGATGGAAGTGGGCGGGTAGAGAATATACTGGGGGAAAATCAGCTACTCACATGGTGATAGGTTGTTGCATAAGAATACTTCTACCATGAAGAGCAGAACTTTGTTCACAATGAAATAAACTTACCTTCAATATGAATTTGCCTTCCCTGTCCTCAGTGCTTCTGCCAAGGCCACTTTCTGTGGACTTCAAAATGCATAATTCACTGGGCTATAATTCTACATATTGATTCTGACCAAAGAATGCATTTTTAGTAAAAGAAGTATAATTCCATGATCATGAAATTTACTGCCATATGCTTATTTATTCTATGTAACAATTTGCCTCAAACTTAGAAATTTAAAATACCAAACATTGATTTTCCTACATATTTTCTGGAGGTCAGAAACCAAGGAAGTGTTGGTGGTTCTGACTCAGGATTTCTAATAGGTATCTCCCATGAGTGTCACTCTGGAGAATCTGTTTCAAATGCTTACTCACAGTACTGTAAGCTGCTGGCTTCAGTTCTTTACTACCTGGAGCTCTTCAGTGAGCTGCTTATAATACGAGCTCTCCCGGATGAAGTGACAGGCCGGATGAAGTGACAGGCCAGACTTACATAACTTAATCTTGGACGTGACTTGCTGTCACTCATGCATACTCTATTTTTTATACAGAATAACTCTGGCTTGGCCCATGAGAGGGAACTCTATATGGCGTAATTCCAGGAGGCAGATTTATTGGGGGCCATCTCAAAAACTGGTTACCATACTAGTCTTAGCTTGTGCCATACTTCTTGTAATAGTTTGCCTTTATAACAGTGGTATGGTTTTCAGAAGACTTAGTTATGACCCTAGATGGGTAGTAACACATTGTGGGGCAAAATCAAGGCTCTCTGGAATGCCATATGCTCTATATCCATAACCAGCATATTGTGTCTGTTTCTATTGACAGGATTCATGGACCCTGGGATAAAGGATGGAAACTGGAATGTCTTATCTCACTATTACCTCTTACAATCAACTAGGAAATGTTTGCTCCACAACTTTGGTGTCTGTAAGTGTCAGAATTCAAAAACCTGAGTACCAGAGCTCTAGTGTCTGAGGGCAAGAGAAGATAGATATCCTAATTCAGGAAGAATATTCATCTTCCTATGACTTTATTTGTTTTATTTGGATCCTCAAACTAATAGCTGATGCCCACCATATGGTGAGGGCATATTTCCTTTACTTGGATTACTGATTTATTGCTAATCTCTTCCTGACACACACTCACAGACACACATAGAAATTTTATTTTATAGCTATCCAGACATTCCTCAGATCAATCAAGTTAACAAATAATCTTAATCATCAGAGTAATTGTAGAATTATGCCAAATATATTGTATAACTTTTGATTTCTTCTTTTTTTAAAAAAGAATGTAGTTATTAAATTGGGTCACTTCCACAGTGAATTAAGGCACCATAAAATTGTGCAAAGAATTCTTATGGCACTAAAAAGGTCTTTTAAGATCGTCTTTATCTCATTTAAATTCCTCTATAAAATACTTCCAAATGATGAATGTAAATAACAACCTTAATTCCCACAACCAATACAATGTAAAATGTATAATTTTTACATTAATTATTAAAATATGAGCTGTGAGAATTAACTAAGGTCCTGTTATTAGTTCAAGGTGTTTTTTTCATGGAATGGCAAAAACATTTTCTCATACAGTGTTCTTAAGAGTGTAAATATTTTAATATTTGAGAATAAGACAGAATCCAGTATTAGTAATCAATATTTTGAATAAGCTCATATTTTCTTACATTTTAGTTTCTTTAACTCTTCAGTGGGTCATAGCTTTCTTAAAAGCCAAGAAATATGTAAGGCCTATTCCAGAAACAAAAGGGGTTGTTAAAAATATGCACATATGGGGGAGGAGACAAGATGGCAGAGAAGTAGCAGGCTGAGACTACTTCAGCTAGCAGGAGATCAGCTAGATAGCTTATCTAAAGATTGCAAACACCTACAAATACAATGGGAGATTGAAGAGAAGAAGAACAGCAATTCTAGAAACAAAAAAATCAACCATTTTCTGAAAGGTAGGAGTGGCAGGGAAGTGAATCCAAAGCAACAGGAGGATAGACTGCAGGGGAAGGGGCCAGCTCCTGGCAAGCGGCAGAGCAATGGAGCACAAAATTGGGACTTCTAAAAGTCTGTTCCACTGAGGGACATCTCTCCAAAAGCCAAACCGGGGTGAAGCCCATGTGGGGTCAGCATGGCCTCTGGTCCTGCAGGTCACAGAAGGATCAGGGGTGTCTGAGTGTTGCAGAGGTTGCACGTATTAGAACAGAAAAGCCGGCTACAGAGACAGAGCCGAGGAGTGAACTCTCAGCTTGGGGTTACCTTGAACTGGTCACAGGCTTGGTGAGCTCGGACCTCGGCTGGAGGCCAGGGAGATGGGAGTGATTGGGTGCTTTTCTCTGAAGGCACACTGAGGAGTGCGAGCCGAGGAGGAGGGCTGAGGAGGGTCCCGAACTCTCGGCTCCTCTGGGATGGAGACTGGGAGGCTGCCATTTTCATTCCTGTCTTCCAGAACTCTACAGAAAGTGCTCAGGGAACAAAAGCTCCCGAAAGCGAACCCGAGCGGATTACTCAGCCCGGCCCCTGGTAAGGGCGGTGCAATTTTGCCTGGGGCAAAGACACTTGAGAATCACTACAACAGGCCCCTCCTCCAGAAAATCAATAAGAAATCCAGCCAGGACCAAGTTCACCTACCAAGGAGTGCGGTTTCAATACCAAGGAGAGCAGCGGAATTCCAGAGGAAAAGAAAGCAAAGCATGGAACTCATGGCTTTTTCCCCATGATGTCTTACAGATAATTTAATTTTTTTTCAATTTTTTTTCTTCTTCTGCTAATTGTTTTAACTCTTACCCTTTTCTTTTTTAACATTTTTAACTAGTTTATCTAATATATATATATTTTCTTTTTTATATTTTTTCTTTATTCATTTTCTTTTTTTTTTTTAAACCTCTTTTTATCCCCTTTCTCCCCACCATGATTTGGGATCTCTTCTGATTTGGTTAAAGCATATTTTCCTGGGGTCTTTGCCACCCTTTTAGTATTTTACTTGCTCCTTCATATACTGTTAACTGGAAAAAATGACAAGGCGGAAAATTCACCACAGAAAAAAGAACAAGAGGCAGTACCGAAGGCTAGGGACCTAATCAATACAGACATTGGTAATATGTCAGATCTAGAGTTCAGAATGATGATTCTCAAGGTTCTAGCTGGGCTCGAAAAAGGCATGGAAGATATAAGAGAAACCCTCTTGGGAGATATAAAAGCCCTTTCTGGAGAAATAAAAGAACTAAAATCTAACCAAGTTGAAATCAAAAAAACTATTAATAAGGTGCAATCAAATGTAGAGGCTCTCACTGCTAGGATAAATGAGGCAGAAGAAGAATTAGTGATATAGAAGACAAAATTACAGAGGATAAAGAAGCTGAGCAAAAGAGGGACAAACAGCTACTGGACCATGAGGGGAGAATTCGAGAGATAAGTGACACCATAAGACAAAACAACATTAGAATAATTGGGATTCCAGAAGGAGAAGAAAGAGAGAGGGGAGCAGAAGGTATATTGAAGAGAAATATTGGAGAGAATTTCCCTAATATGGCAAAGGGAACAAGCATCAAAATCCAGGAGGTGCAGAGAACCCCCCTCAAAATCAACAAGAATAGGTCCACACCTCATCATCTAATAGTAAAATTTACAAGTCTTAGTGACAAAGAGAAAATCCTGAAAGCATCCTGGGAAAAGAAGTCTGTAACAAACAATAGTAAAAATATTAGATTGGCAGCAGACTTATCCACAGACACCTGGCAGGCCAGAAAGAGCTGGCATGATATATTCAGAGCACTAAACGAGAAAAACACGCAGCCAAGAATACTATATCCAGCTAGGCTATCATTGAAAATAGAAGAAGAGATAAAAAGCTTCCAGGACAAACAAAAACTGAAAGAATTTGCAAACACCAAAACCAGCTCTACAGGAAATATTGAAAGGGGTCCTCTAAGCAAAGAGAGAGCCTAAAAGTAGGAGATCGGAAAGGAACTGAGACCATATACAGTAAAGTCACCTTACAGGCAATACAATGGCACTAAATTCATATCTCTCAATAGTTGCCCTGAATGTTAATGGACTAAATGCCCCAATCAAAAGACACAGGGTATCAGAATGGGTGGCTCAGTGGGTTAAGCCGCTGCCTTCGGCTCAGGTCATGATCTCGGGGTCCTGGGATCGAGTCCCGCATCGGGCTCTCTGCTCAGCAGGGAGCCTGCTTCCCTCTCTCTCTCTGCCTACCTCTCTGCCTCCTTGTGATCTCTGCCTGTCAAATAAATAAATAAATAATATTTAAAAAAAAAAAAACCATCTATATGTTTTCTACAAGAAACTCATTTTAGACCCGAAGACACCTCTAGATTTAAAGTAAGGGGGTGGGAAACAATTTACCATGCTAATGGAGATCAGAAGAAAGCAGGGGTAGCAATGCTTATATCAGATCAATTAGATTTTAAGCCAAAGACTATAATAAGAGATGAGGAAGGACACTATATCATACTCAAAGGATCTGTCCAACAAGAAGATCTAACAATTTTAAATATCTCTGCCCCTATTGTGGGAGCAGCCAACTATATAAACCAATTAATAACAAAATCAAACACATCAACAATAATATAGTAATAGTAGGGGACTTTAACACTCCCTTCACTGAAATAGATCATCCAAGCAAAAGATCAATAAGGAAATAAAGGTCTTAAATGACACACTGGACCAGATGGACATCACAGATATATTCAGAACATTTCATCCCAAAGCAACAGAATACACATTCTTCTCTAGTGCACATGGAACACTCTCCAGAATAGATCACACCCTCGGTCCTAAATCAGGACTCAATTGGTATCAAAAGATTGGGATCATTCCCTGCATATTTTCAGACCACAATGCTCTGAAGCTAGAACTCAATCACAAGAAGAAGTTTGGAAAGAACCCAAACACATGGAGACTAAACAGCATCCTTCTAAATAATGAATGGGTCAATCAGGAAATTAAAGATGAATTGAAAAAAATTCATGGAAACAAATGATAATGAAAACAAAACGTTTCAAAATCTGTGGGACACAGCAAAGGCAGTCCTGAGAGGAAAATATATAGTGGTACAGGCCTTTCTCAAGAAACAAGAAAGGTCTCAATTACACAACCTAACCCTACACCTAAAGGAGCTGGAGAAAGAACAAGAAAGAAACACTAAACCCAGCAGGAGAAGAGAAATCATAAAGATCAGAGCAGAAATCAATGAAATAGAAACAAACAAACAAACAAAAAAATAGAACAAATAAAAAAAACTAGGAGCTGGTTCTTTGAAAGAATTAATAAGATTGATAAACCCCTGCCCAGACTTATCAAAAAGAAAAGAGAAAGGACCCAAATAAATAAAATTATGAATGAAAGAGGAGAGATCACAACTAACACCAAAGAAATACAGACCATTATAAGAACATACTATGAGCAACTCTACGCCAACAAATTTGACAATCTGGAAAAAATGGATGCATTTCTAGAGACATATAAACTACCACAACTGAACCAGGAAGAAATAGAAAGCCTGAAGAGACCCATAACCAGTAAGGAGATTGAAGCAGTCATCAAAAATCTCCAAACAAACAAAAGCCCAGGGCCAGACAGCTTCCTGGGGGAATTCTACCAAACGTTTAAAGAAGAACTAATTCCTATTCTCCTGAAACTGTTCCAAAAAATAGAAATGGAAGGAAAACTTCCAAACTCATTTTATGAGGCCAGCATCACCTTGATCCCAAAACCAGACAAGGATCCCATCAAAAAAGAGAGCTATAGACCGATATCCTTGATGAACACAGATGCGAAAATACTCAACAAAATACTAGCCAATAGGATTCAACAGTACATTAAAAAGATTATTCACCACGACCAAGTGGGATTTATTGCAGGACTGCAAGGTAGGTTCAACATCTGCAAATCAATCAACGTGATACAACACATTAATTAAAGAAAGAACAAGAACCAGATGATACTCTCAATAGATGCTGAAAAAGCATTTGACAAAGTACAGCATCCCTTCCTGATCAAAACTCATCAAAGTGTAGGGATAGAGGGCACATACCTCAATATTATCAAAGCCATCTATGAAAAACCTACCGCAAATATCATTCTCAATGGAGAAAAACTGAAAGCTTTTCCGCTAAGGTCAGGAACACGGCAGGGATGTCCATTATCACCACTGCTATTCAACATAGTACTAGAAGTCCTAGCCTCAGCAATCAGATAACAAAAGGAAATTAAAGGCATCCAAATCAGCAAAGAAGAAGTCAAACTATCACTCTTCGCAGATGATATGATACTACATGTGGAAAACCCAAAAGACTCCATTCCAAAACTGCTAGAACTTATACAGGAATTCAGTAAAGTGTCAGGATATAAAATCAATACACAGAAATCAGTTGCATTTCTCTACACCAACAACAAGACAGAAGAAAAAGAAATTAAGGAGTCAATCCCATTTACAATTACACCCAAAACTATAGGATACCTAGGAATAAACCTAACCAAAGAGGCTAAGAATCTATACTCAGAAAAATGTCAAGTACTCATGAAACAAATTGAGGAAGACACAAAGAAATGGAAAAATGTTCCATGCTCTTGGATTGGAAGAATAAATATTATGAAAATTTCTATGCTACCTAAAGCAATCTACACATTTAATGCAATTTCCTATCAAAATACCATTCATTTTTTTCAAAGAAATGGAACGAACAATCCTAAAATTTATATGGAACCAGAAAAGACCTCGAATAGCCAAAGGAATATTGAAAAAGAAAGCCAAAGTTGGTGGCATCACAATTCTGGACTTCAAGCTCTATTACAAAGCTGTCATCATCAAGACAGCATGGTACTGTCACAAAAACAGACACATAGATCAATGGAACAGAATAGAGAGCTCTGAAATAGACCCTCAACTCTATGGTCAACTAATCTTTGACAAAGCAGGAAAGAATGTCCAATGGAAAAAAGACAGCCTCTTCAATAAATGGTGTTGGAAAAATTGGACAGCCACATGCAAATAATGAAACTGGACCATTTCCTTACATCACACATGAAAATAGTCTCAAAATGGATGAAGGACCTCAATGTGCGAAAGGAATCCATGAAAATCCTTGAGGAGAACACAGGCAGCAACCTCTTCGACCTCAGCCACAGCAGCATCCTCCTAGGAACATCGCCAAAGGCAAGGGAAGCAAGGGCAAAAATGAACTATTGGGATTTTATCAAGATCAAAAGCTTTTGCACAGCAAAGAAAACAGTCAACAAAACCAAAAGACAATTGACAGAATGAGAGAAGATATTTGCAAACGACATATCAGATAAAGGACTAGTGTCCAAAATCTATAAAGAACTTATCAAACTCAACACCCAAAGAACAAATAATCCAATCAAGAAATGGGCAGAAGACATGAACAGACATTTCTGCAATGAAGACATCCTGATGGCCAACAGACACATGAAAAAGTGCTCCAAATCACTCGGCATCAGGGAAATACAAATCAAAACCACAATGAGATATCACTTCACACCAGTCAGAATGGCTAAAATTAACAAGTCAGGAAATGACAGATGCTGGCGAGGATGCAGAGAAAGGGGAACGCTCCTACACTGGTGGTGGAAATGCACGCTGGTGCAACCACTCTGGAAAACAGCATGGAGGTTCCTCAAAAAGTTGAAAGTAGAACTACCCTATGATATACAAACTCATTCAAAATTGCCTAAAAAATGGCAGAATAAGTCACCATGTTCAAATGCTTTTTAAATCTATTCTATCTCTCTTGGTTTTTAAGATTTATTTACTTATTTGAGAGAGAGAGACAGAGTGTGTGAGCAGGAGGAGGTGCAAAAGGAAAGAAAGAGATTGAGAGAATCCCAAGAAACACCCCACAGAGTGGGGAGCCTGACTTGGGCTCAATCCTAGGACCCTGAGATCATAACCTAAGCAAAATTCATAAGCCGAATACTTAGCTTGTGCAGCTGTTCTGGAAAACAGTATGGAGGTTCCTCAAAAAGTTGAAAATAGAGCTACCCTACAACCCAGCAATCCCACTACTGGATATTTACCCTAAAGATACAAATGTAGTGATCCAAAGGGACATGTGCACCTGAATGTTTATAGCAGCAATCTCCACAATAGCCAAACTATGGAAAGAACCTACATGTCCATCAACAGATGAATGGATAAAGAAGATGTGGTATATATACACAATGGAATACTATGCAGCCATCAAAAGAAATGAAATCTTGCCATTTGCAATGACATGGATGGGACTAGAGGGTATCATGCTTAGTGAAATAAGTCAATCGGAAAAAGACCACTATCATATGATCTCCCTGATATGAGGAAGTGGAGGTGCAACATGGGGGGTTAAGTGGGTAGGAGAAGAATAAATGAAACAAGATGGGATTGGGAGGGAGACAAACCATAAGTGACTCTTAATCTCACAAAACAAATTGAAGGTTGCTGGGGGGAGGGGGGTTGGGAGAAGTGGGGTGGGATTATGGACATTGGGGAGGGTATGTGCTTTGGTGAGTGCTGTGAAGTGTGTAAACCTGGCGATTCACAGACCTGTACCCCTGGGGGTAAAAATATATTATATGTTTATAAAAATTTTTTTAAAAATGCACATATATATAGCTCTCACTTTTCCAACTTCCTTTCTAGATAGGCATGCAGAATTATTAATTTTTTTATTAAAATATTTGCATTCACCATTTCTGTGAGGTCCTAGAGTAATTCATAGGTTAACTTTAATTATATGACTAAATGTAGCTTATTTATACAATATCATGTTATATTGTTTTATTTTATTTCATAGAGAAAACATGTTTTAACAAATTTAAGTCATTTAAAATGTATATATTTCAAATAGCAGTTGGATCTATTATAAAAATTACAGGAAAAATTCATTATTTTTATATGAATAAAGATTTAAGTTTTATCACTCAAATTATTTGATCCATCATTTTGCAAAATATTATTGAATTAGTAAATTATGTTACTTAAAAAAATGTGGGGGGGCACCTGGATGGCTCAGTCAGTTAAATGGCTGCCTTTGGCTCAGGTCATGATCCCAGGATCCTGGGATCTAGCCTTGCATCAGGCTCCCTGCCTGGCGAGAAGCCTGCCTCTCCCTTCTCCACTCCTCCTGCTTGTGTTCCCTCTCTCTTTCTGTCTCTCTCTGTCAAATAAATAGACAAATAAAATATTTTAAAAAAGAAGAGAGGAAAAAATAGGCACAGAAGTCATACAAATGTCCCTTATATATATTTTTTAAGATTTTATTTACTTGATAGAGAGCACAAATAGGCAAAGTGGCAGGCAGAAGGAAAGGAAGAAGGAGAAGCAGGCTCTCTACTACGCAAGGAGCCCAAGGCGGGCATCAATCCCAGGGGATCGATCCCAAAGGCAGACACTTAACTGAACAACACAGGTGCCCCATAAATGTTCTTATATAGGAAGGGATCTCCTTCCCTCCATCGAGAACAGAATGGAAAAAAGAAGAGAAAATACCTTAGAAACAATTAAACTATTTATAAATGTAATACTAGTAATAAAAACTCATGACATTTTGGATTGCTTACTATTTCCACATGTTTTCATGTTCATATAAGAAACTGTAGGTTGTAGGATTTAGTCCCTCACTAGACTGGTAAGGAAATTAAAGCTTAAAATGGTTAAAAAATGTTTTGATCCTATATTCAACCACTCCAGAACTTTAACTTTAGATTCCTGTACCGTCTTGCTGCTGAAAATATTTATGAAGGGGTTAATATCCAAATCATTTAAGATAAATTGGTTGATCATCACCATATAATCTTGAGCTAATATAAGAGGTATGATTATTGTCATTTTATAGATGAAAAACATTAGTCCTAAAGAAATATTTCCCAACCCTCTTGTCAAAAAAAAAAAAAAAACAAACCCAAAAACCAAAACCAAAACCAACACCAAAACCAAAAACAAAAAAACCAAACCAAACAAAAAAAACCAAAACCATGACTTTTAAGTGGCAAAACCACTAATGAAAATCCCAATATAGTGACTCTTCTGTCAGAAAAAAATTCAAAAAGCACCAAAAAAATAACAATCCACACTTTGGATTCTTAGCCTCCAGATATTTTGGGGGGTTGGGAAGTAGGGGAGGTTTCCTGGAAACAGCTAAAATCCAGATACCCCATGTTAATGTAAATACCTCCTAGAGCGTCGGCAGTCTTCAGCGGTGTCTCATCATCTACACAGAGAAGAAAATAACAACACTGAATTTCTTGTAAGTCACTCAAAACCTGACCTTCCTATCTTTGTCTGCTGTTACTCTCACTGCACTTCTTCAATATATATTCAGCTTGTTCTGAAAGGTTTCAGAGTCCTCTCTAAGGTTTCAGAAACTTTTCACTAGCCTGAAAGCATCTTGAGGATATCAACAGCATCCTCATAAAAAAAGAGTCCAGTAAATAGATATGATAGGAATTCTCACATTTATATTTCTATCTGAACTTATTCAAAGTTATTAGCTACACCTCTATCAAGAGGCATAAAACAAAATAATGTTTCATCTTATTTAAGAAAGTAATCTAGGCAGGTTCAATAATAGATCATTTGTATCTATCACATTGTGAGATAGTGAAAAAAAAAAGGACGAGAAAAATCAAGAAAAAGAATAGGAAGTAGGAAAACCAGGTTTAAAGACATGGAGGTGTGATAGAAGTTAGTGATTCTGACAGTAAGTACTTTACAATGAATGCTTAGTGTTTGAAACATGAATAAAATGAGACTAGGAAACTAAAAGTCCAGAACTTGACAGGCATTATGTTCAGGGTTTATTCTGTAGATATGAAAGCCATTGAAATGTACTTATTCTATAAACACTATATTTTTAGATACACTCAATGATAAGAAATTATAAATATCACAATACTGCCTAAAGAGAGTGAAATAACATTATAAATAAAAATGTAGAAACTTCCAGTTGTAGATCTCATTTCCAAAATGTAGACCTTAATTAGTACCTTAGAAAGCAACTTTCTGAACATGAAGTTGAGATATAGCTATATAGCTATAAACATATTGTGTTTTTAGAAATACAGCTAATTTTCATTTAAGCCTAGCAATTGACTCAAATGAAATTCAAGCATACTTCTGAATTCTATGCCACAATAATTCTACATGTACTCTTTAACAAGTGAAGTGTATATTGATTCATTTTGGAAAAGTGATCAATATTTGTAACAGAAAGGTTAACAAACTAAGAGAATGATAATATATCTAAAAATTTAACTTATCATTTGCCTAAATTTACTTATTAGGCTACCTTAAATCCTCATAATTTAGAAACACATTGATATCACAGGATATAATAGGACAAAATAATTAAGATAAGAGATTTTTTAGTATAAAAATTAGATTCAGATTTACCTCTAAAAGGCTTATGAAAATCACATGGAATTAAATATTATTATAAGTTAAAAATTAGAGAAAGAGAAGAATAGCTGAGAAAGAATCTTTTACTCACTATAATGAATTGAAAATCAAAGGTAGTGTTAATTAAGAAGCAAATTACTTTTCTCTAAATATTCTTTTGCTTTCTGATGTTTCAGAAACCAATTTTATGATTCAAAGATGGAAACTAAATTATTATCATTTGTACATAGCATTTACTACCAGTTTGTAGAACTTAGGCTAGTACCCAACACATTTCAAGATCTTATCAAGTTTGTGTTTTTATACGGTTTTGTATTTTTTTTAATTTTAAAATTTATACTAACACATAGTTTTTCCTTTTGTTCACCTAATGTCCTCCATGTTATTCCTTGTGCTCCACAAGGAAGTGAAACCATATGACAACTGACTTTCTCTGCTTGACTTATCTCACTTAGTATAATCTCCTCCAATCCCATTCATCCATGTTGATGCAAATAATACAATTAAAAAAGTAAAAAATATATATATATTTTAATATATACATACTTGAATAACAGAAGTATATGCATCTAATTGACCTAAATGTTATTCAATCCACTAACTAGATGCACACTTACATGCATTTACTTCTTACAAGAATTTCCCAAATTCACCTACAGTCCAAAAATTCCTGATTTCCAGGACTCAGAACATTTGATCTAATTCAGGGTCCTCTCATTTCAGACATAAAGAGGTAAAGCTGAAAACAGTTGATCAAATAGTTATGATGATACTGCATAATTTGAAATAATATCAAGATTTGCTAGCTTCTAGTTCTTGCCCTTTCTGTGAGGTCGTCATGTCATGATGCTGTATTTTGTTTGGCCCCTATTTTAGAGGCATAGCATTTGCTAAGTTTATTACTAACACTGAGGTTCCCACTTTGGACTGCATCCACCAAAGACAAAATTCATCGGTTTAAGCACTAGTGTTGGGACACCTGGGAGATAAAGTTCCTATATTTGATAAAACCCAAATAAAATGACATTTATTCAGTCACCCACTAATTTATTCAAGAAATATTTATTAAGCACCTACTCTGTGTTAGATATTGTTTTAAGGACTGTGATTGCAGCTATTAATAAAATCCCTGCCCTCACTGACCTAGACGAATTAAGACAGATAAGAGACAGATAAGACCCTAACTTATTAGATGGTACTGGGTGTCGTAGGAAAACTTAGAGCTGAAGGTGGGACAGGCAATACCATGACAGTATGCACAACATTTTTCTTAAGAAAGTTGGTAAAAGCTCTGCCAAAAAGGTTATATTTATTTATTTATTTATTTATTTATTTATTTATTTTTAAAGATTTTATTTATTTACTTGACAGACAGAGATCACAAGTAGGCAGAGAGGCAGGCAGAGAGAGGAGGAAGCAGGCTCCCGGCTGAGCAGAGAGGCTGATGCGGGACTTGATCCCAGGACCCTGAGATCATGACCTGAACCAAAGGCAGCGGCTTAACCCACTGAGCCACCCAGGCGCCCCCAAAAAGGTTATATTTAAATAAAGGTTTGAATTAAGTGAGAAGGGAAGCTATATGGTTATCTGGGGGGAGAGAATTCTAGAAAGAACATCAAGAGCACCTGCCTTAAGGAAGAAACAATTTTGCGAGAAACACGAGGGTAGCTGCGCTGGTGTAGTCTACCTGAAGGAAAAGGTGCAGGAGGTGAGATCAGAGAAGTGAAATGGAGCCCAACCCTTCAGCAAAACCCTACCCTCTGTTTTGTTTGTTTGCTTTTGGGGTTATTTTTATCAGAGGTTTTACTCCATATGGGGCAGGGAGCATTGGAGGGTTTTGAGCAGAGCGTGGGTATGGTCCAATGGACGTTTTAATAGGATCGCGCTGTGGTGGTGCTGAGAGTAGAGGTAATGGGATCATGGTGGAAAGAGACCAGTTAGGAGGAAATGTGGTAATTTCCTGGCCAACCGCAGTGAAGGTGGATCGTCCTAAAGATATTCAGAGAAAGTGGTAGGAAGTGTTCTGCTTATGGGTTCAGTGTTGTGCAAATATTCTCATCAGACACAATGTTCTGTAACAATAATCACATGCAGGTTTTGCAACAATAAACGCTGAAAATACAAAATGTCAAATTGCTTAATGATTATATTAACTTAGGCAAATTTTAAAGGTTTTAAATGTAAATGTATGCTTACACTCATACTACAAATTGTGTAATGATGTCTTGAACCATTGATTTATGTATCTCTAAATACCACATGAGTATTTCTTTTTTTTTTTTAATTAATTTTTTTATTTTTTTTATAAACATATGTTTTTATCCCCAGGGGTACAGGTCTGTGAATCACCAGGTTTACACACTTCACAGCACTCGCCAAAGCACATACCCTCCCCAATGTCCATAATCCCACCCCCTTCTCCCAAACCCCCTCCCCCCAGCAACCCTCAGTTTGTTTTGTGAGATTAAGAGTCACTTATGGTTTGTCTCCCTCCCAATCCCATCTTGTTTCATTTATTCTTCTCCTACCCACTTAAGCCCCCATGTTGCATCACCACTTCCTCATATCAGGGAGATCATATGATAGTTGTCTTTCTCTGCTTGACTTATTTCGCTAAGCATGATACGCTCTAGTTCCATCCATGTTGTCGCAAATGGCAAGATTTCATTTCTTTTGATGGCCGCATAGTATTCCATTGTGTATATATACCACATCTTCTTGATCCATTCATCTGTTGATGGACATCTAGGTTCTTTCCATAGTTTGGCTATTGTGGACATTGCTGCTATAAACATTCGGGTGCATGTGCCCCTTTGGATCACTACGTTTGTATCCTTAGGGTAAATACCCAATAGTGCAATTGCTGGGTCATAGGGCAGTTCTATTTTCAACATTTTGAGGAACCTCCAGGCTGTTTTCCAGAGTGGCTGCACCAGCTTGCATTCCCACCAACAGAGTAGGAAGGTTCCCCTTTCTCCGCATCCTCGCCAGCATCTGTCATTTCCTGACTTGATGATTTTAGCCATTCTGACTGGTGTGAGGTGATATCTCATTGTGGTTTGATTTGTATTTCCCTGATGCCGAGTGATATGGAGCACTTTTTCATGTGTCTGTTGGCCATCTGGATGTCTTCTTTGCAGAAATGTCTGTTCATGTCCTCTGCCCATTTCTTGATTGGATTATTTGTTCTTTGGGTGTTGAGTTTGCTAAGTTCTTTATAGATTCTGGACACTAGTCTTTTATCTGATATGTTGTTTGCAAATATCTTCTCCCATTCTGTCACACATGAGTATTTCTTAATAACCAACTTAGTAACTCAAATATATTTTTCTTTTTTTTTTTTAAGATTTTATTTATTCCTTTGACAGAGACAGATCAGAAGTAGGCAGAGAGGCAGAGAGAGGAGGAAGCAGGCTCCCTGCCAAGCAGAGAGCCTGATGCGGAACTCGATCCCAGGCCCCTGAGATCATGACCTGAGCTGAAGGCAGAGGCTTTAACCCACTGAGCCACCCAGGCGCCCCATATTTTTCTTAATTAGTCAGAATTATTTTCCATTGTTTTTGGTTATCCACACAGAGTAAGCACATCTTTTAGAATGAAAATGCAGAAAACTCCTGAATATACATTTTATTCTAAGCAGAAACCTACACAAAATGAGGTACATTAACTGAAAATGACATTTTTATAACAGATAAAATAATTGTGTTTAATGACATGCTGAAAAACTGAATATTCAGGGCACATCAAACATAAACATGAATTTTGTTGGCTCATTCATTACTCTAACACACAGTTTAGGACCTTTATTTGCTTTGAATGAAAAGGACATTTCTATGTTACTGTGACAGCTAGACCAACTCTGGTGCTTCAGATCAAAGCAATTTGTTCTAGCATTTCAAGATAATAGCAGTCCAGACTTGCGTCCACAGTAACAGTAACACCACATTTCATCCTAGTTTGTACTTACTCTTGTTTTTGTTATTGGGGATGGTATATTTATTTGTTTTTATTGTTGTTTTAATCAGATCCAGTTAAGGACTTTATTTTGGATTGTGGCTTGACAGACTAGGGTTTCTTTAATTGACATCAGGCTTAGGATGCTCCAGCAATTTAAACATAACCCCCCAAAATGTAGGAGTGGCATATTACAGCTGAAAAGGCTAACATAGTCATTGCCATGGGGGATTTTATTTCCCCTCGACTCTAGGGAATGTAAAGGCAGTCACCTGTAAAACCAGGCCTGCCAGCTGCTAGCTCACGTCATCATCGAGCTAAGATCACGGTCACGCAGTGGAAAACGGAGGACTACCTCATTGTGGGTCTGTGGCCCATCAGAGCGACCGAAAGACCTATTAGTCTGAAATACAGTAAAGGATGTTTGACTAAATGTATTTAGGGTAGAGTCTTGGTGACTGACAAACTGAATTAAAAAACAAAACAAAAACAAAAACAAAAACCAAGAATGTGGAATGCCTGACACTTAAAACTCTACAAATTGGTGATGGTATGTAAATAATTCATCCTCTCAAAAAGGGCAATTTTACCATGAAAAACCTTCATTGTATCATATGTACTAAAGTATATCAATATATACTAAAGTCATCAGCAATTTATTAGTAAGAATTTAGTTATTGTATTTACTGCAAGTGCTGAAATGTCCTGTTATACAATTCATTCATCTGGTCACTTTCCCCTTATCACCCTGTCTCTATCAACAAATATGTTCCCTTCTACTTTATTACATAAGTATCTTGTTTTCTTGCCTTAACCAGCCACTCTGTATCCTGAGAATCTACTTATCATTTAATTGAAATGAAAAAAATAGAAATTCAAAAGATAATTTGAATATAATTTGTCATAAAAACCTGATTGAATTAGTTATTATAATCAAATGGTGTAAAAGATTTCAGAGAAAGTGAACATTTATATTGCTGTCCCTTGCAGGTTCATTTCAAATAAAATTAATAAAGAAACAATTATTCTACATCTGCTCACTTTAATCCAGTTTGTTTTAAAAGGAAATGATAGCTATTTAAATGCTGTTAGGTCATGGAGTACACTGAAAACAGGGGTCAACAGGGAGCAAACAACAATTCATTTTTAGATCAAGGTTCTAACACCAGGGAATGTTCCAAGAAACATTTCATTTTCAAATGAATTCCTTCCACTTGGAGCCAAAGGTCAGCAAGCTAGCATTAGTTAAAGAGGTCTCAGCTGCATCAAAGTTAAATAACAACCAAAAGTCACCCACAGCAGTGTCTCTCTAATCCATAGATGTGTCCCCAAGGGTGTCAGGCCAAAGAAGAAAACAGAGATTTGTTAAAGGTGCTAACAATAAGCACTGTGATCAGTGAGCATCTTAGGCTGAGAGCTGAGGATAAGAAGCTTTTTTGTTCTCCACAGAGAAGAAAAAAATTCTATTTAAGCACAGCTGCCTGTTGAAGTAAAGGTATGTATTTGGAATTGATCAGTCTGTATAACACAACATAGTCAATTAAGTAATGTTTGGAATCCAGACATAAGAAAATATTAAACACAAGAAACTTTATAGTCTTTTAAAATTTCTATGGTCATGATATAATATTCAACCTAATGCATACACTGACTTTTAGGTGGCTTTTTTAACAAGTGAAAGTCTTTCAGTGAAAAGCTTTTGCATCCTGTTGAAAACATCAATACCACAAGCTTAGGTTGGTATTCTCAGAAAAATAAATATTGATTTCCCTCCTCCATCCCTTACCAATGGCAAGCCACTACCTTGATTGCTCTGAATATTTTATTGTTAACAATTGACAGATTCCGTCAGCATTGGATTTTTATTGTTTCATTATACTCTCTTCTCAAAAAGGCATCTGTGTTATTTTCGTCATAGACAAGACAAAAGTGAGGCTGAAATTAATGTAGCACCGATATACCATAACTACTTTGTCAAGTATGATATATCTAATTTTGGAGTTACTACCACTGACTTTGCAAGGATTTATTGAAAAGTCATCTGCTTTCCTATTATATTCACTTTTAGCAAATCGGGCCACAAAGCTATGCACATTTATGCAGGATTAATTAGAACCCAAAACTGCTCAAAAGATTTCATGTGAATGAGTTTAAACATCCCATGACTTACTTGATTACTGACAATTGTTACATGGTGTCTTGCCTAGTCGGATGTTGTGACTATCTTTAATGTTAACCATCTTTGGACAAATTAGCTAACGCAATCCAACATGTGCACAGATATTGACTTGATCTGTTGGGTTTTATTTTTCATTACCTCTGCAAATCTTACTGAATAATTTAAAATAGATATTAAAACAGCATTGATCTAATTCACCAGACTACAATTCACTTCTTTCTTTCTTTCTTTTTTTTTAAGATTTTATTTATTTATTTGACACAGAGAGAGAGATGACAAGTAGGCAGAGAGAGAAGGGGAAGCAGGCTCTCTGCCCAGCAGGGATGCTGAGGCAGAAGCGAGGCTCGATCCCAGGACTCTAAGATCATGACCTGAGCTGAAGGCAGCGGCTTAATCCACTGAGCCACCCAGGTGCCCCGACTACAATTCATTTCTATATCAAATGGAGGAGTTCAGGAATTGATTCAAGTGCAAAGTGACATAACAAAATGACCCAAATGCAGAAAACATTGATATGTTGTTATAAAAGTATTTTTTTAAATTTTCTAGTTTAAACAATTTAATACAGAAACCTCAAAACTATTCATGAAAATATAATTTGCAAATATGTTATTGTTTATCATAACCTTTCTCTAAATAAAGCTGCTTGAAGACTATTCCAAAAAATACTCCCATTAAAAGCATGTCTGCAAAGATTCAGTTTAGATGTTTTAATAGTTACCATTGTGCTTTGCTGGCTTCTAAGCTGTCCTGGATTTCATACAAGAAAAAATAATGCAAAATCAGGAGTCCCTTAATTATTTGCTTTATAGCTTGTTGAGAAAGTTATAGAATTTTGTTTTGAAACTTGATTGAGACTTTTTGCTGAACATGTCTAAGTTTATCAGTTTTCAAAGGATAAAAATGTAGAAGGCCACCCAAAGAGGGCCATGTCAACATGAAGATGATTTTGAGATGAAGGCAATGGAGACCCTGATGACTTAAGAGAAATTTTTGCTCCCCTCTTAACTACTCAGAAGAATCTAAATTGGGGGTTTCCAAAAATAAGAGTTATTAGCAGATAAATTTAGTCTGAGTGACCCATCTGGATGGCAGGACAAACATCCAATTACCAAACATCCACTCTCCTTAAACATTGCAATCTTTTCCTCTGAAGTCCCAGACCCCTACCCTTTCTTCTTAGTTCAAGATGACATATATGTCCCATTTTGTCTGACTGTCTTCAAAATTTCCATGTCTCTGGGGATTTCCTCTATGTATAACTATTAAATTCGATTTTCTCCTGTTAATATGTCTCATGTCATTTTGATTCCCAGTCCAGCTAGAAGGACCCTTAAAGGGGCCAGGAGCTCTTGCCCCCTGACAGGAGTATTATACAAATTAAACGATTTAAGATTTATATAATCAGTTTGTTTTATAGCTTTAAAGTGGTCATAGAATCTAAAATAGGCTTAGTAAGAGTTTTGACTGAACATACCACTGATAGCCACAGAGAATTAGACTTGTGACTGGGAAGGTAGAAAATCTTAACAATTTTGTGCATCAACTGACCTATGTAAAAAGATGAAAGTGGAAAAGAAAGGAAAAAGTGATAAATTATTCCACAATATCTTTTCTTGGATAAATATATATGCATATATGCATAAACAGAAGATTTTCTGGGAGATTAAAATCTCAAAATAATTACTGTGCTAATCCAGACTGAGAACATTTGCTTATGAATATTTTTATAATGATTATGCAATTTTGGTAAAAATTTTACCACATATGTACTCTAGAAAATATGTACATGGGTCAATTTGTTTATTAAACATTATATAACATTGAAAAAAAGGAATTTATTAGTCATTATAAACTGTGCAAATATTTTTATCCTTTTCTTATCATAAATATATTTCTATTATTAATTCATCTACTAGGCAAATAAAGTGATCAATGATGCTTCAAATTGCTTATTAATTTTGACAGCAGTCCTTTCTCTTCATCAGAGTAATTCATCAAATTATATTAATGATTGAATTTTCTAATCTACAGAATTTCAAATATTCTTAAAATATACTGTGATTCCAATGCAAAGAATTAATCTATGCACAAGATTCAAAATATCAAACCAAATAGCAAAGATCGAATACCAGTTAAAAGAAAATAAAGATATAAATATAGTAGCATATTTCTTTTAGAATTTAAGTTATCTAAAAACACTTTTTAAATATTAACAAGCCCAGTCCTATATCTTCTTTTAGCTAGTGTTCAATCTTTGTAATTTTATTATATATGTGAACTTACTAGTTAAACACATCCATTTGCATGTATCAACTGGTTTAAAAGTAGTTAAAATTGCATCTAACTTCAATGTAAGTAAATATTAATATTTTAATATTTATAAATTCAAGTTAAAATGTTTAAACTTGTGGTCTCATGGTATCCACAAACATATCTAGTAAACCTGCAAAGTGTGCACATGTTGTTTGAATTTACCTAATCATTAAACTTGTTAAGGGATCCAATAGTTTAAAATGGTACTAAGTAAACATTACTATTTTTTAAATGCAATCTAGTCATTATAGTGTTTAGATTTAAGAGAACTTTTAATTAAAAACAAATGAATTTTGGAACACTGAAATGAAATAAAATGAAATGGAAAAAAAAAAACCACCAATGCCCTGTATATTAAAAAAATAATCACACATTAAAATATGTATAAACTAAGTAGATATTTTATGTTTTCATGTTAGTCATGTTTTAATATTTAGATATTTTTTTGTTTGTTTATTCACCCTCTAAAGCATACCTTCCAAAATGTCTATGTAAGCATGGGATCTAGATTGTAATTTTATTAAGGTATCTAAACAAAACACTGAATGAAAAGTACACTCGAAAGAGTAAATTGACAGAATTTCCTATTTTTTAAATTATGTTCAGTTAGCCAACATATAGCACATCGTTTGGTTTTTGATGTAGTGTTCAATGGTTAATTAGCTGTGTATGATGCCCAGTTCTCATCACAATGCGTGCCCTCCGTAATACCCGTCACCCAGCCACACCATCCCCACTGCCCGCCCTTCTGCACCCTTTAGTTTGTTTCCCAGAGTTGACAGTCTCTCATGGTTTGTCTCCCTCTCTGATTTCTTCCCAGAATTTTCTAAAGTCATAGTTCAGTAAATAAATATACCCATGGAAAAATAACAGACTCCCCAAAACAAAATTTTCACTTTTTGCAACTATCACAACTTAAACTCAGATCAAATCTAAATCTAAGCAAGAAGGTTCTAGAATATTTTTTAAATGTAACCATTGGTGTTCAGTGAATTATGTAAATGCTACCTAACTTTCGCTCACTAAGCCATAAAAACACAGTCATATTAACAGTACTTGCTTGACTTAGATTGTGTTTTTTTTTTTCTTCTAATTTAAATTCAATGTAGTTAACATAGTGTATTTGTGAGTTTCGGGAGTAGAATTTGGTGACTCATCAGCTACATAGAACACCCAGTGCTCCTGACATCACGTGCCCTCCTTAATGCCCATCACCTAATTCCCCACCCATCTCTCTTCAAGCAACACTCAGTTTTGTTTTAAAATTTGCTGTTTTTTTTCTTTTATATCATTATAAATCAGCATATTGAAGATACCAGTGATGGAGTATGATATAATAGCAGAAACATAGTGAGTTATATAAAAACAAAACCAAATAGATTTCCCCACTCTGGTGAAAAATAGCATGAGTATTGCAAAGCAGGAAAAGAACACCAATTAGATATGAAATGAGCCCTTCATAGAAAGCTTTAAAGATTGTGATGGGGAGATTTTATTTAATTTGTGGAAAAATATGTTGCCACTAAAAGATTTTTAATTGAAAGTTTATCCATTCAATATTATACTGTGATAGATGCCCTATTTTTTTTTTATGAAGACTATATTATAGAAGGAAAAGGATTACTGGGAAGTAATTTTAAGAACATAATGCTAGAACGATACCTATGGCTTTTGAAATTGAGGAAATGTAGAATTATGCAAGTATTAGCTGCAACTACCAAATTATTTGTTTTATTTATTTCAGTGTGGGAATAGTTAGGCATAGAACAGATATTTCTACTCCAGAAGAATTTCTATTCCATAGGTCTGAGAGAGTAGTGGCTGTGGCAGCCTTGATAAATTCTGAGCTAACTCTGAGGCCATTCTTCTCTTTTCTTGAAGAATAACTCATGTTTGTAATCAGGGAGCTCTACTGGATGATACTGTAGAATCCCAGAAGTTTAACAGTCTCCCTTAATTGTTTTCCCATTTATGTCCTCTTCAGACCAAGCTAGTAGTGTCCGTAGTGTTACAGAATTCTCAAAAATCTTTTAGCTTCTCATGAAAGTCAGAGGGATTTAAAACCATCAGACTAGAGGGTTATCCACATTTCTTTTCTGAATAATCTCATCTCTATTCTTGGCTTCTGCTACAGTGATTGATTGGCTCTATGAACACAGTTGTAATCTCTTTAACAAGTGAGCTAGGACACAATCTTGGTGATCTCTCCAGAATATGTTTCTTCCTTTTTCTGCAATATGAATGGGCTGTGTATTTTCCAAATCTTCAAGCTTTATTTCCTTTTTGTTTTACAATTCTTCCTTCAATTTATTTCTCTCCTGTCACCTTTCACTATAAACAGTAAGGAAAAACCATGCCAGGACACTTTGCTTAGAAATCTCAGCTAAATATTCAAGTTCATCTCTTATAAATCCTACTTTTCACAAAACACTAAAACAATTAGGCTAAATCCTTTGCCACTGTGTAAGAGGGATCACCTTTCCTCCACTTTTCTATAAGGTGTTCCTCTAAAATGCTTTTCAAAACTCATCTAGGCACTACTCATTGCCAAGTTCCAAAGCTGCTTCCACATATTTAGGTATTTGTTACAAAAAAACTCTGCTTCCTGGCATGAAAATCTATGCTAGGATTGCTGTAACAAAGTACTACAGAATGTGGTTTAAAAAATATAAATTTATTTTCTCATAATTCTGTAGCCCAGGAGTCTGATGTCAGGTTGTGGCTGGCTTGGTGTCTTTAAGCTTCTCACCTTGGCTTATAGGTGGGTGTCTTTCCCTGTGTCTTCATTTTATCTTTCCTCTATGCATGTCCATGTCCAAATTTCCTTTCTTATAAAAACACCAGTCATATCAAATAAAATCTGTATTAGTCAGTGTTCTCCAGAAAAACAGTGTCTGTAATTGTGAACTAATACAATGTATAAACAGTACATAAATAGTTAAAAGAACTATGTTGCTTCCACATGGTATTTTTCTTGACTTGCATGGAAGGAAATGTGGAAGAGACTATTCCTTTCAGGCAACCTGCTACTTGCTAGACCTTGTCCCAGAAGCTTTAGATTATTTCATTTCTTATAATCAATCTGAAAAGTAACTATTCTGTTCTAGTTTTGAGGGTGAAGAAATGGAAGTTTAGCAAATGTATATACTTTTCCTAACACCAAACAGGGTGATCAAATAGAGTTTTTTTTTTTTAATTGATGTTGTCATCATTATCACTACAAATAATTCATAACTCTGACTAACTTCAGCAAAAGGTTTAAGAAGTAAATAAGGTAACTCCTAGAACAGAAGGGAAAGGTGAAACAGTCGCCATTAAAGATGGGAGCTTAAATATATGCATAGATATAAGTAACCAGAATTAATTATTGGTCTCCTGATGACTGTATTTGGGGTGTGAAAGCTCCAAACAACTCAATTCTTTCTGTCACTCAAGATTTTAATTACTAAGCAATGGGTATTGTGTAGTCTTGCTTTCTTCAAATATCTAACCATTGGTTAAGAGATAGAAGAGTACTTTGAATAACAGTCCCACCAAAATGTTTCATGAATGGGAAATAAATTAAGGGAGATTTAGGATGGCAAATCTGGACTCAACTGAAGTGCCATTACTGAAAGAAGGAGAAGAACAAAGGTCATGAGGCAGACAAAACCCACAGGTATCTATATGCTACCGCTAGTAGTGGTAAAGAGAATTCTAAGCAAAGTTCGGATGAAGTCTGTTAGATTTTCACCGAATTTTTCTCATGGTCAATAACTACTAATCAGTTTCTTTTTTGGTTGTAAATTAAGAATTTTGTATACCACCCACCATAGCTCAACTATCTTCCACATTGATTATTTTTTTTTATTAAGGTATAATTGACATATAACATTATTTTAGTTTTGGTTGTACAATGTAATAATTCAATAAGTGTATATATTGTGAAATGGTCACCACAAGTCTAGGTAACAACCACCACCAAACACAGTTACAACTATTTTTCTTATGATAAAAACTTGTAAGATCTGCTCTCCTAGCAAATTTAAAACATGCAGTAAAGTGGTATTAATTATAATTATTAGGCACCATGCTATATATTACATCCCCACAACTTATTTATTTTATAAGTAGAAATTTGTATCCTAACTCCTTTCACCCATTTTTACCCATCCCCTATGCTTCACCTCTGGCAAGCACCAATCTGTTCTCTGTACCTCTAAGTTGTTTTTGGTGTTGTTGCCCTGTTTTTAAATTCCATATATAAGTGAGATAATATGGTATTTGCTTTTGTCTGTTACAAAGCTTAGATATCCAAAATATCTTTGAATCTTCTTGACAGGGAGAATTTTAGTTTCTGCAATAAATGAGATACCACTAGTTGTATATATTTTTGATTTAAAAAACTAATTGCATATTAAATCACTGTCAGAGGAAATTTTCTAAGAACCATCTTGATGAGAACATTAACCTTAGTATGTTGTTAAGAAAGAATTCTGATTGAATCCTTAATCACCGAGTACAATATTTCATTGGAAAAACAGTCCTTAAGATGTCATTGAAAATGAATAACACTTAAAATTGTAATTGAATCACCATCTTTTCAATGTAATTCTATCCACATAACTTCTACTTTAGGAATCTTCTTATTACTCATAAATACCTTGACCTTACATTGTCGGTTTATCTCATGAATAGAGGTTATAGGATAATGTTACTTCTATTCCGAATTTACAAGCCAATATTTTTTTTCAGTATTATTTCACCCACAACTTTTATAATCTAGTTTAGTCTGATGTTTATAATACCATTCACATGGTTGCAATTCATTATCTTTTATAATAATTATCAAGAGATTCAGCATGATTGAGAGGGAGAAGGGATTTAAAAAACAAGCACTTTCACACTACTTGGAATCGTTGTTTCTAATGATATATCTAAGAGATTGTAATATAAAGACATCCTTGGGACGCCTGGGTGGTTCAGTTGGTTAAGTGGCTGCCTTCGGCTTGGGTCATGATCCCAGTGTCCTGGGATCGAGTCCCAGATCAGGCTCCTTGCTCAGTGGGGAGCCTGCTTCTCCCTCCTCTGCTGCCACTTTGCCTGCCTGTGCTCACTCTTTCTCTCTGACAAATAAATAAATAAAATCTTTAAAAAAAATATAAAGACATTCTTGCTTCCATCTAAGGGATTCTAAAACTGAAACTTGGTACATCTATGTAATTGTTACTATAGTCACAATAGATCAAGAACACTGTGAATAGATATAATGGTCTTACTGTTATGGGTCAAATTGTGTCCCTCTAAAAAAGATGTGCTATAATCTTAGTATGAAGTAACTTGACTTACTGAATGTGCCTTACTTGAAACCAGAATCATTGCAGATGTAATTAGTTGAGATCCTGGAGTAGTGTGGGCACTAATCCAATATGAGTGATTTTCTTTTTTTTTTTTTTTTTAAGATTTTATTTATTTATTTGACAGACAGAGATCATAAGTAGCAGAGAGGCAGGCAGAGAGAGAGGAGGAAGCAGGCTCCCTGCCGAGCAGAGAGCCCGATGTGGGGCTCGATCCCAGGACCCTGAGACCATGACCTGAGCTGAAGGCAGAGGCTTTAATCCACTGAGCCGCCCAGGCACCCCTGAGTGATTTTCTTAAAAGAAGATGGTCATGTAAAGACACAGAAATACATACTATGATTAGCATGTGACTATGAAGACAGAAATTGGAATCATGTATCTGTAAACTAAGGAAAAACAAATATTGCTGACAGATCCCTAGAGGCCAGAAAGAGGTTAGAAAGGATTCCTCTATTCCTCTATACGTTTCATAGGGAGCATGGCCCTGATAATGCCTTCATTTCAGTCTTCTAGCCTCCAGAATGTGTACAATAAATTTCTGTCATTTTAACTACAAAGTTTGTGGTATGTTACTAGAGCATCTCTAGGAAGCTAATACACTATTATAGAGAGCATCAAAAATATCAGACCTGAAATTCAACCAGACATGATTCCTTTTAATTGTATATCTTATAAGTCAATGACTAAAAAACTTTTTAGATTCTCAACTATTAGAACTAAGAACTGTAGAAGAGTTGGATACAATCTGTAGTACAATGGCAATGCTCATAAAGAATCAGAGAACATGTTAAGCCCATATGGGATTATCCTGTAACTTTCAATAAAATCTTTGAAATTTGTTTTGTTTTGTTTTTGGATGCATTCCCATCTTCTTAACATGACTTATAAAATCATTCAGTGTTTGGCTCTTTTGGCTCACTATTCTCACTTAATATCTTCCTGGGCTTTCTCTTGATGAGTTCACTAACTTCCCTTTCATGTCTAGGCTTTAAACATTTCTTTCTTTCCGAAGTAGTCTTTGCTCCTTTTTTTTTTTTTTTTTTTTTCCATTTGACCCCTCTTCACTAATACATGCTAAATTATACACACACACACAGAGTGACATTTGTTAAAGAAAATAAGGCAGACTTTATTCAGGGCCATTGTGATAGACACAGGGACTACTGCAATGAGATGTCACAGTGGGGAAGACTGGGCTCTGCTCCAAATACTGCGTGAGCAAGTGGGATTTACAGCCCACTTATAGAGGAGGAAACAGGTATTAACAGGCTTCTTGCTAAACAGACCTACCAAGATTCTTGTTGCAGGCAAGCCAGGGATGGAAGATGGTGAAGGCTGAGGAACCTGATCAGATACCGATCAGGTATGTGTCTTTCCATGACCATCCTCTTTTAAGAAAATCACTCATATGGGATGAGTGCCCACCCTACTCCAGTTATAATGATGTAGTAGAGTTCTTCCCAAAACTGAGTTTTATAAGGAATTACATAGATGGGATGAGGAGAAGTTACAGGAATCAGACTGAAGTTTGATCAAGCAAAGAATATTTGTCATACCTATGCATCTAACAAGTACCTATTTAATTCCTTTTCCCTCAGGCTTTCTTAACTACTTCTTCCTTCTAACCCACACTGCATTAAGTTATCTTGTTATATTTTCTCGCTACATAGCTCTCTTTGTAATTTTGTCCTTCCTCTAATAATATTCATCGTACTTTTCACAACATGCAAAGTCCCTTTAGAAGAGGGTTTGTTGTTGTTGTTGGGTTGTTTGTTTGGGACTTTTGGTCTTAGTCTTAGCTGAAAATCTAGTACCTTACAAAGTTCTGGACACAAACTTGTGTACTCAATAACTATTTGTCAATTTAATGAAAGCTGTGAGCCTACAAAGCTTCTCTAAATATTTTTACAGAAATGTGAAAATCCTTAAATATCTATTAATAAAAAAGATCCATATGCATGAAAACATCCATTCAGGCACATAAAAGTTTTGGGATCTGAAACCTAACAAGGACAACCTTCAACACAATGATATCAAATTCTGTAGGTTGATGGATTTTTCTTTTTTTCTTTGTATCTCCTATACTTGAAAGTATCATAAAAAATAATTCTTCATTTTTCTACAAAGCTTTGCATAAATATAATAAGGCAGTGTGGATTATTCCATTCTTACTGGAAATGAAACCTATGCTTCCTCTTCAACATGCTATCGTATGCTGGTTTCTGATAAGCATGTTCTTTAAAAAAGAAAATAAATCACTTTTATGGAAGTTGGCCTCATGTTTATTTCAGATGGCAAAATGCTGAGAAGAACCCCATGTGCAGTAATACAGTGTGGTTACATGGCTAAAATTGAGGAAAACTTCCCTTTGCTCGACAGCAAATCACTATAATACGCATTACTGTATGATTCTCTCTAGTGTATTCCAGGATCAGGAGATTCGTATAGTCAATGTGGTGAGTTAATGAACTAAACTCTCACATTAAGAGATCAGATTTCAAGTTATTTGTACACTATATATTTTATGTATAAAATAAATAGATTATGGTTCTGTGCTATTAAATTTTCTCTTCATTATCAGTCATCTTCAGATTTAGGTGATTATTCACATTAAGGTGTAATTTAACCTTATTACCTTGAAATTTTTGGCACATTTAAGTATTTGTGAGCTTATACTGATGATAACTAGAGAAAGGAACTTTGGAATTAAAAAAGATTATTTTTACTAAGAAAGTCTCATGGCTATAAAATGGTTCTGGAAAATAACATTTAGCTAATAACTATATGAACTCATGGTAAGAAATAACTAGTCTTTCTTTGAAAGTTCTTTTTATTTAAATTTGGTGATAAGTAGTTAGGAAATGGTTAAGAATTTGCTTAACACAGATGGCTCAAAAATATTTCCAATATTTGCTGACTATAAAATATGATGTTTCTTTCACTAGCAGATAAAATTGTATATGTATAAATATTCTTGAAATTACCAAAAGTATTATTTCAGTGTGATGTCATTAACATTCTTCTTAAGAGACGTTCACTATCTTTATATATTTTTTTAATATAAAAGAATACTGGTATACATGGTGGATAAAATAAAGACAAAAAGAAATTGTAGATGACGTTCTCAAAAATAGTATTCATGCCATTACAGCTATAATGTTGAGTAAAGGAGATTCACAGTATTCAAAGTCTGTTATAGAAATACTAGAACTCTATAAACATCAATTTACCAGATTCTATTTTCTTTAAACTATCTTTTCAAATTTTTTTTGTAATTATGATCTATGGTACTTTATTGGAGGATAAAAATGGATTATAAGAGATCTATTAATAAAAAATATTCATTTTCGTGGGGTGATTAGAGTTAAAATTAATAACAAATATAATTAAAATTAACAAGCAAAAACTTAGCACCTACTATGTACTATGAGAGAAATGAAAATGAATGCCAAAGAAAATCTGACAACTCTTCTAAGCAATTCACAATCAATTTGAAAATAGGGGAAAAATTAAAATATCAATTTAAGATAATAGATGATTAAAGTCAAGTAAATAATTACAATAAGTGCTAGATGTTTTCAAAAGAGAGGCAAATTTCTCTGGGCTGAGATTTCTACAGAAAATGTAACGAGGATCAGATCTGTTTTTAATTGGAAGGAGAGGAATTTGACTTTAGGCCATGAATTTAAAGAAAATGTCTTTCAACTATGTAAGAATAAATGTGCTATTTATTTATAACCATGTGTCATAAATTTTAAACTTTCCTCTTTTATAAATAAGTCATTTTTATACCAATTCTTCACTTATCTGTATTTATACCTCTGTGATCTATGTATTTATACCTCTGTAATCTATCTGGTTTAATTCATGGTGATTCCTTCCTACCCAAAGACATTTCCACAAGTAAATATAGATTTTGTAGAGTTTTTTGTTTGTTTTGTATTTTGAACTTAAGACTTAAAAAGAAAAAGGTTTTCTTCTTGGCTTCCGATTTCCAAATGAATAAAACTCATTTTAAAAACAATGATTCTGAAAATCAAGTCTTTAAGTGCAAGAGCCAGGTCTTATGAAAGGGAAATGAGATTTCAAATTCTAAAGTTCAAGAATATCAAAATCTTCCATCACAAATTTTATAGCATAAAAAATCATGCATGATGATCCAATACTCAGTTTCTATTAAGCCTCAAAAAAGCAGTCATTAATATCCGCATTACTCTACAAAACATCTCAGAATCTGTCACTACACTTTCCCTATAGAAATTTTTCAACTGGCTATGCCACAGAATACATTCCAAACCGGCTGTCTTAAACAATGTGGACAAATTGTTGTTGCACATAAATGAAAAGTCTGAGAAAATGTGGGTTTGGGGCAAGGACTCATTTAATCATTCACTTTCTCTAGCCATCTCTTCATACAGATGTATGCTTCATCTCAAGGCCAGCTCTCTTTCTTGTTAGCGTTTAGTCACCTGCAGCTTTTAAAGGCTATATGCTTTTTGAAAAATAAATAAATAAAAGCCATATGTTTGTTTTGTTTTGTTTTTATCTAGGCAGCTGTAAAGTATAATTTCTCTTTTTATGGCTATTTAGCTTGTGTAATCTAGGACCATAGCAGAGCTGGAACAGGGGATCCCTGCCGTCTTACGCACATGGGATGCAGCTGAAAGTGTACATTGGTGTGGTGAGGGCAGTCCCTACCAGCTCGTGAGAGCTCAGTATTCAGGAATTTTGCTAGCCAGTTGAAGTCAACCATGTTGGAAACATTTTACAACATGAAAGTCAACACGCCCTATAAACTAGAGCTTTTAAATCATTTATCAGCATTATTATCTTTGTTATGATTACTCCAGGAGACAAAGTTTAACAAGACATCACTAGTAGGATACCACCAATATATGAATGATAAATATATTGTGATATACTTACACACTAGAATACAATTCCATAATAAGAAGTTATCAGCAAATACAACTAGAGGGGTACATATCAAAATATAAAAATGAAAGAAACCTATTCTCACCCACAAAAAAATATGTAGACACTATGTATGTATAGGTATGTATATATACGTATATATGTATGATTCTATTTATACAAAATTCTAGAAAAAATAAGATTATCTATAGTAATAGAAAGTAGATTAATACTTGCCTTGCATTGTTGCAGGCCAAGGGAATGAAATGATTATAAGGAATCATTTGGAGGATGATGCATAAATTAATTATTTTGATTGTGGTGGTTGTTTCATGAGTGTCTATATACTTTGTCTTATCAAATTATACATTTTAAAAAGGCAAATTCATTATATAGCAATTATACTTCAATAAAGCTGTCTTAAAAACAGTGAAAATAATTAAACACTAGAAAAAATGACATCATTAAGAAATTATAAAGCCACCTAATAGGCTGGAAGAAAATAATTACAAATCAGATATCTAATAAAGTCTGTATCCCAAATATAAAAGAAATATTCCAACTGAGTAATAAGACAAACAAGCCAATTTTTAAATGGTCAAGTTTTTGTATACATTTCACTAAAGAAATTTTATAAGCGGCTAACGAGAAATGATTCTCAACATCATTAAATCATTAGAATTCAAAGTAAAACCTCAGTGAGCTATCATTACAAACCCACTGGAAGGCCCTAATCAAAAAGATTGATTGCATTAGTTTGTTAGAACTGCCATAGCAAAGTACCGCAAACGGGGCACCTTAAGAAAAATTTATTATCTAACAGTTCTGGAAGCTAGAAGTCTGAAATCAGTGTCTCAAAAGAGTTGCTTTCTTTTGATGGCTATAAGGGAAAATTCTGTTCTAAGCCTCTGTCCTCTACTTTTAGATCTCTGCCTTCATCTTCACATGGTTTTTGCCCAGTAAGCTTGGCTCTGTGTCCAAATTTCCTTTTACATAAGGATATCAACCATACTGGGTTAGGCATCACTTTTGCACCTGGTTTTAATTTGATTACCTGGGTAAAAGCCCCATCTCCAAAACAGTCTCATTCTGAGGTACTAGGAGTTAAAATACCCATGATCTTTTTTGGGGAACACAATTCAACACACAACAATAATAATATAAATATTGGTATAGAAATGGACAGTCTGGATCAGTCATGTATTTTTGGTTGCAATGTAAATGGTATAGCCACTGAGGTAAATATTCTGTCAGTTTATTAAAAAGTAAATATAATCTTACCTAACCACACATTAACACCATTCCTAAGACTCTATCTAAGGTAAGTGGAAATCTCTATCCACACACACAAAAAATTGTATATAAATATTCCTAACAGCATTATTCAAATTATACGTAAATTTTTATAGCAGCCAGAAGTGGATACTATTCAAGTGTCCAACCAAAATGTGATATATTCAGAGGAGGGGCAAGATGGCAGAGGCAAGATGGACCCTGTTCAAACGGTCCCCTATAGTGAGCTAATTACCAGAACACTTTGAACATCCATGAAACCAGTCTGAGATGTAGGATTATACACTTCTGGATCTCTATGGGGGCAGAAGACACAAGTGGAGAGGGAAAGTGGAGTGGGGACAATCAGACTAATATTAGAGGATAAACAGAAGGGGGAAGGAGCCACCAGAAGTGACCCATTGGAAAGTAATACCCCAATATGAAAGTGTCCTGTGATTTGTCACCAGCATTAACTTGGAGTCTGGTTAAAAGCACTCAAAAAGATCAAAAGGTCTTAAGGGGCAACTGGTGGAAATGGGCATTCATAGGCATGGACCTAAGCCCATGGACCCAGGATGGCCACAACTGGTGACCACTTGTGTCAGAAAGAGTGCAGTGAAGCCTCTAGGCAATGGACCCAGAGCCCTCCGCTTTCTACTGCTTGAACCAGCACTGGGCTAGGTGCACTCACTCCACACTGGAGAGGGAGTGTGATGTGTGTACCAGCCCATGCTCTCTAGAACAACAGCCTTTTGCACCCTGCACACACTATGCCTCTGGGGTCTGATCTGCGCTCCCCACTGGTCCTGAGAGAGTTCCACGTGGGTGCTAGTCAGTGGGCACTAGGACCAGCCAAGAGTCTGAACACTCCCAACCTGGACTTGAAAAACTCAGCACACTGTCTCTGCTTGGGATCTCTCAGCAGCAGGCAGTGACCTGTGAAACCCTGAGGTCTGGACCCCAGACATCAGTCTTGGCAAAGACAGCCACTGGAGGTGGGCTCCCTGGACCAATATCGCTCACGCTTTTAGTGGCATGGGGATGCAGAGACAAGCAGGTGCTTCTGGCAACACCTGAGAAGGTGATGGGGACATGCAACAACTGTGGGAGGTCACACATCTCAGCAGAGTTTGCAGAGGGGGAACCTGTGGGTTTTGGACCACCCAGAGGGCACCAGACTGAGGCTTCTCTCTGAGACAGAGGTCTGGGGGGCAGTTTGCTTTCTGCTAAACCTACAAAAAGCTGCAAAAATCTGCCAAAGAACAAAAACCTCCAGAGAACAAAAGCCTGAAAAACCCAGTTCCTCAGGCATAGCCCCTTGATAGGGAGCAGGAGGACACAACCCAAGTAAGACTGACTGAAAAACAATGCAGCAGGCCCCTCCCCCAGAAAGCCAGCCAAAAGAATGGGAGGAAAACCACCACAGGGTCCCCATAAAACAGTAAAACCCCAATATCAGGGGAAAACAAGATATTAAGCTCCTGGTATTATCCTAAAACCTGTATATTTCATAGATACAACTTTATTTTTAATTCATTCTCACTATTCTTGATCTTTTTAAATTTTTTGACCTACTTACCATTGCAACAAGAGGTTCAATACAACATCTTCCATAATAACCTTTTTTTTTTTAAGATTTTATTTTTTTGACAGAGATCACAAGTAGTTGGAGAGGCAGAGAGAGAGAGAGAGAGAGAAAAGCAGGCTCCCTGTTGAGCAGAGAGCCCCATGTGGGACTGGATTCCAGGACCCTGAGATCATGACCTGAGCCGAAGGCAGCGGCTTAACCCACACCTTTTAACTTGAACTTTTTTCATACTTATACCTGTGTTTCCTTTTGTTAAAAATATACATATAGATATAAGCTTCAAGGTAATCCTCTTTCCCTAATCAATACCACCCCTATATATAACAGTTTTTTTTAAAATTTATTTATTTTTTTTTTATTTCCAGCATAACAGTATTCATTATTTTTGCACCACACCCCGTGCTCCATGCAATCCTATATATAACAGTTTTAATCTCCCTTTATCTCTGGAAAGTTGAGTCCTTTAACAAAGATATCAAAGATACACCCAGGAAGAATCGAAATTACCTTCCTCACCCACATCAAGGATTTATAACCACCTCCCATCTTTTACTTCTGTCAGTGTTTATGTATATTTGTTTTTGTTCTGGTATTATATAAATCTTATCCTTGGAGTTCATTTTGGCTGTTTTTGTTTTTGTTTTTTATTCCCCCCCTTGTCATTTACTTTTGTGGGTCTTTTTCTTTGTCCATTTTTGTTTGTATACCTTATAAATCTTACCTTCGGGGCCTATTCTGACTGGGTCTTCTCTTTTCTCTCTCTCTCTTCTCTGTTTTTCTTCTCTCCCTCTTTTCTTCTTCTTCTTCTTCTTCTTCTTCTTCTTCTTCTTCTTCTTCTTCTTCTTTTCCATTTCTTTTTAGTGGTGACTTCCAATTGCTCAGAAGCATTCCAGGATGCATCTTGCCTGGATTTAAGTTGATAGATTCAGCCACACATCCCCTCAACCACCTCTCACCAAATGACTAGGAGGAGGAATACCCAATAGAGGAAAAATTCAAAGATTGTGCCCTCTCCATCAGAACTAATTGATATGGACATAAAAAGTATATTAGAAAGAGAATTCAGGGTAACAATTGTCCAGGCTAGGTTGGAGAAAACCATTAGTGATAACATGGAATCTCTAAGGGCAGAAGTGAAAGCCACCTGGGAAGAAGTTAAAAATGCTATCAATGAGATCTAATCTAAGCTAAATATTCTAATAGGGTAACTGAGGCAGAAGATAGAAATAGTAATCTAGAGGACAACCTGATAGAGAAAAAAGATCAGGAAGAGGCATGGAAGAAACAGCTTAGAAACCATGAAAACAGAATTAGGAAAATAAATAACACCATGAAACATTCCAAAGTCAGAATTATTGGAATCCCTGAAGGTCACAAGAAAGAAAGAAGACTAGAAGATATAGTTAAACAAATTCTCAATGAAAATTTTCCCAGTCTGGGGAATGGAACCACTGTTCCTGTCCCAGAGGCAGGAAGATCACCCCCCAAGATCAACAAATCTAGAAAGACCTCAAGACACTTAGTTATGAGACTGATGACTCATAATTTTAGACAGGAGCTCCTGAGGGCAGCTAGTGGGAAGAGATTCCTTAGGTACACAGGAAGGTCCATCAGCATAATGTCAGACCTGTCCACAGAAACCTGGTAAACCAGAAAGGGCTAGCAAGACATATTCAGGGCCCTAACTGAGAGGAACATACAGCCAAGAATACTTTATCCAACAAGGTTGACATTCAAAATGGATAGAAAGATAAAGAGCTTCCAAGACTGGCAAGATATAAAAGAGTATGTGATCATCAAGCTGGCACTACAAGAAATATTAAGGGGGTTTCTATAAAAGAAGAAAGAAATCAAGAGTGACATAGAACAGAAATTTACAGAGACAATCTATAGAAACCAGGACTTCACAGGCAACATGATGTCAATAAAAATGTACCTTTCAATAATCACTCCCAATGTGAATGGCCTAATGCTCCCATAAAATGGCACAGGGTTGCAACTTGGATAAAACAACAGGAACTATCCATATGCTGTCTGCAGGAGACCCACTTAGAACCTAAAGATACATCCAGACTTAAAGTGAAGGAATGGAGAAGAATCTTTCATGCCAATTGGCCTCAAAAGAAGGCTGAGGTAGCGATTCCCATAACAGATAAATTAGATTTTAAGCTAAATACTGTAGTCAGAGATACAGAAGAACACTATATCATTCTTAAAGGGTCTATCCACCAAGAAGATCTAACAATTGTAAATATTTACGCCCCCAATATGGGAGCAGCCAACTATATAAGACAACTGTTAATCAAGATAAAGAGTCATATTGATAGGAATACATTAATAGTAGGGGATCTTAACATGCCCCTCTCAGTAACAGACAGATCATCTGAGCAGAAAATCAATAAAGAAGCAAAAGCATTGAATGATACATTGGTCCAGATGGACCTCATAGATACATACAGAACATTCCACCCGAAACCAACAGAACACTCCTTCTTCTTGAGTGCCCATGGAACTTTCTCCACAATAGACAACATATTGGGTCACAAATCAGGGCTCAACTGATACCAAAAGATTGAGATTATTCCCTGCATATACTCAGACCACAATGTTTTGAAACTGGAGCTCAACCACAAGAAAAAGTTTGGATGGAATTCAAACACATGGAAGCTAAAGACCACCCTGCTTAAGAATGTTTGGATCAACAAGAAAATCACAGAAGAGCTTAAACAATTCATGGAAAAAAATGAGAATGAAAACACATCTATACAAAACCCATGGGATACGACAAAGGCAGTCCTAAGGGGGAAATACATAGCCATTCAAGCCTTACTCAAAAAAATGGAAAAATCCAGAATATACCAGCTCTCTTTACACCTTAAATAACTGGAGAATCAACAGCAAATTAAGGTAACCCCCACACAAGAGGGAAATAATCAAGATAAGAGCAGAGATCAATGTGCTAGAAACTAGAGATACGGTAGAACATATCAATGAAACTGGAAGCTGGTTTTTTTAAAGAATCAATAAGATAGATAAACCATTGGCCAAACTAATCCAAAAGAAAAGAGAGAAGACTCAAATTAATAAAATTATGAATGAAAAGGGAGAGGTCACAACTAACACCAACGAAACAGAAACAATCATCACAAATTATTATAAACAGTTATATGTCAGTAAGTTAAGCAACTTAGTTGAAATGGATTCATTCCTGTAAACCTATAAACTTCCAAAACTGAATCAGGAAGAAACTGATAACCATGAATAGACAAATATCCAGAAACGAGATTGAAGCAGTGATCAAAAACCTCCCAAAAAACAAGAGCCCAGGACCTGACAGATTCCCTAGGGAATTCTACCAAACTTTCAAAGAAGAAATAATACCTATTCTCCTGAAGCTGTTTCAGAAAATTGAAGCAGAAGGAAAACTTCCAGACTCTTTCTATGAAGCCAGCTTTACCCTGATCCCCAAACCAGACAAAGACCCCACCAAAAATAATTTCAGACCAATATCCCAGATGAGTACAGATGCCAAGATTCTCAACGAGATCCTAGCTAATAGGATCCCATAATTAAGAAGATTATCCACATTACCAGGGGGGATTTATCCCTGGGATGCAAGCATACTTCAACATTCACAAGTCAATCAGTGTGATAGAACAAATCAGTCAGAGAAGAGAGAAGAACCACATGGTCCTCTCAATTGATGCAGAAAAAGCATTTGACAAAATACAATATCTGTCCTGGTTAAAATGATTCAAAGTGTAGGGATAGACAGAACATTCCTCAGCTTCATAAAATCTATCTATGAAAAGCCAAGCAAAAATCATCCTCAATGGGAAAAAGCTGACAGGCTTCCCTTTGCGATCAGGAACACGACAAGGATGTCCACTCTCACCACTGTTGTTCAACATAGTATTAGGAGTCCTAGCAACTGCAATCAGACAACAAAATGAAATAAAAGATATTCAGATTGGCAAAGAAGTAGCCAAACTCTCTCTCTTCACAGATGACATGATACTTTATATGGAAAACCCAAAAGACTCCACTCCCAAACTACTAGAACTCATACACCTATTCAGTAATGGGGCAGGATACAATATCAATGTAGAGAAATCAGTTGTTTCCTTATACACTAACAATGGAAAAATAGGGAAATATAGATATGAAAATATAGAAAGAGAAATTAGGAAATTGATTCCATTTACTATAATACCAAGAACCATAAGATACCTGGAAATAAACCTAACCAAAGAGGTAAAGGATCTGTACTCAAATCACTATAGAACACTCCTGAAAGAAATTGAAGAAGGCATAAATAGATGGAAGAGCATTCCATACTCATGGATTGAATAATAAATGTTGTTAAAATGTATATACTGTCTAGAGAAACCTATACATTCAGTGCCATCCCAATCAAAATTCCACCAGTATTTTTCAAAGAGCTGGAACAAACAATCCTAAAATCTGTATGGAACCAGAAGAGACCCCGAATTGCAAAGGGAATGTTGAAAAAGGAAAACAAAACTAGGGGAACCACATTGCTTGGTTTCAAGCTTTACTACCAAGCTGTGATCACCAGGACAGCATGGTACTCACACAAAAAACAGACACAGAGACCAGTGGACCAGAGTAGAGAGCCCAGATATGGACCCTCAACTCTATGGTCAAATAATCTTCGACAAAGCAGGAAAAAATATACCTCTCTCTCTCTCAAAAAATGGTGGTGGGGGGGAAAGTCTGAGATGAGCAACTTCTGAATTATCCAGTGCAGAAATATAAGAGGAAGAGATGGAGATTGGGGTAGAAACAGAGATACAGAAAATGATAGAGGTAAAATAGAGAAATAATCAAGAACAACATTTATCTGAGGGACTGTGGGTGGGTTATTGCATAGGAGCTAAGTGCCCATGCTGCTAATTAGTGGTAAATATCTTTAGAAAAGTCCTTTTCCAGTGGTAGACCTTGAATGCCACAGTAAGTAATTTGGGCTTTTTCCTCTGCAAAAATGAATCACGTAAGTGTTTCTGAGTAAGGAAATAGTATCCTGAGAATGGTGGTTTAAGAAAATAAATTTAAAAGGTGTCTGATTGTCTCAGTCAGTTAGGATCCCACTCTTGGTTTCAGCTCAGGTCATGCTCTCAGGGTCACAGGATCTAGCCCCATGTTAGGCTCCAAACTCAGTACAGAGTCTACTTTGCTCCTATCCCTCTGCTCTTTCCCTACTTGATCCCTCTCTCAATCTCTCTAATAAACAATAAAATCTTAAAATAAAAGAAAAGAAAAGAAGAGAAAAGAAACTCAATAGAACGATTTAGGGGATTAGACCTTTAAAAATCAGTATATTTATTTATCAAGGTTAAATAATGCAAGAAGATTATTCGAACAGGTTCAATCATCACAAGCAAAATCCACTTAATGTAATCCTTTTCATTCAGGTTCAGGACACAGCAGTTTTCTCCTTGGGTATGGCAGAATATTAAGGCATATTTTGCTATGAGAAAAAAGCATTTTATCAGAGGAAAATGTAAACATATATGTAATGAAGTTGCATTTTCACTGAATTTCTACATATACCATAGAGCTATCAATTAAATGTATAGTCAATGCCTGATCCTTGGTGGGCCAATGGTCACCATCAAATATTATTCATCTACTCTTGACAGCTCTTATAATTAGAAAGGAAAAGTTCTATCCATCTGTAATTAATTTCCCTTGGGTATTAAAAACAAATCTAAAGCCTCCTGTTCATGACAGCCACATAAATAAGGCAATGTCCCCTTCCCTCCAAAAGTCTGCTTCTGTGGATTAAATAGTCCCATTTCTACTAAGTATCTGTTATATGATTAGTGCCCTCCTTGTTCACTTGGAAACCTGGATATACTTAATTTTTATCTATCCCAGTCACTTGGATTGTATCTGTTTCCTCATAAACAGAGTGAGTTGGGTGGAACAGTGGTGTTAGAAACATTCAATAGCCTTTTTCAGGATAGGGGATTCAAATACATTAGGCATTTGAATGCAAGGATACTTCAGAATTGTTTTTGAGTAAATAATAAAACAGTTAATTTTAAGTTCCAATGCTATGTTTTTAATGACAGTCTTCTCTTCACAATCATCTGATATTCTGAACCAGGCAGATACTAATTCTCTTCCTTGGCCTCCAAGCATAGATAAACCATCATTTTCAGTTCTAAGAGAAGGCTAAGAAACAGCATCTTTGCAAAAGGAAAAAGCAAAACAAAACAAAACTATGAAATCCCACTGATACGTTGTAAATTTGGCTAATACAAGCATAAGAAGAGAAACAGAGTCAAGAGAGTAAAGAAATGGCTCCCAGGTGGCAACAAACAGCAAACATCTATGGTGAAGCTGATGTGTCTAGACAGAAGGTGCTGGATATAGTTACCTTTCTCTTCTTAAAGAAAATCCAAACTCGTGGGGCGCCTGGGTGGCTCAGTTAGTTAAGCGTCTAACTTCAGCTCAAGTCAGGGTCTCAGGATCATGAGATGACCCGCCATGTCCGTTTTTGTGCTCAGTGAGGAATCTGCTTGTCCCTCTCCCTCTGCGCCTTCCCCCACATGTACTCTCTCTGCTCTTGTCTGTCTGTCGCACATAAATAAAATTAAAAAAAAAATCCAAACTCTCGATATGACGCCTTCTATTTTATGCTCCATGAGCAGCCACTTATGCACTTGTGTGCAGGAAAGAGAGCAAAATTATGGAGTAATTCAGTATGTGCATCTTCAGTTTTACTGGATAATAATTATTTTCCAAATTAGTTGATTCAATTTATTTCCCATTATTAGAATATAATTGCTCATCTTTCTTTACATATTTGCCAACCCTTGTGTAACTATCAATATTATTTTTCAAATTTATGGGTGAAATATGATGTCTCGTAGTTGAATTTTTTCTAATTTTTCAATTCTGACTACTAACAAGACTGAAAATATTTAAATACATTCCAGTTCATTTTCTATGATTTGGTTGTTCACAGACTTTTAACCATATTCTATTACATAATTTGTTATATTCCTTACTGATTTTTCTGTTTTTTTTTTTATATCATTTGTATATAGGGTTTTTTCTGTAATTATTCTCTCTAAATTTGTGACTAGTATTTTGACAGGTGTTTTTGAAGTCATTATAATCATATTTTTCAATAATGCCCTGAATGATCTTATCTTTCTTGTTTTAAATTCCTTTCACCTTCTGAAGTTATATACAGCCCTTATATTGTCTTCTGAAATTCTTGAGGGATTGTCTTTTGCATATATCTAATTCATACAAAATTTTATTTTGTGGTCTAGTTTGAATAGAAACATGGTTTTAATTTTTCTCTGGTGGGGGAGGGGAAATGTTACAGCTAAATGAAATTAATAATTTATCTCTCAAAAGTCATTTTGTTTTATATTTGTGCATGTATTCCTTGTCTCTTTTTCTTGTTCCATATATCTGCTTACATATTCATAAGCCAATACTGAACTACCTTAATTATACTTCATTATATTTATACTGATTCTGAATTATAAAATATTTGCAAGCTTTTTCTCCTCAACTATGTTATTAGCTCAAGGAAGACAAACACTGTATCAATATTTTTAAATATCTGTAATTAAGGCACCTGGCTGGCTCAGGTGGAAAAGCATGCAAATCTTGATCTCAGGGTCATGAGTTTGTGCCCCACATTGGTGTGGAGATTAGTTAAAATCAGTAAGTAAATTTTAAATATCTGTAATTAACTAAGTGAGGAAATTTCAAATAACAGAAAATGGAAGGAAAAAAAGAAAGAAAGAAAGAAAGAAAGAAAGAAAGAAAGAAAGAAAGAAAGAAAGGGAGGTTTTTTCTTTGTTTTAATACTTTTCTAAATAAGTAGGTATGATTTCAGAAAACTGAGTTTGGAAATCATAGTATAATAACAGAAAATCAAAAGCCAAGAAAAGTAACAATAGTGTATTTCATTCCCCAAGTAATTATCTATAAATCAAGGTAAACTTTTATGTATTCTGGAACAGACTTAGTAAAATTATCAGGTTGAGATAAGAACTCAATTTGCTTTGAAACAGACAGGCCTGTCTCTACAACTTTCTAGTTTTGCAAAATGATCAATGTATTTCAACTATTGCCTCATTTTCCTCTTCTGATAAAGAGAATAATAAGGGAATAATATATACCTTAGAGGATGGTTAAAAAGATTAAATAAAAAAATAAATACAAAATATTTACTGCCTGGCACACATTTTAAAATAAATACACTCTAATAATTACAAAACCAAATACTTAGAATTGCGCGCATAAAGGATCTCTGCTGGTTAATTCCGAAATGCATAAGAATCTGAACAACACATATTAGCCAACCACTTTTTAGGTGTGAATTTATTTTTGTTTTATTTTATTTTTCCATTTCTATTTTTTTGAGAGGGAGAGAGAAAAAGAGCACATGTGAGTGGGGGAGGTGCAGAGGGAGAGGGAGAGAAGGAATCTTAAGCAAGCTCCAGGCTCTGCGTGGAGCCCAAAATGGGGCTGGATCTCAGGACCCTGACATGATCTGAACAGAAATCAAAAGTGGACACTTAACTGAATGAGCCATCTGGTTGTCCGTCTAGGTGTGATTTTAAAATGAAAATGGTGATATTTAATAGGTACTTTTTTTACTAGTTAAAAATGAATATAGTCATTTTTGGGGGGTGTATATATGTATTCTGGCAGTGTAGGATAGTTTTTTAAAAAGATATTTTAGGGTGACTAAAAACAAAAAAACCTCCATAGTAAGGATTTCCTCTCCAATTACATGTTTCCTGAACAGATGTAGATTGACTCTAACTTATCCTTTCTGGGATAATAAAACAAATCTAGAGAGGTGAATTGGTGAGTAGATAGTTCCGATCTATCACAGAGCGATGTAGATACTCCAGTCTGGTCTTTTCAGAGAAATGTAATCTACAAAACACTTCATCAGAAATATTGGTGGTTATTCAAAGAATGACTTTTTTTTTTAGGTAATCAGGATTATTTTAACATATTCTGTACCAAAAGAACTCTTGTGATAGGTAGTAGTACATGTAGTACATGTAAAGAATTTTTTTTTAATATAGTAGTTGACTTTGGATTAGTAGAATGACCCAATTCTCTTCGGTTCCTCTCTTAGTTTAATAAGATTTTTTAAAGCTATTATTAAAATGTGTTTAATTTCAATTGATATTACTTTTATCTATTTTGTTACTTTTTAATAGTTATTTTACTAACAAATTGAGCCATTACTTTAACATGTGAGCCCTGGTGTTTCTGTCTTCTAAGAATAATTTCTTCACTAGATAGATGTTACAGCTAAACATTGTCAAAGGTGGAAGAGCCTTGAACACCTCTCAGTCTCTTATCATTCTAGATATAGTTTTACCAAAGCAATCAGAGTCTTAGGTGTTTACTGCACTGACTTGAAATATTATTTCAATACAAAAAGCGGAACACACATATTTATATTTATTCAGATTGCTGAATAGCAGAATCAACCAAGATGCTCTTAGATATGTGAACAGATAAGCAAGTGGTACACCCATACAAATGAACACCATCTGGCAATGAAAAGGAATGAATAATCAACTCACATAACAACTTGGATGACTCTTAAATATTACTAAACAGAAAAATATCTGAAAAGGCTATGTACTGGAATGATTCTATTTGCATGACATTCGGGAAAGAGGAAAACTATAGAAATGAAAACAGATCAGTGATTGCCAGGGTTGATGGGAAGGAGAGTAGTGACTGAATCCATGAAATATAGGGGATATCTTAGCTAAGTGAAACTGTACGCCGTGGCAATGTAGTGATAGTTACATGGCACTGTACCTTTGTCAATACCTGTAGAACCTTACAGAAAAAACAGTGAAACTTAAGGTATGCAAATTTAAAACTAAATAATGAATGTTTGATATGACCTCACTGACTAAAAGGGAAGTGCTGACATGAGTGTAGAGTTTAAGACTAAATATAAAGAAGTATACATAAGACCTATACTCTGGAAAAGTTGCTCCCCATGGGAATATGAATGAACAGTTCTGAAACCACTATCCGTGTATACTGGCAATAACAAATAAGTAGAGGGGTGGAGGATTTGGGATCCAGGGATCTTACTGTTGGAGTGTGAGATAATACAAAAGCAAAGAAGAAAGCTAGAATAAATCAAGGTGTACTAAATCACAAGTGGAGACATCAGTATGAATTTGTGTTTAGTTTAACATAGACTTATACGCATATAATACAGAGAGAAATAACCGCAGATGTATGTGTATACATGAGTTAGTGCACACGCATATATCTACTAACTGTTCACTGAGATGGCCTGAAAGTAATGGCACTCCTATGGGAATGTGGACATGCAGCATGGAGATCTTGGTTTCTAATGCCACTTTTTAATAAAAGGAATCTGGGCTAATTGGCAAAATGACTATTCTTAGGGTTAGGACAGAATGTATATGAGCCTTGCTGTGCCAGAGTGTAAAGAAATGCTCAAAAAATAAGAGACGAAAGATATGTTAAAGGGATACAGACACTAACTGAAGGAACTTCCAAAGGCCATATATGAAACAATTGATACAAAATAATAATAACGCTTCTGCTGCTGCTGCTGCTGCTGCTGCTGCTGGTGATGATAGAGGTTATATTAGATTACAAACCAAACAGAAATGATTTAGAACTCCATACTGATATAAATAAATAATTGAATGAACCAATGAGGTAGCAAGGGAGAAGAATAGACACATTTCTTCAGAAAAATTCTAAATTCTAAGTAATTTATGTAAATATTACCATCTCAAGGAGGTGGTTCACAATTCTTCGTGCTTTTGTATAGGCTGCACATGGGGATTTGTTACCAGACACAATAGTACAAAGGAAAAGAGTAACTTTACCCAGCAAACACTATCTCAGCCAGGTGATGGAGACTAGTGCCAGTAACGGTAATTTGGTAAAACCTGGTAAAACGGTAATTGATAGTATGTATCCCTGCTATGATGTGATGGGAATGATACTTCTTCTTCAAACCCCCTTCCTCCAGGCTAATCATGAGAAAAATATTCAAACTCAAGGATAGCCTACCAAATAGCTGACTATTACTCCTCAAAACTGTTAGGGTCATCAGAAGCAAGAGAAGTCTGAGAGACATTCATGATATAGATAAATACTAGGTAGACATGCCAACTAAATCTATCTATCTATCTACCTATCTATCTATCTATCTATCTATCTATCATCTATATAAAATGTAGTATACTAGATGGGATCCTATGACAGAAATAAAGCTATTGGGTAAAAACTAATAGCTTTACTTAATAAGAGTGGACCAATGTTAGATTTTTGGTTCTCACAAATTTACCACACTAGTGTAAAATTTTAATAGTAGGGGGAATTAAATATAGGATGTACAAGATACCCAAAGACACATACACTATCTTTGCAACTTAATTTTTTTTTAATTTTAAAGATTTTAAGTTATCTATTTGATAGACAGAAATCACAAGTAGGCAGAGAGGCAGGCAGAGAGAGAAGAGGAAGCAGGCTCCCTGCTGAGCCCTGGGATCATGACCTGAGCCAAAGGTAAAGGCTTTAACCCACTGAGCCACCCAGGTACCCCAATCTTTGCAACTTTTAAGCAAATCTAAAATTATTGTAAAATAAAGTTTATTTAAAAAAAAACCCTCTGTGGACAAAAGAACGGGAGTTAAATAGTTATGAAGGTGAATTATTTTCTTTATATTGCACCAAAATGTAACTAATTATTGTTATTAAGCATAACTAGAGGTTTGAAATCAATGCAAAACAAGGCCTGTAGGATTAAACATTAAATGAGGGAGAGCAAATGTATTTCTGTTTTTTAACTGATGGAAAACAAAATATTTAATGAGAGAGAAAAACTTATAATAAGGTAAATACTTCAAAGTAAAATAAAGATTAATCTTCCTGAGAATATTGGGTTAGTTTACCAATATCAAATCAACAGAGAAAAAATAGAATATTTGGACAGATTTAATAGTAGTATTTCAACATAATTAATTTTTATAATTCTCAATCATGAGTCACAAAATAAATATATCTCTAAATATGTCCAAACTCTAACACACAAGTAATTCATGTATGGTAAAGGACTGAGGCAGGTTTTTTTAAATCATATATTAAAAATTATTTCTCAAATTTATAGTTTAAACTTTGCTAAACTATATATTTTGGGAGTTATTTTGCATAAGATGTAAAGATACATTAAAGCTCTGATTGAGTTTAAGCAATATGTATTATTGAAAAATCTCAAAGAGAGAAAAAGAATCTGCTATAGAATGTACCTTGTTTTGTAGGGGTGTTTTTAGATTAAGATGGGTGAACAAATCAATTCAAAACATTTCATATGGTGCAACATTTACTGGAAAGTCTCATCATTTCTCTCTATATTAATGATTCCACTACAATCTAAAATATGTTTAAAGTAACAGTAAAGTTGACATCAACAGCAAAGTGAGATTAATTGATATTGAGAGCAAAATGATTATTGAAGTCTTCAAAGTGCATAGATCTGGAAGCCTTTACTATTATAACCTCCTGCCTTTCTAATAAGCTGCAAATGCACCAGACATAATAAGCAAAAATCAATTTAATAATTCAAAATGAGTTAAATATTCTAACCACAGTTTTTATGGTTACATTAATTGATTTTTAAAAAAATGGCAAAAACACAAACTTGAAGCATTAACCCAAAAGGATCTGAGGTCATTTCCAAGTCAATGTGATTAATGATTTCAGGTTCATCAGTACTTAAATTTGCAAAATGGGAGTGTTGCACTGCAAAATCAGAAATGCTAATGTTGGTCATATTTCACCTATGGTTTTCAGCCTTCATTTAGGGCATATCTGTTTTCATTCTTCTATTTCTTAAATAGTTCAGTGACTCCCCATAATCCATGGCTTGATATTTCAGCTGTGTTCCAAAGACTTCTGTTGGTTCATGGCACTATCCTCAGAAGTTTAAGAATTATCAAAATTATTTTTGTTTTGTCTTCACATTAGAAAAAATATTACACAACCAGCACACACATACACACCTCGTAAGTGCTGCCATATAAATCCCATTCTTCAGTTCACATTAGTGTTTAAAATCTCACTGGCACTAAGTAGAGTTTTTCTTAATTGGCAAGGCAACGAAAATTAATATATTTGAATTTAAATATATGAATGCCATATTTATAACACATTACAACATTATGCTAAATAAAAATTGATTTGACTGATATACAAATAGGGAAATGTGATATATAATTTGAGGCATAATACAAGAATGCAGAAATGTAAGCATTCCAAAAACAAAATACCTACAAATTTTGTTAGACATTCATATTTTGAAAACATATGTCATAGTTATTGATTTATAGGAGTTCATTAACTCAGCAATGAAATCTCAATGAAAAATTTTCTATAAAAGACTTAATATATGTGTTTAGAGATTGCCCATTAACACAATGACTTAGTTGTTAATAACAATTTTGTCAATGAGAATCACACTATGTCTAGCAATAAACTAAATTGATAGCAGTAAAAAATACATTTCTACTTTAAATCTAACATCTGCAATTTAGTTTCCACAAATCAACATTAACTATTATAGTAAATCTTATGTTGCTGAATTCTATTTCTTTTTAAGTATCCTTTGTCTTTAATTTATGATATATGTTGAGTTCATAATTATATAAGGACTCCATGTTAAAATTTTAAATAAAAATTTAAGTGTGTATATACTTAAATAAATTATAACACATATTGTAATTGTATTATGACAACATTAAAAGGTCTGTGAGAAATACTACTGAGGTGATTAGGGCAGGAGAATAGTGCCCTCAAGGAGATGGTTGGGGCTCTGGATTCATTGATATGTATCTGAAAAAGGTACTGGCTGGCAAGTTGCTTTTCATCTCTAGGAATTGGCTTACCCTAGAGGATGTAGTCCTTCCAGGGTCAGCAAGGACTCAGTTGTCAAAATATCAGAATACAGAAAATAAAGATATAATTAATACAATATGGACATAAAAGGGGATGTTATCCAAAAAAGAAGACATGGCTAATTCTAAATTGGGGAAATAATACAAAAGGTTTTCTAAATAGGCGATCCCCAAAATATATTGAGAAGTGAACAGGATTTTCCCAGTCTCACAGATAGGAGTTTGTGTCTGATGGAAAGAAATCAGTGATGCAAAAGCAAAATAAGAAAAAATAATTGTTTGGAGGCATATTGGAAACCCTGGGAGCTGTCGGGTATGGCTGAGGAGTCAGTTTGTGCCCAGAGAGGAATTCATGGACAAGAGTATGAAATTACAATTCCTCTCCAAACTAGAAATTGTTTCCTCAGAAAAACAAATTAGAAGGAATCTGTATCACACGCCTTCCTTCAAATTTTCCAGTCTCCTCCACCAATCTGACTACTAATCTTTCTGAATTATGATCTGACCCTGTGGAGAATGCCTAGCTCCTAGTTTGGGCAGATCAATGACAGCAGAGCTAAACTACCCTAGTTTCTGCATTGATGTCATTTCCCTATGTGTACTTCAAATGTTTATTTAATGCAGTGACTGAACCATTCTCTCATGAATTAGGAAGAACACGTCCAATTATCCCACAATCAATTCTTCCCTCTAGACTTATGCTGACATGGTTACATGTGGAAAACATTGTCTGTGAAACTGGATAATTGAGCAGAGAAATGTTGCAAAGGTACCACATGACTTAAAAAGAAGCAAGAAAATATATATATAACAAAATCTCTGTCAAGGAAATATAGAGTAAAGAAATAATACTTAAACTAGTATGGACTTCTTCTCTGCTACTCACTTTATCAACATTATTTTGTTCTTATAACAAATCTTTAAGTAGGCTTCATTCCTGAATGTGTAAGGATCCCCTGAATGCTTGCAAACATGCACATTATATCTGGGGACTCAGCCCCAAAGAATTCTGATCCTCCAGGCCTTTCATGGGGCAAAGGAGTCTGCATTTTTAACACACATTGTAGATTGTAAAAACACAGGTTCTTGTGGCCCATATTTTGAGATATACTGGATTAATCACTTATCAGTATCCTACAATAAGTAGTGGACTTCCTTTGAGTCCAATATTCATTCTTTTTCTCCTCATGATTTCAGAAGAAAGTATTTTCTCAGAATATTCCAAACATAGCCTTTTTTTAATATAAGTTCTGAAATTATTTATGAAACATGTTCCTTTATACAAGAGTAGACATAATAGAAGCTATGATGGGGTCAATTGTTCTTTGTCCCAAATAGGAAGATGTATCAAGATTATTCTCTAGATTTCAAACATCTAATTACCCTTATTTTAATAATTTTCCTCCCTATTACAGGTCTAGAGAATTAACTATTTTTCCTAGAGATACAGAGGAAAGCATAATATAAAGTAAAGCAGTATTATCCCATGTCAAAAGTTATACACAATTAGTTGAGTAAAATTGTTCTAGTCTTTGATCACTGTGATTCTACTTATAGGAACGTATGGGAATAATTCAAAGAATAGGAAGAGCCATATGTATGTTCATCTTGTACTTATTTAAGCCAACAAAATTTAGCAATATAGAAATAATGACTTAGAAATATAGAAATGCATTCAATGACTGGAATAGTTACCAGGCAGTAACTCTAATTATAATCCACATGTCTATATGGTAAAACCGTAAGCAATAACAATTTTTTAAAGTAAGATACATGTATGTAATTAGTGGTTTTGACTATAACAAATATACGTATACATTTCAGTAAAAACTAGGAGCTACAACCAAACAAATAAGTAAATAAAGAAATATATTATGAAATCCATTACCAAATATGATTGAAGTATGGGAGAAATTAAAGATCTTTCTGATTGATTTTTGAGCAAAACATAGACACAAACATGGGAAAATGTGAGAAAAAAAGAGAAATCAACAGATAGAAGCAGAGAGCATAGTCACCCAACCATTCACATTTGATTATTCAACCAACACAAATTCACAGCACTGACTATTTAGTAAGATTAGGAGGGGAAATAAGGGACTCCATCAATATTTATTGAGTTTTTCTAAGTTCCCACTTGGCAGGATTACACTCTTGGTTTTCCTAACACTCTTAACAGTTCAATATGCAGCCTTGGTCCATTTGTTCCTGCTTATAATCATGTATTCAACAGATCCTTAATGAACACCAACTATGTGTGAGTTCCTGTTCTGAATATGGGTTTGTTGTAGTGCATACATTATATTCGGTATCTGTCTGTCCTCAAAGAGATTTATTTTAATTAGAGGAGAAAGGCAGTAAGTAATTAAGTAAGTAAGTAAATAAACAAATATGCCATGGATGTTGATTTGTATGGTGTAGGAAATAAGTGAGACGATAAAGAAGGAAACTGAAGTAGCTGGATATTGGTGAGTCAAGTCTCTTTGAAATGATAGCATTTAAACTATGACTTGAAGCATTTTTCCACATTCTAAAAAAAAAAAAAAAAAAAAAAAAAAAAAAAAAAAAAAACCAACAACTTAATTGGATTAAGCCACCTGCACTTATATAAGCATTTAAAACCCATGTGTATTAGACATACAAATAATATGTATTTTATTCACAGATTATTTGTCTGTAAATGTCTAATTTAAATAAGAAGTCTACTTACCACTTATGACATGGAGCTTTAGATGAGAGACCAAAGAGAAGTAGAAGTGCCTCTTTTTATTAATGGACACTCAATTCCTAAAGAAATGATAAGCAAGTCATTAATTGGAACATAGATTTGAAATTTCAGAATCAGATACAACCAGTCAGAGTCTGGTATTGCACACCTTGAACATTTATTACTTCATAATTAGTTTCTTCTTGGGCTCCACCCATGTATGTTAGCAGACCTTGTAATAATACTGAAAATCAACTAATCTTTTCTCTTTATTGAATAAGATCCTGAATCTCACATTGTTGAACTCCTTGTAATAAATATTGGATGTTCTGGAGATGATAGTTTTTGGCTTCACATATCTGTAACAATCAAGGGTATTTCACATTTATTCTCTGGTTGGATACTTCCTAGAAAGCAAATCTAATGATTGTTGTGTGCTTAGCATGATCAAAGAGAAGAGAATTGAGAAGAAATGGTAGGAAAAGAGATGGGATTATAGATGAACAGTCTCAACTCCTACAGCTTAGAGTAACAAGAATGAATGAGTTTTCCAAGGATTAAGTAGACCAAAGGAAGATAGCTATATTTGAGTGCTCTTACAACTTCCCATATTAGAAAAATATATCCCAGAGTATTCCCTTAGTAGCAAGAACCCATTGGGGATTTTACTGAAGAGATACTGCTAAATGAAGGAGACAGGACTTGGACTATCTTTCTTAGGTTGAGCCATAGTAGAATGATAGCCCTTCCACGAATACGTATGAAGTGCCCATAAGACAGATGACATTTTGATGGTACCGTGTCAACAGGCATGAATGGCCAGATGATGGTCAAATCAATAGCAACAATTGATAGAGAAAGTATGAAAGCACAAATTAAATGAGAGACATCCGTCTTCTTTCCACTCCTATTTCAGAGTAACCAGAAACTCTCAATCAGAAGGGCAAGGATATTGTCCAGTAGTTTCATTAGTCCTCCTTCCCATCTTTTACATCCGGGCAGGACAAGGCATGGAAGGTGGACTAAGGCCCTACCACACCGTACTTATTTTCAAATCTTTCAAGTCCTAAAGCTGTGTATAGAGGGGCAAGAGGAAGAATGGAGATTGGATTTGAGAGTAATTCTTTAAGTAAAGTAACTTGTGTCAAATGATTCAAACTGCACATGATAGCTTTTGTTTTGTTTTGTTTTTAGGAAATATATCAAATGTTTTATAAAATGTACCTCAACTGGTATCAGCTGGTATCTTTCCATATAGATTTTCCATATAAACTTTCCATATAGACTCCAAAAAAGTCTAAACAGTTCTGATTCCAGCTAGCTTCTTGATCTCCATAGCAAACAAAAAGCACTGAGAAATCCTTCTTTATAACTTTAAAGCTACATTACATAAAACAGATAACTTCAAGTGATTTGAAGAGGCATATGCATCCCAATATTTATAGCAGCATTATCCACAACAGCCAAAATGTGTAAAGAGCCCAAATGTCCACCAACTGATGAATGGACAAAGAAGATGTGGTACACACACACATGCACACGTGTGTGCGTGTGCTGATGAACATTACTTGGCCATCAGAAAAAAAATTTTGCCATTTGCAAGGATGTTAATATTCAGAATTTAAGTGCATTGCACTAAGTAAAATAAGTCAGTCAGAGAAAGACAAATGCTATATGGTTTCACTAATATGAAGAATTTAAAAACAAAACAGATGAACATAGAGAAGGGAAAGAAAAATTTAAAAAAAAAATAAATAAAACAGAGAGGGAGCCAAACCATAAGAGACTCTCACCTGTAGGGAACAAACTGAGGGTTGCTGGAGGGGGGATGAGGTAATTGGATGATGGGTATTAAGGAGGGCATTTGACGGAATGAGTGGGTGTTTTATGCAATTGATGAATCACTAAATTCTACCCTGAAACTAATACTACACCAAATGTGAACTACCTTGAAATTTAAATGTAATTTTGAAAAAAAAAAAAAAAACAATTTTATTCTCTTATTCTAAAACAGGATAGTGGAGAGGGAGTTCTAATAATGTAGGCAAGAAACTAATTGTTTTTATCTTTTCTCCCTGAACTCTTTTTTTTTTTAATAAGATTAATTTGTTTTATTTAAAGTTTTGGAGGAGTCACTTTGGAGATCACAAATGGATATGAAATTGGATGTCATGTTCCTGCTTCCTCTGGCTGAGATTTTCTCACTCCTTCCACTCACCTCGTTATAACTCGTCTCCCCATACTTCAAGGTCTGACTCAAAAGCTCCCACTCCTCTATCACCTTAGCAGAATCAGTTCTGATTCTGAACATCTAATAACTCCTTACATTTTCTTTGAAATCATTAAATTAAAGTAAGTGATAATAATTAAAGTTATTTTGCGAATGTCTACTCTGACCCTGGAAAATGTATTTGATTTATTTACTTTTTAATTTTCTCATTTATAAAAAAGGGGACAATAATATTATCTGCTTCAGAAGTTGTTTGCATAAATTATGACAACACAGAGCACTAAGCATGGTAACAAAAATTAAGAATAATAAGTACTAGATGGATGTTAGCTATTATTACTTTGGGATGGTATGTATAACTATTGAATATCTGCTTTCACCTTCACTAAAGAATTAGGGATTTTAATACATTTTCTGTTCTCATGAATTTATTTAAAGTAATGCTTTTTCCTCATATCCTTTCTTGAACTCACTGGAAGGTCAGCTAACAGTATCTTATAACTTTATTAACTTTCTCAAACTCTTCTGATTTGATATGTCTGGCTTTCAGGAAACTGGGATAATTTTTAAAAATCAAAAATGTATAATTGAGTCCTGACTGGAGGACTTAGGGGTCCTCCTATTAATAAATTACAAAAGAACCAATGCAAATGTATCATACACTACACTGAGAGTGAAGTCCTCCTACCCTGTAATATGGATAGAACATGTGTTTTATTTACCTTGAAGGATATCTGAAAGTATAAGAAAAAATGTCTATAAAGTTTATACTTTCTAGACCAAAAATGTTATTTATTCAAAACACATTAGTTATTTGTAGCTGCATTACCTGATAAAAAATGGAGGCCTCTGAGTGCATTTTTTTTTTCTGTAACACAAGAAATAGTCTGCATACTTGTTCTTTATAATAGGAGACAAGATTTTTTCTTCAATATGAAAAAACATTATTGTAAAAGGGAATTTACTATTCCTTTACTATTTCCGCAAAACAGAAATCCTAGATATAGAATATAGCAGGATCAGATTTGAGCCAGTCTGAGGCCCAACACCTCACTAAAAGGAAAGCCTTGCCTGGGCCAATGAGAAATGAGCAGTTCACACTTTGAAAAGGAAATTGAGGGAATAATCAATCTTCTGTAGTAAGAGCAGGGTTAAAGAGTATATTTTGAAATAACTTTGAGTTTATAGCAAATATTAAGAACTTACTGAAAACATAGAGAAAATCTCAAATGAGAAAAATGGTAGTGTGGCTGATATCTAAGAGTAGGGGAAAAGATTAGAGAGGTTCAGTAAAACCTGGATAACAAAAGAAAAATAACTGGTAAGAACTTAAACCTGGCAAGAAAGGAAATTACCATCTTAGCCAGACTCACAGAAGATATATAAAAGCAACTTACAGAAAAAAAACTAGAAATCCAATTCTAGAATACAAGTACTAAAGCATCAAAACAAATCCTTTTAAGTTTGTGTTAGGGTACTTAAGGTGAGAGTATTCATGCTTATAATTCTATATTATCTATATATTATGCTGCATAATAGTATCATCAATTATAATTGCCATATGGATCTCATAAATTCTTCCACAAACTGTACAAGCACTTTAATAAGAGTATATTAGGAGGAGTCAAGATGGCAGAGAAGTAGCAGGCTGAGACAACATCAAGTAGCAGGAGATCAGCTAGATAGCTTATCAAACCATTCTGAACACCTACAAATCCAACAGGAGATCAAAAAGAAGAAGAGCAGCAATTCTAGAAACAGAAAATCGACCACTTTCTTAAAGGTAAGACCAGCGGAGAAGTGAATCCAAAGCAACAGGAAGATAGACCATGGGGAGAGGGCCCGGCAAGCGGCAGAGCAGTGGAGCACAAAATCAGAACTTTTAAAAGTCTGCTCCACTGAGGGTCATCACTCCAGAGGCTAAACCAGGGTGAAGCCCACATGGGGACAGCGTGTTCTCAGGTATCATGGGGTCACAGAAGGATCGAGGGTGTATGAGTGTCACAGAGCTCACAGATATTACAGCAGGGAAGCTGGCTACAGAGATGGAGTCAATGAGTGAGCTCTCAGCTCAGGGTTACCTTATTGTGATCCATGGAACAGGTCGCTGCTCTGTGAGTGAGTGGGGACCCCACAAGACCTGGGGAGAGTCCCCTGGAAGAGCTCAGGTATCTGCAGGGTTTGGGGACTCCAGGCAGGGCTCTGTGCCAGAGACAGATGCTTGGTCACAGGCTGGGTGAGCTCCTAGTGCAGCCGGAGGCCAGGGAGATGGGAATGAACACTTTTCTCCGAGGGCGCACTGAGGAGTGGGGCCTGAGCTCTCAGCTCCTCCGGACCAGAGATTGGGAGGCCACCATTTTCATTCCTGTCCTCCATAACTCTACGGAAAGCATTCAGGGAACAGAAGCTCCTGAAAGTGAACCTGACTAGATTACTTAGTGTGGCCCCTGGTAAGGGCAGTACAATTCTGCCTCAGGCAAAGAAAATTGAGAATCATTACAATAGGCCCCCTCCTCAAGAAGATCAGCAAGAAGTCCAGCCATGACCAAGTTCACTTACCAAGGAAAACAGGAATTCCAGAGGAGGAGAAAACAAAGCATGGAATTCATGGCTTTCTCACCATGATTCTTTAGTCTTGCAAAGTTAATTAATTTTTTTTAATTTTATTTTTTTCTTCTACTATTTTTTTAACTTTTACCCTTTCCTCTTTTAACATTTTTAAATTAGTTTATCTTAACAATACCTTTCAAAAAATAAAACTTTTTTGAACCTTCATTACTATAGTCATATTTTATAGTTCATTGTATCTAACTTTATTTTTTGTATGGACATAGGGTTTTTTTTTCCTTCTAAAAAATATTTGGGATACAACTTCTTCTAATAGATCAAAATACACCACAAATCTAGCACAGGGCTTTGTTCTAGTCTCCAGCCTGAGCAAATACTCTCCACTTTCTTTTTCTTTATTCTCCCAACCAAGTTATCTTATCAACTCCTTTTTTAGATTAAAAACATTTTTTTCATCTTTATAGTCATATTCCATCCCTTCATTGTGTTTACCCTTATATGTTTTTCACTCTTTAAAATCTGGGGAGGTAGTTTCTTCTAGGAGATCAAAATACTCCCAAAATTAAGTGGGTGAACCTGTTCTGTGCACCAGTCTAATATGTTTATATTTTCTTTTTTATAATTTTCTTTGTTTTTTTTCTTCTTCTTTTCTCCTGAACTTCCTTTTATCCCCTTTCTTCACCCCACGATTTGCAGTCTCCTCTGATATGGTTAAAGCACATTTTTCTGGGGTCTTTGCCACCCTTTTAGTATTTTAATCACTCCTCATATATTCTTATCTGGATAAAATGACAAGGCAGAAAAACTCACCACAAAAAAAAATAAAAACAAAAACAATAACAACAGAAAAAAAAAAAAGAGGCAATACCAAAGGCCAGGGACCTAATCCATATGGACATGAGTAATATGTCATATCTAGAATGATGATTCTCAGTGTGCTAGCTGGACTCGAAAAAGGTATGGAAGATATTAGATAAACACTGTCTGGAAAAACAAAAGCCCTTTCTGGAGAAATAAAAGAACTAAAATCTAACCAAGTTGGAAAAAAAAAAAAGCTATTAATGAGGTACAATCCAACATGGAGGTTCTTAATGCTAGGATAAATGAGGCAGAAGAGACAATTAGTGATATAGAAGACCAAATGATGAAGAATAAAGAAGCTGAGCAAAAGAGAGACAAACAACTACTGGACCATGACAGGGAGAATTCGAGAGATAAGTGATACATACCATAAGACAAAACAGCATTAGAATAATTGGGATTCCAGAAGAAGAAGAAAGAGAGAGGGGAGCAGAAGGTATATTAGAGAGAATTATTATAGAGTATTTCCCTAACATGGCAAAAGGAACAAGCTTCAAAATCCAGGAGTCACAGAAAATCCCTCTCAAAATCAATAAGAATAGGTCCACACCCCAACATCTAATAATAAAATTTACAAGTCTTAGCAACAAAAAGAAAATCCTGAAAGCATTCCTGGACAAGAAGTCTGTAAGATACAATGGTAAAAATATTAGATTGGCAGCATACTTATCCACAGAGACCTGGCAGGCCAGAAAGAACTGGTATGATATATACAGAACACTAAATAAGAAAAACATGCAGACAAGAATACTATATCCAAAATACTATATAGGCTACCATTGAAAATAGAAGGAGAGATAAAAAGCTTCCAGGACGAACAAAAAATTAAAGAATTTGTAAACACCAAACCAGCCCTAGAGGAAATATTGAAAGGGGTCCTCTAAGCACAGAGAGAGCCTAAAAGTAGTAGATCAGAAAGGAACAGAGACAATATACAGTAGCAGTAACCTTATAGGCAATACAATAGCACTAAATTCATATCTCTCAATAGTTACCCTGAATGAAAATGGGCTAAATGTCCCAATCAAAAGGCACAGGGGTGGGTGCCTGGGTGGCTCAGTGGGTTAAAACCTCTGCCTTCAGCTTAGGTCATGATCTCAGGGACATGGGATTGAGCCCTATATCAGGCTCTCTGCTCAGCAGGGAGCCTGCTTCCTCCTCTCTCTCTGCCTGCCTCTCTTCCTACCTGTGATCTCTATCTGTCAAATAAATAAATAAAATGTTTTTAAAAAAAGGCACAGGATATCAGAATGGATAAAAAACAAAACCCATCAATATATTGTCTAAAATATACTCATTTTAGGCCCAAAGACACCTCCAGATTTAAATTGAGGGGTGGAAAACAATTTACCATGCTAATGGACATCAAAAGAAAGCTGGGATTGCAATCCTTATATCATTTCAATTAGATTTTAAGCTAAAGGTTATAATAAGAGATGAGGAAGGACACTATATCATACTCAAAGGATCTGTCCAGCAAGAAGATCTAACAGTTTTAAATATCTATGCCCCTAACATGGGAGCAGCCAACTATATAAACCAATTAATAACAAAATCAAAGAAACACATTGACAATAATACAATAATAGTATGGGACTTTAATACTCCCTTCACTGAAATGGACAGATCATCCAAGCAAAAGATCAACAAGGAAATAAAGGCCTTAAATGACACACTGGATCAGATGGACATCACAGATATATACAGAACATTTCATCCCAAGGCAACAGAATACACATTCTTCTCTAGTGCACATGGAACACTCTCCAGAATAGATCACATCCTGGGTCATAAATCAGGTCTCAACCAGTATCAAAAGTTTAGGTTCATTCCCTGCACATTTGCAGACCACAATGCTCTGAAGCTAGAATTCAATCACAGGAGGAAATTTGGAAAGAATCCAAATATATGGAGACTAAACAGCATCCTTCTAAAGAATGAATGGGTCAAACAGGAAATTAAAGAAGAATTGAAAAAAATCATGGAAACAAATGATAATGAAAACACAATGGTTCAAAATCTGTGGGACACGGTAAAGGTAGTCCTGAGAGGAAAATATACAGCAGTACAAGCCTTTCTCAAGAAACAAAAAAGGTCTCAAATACAAAACCTAACCCTACACTTAAAGGAGCTGGTGAAAAACAATAAAAAAAGCCTAAACCTAGCAGAAGAAGAGAAATAAAAAAGATCAGAGCAGAAATCAATGAGATAAAACAAACAAAAAAAATAATAATTATTATAATAATAAAAACACAATAGAACAAATCAATGAAACTAGGAGGTGGTTCTTTGAAAGAATTAATAAGATTGATAAAACCTTGGCCAGACTTATCAAAAAGAAAAGAGAAAGGACCCAAATAAATAAAATCATGAATAAAAGAGAAGAGATCACAACCACCCCAAAGAAATATAAACATCTATAAGAACATATTATGAGCAACTATACACCAGCAAATTGGACAATCTGGAAGAAACGGATGCATTTCTAAAGACATAAACTACCACAACTGAACCAGGAAGAAAGAGAAAACCTGAACAGACTCATAACCAGTAAGGAGATTGGAGCAGTTGTCAAAAATCTCCCAACAAACAAGAGCCCAGTACCAGAAGTCTTCCCAGGGGAATTATACCAAACATTGAAAGAAGAATTAATACCTATTCTCTGGAAATTGTTCCAGAAAATAGAAATGGAAGGAAAACTTCCAAACTCATTTTATGAAGCCAGCATTACCTTGATTTCAAAACCAGACAAGGATCCCATCATAAAAGAGAATTAGAGATCAATATTCTTGATGAATACAGATTTGATAATTCTCACCAAAATACTAGTCAATAAGATCCAACAGTGCATTAAAAGGATTATTCACATGACCAAGTGGGATTTATTCCACGGCTGCAAGATGGTTCAACATCAGCAAATCAATCAATGTGATACAATACATTAATAAAAGAAAGAACAAGAACCACATGATACTCTCAATAGATGTTGAAAAAGAATTTGACAAAGTACAGCATCCTTTCCTGATCAAAACTCTGCAAAGTGTAGGGCTATAGGGTACATACCTCAATATCATCAAAGCCATCTGTGAAAAACCCAGAGCAAGTATCATTCTCAATGGGGAAAAACTGAGAGTTTTTCCCCTAAGATCAGGAACATGGCAGGGATGTCCATTATCACCACTGATATTCAACATAGTACTAGAAGTCCTATGCAATAAGACAACAAAAAGAAATTAAAGGCAGCCAAATTGGCACAGAAGAAGTCAAACTACCCGTCTTTGCAGATGATATTATACCATATGTGGAAAACCTAAAAGACTCCACTCCAAATCTGTTAGAACTTGTAAAGGAATTCAGTAACATGTTAGGATATAAAATCAATGTACAGATATCAGTTCCATTTTTATACACCAACAAGAAGATAGAAGAAAGAGAAATTAAGGAGTCAATCCCATATACAATTGCACCCAAAACCATAAGATACCTAGGAACAAACCTAACCAAAGAGGCAAAGAATCTGTACTCAGAAAACTACAAAGTCCCCATGAAAGAAATTGAGAAATACACAAAGAAATGGAAACATGTTCCATGCTCATGGATTGGAATAACAAATATTGTCAAAATGTCTATTCTACCTAAAGCAATCTACACATTTAATGCAATCTATATCAAAATACCATCCATTTTCTTTAAAGAAATGGAACAAATAATCCTCAAATTTTTATGGAACCTCGAGAAAAGACCTCGAATAGCCAGAGGAATATTGAAAAAGAAAGCCAAAGTTGGTGGCATCATAATTCTGGACTTCATGCTCTATTACAAAGCTGTCATCATCAAGACAGTATGGTACTGGCACAAAAACAGACACATGGATCAATGGAAGAGAATAGAGAGCCCAGAAATAGACCCTCAACTCTATGGTCAACTAGTCTTTGACAAAGCAGGAAAGAATGTCCAGTGGAATCAAGACAGTCATTTCAACAAATGGTGTTGGGAAAATTGGACAGCCACATGCCGAAAACTGAAACTGGACCATTTCCTTACACACACATGAAAATAGACTCATAATGGATGAAGGACTTCAATGTGAGAAAGGAATCCATCAAAATCCTTGAGGAGAACACAGGCAGCACCCTCTTCGACCTCAGCCACAGCAACCTCTTTCTAGGAACATTGCCAAAGGCAAGAGAAGCAAGGGCAAAAATGAACTATTGAGACTTCATCAAGATCAAAAGCTTTTGCACAGCAAAGGAAACAGTTATCAAAACAAAAGACAACTAACAAAATGGTAGAAGATATTTGCAAATGACATATCAGATAAAAGGCTAGTATCCAAAATCTATAAAGAACTTATCAAACTCAACACCCAAAGAACAAATAATCCAATCAAGAAATGGGCAGAGGACATGAACAGACATTTCTACTATGAAGACACCCTGATGGCCAACAGACACATGAAAAAGTGCTCCACATCACTTGGCATCAGGGAAATACAAATGAAAAGCAAAATAAGATACCACCTCACACCAGTCAGAATGGCTAAAATTAACAAGTCAGAAAATGACAGATGCTGGTGAGGATGCGGAGAAAGGGGAACCCTTCTATACTGTTGATGGGAATAAAAGCTGGTGCAACCACTCTGGAAAACAGCATAAAGGTTCTTCAAGAAGCTGAAAATAGAGCTACACAGGACCCAGCAATGGCACTACTGGGCATTTACCCTAAAGATACAAACGTAGTGATTCGAAAGGGCATGTGCACCCAAATATTTATAGCAGCAATGCCCACAATAGCCAAACTATGGAAAGAACCTAGATGTCCATCAACAGATGAATGGATAAAGAAGATGGTGTATATGTATATAATGGAATACTATGCAGCCATCAGAAGAAATGAAATCTTGCCATTTTTGACAACGTGGATTGAACTAGAGGGTATTATGCTTAGTGAAATAAGTCAATCAGAGAAAGACAACTATCATATGATCTCCCTGATATGAGGAAGTCGAGAAGCAATATGTGGGGTTTGGGGGGTAGGAAAAGAATAAATGAAACAAGATGGGATAGGGAGGGAGACAAAGTATAAGAGACTCTTAATCTCACAAAGTATAAGAGACTTTTAATCTTACTCTTAACCCTCACTGAGGGTTGCCAGGGGGATGGGGGTAGGGAGAGGGTGGTTGGGCTATGGACATTGGGGAGGGTATGTGCTATGGTGAGTGCTGTGAAGTGTGTAACCTGGCGATTCACAGACCTGTACCCCTGGGGCTAATAATACTTTATATGTTAGTTTAAAAAAGAGTATATTATAAATATTATAATATTATATATTAATATATAATATGTATTTATATTAAATATAATATACTCTGTATATTAAATATATAATATAAATATATATTATATAATATAAATGTATATTATATAATATGAATATATTATAATATAAATACATTATGTTTATAATATTTTATATATTTATATATAATACATAAATATATTATAAATAACTTACAGAAGATGAAATTAAGAGGAAGAGAGATTTTAAATTAAAAGTCTCATAGATAATGAATATTTCTCTCTCTTATTCATAAAATTGCAAGTTATTTTCATAGAAATATTATATATACATTAAGTTTATAACATTTTATATATTTATATATAATACATAAATATATTATAAATAACTTACAGAAGATGAAATTAAGAGGAAGAGAGATTTTTATTTAAAAGTCTCATAGATAATGAATATTTCTCTCTCCTATTCATAAAATTACAATTTATTTTCATAGAAATATTATATATACATTATGTTTATAATTTTATATATTTATATATAATACATAAATATATCATAAATAACTTACAGAAAATGAAATTAAGAGGAAGAGAGATTTTTATTTAAAAGTCTCATAGATAATGAATATTCTCTCTCCTATTCATAAAATTACAAGTTATTTTCATGGAAATAGAAGGGTTAAACAAAGTCCACATGATTCTTACAAAACATAATTGGTTATTCAAGGTAGAAAAACTAGGAAAGGCAAAATCCTTTATAAAATGCTATTTCAGGAGTCAAGATGGCGGAGAAGTAGCAGGCTGAGACTACTTCAGCTAGCAGGAGATCAGCTAGATAGCTTGTCTAAAGATTGCAAACACCTGCAAATCCATCAGCAGATTGAAGAGAAGAACAGCAATTCTGGAAACAGAAAAACAACCACTTTCTGAAAGGTAGGACTGGCGGAGACGTGAATCCAAAGCGACGGGAAGATAGACCCCGGGGGGAGGGGCCGGCTCCCGGCAAGCGGCGGAGCAACGGAGCACAAAATCAGGACTTTTAAAAGTCTGTTCCGCTGAGGGACATCACTCCAGAGGCTAAATTGGGAGGAAGCCCACGCAGGGTCAGCGTGGCCTCAGGTCCCGTAGGGTCACAGAAGGATCTGGGGTGTCTGAGTGTCACAGAGCTTGCGGGTATTGGAACAGAAAAGCTGGCTACAGAGACAGAGCCAACAGTAAGCTCGCAGCTCAGTGTTACCTTGAACCAGCCACAGGCTCGGTGAGCTTGGAGCGCGGCAGGAGGTCAGGCAGACGGGAGTAACTGGGCACTGTTCTCTGAGGGCGCACTGAGGAGTGGGGCCCCGGGCTCTCGGCTCCTCCGGGCCGGAGACCAGGAGGCCGCCATTTGTATTCCCATCCTCTGGAACTCTATGGAAAGCGCTCAGGGAACAAAAGCTCCTGAAAGCAAACCCGAAGGGATTACTCAGCCCAGCCCCTGGTAAGGGTGGTGCAATTCCGCCTGGGGCAAAGACACTTGAGAATCACTACACCAGGCCCTTCCCCCAGAAGACCAACAAGAAATCCGGCCAAGACCAAGTTCACCTACCAAGGAGTGCGGTTTCAATACCAAGGAGAGCAGCAGAATTCCAGAGGAGGAGAAAGCAAAGCACGGAACTCATGGCTTTCTCCCTGTGATTTTTTTTAGTCTTGCAGTTAATTTACTTTTTTTCTTTTTCATTTTTTTTCTCTTGCCTTGTGGTAAAATTTTTTTTTTATCTTTTACCCTTTTCTTTTGTAACGTTTTTTAACTAGTTTATCTAATATATTTTTTTTTCTTTTTTATATTTTTCTTTATTTGTTTTCTTTTTTTAAATTCTTTTTTTTTCTTTTTTTTTCTTTCTTCCTTTTTGAACCTCTTTTTATCCCCTTTCTCCCCCTCACGATTTGGGATCTCTTCTGATTTGGTTAAAGCATATTTTCCTGGGGTTGTTGCCACCCTTTTAGGATTTTACTTGCTCCTTCATATACTCTTATCTGGACAAAATGACAAGACGGAAAAACTCACCACAAAAAAAAGAACAAGAGGCAGTACCGAAGGCTAGGGACCTAATCAATACAGACATTGGTAATATGTCAGATCTAGAGTTCAGAATGACAATTCTCAAGGTTCTAGCTGGGCTCGAAAAAGGCATGGAAGATATTAGAGAAACCCTCTCGGGAGATATAAAAGCCCTTTCTGGAGAAATAAAAGAACTAAAATCTAACCAAGTTGAAATCAAAAAAGCTATTAATGAGGTGCAATCAAAAATGGAGGCTCTCACTGCTAGGATAAATGAGGCAGAAGAAAAAATTAGTGATATAGAAGACCAAATGACAGAGAATAAAGAAGCTGAGCAAAAGAGGGACAAACAGCTACTGGACCATGAGGGGAGAATTCGAGAGATAAGTGACACCATAAGACGAAACAACATTAGAATAATTGGGATTCCAGAAGAAGAAGAAAGAGAGAGGGGAGCAGAAGGTATACTGGAGAGAATTATTGGGGAGAATTTCCCCAATATGGCAAAGGGAGCGAGCATCAAAATTCAGGAGGTTCAGAGAATGCCCCTCAAAATCAGTAAGAATAGGCCCACACCCCGTCACCTAATAGTAAAATTTACAAGTCTCAGTGACAAAGAGAAAATCCTGAAAGCATCCTGGGAAAAGAAGTCTGTAATATACAATGGTAAAAATATTGGATTGACAGCTGACTTATCCACAGAGACCTGGCAGGCCAGAAAGAGCTGGCATGATATATTCAGAGCACTAAACGAGAAAAACATGCAGCCAAGAATACTATATCCAGCTAGGCTATCATTGAAAATAGAAGGAGAGATTAAAAGCTTCCAGGACAAACAAAAACTGAAAAATTTGCAAACACCAAACCAGCTCTACAGGAAATATTGAAAGGGGTCCTCTAAGCAAGGAGAGAGCCTACAAGTGGTAGATCAGAAAGGAACAGAGACCATATACAGTAACAGTCACCTTACAGGCAATACAATGGCACTAAATTCATATCTCTCAATAGTTACCCTGAATGTTAATGGGCTAAATGCCCTGTCAAAAGACACAGGGTATCAGAATGGATAAAAAAACAAAACCCATCTATATGTTGCCTCCAAGAAACTAATTTTAAGCCCGAAGACACCTCCAGATTTAAAGTGAGGGGGTGGAAAAGAATTTACCATGCTAATGGACATCAGAAGAAAGCAGGAGTGGCAATCCTTATATCAGATCAATTAGATTTTAAGCCAAAGACTATAATAAGAGATGAGGAAGGACACTATATCATACTGAAAGGATCTGTCCAACAAGAAGATCTAACAATTTTAAATATCTATGCCCCAAACGTGGGAGCAGCCAACTATATAAACCAATTAATAACAAAATCAAAGAAACACATCAACAATAATACAATAATAGTAGGGTACTTTAACACTTCCCTCACTGAAATGGACAGACCATCCAAGCAAAAGATCAGCAAGGAAATAAAGGCCTTAAATGACACACTGGACCAGATGGACATCACAGATATATTCAGAACATTTCATCCCAAAGCAACAGAATACACATTCTTCTCTAGTGTACATGGAACACTCTCCAGAATAGATCACATCCTCGGTCCTAAATCAGGACTCAACCGGTATCAAAAGATTGGGATCATTCCCTGCATATTTTCAGACCACAATGCTCTAAAGCTAGAACTCAACCACAAAAGGAAGTTTGGAAAGAACCCAAATACATGGAGACTAAACAGCATCCTTCTAAAGAATGAATGGGTCAACCGGGAAATTAAAGAAGAGTTGAAAAAAATCATGGAAACAAATGATAATGAAAATACAACGGTTCAAAATCTGTGGGACACAACAAAGGCAGTCCTGAGAGGAAAATATATAGCAGTACAAGCCTTTTTCAGGAAACAAGAAAGGTCTCAGGTACACAACCTAACCCTACACCTAAAGGAGCTGGAGAAAGAACAAGAAAGAAACCCTAAGCCCAGCAGGAGAAGAGAAATCATAAAGATCAGAGCAGAAATCAATGAAATAGAAACCAAAAAAACAATAGAACAAATCAACGAAACTAGGAGCTGGTTCTTTGAAAGAATTAATAAAATTGATAAACCCCTGGCCCAACTTATCAAAAAGAAAAGAGAAAAGACCCAAATAAATAAAATCATGAATGAAAGAGGAGAGATCACAACTAACATCAAAGAAATACAAACTATTATAAGAACATACTATGAGCAACTCTACGCCAACAAATTTGACAATCTGGAAGAAATGGATGCATTCCTAGAAACTTATAAACTACTACAACTGAACCAGGAAGAAATAGAAAGCCTGAACAGACCCATAACTAGTAAGGAGATTGAAACAGTCATTAAAAATCTCCAAACAAACAAAAGCCCAGGGCCAGACGGCTTCCCGGGGGAATTCTAACAAACATTTAAAGAAGAACTAATTCCTATTCTCCTGAAACTGTTCCAAAAAATAGAAATGGAAGGAAAACTTCCAAACTCATTTTATGAGGCCAGCATCACCTTGATCCTAAAACCAGACAAGATCCCATCAAAAAAGAGAGCTATAGACCAATATCCTTGATGAACACAGATGCGAGAATTCTCACCAAAATACTAGCCAATAGGATTCAACAGTACATTAAAAGGATTATTCACCACGACCAAGTGGGATTTATTCCAGGGCTTCAAGGTTGGTTCAACATCCACAAATCAGTCAATGTGATACAACACATCAATAAAAGAAAGTACAAGAACCATATGATACTCTCAATAGATGCTGAAAAAGCATTTGACAAAGTACAGCATCCCTTCCTGATCAAAACTCTTCAAAGTGTAGGGATAGAGGGCACATACCTCAATATCATCAAAGCCATCTATGAAAAACCCACTGCAAATATCATTCTCAATGGAGAAAAACTGAAAGCTTTTCTGCTAAGTTCAGGAACACGGCAGGGATGTCCATTATCACCACTGCTATTCAACATAGTACTAGAGGTCCTAGCCTCAGCAATCAGACAACAAAAGGAAATTAAAGGCATCCAAATTGGCAAAGAAGAAGTCGAATTATCACTCTTCACAGATGATATGATACTATATGTGGAAAACCCAAAAGACTCCACTCCAAAACTGCTAGAACTTGTACAGGAATTCAGTAAAGTGTCAGGATATAAAATCAATGCACAGAAATCAGTTGCATTTCTCTACACCAACAACAAGACAGAAGAAAGAGAAATTAAGGAGTCAATCCCATTTACAATTGCACCCCAAACCATAAGATACCTAGGAATAAACCTAACCAAAGAGGCACAGAATCTATACTCAGAAAACTATAAAGTACTCATGAAAGAAATTGAGGAAGACACAAAGAAATGGAAAAATGTTCCATGCTCATGGATTGGAAGAATAAATATTGTGAAAATGTCTATGCTACCTAAAGCAATCTACACATTTAATGCAATTCCTATCAAAGTACCATCCATCTTTTTCAAAGAAATGGAACAACAAATTCTAAAATTTATATGGAACCAGAAAAGACCTCGAATAGCCAAAGGGATATTGAAAAAGAAAGCCAAAGTTGGTGGCATCACAATTCCGTACTTCAAGCTCTATTACAAAGCTGTCATCATCAAGACAGCATGGTACTGGCACAAAAACAGACACATAGATCAATGGAACAGAATAGAGAGCCCAGAAATAGACCCTCAACTCTATGGTCAACTGATCTTCGACAAAGCAGGAAAGAATATCCAATGGAAAAAAGACAGCCTCTTCAATAAATGGTGTTGGGAAAATTGGACAGCCACATGCAGAAAAATGAAATTGGACCACTTCCTTACACCACACATGAAAATAGACTCAAAATGGATCAAGGACCTCAATGTGAGACAGGAATCCATCAAAATCCTTGAGGAGAACACAGGCAGCAACCTCTTCGACCTCAACCACAGCAACATCTTCCTAGGAACGTCGCCAAAGGCAAGGGAAGCAAGGGCAAAAATGAACTATTGGGATTTCATCAAGATCAAAAGCTTTTGCACAGCAAAGGAAACAGTTAACAAAATCAAAAGACAACTGACAGAATGGGAGAAGATATTTGCAAACGATATATCAGATAAAGGACTAGTGTCCAAAATCTATAAAGAACTTATCAAACTCAACACCCAAAGAACAAATAATCCAATCAAGAAATGGGCAGAGGACATGAACGGACATTTCTGCAAAGAAGACATCCAGATGGCCAACAGACACATGAAAAAGTGCTCCATATCACTCGGCATCAGGGAAATACAAATGAAAACCACAATGAGATATCACCTCACACCAGTCAGAATGGCTAAAATCAACAAGTCAGGAAATGACAGATGCTGGCGAGGATGCGGAGAAAGGGGAACCCTCCTATACTGTTGGTGGGAATGCAAGCTGGTGCAGCCACTCTGGAAAACAGCCTGGAGGTTCCTCAAAATGTTGAAAATAGAACTGCCCTATGACCCAGCAATTGCACTACTGGGTATTTACCCTAAAGATACAAACGTAGTGATCCAAAGGGGCATGTGCACCCGAATGTTTATAGCAGCAATGTCCACAATAGCCAAACTATGGAAAGAACCTAGATGTCCATCAACAGATGAATGGATCAAGAAGATGTGGTATATATACACAATGGAATACTATGCAGCCATCAAAATAAATGAAATCTTGCCATTTGTGACAACATGGATGGAACTAGAGCGTATCATGCTTAGCGAAATAAGTCAAACAGAGAAAGACAACTATCATATGATCTCCCTGATATGAGGAAGTGGTGATGCAACATGGGGGCTTAAGTGGGTAGGAGAAGAATAAATGAAACAAGATGGGATTGGGAGGGAGACAAACCATAAGTGACTCTTAATCTCACAAAACAAACTGAGGGTTGCTGAGGGGAGGGGAGTTGGGAGAAGGGTGTGGGATTATGGACATTGGGGAGGGTATGTGCTTTGGTGAGTGCTATGAAGTGTGTAAACCTGGTGATTCACAGACCTGTACCCCTGGGGACAAAAATATATGGCTATAAAAAATAAAAAATTTAATTAAAAAAATGCTATTTCAATAACGCTCATCTCTGTCTTGGATATCTGTACATTTTACATTGACCTGGAAACAATTATTTTGACAATTTTTATTTTACTCCTCTTTTTCAGAATAGGTATCTCCCAGAGAAACAAGGCTTTATTGAATTTTGGGGGTTCCTAGAAGAGTGTAGTTTGTATTCTAATTCTATTTTAAATGTAAAATATTTAGCACATATATACTTATTAAAATTACAGGCTTAAAAATTTACAGGCTTATTCATTTGCATTGTAACAATAATGCAGATGATGGTAAAACATGAAATGATTGTTTCCTCACTTAGAAATGAATATGATCTCTAGTGTTTAAATGAAGGCATAATTTATTTTAATCACATGTATATATAAAGCTACTAAAATAGGAGATTTTCCCGTGCCTGTATGTGTGAATTTCAAAAGAACGAAGAAAAAGCAAAGTTTTCATAACTAACAATGTTTATTACTGTTCTTAATACAATGGCAGTAAAATTAATATTACCACTGAATAAATAATTTCTATCTGAGACCATCTGCAGGTGTGAATCTATTAATGTAAAACTTAGGCATAATAACTTAATGTTATTCCAATAGAAGTTAGAGATTAAATTATTTTCTAGACATTAGTTTACTATCTATTTTTAGATACCTGTCACTTTTGTCTGTGATAGATTAATGATAAACTAATGCATATCTTAAAATTTATTAATATTTGTGGCCTACTTGCAACATTTATACATTTTACTTTCCTAGTAAATAAACAGAGATTGGATTGAGGACTATAAAAATGAGGATATAAACATCATGATATAAAACAAGTTGCTCCCATCTCAAAAATGAGTAAAATGTTTAACATGACATAGTATAATGATTTGATTTAACATGTCATCACACAGTTTAACTAATCCCTATAATATGATTATAAATAAAGAAGATACATTACTTAAGTATTACTATTATGTCAGTCTTCGTTAGTGTGTAAAACTCTGATGGCATGCTGGAGAAGGCAAACTTTCTTAAGGGAGGAAACTTACCAGAGGGTTGAAATCTGTGTCTTATCATGAAAGCTTTGCCCAAAAATACATTGTATGAGCGAGTGGAGACTTGACATGATTTACTCAGTTTCCAGCTATGGTTCCCCTTTATCTTCCAAATCCCATTTCTCAGTGAAACTGCGTGTGTTTTCCTCCAGGGAGTATATTGTATACCTAAATATAATGTCAGTTTTGAAGCTGAGTAACAATGGGTGATAGGCATTATTTTTATTTTTTCTTATTTTATAACTAAGGCAATTGAAGTTTAAAGAAATTATGGAATTGAATAGGCCACACAGCCCAAAACTAAGGCAGGATTTTGAACTTACTTTTTAATACTCTCTTATAAGGTGAATAAAACATCATAGTAAAAAATTACAAATACTCTATGAAAATTGGGAATCAAAATACTACTTCTTCTTCTTCTTCTTCTTCTTTTTTTTTTTTTTTAATTTTACATTTGACATAGGCTCCACACCCAATATGGGACTTGACCTCACAGCCCGAGATCGAGTTGCAAGCTCCACCAACTGAGCCAGACAGGCAAGCCAAGATACTTACTTTTTAAAGTGAACAAATGCACTTTGCAATGAAAAGGTAGGAATGAATGCACTATGCAAGGACGGGGTAAAGAATCGTGGGAACGTAGGTATTCTAAAGGTTTGGAAGTTCTGATAACCATCCTATCAATGTTAATTCTTGTCATAGTCTTGGCAAATAGGGCCAGATTGAAGCAGATAAGGCATATTGACATTTTTCTTCATGAACTTATATTTTATGTATCTCTTTGTTCTGTGTTTTCTTTATCCTGGCATACAAATATTTTAAGTTATTCAGTGAATACTTCATAAGATTATACAGTTGGCCCTTCAGCAACATGGGTTTGAGTTATTTGGGTCCACTTACAGGCACTTTTTTTTTTTGGTGCTAAATACAGTACAGAACTGTAAACATATTTTCTCATAATTTTCTTAACAATTTATTTTCTCTAGATTACTCTATTATAAGAACACAGTATACATAAGCATGCAAAATAAGTTAATCAACTGTTCATGTCATAGGTAAGGCTTCTAATCAACAGTAAGCAATTAGCAGTTAAGTTTTGTGGGAGTCAAAGCTACACATGGATTTTTTACCTCAAGGGCACCAATGTCCCTAACCCCACATTGCTCAAGGATCAACTGTAATATTATCTTGGAGGAGGATGATGTATGAATTTGAGAAATACATGTACATTCTTCAAAGTCTGATTTTGTATACATGATGAAAGTAATAAAAGATCAGAAGAATTTTTACGATAAACCAAATCCGTGACCAAGGAGCAAGACAAAGACAGTTGGAGATCAGGGTCTCTCTAATGCAATCACAGTATAGATGTGAACAGAGAAAAAGCTTCCTCACAAGATGATACTGTGCAAATAATCACTAGAAGGGGTCTTGTTTCTGAATAAAGCTAAAAGTAATTCTGTCTCTGAGAACTTCCAAACCATACTTCTATGGTTGAGGGCCTTGATCTACTTTACCTATTTATCCAACTCTCCCATCCCAAATAACCCCCAAACAAAAGAAAGTCATCCTAAACTGGTTTTTAACTTAAGGCCTCTGAAAGAAGCAAACAGTCTTTATGCATAATAATACTCAAAACCCAACCTTCAGAAAGTTATCTTAGATGAAGCTTCAAGAAATACAAACTAATAGTAAGAATAACTCTTTCAATTTACAAGGGAAAACACAAGTTACAGAATCATAAGTATAAAAACTAAAATACTGAACATTAATTTTACATTAATTAACATTAATATTGAACATTAAGTATTAGTGAATTATTGAATGATTGAACTATTATTGAATCATTGAATTACTGAATTATTATTGAATTATTATTTATTAATATTGGACACTGATTAACATTAATATTGAACATTAATTGTAAAATATTAATTTTTAAAATTAACATTAATTTTAAAGTAAAAGAAATACCTTACAAAGGAAAAGAGACTATTAGAGTTTTTAAAAGGGACTGTGCACACAAATGTGCCCACATTTTTGCAATAAAACTGCAGTGCATAACGTAAGTGACTCATGTCAGCCTTCTGTGCTACCTCATGTGACCTCAAGGAGAAATCAAAAACAGGAAGAACCAGAAAGCCAGCTAGCAGAAGCATGCAAAGAGTATTTTTAAATAGTCAATTATCAAATGGTTTCACTTACTTGTGGGGCATAAGGAATAACATGGAGGACATTAGGAGAAGGAAAGGAAAAGTGAACTGGGGTAAATCAGAGGGGGAGAGACTGTGGACTCAGAAATAAACACGGTTTTGGAAGGGAGGGGTGGGCGGTGGGTGAGCCTGATGGTGGGTACCAAGGAGGGCACGTATTGCCCGGAGCACTGGGTATGATGCATGAACAATGCACCTTGGAACACTGAAAAAAAAATAAGGAAAAATTAAGATGTTAAAAAAATAATCAGAAATGATAGAACATAATGTATTAAGATGACCTAAAGGTCTTTTTCGTGTCTATGTGGAAATCAGAAAACCTTGATTTTTACAGCTATAGCAAATTATACTTGTGACACACAAGTATTTGGAAAACTACTTGTAAGAACAAATGCCCCTTTCCCCCTTTTGTATATATAATTTCTTGGCGCTAACAAACTTTGGAGCAGTTCTTCAGAGCGATCTGGAGATTGTTCTGGGCTACAGTCCTCAGTAAGACTACAAATAAGGTGTTTCCTAACCAACTTTGAGGCTGGTTTTCTTTTCTTTTCTTTTTTTTTTTTTTTTTTAAGATTTTATTTATTTATATGACAGAGATCACAAGTAGGCAGAGAAGCAGGCAGAGAGAGAGGAAGGAAGCAGGCTCCCTGCTGAGCAGAGAGCCCGATGTGGGGCTCGATCCCAGGACCCTGAGATCATGACCTGAGCTGAAGGCAGAGGCTTTAACCCCCTGAGCCACCCAGGCGCCCTGAGGCTGGTTTTCTTTAGTGGACACAGAGATGAATTGCCGAGATTCTCTGATTCTTTTCCTGGTTAACCTGAGGCTGCTGGCTGGGCAAGTGCCCATATAAAGGCTCACATTCCCTGTCTGTTTGGGGTACTCTGTCAGTCGATGCTTGTTCCAAAGTTCCCTCTGGGATGGCTGGCTGGCTCAGTCAAAGAATCTGTGACTCTTGATCTTGGCATCCTGAGTGTGAGTCCCGTGTGGGATGTAGATATTACTTTAAAAAAGTAAATAAATAAATAAAAATGAGAAAAAAAAAATCTTTCCTGTGAAGTTTGGCTAACTCACCAACAGACATACATTACAACTCCATTTCTGACCCTGCACAATTCTGCTTCCAACCCGTTTCTTTCAAGATAACAGGATCTAATAAACATCTAAAATACCTCAACTCCATCTTGGTCTTCAGTTCTTGGAGACCCAATGTGGAAAAGGAATCAAATGTAATTTTTAAAAATGAGAAAGAATGTGTGTGTGTGTGTGTGTGTGTGTGTGTTTGAAATTAAAAAATGCAAAGAGTCGGGCAAATTATAGATTTGACAGGTCCAAGAGGAAACATGAAGTAGGATTCTGGAAACAAACTGAAACGATTCTCTAATCACAATATTGTAAATGAGCTCTTCAGCTAAAAGACAAAAATTACCAGGCTGAATTAAAAAGAAAAGAAAAAGTAAAACTGAGCTATATCTGTTAATGAGAATTACATCTAAACATAAGGATTCAAAAAGATGAAAAGCAACAGGAAGGAAACGTTGAGGGATGGGTCCTTACTAAACCACAAAACACCACAGACCTGTGACAGCTGACATGGCTCGACTACCTGACTGGAACTTTTTGGAAGAAGGTATAGTATCCTGCCTCTCTCTGGCCTTTCCATGAACTCATTTGGGTCCAAACTATTAAACACGACTGATACTTGGGAACATGGGCAACCTATGACATCGCATTCTGAATTGTCCTTTAAGACACAGATCTTGACAAAAAGGAAAATGAAAGACTTCGATTCTGTTGGGGGTGGAGGGGAGACTGAGAAATCCTTCCATGGTGCCAGCACTTGCACAGCTTTCACTGGACCTCTTGCCTCCTTTCCTCTGTGTCTGGTGTGGACTCCGTGTTAATGAAATGTTAAAGGGAACATGCACACATCTGGATAATCCGAGTGATAAAGAACGGGGAGGAAAAATGTAAAAGTCACCACCGGTCATAGTTCCCGTAGGAAGGTGAGACCTGTGAAGAAACAGAAACTGGAAAGTACTCGAATATCAGTCTCCCAAATTTTATGCATGACAGATGTCTACCAGTAACAGCAGCCACAGCAAACACAGTATTTTGAGAATTTATTATTACCTTTGCTTCCAAGTAAATTAGATGCATGGTAATTTATACTTGGCAACTAGGGTAGGTTATGAGAAATATTGGTAAGTAGAATCTACTAGAAGTAGGTAGTGGCTTTCAGTTCATAATACTGAGCCTACTAAATAGAAATGAAGTTTGGTTATTTTTATTTATGTCTTTACCTTTAAAGTTTTTAAAAACGTTCATAAACATGGTCTCGTATAGAAGCCAGGAATATTTTGTTTGAATCCTTTGGCTCCTAATTTCTAGTATAATTCCATGCTTTGTTTTGTTTCTCTGAAAAAGTTATTTATTCCATTAGTGTACAATTTCTAATGTCAAAGGCACATTCTGCCTTGCCAAAAGCAAGCTCAATAAGATTTTTAGAGTAGTAAAATGAGATTAAGGTTGAGCCCTAAATGTGGAAAACTACTAATAGAAAATATTATTTTGGTCATGATGACCTTTTCTTTGTATTAGTAAGGTTTAAATTAGAGGGAAGAAAAAAGAATAATAAAAACCAAAGTAAATATTTACTCATACCTTTGAATGTAAGCATTTCCAGTTCCTGTGTATTACATAACATAATTATTGTGCTGGAATTGCGGCACAGAAACATCCTCTTCATAAATAAATACTATTTTTTGTTTAATGACAACAAAAAAGAAAGCAATTCAATATTTTGAGTGGGAAGTATGTGTGAATACATAAAAGTATGTATTTTTTAAAATTTTTTAATTATTTTTTTTTATTTTTTTATAAACATGTATTTTTATCCCCAGGAGTACAGGTCTGTGAATTGCCAGGCAAAAGTATGTATTTTTAAAGTATAGAATACCAGGATATTTTGTGTCCAACTAATGGTTTTATTGATCAAGATACATTATAATTGCATCAGAAGTGTTGTAAATAATTTACACATTCATTTAACAAACACTTTGAATCACTTATATAGTGTCACACATTTGCTACACTGGCCACTGGGACTTCCATGATGAAGACACACCTCCTCCTTACCCTTGTGAAGCTTCAAGTCAATACATTTTTAGAAATAACAGTGTGTAGTTAGTGCTGACTGCTTTCCATTCCCATTCCCCTTAACAGTTAAAAACAGTTACATATATTTCTTCAATTCTTTTCTCCAATTCAATTATTTTCTTTAAACCATGTCATAGTTTAAAACCATTTCCCTGCTTCTACTAAAATTGTTTCAAGTTCACTCATCACCTTTCGTAAGGGGAGGCAGAGTCACAGTGGTGCATGAGGAGAGAGAATTACCAGGCAAAAAGTGAGAAGTAGCCCGCGTCAGAGATGGAGGAAGCATGGAAAAGTGTGGACATCATAATAAACTGCCATTGGGGAATGGATCTGAGGCAAATAACTCAGTGGATTATGAACGCGCTTAAACAGGGAGGTTACAAGGGCAGGAAGGGTGGCTGATGCTTAGGTAATAAATGTCTTTAAATAGAGCTTACCTATGCAAAAGTCCACAAAATGTTTCAGAAGTCTTACACTAGAGGCCTTTTGCATACAGTGCTTATTCGTCGTATCTCAGCTCCCTTGGTGAAAATCAGTAACACCCTCCTTTGCTCGCACAGCCTTTTGTAAACGTTCTAATCATAATATCCATCAATCAACTATACATATTTTAGTCTTCTGTCCATGTTTCTGAGTTCTACAGCAATCTGCGAACTTTATAGATCAAGAAACTGTGTAGGGGCACCTGGGTGGCTCAGTGGGTTCAGCCTCTGCCTTAGGTTCAGGTCCTGGGATCAAGCCCCACATTGGGCTCCCTGGTCAGCGGGGAGTCTGCTTCCCCCTCTTTCTCTGCCTGCAGCTCTGCCTACTTGTGCTTTCTCTCTCTCTGACAAATAAATACGTAAGATCTTAAAAAAAAAAAAAGAAAATTTGTAAATATGTTTACAATACATCTACATCTACAAAGATAAAAGTTAGCTTAACCAAGGTCAAATATTTATTTCATTTTTGAATCCCAAAGATTAATGCATTATGTGGTACATAGTAAATCATTCACTAAATTTATGCTAAATGACACTAAAGCTATTAGCATTTAATCATAATGATACGATGATCATAATCATAATTCTTGGTATTTTTTTGTTAGAATCTCAGAAATCTTTAGCCCTTGGGAATTTGAAATGTTTGTGTTACTAATTGCTAAGTTATTTATTAGGCATTTAACCATGTCTTATCACCTCTTGTTACAGCAGATGATTTTATTTCAATCTTTTTGTTTAGAAGTAGTTTGATCATCAGAGAGCTGGTATGCCAACGCAATGGAACATTATCTCTCTGTAATAGGGAAAGAGGGAGATGTTTATATGATAATATGGAACCGTCTCAACTACATATTTGTATGTGTGAAAAAGCAAATTACAGAACAGTATGTGTAATATTTCACCATTTTTAAAACAAAGGTGACCTTATGGAGAATATATATATATAAAAGATTTTGTTTACTTACAAAATAAATAAATAAAAATAAAAACACCAAGAATAGGAAATAAAAACCAACTTGAAAATTTTTATTTATGGGACATCTGGATAGCTCAGTCAGTTAAGCCCCCAACTCTTGGTTTCTGCTCAGGTCATGATCTCAGGGTCATGAGATCAGACTGTGTTGAGGTCTGCACTTAGTCTACTTGAGATTCTCTTTCTCCCCTTCCCATGGTCCCTCCCCCTGCTATGCTCTCTCTAAAATGAAATAAATAAATATTTAAAATGGGTATTTAACAGAAGAGAGGGAACAGGGCAGAAGGGACAGGGATGGAAGACTAAGATATCTTCATACATTTTCACATACCTTCTGCTTTTTTATCGTAACTTTTAATATACAGAATATAAAATTATAATAAAAATCTCAATTTCAAAACATTGACAATAAACTAAAATGAAAGAACTTTGCTGCATACCAATTACTGACATAACCACAATGAAAGAATACTTTTTTCCAAATGAACTTAGGTATTGTTTTAACTATATATCCTCATAATATATGTTCTAAATACACATATAGCTGCAAAGAAAAGTTAAATCTATTTATTAGTCTGATCATTGAAAATAATACTAATATTAATATCTCAAATATTTTTATAAAATAAAAAAGTATATACAACAGTGTCTACATACATTACAGTCAGGAACAATTACACTAAACAGTGCAAAGAGGAAGAGAGAAAAACCTCAGGTGAGATGGGCCTTCATGGGATTTTCATAGGTGAAGATTACACACTCAAAGGTCCATGACACATGTGGGGGAGGTAAAGATACAAAGAGCCAAATCTGTGGACAGTGAAGATTATTTGAACAAGTGAAAGGAAAGCCCAGACAGCCAGCTGCATCTCCCGGAAGAGGACGGTAAATAATGAGAATGCTCTTTTCCGTTCGTTAAATCAACGAGGAGCCAAAGATTTTTTGTTTTGTTTTGGGAGGTGATCTTATTAAAACTTTAAAAGTTTAGGTCACTACACGTGTGATCACTTGAAATAGGAGAAATAGACCATGCAACCAGTTAGTCATTTAGGCAAGAACAAAGGCCAAACTCGGGGGCTGTCGCTGGAACTTTTCAGGTGCAAAGATAATCTGGAGTCTGGTCGGATTGTCTGAGTAAAGAAGGAGGGGAAATGGTGAAAGATGGCTCTCGGCTGGGTAACTGGGGGACTGTGCTGTAAATAGGAAATCATGATGAAAGAGTTAATTCTTTTAGGGAAATCTGGTGTGTTTGGGACAGCCTGAGTAGAGCAGCATTGGTAGTTCCCTTAAAGGAACTGGAAAGGATGGCACCGCCGGGACTATGAAGTACGAGCATGATATTCTGAAACTTTGATCTTGCGGAAAAACAAAAACAAAAACAAAAACAAAACAGACCAAAAAAAAAAAAAAAAAGGAGTAGGAAGAAGGATAGAGAAGAGCCATAATTTATTGATTGGCTGATGTTCTAATTAATTTTCTCCATAAACCACGATCCTCCCAAATCATTCTTTGGGTCTATAAAGGAAATATAAGAAGGAAAAACTACTAAAAACCAAGAAAACTAGTAAAAAGAAACTCAGCTGCAAAGGGTTTTGAAGTTCAAGTACATAATGTAATTATATTGTTAGGTCACTAAAAATGTAATAAAAAAAGATTATTTTTATATAGTTTCTATGTTCTCTATAGAACCTAACTGTGAACATTTACACTAAATAAGTACTTATAAGAAACTAATGAATTGCAGTTATATGTGCGTATATTAATGAATAAAGATAATGGTGACAAGTCGCTTGCTATAAATCAGGAGATAAATAAAAGGAGATCATTTCTAATGTAACAATAATATTTACAAACACTTTAATAATTTTGCTAATACATCAATTGAAATTACTGATAATAAAGCCCATACTATTGAAAGTAATTAATATTCTTATTAATTAGCTACTTGTGCAATAAAATTCTAAGGAAGAAACAAATTAAATGGCATTCTATGATTTTTAAAAGATTTTAAAAGTTAATCTTCATTGAAGTAAAGAGTAGCTTTATCAAAGTAAATAAATGTTTTTTTCACATTCAAGATTAGATCAGATGTATTTCTATTTAGCTATTTCAAGGTTTTGTCTTCAAAGCAGCTTCAACTCCTGTTCTATATCTTCAGCATCTAGAACACTGACTGGCATATTGTAGATAGTACTCAACAATTTCTGTTGAAAAAAATGAATGAACAAAGGACTAGATAATGGAATCAATAACAAAGTTATCATCTATTATATATTTCCAATCTGTCAGAGCTTGTGCTAAGCAAAATTTATCTAATTATTTTATTAATTTGCACATGGTTCTATGAGATAAGGATCTCTCAAATAGGGAAACAAAGTTAGGAATGATTGTGGAATTTTATTTAAGGTCTTAACATAAAGAGAGTACGGAGTGGAGTTGGTATTGGAAACTGTCCATTTCCTCTCCAAACACTCGGTTTTTAAGTGCTACTTGTATTACATTTTTCTTTCTGTCTCAAAGGCTTTCCCTTCCATTTACTATTAATTTATCTTCTGGAGAATCATCCTGATGGATATTGCTTTAAATTGTTGGTGAATGTAAAGATTTCCAATCATATTTTTATTTTGCCATTCCTCTTTATAGAGGAACCTGAACAGCTCACCTTAGGTCGCTCATTGTCATTCAAGAGTAAGATTGAACATGTTAATTGTGTTTTCTGTGCTGGTATTTTCCCCTGTTAAATTTGAAATGTGCTTTCAACCTATGTTAGGGTGCTCCTAGGATCTGTAACCACTAGTAAATACTTTAATTCATCGATGTGGGGAAAAAAAGGCAGTTTAAATATTATTTAGAAAGAAATATTTAACAAATTAATTTATGAATTTTGTTACCAAGAATTAAGCTCAGATGTATTGATTAAATCATAAAAATTATGAATATATTAAATATGCATATACACATGTATGTATACCCACATTTTTTTCTTTAGTTCTTGGATTTTTTTCTTTCTGCTTTTGTAAATATTCCTGCTTATTCTCTCATACCTTTCTTTTTTCTCTTTCATATTTTTCTTGAATATGATTAAGTTTGTCACGCTTACAGATTCTCACTATAACTTTACATGTACAATTTCTAAATTATTTATCCTTGATTCTCCTCATGCCTGTTGGCTAAAATGTATACTAACATCACCTTTTGAATGACCTAATGAGTACAAACATATGGGTAAGTCTTGTCAGTATCTAGCCACCCTGTCAGGACTGATAAGAAATGAATCATAAACCACATCCATATGGAGGCAAACCTCCATTATAGAAGAAAATTCATTCTGGTGCATGTATTGGGTTTCTGAATAACAGAACTAAATGACACTAGCAAGAAGTTTCAAAGTAGCAGTATATTTAGGTTGGTCTAAAAGAGAAGGTATCCACCACCTGATAGAAGGCTTAATAAGTCATATGATGATAAAAATATTTTTTAAAAAGGAAACTTTTTTTTTTCATTTGGACTGAAGCGGTACGTGCTGGGACACACTGAAGTGCAGTAGAAAGGGACGTGCATATCAACCGTTTCGCCATATCTGCAGTGGATTTTAATGCCAGGAGTCTGCCATATGCATTAAAAGGAGAAAGACGTATGGGACACTTGCAAGTGTGCCCACAGCCTGTTACCTTTGCACTGGGGATGTACACTTCTGTCCCAGGCTCTGGTGAAACTCCTTTCTCACTGCATCACAGGGGAAAGATTCTTATGAGTCCCAGTCTGAATTTGGTACAACAGGGCCTCTTTGGACTAAGTCTCCTCATCCTCCTACTTTGCTTTGGTAAGTGACTTTACCACTCAAGTTTTTTCTGCTACACTATGACTAACACAATTCATCTCCACCACCACCGCCGTTCCATTCTTAGAAACCTTGTCTCAGTGAATGCCATGAAGACTGTGAAGTTGCCTAAAAGCCCAGTTTCAATTTCAGCTAAAAGGATTGTGTGTGTGTGTGTGTGTGTGTGTGTGTGTGTGTGTCCCTGTATGTTCTTTACCTAAAACAGAGAGAAAGACTTTCAAACACATGACTTTGCCCTAATAACAGGGCGTTCTGTCACTTATGGACAACTTAGATATAAAATAACCCTGTTAGATTCAGGCTATTTTTGGTTTTACGTGATGTCCAGCTTCCTCCAAAAAATCCTACTGAACAGTCAAAGCAAGCAACCCTGGAAGGGCCCTTGCTCACTCCCAAATAAGCTTGCAGATGACCGTCCCACTCTCTACCACAAGAGGTTCAAACATTTCCAGTCCTAAATGAAATGTGCATTTTGTCAGTGTCTCTATGTTATCTGTGTATGTCTATGTATGTATGTGTGTACACACACGTTTCTTTGTTTTTTACCATTTGTTTACATTTAGTGACAAGTCAATTTCCAAGAGCAGACTTAATTTAGTCTAGTTTCACATATATTAATCTATTTACTTATGATGACCAGCTTTGAAGACATCTATTGCTAAAGGAGAATCTCTTCGAATTGGGCTTTTTCTCCAACGCCTTGTGCTTATGGTCTGTTGTAAAAGGCAAGATGTTCTTATGAGAGAGCACAGACTGGGTGATGGAGGCAGAGTAATAGTTACCAGCATTGCAGTATCTAAAATATGGAAGCAGAATTCCATTAAATGTTATAAAATTACAATGTAGAGAAGGAGATGAAATAAATGAAATGTAGTTGTAAAAGAAAACAATATGAAAGTACTTGTTTACTTTTTGCAACTTCCTGTGTGTCTTTAATTACTTCAAAATTAAAAGTTTCTTTTTTAAAAGTATTAAGTAAAATTACCAGTTCCATTTTATTTGTTGTGATAATTTGTCATTTTAGCCAATCTAGTACTTGCCTTGCTTTTTCTTTCTCATGGAATTTGAAATAGACCAGTAGAGTCATTAAACTGCTACCATTTCTCTTCGCTAACTTTTGGCTCATTCCAAATGCAGAAATTATGATAGAAATTAGTATTTATTTAGGGCCCTACTGGTCACATTGCTTCAGTATACCGTTTTAATTGTGTGATTGTTTTAATAACTTTTCAATGACAAATCTGAGACTCAAGGTGAAAAAGGGAAATCTAAAGGTCACTTAGCTGATGAATGCAGCCATGACTCATATTTCTGTTCTCAAAATACACATCTTTGCTCTTTTCTCTACATAATAATTGATCTCTGAAATCAAACAGTTCATAAGGATGAAGAAACTGAGGTTCAGAGAGGTCAGGGGGCTGGCCACCAGGAGACTTGTGGCATAGTTTGAATGTCAACTTGTAGACTCCAAGCCATTCATTGTAAAGATCACTGCACTTGCAGATTTAGTTCCCATGTCCTAGCTTTTCCCTTCCTCCTTTGATCTGAAAATAAACATAAATTAGTATGATGACAGTGTGACTATTTTCTTTTCCTCCTCAGTCAAGTCTTTGTGATGTAACTACAATTCTCTCCCTTTTACAGACAGCAAATCCTCTTAGCATGAAGTCTATGGAGATGTCTGCGTCACAGAAAATCTAGAGGGTAAACATACTAGGTAAAGGTGAAAAATTAAGTCTAGAAAGTTTGATAGAGGTACAAAGAATGAGATTTTTGAATTTGATGGTAACATCATCACACTTAATCTTTCAGTGTTTGATTCTATAAGCAAAGTGCAGGAAAAATTCAAAGTACTGAAAAGGTAAAAAAACAAACAAACAACTACTGGCCTTTTTTCTATCATCAAAGGTGTCCTATATGATTGTCCCAATAAGTAGATTAAAAGCACAAAAACAATACTCTATAGAAATAAAGATGTAAGTACAACCTAGTAAGTGGCAATTTTTTTTCCACTGATATTTACAAAGACCATGGCTGCGAACCTTACAGGTCCAAATGTAGTAAGCATTTTAGTTGAATGCTTGAAAGTCATTTGCTGAAAGGATACTTGTTTGAGCTTAGCTGTGCACAATGAAACAAACACAGCAGTGAAAAGTAAAGGTTGAATTAATGCCTGCAACTTGAAAAAGAAAATGAGCAATAACTCAGCAGCATATATTTCTTTTTTTTAATGTGAATATTCATTTCACGCTGTCTGCTACCCTGTAGCTCATTATCCCACTTTTGGAACAGATGACTTTTATTGCAGGGTACATTTCCAATTCCCCTAGAACACTGAGTTATTTGATAATTTTTTATCATTCATTTAAATAAATTTCACACATATGCATATATGACTGTTTAGATACCAATTAATATTGAGATTGTTAAAGAGAAATAAAAGTAAGCAGTAAAGCCTTGTGTATCAGTTCTCCATTACACAATACACTACATAATAAATTACTCTAATTTCAATTGCTTAAAACAAGTACTTATGTAACACAAAGGACAGTAGGTCAATCATGTAGATTTGACTTAGTGGGGCAGTTGCTCTGATCTCAGATGGGCTACTTCACGCATTTAATATTTGGGTGTCTGTTGGCTGCCTGTCGTCAGATTGTTGGTCAGATTGTCTAGGGTGACAAGGCCTCTTTCAGCCGGCCAACTTGGTCACGTTCTTACGTAGATGTAGAATAACACTTGCTTAAGTGAACAGATACAAAACCTCTGAAAGCTGGGCTCAGAACTGGACACTGATCACATCTGACACATTCCATCAGCCATTGCAAGTTATGTGGCCAGCACAAATTCAAGGGAAGGGAAAAAAAGGATTCCATCTCTTTAATGAGATGTAGTGCAAGTCATAAGGCAAAGTCTAAGATTTACTGCAATTCATTATATATGTAACATAATACATTCCAAGAAAATATTTCAGTAAAATTAATTTTGTTCTAGTGAAATATTTTATGTACTTTAACACTTTCATGAGTTAAGAAAGTTTTAGAATAAATTTGCTATGCTGTACAAAAAATCTCTTAGAGATATCATATGATTTCACTTACTTGTGGAGCATAAGGAATAACACAGAGGACATGGGGAGATGGAGAGGAGAAGGGAGTTGGGGAAATTGGAGGGGGAGACGAACTATGAGAGACGGTGGACTCTGAGAAACAAACAGAGGGTTTTGGAGGGTAGGGGAGTGGGGGGTTGGGTGAGCCTGGTATTAAGGAGGGCATGTATTGCATGGAGCACTGGGTGTGGTGCCTAAACAATGAATTTTGGAACACTGAGAAAAAAAATAGATTAAATTAATTTAAAAAAGAATTAAAGATAAAGAGAAACCTTTTTCATGTTAATTTTAGTATCATTTTAAGCCACCTGATGCACATTTATGAAATACTTATCATATGCACATTATGCAAGGTGTTGGGGAAAACTGGTGACCAACACGGTCAAGGTGGTTCTTACCTATGACGTAATTCTATGTGTTAGGCTAAATGTGCTTCTCACAGAATTTGCAATATAGTGAATCCATTAATACCATTCAAAATCCTCAAAACACTGGTGAATATTTTTATAAAATTAAAAATAAAGAACTAGTAGATTATGGTGACCATTAATCCACTGTTAGAGTTAGGAAAAAATTTAGAATGGGAAAACAGAACACTCACACTCATCCTACCATTAGGAAAAGAGCATCAGATCAATGCCACACAGCATTTTAAATTTCTAGCATAATTAGTTGACAAATTAGTTAAAGTTGGAAATCTGTTAAATTACATACTTTTCCATACTATTTGTAAACCAATATCAATTATATATCCAAGAGCATCCGTTATATACTAATCCAATATACAAAATACTTCTATACATTTTCTTTTATAGTCTGTGAAACAAACCTCTAAGATCACCAAAACAGGAATAGTTAGATATGTTTTGTAGATACGCTTGATTTAGAGCAATTATCTGATCTGTTCTTGTTCCTCAACTACGGCGTATTGCAACTGGGGCATAAATCCATGGCCCCTGATAGCTCATGTGATGTTCTGTCTTCCTGATAGTCTAGTTTAAGTTATCTTCTAAAACAAACGGGATTCGTATTCATATACAGTTGCCCACAACGCTATTGTGAGAATCCATGACAATTCATGTCATTAGTCCTGGGTAACCTATGTTTTCTCAGGCATACATTCAAATTATTAGAGTATCCTTATGGCTGAAGCCAGTTGAGAAATTGTAGGAGACCCAACTTCCCTTAAAACTCTGTGGGATTGGGGCATGTGGGTGGCTCAGTGGGTTAAAGCCTCTGCCTTCTGCTGGGGTCAGATCCCAAGGTCCTGGGATCGAGCCCCACATCGCACTGGGCTCTTTGCTCAGCAGGGAGCCTGCGACCCCTCTCTCTCTGCCTGCCTCTCTGCCTACTTGTGATATCTCTCTGTCAAATATATCAATAAAATCTTAAAAAACAAAACAAAACAAAAACCTCTGTGGGATTTCAGAAATGCCCAGTGATCTGCAAGAGGTAGTTCAAAGGTTTATTGCTTCTGGAAATCACACAGTCCTTGGCGATATCAATCTCTCAGTATTTCGTTATGAGTACCTTGCAGGCCCTCTGAAAATCATTCTTCTTGAATACTAAAGTGAGGTGCAGAATTCATAAGATAAGGTTTTAGAGGTAGTTACTGGACTCTGGCCCCCTGTGCTAGGTCAAGGAAATAAAAATATATACAAGATGGATGACTGTGTAGAGGCGGGAGGACTCCACAGGAAGGTTCTCGGGGACGGAGCTGTGCTTCCCACATCCAAGGTAGAGAGTATGGAGCTGTGTGACCCTTGCATTAGATCCCCTGGAGGCAAGATGGGCTGCAACCGGACCACCCTGAGGGCCGATATGTTCTCTATTTTTGGAGGACAGTCAGGACCTGTGTTTGATTTACATCCAAGAAAGTTGGAGCAGCTACTGGTAAGCCAAAAATAGAAGAGTAGGATTCTGTAGGGAAAAAGTAACTACACTCTCACCAGCAGGGAAGGCGAGAAATGTGAGTTTTGTGAACATGGACTTTTGGAGTCATTTTAAGTGTTGTTCAGAAATACAGACTGGGAGGAACACAAGATCAGAATAATGAGAGACAGGTAGAATCCAAAATACACATTATTTTCTGGTATCCCGTGTATCTTGTTTTCCCAACATGTTAGTTAAATCTTATGCCAATTCCAATCATAACATAGTTTCTATCCACCTCCTGCATTTTAAAAATTCAAGAGGACACTGATTATTTTTTTCTACTTCCAGGTTTTAGTATTTAGTATTTTCGTATATTTAAATGTTTGGTATTTTAAATGGTTGCATAATAATATAGGATTACTTTCCTCTGTCTGGAAATTAAGGTTGGCTTCTATTATTTGGGTTTTGGTTTTTTTGTTTCTTTTTTAGCTGCTATACATGATCTTAAAAATAACATTTATTCATATAGCTATTATCTACCTTTAAGTCTGTTGTTTCTGGACTGATGCAGGTTTTTTAATAAGTGCCGGTATGGATAGCCTAATATTTTAGAACATACATTTTGCTTATATCCAAAACTATGGGGCTTCAAAGATTATTTTTCTTCCTTAAATAAATGTAATGTGAGTGTTTCATGGTAGCACCAAATCTTGTGGCAATTTCTTATTGATTGATTCTTTTTCCATAATGGTTCATATTGAGACATAATTGTTGCTCTATAGCCAGAAAAACCAAAATGCTACAGTTTAGAGTCACATTTTAAATGCAGTAAATGTAAGATTTATTTCATACGTTATTGTGCAGAACTGAAAAATATAAAAAGTCTATTAATTAGAATAATCTATGTATGCCTTATAAGCAGAAAAAGTTGTCATATTTTTCTTTTTTACTGTATTTAAACATTTCATTTGTATCTTTAATATTAATATCCATAATTGATTTAAAATTCATATATATGCATATAAATGTACATAGTATTCAGTCATATATGTTTATATTATGGGGAGCATGCAATTTCTAATATAAAATTCCTTTTAATCCTTACATTTTGCTAACTGAATTTCTTTTCCTAGGAGAGACTGGGCTTAAGGAAGAGTAAGATAAAATTCCACAACAAGGCATATAGGAAACTTTTCCTATTCTTCAGTATAGAAACAAACTGAGGGGAGGTGGATGTGGGGTGGGTGTCACGGGCGACGAGGGTTGAGGAGAGCTCTTGCTGTCATGAGGACGGGGGTGCATGAACTTGTTGAGTGCCTCTGTTGTACGCCTGAAACTAATACAGCACTGTCTGTTAACTATACTGGAATTAAATTAAAATAAAATGCATACTGGAATTCTTACTATCAACACCATTTCTTATACAAATACATTCTTATTAACCAAAATTAACCAGTCAAAACCTTAGAAAGATGAACTATTCCCTATGTATTTTTGTTTTTGTAATGCTGTGTAACAGATGGAATTTTATGTCATGTTACATTAGTATACTGTTAAATTTTAATTTCAATTAATAATCTTTACACTTTTCTTTTATGCACACAAGGGATATTTTAGGCATTCATTTCCCCTCTAATTAGCTTTTATTGCTGAATTCACTCTGAATCAAAAAGTCATTAGGTTCTCATTCACTGCTGAATTTACTTATGCCCTAATAAAATTAATTAGTCTTCTGAACAAAGATGTATGAAATTTTTATTTTGTCCAATCTAGTGTTAAATTGGAGATCTCTATCTTTATCCTTACCTATGTCACCTACAGGTATAGTTCTAGCTGTAGATACAATATTCCTCTAAATAAAATCTTGATTCTATTACCTGACAATGACCGTTCAGATATCACGGAATCCAAAGGAGTCTCATTTGCTACCATTTCTCATTGGCTGTGTGTTTTCCAACATCTCAACATTCCCTCAAAATACAATGCTCTTTCACACCTTTGAACTTTGCCCTTTAGTTGGATTTTTTTTTTCCTTTAGCAAACTCCTAACCACTCCCTCAAAACCCAGTCCTAATATTTTTTATAGATATGAAAGCTTGATATCAAAACAAAACCTTTATATTACTAGAGACTTGATATTATAAATCTCTTAAGAGTCTAAAATTCAGTTGTAGGAAGTGGAACATATAATAATTAGAATAAGAGGCAGTTTAAAAATCAAACATATGGAACAGCTTAGATGAAATAAAGTAACATTCCTTTCAAGTAAAATAACCACTTCAACTATACTCATAAAGTTTCCTTATATAAGAGTCTTGGGCCATTTTTTTTTTTCCAAAAAGCTATTTCTATTGGTATTGACAACCAATAGAAATATTGAGAAAAAAAATTGTTGTTTTATTTTTTTAAAGATTTTATTTATTTGTCAGAGAGACACAGTGAGAGAGGGAACACAGGACTAGGAGAGGGAAAGCAGGCTTCCCACAGAGGCGGGAGCCAGGTGCAGGGCTCAATCCCAGGGTCTTGAGATCATGACCTGAGCTGAAGGCAGAGGCTTAACCCACTGAGCCACCCAGGTGCCACTGTTGTTTCATTTTGTTTCCCAAAATTTCATTTCATGGCCATACATCTTGAAGTTTAAACCCAATGTCCCAAGGATCAACGTTTTAAAATACTTTCTAAATGATTTTTTGAAAGATTTTATTTATGTATTTATTTACTTATTTGAATGGGAGAGAGCGAGCCAGCACACAAGCAGGAAGAGCAGAGCGAGAGGGAGAAGCAGACTCCCTGCGCATCAGAGAGTCAGCCTGGGGTTGCACAGCAGGATCCCGGAGATCCCAAGGAGCACTGAAGGCAGACGCTTCATTTAACCCCCTGAGCCACCCAGGCGCCTCTCCCTAAATGATTCTAATTCTCAGTCTAACTCAGAAACAGATTTCACTAGATACCTTTAAATTAACAAATAATGAATATATATGTTCAGTAAAAGCTAATCAGCCTATAAATGAATGTCCAAGTGATGTGGGGAACAAAGGCAAAAGAAAAAAAAAAAATTAAAGCTCCTTACAACGTAGAGCCCATAGACAAGTCCTCGAGATAGGCAGAGCGACCTTCCTCTAGGAAATCTGCCTCCATCTTAGTACTCTGCCAAGGGCAAAGGCAATCTTAGCTTAACACTATCCTAACCTCCAGGACCTGTAATTGTCCTTCACATAAACTTCCTTTGGAAAGTTCCTTTATCTCTGCTCTCAAGATGCATGCTAGCAGTCATCCTGTAAGCACGTGGCTCATGATCCACATCAGAAGGGACTCGTGACGAAGGTTTTATTAGAGACTCATAAATGACCCCTCAAAGTCCTGGACACCTTGCTTCCAAATTCCTTGGAGACTTAACACTCCCAGTTTGAACGTATATAATCAGCCCCTCCTCACCCCCAGCGCAGCTCTTTACACCCCCGGGTCCTGTCCCAGTGCTTTCATAAAACCACCTTTTCACCCTGAAGACATCTCAAGAATTCTTTCTTGGCCATTGGCTTGGAACCCCAGCATTTCCACATCACGAAGGAGTGCTTCTGTACAGTTTGGATTACTTGAAGAGATTTCATTATCATAATTTTTCTCAACATTGTTCCAATTTACTACATGACAGTTTACTTTTTATTCTTTAAATACTCTTTGAAGATTTATAGTTCTAGTTTCTGAAGATACAAAAATGAAAGAAACACGAGCACGTCTGAAATTTTATATGCTAGAAGCAATGTGTAGAAGACAAACAAAAAATATTTAAAATGTTTTGGGATGAGTCAAATATTTTCAATAAATTCTTCAATAGACATTTCTTGAGTTACTTCTAAGGTCTCTCTCCATATACAGGATCCATGCATGGGTAGGACAGCAGATTCTGGGACAGTCGCAAGACTGCTATCCCCCAGACCTGAATAGGTGATAATACCGGATATGGTAATTTCAATGAGGTGAAGTAAGAGTCTTGATAAGGGAAAGCATTAGGTACGACTAGAGGTGGAAGCAACGGGCAGAACACTTAACTCAGAAAAGACCTGTTGTTCTCAATCCTGGCTACACATAGAACAACTCAGAGAGTTTTCAGAAACCTTAATGCCCAGGTTGTGCTCCAAACAAATTGATTCAAAATCTTTCCTGGCATGAAGAAATCCAGGCATCCACATTTTAAAGTTCTCAGGTAATTCCACATGTAGAAAAACCTGAAACCTACTGGCTAGGGATGACATTCCAGAAGAAAGTGCTTTTCTTTCTGTGTGATTATTTATAGATGAGTAGTCTTTTGTCAAATAAAGGAAGGTTAAGATGAGTGGCGAAAGGGATCAGGATGTTTTCCAGGGGGAGGAAAAGTAGTGCAGGGCTTAGAGATTCGAAAGTTAAAAGATATCAGTAAAGTTGAATGCAATGGAGTTATACCTGTTGTGGGATATAAGAAAAGAAAATACAGAATCTAGTACATGGCACCTAAGTATTTAAATTTGTCTCAAAGGTCGTGATTCTTAAATGTTTGTGTGCTTAAGAATCACTTGTGAAGCTTTTTTAAAAAATGCAGATTTCTGAACCCCTATCCCCAGAGATTCTGATTCCTTGGGTCTGGAATAAGAAACAGGAATGCCAGCTTAAATAAATATCCATTCATTATTTTGATGTACATTATATAAAATCAAATGTAGAGAAAAAAAAGAGAAGGACATAATTCAGATTTGCTATTTTTCAAGAATGGATTCGAGAAACTCCTCACGAGACTCAGGGACGCCCGTCAGTTCTTGAGGGTGCGTCACATCAGTGCAGACAAGAGGTCACTGAAGCTTGTCTGGGGAAGCTTGGATTCCACTGGCGGCGAATCGAGACAGAGTATATCTGGCTTTCAGTTTTTACATTAAAAAAATCTACATCTTACGCTTTTTCTTTCTTTTAAAGATTCATTTGTTTCCTTAAGGGGGAGAGAGAGAGAACAGGAGGAAGTGCAGAGGGAATCTCAAGCAGACTCCCTGCTAAGCTCCGAGCCCAGCCTGGGGCTGGATCCCAGGACCTGACATCACGACCTGAGCTGACCTAAGAGCTGGGGCACTCAACTGACTGAGCTACCCAGCCACCCCTAAATCTTATGTTTTCTAGGTGATGGACATTAAGGAGGGCGTGTGATGTAGGGTGCACTGGGTGTTATATGCAACTAATGAAACATTGAACATTATATCAGAAACTAATGATGTACCATATGTTGGACAATTGAATTTAAATTTTAAAAAAATCTGATGAGGGACGCCTGGGTGGCTCAGTTGGTTGGACGACGGCCTTCGGCTCAGGTCATGATCCTGGAGTCCTGGGATCGAGTCCCGCATCAGACTCCCAGCTCCGTGGGGAGTCTGCTTCTCCCTCTGACCTTCTCCTCGCTCATGCTCTCTCTCACTGTCTCTCTCTCAAGTAAATAAATAAATAAAATCTGATGATGATTGACCTGGTTTGTTCTTCTTGTTCTTCTTCTTCTTTTTTAATCTAAGCAATTTAATACGAAAAACTGCCCCTGGTGTTACTGCCTGTTTTTGTTTTTTCCTTAACTGTGAAAGAGATACTCAATCCTTTAGTTTTCTTTTAAAGTCAGCTCTTAGGTAGCCAGGGTACCATGGCCTTGCCAGTTGACTACCAGGCCCCATTAGTTTGTATGCCAGTAGTCTTTCGGATTTCTAAAGCCGGCTCGATGGCTAAGGAATTGCCCACTGACAAGCGTAACATGCTTGCTCTCCCTGTAACTTCATACAATATAGAGATGCAATGACAAATGGTATTTATTGTTTTATTTTAATTAAAACTAAAATTTTCATTATCACATGCAACAGTTCATTCTAGGAAATAATCTTTAATTAGATTTTAATTCTCTGCCTATCCCAGCTTCCACCGTAGCTCCTCGTCAAGCATTTAATGTTCTTAAAATTAGCACTTAATTGCACAACAACATAGGATGTGAACATTTAATTTTTTGGAGAGTTTAAATGAAGATAAATAAATTGTTAAATCCTTCCTTTGTAGGAAGTAATTTTCATGTGTCTGATCCTATGGATCATAAGATTTTAATAAGGATGAAGGATAAAACTATTAATAAAAGTTTTAGCTATTTATTTTGTAACTGCAAGTTTCCTTTTCTGATGCTATGTGCAATTATCTATCTTTCCATGCCTCATTTAACTTCTCATTCCTTTTCACTTTTCAGATCCTGTGCTAGCAGCAATTTATTTTGACTTTGGTTCTTCCGGCACTGTCCACAAATTCTTGTACTACACAGACATACTTATCTTTGTGATTTTCCCAATCTAATCCTCTTAGAAAAGTTCACACCTTATTCAAATCATCTACCAGGTTACTCTTTCATATTTTATTTTCATGGGTATAGTTTATTTCTTTGCCCTTATTATCACATCTTAGAAAACTGCCAGCATCCAATTTTGCTATAGACTTTCTGTCAATGTGCTCTTTCCAACCAGTTGTCTGAGCTTGCTGATGCAAACATTTTTAAAGTCCATTTTCCTGGTTCTTTCATTCCCTTCCAATTCATGATCATTATCTCCTAAATTGCCTTCCACTATTACATTTTCAGCATATGAAATATAAGTAATGAAAAACGTTGCTAGCATTTGGTCATCTATTTTGAAATTTAGTGTCTTTAGAAAAGTTTTGAAGCCAGAAGTATACTTCCTTTTTATAATTTGACAATTTATTTTAAAGCTAAGTGATTGGGAGTTCAAAATATGTTCAGATAGTTTAAAGGTGATCCATTTACTTGGAAACATGTCTTTTTGGATGCCTGAATTTGCTGAAATACCATCTTATTTAGGATTTCTTACAAAAACTGTCCAAACTAGATTGGGTAGTTCAGTATATTAAAAACAACACAAAACTGATGTTCATTTTTATCAGTTGGCTTCTGGCCAATGTTTCCTTTCTCTTATACTCTTTATTTCTGGAAAGAAATATGTGAGTGTCAATCAGTTATACCAGTCTTTAGCATTTAATTGCAATGATTATTCACTTACAATTTCTATACAGTTTACACAATGACCCTGCTCTGAAAAAATCGATACTCATCTGACTACTGCTAGTGACAACAGGTAGCACAAGACGTACATTGATGTTTTGAAACTGAAGCCAATTTTCTATTAAAGTTTGAATTGTAGACCTCAAAAATCTTTCAGAAGTCCCTACTGGAAAACAGACAAAAACAGTTGTTCAGTAAGAACCTCACGTTGTCCTCATATCTAAAATAGGTCCGTACCTCAACATACATTTATACTATCTGTGGTCTTATTTCAACCTTACTTTCAAAAAATACCAGCTGCATTTGTCAAAGCATTATGATACTAAGGATAAGAACACTGAAATGTGTTTTTTTTTTAATTGAGGTATAATTGACATAATGTCATATTAGTTTTAGGTATACACATAATGATTCAATATTTGTACATATTGCAAACTGACCATTAGTCCACTTAACTCCATCAGTCTACATGTTACAACAAAATTATTTTTCTTGTGTTGAGAACTTTCATGATCCACTCTCCTGGCTATTTTCAAATATGCAATACAGTATTATTAACTATATCACCGTTCTGCATATTACATCTCAAATGACTTACTCATTTTATAATATTTATATAATGCTTATTATTTTAAGTTTGAATGAATTTAACTATGGAAAATATTGATTTAAAAAACTTTAATATATTTACTTGGGTGCTTTTTGTTCAAACAAATTCTTGGAAATCTAGTCTGAAGTGACAATGTTAAACTCAACCTGAGTCATTCCCCTATCCCTTTGTCTTCCAGGAAATGGCTTATAACCAGGACAATCCTTCTTGAATGACTTAGTTAGCATTCATTGCTGTCCCCTAGTTTACCTACTACAAGACCAGACACAGACTAAATCTTCATTCTGTGTCTCATAAATGATTAGCTGAACTGTTCTAGCCACTAGCCACACTGGATAAAATCATTTGACTTGAGCAAACTTTAGTTAAACGTCTCTTCTTTCCCCAGGTTCCTGAATTTGGGGACTCACTTACCTCTTCAAGCCTGAGCCACCATCAGAATATAAAATGACCCCTCCTTAAAGTCCTTCTCAAGAATTGGCTACAAAATAAGCAAAGACAATTTCTGGTCATCTGATTACACTATCCACTCTCCCATACTGCATTCTTTCTAACTTTCTTTTCTCCTCTCCAGGAAAGAAAAGCTTTTTCTGTCTAATCACTGAAGGCTTGCAGGTCTCCTAGTTAGAAGTTCACAGCAGTATTGCAGAAGCTCCATCAAGAATCTTTTCAAATACAGTCTCTTCTTAGTTAAGTCAGATTTATTTCTATTTGATAAAGGTAATTACAATAGGCATAAGAAATTCTCACTTAAATGGATTCTAAATAAGTTTGGGCCCAACATTTGAACATAAATGTCTCAACTAATTAAACTGATCTTAAGACTTATGATCTAGAGGGGTACCTGGGTGGCTCAGTGGGTTAAAGCCTCTGCCTTCTGCTCAAGTCATGATCCCAGGGTCCTGGGATCGAGCCTCATGGGGCTCTCTGCTCCGCATGGAGCCTGCTTCCTCCTCTCTCTCTGCCTCCTTGTGATCTCTGTCTGTCAAATAAATAAAGTCTTTAAAAAAAAAAAAAAAAGACTTGTGATCTAGAGACAGACAGAATGTGTGTGTGTGTGTGTGTGTGCGCGCGCATGTGCTGTGCGCATGTGTGTAACAAAGGAACAAAAGGCACTTCATTATTTAATAAACGCTGGAAAATATATTATAAAATATATTGGAGAAAAATAAGATAATTATATAATTACCTAAGTTAGTGTTCCTGTTCATAATATTATTTTCTTAGCTTATTTAAAATAATAAGTTATGAGGGTGGCTGGGTGCTTCAGTTAAGCATCTGAGTCTTAAATCAACTCAGGTCATGATCCCATGGTCCTGGGAGCAAGCCCCCTGGTCGGGCTCTGGGCTCACCACAGAGTCTACTTGTTCCTCTCCCTCTGCTCCTCACCCTGACATCTCTCTCTTTTTCTCTCATAAATAAAATAAATCGTTTTAAATGAATGAATTAGTTAATTAATAAGATATTAAAATAATAAATTATGCTAAATGAATGGAATTTGTGTCTCAAGTACAATGTAAGAAATTATAAATATATAATAAAGAAAAAAGAAAAAGAGAAGGGAGAAAAAATTTCCTATTATAATTAATTTAATTACAAAATTACATAATATATATTAAATATTTCATTAATATATCATGAAATTAAGATATAATATAAGTGCTTAACAACTTAGAGTTTATCTGGTTGGCGTTTATCTAACAGTGCAGTTTAAAACCAAAGATGACAGGGACACCTGGGTGGCTCAGTGGGTTAAGCCTCTGCCTTCGGTTCAGGTCATGATCCCAGGGTCCTGGTCTCGAGTCCCACATCAGGATCACTGCTTGGCGGGGGAGCCTGCTTCCTCCTCTCTGTCTGCCTGTGCTCTCCCTGCTTGTGCTCACTCATGTGCTCTCTCTCTCTGACAAATAAATAAATAAAATCTTTAAAAAGACAACCATAGATGAGACATATGAACATTTTAAGTTTTTTAGCATTTGAGACTGGAACATTCACAATAAATACTAAATAATAGCTACTATACAAACTATACACTAATCACAATGCAATTATTAAATTAAAAGATAACTTAAAATGCAATTCTCCATAATTTGGTAAAATTCATTTTTAATTAGTTATACATTAAAAAGAAAAGGCCTAGAATTAATGACAATAAAAATATCATATGTCAAAATGTTTTATGCTAATTGTTTAATGCAGGTAAAATGTAATTTCAGAAGAATTATATAGCTTTGAATGTATATATTGCCAAAGGTTAAAAACTGAAAATTAATAAGTTAAATAAAATTTTAGAATTTTAAAAACAAACAATAAAATAAAAGTGATAATACTAAAGGAAATGAAATATTAAAATTAAAACATGCATTAATGAAGTAATATATATACAACAGACAAGGTCAACAAAATCAATTGGCTAACTTAAAAGTTAATATAATTTTTTAAAAAGATTTATTTATTTATTTGAGACAAAATGAGAGAGAAAAAGCTTACGAGCAGAAAGAGGGTCAGAGGGAAAGAGAAAGAGAATCTCAAGCAGATTCCCCACTGAGTGCAGAGCTTGACACAGGACTCAATCTCACAAGCCTGAGATCACGACCTGAGCCCAAATCAAGAGTTGGACATTTAACCAACTGAGCCACCCAGGCCCTTATAATGTAAAAATTTATAGCACATTTGATCATGTTAGGAAACCAAATAATCAAAAACTAATAATGCAAGAAGAAAACATGATTATAGAAGCTGCCAATGATATGAACAAGATTTTTCCAAAATTATTTACCAATTACTTATGAAAATTGACTTAAGCACAAACTGAAAATTATCAGTCCCCAAATCATTAAACTAGTTAAAAGATATTTAAAATTTAGAACACCAGTACCTACATGTATACAGTTGTTTTAAAAATTATTCATGGAACAGATAATTCCAATCTTATACAATTCTTCCAGAGTAAAGAAAAAGGGACCATTATTATACAACTCACTTTATAATGCTGGTACCAAATCTGACAAAAACAGCGGGGAGAAAGAAAAGTATAGAACAATGTCACTTATGAACATAGATAAATAAAATATTAGCAATTCAAACTTAATCCTATATTAATCACAATAAAATGATTATCCCTGTCATCACCTCTTATATCACAAAATCTGTGTTACCTGGAAGAAAGGAAGAAAAATGATGCTTTTGAAAAGTGTTGAGTTTTCCTTTGTTACATTGTTCAATAATATCTGTTAATCACTTCAGAGGATTTTAAAGCTCAATGAATTCCCTATTTCACTAAGGACAGAGTCCCAGAGCCACAGAAACAAACATTCACAGAAACGATATATGTGATCAGGTTAGCTTTCTCTATTACTGTTTAAATCTTGATCATACATTGGAAGAAATAGTGTTGCAGGGTCAACTGAATTGTTTCTTGTTTCCAATTGCTTGTATCTGAGGCATCTGTCACAAAGTGACACAACGAATGACTAACTCCTCGGTTGGGGAAAGTCTGTAGTTGTGGCTTTCACTCACAAGGCATGATTCTTTGGAGCCTTTGTTGTCTGAGAGTAAAGCTGAGTGTGGTTTCCTGCGAGCACTAGAAATACAATAAACATATGCTCTCAGTGATTTGCTGAATTCGCTATCTAGATAAAATGAGGTATTGCCTAACAATTAAGGTAAATTAAGCAGCTGTTTCTTACTATACTGTGCTAATGTTGCCTCAAAATTGTAAATTGTTGATGGAAGATCAGAATGGGAAGGAAACAATATAATTTCACATTTCCATAGCAGTTCTATTTTATGATTATCATAAGGAGCAGTGTTTTTGCATCTGGTGGTGACTAGAAATAAAATGATAATCCAAGGAGCCTGTTTAAACTGAGTAAATAGTAAAAAGGTGTAAGAATTAGAACATTATCTGTATATAGAGAGAGATGATACATAGATGTAGATATATAGTTATATAGATGTTTGTCAGATTCACTAAATGCTCACTACAAGAATGAATTAATATTAATGTTGGGCATGCCAACTTCTCATTTGAAACTGAAGAATGTAAAAGAATAAGCTGAAAAATATACAGCAGAGACATAGGCTTGAATTACCAAGAGAGACAAATGTCACCTTATTTTCTTTTACATATATGAACACAGTAAATAGAATTCCATGTTTACACATATGTAAATATCTCATTGAAATACTTTTGTTTGAATATAGTAGTGAAACTTTTATATAATGACATTTCATGCATATTTCTTTTTTTTTTTTTAAAGATTTTTTCTTTATTTATCTGACAGAGATCACAAGTAGGCAGAAAGGCAGGCAGAGAGAGAGGAGGAAGCAGGCTCCCTGCTGAGCAGAGAGCCCGATGTGGGGCTTGATCCCAGGACCCTGGGATCATGACCTGAGCCGAAGGCAGAGGCTTAACCCACTGAGCCACCCAGGTGCCCCATCATGCATATTTCTTAAAACCATATGGACAGGAGTATATACTAAACAAAAACCAGTAAAATTCCATTCTTTAAAGGTATCCTGGTCCATTTTGGAAACATTTTTAGATCTTGCCAAGAATCCAAAGTTTAAGTACTTTTATCCCTTTCTTTTACTAAAGTTTTAAATGACATTCAGGTGGTCCTAATCATTTATGCTGCACACTGTCAGTCTTTTACAGAATGACAGTAATCCTAAGGTTTCTGGGTGGTGGGTGATGTATTATCTTTGCAAAGGGATACAATGAAGCACGAAGAGGATGGAAAATTATTGTTCTTTAGGTTGCAAAATAAACCAGGGATAGAATTCAATGTATGTTCCTGAAACTATGACTTGTGGTTCTATTTCTGAGCGCATTTCTAATATTGTCTATGTCAGTGGTAGTTATTTTGCTATATTTACTTGACATTTGTCAAGTGCCTTCCAGTCTTTTAGACTTCATCTAATTTTTGGATGACTCTTCTGATCTTAAGTGATGGATAAGAAAATTGAAACTCAAGTTAAGTCAGATTAATTGAATTTACCAGGCTGGATCCTTCCTCATGCATTTTTATAAATGTCTTCACAATATCAGTGAAAACTCCCTAACCTCCTGGCTTAACCTATTTCAAACTATTACAACCACAATCATTAATTAACTTAGAAATGATAGTATTACAGTGGTTTGAGGTAGAATTTGTTTTCGTTATAGTGGTTGTTTCAACATCTGTATAGCTTCTTCAGATTTAAAAACACTTTAGAATTATTTTTATTTTCTTCTCATTTCAGCCTAGGGGAGTGACATGACCAGTGTCGATAGAAATGTCTATTGACAGATTAGGCAAATCAAGAATTGGAGAGTGATTTGGTTATTTTTCTCCAGATGTAAAACATGTATTTCCTTGTTTATCAGGAGAGTATAATAGGTCTGATTTTTGAGAATGTTTAGTACATATTAGAGCATAAGATACTGCAAATGGATATGCTACTTATCTTGACCTGTACACACAAACTAAAGAGGGAGGCATGGGCTGGGAGCTGTTGATTCGAATTGTTAGTGCTGTGCTAAGAAGTATCAGCGATGAAGAGGAAAAGTGGAGTCGGGAGACGGGTACTATCACTTGGCAAAAAGACAAGGTTGGAAGATTTTGAAAGGGAGCTATTTCTGTACTCTGAAGATGCATTTTTATTACATTTCTTTCTTTCCTTCTTTCTTTTTTTTAAAGATTTATTTATTTATTTATTTGACAGAGAGAGAGATCACAGGTAGGCAGAGAGGCAGGCAGAGAGAGAGGAGGAAGCAGGCTCCCTGATGAGCAGAGAGCCCGATGTGGGGCTTGATCCCAGGACCCTGAGACCATGACCTGAGCTGAAGGCAGAGGCTTAACCCACTGAGCCAACCAGGCGCCCCTATAATTTTTTCTTAAATCAAATATTAATTCTTACACTTGTGAGAGCAGAATAAACCATAGTTTATCTGGATGTCTTTACAAATAAACACTGAGTATTTAAACAAAGCAAAACAAATTTAACACTAATAAGTGCCCTGTGTTTATCACTTATCCATATCCCAAATCATCGATTTTTGATAAATGGGCAAATATGATGAATTAAATATGACACATGACAAAGAAGAACAGATAATAAAGATGTTGGCTCCTTCCTTTTTAGCTCAGAAAAATTCACCTTTATAAAATCTGTGGCATAGCCCATAAACATAGGATTATCAATGTTTTATTGCTACTTCCATGTAATATATGATCCCCAATATATTATTTTCTTGAGTTTATGAGTTGTTTGTGTAGTTCTGTTGATCTGGGATCGATTCTGCTGATCACCTTCTCTGCTGATGCTAGCGGTTTGGCTTGGGTTATCTGGTAGAAAAGTGTCACCTGAGACAACTAACTGTCTTTTCCACCGATCTCTCATATCATTCCAGCAGGGTTGTCTGAGGGTGTTCTCATGATGGTGGCACATTCCCGGTGACAAGAAGCCAAACTGCAAAGACACATGATCAAGCTTGTAGTTGCAGAATGTTTGCTCTTTTTTTCCATTAGTCAAGGCAAAACACAAGATCAGACTAAAGTCAAAGAATGGAGAAGCCTACTCTCTTTCTGATAAGTCACATTACAAAAGACATGGATATAGGAGGGGTTGAGAATTACATCCATGTTATTATTCCCTACACCACAGTAAATGTTCCTTCTGTAGATAATTATTGCAAAGCTATGGAAGGGGCACCTGGTGTCTCAGTCAGTTCAGTGTCTGTCTCTTGATTTTGGCTCAGGTCATGAACCTCAGGGTCTTGGAATTGAAACCCATGTTGGAGATTCTCTCTCAAACTCTCTCCCTTCCCCGCAGCTCATGCTCTCTCTAAACAAACAAACAAACAAACAAGTAAATAAATCTTTGAAAATCTGTGCAATGTCAGGTAAAAATTATAGAAGGGCTCCAAAGAAGCATAGAAATGAAAGACAAAGGTTCCCATAGGCTAAAAGGAAGAACCCAGATGAACAGACTCTGAGGATTATGGTCTTGGTAGATTAGGATTGTAGAAGGTTCTTGAAGTTAGAGTTTTGAGCAGGAAGAGAAGGGATTTTGAAGTTTTACTCTATGGCATATAAAAATGATCAACTGGAAATTAAAAACTGAAATACCAGCTACCTCCATGTTTAAAAGAGATGAGTAATGAAGTATAGGAAAGACTGGTCATAAGGTATCTTCCATATTGGCTATACCTTGAGTTTCCATATTTCAGTATTTGGCCTCCTGTCTTATGAGTATCAGAATGTGAACTTGCATTTTTCTTCATTTTGAATTACAGCCAGAGACACAGGTTCAAATAAATAAAATTTCTGCCATGTGACTGATTTATAAAAAAGAGAATGTCAAATCTTAGAAGTACATTTATTATTGTTATTACTATTATCATTATTATTATTAAATTTACTTATTTCAGTATTATGAAGGTTTTTGATTCTTCTAGGGCATATTTGCTTATAGTATGAAGTAAAAAAAATGTATTTTTATTTGTGTATATATAACCTCACCTATCATCAAATATTCATTTCAGAGACTGTACCTTCCTATAGTCTGTCTTGCTAATCCCCAGTCTGGGTTATGTGATAAATATTTTGGTAGCATGATTTTGGAGTAAAACACAGAGAGTAAAGTGTCCTTGGATTTTACTAACCCACATCTCAATTTATAGAGGAAACCAATAAGAAAGGATAAACCAGAAAAGTAAACCCCATAGAGTCCTTGTAGAAATTAAGGAAAGATGACTTGGTTTTATTTGGCTGTACTTTATTGGCCATTCTTAGAAGGAGATGGGGACAAGATTAAAACCCATGTGATTTTTGTGCATGTGTTCTTAAAAAGCAGATTAGGTCTCCCTGAGGAACATTAGCCTTTGCCCAGTCATGGAAACCACCTGCCCAGTCCTCTCATAGCAAAGGATAATAGGAATCCAAATAAAAAATATTTTGTTTTTTAGCTCTTTTTCTATTTTCTTCTCCACCTTTACCTGAATATCTATAATTCAACACTCTTAGGGTCCTCAAAATGAATCTTTTCACAGAACAACTTCAGTGAACAATGCAGACTTTACCACAGACTTGTATGGGAGCGGGAGGGGAAAGTTTGTATCAAGCCCATCATAGTCTATGACGTTACAAATGCCCTTTGGATATGTTAGTCTCTAAATTTCCTTTCTAGCCCACCCCATACTGGTCCATTTGCTTTCTGACAGTTTTTCCACAGAGCCCATGGCTCATTCACCTCTTTCTCTCTCTCCTAGATTTTTCTCAATCTAGCTGACCCCCAAAACATTCCTCACCACGTTAACATGTAGTTTAACTGTGGTCTCCACTTCAGCTCCAACCTTCAAACTTTTGTCATGTTTTAGTTTATCAAAATGGTGAGATATATATTTACTTTAGTTATAAAAATTCATACTTTTGAATTCCCTTGGGACAAATGTCAGCAGACTGTGGCCCTGGGGGCCAAATTTGGCCCTTCTGTTTTTGTAAGTAACCTGTTCTTGGAGTTCAGTCATGGTTCAAATTTTATTTATGGCTGCTTTTTCATGCTACAGTGACAGAGTGGAGTAGTGGCAGCAGAGATCTCATGGAGCATAAAACTGAAAATATTTCCTGTCTGTACAGAAGAGAATACCAATTCCTGCCATAGTATGTGTACTGTGTTTTTCTATCCTCATTGGACAATGGCAATACACACACACATGAACACACACACACACACACACACACACTCCTCTATTTGTTGGGGTCCAAGAATATCTGACTAAGGACATAGAAATAGAGTCCTTTCCTGTCTCGCATAACTTGGGTGTCATATGGAGTGAGAACCCTATATTTGAACATTACGTGTCCTAAAACCAATAAAAAATGCGTTTAATTTTTCAAAAAAAAAGTCCTAAAGTTTTAAAGTTTAGTACTTACTATAAAGTATAATTGCAACTATGAATATATTAATACTTTATAAAGAGCTAAATAATCTATCTAGTTTTAAGAGATTGTGAATGACAAATGTCAGAGATATAGTCAAAATTAATGTGTTGTCTATCAGATACCAGCAAGGAATCTTTATCTTAAGCAATTAAGCAACATTTATAATTTCTGTGTGAGTGAGCATTCATTTATCAGAAGAAGATACTTAGCTTATTTAATTCAACATTTGCTTCTGTATTTTTATATATTTATTTATTTTTGCCTTATATTCTTTAAGTTTTAGTTTACTTTTTTATTTTCAGTGTTCCAAAATTCATCATTTATGCACCACACCCAGAGCTCCGTGCAATATGTGCCCTTCTTAATACTCAGCACCAGGCTCACCCATGCCCTACCTTCCCTCCCCTCCAAAACTCTCAGTTTGTTTCTCAGAGTCCACAGTCTCTCATGGCTTGTCTCCCCTCCGATTTCCCCCAACTCACTTCTCTCCATCTAACAGCTAGGAAAATTTTTTTTCTTTTGGTCTATGGAAAGAAAATTTTTAAAGTCTAGAAATAGAGCATGCTGAACATCATTATTAACAACTTCTAAAATTTCATAATGAAACAGTAATTGCCCTGATCATAGTTTCCTTTATTCCATTTTGTACCGATAGTGGAAAACCGGTAAAAACGGAAGTAATTGAAACACAGCAGGTTGTAGTCATTAATATGTTCACAACTTGACAGTTTCATGTAGTGACACAGTATCCAGAACATAAATACTTCATTAAGAAGGCAAAGGGCATATTTTCTAAAATATCTGTATTGCTGTTTAATCCTTTGAGAGTTGTAATTCACACATAGAGGATTTCTTTTACACATAAAATTTAAATATATACCAAATAAGTGGAGAGGAGAGCAGGTGCATGAACATAAACCCAAAATTACAATCTATGATTAGAAAATTCTGTTTTAATGACAACCAACTAATAGCTATCATGGCATTTTTTGTTAATCATTGTTTCTAGGACATTGTAGTATTTGTATTAGCTATTTATCACATGACAATATTGTCACAAGCTTAAGTCATTTAAACACCACACATTTATTTCCTCATTTATTATTTCAGTAGTTCAGTATTCCAACATGGCTTAGCTGGCCCCTCTGTTGAGTGACTCACCAGTCTGCACTGAAGCTGTTGACCAGGATGGCACTGTTCTTTGAGTCTCTACAGGTGTAATAGAATATTCACCTGTAATAGAATAGAATAGAAATAGAATAGAATAGAATATTTCTCTACTTCTAAGATCATTCAGTTCCTGCAGCATTGAGTTCTTTGGATTGAGTTTCAGTTTTTTCTGCTATGAACCAGAGAGTGTCCTTAATGTCTGGAGGCTGCCCATGGTTCTGTATGGCATGGAGTTTCCCAACAAGGTTCATTCTTCAAGGCCAGCAAAGGAAGAGAGACTCTAAAAGACTAGGCACTACAGTCCTAAGTGTAACCACATAGTTCCTGTCATTTTTGCCATACTATTCTCTTTGGAAGCAAGTCATAGGTCATGCCCATACTCAAGGGGAGGAGAATACATAAGAGTGTGATCATCAATAGGTATGGACTTGGGGGTGGGGCAACCTATGAAATATTCTTTATACTCTCTCCCAGAGCCAGAACAGTAAGAGTGTGATTGAAGTTGAACAATCATGGGACCTAGTATTCCTGATGACAGTTATAGGTTTAAGGACAGTCTCACTCATAAGTAAAACCAACCAGAATTATTCCCTAGAAATGTTTCTCCCTCAGCTGGTAACAATATCTCTGTCATGGGATGCCTGGGTGGCTCAGTGGGTTAAGCCTCTGCCTTCAGCTCAGGTCATGATCTCGGGGTCCTGGGACGGAACCCCGCATGGGGGTTGGTCTCTGCTCAGCAGGAAGCCTGCTTCTTCCCCCTCACTGCCTGCCTCTCTGCCTACTTATGATCTCTGTCTGTCAAAAAGATAATAAATAAATAAAAATCTTTAAAAAAGAAAGAAAGATCTCTGCCTTCTTTGGTCTATAAAGTCCTTATTTACGTACTAAAACAATTCTAATGCAAATCATTAAAATAAGGCTTGGTGAGTTCTGATTTTCAAGCCTGCCCCCAAAGTGAGTTGAAGAGAAGCCACTGGCACTGGAAATATGTTGCCACACGTACCAGATAGAATGTCCACCCTAATCACAGTTTGAATGTACGGTGAAAGCACATTATCTAGTGAATCCTGGAAACCCATGTAATGCTGGAGATACAACTGCCTTCAGTGCCTAAATGCTTGTGTTCTCAGGCAAGGACTTCTGTAACTGGCGAAGATCTTTTTGAAGTGATATGTTCTTCCTCTTGATAGATTTGCACACTCAGTCAGCTCGCAAAGATGTCCAGCTCGCCCAGTAACTATTCTATATCTTTAGATGATTTACATTTTTCTTCATTAATGTACTATGTATTGATTATAAAATAACTTTTGAGGGGTAGATAATTTACTTTATTCTGATGACCATCAAAAAGAGTTACTTTAAAACTTTATGGTTTGTTTTTGTTTGAAAGTTCTGTTCTTTATCTTTCTTCAGATAAATATTTTCAGAATCATTATAATTTTTCAGAAGTATTATATAATTCAGTTATTTTCAGTTATACTAAATATTATTTATAACAGCTTAAATAATACTAACAAGAACAACAACAAAAATAAATTTCTGATGTTCTCACTTTTTTTTTTTAAAGATTTATTTATTTATCTATTTATTTATTTGACAGAGACAGAGATCACAAGTAAGAAGGCAAGCAGGCAGAGAGAGTGGGGGAAGCAGGTTCCCTGCCACGCAGAGAGCCTGATGCAGGGCTTGATCCCAGGACCCTGAGATCATGACCTGAGCTGAAGGGAAAGGCTTTAACTCACTGAGCCACCCAGGTGCCCTGGTTCTCACTTTTTTAAGATTGGTTTATTTATTTGAGATAGAGTGAGAGCAAGCAGGAGGAGGGACAGAAGGAGAGAGAGAGAGGGATACTCTCAAGCCGACTCCTTGCTGACCCTGGAGCCTGATATGGGTCTCAATTTGGGGCTTGATCCCACGACCTTGAGATCATGGCTTGAGCTGAAACCACGAGCTGGTGCTTCACTGACTGAGCCACACAGGCACTCCTGATGTTCTCACTTTCTAAAGTGAGATTTCAATAACTAGTTTTCAGTAAATGACCGACACTAGTATCTTCTTTCATCTCCTTTTAGATCACCAAGCACATCTTCATCTCCAGTATTATTCATTTAAGAACCCAATACATTAGATTTCACTTCAGATATAAATTTCAGTGCCAATAAAAACATGCTAAAAATATATCTCCTTCAAAGAAAAGGCAAATATTACATTTTCTATTTCAATTTAGGAGAACTCAAAAGGAAAATGAAATAGATTTGAAAGGATTGATGACATAAAAGAATATATCAAATACTTTCTAGTCTGTTGATTCTAATAATTCACAGTTTCCCTTAAGTTATCATTCAACTAATATAACATCACTTTCAGAATAAAAAAAGTTTTTTTCTGTCTATTCATATTTACTATTTAAAAATACTTTTAAATTATCTTAATCAGTTTTATGGGAAAACAATTCATTTTGTCTCTCACTCTCTCCCCCGTGTTTGTATATATATTTATGCTACACACATCATAAGCAGACCATAAGTGTTCTCTGTCTCCCTTTGTATGTATATGTGTCTGTATATACCTGTGTATGAATGTATGAGGGGAGAGAAGAGAGGCAGTAAGTTCAAAACTAGTTTAGTTCACCTAGTTTCAACATATAAAGTTACTTTCTAAGATAGGTAAATTTTCTATTGAAGGAATATTCTTTATTATGGTTTCTGTCCTCATTAAAAATTTGACAGTTCTAAGAACATATGAATTCACATTTAGTATCTGTAAGTACTAATCGGCTGACACAAAATACAAAATATTTTCAAATGGTTCTAAAGATACTTTAGCAATTTGGGTGCTTTCTTGATACCAGAATATTTTTAGGAACTGCTAATCTCAAAAGTCAGTACGAGATATTTTCTAGACATTAGCTTGATCTGTCTAGATCTACAAAATCTTGTAAAATACACATCTGTCAGGATTGGTACAAAGTTTTGTTTTTTATTTTAAAATAAGAGCATTTACTTCTATTATAGTGTCTGTTAGGACATTAAAGAAAGAAAGAGGTGGTAGCTCTCATCACTGATAAGTTGTAAATGCGTGATTCTTTCCTGAAACCAGTTTGGCCAGTTTATAGTTTTAGTACATTGGATACTGTGTAAAATTCAAAATTAGTTCATCTAGTTTTTATTTTGCTTTAAATAATATTTTCAAATTAAACTACAAACATCTGGCCTAGAGAATATCTAACAGCTGTCTTCTGATCCTTACTTCCTATAGTACAAGTATGATTATATCTTTTCCCTCCAATTCCTCCTTACTGAAATTTTCTCATTCATTAATAACCAGTATGCTATTGTTTCTATTACAGTTTCTCTTTTCTCTCCCAGAAGAAATGAATACTTACTTTTTCATGTTTTCAAATGTTATCAAGATAATGCTATAAAATTTATTTCAAAGATTTCATGTTCGTCAATAATGTAGGCTCAGTGTGGAACTAAAGAGTGTCACATTCTCCAACATCTAAGATGACATAACAACCAAGAAGGAAAAGAAGCATAAAAGACTTAGAATGTAATTATACTTTTGTCAGTTTTGGACAGATAGAACTAAGGAAATAATCACAAAATGAATAATCTATAACTATATAACACAGCTGTGCATATTTACAAGCAAGGAAGATAATGTCTGTGACGTTCATCTCAGCTTTTCATTTTAATGAAGCAAACTAACAATCTAAAATAAAAGTGTTTTGGAATATTGATGTTGTACATTGATTCTATGTGAACTGTTTCCCGTCTTATTTAAGGATTTCAAAATCTACCCAAAATAGAAAAGAGACATCTGAAAGAAAGTATAAGGCTCGTGATTAAAAAGAAATAGCATGAGATAGGACTTAAGGAATCATAGAAAGAAGATCTCTGTGAATTTTTTGCTCCTCAGAAGCAACAATACTTTGGCAAATTTTTTCAAAGTCAACTTTTGAGAATTTTGGAAAATAATCTAAGATTTGCAGTAATTGAGGAAGGGTTTATTCAACAAAACTGCCAAACCTGTGAGAGAAAACTGTAGTGTTTACTGCATTTTAACTTGACAAACCCCTATCCCTCTCTCCTCAGTCCCATGGTACCTTTGTAAGCAGACTTACAAACACGGTTCTTGTCAAACATGGCAGCCCTCCATCTTCTAGAGAGAGCAGATAGTTTTGGGAGTTCCTCAAAAGGTCCCATCCACAGAGCGTTCTTGCCATTTGACATGTGTTGCAACTTCCATGAAAAGCTTCATCAAGAGATTGTTATCATTTGACCTTGCTTTGAGCTCACTCTTCTCAGGTCAATTTGCAAAGAATAAGTCTTCAAAATTGTGAGAAAAGAATTAGTCATCAGGTACAAAGACTATTCAGTAAGATTAAGAGCTGAATTTGCAGGAGACATGAAAGAAAACAGAAGAATTGAAAAAAATAAGTCAACCAAGAATTCTACACCCCATAAAAATATCCTTCAAAAATGGAGACTTTAAGGCATTCCTAGATTAAAAATAACAACAGCAACAAGAAAATACATCTCTAGCCAGTCTATGCTATGAGAAATACTAATGGGAGTTCTTGAGAATGCAGTGGGAAGACTTCAGATGGTAAATTAAGTCTATGTGAAGAAATTAATTGATAAAGCAAGTGCATAGGTAATTATCAAATATACAACTATGTATTTTATACTTTTAAATAATTATTTTCCTCCAATCTGACTTAAGGGAGAAATTAAAAATATTGTAAACCTTCTAATTATTATGAAATACCAAAATGTGTTAAATGTTATTTCCTTCCTTAGGCTCAAAAGTTTACAAGGTATGAGATGATGGGGTGGTGGGGAATAACCAGGGTCTGTTTTGTGGGTCCTCACTCTGTCTGCTCCCCCCTTGCTTTATGACAAACGCAGGCCCTCCAGGTTTAGTGGAAGAGATAGCACAGGTACACTGCAGAATGATGTGGTAGCACTGTCATTAGCTTCAGGTCCTAATTGTCCTTTCAACAACTTCTCACTCCCTTATCCTCTTATAGGAATAGGTATGGAGAATTTACTTATTTATTTGTTCTCTTCTACTCTCTCACTTGTTCTCTCTCTGTGTAATTTTGCGAACCCCAATACCTGCATAAAATATAATTTTGTTTTTTTTTTTGTCTTTATTACACTTTTTTTTCTTGTCTTAGGGACTCTGACTAAATTAAAATGGAAAGAGACCAATTTCAACATCCTTAAATGTTGCTACATCCTTAAATGTCTACTACAACATAAAACACATACACACCACACATAGAATGACAACTCTCCCTATAATAAATCATGACAAAATAGACCCATCAGCACAGTAACCACTATAAGTTGAAAAATGGCCCAAGATTCTGAAAGAAAAAAAAACCCACACAGATGGAGAAATAATACAGATTTGTTTAGGATGGTGTCAACTAAGAGGTGGGGACCACAGGAAAACTCAACAATGGTTGAACTAAATCAGGTGAGGTGACAACCCACCCACAGATTAAAACGACCGAAGAGAAAGGAATGTCAGTGCAAAGAATAAAAAATGCTTAATTAAAAAAATCAAAAACAAAACAAGGAAGTTGGTTAAGTTCTGGGAATGTTCAGGAGGATGTAAACATTCCTTCACTGTATTTTCCCTACCCTTTGCCCCTCAAATTCCACGAAGTGGCACTTACATCTAGGCTTTAATTGGGTATTTTATATGTGTATGTGGGATCACCAACATCACAAAGCTAGAATAATCTGTTTTCTTTTTTAAATCTAAAAATCCACTGACTGACATGAACAATTGCAACAGAGAAAAATCAATTGACCTACAAACCTGTTCACCCAGGATCTGCATTGTGAATGCCATTCCGTGTGTGTCATTTCCAATGAAGCCTGTCTGATTAGATGATTCGTGACCCCCATTTACAAATTAGAAGGCAGCGCCTGCAGTGTGTGAAAGGTTATTCTTGGTATCTAATTTGTGGCTGTGTGAAGTGAAAGTCATTGTTTTGTTTTTGCTCCAAGCAAAAGAGGTTATTAGAGAAAGTACAATTATTGCAATGTCTATAATTAGGAATATAAGCAATACATGATTCTAGAGTGATTCACAATACATTTACTTTATTTCTGATTATGTGGGAAGAAATTTTAAGAAAAAAACAAGTTGGAAAACTGACAGGCGTGGGGGAGTTAGGAGCTGGTTAGCTTTTAGATCATTGTGCCAAGATGATTCATAGAGGAAAAAGGAAAGTTTCCCTTAGTGACGGAGAGGAAAGCCAATGCAAATATTTACGTGAAATATATGATTTCACAAAATGTTGGAATGTAGTTATTTGATCATTGATAATCAAATACAATCAAATTATCATAAACTTTAGCAGTCTTCATTTCTTTGAGAAAGTACTTTTTTCTAGTTTATGTGCTCCTGATTATAAACCAAGTTTGGTCTGCACATACCAAAATATTTATTAAGTACATATAATAAATCTTGATCTCTGTATAATAAATTAAATATTACACATATAGAAATTTTTATTATGCAGAATGAAGCTTTAACATTAAACATATTATAAGTTATATTTTTATTTTTCCAAGTTTCCAAACAGAAAAGTTAAAAAAGAATGTTGGAAGACTAAATTGAATCTTTGTTTAAAGTGCCAAGAAACCATACCTGATTAAGGAAAGTTTAGTTTTGGAGTCAAATCTTTAGGAGGTTAAATTCAAAACCAATGTGCTATATAGCAGTGGGAACATGAACCTGAGTCTCAATGCATTCATCAGTTAAGTTAATATTACAATTCTAATCTCAGGAAGTTATTCTGAGGAAAAGACAAATAAAATTTGTAAAATGCATATCAAAGTTCAAGTACTTAATAAATACTAAGCACTGCATAAATGTTCACTATCATTATTATTGAGTTTTACTTTGTTTTGTTTTCTAAGTAGGATCAGATCAAGCCAGCATGTAGTGAAAAAGACACTAAATGTTTATTTGCTTGGAAGTTTTATTCTTTGCTAGGCATGTTTTGAATGTTTTAGACTTTTACTAAACTAGTAAACCCCATTTAGAAGAACATATTTCAAGTGTAAAAGTCATATACTCATTTATTCAACAAGATTTTTTTAAAAAAAAAAATCTCTCATTCTATGCATACTGTGAAGTATTAGGGATAACATAGTTGTAAAAAGTAGTTCTTACCTCAATATAGTTTATACTATGGGATAGCAGGGAGATATTGATCAAATAATTACAAAAATGATACAAATTTGCTGATGTGATAAATGTACTGAAAGAAAAGTATATGACACTATGTGAATGATGAAGAATTTGATGAAATTGGTGATGTCAGACAGACTTCTGGGGAGATTACAGTTAAATTACCATTTTTGATACTTATGATTACAATAATTGGTGCTCAACATATGGCAAAGATGTAAAATAAAGGATATGAGGGAAATTCTCCAATAACATCTGATAACATTTCAGTTTAATTTTGAAAGCAAAGCAAATAAAGCTATAATTTTTAGGTATTAATCAATACAGAGATAAACAATGTTGTAGGAAACATACTTGGATTACACTTCTAGATGACAACAGTCCAATTCAATTTTCTTTCTCTAATAGGTTTTATTTTGAAAATCCTTCAATATGTTCACTTCCCATACAGCATAAATATTTTCAAATTGAAGTAGTACTTGGGTTCTCTGTGAAATAAACTTGAATGATTACATCTTATCCAGATTTTTTGAAGAGTACACATTTGAATGTAATTTCATTTATGAGAAGTAAGGTAATTAGGAGAGCAACTTAAGTAAGAAATATTACCTGTGAAATTATGTGCCCTCCCAATATACATGTCTCTATACTGGACTATAATGAGGAATCATAAAATCAAATAGCATGTGGAGTTGCACACTACATTGTATTTGTATGCAGGGATGTGCTGTGTTAAGGATTTCTGTTGAGTAAAGATAAGCAAGCACTTTCTCTACCTCTGAAAGACACCTAGTCTCCTTCTCTGCAGACAGAGAGAGCTTCGATTTTGAATTCAAGACCTAAAGGAATATGATGAATTATTTACTTTCTACTTCCTTCATATGTAGTTTTTAAGAACTCATAATGCTTCTTAACTTTTTTTGAATAGCATTACTGTATTTATATCAAGGAAATTAGCCCTGATAAACACATTCTTCATGAATATATGCAACGAATATATATTAAAAGATATATGTAGGGTTGGGATAAGAACATAGATAAAATTCTTATGCCTCAAAGTCCAGGCTACCTAAAATAAGTAGTTTTTTATAATTCATTACAAGGTAGGCGTACAGATACACTGTATCTTGTCACTTGAGACTGAGAGTCTTTGGCCAAAAGGATGAAAGGTGTAATGTTACTATAAATAGTCCTTTCCATCTTAACTAAATTTTACCAAGTCTGTGGCAGTATGTAGCTGGTAAAAACACAAAAGTTACTGAACTAGATAGAAATGTGATCTCCTTTCTTTCCCTTTATGAAAACCACTTCTGGAATGTTGGTGGGGGTAAAGGATAAAATGCTTTCTTAGACAATGAGAGCACAAGAAGTAGTACCCTAGCAGAACTTACATTTTAAGAAGCTCTTCAAACTTTATTAAAATAATGGACTCTAGTCCTGGAATTCGAGGTATAAATGTGTATGAAAACTCAAAATTGAATTCTTAAGATGATATGTTTTTCCTTTTTTTTTTTTCTCTCTCTGCTTTGATTTGGATTTACAGGTGCTAGTATGAAGCTGCAGTTCCTCCACCGAGTTTGATATCCATTCAAGATCGATGTAGGATAAAAAAACAAAACAAAACAAAAAAAACAAGATCGATGTAGAAATTGGGCAGATGGAAATTTGCCATCTTTTGGATTGCTAAACTCAGGGTGCGGGGTACGGCTTTAGGTTGTCCGCCAAGGAGAGCCTTGAGATAGGCTACCAGGGAAAAATTTTTTTGAGTTTCCAAGGCAAATCCATGAGGGCACATAACTCAAAATTGCCCAAGGGGAAGGAAATAAAGAAACCAAATCTCTATGCCTTAATTAGACTCCTCAATATTCCATGGTTGTCATTTATCAACTGAGTGACTCAGTAAACTTCTATGGAAAGGGGTAAGAAATGGACAACTGGAAAGGAATAGAACAACCTCGAAGAAACCAACCTGATCTACACCTGCCTGTTTTGTTGTTGTTGTTGTTGTTGTTTTGTTTTTCGTTTTTGTTACAGTTCTTAGCTGGCACTTTTCCATCCACTCTTGCCTTTTTATGTATAAAGTCATTTCTTCAGGAACACTTTATTTGGGGATAATTTTAGATTTATAGAAAAGTTGAGAGAGTTCCCAAACTCCCTCCAGCCCAATTTGCTTGTCTTTATCAAGCCTACAGGATGGTACATTTGTCAAAATTAAGAAATTAACATTAATGTCATGCTATTAACAAACAAAGACTTCATTCAGTTGTCACTGTTTTTCACTAATATCCTTTTTTATTGTTGCAGTTCCAGTATCTAATGCTGTTTTAAAATGTAGGTTTTAGTATTATTTAGGTATGGTGAAACCAAGAGATAGTTGTCATTGAGAAAATTGTTTCTTACTCATAGTTCCCAAGAGAAACAGACATACCACACTATGCAGGTTACATGGGGGTGCGTCAGAGTCGGTCAAGGAACAAAGGGAGCTAGACAAAACTGGACAAATGTCCTTGTTTTGGTTTTCAATGAAGGAATGAGAGAGGAAGCACAAGCAGGCTAAGTAGACTTAGGTTTGGATAGTATGAATAATCTCAATGGATTCTGGGGTCTTGGGGCTTCTCTAGGTGTCTGGTACCTGGCTTTGGGGTGATGAGGGCAGGACAATAGTGGCCAGAGGGAGAACCTGATGAAGAAAGTGGCTGCAGTATGTGCTTCCTATTGGTTGGAAAGGCATAATCCTGGGTAAATTGTTTGCTATCTTTAAGAATTTAACTAGCCCTGGGAAGGGGAGTCTCTCCAGTGTCACCAAATCCCCAAGATGTCAAAATATTAGAATACAGAGATGTGCTTAATATAAATACAGACACCAAATTTCATTTAGCTCTGACACATTTTTACTCAACTATTTCTTGATATATTAATAAAATATCCCACAGTATGACTTGATTTCATTGTTGCCTCATGATGTCCTCTACCTGGTTTACATTCTTTCTATGATGCGGTCTTCAGTCACCCAGTTAGGGTCGTAACCTCTAGATTCTCCACTGTAAAGTTTCCCCCCCATAATGAGTGAACAAACTCATGATGATGTTCTGGAAGCCTGCAATGAACCAGCCTCAGCTTTTCAAACTCTTCTCCAGCTTCCAAGGATGAGTCTTGCTTGAGTCCATTATTTTGGAGCAGTTACAGGGCTTATTTTAATCCTTAGTTTCTCTTACAATTATTACCTGGCATTCTTCTACTTAAAAAAAGAAAGAGGAGGAGAAACAAAATAAGAAGTGGGAGAAGGAGAGGAAGACAGAAAAGGGGGCAAGGGGCTCTCTTTCATCAAGGGAGAATGGGAGTAATTCTTTCTTCTAATAAAGCAGGCCAAATACTCACATGCATATTTTTCACTTATATAACCAAATTTTACTATAAGAATTTCGTGTAATAGTGATCTCCAGTAATAGTAAATTCCTTCTTTCTTTTTCTCACAAAGAGCATCCATAGGTTTTTATTTATTTAAGAGTTTACATTCAATTATAATTAGTATTATACTTAATGCATATATTATCATATTGACCCAAATTTTCCAGATAAATTGATCCTTCCATCATCATTGTAATGCCCTGAAGAATGATAATATCTTTTGTTTGGATTTTAGTGACTTATACAATGCTAAGAATTTATTTGCAGGGGTGCTTGGGTGGCTCAGTGGGTTAAGCCTCTGCCTTCAGCTCAGGTCATGATGTCAGGGTCCTGGGATCGAGCCCCACATCAGGCTCTCTGCTGGGCAGGGAGCCTGCTTCCCCCTCTCTCTCTCTGCCTGCCTCTCTGCCTACTTGTGATCTCTCTCTCTGTGTCAAATAAATAAATAAAATATTAAAAAAAAGAATTTATTTGCAAATACATATCTTTAACATATTGGTGAGATTTGCAATAGCAAGTCCTCATTTTATGTCTTTGTAACTTCTGAACCATTTCCCCACAATACGCTTTTTCTAAAGGCTACATTTACTTTGCTCTCTTAGAAATGACTCCATTCATTGCGTCCATGGACCCATAGCTAGAAGGAATGATTAAAATGTACTGATTTTAAAGACCCATATCCTATGTGTAAATTCCTTTCCCACCTTCAAAGATTCATTCTGCAAGTTTTTTATCCTCATTTGTAGAAACATAACAATTCTTTTTTTTTCCCTAAGAACAATTCTTAATTTTATGTACTAAATTAGCATTTGTTTTGTATTTTATAACTTTGAAACTGGAGTACATCAACATACACTTCAGTTTCTAAGGTGTGCTTTCTAAACAATTTATTTTTTAAAAAGATTTAAAGACATATGATCTCTTCCAGGAATCACAAAAGTTTTTCCCCAGAGGGTTGTAGAAGCAGAAAAGATGGCAGCATACAATTTTCACAAATGAAGTTTTAATAAGAATACACTGACAAATCACAACGATTTATATGCAATTGTAAAATATAAATACTTAATGTGGTTTTTAAGGACTGACTCGTATTGAATCAGTCACCTCCATAAGTCATGGGTGTTGATTTTTTAAAACATTATTGATTTGTTAAAGAGAAAGGTATCTTGGGTCCATAATTTTTCTCATTATGAAACACTAAGTAGCTAGAGGCTTTTAAAATAGTGGTTTAGCTAAGAGAATCTATTTTTAAAAGATTAGCTTTGAACCTCTCTTTGAGTGCATCTGGGTACAATCTCTAGGACCATTTGGGATATAATTGAAAATACGCCTTTTATTTAGCTAGCCTTTATTAAATTGGTTTTAGTGTGTTCTGATAATGGTTGGCAAAGGTGCATCACTCAGGACACGAAAAATAATATGGACATGCTAATGCCACCATAAAACATATTCTTTGTAGCCTCGGGTAGAGCATTACAATCATCATAAGAAAAATGTGAAGAATTACAAGTAACAGCCCCTATTAGGAGATCTGAGCTTATCCTGATAGTGTGTGATCTGGATCTTATGATCCTCTCAGTTAAGACTCTACACTGGATAGTATGTTGTAGGGTGAATGGATTCCTCCCAGCATACCCCTCCACATAAAATGTGTATGTTGAATCATTAACTCCCAGTACCGTAGAATGTGAGCTTATTTGGAAATAGGGTTGATACAGATGTAACTAGTTAATGTGTAATCAGTCAATAAATCTTTTAATAATTAGTTACCCCAGTATGACTAATATCTTTATTAAAGGGAAATATTTGGACGCAGCAAGACATATGGGGGGGAATGTCGTATGAATATGAAATTAGTTACCTGCGAGCTAAGAGGACCTGCAACAGATCCTCCCTCAGCTCTCAGAAGGAACCAAACCTGCCAACACGTTGATTTTAGGCTTCTAGCCTCCAGAACTCTGAGACTATACATTTCAGTTGTTTAAGCCACCCAATGTGTGGTCCTATTACAGCAGACCTAGCAAACTAACACATGGCGTGACTATATTCTCACCAGGGGCATGGAAAAATAGCTCAATATGCTAGAATGATTTCTAAAGAAGTGTACAGGTAAGAGATTTGTTATTTTGTAGTCACCCTAATGGAGAATATAATAGACTTGTTTGCAACATAGTGACTCCTGTCTGGATTGACACTTGCTAGTATGATTTATCTACTTTTGTGTGTGTGTTATGGATTATAGCCATAGACGTGTCCACATCATTGAGTCTAATTGTACTTCGAAGTGTCTGAGGCTAAATTGGCTCACATTTTCCCAGGCTGAGAGAAAGTGTATGTATTGTGTCCAGGAAACACTCTCTATGATGTTCAGCAGCATTATCTGCTGATAAAAGATAAAATGGCCAACTTGATGGGTCATCTCAGAAAAGCCTTCTTTTCACTATGCTCACTGTTGTCCAAACATCTTGAAAGATAATGGATATTTATCTTCCTTACATGATTGGTCAATGTAATTAAATGGAGGTAATGACAGTTCCATCGTATTGGGTAGAATGTTAAATCTATATTACACTGTCACTTCACTTGGTTCTTAAGATGGCAAAAAACTTAGTCTTATGAAAGCACATTTTTGGGATTTTACTTTAACTTGAACATTAAAATGCATAATGCAGAATTCTACCCTAATTACTTAAACTTCACTTTGTTAATATACTGGCAAAAGATGTAGGAAATATGCCAATGTCACATTTTGAAACTGTCTTATAGATTTTAACCTTATTTCTCAAATTCAAAGCAGATATTTAAAGTTATGAGTTGTTATATTTGTACCAACAGAAGTTGAATAAGTTAAAATAGTTACATCTATAAAACTTCATATTCTAAAATTTAGACCAATTATTTAAGAACACATAAATTATATATATTTATTAATTCTTAACTTGAAATGAAAATTATGTCTAGCCTTCTATTAATCTTAATCTGGTTTCAAATGATACAATGCTTTTTTTTAATTATGTATACTTTTTTTCTCCCTTTTTCTCATAAAACTGTTCTCAAAAGTCTAAGACCAGGTTTCAAAATCTCATCTCTGATTTCCTCTTCTCCCAACATAGAGAAAATAATGCTGTCAAAGAAAACATTTTCCTTGCTTTCCATTTTATTGATTTACCACATTTTCAATTTTTTCCTCTATAAAAAAAGACAGATTTCTATTTTCTAAGCTCTATATATCATTTTTATTCTTTAAATTTAAAATAAGTGATTTTTCTATTCACCTTACTTCCTAACAGTGCAAGTTTTTATCTCTTCCCTCTTATGCTTTCCTTTTCTCTGGCTCCTGGGTGTTTTTGAGCAGATGAATGTAATATTAAAGGCATGTTTATCAATATTGTATTTCAGTCAGGGTTTGCTCAGAAAAAGAGATTGTGTTAGGTATTTTAACAAAGAGAATTTAATATAAAGAATTGGTTCAGTAGGTGTTGGCAAATTTAGAAAGAAAGGGAAGGAAAGAGAAAGAGAGAAAGACTAAGGCAGCATAAAGATAATTCATGGAGAAAGCAGCTAAACATCTAGGACTAGAATAGGGGTCAGCAAAACATGGCCTGTGGGCAGATCTATTCTGCCACCTAAATATCAAGGCAAATGAAGGGTAATTCTTTATATTTAACATTTTTAAAATATAAGTACTCATATACTATCATGAAATTTTATCTCTTGGCCCTCAGAACTTAAAATATTTATCATCTGGTCTTTTAATAACAAGTTTGCTAACCCTTAGACTAAGGGAAACAATGGAAAAAGGTCTTGTAATAGGTTCCAAGAATTTAAGTCTCTCACACCTCTGCTAAAATCTCCCAGGCTTCTGCTTTCAGGTTGGTTCTGAGAATGACAAAAGAAATGAAGACTAGAAATAAGTATGGCTGCCAGGCCGAACGACCTTCACTGTGGCTACACTGAGAGGAGCAAGGGGCCATCAGTGGCGCTGGGTCTTTCTCCTTGTCTCCTGCCCTTGGGAGCCCTCTGTCCCTTCCTGTTGGTGGATTGCAGACTCCTAGTCCCAGCTTTTCAATGTTGGAGCTTTGACTATTAGAGCCGAAAGACTACTGCCCGTTACCCAAGCTAGTGTTCTACTTAGCTCTGAACTATTTGGCAAGAGATATACTTTTGGGGATAGATGACATAATTTTTAGGACCGAGAGGGACAAAAAAGCATTCTTAAAGAAAACACTCAGAAACGTCTAAATCTAGAGCCCCTGGGTGGCTTGGTCAGTTAAGTATCTGTCTTCAGCTCCGGTGATGATCCCTCCTTCCTGGGGTCAGCCCCACGGTAGGCTCCCTGCTCAGGGGGACATCTGCTTCTCCCTCTCCCGCGGTCCACACCCTGCCCCAGCTTGTGCTCTCTCTTGCACAAGCTCTCTCTCTCAGATAAATAAATAAAATCTTAAAAAAAAAAAAAACTCAGAGTCTATTAAATGTTTTACTTGCTCTCTGCTCTTATTCTCAGCCATGTATTTATTCTCATGCACAAATATTAGCTCCTCGAGGATTACTCAGACTCACTGTGCTCTCTTTATTTTATTCAGAATAAAAATCAGTTAGATTTCCACACGGCTTCTTTTCATACGTGCACTGTTGGAAATGAGAGTGAGCTCAAGTCAATGAGCTACTGGTATGTTAGGAACAAATTAACCCCATTTCTCTCTCCTCCAAGCCAAGCGTGTGGGTCAATCAGAGTAAGTGTTACTGGTCATTATTTTAACCCCAGGTTTTACTTGTAGACGTACAGTGCAGAAATACAAATGAATGGAACCAGCCACGGATTCTTCTCTACCCAAGCCCTGGAGTCACAGACTAACACAGATTCATGGCCTCATGCTCTACAGGTAACTGGGTAGAAAAGACACATAAGGGATATGATTACAAATATTTGGGGATTGTTATTCGACTACTGCATTCATGTTTCCAGGGAAAATGAAAAAAGTCAAGCTGCATCTTAGAGCTCTATCCCAGTTGGCAGGATGTGTGATTTGCAAAGACAAGACTGTGACCAGGACTCACCCACATTACATGCGCTTCCAACTTGTCTTGTCTGACGTGGAGACCTGCTTCTCCAGGAGTGGTTATACAAGAGCAGGGCTTTATTTTTCATTTGAGAACGTGCTTCAGTCTTATTGAGTGCAGTCTTCTGAACGGAACTGATTATTTTTTGAAAAATTGTACAAATCTGTATCTTATATACTTTATAGTAATGAAGAGAAGGAACAAAACCAGACATTTTGTTAATAAGTGTTAAAATTTGATGGTTAGATTGGTTGAAAAACTTAATCAAACAAAGGTTGTCTTCTAGGGCTGCCATAACAAAGCAACATAGACTGGGTGGCTTAAAAAAAGCAAACTCATTTTCTCACAATTCCAGAGACTGTGAGTCTAAGATCACGGTGCTCAGTGGGTCTGTCTGGTGAGATCAAAGATTATTTCATGGACCAAAATCCATTCAATCTTCTTTGAATTCTCACAGCTAGGCCTGACTTAGGCTGCCTTAGGCCATGCTCATCTCTATCTTGTCCAATTTTAGAAAGATCCTGCTTCTCCAGTGTAGCCAGACCCCACGCACCCTCCCCTTGCACATACACTCCATTTGTGATCACCTCCAATATCCAACCACGTTCCTTATTCTAGACCATATCTCAGGCGATGTCTGACCACCCTGGCCTGCCTTCAGGAAGCAGCCTGTCAGGTCAGTTTTGCCAAAATTCCCCTTATCCTTGAGGTTTCCTCTGAGTAATTTTCCATCCACTTATTCCCCCCACTGCCACTTGATGGTCTATGTGGAGCTGAGTTTAATCTCTCTCCCCCACAGCAACACTCCACTGCACCTATGGTGATAGCCACCCCTCCTTGAACAAAGCCTGCCTTGCCATCGTGAACAAAGCATCACAAATAATTTTTTCCTTAACAGGGCTTTCCCTGTGAGTTGCCAGTGGCTGTCTTACCTGTGTGTTCACAAGACCTTTTGGTGCATGCCTGGGGAGAGAGAGGAAAGCAAGTGAGCTCTCTCGTGTCTATTCTTACGAGGGCGCTGATCCTATTGGATCAGTGCCCTGCCCTTATGATCTAACTCAATATTAATTACTGCTTGAAAGGCCGCATCTCCAAATACAGCCACAATGAGGCGTTAGGACTTTGACATATGAACGTTAAGGTTAGTTAACACATCCATCTTCTCATATAATCACGATTTTGTTGTATTTGACGGGAGTGTTTAAGATCTGCTCTCTGAGCAACTTTCTAGTAGGAAATACGGTACTGTTTAAACTACAGTCACCACGCTGAATATTAGATTTCCAAATACAGCCACATTGAGGGGTGGGACTTAAACGTATGCATTTGGGCGTTACACAAATATTCAGTCCATAATAAAGAAGACAGTTGTGGAAACACAAAAGTGCACTTTTTAAAAATTTAAATCTCAAAAAAAAATTTACATCTCTCTTACAAACTTAGCAAGAGGTTACCTGGCCGTGGCCTTTTTATTCTCTTTAAGTGTCTAACTAGTATAACAATTTTTTTTCAATATTTCTGTTCACTTTCAGAAATTATAGAGAGTAACTTAATTAAATATGAAATAATATAAGCAGGTCAGAAAGAATCCATATCATAACAGAAACAAGAATAGACTAAACATGGGCATTTTTACTTTGAGAAAAAAACTGCTTGCCTTGTGTTTGGAAAGCTTGGAAAACTAATCCTTGGAAAACTAATCCTTCTACAAGATCAACACAAAGGATAGTTTCTCCACTTAAAACATTTTCTTATATGTACCTTATGGAATAATTTGGGTAAGGTTAATGATATGTCTGTTGTATGCTGTAGAAAACAAAAAGGAAATATCCAATAAAATGCAATAATTAAAGAAACAGGTTCATTTGCATGTTAAGCAGTTACTGAACAGTACAAAATTATTTTGCTTAACAAAGGACCAAAACATACTAACATATTGTAAACATCCTCTCTCTCATATGTATCAAAAGTAACACTTTTTTTAACACTTTTTTTAAAGATTTTTATTTATTTATTTGACAGACAGAGATCACAAGTAGGCAGAGAGGCAGGCAGAGAGAGAGAGAGGAGGAAGCAGGCTCCCTGCCGAGCAGAGAGCCCGATATGGGGCTCAATCCCAGGTCCCTGAGACCATGACCTGAGCCGAAGGCAGGCGCCCCCAAAAGTAACACTTTAAAAAATAACCTGAACTTTTAAAAAGAAGTCCACTACACAGTAGATTTAGAAATAGTGGCATAAACAAACAATGTCACTTACTGTCAGGGAAAGGAAAATTCAAAACTACAGTGTGATATCCCCTCACACCTGTCAGAATGGCTAAAATCAAAACACAAGAAACAAGAGGTGCTGGTGAGGATGTGGAGAAAAAGGAACCCTCATGCACTGTTGGTGGGAATGCAAACTGGTGCAGTGACTGTGGAAAACAGCATGGAGGCTCCTCAGAAAGTTAAAAATACAACTACCCTAGGATCCAGCAAATACACTACAGAGTATTTACCCCAAAAATATAAGGACACTAATTTGGAAGAATACATGCACTGTTATGTTTATAGCAGCATTTTTTTTATAATAGCCAAGATATGGAAGCAGCCCTACTGTCCATTGATTGATGAATGGATAAAAATGTGGTGTGTGTGTGTGTGTAAATAAAAATTAAAGTAGAGACATAAACATCTGCAAGCCAAGGAGAAAAGCCTCAGAAGAAACCAACCTTGCCAACCCTTTGATCTACCTCCAAAACTGTGAGAAAATGAATTTCTGTCGTTTAAGCCAAAAAATAAATTAAAAAATAAAAATAAGAGGCATCAATTAGGTTATCCCAAAAGTGATTTCAGTAGACCAGGAATGAATTAATGTCTAGAATGGTAGCAGTGAGATTGTATAAAAAGGGATGAATTTGAGTAACATTTAGAAGAAAATTACAGATGTATGTTTTAGTGTTTACAATATGCAATGGTTCATTATTCCTGTTCCTTTGTAATACTGAACCAACCTGCTAAATGCTTTGATTACTAGTTTTCCTTACATACAGTTAATAAAAGTGCACCGGATTTATAGTAAGGGTCCTATGCGATAATGCATGCAATGGTGTCTTCAGTTGATAAAGCAGTATGCAAATTTTTTATTCTTTTTTATCTCCAGTTTTATTGAGAGAGAATTGACAAATAATAGGCTGTGAATTTAAGGTGTACAAAGTGATGATTCGATAGATGTGTGTACGTGAAATGATTCCCACAGTAAGGTTAGCTAACCCACTCATTCCTCACGGAATCACAATTTTCTGTGTGAGGGTCGTATGTAAGATCGACTCTCTAAGCAACCTTCCAGGATACAGTATCGTCCTGCTAACTAGTTATCAGGCAGAATAGTAGTTCACCAAAGCTTTTTGATCTTACAGCTGGAGGGATTGTCTCTGTGTGTGTGTGTGTGTGTGTGTGTGTGTGTGTGTGTTAAGAAAGCCACTTTTTAAAAAGTTTTTATCTAAATTCCAGTAAGTTAACATATAGTGTAAACGTAGTTTCAGGTGTGCAATGCAGTGACTCAACACTTCCATAACACTCAGTGCTCACCCCAAGAAGGGTCCTCCTTGATTCCCGTCGCCTGTTTCACCGACCCCTGTACCCACCTCCCCTCCGGATGGACTAGAGAGTATTATGCAAAGTGAAATAAATCAGTCAGGGAAAGACGAATACCGTATGATTTTACAGTATGATTTTACCGTATGATTTCACTCATACGTGGGATTTAAGAAACAAAACGGGTGAATGTGGGACAGGGAGAGGCAAACCATAAGACCGGCTCTTTGCTATGGAGTACAGGCAGCTCGTACTCTGATTACCATCTCTTCAGTTCCTGCAGCCCCTAGAAACCAATATTCTGTGCCTGTAAGTTTGGCCTTTTTCTTTTTCTTTTCTTTCTTTCTTTTTTTTTTTTTTTTTTTTAAGATTCCACACGTAAGTGATACCATGCAATTAGTCAACTCATGTCTTTCTCCGTCTGACTTATTTCACTTAGCCTAATCCCATCAGAGTCCATCCATGCTTTTACAAATGGCAGGATTTCTCTCTCTCTCTCTCTCTTTTTTTTTTAATAGCTGAAGACTATTCCTTTGCATATATGTGCCCCGTGTCTTTTTATTCTTTACCCACTCACCTATCCACGGGCACTTAAGTTACTTGTCTTGGTTATTGTGAATAATTCTGCAATGAATGGTGGAGATTTAGGCTTTTCTGTACAAAAGAATAAGTCATTTATAGAGACAAATTTCCCTCTTCCTTTTGTTTCTTTCTCTCCCTAATTGCTATGTCTAGGACTTCCAGTACTATTTCAAATACAAGTGGTGAGTGTGGGACCCTTATTATGTTCCTGATTTTACTTTAGTTTAAGCTTTATCAAATTTGTTCATCTTTACAAAAAAAAAAAAATTTTAGTTTCACTGATTTTCTTCTATTGTCTTTATAGTGTCTACCTAATTTATTTCTGCTCCAATCTTCATCATTTCCTCCCTCTGTTAACTTTGTGCTTAGTTGTTTTGTGTGTGTGTGTGTATGTGTGTGTGTGTTTCTAATTCCTTAAAGTATAAAATTAGGTTGTTTATTTCAGATCTTCCTTTTATCTTTTATTTCATAGGCATTTATTGTCATAACCTTTCCTCCTAGAACTGCTTTTGTTACATTCCATAAGTTTAATATGTGATCTTTTGTTTTTATTTGTCGCAAGATACTTTACTTTGTTTTTCATTTTTATTTTTTTAATACTGATTTTTTTTGCTATGCTATATTATTTACTTATTTTTTTATCATGGTAAATTAGCCAACATATCGTAAACCCTTAGTTTTTGATGTAGTGTTTAAAAGTTCATTATTTGCATGTAACACCCTATATTCCTCAAGATACTTCTGATTGTCCTTTCAATTTCTTCCTTGATTCATTGTTCAAAAGTATGTTGTTTATGGGACACCTGCTGGCCTAGTTGGTAGAGCATGTGACTTTTATTTAAGAAAAGCATGTAGTAATTCCCATGATCTTGTGCATTTTTTGGTTTTCCTTCCATTGTTAATTTTTATTTTCATATCACTGTGGTTGGAAAGATACATCTTTGTGTGGATATGATTTCATCTTCTTAAATTTGTTAAGACTTGTTTTGTGGCCCAACATATGATCTACCCTGGAGAACGTTTCATGTATACTTGAGAATATGCATAATGCTGCTCTTTGTTTAAATGTTCTAAGTCTGTTAGGTCCGTTTGATTTACAGTGTTATTCAGGTCCACCGTAACTTTATCAGCTTTCTGCCTGGATGATTTATCCACTGCTGGAAGTGGATGTTGAAGTCCCCTACTATTATTGTATGGTTTTCTACTTCCCCTTTTAGCTCTGTCAATATCTGCTTTAAATATTTAGGTGCTATAATCCTCGGTGCACCTATGTCTACAATTGTTAAATCCTCTTATTGAATTTATCCTGTTATTACTATATAGTGACCTTAGTCTCTGGAGACTGACTTTGAAAATCTATTGTGACTCGGTATAGCCCCCCCACTCTCCTTCAGTTACCACTGGAATGGTAACGTCTTCATGATCCCTGCGGTTCTACCTGGGTGTCTGCATTGGAAGGAGGAAATACTTCTCCCAGTCTTGATGCACTGGTTTCAGCAGGTAAAGACCTCCTGTCTATTCCCTGGGCTGATGGGATTACCTCTGGAATCTGAATTATGATAGCTCAGGGCCAGTTACCAGACTGCCACTGGGTCTCCACTGCCAAGGAAAACAGTTTCTCTGAATGGTTTTCTGAAACCCTGTTGCTGGGTGGAAAAAGAAGGGAAGCATCGTTTTCTATTACAGCTGCTTTAAAAGGAGTGAGACTCATACCATACTAACAATTTCTCTCCAAAGGTTTTCTCTGCCTATGTGCCTTTTCAAATTTTCCCACCTTTATACCCTCATCAAGAACGATTTTTATTTTTTAATTGAAGGTTGAAAAACTAATTTTTAAGCTCTCCTCTGCTCATCTTTTCTCAAGCACCCTGAAACTCACAGAATGCCGGGATGGGCAGGGTGGGGAGAGAATCATAACCTCAAGGTTTTATTGTCCTAGGACATCTGGAATTGAGCCCGTCATAATTTCATTTAGTGTCCTAGTACAACATATAAAGGATTACAAGCAAAGTGGCACAGTACCACACACAATGCAAACAAAGTTTTTAAATCATCTATAGTTATTTCTTAAATTAGCTTATTATTAATTCCCTTCCAGGAAACCACTGCCCTAAACAATATATATGATTTTGATATAAGTCATTATCAACTCTTATACTGACAGCTGAGTGAATGATACTTTTTTTTTTTCTCATTTTAGGACATTGAAGGCTGTGTTAAGCATTTATTTTGAAATGAAATATACTGTATAATTAATTATGTATCATAATTATGCATATGAATGAATGAATATCATTCATTGCAGAATTAGTTTATTTTTTCAAGAGTTTTCTTAGGCTGCAATTGAGCATACATATTTCATCCTATTTTAGATTGGTACATTTTTGTATTTGGTATAATTTAGTTCCAACTGTGTTAGAAAATGAATACCAAATACTGTCTGGAGGCCAACTGAGGGGAAAAGTCTTTTATCTGGTAAACTGGAACATTAGGTCATTAATCATATTCTTCCTCATCATTCCTTCCCCACCCTCCCACTCCCAAGACCGATTATTTGTATCCGGGTCATATGGAAAGGCTTGTAAGTCACAGACATAGCTGAAGTAGGAAAGCTGGACATATTTAATGTTTAAATTCCCTTGATCTTCATTTTATCCTCTTTCCACTTTGATTTTGTGTACTAGAGACTACAGAATTAGGGAAAAAATAATACATTCCCCAATTCCTTTAAACATAAGATTCATTAATATAGATGTATTTGAGCGAGACTTGGGCAGAAGAGAGAAATGTTATCATATCCACCCGTGTAGGGAATTCGTGTCTTTTGGCTCTTCCTCTTCTAAAATACTTATGGGGAATCTGGATGGCTCAGTTGGTTAAGCCTGGGGCTCTTGGTTTCCATCTTGTGTTCATAATCTCTGGGTCATGATCTCAGGGTCCTGTGATCGAGCCCTGTGTTGGTACCATGCTGGGCATGGAGCCTACTTGAGATTCTCTCTCTCCCTCTCCCACTGCCCCTCCTCTTCTCATGTGTGTACACATTTACTCTCTCTCTCAAATGAATGAATGAATGAATAAATAAATAAATAGATAAAACAAAAAATAAATAAATAAAATATTTATGACGGATATACTGGAATGTAGGTCTTTATTGTCATAGACATCTGTTGTCAGGTGGCTGCAGCACAGTATTATAACAATGTCACTAGTGTTTCTCCTGGCTATTTCTCGCTCTGTACAATCCATGTCTTATTCTCTGTTATATCATTTAATGAGTACTTGTCTTCTTAAACTAACAATAGTGTATTTTACTTTCTGTAGTTGAGAACTCAGACAGCGATCAAGACGTTAGAGTCCAAGGGGAAAGGTGAATGAGGAATTGGCGTTTTTCTAACTTAAATGGGCTTAAAAACAGTGAAGTTCTTATTAGAAATAGAGCATTCCCTTGATCCCAAACCAGACAGAGACCCCATCAAAAAGGAGACCCAAGACCAATATTCCTGATAAACATGGATGCAAAAACTCTCATCAAAATGCAGCCAATAGAATCCAACAGTCAATTAACAGGATTATTCACCACAACCAAGTGGGAATCATTCTTGGGATGCAAGGTTGGTTCAACATCTGCAAATCCATCAGTGTGATGTAATAAATTAGTGAAAGAAAGAACAAGAACTATACGATACTCTCAATAGATGCTGGAAAAGCATTTGACAAAGTACAGTGCCCTTTCTTGACCAAAACTCTTCACAGTGTAGGGATAGAGGGTACATACCTCAATCTCACCAAAATCATCTATGAAAAACCACAGCAAATATCATTCTCAATGGGGAAAAACTGGAAGCTTTTCCCCTAAGGTCAGGAACATGGCAGGGATGTCCACTATCACCACTGCTATTCAACATAGTACTAGAATTCCTAGCCTCAGCAATCAGACAACAAAAAAATAAAATAAAGTGCAATGGTAGGGTCATAGGGAAGTTCTATTTTTAATTTCTTGAGGGATATCCACACTGTTCTCCAAAGAGGCTGCACCAACTTTCATTCCCACCAACAGTGTAAGAGGGTTCCCCTTTCTCCACATCCTCTCCAACACATGTTGTTTCCTGTCTTGCTAATTTTGGCCATTCCAACTGGTGTAAGGTGATATCTCAATGTGGTTTTAATTTGAATCTCCCTGATGGCTAATGATGATGAACATTTTTTCATGTGTCTGATAGCCATTTGTATGTCTTTATTGGAGAAGTGTCTGTCCATATCTTCTGCCCATTTTTTGATATGATTGTCTGTTTTGTGTGTGTTGAGTTTGAGGAGTTCATTATAGATCCTGGATATCAACCTTTTGTCTGTATTGTCATTGCAAATATCTTCTCCCATTCCATGGGTTGCCTCTTGGTTTTTTTGACTGTTTCCTTTGCTGTGCAGAAGCTTTTGATTTTGATGAAGTCCCAAAAGTTCATCTTTGCTTTTGTTTCCTTTGTCTTTGGAGACATATCTTGAAAGAAGTTGTTGTGGCTGATATCAAAGAGATTACTGCCTATGTTCTCCTCTAGGATTCTGATGGATTCCTGTCTCACATTGAGGTCTTTTATCCATTTTGAGTTTATCTTCCCTATGACCCTGCCATTGTACACCTGGGTATTTACCTCAAAGATACAGATGTAGTGAAAAGAAGGACCATCTGTACCCCAATGTTTCTAGCAGCAATGGCCATGGTCGCCAAACTGTGAAAAGAACCAAGATGCCCTTCAACGGACAAATGGATAAGGAAGATGTGGTCCATATATACTATGGAATATTATGCCTCCATCAGAAAGGACGAATACCCAACTTTTGTAGCAACATGGACAGGACTGGAAGAGATTATGCTGAGTGAAATAAGTCAAGCAGAGAGAGACAATTATTATATGGTTTCACTTATTTGTGGAGCATAACAAAAAGCATGGAGGACATGGGGAGTTAGAGAGAAGGGGGTAGGGGTAAATTGGAAGCGGAGGTGAATCATGAGAGACTATGGACTCTGAAAAACAATCTGAGGCATTTGAAGTGGCGGGGGGGTGGGAGGTCGGGGTACCAGGTGGTGGGTATTATAGAGGGCATGGATTGCATGGAGCACAGGGTGTGGTGAAAAAATAATGGTACTGTTATGCTGAAAATAAATAAATTTTTTAAATAAATAAAATCAAAAGCATCCAAATCAGCAAAGCATAAGTCAAACTCTGACTCTTTGCTGATGATATGGTAATTTGTGTGGAAAACCCAAAGAACTCCACTCCAAACTGCTAGAACTCATACAAGAATTCAGTAAAGTGGCAGGATATAAAATCAGTGCACAGAAATCAGTTGCATTTCTATACACCGACAACAAGACAGAAGAAAGAGAAATTAAGGAGTCAATCCCATTTACAATAAGAAAACCATAAGATACCTAGAAATAAACCCAACCAAAGAGGCAAAGAATCTGTACACAGAACACTATAAAGTATTCATGAACGAAATTGAGGAAGACGCAAAGAAATGGAAAAACATTCCATGCTCATGGATTAGAAGAACAAATATTGTGAAAATGTCGATGCCACCTAGAGCAATGTACACATTTAATGCAATCCTTATCAAAATACCATCATTTTTTTTCAAAGAAATGGAACAAACAATCCTAAAATTTATATGGAACCAGAAAAGACCCCCAAAAGCCAGAAGAATGTTGAAAAAGAAAACCAAAATTAGTGGCATCACAATTACAGACTTCAAGCTCTATTACAAAGCTGTAATCATCAAGACAGTATGGTACTGGCACAAAATTAGACACATAGATCAATGAGACAGAATAGAGAGCCCAGATATGGACCCTCAACTCTGTGGTCAACAACCTTCGATAAAGCAGGAAAGAATGTCCAATGGAATAAAGACAGTCTCTTCAACAAATGATGTTGGGAAAATTGGACAGCCACATGCTAAAGAATGAAACTGAACCATTTCCTTATAGCACACATGAAAATAGACTCAAAATGGATGAAGGACTTCAATGTGCGAAAGGAATCCATCAAAATCTTGAGGAGAACACAGGCAGCAACCTCTTCGACCTCAGCCACAGCAACTTTTTCCTAGGAACATTGCCAAAGGCAGAGAATCAAGGGCAAAAATGAACTATTGGGACTTCATCAAGATCAAAAGCTTTTGCCCAGCAAAGGAAACAGTTAAAAAACCAAAAGACAACTGACAGAATGGGAGAAGATATTTTCAAATGACATATCCTATAAAGGACTAGTATCCAAAATCTATAAAGAGCTTAGCAAACTCAACACCCAAAGAAAAAATAATCCAATCAAGAAATGGGCAGAGGACATGAACAGACATTTCTGCAAAGAAGACATCCAAATGGCCAAAAGACACATGAAAACGTGTCCCACATCACTTGGCATCAGGGAAAAACAAATCAAAACCACAGTGATATACCACCTTATACCAGTCAGAATGGTTAAAATCAACCAGTTAGGAAACAACAAGTGTTGGCAAGAATGCGGAGAAAGGGGAACTTTCCTATGCTGTTGGTGGGAATGCAAGCTGGTGCAGCCTTCTGGAAAACAGTTTGGAGGTTCCTCAAGAAGTTGAAAATAGAGCTACCAAGGACCCAGCAATGGCACTACTGGGTATTTACCCTAAATATACAAATGTAGTGATCGTAAGAGGCGTGTGCACCTGAATGTTTATAGCAACAATGTCCACAACAGTCAAACTATGGAAAGAACCTAGATGTCCATCAACAGATGAATGCATAAAGAAGATGTGTTGTATATATGCAATGTAGTAGTATGCAGCCATCAAAAAACCCAAACTCTTGTTATTTGCAATGACATGGATGGAACTAGAGGGTATTAGGCTAAGGGAAATAAGTCAATCAGAGAAAGACAATTATCGTATGACCTTACTGATATGAGGAATTTAAGAGACAGGGCAGGGGGTTGTGAGTGAAGGGAAGGAAAAATGAAACAAGATGGGATCAGGGAGAGAGACAAACCATAGAAGACTCATAATCTCAGGAAACAAACTGAGTGTTTCTGGGGTGGAGAGGGCTGCATGATGGGCATTGGGGACAGTATGTGCTATGGGGAGTGCTATAAATTGTGTACGACTGATGACTCACAGACCTGTACCTCTGAAACAAATAATACATTATATGATAATAATTTTTTAAAAAAGAAATATATGAGACAACACAGTGTCAAAATACTTGCTTAAAATTGATTCTGTGCTCATCTGGAAAGATGGGTAGAAAGAAGACAAATCTTTTGTAGACAGAATGGATACTAGTATACGGAAATTTAAGGGTCATAAGAAATTCAAGACTATGGAGGGGGCTGATTCCCTCTAACTAGAAAAGGTAATGAATTTAAAATCTTCAGATTTTAAATTATAAGTTCAAGTCCTTGTCAGAGAATCAAGAAGCCAACTATGACTGCTTTAAATGTATCTTATATCTTGCAGCTGCAGATCTGATTTAATGATAAGTTAGATTTAAAATTTACATTTGTCTTTTTTGGCTTGCCAAGCCAAAAATAAAATTTTGGTTGAAATAATGTGGGAAACTTGACAGAATTTGGATGACTCCAAGTAATGATTCAAATCCCACTGAAACTCGCCAGTAGAAACAGTGCATTTCTCCACCTCTTGAAACACTGAGGTTGTTTTCAGTCTTTTTACAAAACTATACCTGACATTTTCCCATGAAAAATAATGTCATTTCTTCCAATGCTTCTCCCCTTTTCCCCTTCACAATTTCCAGAGCAAGACCTGCAGGCAGATTGCCTTATGCTTCGAGGTATCAGGAACTTGAAAGATAAACATGATACAATAAACTAATTCAAAGACTGTGTTCATTTATAAAAGTAAGAATCTGAAAATTATGTATGATAATATACATTTACAGTGTTAGATACATGAGGGAAGATGATTATATATTTGCTAAATATATTGATATGAACTAAACTGAATTTTTTTTCCAATCAATACTAGCTCAAGCAGTTATAAATGGTCATAACTGTTGTTTAATTAGTTACCTATAACCTGTATTCTATGTAAAGAAAGTCAAAATGCCAGATATTCCTTGGTAGATTAAGAGGGATAAATCAAAATATCTATGGAAATAGAATAAATAATATAAAGGAGATTCTCCATGATTTGCTCAGCTACCATCTAAATGCATACCAGAGGAAAATATAGAACAGTTTCTTCCCAAGACATTTAGGAAAACACTTTTGAAGACATATTCAGGATTTCTGAAAAGTGTTTTCTGTTTATAGTTTGAGTATGAAGGTAGAAGAGGTCGCCATTGAGATGGGATTCCTGGTTTTATTGGCGCTATTGGTATCCTGAAGTGACAAAAACCAGGTAACAATATGTCAAGTACAAGGAATAGTTGTCATTAAATGCAAGATAAATATAAGAATGGATGAGCTGTAGATGTTCTTATAATGACTAAGTGAAATTGTGGGTTTTAAAAATCCAAAGTATTGAGCACCGAATCACTCCTGTTTTGATTAAGATAACATAAAAAGAATGCTCGTTCTGGTGAATGAAGGCCTAACGTGGGCCACAATGAGAAAATCAGTCCCTTATCCAATGCTAAAACTTGAGATTTCCATACTAACCATAGCTGTTAGCATCAGGTTACATGGCCCAAGAAGTCTTTGTGTAATAAAATGAAACCCTTGAAGACACTCACTTCCTAGCACAAGGCATCACAATTTCATCAAAAGCAGATTCCCTGATGTTGTGTGGTCTGGGACTGTTAAAGAGAGGGTGGTGCAAAAGAAAAGTTGGCGGAGGTTGAGTGTTATATTTGTTCAGTATTTTAAAATCATTGCCTCTTACCTTTCCAGTTTTCTCTCTGTTGCTCTCAGAGAAGTAAATATGGTCCTAGTTACTCCATCATGGTTGGAAATGTACGTCACCATTCATTTTTAATCAACTTGCTATTTGTTAAAATAGGTTACCCAATCTTGTTTGTCTTCAAAATATTCCTTATTCTTGCTCTCTGCTCTTCTTTATAAATCCCGGAATCAGACTTGTCAATGTCTATAAAATCTCCCTTGATCTTTTTTATTAAATTCAAATATTAATATGAGAGAACTGTATTTTTTATGATACTGAATTTTTGTTTATAAAATGCCTTTTCTTTCCTCATATTTGAGTTTTCCTTAGTGTCCCTCATTATGGTTTTCTAATTTTATCAGTTAAGGTCTTGTTCATGTTCTCTTAGAATTATTAGTTTCTTCATATTTCTGTTGCTATTGTAAATAATATTTACTTCTTTACAATGTTGTCTCTAAACTACTTCTGGGATACAAGAAAGCATTTAATTTTCCCATGGCTATATTATTTTCAGAAACACACTAAATTTTCTTATTTATTTAAATATACCTTTTAGACATACAAAATGATGTCTTCATTTGTTCCATTCCACTCCTTAGGTCTTTTGTGTATATTTATTTGTGTGTTTGGGGCTGGTCTATGGAGAGATCATACCCGGTAACATCCATTTATCCTGTTATATTGAAGAGGATACTTTTCTTTCACCATTAAATATTATGTTGTTTGAAGTTTCTGGTAGACAACATTTATGGGCCCAGCACGTTTCCGCTGCACTACTCTGCTTGGTACACAGCATTTATACTACAGAATTATTTACTTTTATTTTTTTCTTCTGGTGGCTATAAAATGTTTCAAATTAATTGCTGCATATGTTGAGATAATCATATATTTTCATTATGTAATCTGTTAATGTGATTATCTTTCTCATTTTCTAATGTTAACTCTTCCATTTAAACTGTATATCAATTATAATGAATATATATGTACACACACATAATATATATGTGTTATATATATATTATGTGTGTGTGTACATATATATGTTCTGAACTATTCAGGACATATATATGTATTCAGAAAAATTGAGAACTGACCAGTAAAACTAAAGGGCCTTGCTTATTTTCTGTTGCTGCAAATTTTTACAAGTTTAGTTCTACTTCTGTGTTGTACTTCTTTTCAGATAAATTTGGTAGGCTACATTTTTCTAGAGAAATATTTACATTTTCAATTTTATTGGGATAAAATTTTTATTTCAAATGTTAAATGTTTTCTATATCTGTAGCCATTTTCAAGTTTACATATTTTTCATTTCCATAATTATTTATACTTTTCCTTCATTTTTTTAGAGATTTATTATTGTTGATACTCTCTAAGATAACTTTAAGTGTTGTGTGCTTTTTTTTTTTTATTCGTGCTTCTCTTTATTAGTTCTCTTACCTCCTTTTGATTTGATCTGTAACTATTTTTCTAATTTTTTTAGGCTGGATCCTCAGACCATCACTCTATGTATTTCAATGAGATAAAATTTGATTCAAGAATTAGTGGTATTTTGCCAATCATAATTTGTTTTCTTTTAATCCCTATTCCCTTCAATTTTTTTTCCTTATATTCTTCAAAGTTCAGCAGTGGACTTTGGTTGATGTTTGATAAATTTTATAAAGAGTTTTTGGGTGGTTAGCAGCAAATGCAAATTGATCTCTCAATCCGTCTGGCTCACATATTGCCAGAAGTATGTCTCCATTTACAATTTAACTCTAATTATGCCTCTACCATTACAACTCAAACAGCAAGCTCATGTCTAATGGACATTGTTACTTACTCAACAGAATCTTGAAACACTCTGTTTCCATGTCTGAGAACACTTACTCTGTTGGCTTCTTGACACCACAATCTCTTGTCCTCATACCCATGTGTATGTAATTGCTGTTCAGCAGGCAACACCTTTTTTCACCTCCTGTTATGCTTGTTCTCAATCGAGTTTACTATTCCAATGGCATAAAATATATTTGTTAATGATTCCTAAATTTGTATTTTATTTATTTTTTAAATGATTTATTTACTTATTTTGGAGGGGAGCAGGGAGGAGCAGAGGGTGAGGGTGAGTCTCAGGCAGACTCCCTAGTGAGTGTGGAGCCTGATGCGGGGCTTGATCTCATGAGCCTGAGATCATGACCTGAGCTGAAACTAAGAGTCTGACATTTAACCAGCTGAGCTACCTAGGCACCCCTAAATTTGTCCTTTTAAACAGATCTTCTGAGTTGCAGACTTGTCAAACTAATACCTCTCTTTGACTCTATCATTTGGATGTCTACTATATGACTGCCTATGCTAGGTGACTTAACTATTTTTCTTGTTTTTCTTAAAGGATTATTATATCCATGCCTTATTTTTAAAATTTCAGTGAATTTGCCAATGTGTATTATGATTTTGTTACCTACTTTTTTTTCCCTCCAAATTCCTTTCTTTGGTCCATATATTCTGGTATTCAGTCAATTATTTCAGAAAACAAAACAAAACAAAAAACCTTTCCCTCAATTATTAAATAATTGGCTTTCAAAATCTTGTCACTTTACTCAAAGGTGCTTAAGTAACACATGTGTAGTTAATTGCTTGGCAGGAAAAAAATCCCAAATTATTTGCTCTGATTGTTTCAGAGTAGGAATTTATGCCCATTTTCAGAGAGTACATGAGCTATTGTGGTAGAAATACTGGTACATTTTAAGCCATAGCTTCATGATGGTGGAGACTGTTAGAGTACCATGAGAATGATTTTCCCCATTCAAAAGTACAATGTTCTTTAGGGAAGGAATAAAATTAGAATTCAGTGCTGGAATATTAAAAATAGTATTCTACATATTTTAAAGCTGAACACGTTGCTAAGCTTAGAATTTCTGTCAAATTTGCACAACATAATCACAGACCTTTTACAAGAGTGTCATTTGAACTAATCCATTAGCCTTGCCCAAATTAGCCCAATTGTTTATAAGTTATTAAATGCACTACAAAGCCTAACATGTTTGTTATGCTCCATAATCATAGCACCTGTTAAACAGCCCACCGCAGCTGTACTTTTAGCAGATTACAGGCCATTAGGCAAGTTATACAGTACCTTCCTTTTATAACCTAATTTCTTTTCTCTTGCATGAGACTTTCTGGATCATAAAAATGAGAACTTTTTCATAGCCCTTCACTGATTGAGATGAAGAGAGTGATTTTAAAATTATTAGGATGCTCAGATACAACTTGCAAATGCTATAGTAAAATGAAGTAGTAAAATATTTCATTAACTTTTAATCCAATTTAAGATTGTTTTCTTCCCCTAGGGACTAGATGTCTTCAGATTTATCATGCTCTTTCTGGAAGAATTTTTTGAAGGAAAGTTAAAAGTAAAACTATGGAATAAGGAAACACAAAGACCTCTGTTAAAAGATCTTTTTTCAGGGTCCAGACAGTTGCCAAATGGAAGAAACATCTGGCATCTATTTTATTCTCTCATTAATTTTTTAAGCATTTGCACGTTGTCTAAATCATCAAAACCCTCCTGTGTATGCGGACACATACACACAAAGTTATCTTTAGATAATAAAGAATATAAAATAGATGAACCAATTTATTCGCTTATCCAAGACTGAATAAGAGTCCAGAAGTTTTATGCATTCTGCTAGCTACTGTCAATAAAACAGTGAGGAAATCTAACTTGTCTAATTTGGTCTCTGCTCATATATACATATGGTCTCTGCTCATATATACACATATATATGTTGTGTATCTCATATCAAATATATACATTATCACTCCACAAAGTAAAATGTTCGTGTGTGTACACACACAAAAAACAAGATTACAGTGTGTTGTGGCTTTGCCATAATACTGAAGGAGTAATATTTTCATTGAAATCTAGTGTCAAAAGATAACAATGGAGTATGTGAAGTAGGGAGGAAATGAAATGTTATTCTGGACCAAAAAAAAAAAAAAAAAAAAAAAAAAACCCACAGTGCAGACATTCTGTGGTAAGGGTTGCATGTGAAGCAATTGAAAATTTGAGAGAAAGCCAATAGGACTAGAGCACCAAAGAAGAAGGAAGACAGCAATGGATGAGTCTACAGAGTTTCTCAGGAACCAGCTTATTTAGCATCTTGCAACCCATGTTGGATTTTGGTCTTTATCCTAGATACAAGGGAAAAACATGTGTTTTTATGTAAGGAAGTCAGATGAACAAATTTGCATTAAGAACTTTCCTGCTGTATGGAGAAAGGAAACAGAGAATGGGAAATTATTGTAATAAATATGCAGTTGTAGAAACCAAGCCAAAGACTATCTCATTCTGTTAGAAACTTCAAACTAAGAAACGAGGTTCTATTATCACCAGTATCCTCCTGGAGTTTTCATACTGTTTTTAAGGGATTCATGTGACCCTTGACATTAAAATGAAACAATGAACACCCACTGGAAAATGGCACTGAGGGAATGAATCAGAATGTAAGTTATCCAAGTGCATTTATAACCAATGGTGCCATTTGGGGAGTCAGAGATGTCAATAATTAGTAGCTATATTCTTTGACTAGATTATAACTAATAGATTGACAAAGGAGACTGATTGACAAAGTAGACAAAGGAAGCAGAAGTTGATCTAGGTACCACCTCTGTTAATGGTGAAGCCATGGTGGTGGGGGGTGGGCATAGCTTCGGCCTGGCCAAATGGCTTGGGAAAACTGCACTCAAAACTGAGTAACCCATACTTACTGTGTTGAAGGCAGGGTTGGATATCACTAAGGAGGGTGGGAGGCCAGTTGGACTTGTAAGAGTTAAACCAGAGAAGCAGAAAGAACATATGCTCTCTGCCGACAATTATATACCAAAACAGAGGGAATCAGAAGAGGTTCAGTCATACTCTCTTAGCATTTCTCTTGTAAACTCACCTTCAGATGAGATGTTCTTCTTCCTTTAGAATAAATTGGTGGAGACAGAATTGCTACTCTAGTGGAGCAATCTCAACATCGAAAATGTTCTACCTAATGTCTTTTTCATGACACATCACTCTTCATAATTATTAACTGGTGTCTGGCTCTTCCTTACCATGAAGGAGGACAGCAGTTTTGTGATTCTTAGGGAAGACCTACCCAACTTTCCCAAGGCTGGCTCCTAATAACAACGAGCTTCTCCGTTGGGCATGGCCGTGTGCATGGGCAGCATACCTTTTGCATTCAGGGGCTAAGAAGTGGTTCTCAAAAGAGTAATTAATTAAACTTCAAAACACTTTGAACACAAAGATGAAATATTATTCACATTCTGAGGGTGTTTTGCCTAATTAATATCCATTCATATTGTCTAGTATAGTTCACCCAACATTTTAGAATGACACTAAAAGAACATAAAGATTTCTATAATAAAATGTTAGTGATATGGAGATAACCAAAACCTGTCCATTTCTTTATAAAATCCCCAGGGGAAAAAATAGAACAAAAATATTAAATCCCCTTATAAATTTAAGTCCCCAAATGAAAGAAATGATGTTGAAAATAAAATTATTTTAGTAAGATATGTAAAAGTACCCATTCCTAAATTCTTGTTTACTTAATTTATTTTTTTAAATTCTTGTTTACTTTAATATAAAATCCAAAGAAATGAAATTGTTCCTAATTCCTTATTACATTGTTTTCAAGAATAATGCCTAGGTGGAATTGGGTATGGTCTCATTAATAGTATCTAGGCTCACTAACAAGAATCATATACTTCCTTCAGGATGTCAAGTTTTGTAACAAGCTCAATAATAAAAACACAGTAAATGGGGAAATAGTTTGAATAGACACAATCATGTAGGGGAAAAGTATATGAATGACCAATAAGATACAAATTTAAGTACTCATATAATGAATAGAATAAGTAGTCATCAAGGAAATGCCCGTTAAAAGGAATTGCGCTACTGGGTATTTACCCCAAAGATACAGATGTAGTGAAAAGAAGGGCCATCTGTACCCCAATTTTCATAGCAGCAATGGCCACAGTCACCAAACTGTGGAAAGAACCAAGATGCCCTTCAACGGACGAATGGATAAGGAAGATGTGGTCCATATACACTATGGAGTATTATGCCTCCATCAGAAAAAACGAATACCCAACTTTTGTAGCAACATGGACAGTACTGGAAGAGATTATGCTGAGTGAAATAAGTCAAGCAGAGAGAGTCAATTATCATATGGTTTCATTTATTTGTGGAGCATAACAAATAGCATGAAGGACATTAGAGAGGAGAAGGGAGTTGGGGGAAATTGGAAGGGGAGGTGAACCATGAGAGACTGTGGACTCTGAAAAACAATCTGAGGGGTTTGAAGGGCTGGGAGGTTGGGGTACCAGGTGGTGGGTATTATGGAGGGCACTTATGGCATGTAGCACTGGGTGTGGTGCATAAACTATAAATTATGTTACGCTGAAAAAAATAATTAAAAAAATTTTTTCATGATCCTCATGCTTAAATAGCTCAACATTTTTCTGAAAGAGGGGCACCTGCATGGCTCAGTCAGTTAAGTGACTGACTTGATTTTGGCTCAAGTCATGATCTCGGAGTCCTAGGTACAAGCTCCACATCAGGCTCCCTGATTGGCAGGGAGTCTGCTAATGGATTCTCTCTCTCTCTCCCTCTGCCTCTCCCCCTCTCCCTGTTTGTGCTCTCTCTCTCTCAAATAAATAAATCTTTGAAAACAAGATATGTCACTATCAATAGCTAATCAAATATATTTTTTAAATGTCATTCTTCAAGCTGTGATGCACTTACTCCAGGCAAAATTATTTTTCCAAAACAGCATTTCATGCTGTTGAGCTCCATACCAAAGACCCAGCAGCACATGAATGATGAAATTTAGACAATCTACCAGGTTTTATCCTCAAACAGAATGCCAGATAGCTACATCTGAGCAGATGCTTCAGTGGATGTTTCTGAGTCTTATGATGCAAGAGCCTATTGAAGACATATTTCTGTCATGCACTAAGGCATTGTTTTTTAAAGCATTCTCTTTTCTTATTTATTTCATTTCTTTCCTTTGGAACCCACCTCATAAATTAAATGCCCCTCCCCTGCTTCTTTCAAGGTGGGCTAGTATTATTGTTAGAATCAAATGTTTTATTTCTTTTTCCCTTTACCTTGATTTTTGACTGAGGCATTTGTGTTTGTTTGTTTGTTTGTTTGTTTTCTTATATATAATTCTGAATTTGGTTGTTTGGTTTCCCATTATGAGAGATGCAAAATCTGGTAATCTTGTTCATGTTCAATTCTTTGAGTTTAATAACTGAGCCTGGAGGCATTCTACCATTAGAATAATATCTAATCTAAGTATGAACTTCATTTATTATTGTTCTGCCCAGCTCTCTTTTAATATATCCATCTTTACTAGTCTATATCCAATTATCACATTTTCCTATATTCTCAGTGGTGTTTCCTCAGATAATAAACAGTACTTATATGCCTATTTAAATAAATGTGACTTTTTAAAACTCCACCAAGCACTTTAACAAATTTTAAAACTGATCTTCATGATTTTTCATCCAGTTTCGACTATCAATTGATATCACTATGTTGATCTTAAAGGAGTAGTTTGCTAAATGACTTTTCTTATGAGTTTTCTTCTTGTGACTTTAATTGCATTCTTTAAAAAATGAATTTATTAATGCATAAATTTCTGATAAAAGTATTCACATAACACCTCTCCTGCACAGCACAAAATTAAGTATATAAATGTATTTTATCAAATGTATATGCCTGTGTACCATGTAACCACGACATCAGTCGATATGTGAATATACCAACTGCCTTAAACAGTTCCCTCAATGTTCTCAGCACAGTGCAGTCCTGGACTGGCTGTTTATCACCACAGATTACTTTGCCTGTTCTAAAATTTTATTAAACCAAAGAATGCAGTAGGTACTGTTCTGTGTCTAGCTTCTTTGACTTAACATAATATCTGAAGATTCAGACATGTTGTTGAGAGTATCAATTATTTGTTTATTTCTGTCATTAATTAGTATGGTATTTTACTGTACAAACACAGCATAATTATTAAACATTCAACTTGCTGACAGGTATTTGGGCTATCTCTATTTTTTGCTATTATGAAAAAATTTATAAAAAATTTTTTGCTTGAATATTTTTTGCACATATATGGTTTTGTTAGTCTTTGGTAAATACCTAGGAGTGGAATTACTAGATACTGAGATAGATGTATATTTCACTATATAAGAAACTAAATACAAACTATTTAGTTTCCAAAGTGGCTGTACCATATTATACTCTATTAAATAGTTGATAAACTTTCTAGCTGCCCTACACTCTTACCAATATTTGGTGTTATTAATCTTTTAAATTTTAGTAATTCTTATAAGCACAGAATGGCTTTAATCTGAATTTCCTGGTGATTATTTACATACTTATTGATTTTGAACCCACTGATCATTTACATCCTTTTTTTCTTTGTGATTGTGACTATTCAAATCTTTTCCTCATTTGTTGTGTTTTTTTCTTATTACTGAATTCTTCATTTATCTTGGATTCAAATCCTTTGTCAGATATGTGTATTGCAAACATTTATTTCCTAACCTGTGTCTTGCTTCTTCATTTTATTAGTGATGTTTATCCAGAGCAGATATTTTTAATTTGGAGAAATTTTATATATTATTTTAATTTTATGAATAGTGGTTTTTCTACACTTTGGGGTAGTGCTTTTTCTGCCCTTTCTAATAAACATTTTTCTTATCCCATAATTGCAAAAGTTATTTTTCTGCATTTTCTTCTAGAAGTCTTCAAATATATATATGACGTTATATTAATGTATACTTCAAATATATATTAGATCAAGTTTCTTGAAAAAAATACTGAGATATTTTTAAACAGTTTGATTGGGGGAGAACTCTTAAATATAATACTTGGAAGGGATTAAAAGCTCTTGGAGCTGGGATTGACCAATAATTAGGGCCAACTGCCATACGGAAGGAGAAGGGATATAAGTAGAGCTGACTCTCCTTGGCCAGGAGGAGATTTCAGAGAGGAATTCAGCTTTAAACCTGAGCATGCCAGATTCGGTCCAAGGGCCATACTTACCCCCTGATCCAGCTATAGTATATCACTTGCAAATTAAATTTATCTAATTTCCTTGGTGACATATAAAATCATGTTAAGAATTTATCCCTGTTTGTTTTTTCTTGACTATTTTTACTAGACATAGCTATTGGCTTTTGCCAGACAGGGTTTTTTTCCCTGCATCATGAAGATAATAAAGGTATTTTATTAGCTAGATCTATTAAATAGTGCATTAATATTGATGAACTCTACAGAGCTGAACCAATCTTACAGTCTTGAAATAAATTCCACTGGATTATTAAGAAGTTTTTCTCAGTAGACTACTTCTTGAGATGTCAGCATGGAGAAGAATATTTTGAGAAATTTTTCACAGAATTAAAAAAAAAATAAAAACTATACAAAAAAAGAAACAATAAAAATAAAAGGTTTATTTACGCTTCCTAAGGGAATTTTTATAAAACTAATTCTTATTATAGAGGCAAGTCAAGTGGTTTTATGGCAATTGTCAAAATAGAGCTGTGCTACTTGTCTTGAAAAATATTCCCACACAGTGACTCTACCAGTTGTGGACAGAGGGTGAATAAGTATTATGTGCAAGAAAATCCAAATCTAAGACTTAAATGATTTGGATGAAATGTCATTAAATAAATACTATTTTAATTTTTCTATATGTTAGTATTTAGATATTTTCCTCTTTGGCAGTCATTCCAATACTCAATACATAGCTTCACAAACATCAAGATCTAATTAAGAAAAAAGCAAGATAATGAAACAGGTTTTTCTTCATGTAATGGAGAAAAAAAATAGTAACAAACTAAAAGTACTTTCAATGGTTTGAAGCAAACATTTCCTCCAAAATTCCATATATAACTAAAAATATATCTCATATGTATACACATCTGTTCACTGTTCTTTAAATAAACATTACTATTTTGTGAGCAATTTTTAAACCCTTTATTGATGTGTAACTGAAATCAATAAATCACGTATATTTAAAGTATATAACAATGCATTTTGACGTGTGTGTGTGTGTGTGTTTGCATAAGTGAGGGAAACCATCCTCTCACCACAATTACAATAGCGAACATATCCATCACATCAAAAGTATCCTGGTACTACCTTGCAATCCCTCCCGCCTTTTATGCAGACTCCCCCATCCCCAAGCAAACAATCACTGGTTTTCTTTCTGTCACTACAGATTAGATTATATTATCTAACATTTTATAGAGTTGCAATAATATTCTATGTTCTCTTCTGGTCTGGCTTTTTTGTGAAGCATAATTATTTTGAGAGTCATTCATTTTGGTTTGTATAACAAAAGTTCATTCCATTACTACTGAGTAATATTCTATTGTATGAATATGGTAAATTTCTTTTTCTTTTTAACTGTGGATGGATACTTGTGTTATTCCCAACTTTTGGGCAATAAATTGATATGAACATTTATGTGCAAATTTTCATATGGTCATATATATTATATGTATATATATTTTGGGGGGGGAATAAAATGACTGGATTAAAGAATAAGCTTAACATTTAAGAAAGTGCCAAACTGTTTGTGCAAAGTGATTGGACCTTTTTCATTCTTAACTAAAATATTTATTTTAAAAATTAAGTACAGATAGTCTATAAACCCATAAATAATAAAAACCCAGAGTAATGTTTAAAAAAAATAGGTGGGCTATCTTTGTGCCTACTTCATGTACTCCTACTAGACTTGATATTTCTCAAAGGAAATTTTTCCTTACTACAAAGCTTTCTATGAGTAATCAAATAGCTTCAAGTAGTGAAATTAGCTTCTGAAAACTCAGAAAGTTACTAAGTTGATGGAAAATCCAGAACATGCGTAAAGTTAACTGTGTTATATATTTAGCCATTTTTTGATTACACTAAGAGAAGAACAAATTGCCTGGTTTTCTGTGGTCCAAAAAGTACTTCTGGGCTTGAAATTCACTTCTATGTCAAATACTTATATTCATACTTCTCATACGAACACATTATCGTTTGATCTTCTATTTCAATCAGATTATCTGGGATAGCATCACTAGATACTAACCCATAGGAAAAAAGTAAGGTGTGCATGCTTTTTTTTTTCCTCTTATGTTAATTTTTTAAGGTAAATGTGGTAGAGAAATAATATAGTATAAGCACTTTCTAAGAAGTTTTTCCTAGTTCCTTTAAATTTGAGTTTATAAAGACTCAGATATTTTCATATTATGCATTTGTATTATCATATTCATTGCGAGAAAATCTCTAATTCTGCTCTCAACATTTGTAATATTTTTGGACTTTTACAATTTTAATCTAAATATTTACTTTTTAAATAAGTTCAGGAGTGATGGTTTTTACGAAAAAATTCAGGTTGGGGGCCGTGCTCGGAATCTCCACTTAACATTGAAACTCCACTGACACAAAAGCCATGAAAGCCCCTGGAATATGATTCCAATAAATAGTATCATAAGCACAGTTCAGACTGTTTATGAGGAAGCACCCTTTTCAAAGTTGCACTAATGCTTTACACCTAAACTTCTTGCCATGTAATTGAAATTACCTTATTTCCATGACTGGTATAAATTTTTTCAACACATAGACTTATTTTGCTTTTACTTCTTTATGCTGTTAGGTTTGTTTTTCCCTTCCGAGGTACAGTGCTTTAAGACATGTGACAAAATGGAAGAGAGTGGCCTGAGCTAATTTCTACTAATATTTTCCTGAATCAAGGGTATCTATTTTTATTTTGGGGTAAATATTTTCATAAATGATTGGGATAAAAATAGAAGCAAATAAAATAAATTACAAAATATCTATTTCAAATCATTTCAACTCCAAATTTTCCATGAAACCCGAGTAAACTAGGTGGCATGAAATTACAGTAATGAAAACGTCACATTTGTAGTAACTGTGCTGACATGAAAGACAACCAGTATAGTTCACACTTAAACACGCTCTCCGTCAAATCCTCTAGGCTACCACAAGGATGTCGTTGAAATCTAATGGACCCAAAATTTGTGTTATCTTTTTTAAAGAGCATAAAAATGCTTTAATGATTTTGGTGATAATTATGCATTACTGTCAATCAGGCTGTTTCCATTTTCCTCTCTATGATTTCTTAAAATTAGAGCAGTAACTCAATACAACATGCAAATACTTCATGCTGTCTATTCTTAGCCTTGCTTAATGTTATTTTTACAGTCAGACATGTCATTCTGCTCAAGAAGAACAATTTTACCAGTTGTCATCACATTTTTGAGAACTTGACTTCCCAATTTAATGATCTATAATCAAAGACTATATCATATTAATCATCCATCCTTTAATCTCTTTCCATTCCTCAGGATAAGAACATTAGCTCAGATGATAACTCCAATCAATGTTAAAAAATAATACCCTCCATTAAAATTTTCAAATAAGCTGTATTTTGATATTGTCCAATTAGTAATAGTTTTTAGCCTCAATTGTCTTATTAGCAATTAGAGTGTTCATCACCACGCAAAAATTGGTGATCTAACCCTAACCAAAAATGCAACGTTCAGTAGGCATTTATTTCTGCTTCTCTGGACCAGAAATATATTTTTAGATTATTAGGTAATAATAGCTAAAGAATATAATATCTGAGAGAATGTAATTAAATGAAATGAGTCTTATGATAGTCAAGGTTTATCTCTGAGAGTCATGTTCTGGCCATGGTCTAAGTTAAGTCACAAACTGTAAAGGGTTTGAGAGTTTACCCTAATTACAAGTGAGCTAAACAGTCAGTTTCCTATAGATACATACACACACATGCTCAAGTTATCTGGATAAGAAAACAGACTTCTTATTTTTGTCCAGAGCATTTTGTGTCAGCTCCTCATATTCTAATTCCATAGGAGATGACACTTGAGCCAGCTATCATAGGCATGTATTTGTACCACAGGAGAGAAATTCTGAAATTATGAAACTTTGATCTTAGAGAGCAGATGTTGGCACATCTGAGTATCCAACTTTTCAGAGACAGCAAGAAAGATCTTTACTCTAAATGTAAACGAGTTTTCTCTGGAGAAGGAAGAGAAAATCTCTAGTTTTCCTTCATCTAGAAGGAATATATAGAGATGTCATTGAGTTTTATTATTCTTAGAACATAAGCAAATGGTTTCAATGGGGGACTCTGTTTAAGTCTCTTGAATGCAGTCTCAAACTTCCAAGGTATGTGTGTCATTCAATCATCTTATGATTTAGATGTCTCTTTTCTAAGAAAACACTGACCATGCAGAAACATAAAAATAGGAACAGTGTTGTCTCTGGAACTGTAGATGGGGGAAATCCAGGAAGAACACAACAGCCACGCTGAACTGAAGATAAAGAGATTGGAATTCAGAGAAAATGAGGTACCTTGAATGTGTAGAATATAGATCCAGAGAAGTGGGAGCTACATAGAGAAAGAGCTCACACAATCTTTATGCATAGAGTGGCCCTCCATAAACCAAACAAGGAACAACCAAGAAGCTGTCTGCTGAAGTTCACACGGGGCTCGGAGATGTTTGAATTCAGACTAGCTAAAGTGAAGAGCCTTGTTTAGGTATTTAACAGAGTCCAGAAGGCATAAACCTTAATAGTAATAGTCTGAACTCTTTTAAATAGTCTAAACCATTACAAAAATGACTCCAAACCTGTTCTAAGCAACCTAAAAACAAGGTTCAAGAAAATTAAAAGGAACTTAAGTGCTTTTTAGAATAAAGGACAGGTGCCTGGGTGGCTCAGTGGGTTAAAGCCTCTGCCTTTGGCTCAGGTCATGGTCTCGGGGTCCTGGGATTGAGCCCTGCATCGGGGTCTCTGCTCAGCAGGGAGCCTGCTTCCTCCTCTCTCTCTCTCTCTCTCTTCCTGCCTCTCTGCCTACTTGTGATCTCTCTGTCAAATGAATAAATAAATAATCTTAAAAAAAAGAATAAAGAGAGGAAGAATGAATCGTTGAAGGAAGACAACAAAACATAAAACTTACAATGTCCAGCAAATAATAGTAACTACTAGACATAGGAAGAAGCGTGAACATAAGACCCATAACCAAGATAAAATTGAGTCACTAGCAATAGAAACAGAAGTAATAAACATGACTGAATTATTAGACACTTTAAAAGAACAATTATAGCTATATTCAGATTTAAAGGAAATAGGTAAACATAACAATAGTAATATAAAACATGAGAGAATCCAACATAACATCTAGAATAAAAATAAATAAATAAATGCATATCTGGAAAAAATGTTCATTGAATGCTATACAGGAAAAGAAGAAAAAGTCAAACTTATAAAACTTATGAGACTTTTTTTTAAAAGATTTTATTTATCTGAGAAAGAGAAAGAGAGAGAAAGAGACGAAGACAGTGAGAGGGAGCATACTCCAGGAAGAGAGGGAGAAACAGAAGCAGCTCCCCAGTGAGCAGGGAGCCTGATGTGGGGCTCGATCCTAGGACCCCAAGATCATGACCTGAGCTGAAGGCAGACACCCAACCAACTGAGCCAGTCAGGCGTCCCAAAAAAGTCAAACTGAAAGACCAGATAATGCGTAACAGTAGATAAATGAAGTGAAGGACATAGTATTAGAAAAATATTAAAACTGAAAAAAAGTACCAGAAAATTGCTATGAAAAATATGGACAGACTGTAGTCTGTGAGATAATATTAATATATATGTATTAATGTAAATCTATGTGATTTCGAAAAGTATTTGAAAAATGACAGAAAATTGTCCATATTTAATGAAAATGGTAAAGCCACAGATCTGATCTTCTCAATGAAAACTATAAAAATAAACATAAAGAAAAACACTACATAGAGCATTATAATAAAATTTCCATAAAGCCTAAAACCAGAAGAACCTAAAATCAGCCAGAGGGTAACTAACTGCTGTGTAAAGAAAAACGGCATGAGGGAAAAGAGGTTAACAATCTAGAAAAAAAATCAAGAAGTAAGGTCATTCTGCTAAAACTGCAGAACGGATCAGCTACCTGTAGATTCCTATAGAGGACAACGGACCAAGTTCTTCCATACTTTCCGGTCCATTCAGAGCTTTTTCTAAAGTTCGAGAAATCGTTGGAGTAAGGTAGAAGGATACAGAGTGAACAGTAGGTGGGAAGTATTTCATGCCTGATACATATGTGATACTTAAAGCCCCAGAGAGAATTTAAAACTATAAGCAAATGGTAGGACTAGTATTCAGGAAGTCCTGCCAACTATGTGGTTCATAATATACATCCTAAATTAAGACCAAGTTCTGCCATGCTGCTTGCAAACACATTCTGAAAGGCCGCAAAGAGGAACCTTTGAAAAGTAATATTCAGGCAGAAAACGTGTATCTGTCATAATTATTATCTTCTATTTATATTTAATAACTTCTATTGTTGCAGTTATTAATATGTTCTGATAGAGGTTTTGGGCAATGTAATTAAGGATTTCAAGTTTAAAATGTCCTCCTCCTGACAGCTGGTAAGCTTTGCTAGTAAAAATTAATTTTCTGCCTAAATGCTGAAATGTAGAATTATATTGTACTTGATTTGGGGGAAAAGAGGAACATGAAAATTAGCCCTTACTCTTTCTGATGAATTTCATATATAAGGTATTATGTTTTTTCTCCTCTATTGTACCCCCAACAAATTGTGGAAGAATGCTTTAAAAATGTCACTCTAAACATTTCTTAATATATGATTTTTCTTTGCCTCTCTAGTCTGTCAGAGTGAAAGACTATCTCTTTATAAGCTAATGATTAATTTTGCCCAGGTGTGGAGATTATTTTAATGCTTCCATCTTTAAGACTTTTATGCTTAAATAATGATTTGGCATCCCATTGTGCTTATCAGTCAGTTCTGTGTTTCTCAAATTACTAAAAGAGTTAATAAAGCTGTCTTTAACTATTATTTTCTTTACTGAGGCAGTGATTTTATGTTTCTATTTAATGAAATTTCTTTTCCTTTCAATTCAGTTAAACATTTTTATTTTTATTTATTTATTTTTTAGACATTTTTAAATAAACACAAAAATTCCTCTACTGAACTTAGTTTACCAAATAGAGAGGATGGAATTCCTAAATAGTTCAGAAGCACATCATTAGCCTCGCTGACCTTTGCAGGCCTGGCCGCAACCCTACCATAGATAGTGGTTGTTGACACTTCTGCGTCATTCCGAAATGCATCTTTGAAAATCTCCTGTCTTTTTCACTTCCAGAGGAAAGCAACATGGTTGACACACAGGTCCAGCCACTAAAAACTGCCTCAAGGTCTTGCCTCCTGTGTTCCTCTCCCCTTACACTTTCTCCCAGATCTGCCATAAATTAGGTGCATACCCTGGGGTGAATAAATGAAAAGTGTAAGGGAATTGCAATTGTTACCACTGATCCAAAATAAAAGTCTAGGGAAAAGGAGCCTGACAAACGCAACTTTATGAACGTGGACACTCGTGTGGATTCTCTTTTTCTTACCCCAGTTGTTCTCTCTAAAGGCCCTGGTTCTTGGAACAGGCTGTGGCTGGCACCAGGGCCACCATGAGGGCTGTACCATGGCCGCCTCCAGGCTGGCACAGTCATGTAAATTCTCTAAATAATAAAGAACCTTAAAAATAAAAATTTATACTCACAGAAAATGGCTGCATTTTTTTAGGTTTCTCTTTGGCCCTCCCGCTGGTCCTACGGAGCTCAGATTCCACATCCACTGCTAGCAGCGAGAGACAACAGAGCAGTGAACCCTTGGGGGGTGCCCCTTAAATTCTCTATTATCCATAAAGTGCTTAACATATTTCTGTCGTAAACTAAGCCCTCAAAAAATATTAGTCATTAAACTGTGTTAGACTTTTTATGGAAGGTGAAAAGTATGCTCTTTCTTCATGATGTGTTTAATAAAAAGTGCAAAACATCTCTAGTTGTTCATACGCCACAGAAAAATCAAGCGATGGCAAGACAACTTCATACAATAGGAAATGTTAAGTCGTTCCAGTACACTTAACTGAAAAATTAATCCAAAGCTTGCTTTATTTCTACTTATTTTATTTAAGGTAAGGATAATATCAAAGGAACTAGCATTCTCATTTAATTCTTTCTCTGTCTCTTCAACTGCACTTTGGACATTCCTGAAGGCTCTGATCAGGCTGTCCATGACCAGACATTTGACAGATGCCTGCCTTTTCCAAGGTGAATCGCTTTTATTAAAACATACTGTGATCGGCATTTTACCCTAAAACATGGCATTTTAGAGGTCAGAATAGTACTTCTTTAGCTAAAAATAATATTAGAAAATGATTCTGACCAAATAATAAACACCTGCCATTGTGTGCATATATATATATATATAGGAAGTGAAATACTTTTCATGTCAAAGATTCAATTCTCTTTTTCTGTTTTATGATCAAGATCACTAAGCACCTTACAGGTCCAATAAATGGAACAATGCTTCATTGTCATGCTTTAGATTGCAAACCTTGTATCATTCTACTTCAAATCATCCCGAGCGGTTGCTGAAAACATTATTAGTATCCCTTCCCTAAAGGGACATTGGAAACATTTTCATAATGGAGGGCAGGCATATTTTGAAAGTAGGTTATTATTTAATAAGGTTAAAAATCATCAGTTCAAGCTAGGCTAGAGACATAAAAGTACAGCATAAGAAATAACAACAAATGGGGTTGTCTGCCTGGCTCAGTCGATCAGATGACGCAACTCTTGATCTTAGGGGCATGAATTCAAGACCCGCATTGGGTGTAAAGCCTACTTAGAAAAAGAGAAAGAAAAGAAAGGAAAGAATGACAAATGAAAAATAAAAGGCTTTGGGTCAGTGATTAAGCCTGAAAGTATCATTATTTTATATAAATCAATTTGGTATCAAATAAATAAGAATTATCCATTTTAGTAAGAATGTTTCCCATATAACAGAAATCTATCAGTACATATAAAAAAGAAAGAATACTCTTGTTTTATGAAATCATTATCTTTCCCATATGCAGGCACACACACACACACACCTTTATTTTGAGTTGTGTCCAGTTCTCTGAGGTTCAAAGAATTGAATGGTGGGGAGTGGGAAAAGAGGGAAGAAAAAAAAATACAGAAAACAGAAGAAATAGAGCATCTTTGCCTTTATTCCTCAGAACGCACCCACTAAAAAGGAGGAAATAAATTTCAGAAACCACATGTGCTGCGTGGAAAACTTGGTAGCAGATGTCCATTCTACTGGCCCTGCTTACGAATGAATTGGAAATGTTTACTGAACATCCACTATGTATCGGTTACTGTCCTCGTCACTGGAAACATGGATGAGTACATCACGGTTCTTGACATCAAGTGTTCATGGTCTAATAAGGTAGACAGACTTGCAGCCAGATAAATGCATTAAAACATATTAGAATTGGAGTATAAAAGTGAGCATAGGTTAACAGCTGGAAAGCAGAGGGGCATTCATTATTCCCTCAGCACGTGGAGGAAGTAAGAGGGCCTCGTTAAATCCTGGTTGAACATGGAGGTCGTGGATACACTGGGATGTTAAGGAAGACTATAAATTTGCTAGACAGAGAATCTGATAAGGGCACATAGGCCAGAAAGCTTGCTCAAAGGAAGATCTGTGAGTTATTACACTCTTGCTGGAACACGGAGTGCAAAGGGGTAAATGGTAGCAGATAAGCGTAAAGTAAACCAGAACACAGAAGGCCCTTGCCTAAGAATAATGCACAATATCCTGGGTGTTAGCCCTGGGCAGTGGGGAATCTTTAATTTGGAGGTCAGCATGGTATACAAAACCTGTTGTTGGGGACGCGTGGGTGGCTCAGTTGGTTAAGCAGCTGCCTTCGGCTCAGGTCATGATCCCAGGGTCCTGGGATCGAGTCCCACATCGGGCTCCTTGCTCGGCAGGGAGCCTGCTTCTCCCTCTGCATCTGCCTGCCTCTCTGTCTGCCTGTGCTCGCTCGCGCTCTCTCCCTCTGTCTCTGAAAAATAAATAAAATCTTTAAAAAAAAAAAATTAAAAAAAAAATACCTGTTGTTGGAAGAGAAAGCAGTCTGGTAGATACTGCAACTTTGGGGGAAAAGGAGCTTATAGAGGTACATTAATACACGCAGGCTTGGTGAGTATTATTTACTGAATGGATTCTTTGATAAATTCTCCACATCAGGAATCTGAAGATGGGATCTCTATTTAGAACTCCCAAAACATACCGGAGGTCAAGACCAAAGTGAACTCTGACTCAGTCTTTCTAAAAAGCCATTTTTATTGTCTTTTAATCAGTGAGAACAATATTTAACCCATATATGGCCAAATAACTTCTCCCCCAAGAGAAAGCCATAACTGTTAATGCACAAATAAAGTATATTTTCTATTGGAGTTTATCCATATTAAAAAAAAAAAAAGGCAGTTTGGCCTGGAATTGTTGATTTAAACATCACATAATTGGTTAACATAAACATATGTTCTTATTTTTCTGCTGCCTTAAAACAGTGACTTTGACTTCATCTCATACTTTTTTTTGCTTAATAAAACAAGTATTATTTTCTTTGTTTGCTTTTTCAAGGCATAAAAAGCTTGTATAATATCCATACCTCAATCAAAAGATAATAATTGTCTGATTTATGACCACCATTGTTTTGGGCATGGGATAACCAAGACTCAAGTTCTCAAATGCTCTTGAGGGAAATGCGTTCTTTGCTTTGGAACAGAAGATAAACATGCATGGAAAAAAAATCAGGAATCAGTAAGTGTCACACTACCGGGTTCTGATTCTTGGGACAGACACTAATGGAGAATAGCGTAGCATCAGTAACAACGGAGATCATTCACTTTAAAAAGGGGCTCAAAACAGACATAGTACGTAACATAAACCTAAGAAGAGGAGAGAGGAATTTTTAGTTTAATTCTAAATACGATAAATTAGAGGCTGTCTTTAATGTATGTAATAGGATTCCAAGTCACATTCACTCTCAGAAGAAATCAGTTTAAGGTTGTAATAGCAAAGGCTTCTGGAGTGCGAGGAAAAGGGGAGGTAGCACATGTGCCGTATATTTATTATCCCTGACAAACGTGTACAACATTTTGTATTAAAAAAAAACAAAAACAAAAGAATCACGATCAAACATACGGAGGAGCTCATGAATGCACTGGGCTAGAGCTATAGGGATGCTCAACGAACTAACGCTCCCAGTGAAAAAGTCATTGTTCCTAGTTAGGAGAAGATGAGCTCTATTCTCTAACTCACTGGTTGCCAATCAGTATATCTACTGGATAACCTCACTCCTTCACTATGATGCTTTTGGTGTTTATAACCTCTTAGTTTTATTTATTCTATCCATGTTTTTAAACGAAAGGGCACTTTATAAAATTATGGGTTCTGTGAGGGAGAAAGAAGCCCATCCCCTTCATATAATGTTCTGAGGCCAGAGAAGGAAGCTTCAACCACCCTGAATTTCCTCTGCTATTATGATTATTGCATAATTTAATTCAATTGAGTTACCAGATTTTTGCAGTTTCCTTAGCCCAACCTAAATGAATCAGTTACCTGTCTGCTCCCTTAATGCATCATTCATTGTAGATTTTTCAGTTTTGTTTTTGTTTTTGTTTTACATTCCTTTGTCTCTTAATAAGTCTGTCTTTCCACTAATAGGTGAGCTTTATTTATAGTAACAGCATTCTCTTCTGTTCTCAGTGCTTCTAACAGTGCCTAGTAAGCAGATGGTGACTGACTAATAAATATTTGTTTAAAGCATAAAGAGTAAATAATTTTAAAATGAATCACCCTCCAACTTCATTTATTGAAGGAACAGTTCTTTCATTGAACAAAAAACTCATCTGGCTTTTCAACTGCCTCAATTAATGATTTAACTAGTTCTGTGATTATGTCTTTCTTTATTGTTCTACGAATTTTTTTTCAAGCCACAAAATTATAGCAAATAGCATTAGGGGATTACTTCCCTAGATCCTGTGAATGAATGCCGTAATAGATAATTTTGAAGAAAGCAGAAACTGTTGATCAGTTTTCTTGTTAGTAGGCACAGACAGTATTTTCTTTCCCATATTATTATTTTCATAAAATTCTCCATATTTTAAATACTTACAAAATTGATGAAATTTTCATGGGTTTAAAGATTGAATTTATTAATTATAAAGGACAGAAAAGAATGAAAATTTAAGAATATTAAAGGGGAAATCATTTTAAATAGAAAAATAATTGAATAACATTCAGCACATTTTATGTCATGACCTCATAGAAACAAAAGAGATTTCAAATTTAATTCAATATATATCTTCTTTGTATTTTAGACTTTATAAATGAAGGAGACAAAGCCCTGAGAATTTCATGTGCCCAAGTTGAGAGGACCATTTAGTGAACACAGACCTCTTGATTATTGATGAAATCTTTCCAGTCTACAACAATGACATTGCAAAGATTTTAGGAATGTGACATTTTCTACTTTACTGGATGTCTTTTCTGAATTTCTCTCAACTGACCAGTACGTTGAGGTGCATCCCTTCCTTTGGAGGCAGCCGACTGATAAAGAGGAAAGGATCCATTTGAACTGCTAATTTAAGGACACCTGGAGGGCTCGGTGTGTTAAGTGGCTGCCTTTGGCTCAGGCCATGATCCCGGGGTTCTGGGATGGAGCCTGCTTGGGTCTCCCCGCTCAGCAGGAAGGCTGGCTCGCCGTCTCCATCTGCCTCTCCCCAGCCCATGCACACACGTGCTCTCGCTCTCACTCTCTCTCTCTCCCTCTAATAAATAAATAAATAAAATCTTAAAACAAAATTAAACTGCTACTTTAAAAAGCAAGTGATTTGTTCTTCATATAACAGATCCGGGGTGGAGGGAATCAGAATTGGAACAGGTGCAACATTTCAAAAGTGATTTATTTTATTTTATTTTATTTTTTTAAAGATTTTATTGACTTATTTGACAGAGATACAGCAGGGGGAGTGGGAGAGGGAGAAGCAGCCTTCCCGCTGAGCAGGGAGCCTGATGCGGGGCTCGAACCCAGGACTCGGGGATCATGACCTGAGCCGAAGGCAGCGGCTTATTAGTTTAGATTCTTTGATCATTAATTTCTCAGAATGAGTTCAGAAAAGTACAAAGAAGGAAAACTTTGTAAGTTTCCCTTACAAAGTTTGTGGATATTGGTGAACAGGAGGGAGAGAAATTCTGCTTGTTAGCCTTAGGTTAGCCTTGGGGTCTAGCAGGTGTGGTCCTTGCCACCAGGCTGGGAAGAACAGTTCCAATGGTGACATGGCCCCTCACTCCAAGATTTCTCTCTGCCTTTCCTGCAGAATACATGTGGCAGGGAAGAAGATGTTTCCGGTATCATGCGGCCTCGAGTTGGGGGAAGGGTGTCGAGAGGGGAGGTTGGCATGTTGCCGGACTCTGCTGCACGAGATCTTATCCTGCGCTCATCACCGAGCGTCAGTGCAGGTCCCCGGCGGAGGGCTGGGGAGCGAGGGCGGCCGGCTCTCTCGGGGGTCCAGCAGCGCTAAGGAAAATGAGTGCGGTTAAGGATGTGCTGGAGGAAGCCGTGGTGTCACCCAGGGTCAAGCCCAAAAGAGATACGAATGTCTGTATATATGACTGCATTTCATAAATACATAGTTACTCTTCCTCATATTTCTACTTTTAGACAATTTCAAGTGTGACAGGGAGGCAGCAAAAAAGGTTAAGGGCAGAAATTTAACCTGCATTTGGACAAGCGTAATTTATTATGAATTTGACAAGACAAACAACACTACTTTCAACTAAATATTTCCATTAAAAATCACGGTGAAATCATCTGCTAAAATGTAAAAGAATATTTTTCCTGTATAAAATACATATGCTAATTAAAATAAATCTTATTACTAAATTCTGCAAAGTATGATTTATATGATCCAGTCTATGGGTAGTGAGTTAATCCTAGAATGACTAGCATCGCAAAAATTAAGTCTTGGAGATAAAGAAAATGGTCATTTCAAAATCATAGCAATGTTTTGTCCTCATAGTGAAAAATAATTAGCTTTTCTATCATATTCGATTAAATATTAGTGAAGATTTAATTTAAAAGTTCGCATTCTCACAAATTCAGAATTTGTGACTTTGTAAAAATTTGAAACACATATATGTATTTTTAAAGATTTTTTTACATATTTGAAAAAGAGAGAATAGGGAGAGAGAGAGCATGAACCGGGGGGGGGGGGGGGGGGGGGGAGGGAGAAGCTGGCTCCCTGCTGAGTGGGAGTCAGACATGGGACGCAATCCTAGGCCCCCAGGACCATGACCTGAGTTGAAGGCAGAGGCTTAACCAACTGAGCCACCTAGCGGGTCCAAGTTTTGCACATATATTAAAATGGGTTTTATTCTTAATAATATTAAGAATTAATAATATTCTTATTTGTTAATTCTAACATAAAGTTTGTTAAAAAAATGCTGTGATATATATAAAGGATTACAAAAGTCATTATTATCCACTTTAGAAAATAATGTATTATCACATGTTTTTAAAAATATGCATAAAATTTTATTTCATAATTCACTCATGGACATGTCTAGCTTTGACTGTGTCTACATGTATTTATTCATCTATGTCTAGCAATTCAGAATTTTCACATTAAAACTGCAGTATATTTTTACTGCGTCCCCTAGTTTCTTACCCACATTATCTCGTATCTCCTGTTAGCAGCATCTCCATCTACCCAATTTTTAAGACTGAAAACTTTTGTCTTCAAGTTCTTATTCCCTTATACTCCTGTCATTCGGGTGGCATTCAGACCATGACAATTTTTAACTCTCACCTATTGCTTGAATCTAGCTTTTCTTCTTTTGTTTTAGTGAAGCTGCTATCTTTTTTTTTATTTCTCACCTGGGTTGTTATAATACCTCACAACTGGTATCTGCTCCTAGTTTCTTCCCATTCCCATATATCTCCTAATACTTTAACTTTCCTCACTATGACCCTCAGTTTCTGATTAAAACCCTCTATTGAATGGCTACAAGACGAAATCCAAACTGGCTAGATGGACAAAAAACCCCGACATACCTGGCTCCAAATTACTATTTCAGCATTGTCTTCAACCACCTCTTCAGTGTCTATGAGGAATTCACCCAAGCCTCCACCTTCCCGATGCTTCACCTGTTCTTAATACTTTAAGTGAACTTTAAGCTAATTTTTTTTCTTTATATTTTTTTAAAAATTTAAATTCAACTAAGTAACATTAAAGTATTATTTGTTTCAGGTTTTTTTTTTTTCATTAGTCTTACACAATTCACTCTTTCTTTAAGTCCCAAAGTTAACATAAAATTTTCCGCAGACACAGAAAGATGATTACTCTCTATCTACCATTCCCTACCACACTTCACTCACATTGTTTTGCTCACCGCACTGTAATATTAACTTAAAGCTGCCATTTTCACTAACTACTGTAAGATCAATGTTTAAAAATAAATTCTAGTTTTTATTTATTTTGCAGCATGTGGCAAAGATCCTAGAGTTCAGCAGAGGCTAGAAAGAATCAGAGGTTTGTTCAAATCAGGTAACTGAGTGAATAAAAATTTGGGTAATGATGCATATTTTAAGCACTTGTCTTCAGAAGAATAAATAAAAGAAATGTCAAGAACATCAAAATAATGATAAATTAATTTTTAGCATTTTTATTATATTTTAGGTAATGTATTATTTCAATTAGCAGGAACTCTATAAGTAATTATGTGAAATATAAATGGAAACTAAAGATAGTTTATCAAATCTTGCTCTGGATTCAGAAAAGGCAAAGATAAGGCAATTTGATACATGGGCAGCTTAAATCATAATATCCTTCTTCTGTTACAATGAGCGTCTGCCAGCTCCACTCCTTCAGGCTTACACATCTGCTTTGTTCTGAAGGGATTGTTTAGATTCTTTTACTGATAACCAGGAATAGCAGTCATGCAAGGTGGTACCACCCATTATTTACTGAAGATTTACTTTCAGCAGGATGTAAAGAATCCTTTTATCCAAAGATACAGTAAGAAATGGATTATTTTATTAAACATTATGCCTTTTCATTCTTTTTACTTTATTGTTAGGTAAGACTTTGATTTGATGCTGCTAGTCATAAATCAATGGTTTTAAGGAGTAAATGTCATAAATAGTTTTTTCAAATCTTTAAGACATAAATGTAGAAGCCCTTAAGATGCAGTGTTCAGAATGCTTTATGTTATTGTAACAATTTTTTATAAATTATACTTCACTAAAATACTTAACAATAAGTAGTCTCTACAGGCTTGATTTTTTTCTTAGTACAATATTATCAGAACGAACATGTTTAAATAAAAATAAACCAAAACTATTTTTTATTTTCCATTTATCTGTTCTGACTTGTAAAATTCCTTAGATTCAACCTCAGCCTGATCCCATTATGTGATTACTGTAACTATTTCCAGTTGTTCATGGCATTGGTTTACAATGACTTGTCTCCATTTCTTTGTATCATGTTAATCCTGTTCTTGTGTACCTATAGTTTTGTGCATCCTTACTCATCTTCTTGTTTCTGGTCAGTGAATTTATATTGATTCAGTTGGAATCACTTTAGAATCTATAATAATTCAGATACTATCTGAGTTAATATATCAGTTTTCCAGCAAGATCACACATTTTATGTAAAAAGTAAGCATAATAAACACAATTTCACAAAAAATACTTCAAGTATTTAAGACATTAAATTGCCTATAAGTATTCCCGGGTCCTGAATTTAAAGCGATGTGAATACTATTTTTTCTTCATTTTCTCTTTTCACCAAATAAGTCACCTAAACATCTTTATAAGAAGAGATTTTTTTTTTTAATATTTCATTTCTTCAAAATATCCTACAAATCATCAGACAGGTAACAACCAGTTATTCTAAGAGAATAAATATCATTTTATCAACTTAGGCAAATTTATTATTTGCTTTCATAGAAATGTTTAGATTGAAATTATTTATTATTAACTTTGCCACTTATCTCTGTTCAATAATTCTCATATATTCTACAGAATCTATTGTTTTAAACAAAATTATCATGATGTTTCTTAATATATTTCAAACAATAATAGTTCAGTTCAGTTTTCATAAGTGTTTCGGAGTGAATTATGTCCTCCCAGAATACATGTGTTGAAGCCCTAGTCCCAAGTACCTCTTTATGACTGTATTTGGAGACAATGTCTTTAGGAGATGAATAAATTGAAATGAAGTCATTAGAATAGCTCCTAATCTGATATGATGGGTGTCCTTACAAGAAAATTGATTAGGACTCACAAAAAGACACCAAGGATGACCATGTTAAAAGGCAGAAATAGGATCGCCATTTATAAGCTAAGGAGAAGGTTTTCAGGGCAAACCAAGCTTGCTGACACATTTGTTTTGTACTTTCAACCTCCAGAACCATAAGAAAATAAGTTTATGATGTTTAACCCATCTAGTCGGTATTTTGTTATGGCAGCCCCAGTAAATTAATACAATAGGTTTTTTGAGGTGTGCGTTAATACTCTTTACTCAAAGAATTTATTTTTCTTGAAGATAGCATATGACCACATAGATTTTGTATCCAAACCAATGTAGGTAAAATCCCAACACAGCTACTTAACTGTTGCCTGATTGACTAAAACTCACTGAACTTCAATAAGCCCATTCAGAAATGGGAATAATTGCATCCAGCTCATAAAAAATTTGAAAATTAAATGGGTTTAGATAGAGTAAACTAACTGAAATCATTAATTTCATTGACCATTTTTAAAATGAAGAAGATTTTCCTTACTTTTGGAAAAACTTCTATTCTACTTAACTAAAATATTTACTTCTCACTGCTTTGTTTTTTCTTTCTTTCTTTCTTTCTTTCTTTCTTTCTTTCTTTCTGAGACTGACCCTGGTTGTTTTGGTCATCTTCTTGAATAGCTCTCATTTATTCAAAACTATCTGTTTAAAAGCACTATGTTCTTGAGTAATATCAATTAAAACATCCCAAACCTCATGGTATAACATCAACAAATGTGCATAATACCAGTTACACTTATAGATATGTAATATAGCATATACCATGAAGATATGGAAGATCTCCACCATCTCCATAAGTTTTCTAAGACTGTGCTGCTAGTCATTGACTGTAAAGAACATGAAAAACAAAGTTCAATTGATTTCACAAGGAAACCAAGAAGTTTAAATTCCCTAATTACTGGCAGTCATTTCCTATAGAGGTCTTGAAGTAGTCATAAAACAATATCCATGCTTAATTACAAAAATGCAAAATATGCACAGTTCCTATATCAATAAATATTACAAAGTAAAGTTTCCATTTTTAATCATAAAACTGGAAATATGTCAGGAAATTTGGCTTCATTTCCCTTTTTATAATCATGGAGATAGATAATTAAATGATGTTTATTAAAACTCCCTCTGGCACTCAATATTTCAAAATAATATACTCCTTACTATTGGATATCAAAGAAGAAGAAAAGAAATAGTTGAGAGATCATTTAAATTAATTTAACCTATTAAAATGTCTACTCATGGATATCAGTTTTTATTACATTCTGTGGCCTACAGGATTATAATGATATTATAGAAATATTTCCTCTAGTTCAGAGAAAATGAGAATGTATACTCAATAATCTGGAGGAATCATTGCTAAAAAGAAATGCTTTCAATGCTATTTCTCTTCATTTTTTTAGTGGTACCTCAAAAGTGTAGTAATATATCAAGCTGGAACTATTATAACTTCTTCCAAGGACTGTAATATTGATACATTAGTTTTAATTACAGAAATGTGGGTATTATAGAGGGCACGGATTGCATGGAGCACGGGGTGTGGTGCAAAAATAATGAATACTGTTATGCTGGAAATAAAAATAAATAAATAAATAAATAAATAAAATAAATTAAAAAAAAAAAAAGTACAATAAAGCTTAGAGGACAGCACCACTGACAGACTTAAAAAAAAAAAAAAAAAAAAGAAATGTTTACTAAAGGCGCCTAGGTGGTTCAGTAGGTTAAGTGTCTAGCTTCAGCTCAGGTCATGATCCCAGGGTCCTGGGATTGAGTCCCAAGTTGTGCTCCCTGCTCAGCAGGGAGTCTGCTTCTCCCTCTCCCCCTGCTTAGGCTCTTTCTCTCTTGTTACCTCTCTCTCAAATAAATAAATAAAATCTTTAAAAAAATGTTTAGAATATTTTATTAGTGTTATTTTGAAGTAGCATAAATTCATTTTTTTGTGATCTATCACATGTTTTTGACTAAAAGATTTTATTTATTGAGCAGTTTTAGGTTTACAGAAAAACTGAGCAGAAAGTACAGAGAGTTCCAATATTCCCACCACTTCTCCACCTAGTTTTCCATTACTATTGACATCTTGCAGTGATGAGGTACATTAGTTATAATTGATAAGCCAATATCGACACACGATTACTAGTAGTTTACATTAACGCTCTCTCTTTGAGTTGTACCTTTTTTCGGTTTTAACAAATGTGGACTGACATGCGTCCATCATTACAATATCATACAAAATAAGCCATTGTCCTAAAAGTCTCCTGTCCTCCATCAATCCATTTCTCCATTCTTTAGCCTAAAACTCTGCAACCACTAATCTTTTTACTCCACTTATGGTTTTTCCTTTTCCAGAATGCCATGAAGTTTGTAATGCCTAGTTGGCAGAGTTTCCAGACTGGTTTATTTCCTTAGCAATATGTAAATCATTTGGAAAATGTGTGTGTGTGTGAGTGTGTGTGTGTGTGAGAAACCTTGAGTCTTGTTCATGTCAGTAGTTCGTGTCATCAGTTGTCCGGTTCCTCAGAGGAGTCATAGAGTGTCCGTTCTTGATTTCTCTCTTCCTAACTGTTGTTCATCTGCTATACAGTAAACCACCAACTTCGGCTGGCAGAACCTCTATATAACTCAGCTCTGAGCTCCTGTTTCTGTCCGCACCGCCACCTCCTCCCAACCCAAACTACCATTGTTCCTCACATGGACTTTTCTTTTCTTCCAATCTTGCCCGTGCCTTCCTTTTAAAGTAAATCTTACAATACTGACCAGAATCCTATTAAAAATATTAATTGATTAAATTATGACCTTGATTAAATACATTTTGGAATCCTCATTAAACTGAATAAAGTAGTCATTATTTCCATGACCTATAATGATTATCTATAGACTCCAGACCCATCACTACTGTTCACCCTCAAGCTTCACAGCTTCTGATCATTTCTAGAGTACATCACATTTTCCCAGCTTTCCCTAGAAGTGTGTGTGTGTATATGTATATATATATATATATATATGTATATATATATATTTTTTTTAATGTGCTCTTGATCCAAATGTGTTCTGTTCTGATAAACAAAACCCAAAACAAAATCTGTATCTCATGGTACACATAACATCCTTTAACTCGATATTTCTTATACAATGAAATTCAGCAATCATTCACAGTAAAACACATTTTATTTTTCTTTAAGCCATTTTCTAAGGTGTATTATTAAAGAAGATTTTCAAGGAACTTTAAAGAGGTAAAATCTTGGAAAAAGCATAGTTTATTTTATACTATCAGCCACTCAATGATATCTTAGTCTGTCAATGAAATAAAATTGTCTCATTTATTCTGCTATAAATTTCAGATCTGAGTTTCAGCAAAAATAATCATTTTCAATATTAGAAAAAGTCCACGGAAAACAGAATAAATTGCCTTTTTCTATCTTTATCTTTATCGTATATTTTCTGAAATGGCTTTAAGTTTTCTGGAGAGATTGTAAGTACTTATGAACAAACTTCTGGGGTTGATTTAATTGTAATAAAATATGTTTGTTTAAAAGAACTCTTTTTTATTTTTTTAATATTATTTATTTGGTTGAGAGAGAGAGAGAGAGAACATAAGCAGGGAGGAAAGGTAGAGAGAAAGGGAGAAGCAGCCCCCCTTGCAGAATATGGAATCAGATGCACACAGAGCTCCATCCCAGGGCCCTGGGACATGAACTGAGCCAAAGGTAGATGCACAACTGACTGAGCCACCCTAAAAGTACTCAAAGTACTTTTTTAAAAAAAGTACTCTTTTTAAAAAACTATGCATATACATGAGTTTTTCTTTAAGAAAAAAAAAAAAAAAAACTTACCTTAATAATAGCCCTGACAAACATTATGCATACGCAGTAAATTACTGGAATTACATAGTTTCTAAATTGTTTGATTTCCAAATAAATGATGTACATATTAAACAATTATACAAAACTGGGTCGTGGATGGGATTTATTATTTTTCTCTTTGAAATATTTATTAAGGATATGAAGCTATTTAAATTATTATTTTGGTTATTATTAGCTGTTTATACAGTAATTGAATGTAATTAAATGTGTTTTTATTAAACAGCTTTGATTTGTGAAAAAATAATGAGGCCTACAACCATAGCATAATTGTTACAGAGTTAAACTGAGAACTCATGCTTTTAAAGTTGATGCAGCTAATGTAAATACTAGCACAGGGTGGGAGAGAGAAGACACGACCAGATCAATCTATTTAGCCATATAAAAATAAGGGACTTAAAAATAAGTTTTGCATTAAGTGTTTGAATTTGAGTAAAAGCAATTGGGTTGAAAACAACTTAATTCATAACTTCTACAGATCAAAGAACTAGAACACATAATAAGGGCAGTCAGAATTCTATTAAAAAAAAGAACTCTATTTAAGGAAATGAACTTCACAGTCAAGTAAATCTGGTTTGCAATCTGGTTTGAGCCTTATTTGCTATATGAGCTAATCATTTCTTTTTTTTTAAGATTTTAGTTATTTATTTGACAGAGGGAGATCACAAGTAGGCAGAGAGGCAGGCAGAGAGAGAGAGAGAGAGGGAAGCAGGCTCCCTGCTCAGAAGAGAGCCCAATGCGGGGCTTGATCCCAGGACCCTGAGATCATGACCTGAGCCAAAGGCAGTGGCTTAACCCACTGAGCCACCCAGGGCCCTGAACTATTTATCATTTCTAAGCTTTTGGGCATCTGAAAAATCAAAAACAATCCGCATCACTGAGGCTTGTGGATGGGAATGAAGTAAATGTATTTATAACTCATATGTATTAGTGAAATGTAGACTGACCTCTGAGTAAATGGTAGATACGGCATTCTTGTGAATAAATCAATATCATCATTTCTTCTGGTAGATCATCCTAAGGTAGATGTGATATGGTGTCCTCCAGGGCAAAGCATGGGTCCCAAGGCTATGTTTGGAACAGTGCGACATTTTTCTAAGCCATGAAATATTATAAAAGACTCATTCATTGCAGTTTATTCCCATTGAAAGAAAGACACACTCACACATAAATTAGAAGAAATAACACAAAACACAGTCACAAGTATCTGTTACAAAATACATCCCTTCACATGTACTTTTCTTTCCACTACGGATTTCCAATCTAGAAGAAGATCCAAGCCATAGAACAATCACGAGTAAAGTCATATGCTGATGGCAAAGAACAATGGAAGAACTGTGTGAAGATTTCTGATAAGAGATTAAAGCAACAAGAAAACAAGTTTAATTGTGTCAAACTAATAAGCTGCAAAATGTAAAGATAGTATCTTATTGTCGTTTATCAAAAAATATTATTTACTGAATCAAAATACATGGCAAAAAAGTTTTTTCCAGGATTTGATAGTTTAATAAAGTCTTAAAGGATTTTGATTGGGGCAGAGAAATGGAAAAAACTAAATAGGGTAAAGAAAAATGGCTTAAGATTATATGAAAAACGGGTTCATGAATATTTGTAGACTTTGAAAAATAATTATGAGAAAATTGAGTCATAAAATATTTGTTAAAATGTTAAGCAATAAATAACAAAATTCAAAATTTTAACACCAGCATTCATGTAAAATTTTTGTATTTTACTGATTTTCGAGGGAATCTATGTGAAAATAAGGTAGATAGAAGGATTTTTTTTTTCTTTTTAAAACTGCCTGTAATGTTTCCATTAAAATGTTAAGATTAATACCATGCAGGGGGGAAAAGACAAGGAAACTTTATAAAATATCAATCTCTGTCTATTTCTTCCTTTTCTAACTTTCAGGAAATATTTTGACTATTCATTTAAAACAAAAAGACCAACGTAAGTAAAGAATGAGTTTCTCAAACATCATAACACTCTATTCTGTTATGAAAAAGACTGTGACCTTGAATAATTCTGAACTTTATAAATATATAGAGGATATATTATAATGATAGATACATGGATTATGGATCTAGACTTCCTTTGTTTAAATCCTGGCTAACACTTACCGTGTGATCTTGGGCAAGCTGATCAACTCACGCACAAATTGAGTCTGTTAATGAAACCTACCTCACAGACTTTGTAAGAAAATAAATGAGTAACTGTATGTAAATCATTCAAACCTTGAACATAAAAGTTCAAGAGGTATTAGCCATAATTTTAAGTGTTTTTATTATGTCAGTGTCACAATATAATATAGAAAGGGCTTTAGACCCATTTAAACAGAAATAAGGATTTCTAAGGGAGTATTCGCATGAGAATAGAGAGATAATATATCTAAGTAAATATATTCCGAGACAATGACATTCATACTCACAAAGGCTCAGTATTTTTGTTTTACTGGTTAAAGACCTTAAATTGAGAGGTGACTTAAAATTGATTTTTTTGTGTGCGAGGAAACATGTCCCAATCTCCAAATACATACAGATAATTATCCCATTGGACTAACAGAATATATTAGGCTTGAGAGATTTTAAATTGAGTTACTTTCATATGCCTACTAAACATTTCATGAAAACTTAATGAACCAACTCATCTTCCAGAAACCTCTGAAATGGCAAATGCCTTCAAAAACTATTAGATTGTTTGAATGTTGCTATTTTCATTGTTTTAACAGTTGTGAAATACAAGGAGGCAATGCTTCTAATCACCATGATCAGTTTCAGGTCAACTTACATTATAAATGGATTACTCTGAATTGGGTGAAAATATTTACCTGCAGAAATGAACTGCATTGGACATTGAGGGAGGTATCTCAGACTATTTTCAAGAATATTTGAATTCTCAGTATAATAAATATTACCAATAGGTTATGACATAAAAGATATAAATCCTACTTTCTGCAAGTGTACCCTATAACATAATTTTGAAAGTTGAAGCTTTCTTAGAGCAATTGTTGTATAGGATGTGCCACACTTTACATAAAGTTTCCAAAAAAGAGTAAGCATTTTTTTTTTTCCAAGGTGACCTTAACGTTCCCCTCAGTTTGTTTAGATTTTAGATAGATTTCTTCCTGACTGTTGTCTCCTGACCTCTCCTATTTTTAGAGCATTTGCTTTAGAAGTTGTACGGGGCACCTGGGTGGCTCAGTGGGTTAAAGCCTCTGCCTTCGGCTCAGGTCGTGATCCCAGGGTCCTGGGATCGAGCCCCGCATCGGGCTCTCTGCTCAGCAGGGGGGCTGCTTCCTCCTCTCTCTCTCTCTCTCTCTCTCTCTCTCTGCCTGCCTCTCTGACTACTTGTGATCTCTCTGTCAAATAAATCAAATTAAAAAAAAAAGAAAAAAAAAAGAAGTTGTTCAATTAGAAATTCTTTATCTGTCCCTTTGAGACATGAATCTTCTCGCAGGAACCCAGGAAAGTCTTTCTGAAGGACCTGGGAGCCATCTCTTTGAAATGTAAACATCAAGAAACATGATGTCCTGTCTCCCAGACTATGCTGAAGGCTAGGAGTCTAACTTCCGCAAGCAACCATTAGCAAACAGATAGTCTGATTATATTAACCATCCTCCCCACCTAAGTCCTCCAGTAATTTTCTACTAGGTCATCCCAGATTACAAAAAACCTTTCTGTCTTTTGTTTCAGTAGAGTGGGATTCAATCTCTCTCCCCTATTGAAATAATCTTGAATAAGCTTACTGTTGCCTGTCTAACTTAGTCTGGTAAATTTTTGATTGTTTGTTTGTTTATTTGGTTGTTTAAAGTAACATTTCACTGATCTCAAGAGTAATCAAACCTCAAGACTGAACTAAAAGGATATATCATTATTACATATCACTAAATTTTTGATGTATGCCTTATTTTTAAGTAAAAACTATAAAAGATGTCACCCAGGTCAATTTTTTAAAGAGACACAGCCTATGATATTCTCTTTGCACAAAATTCATTTTATAATTCAAATCAAATACTGTGCAATTTGTAACACAACCACAGTTTAAGACAGAATAATTTAATGCTTATTTGGAAAGTAGCTCTACTAGGAAAGCTGTAAAGTTTAAAGACTACATATCTAACACTTAGACTTCCAGCAACTTTATATTATTTTCGAGTAAGGATAGTTGGTTTAGAGAATAGAGAAGACAATGTATTATTACGGCAAACATCACATGCACACACACAAAGAAGTAGAAGCTCACACTTACTCTGCGGTAAATTGACTTCTTGTGCATTCCCTATCCTGAGATAGGGAACACTCTGAACAGTTGTATTTTAGTCAGAGTCCATTCAGAAATACTGTCTGTCAAAAATGATAAATGCTTAAGAGAGAGAGAAAACTAAAGAGCTATTAAGAATAATTGACACCTCATTGTCTTTGAAAGACATCTTCTCTGAAGAGTTAAGGAGCACAATACCTTGAAATTTTTACTTGGAATAAAGCCAAGACCTACACACGAAATGTGCAACACATGGCTAAACTTCTAAATATTGTTAATTATGTTGAATAATTGCAAGAGGAAAGGAACTGTTGGATTCGCATGAACGGAACTTGGAGTAGAGAGCCGCCCGTTTAGAGAACAGCTTAAAGTTTTACGTAGGAATTTGAGGCTGGGAAGTCAAAATATTCATTCTTAAATCCCTTATCTGTTTCACAGATGCTGTTGCCTATACGTCAAGGAAGAATTTTCTTCCACGTTAGTCCCTTATATAGGTATTTAAAAAATTAATGGGAAGTTAAGATTTGATAAACATTAGTAAGACAAAATAGTATCTATTAGTCTCAACAGTTGAGTAAAGCAGGAACTCCTTGGCATGATTTATGGTTTTATAAACCCTTGGTGACCAAACACAGCTTCTTCCATAGGACCACCATCTTGCAGTTCATGCTCATTTCTGACAATTATATTTACCCTTAGGACAAAGCTCCACGTTAGGGAATAAATGAAAGCCATTATTTAATAAATACTAGTTTCAAAATCACATTTATTGCTTGATTGGGATGCATATAGCTTCTGCTAAGATCATTGATTAATTAATCAAAACTCTCATTATCTTAGAAGAAATAGAGCTATGCTTGGATATATATGTTGATGTGTCATACTTGGGGAATAGGCAATGATACTCAGAGTGTATGAGTACAGCAGTCTTCAGCATTGATACTCCTGTGGAAATGTCAGCTACATAAAGAAAGTTGGGGGAAATCTTTAAATAGACTGACAGGAAAGAAAAGTTAGGGTTAGGAGACATTGGCTACCAAAGCAGGCCAAGCTTCAGAGTAAGAACAATAGCCATGTTCATTCTCATTCTATTCTTAACCAGGTATTTCTTTTCCTTTGATGTTCTTTAATAGCTAACTTTCCTTTTGTTCATTTTGGTTTTCCCTCTTTTTCTGATTTGCAAAAGAACTTGAGGGAAATAGAACTTATACAAGAGAATTTCTTGTTACAGAGAATTAAATGAACTTAACATTATCAGTAACTTTTCAGAACACAATGCTGCTAAGATATTGAGGCAGTAACAATTGCTTCAACAAATGTGTACAAAATTTAATTTTGAAATTTATATCAACTCTACAGGGTCTAGAATGTGACATAGTAAAAGGACCCGGAGCTCTCCTCTCATGAATATAACTAGATAATACTCACATTAGTGTAAAAACCCCAGAAAACAGCATAAAGCCTGGCAGAAGAAACTGCACAATGAAGGGCCAAGAAGAGGGCACATTTAGGATAATAAGAAGGGCAGACATACAGGGGCGGGCTCAAAGGACCAGAGGCCATCTGTAGTAGAGACGGATCCATGGGTGCAAAGAGGAAAAAGAAATAAACCCTCACACCAATAGGGAGCCTGCACAAGGAAGACGAATCTTCATAACCTTTGGCTTTGAAAACTAGACAGGCCAAACATCAGAGGGTTGTGAATTCCCAAGAGTGGGACATAAAGCCTAGAATTGTAAAAATTCAGTGGTCTAAGTTCCAGGAGAGCCTAGAGGTTAATAAGAAGCTGAGTTCCCACCCTTAAGGAGACAGCAAAACTAACAACCCAGGGAGAGGGACAGCAAAACCAACAACCCAGGGAGATACAGCACAGAAGCAGCAGTTTGAAAAACCCCTCACCATACAGGAGGGAGTTAATTCCCAGAGGGACAGGGTTCCCCTAGGGAATTCTCCAGGACAAAGGTGCTGGCAGTACAATTTCCCTCCTGCCTCCCCCCCACATAAACATAGTGCCATCTATAGGAACCACCACAGTGCCAACACTCACAATCCAACTTGCTTGCACCAAGCCACACCCCTGGGCTTTGGTGGGTCCCTCTTTCCAATTACACTTGTATGAATCCACAAAAGACCTGAATAACCAAAGTAATCTTGAAAAAGAAAAAGAAAACTGGACTTAGCATGATTCCAGACCTCAAGGTATATTACAAAGTTCTAGTAATCAAAACAGTATGGTGCAGACACAAAAACAGACACACAGATCAATGGAACAGAAAAGGAAACATAGACGTACACTCACAATTATATGGTCAATTAATCTTTGACAAAGGAGGAAAGAATATGCAATGGGAAAAAGAGGGTTTCTTCAACAAATGGTGTTAAGAAAACTGGACAGCTATGTGCAAAAGAATGAAGTGGGAGGGCTTTTTCAACCACACACAAAAATAAACTCAAAGTGGATTAAGAATGTAAGTGTAATAACTGAAACCATAAAATCCCAGAAGAGAGCACAGGCAGTAATATTTCTGACAGCCTTAATAGCATCTTTCTAGATATGTTTCTTGAGGCAAGGAAAACAGAAGCAAGAATAAACTGTTGGGATTACACCAAAATAAAAAACTTCTGCAAAATAGAAGAAATTATCAACAAAACTAAAAGAAAACCTACAGAACGGGAGAAGATATTTGCAAATGACATATCTGATAAAGAATATCCAACATACGTAAAGGACTTCAACAACTCAATACCCCAAAAACAAATAATCTGATTAAAAATGGGCAGAAGACATAAAAAGACATTTCTCCAAAAAAAAAAGACATTCAGTTGGCTCAACACCATTCATCTGCGAGACAATACCAATCAAAGCGACAATGAGATGTCACCTTTCACCTGTCAGAATAGCTAAAATGAAAATCTCAAGGAGCACCTGAGTGGCTCAGTGTGTGAAAGCCTCTGCCTTCCGCTCAGGTCATGATCTCAGGGTCCTGGGATCGAGTCCCACATCAGGCTCTCTGCCCAGCAGGGAGCCTGCTTCCCCCCTCTCTCTCTGCCTGCCTCTCTGCCTACTTGTGATCTCTGTCTGTCAAATAAATAAATAAAATCTTGAAAAAAAATAAAAAACTCAAGAAACAACAGGTGTTGGTGAGAATGTGGAGAAAAAAGAACCCTCATGAGCTACTGGTGGGAATGTAAGCTGTTGAAGCCACTTTGGAAGACTATAGGGGATTCTTTAACAAACGAATATAATACAACTACCCTTTGATCCTGTAATTGCACTACTGGGTGCAATTACCCTAAGAATACCAAAGAATACCCTAAGAATACCAAAGAATACCAAGAATACCAAAAGAATACCCTAAGAATACCGAAACACTAATTCAAAGTCATATGTGGACCCCCATGTTTGTTGCAGCATTATTTACATTAGATGAGATATGGAAGCAGCCCACATGTCCTTCGGCACAAGAATGGATAAAGAAGATGCAAACTATACATACAATAGATATTTCTTAGTCCTAAAGAGAATGAAATCTTGCTATTTGCAACAACGAAGATGGATCTAGGGTATAATGCTAAGTGAAATAAGCCAGTCAGATAAAAATAAGTATCATATGATTTCACTTACATGTGGACTTTAAGAAAAAAAAAAAAAAAAGAAAGAAAGAAACCAAAATACCAGACTCTTAAATATATAGAATAGATCGTTACCAGAGGGGAGGTTGGTGGGGAAATGGATGAAACAGGTGACGTACTCTTGATGAGCACAGAGTGATGTGTAGAATTGCTGAACCACTACATTGTCCTCCTGAAATTATTACAGCCCCGTATGTTAACTACACTGGGATGAAAATTTTAAAAATTCTGTATCAACTTTTGAAATATAGTTTCACATAATGTAGTACTGGCAGGATAAGTCAGATATGCTCACTAATTTACAAATCTCAATTTCTTGTTTTTCTTACATTGTTCTCTCTATCTAAACACATTCTCTTTTTCTCAACTTACCTTTTAGGGTTATAAAAATGTAAAGATAAGAATAATATCATGTATCATGACAGATTTCTGAAACCAGAATTCTAGACCAATTGGTGATGGACAGCCAGTAGTACATTCAAGGAATAAGAAGTATGGTTATAAATTGGCATACCTTCTGAAAATGAATAGTAATTAAAAGCTTTAGTAGGGGATTTAAAAATACTCCTATTCTATACTGTACCTCATCACATTTTTCCTCCAGTCATGTTCAGTAATTCTGACAAAAGGATTAATTTTGAAAAAATTATAAAACGAGACTTAGCATAATTTAGAGCAGATAGCAAATAATTGTAAATAATAAATACAAGCATCCCCCAAATCCCAAGTTACTTTCAGAACAACTGGAGATGGTAAAATCCAATGCAACTCCAAATATCACCTTCTACTAGTACTTATATTTCTCTTGCTGCAACTAGACAATTGCTGTTTTCTACTCCAGGTGACTATTCCAGTCTTGCTTGCTAATTAGAATTACTTTAGGAGATTATAAAAACACATCATAATGGCTAAGTCAATAAAGCCCATTATCTCTGATGGTGGAAATTAGCATCATATTAGAAGCAAACAAAACAAAACAAAAACCTCCACAGGTGATTACAATATAAACAACCATCCTAATAAGTGGATATATTTCTCTCTCAAGTTTTCTGGTGACTCACCATTTTTTTAGTTATTCATATATTTATGGCATCTTACTAACTATATATAGTGGTACATGGCCAGTTTCTTTAAATTATTTCAGTACTATTTACTTGCTGTTAACAAAGCGACATGATTCTTTGAAAATGTATTCTCAGTTCTGAAAGTTTATGATTGATAGAAAAACTCTAAACCACTAATTGAAAATTTCTTTCTATACCATTAACTACTACGCAGACTATAGCTTGGTATGCAAGAATAAGATAATGAAGCCTTGATACAATCATTTGTGGCAAAGGTCAAGGATGTATTTCTTTGAGATACTTTCTTAAGTCAGGCTGTGGACCAAGAGCAGATTCTTTTAGAAAAGGACTGCAGGGGTGGGGTGGGCATGGTGATAAGACCTATCCACCCCACATAAGAGTCTTCAACTCCTTAAGCAATGTCAAATTCCTTTCTCTTTGAATTATTTTGAAATGTTGAGTTGGATAATATAAAGGTCTTTTAGTCAGTATTTTGTCCTTGACACTTTGATAATAAAATGTTTGCCATAGGGGCACCTGGGTAGCTCAGTGGGTTAAGCCTCTGGATTTGGCCTGGGTCATGATCTCAGGGTCCTGGATCCAGCCCCTCATGGGGCTCTCTGCTCAGCAGGGAACCTGATTCCTCCTCTCTCTCTGCCTGCCTCTCTGCCTACTTGTGATCTCTGTCTCTCAAATAAATAAGTAAAACCTTAAAAAAAAAAAATATTTGCCATAAAGACCTTTTGAAAAAACTTTGATGAAAAACTGCCAGACACTGAATGTGTTACCAATATCATTCTCTTCATTCCCCATGACATATATGTGCCTAAGTATCTCTTTATGTTTAGAAATTTTTAAGAAATTCTCCCTTTATATGTCAATTTACATCAAGATCAATATATCTATATCTATGTCTAGACTTAGGTATAGATATATGTATAAAAAGAATTTCTTAATTATTTCCTTCAGCTCCTTCAATCCATGAATACAGATACTTTTTTCAACTTCTCTCATAAACATTAAATAGCTTTAATATTAAAATCACTCTTTTTTTAAGATTTTTTAAGATTTTATTTATTTATTTGAGACAGAGAGAGAATGAGCAAGGGGTAGGGGAAGAGGGAGAGAAAGAAGCAGACTTTTTGCTGAGCAAAGAGCACGGCATGGGGCTTGATCACCAGAAACCTTGAGAGAGAAATATATCCACTTATTAGGATGGTTGTTTATATTGTAATCACCTGTAGAGGTTTTTGTTTTGTTTTTTTTTGTTTGTTTTGTTTGTTTTAATATGATGCTAATTTCTACCATCAGAGATAATGGGCTTTACTGACTTAGCCATTATGATATGTTTTTTAATAATCACATAAAAATAAAAAACAACAAATCTGAACAAATTATAAGTAAGGAAATTGAATGATAATCAAAAATCTCCTGCCCCAAAAGAAAAGTTCAGAACCAGATGGTTTCCCTGGTGAATTCTACTAAACATTTTAAGAAAAGTTAATAACTATCCTTCTCAAAATCTTCCAAATAATTTAAGAGTGGGAAAACATCCAAACTCATTTCTTGAGGCCAGTATTAATTACCCTGACAGTGAAACCCAGACAATGGCACAAGAAGAAAAGAAAATTGCAGGCCCATATCTCTAATAAACATACGTGTCAAAATCATAAACAAAATATTGGCAAAATGAATTTAACAGTACATTTAAAGGGTCATACACAGAGATTAATTAGGATTTATTTTTTGGATGCAAACCTGGTTCACTGTATACATGTTAGTAAATGTGATACAATGTTAACAAAATGAAAGATGCAAATCATATTATCTCCATAGATGTAAAAAAAAGCATGAGACAAAATTCAACATCCTTTTTATGCCAAAACTCTCAACAAATTGGGTATAGAAAGAACATACCAGAGAGGAGTTAAGACAGTGCAGTGGTAGGGGGGCCTGATGCCTGCCTCTTCCCTTGAATATAGATGGATACATATCAAATCATTCTGAAAACTCAGGAAATTGATCTGAGGACTGAGAGAACAAATTGTCCAATGAGCGGGAGAAAAAAAGGCATGCTGTGGAGGGTAGGAGGCACAGAGATGTGATTTGGGCAAAAAAAAGAATCATGGTTGCTGCAGAGGGTAGGGAACCCTGACTATGGTGGGGCGGGGAAGAGAGAGAGAGAAAGCGAGCAGTGTGCAGGACATTGCCCAAGAAAAACACTTCCCCCAAATCACTGACTAGGAAAATGAGAGGGGCTAATTATCACAAGTTTTCACAAGCAGCAGAGCTCAAAGTCTCAAGTTTTAGAAGTTTGTGCTGTCTCCAAGTTTGAGCCTGGAAGGTATAGGGGTACTCTTGTGGAGAAAGAGGACAGAGGCCTGGGAGCAGACAGCATGATCTGACCATACCCAGGCTTGCACTGGGAAGGACAGTTCCTCTTCTTGGAGTACATTTGGGAGAGGTGACACTGCTCTCTGGGAGCAAAAAGGCCAGCAGGTGCCATTGAGCTCCCCATTCATTACCACAGGAGCAGAGGCACCTGCTGAGAACCCTTAACCTGGATGGCAGCTTTCTGCTGTGCTTTACCATAAACTCCAAGCCCCTGTGTGTTCATGTGGCTACTTTTCTGGGACAGACCGGCACAAGCCATAGTGCAGTGAGATCCTCCCCTAGAAGATCAGCACAGGTCCCTAAATTTTAGAGTTTTGAAACCAGCCTATGTGCCTGAGAAAAAAACACAGGAGCATTGTGTCACTGGGTGGGCAGATGGCTTGGACACAGACAGGGTAAAGCGGGGATCTGAGGGAAGCCTGAAACAACTGATGGAGACTGCTTACTCTTCTGTGAGAGCTTCTGAACAGTGGCAGGTGCAAACTCCCCTATGCACGGATTTGAAAGTGGGCAGAGTCAATTTTTCCCCTTGCCCATCAGCACAGATGGACTTGAGTGAGCAGCCCAGTACTCACAGGGAAGGCTTAAGCAGTTTACACCGAACCTCATCGCCCCTCGCCTACGGGTGCTTCTTTACTGGGTCAAGTGTGCCTACGAGCAAGAGAAGCAGCACACCCCTCAATTCGATAAATGGGAAAAATATATATCCAAGAATACTTTATCCAGAAAGGCTGTCATTCAGCATAGAAAGAGAGATGAAGAGTTTCCCAGACAAAAACTAAAGGAGTCTGTGACTACTAAACCAGCCCAGCAAGAAATATTACAGGAGACTCTGAGTGGGGAAGGAAGACAAAAAGTGACAAAGACTAGAAAGGAACAGAGAAAAACTCCAGAAAACACTGACTTTACAGATAATACAATGGCACAAAAATCATACCATTCAGTAATCACTTTGATTGTAAATGGAGTAAATGCTCCAATCAAAAGACACAGAGTTTCAGGATGGATTTAAAAAAAAAAATTTATATACTGCCTACAAGGGACTCATTTTAGATCTAAGGGCGTGGGGAGATTGAGAACAAGGGGATGAACCATTTGTCATGCTAGTGGATGTCGAAAGAAAGCCAGAATAACCATACTTACATCAGACAAACTAGATTTTAAAGCTAACAGAATAACAAGAAATGAAGAAGGGCACTATATCATAATAAAGAGGTCTATCCAACAAGAAGATCTAACAATTGTAAACATTTATGCCCCCACCAAGGCAGCACCCAAATATATAAATCAATGAATAACAAACATAAAGAAATTTATTGACAACAAGACAACAATAATAGTAGGAGACTTTAACACCCACTTACAGCAATGGGCAGACCATCTAAGCAGAAAATTAATGAGGACACAATAGCTTTGAATGACACACTGGACAGGACATACTTAAAACACATACTTAGAACACTTCATCCTAAAGCAACAGAACACAGATTATTTTCAAGTACACACAGAACATTCTCCAAATAGATCACATACTGGGTCACAAATCAAGCCTCAACAAGAACAAGAAGATTGAGGTCATCTATACATATTTTCCAAACATAACCCTATGAAACTTGAAGTTGACCACAGGAAAAATTTTAGACAGACCACAAATACATGGAGGTTAGAAAGATCCTACTAAATAATGAATGAGTTAACCAGGAAAGAAAAGAAGAAATTAAAAAAAAAAATACACAAAGTGAATGAAAATGAAAGCACAACACCCTTCCAAAACCTTTGGGATGCAACAAAAGTTATCATGAAGACTATAGGAATACCTACCCCAAGAAGAGAGAAAAGTCTCAATGTGCAACCTAAACTTACCCCTAACACAACTAGAAAAGTAACAACAAATAAAGGCTAAAGTCAGCAGCAGAAAGGAAATAATAAAGAATATAGCAGAAATAAATGATATAGAAACAAACAAAATAACTCAGTAGAACAGATCAATGAAATTAGAAACTGGCTTTTTGAAAGAATTAATAAAATTGATAAACCCCTAGGCAGACTTATCAGAAAGAAAAAAGAAAGGACTCAAATAAATAAAATCATGAAGTAAAGAGAAATCACAAGCAACACCACAAGGACACAATTATAAGAGAATACTATAAAAAATTATATGTCAACAAATTGGGCAATCTGGAAAAAAAATGGATAAATTCCTGGAAACATATAAACCAGCAACCCTGAAACAGGGAGGAATAGAAAATTTGAACAAACCCATAACCAGGAAAGAAATTGAATCACTAACCCAAAATCTCCCAGCAAATAAGAATCCAGGGCCAGATGGCTTCCTAGGAGAACTTACAAACACTTATAGAAGAGTTAATAGCTATTCTTCATTTTTCTCAAACTTTTCCAAAAAATAGGAATGGAAGGAAATGTTGGGAGCCATGAGGTCTGGTCAAGGACATTGCCCTACTAGGTTAAGGTTTGAACTAATGCAGGCCTAACCTTACCAAGGGCGGGATCACCCTGCAGGTGACTGCTGAGGTAAGGTTGGGATAACCCCGCAGATAAGCATGGTCTGTTAGTCTCTTGCCTTTTCCTCTGATCCACAAATCTCTCTCAGATAAAAAGCCCCTTGCTAACCTGCCACAAACATCTCTCAGGCTTATGGCCAGAGCAACTTCAAGGAGATAAATTATTCTGTACCTAGAACAATGGAGAACTTTAAATGTGTACCATAATAGACGGTTTCCTACCTGAGTTGATGTTTGTCCAAGGCTTTCACAAGCCAAGCCATTAAATTACACCCTGCCTCCTGCAAAGGTAACACCTTCTCATTCCTACTTTTTTCTTATATACTTAGTTTCTTTAGATAGCTTCTCATTTTCCATTACCTTATCTCTTATTTTCCTACAGTTCTTTACTATCTAGTTTATCCCTAAAGCTCGTTGTTTTCAATTAACCTATACCTTGTTTTCCTACAGTTCTTTAGTATCTAGGTCTTCCCTATAGCTTCTCATTTTCCATTAAGCTATATCTTGTTTTACTGCAGACCTCAAAAGAAGTTACCAAAAAGCACATATTTGTGCTACCTCCCATGGTTTTCTGAGAAACATGATTACCCAAGAAGCAAGACCGTGTCCCCCATCCCTGGCACTAGTCTGTACCATTATGGCTTAACTAAAATAACATGTGGTGGACAAAGAGAAATCATCTGATGAGTGCTTGTAACCCCCAAACCAATTAAACTGCCTATATAAAAAGCTTGATAATCAGAATAAAGATGGACATGCCTGATTCCCGACCAGAATTCACTGTGGGGCTCTCCCATTCATCTCACTGACACCACCCCTCCTTCAGGGACACCTGGACCTACCAAGGCTGGACCCCAGCAAGGAAAACTTCCAAACTCATTCTCAAACTCAAACCCATAAGCCCAACATTACCTTGATTATAAAACCAAAGATCCAACTTAAAAGGAGAATTAGAGGCCAATATCCCTGGTGAACATGGATGCAAAAATTCTCAACATCATACTAGCAAATTTAATTCAACAGTATATTCAAAGAATTATTCATCAAAATCAAGTGGTATATTCCTGCATTGCAGTGGTGGTTCAACATTCATAAATCAATCAACATGACATACCACATTAATAAAATAAAGGATAAGAACCATGTGATCTCCTCAATATGTGAAGTAAAAGCCTTTGACTTTGACCTTAGACCAAGCATTCATTCTTGATAAAATCTGTCAACACAGTAGGAATAGAGGGAACACATCTCAACTTTGTAAGGCCATATAGGAAAGACCCACAGCTAATATCAACCTCGATGAGGAGAACTGAGAGCTTTTCCTCTAAGTTTAGGAACAAGATAGGGATGTCCACTCTCAACATTGTTATTTAACATAGTACTAGAAGTACTAGCCTTAGCAATCAGACAACAAAAAGAAATAAAAGTCATCCAAGTGAGCAAGGAAGTCAAACTTTCACTCTCACCAGACAACATGATACTCTGCATAGAAAACTCAAAAGACTGCAAAAAATTGCTAGAACTGATACATCAATTCAGCAAAGTCACAGGATACAAAATCAACATACAGAAATCTGCTGCATTTCTATAGACTAACAATGAAGGAGCAGAAAGAGAAATCAAAGAGTTGATCCCATTTGCAATTGCACTATAAACCATAAGATACCTAAGAATAAACCTAACTAAAGTAGTAAAAGATCTATACTCTCAAAACTATACAATACTTATGAAAAAAATTAAGGTGACACAAAGTAATGGAAAACATTCATGCTCATGGATTGGAATAATGAATATAGTTAAAATGTTTATACAGCCCAAAGCACTCTACATATTTAATGTAATCCCTATCAAAATACCACCAGCATCTTTCACAGAGTTAGAAGCAACAGTCCTAGAATTTGTATGCAATCATAGCCAAAGCAATCTTGAAAAAGAAAAGTAAAGCTGGAGGCATTATAATTCTGGACTTCAAGCTCTATTACAAAGCTGTGATCATCAAGACAGTTTGGTACTGGCACAAAAGTACACCACAGATCAATTGAACAGAATAGAAAACCCAGAAACAGACCCACAACTCTGTGGTCAACTAGTCTTCAACATACGGGGAAAGAATGTCCAATGTAGAAAAGACAGTCTCTTCAACAAATGGTGTTGGGAAAACCGGGTAGCACCTTACAGAAGAATGAAGCTGGACCACTTTCTTAAACAGTACACAGGAATAAATTCAAAATGGATGAAAGACTTAAATGCGAGACAGGAAACCGTCAAAATCCTAGTGGTGAGCCAAGGCAACAACCTCTTTGACATTGTCTGTAGCAACTTCTTACTGGATACATCTCTGAAGGCAAGGGAAACAAAAGCAAAATGAACTATTGGGACTTCATCAAGATAAAAGTCTTCTGCACAGTGAATGAAACAATCAGCAAAACTGAGAGGTAACTTACAGAATAAGAGAAGATATTTGCAAATGACATAATCTCATAAAGAGTGAGTATCCAAAATCTATAAAGAACTTATAAAACTCAGCACCCCCCAAAACAAATAATCTACTTAAGAAATGGGCAGAAGACATAACTAGACATTTTTCCAAAGAAGAGGTATAGATGACTAACAGATGCATGAAGAGATACTCAACATTACTCATTATCAAGGTAATAAAAATAAAAACCATGATGAAATACTACCTCACATCTGTCAGAATGGCTAATACTAATAACACTGGAAACAACAGATACCGGTGAGGATGTGGAGAAAGGGGAACCCTCCTACACTTTTTGTGGGAATGCAAGATGGTACAGTCACTCTGGAAAACAGCATGGAGAGAAAAGAATGTACCTCATCATAAAAAAAGACCATATATGAAAACTCCACAATTAACATCACACTCAATGTTAGAAGCTGAACTCTTTTACTTCAAAATCAGGAAGAAGACAAGGATGGTCACTCTCGACAATTTTATTCAATGTAGTACTAGATGTCCTATCCAGAGCACATAGGGAGAAGAAGAAATAAAAGTCATCCAAATTAGAAAGACTGAAGTAAAGTTGTCACTGTTTGAGGATCACATGATATTATATAGAGCAAACACCAAAGATGCCATGTACAGTCATACACACATGTACACACACCTGTTAGAGTTTATACACAAGTTCTATAAAGCTTCTGAGTAAAAATCAATATTAAAATCAATCACATTTCTATATACTAACAATGATACATTTTTTAAAATATCATTTAGAACAGCATGAAAATGAATAAAATACTTAAGAATATATTTTACCAAAGTTGTGAAAGATTTATACACTGAAAACTGAACAATATTAATGGAAGAAATTGAGGAAAACAGAAATAAATGGAGGGATATTCTGTATTCATGGATTCAAAGAATTAATAACGCTAAAATGCCCATACCACCCAGAGCAATCTACACATAAAACATTTTTTTTACACATAAAACTTTTCATGGCATGTGGATCTAGCTGAAGTCATTTCTAATTTTTATGGAATGCATTTTTCTCCTTGAGAAGTGAAAAGTAAAGCAAAATATGGCAGTCTTTTTAAAGGCTGTTTTCTATTTACAAACAGTTCATACTCATATAGAATAAAGTAAGTGGTTAAAAATGCCTCTGTGGTATTATTTTTAAAAGATTTTTCCCTTTTAGGGACTTCACAAAAGTGTAATATAAGCTTGATGTCTTATAGTATGCATTAATAGCCATAGACTAAATTTGTAACTGGTTTCATTGTGAATATTATACAATGTCTCAATTACCCCACTTTTTAAAAACCATTAATTACTCTTTTCTAAGTTAAAAAAATTATCAAGTGATTTAGACTAATTTCTAAATCATTTTTTATATGTTTCATTTCCATCAGTTTCTGATAATAGGATTTTTAGGAGAGAATTGAAAAAGAATAAATTATGTTGTTTTTATTTTATTAAAGCAGGTACAAAGAGATGTTTACTAAACTACAGCTAGAAAAAGAATACTTTAATTTCAGTTATTGTGGTATGATAGTATTATTAAATAGTGTAATATTATCAATATTAACTTTAGTGAGAAGTAATATTATCCATTTGATGCTATTTTATGATTAACATGTATTGTTGAACTCCATAAATATTAAGTCAAATTTTTGAAATGTGTTTTAATATGAATTTATTCATTATGTTCAGAGTCTGCTTATTAAGCATGATTAAATAATACACATTAAACTTCTTCGTGATATGTCTTCTTCCATGAGACATCTTATTTTTTCAACTGCTCTTTTTTTTAAGTTTTTATTTAAATTCCTGTTAGTGAACATACAGTGTAATATCAGTTTCAGGTGTACAGTATGGTGATTGGACACTTCCATACGACACCCGATGTTCACCACAAGCGCCCTCCGTGATCCCCATCAACTATTTAACCCATCCCCTGTCCACCTCCCCTCTGGTAACCATCAGTTGTTCTCTATAGTTAAGAGGCTGTTTCTTGGTTTGTCTCTCTCTCTTTTATCTCCTTTGATCATTCGTTTGGTTTCTTAAATTCCACATATGAGTGAAATTATATTATATTTGTCTTTCTCTGACTTATTTCGCTTAGTATACTACTCTTTATCTCCATGCCTGTCATGAAGTAAGGTCTTAGTGGGAAACAAAGTCATTCCTCACATTAGAGATGAACCCAATTATCCCAAACCATTTGTCACTCTCCATAATTTTAAATGGAAATATTAGGAAGTACTCTAGACACAAATAGATGAACACCAAATATCTTGATCATTAATATCAAGAGCAATAGCCTGGTGAGAAAAAACATTATTTAACATAAACTTTGTGCACCCATGCAAAAAGTGATGTGCATTCCTGAGAAATAATTAGATGAAACAACAGAAATTTTACAATACCTTTTGTTTTTAATTTATTTTAAATTAAAATTTAATTTTATTAAATTATGCCTCATGCCCATCATGGGGCTCAAAATCACAACCTTGGCATCAAAAGTTACATACTCCACCAACTGATCCTGCCCAGTGCCCTTACCTATTATAGTGGTTTGCTCAAAGTATGAACTTGATATTTTTTAACTAGTTGAATAAATTAATAAAATACAGAAAAATATTAAATGGTTTAAGGAAAATTGTGGCTTTAAAATACATCTGAAATATAATGCAGTTATCCACTCTTCATCTTTTTTTCAAAATATTTTCTCAGGTGATCATTCTACTAGACTTTGAAAAAAATTTTGGATTAAAAAAATAGATTCAGAAATATGGATAATTTCCTCCAAGTCTTAGTTCAGGCTGCTATAACAAAGTAATACAGACTTGGTGATTTAGAAACAACAGATATATATTCCTTACATTTATGGAGACTGGGTCCTAGATCAGAATGACAACATGGTCAAGCTCTGGTAAGGATGTTCTTCAGGGGCACAGACTTGTTTTCTTTTGGTCAAATCCGTGTGCGGCAGAAAGAGGTTGAAAGAGTTCTCTGGGGCTCTTTTTAAAGGGCACTAATTCTATTTATAATTGTTAAGTACTATTATTTCAAAGACAATCAAAATTTGTCATTTAAACTAGAAAGAAAATAATGACTGTCTCTTATTTATTTTGACGAAAAAAAAAAGTAGAAAGATATCCAATAGGACTAAATAAACAAGGAGAAATTTTGTTACATATTACGATTGATGTTTTTCACCTCTTCATAAGCCAGAGTTTGATATACCTTTAATTAGTACTAAATAGTAATATTTAGTAAATATGAACTTTTATTCTTTCATTAAAAATAGTGTTATCCCTGGGGTACCTGGGTGACTCAGTGGGTTAAAGCCTCTGCCTTCCGCTCAGGTCATGGTCTCAGGGTCCTGGGATCGAGTCCCGCATCGGGCTCTCTGCTCAGCGGGGAGCCTGCTTCCTCCACTCTCTTTGCCTGCCTCTCCGCCAACTTGTGATCTCTGTCAAATAAATAAATAAAATCTTTAAAAAGAAATAGTGTTATCCCTACAAAATTTAGAGGGACTATTCTAGATAGAGAATAATTCTTAGCCTAACTTCTCACCAGAAACAACACCTGAGATAAAAGACTGCAGGCCGTGGTTTATTTTAGGAAATGATGTTGAGGAACAATAGTGAGAGACGTGGAAACTCGATACAGAGGAGGCTGATGAGCCAATCTAAGCTTCTGCTATGAGGTGCTTATTCATGGAGGTGTTTGCACTTAAATTCTGTTGCCTGTTCCTGGGGAGCCCTGCAGAATGAATCTCAGACTTGTGCTCTTGAAACAAAGAAGGGTGACAATATACACCCAGACTATTTGTTCTCACTGGTGAAGGGTTGTCTCCTCTTTTGTTAACCCTTGCCTTTCCGGTTTGTTCCCTAATTTGAATGTCTGAGCTGATTCCTGTAGGACTCCAGTGTTCACAAAGAAGCCCGAGGCAGAAAGCAGAGGATGATAGTTCCAACCAGGTGATGTGCTTATAGCTTCCACCCAAGGCAATCGGCTGCCACAGCAATGAGGAGGAACTGGAATTACCTGAGGGCAAAGACCATGTGTGCAGAAGAGTAGATATGTTGACTAAGGAACATAAATGTTTTTCTAGGCTAATAATCTAGAAAAAACTAGTTTTTCTAGGCTAGGTAATCTTTTCTTACTCTTCCTACAGTTAAAGAAGAACAAAAAAGCAAAACAAAACAACAACAACAATAACAAAAAATTTATATACAATGTGATAAGTCGGATCAAGTCTTTCAAAAAATTTAATTATTTTCACATGATTTTATGAACAAATATATACAAATTAAATTTCACTCTTTCATTTGAGTTTCAAAATTCGTGAGATGGGCTCCATTTTTGTTTGTTGGTCTGTTGTGCTTTTACCAGATTTATCACCCAGTACAAGTCTGAGGTTTTCTTCAGATACAAGAATACAAAGATCACTTACATATTTGCAAATATTATGAGAATCTCTTTTCTTCAACTGTCATTCATATTTATGTCTTTGTGGGTAGGATAGATTTATACCTACTTTGGCTTTCATACAACAGGATCACATAGCTAAAATTGTGAATTAGGTGGGATTATTTTGCTGTCATACCTGTAACGGAGAATGACCAAATGAAATGCAGCCCTCAGACTGAGACATTCTTCAGTTTTCCAGTTTCCAAACTGTGATATGGGTTTTGGTAGCTTCTTAGTGTTTCATCATGTATCAAAGTTTATCAATGCCTAAAATTCTTCCCTCTACTGACTCAGCATTTACTTCAGAAGCTCACTTCTACTCTCTTCCTAGTGGATCCTGACAGAGCCAACAACTGAGTAATGTATTCACACCCCATGACTCTTTATATAAGCCTTGTCAATGTCCCAAAACTGAGGTAGATCCTGGACAATCCATTGTTTTATATTTGTTCCCTACATTGTTTTATATTTGTTCTCTCCTGTCTGGATGCTTTCTGCTTGCTAATGGTTTTAATTCTCATCACAATATTTGGTCCATTTCTTCCCATCCATATAAATGCTGGTTGATTTCTTTATTTTATGTGTAGAGCAAACACGAAAGTAAAATTTATAACTACCTTAAATAAAAGGGGGTGTGATCACTTAAACAAAGGAACCAGCCCTGTAACACGCATAGTGCACCTGCTTGTCAGCACAGTTAAGCTCCAGCGGCAGACTCAGCACACTAGCAATATCCTCCAGGACTTTCTGTTTCTTTCTGTTTGTTCGTTACCACAATAGTCACCACGAATAGTTTTGTGCCTCAACAATGCTGCAGAGAAACGGGCTCAGAAGCTGCTCCTCTGTTGGTGTGATAGAATATGTGGCAATCGTCTCACTCACTGGAGATTACAGTCATTTTTGTTTGTTTTACAATTGTATAGATTCCACAGAAACAAGGGAATAGAGTAGTTTAGATCATAGACCACTTTGGTTCAAACAGCACTTCCATTTTCTGGCTGTATGACCATGGGTATGTTGTTGCAAAACTTTGTGCCTTGGCTTGTCTTCTGTTAAAAGCATATAGAATTATTTCTTATATATAGAATTCTGATGAGAAGTAAATGCGTTAATGCATGGAATATTCTTAAAAGAGTTATGCAAATATTACATGCGACATAAGAGTTAGTGATTATTGTTATATGGAGCTTGAAGGGTCTCTTCTAAATGTGCCCCAAACATCTAATTTTTCAGTCATCACTCTGAGCACAGACCAAAAGTTCAATCCACTTCTAAGATCTAGACAGAAGGAGGGAGTAGTAACTGTTAAGTCATAGTAAGCATGGGGAAGAAGAGAAAAAAGTTCCAGAGTATCCAGAATTAAATGCATGGAAGGAAGGATACATCATTGCCATTTTATTCTGAGACATTTCCCCAAGGCCTTTATCCTTTACTTAAAGTCAAGTGATCATACATGTTAATCACATCTATAAAAAAACATTACAGCAGCATCTAGATTTGTGCTTGATTGAGGAAGTGGGACTGTAGTATAGCCAGGTTGACAACGCAGACTATCACAAGCCTCTTAAGCAGTATAGATTTTAACAGATTTCATTTTATTGATATACATTTCCCACTATTATGAAAATAACTGTATTTGATATGCAAAGTCATCAGATTCAGAAAACAAGGAGATAGTAAAGCATACAACTTAAGTCACTGATTAGGCAATATCAAAGAAGCCCATCTAAAATCTGATTTGTATTTTTCAGTTTAATATCTTAGAGGCATGAAAAATTTCCAAATAATGTATTGATATTGATCGAACTGTCCTGGCAACTTACTACCAAATATTCAGTGCATATGAAAACAAAATACTGAAATTGCATTAAATGTAAGTAAGCTTAAATGAGCAACAAAATTATTTTATGAAATGTTGAAGTAATATTCGAATGAACTGAATATATTTTATAAAAGATTTCACAACATAGGGTCCCTGGGTGGCTCAGTAGGTGAGGCGTCTGCCTTCAGCTCAGGTCATGTTCCCAGGGGCCGGAGGAGCCCCACCTCAGGCTCCTTGCTCAGTGGGGAGCCAGTTTGCACTTGGTTCTCACTCTTTCCCGTGCGCTCCCCTGCTTATGCTCTCTCATGCTCTCTCTAGTGAATACATAAAAGTAAAAAAAGAAAAATTTTCACAACAAATAGCTGAAGCAAAATGCCTCACACACTGTAATGCTAGGGTTCAGACCAGAAAGATAAGGAGATAGGGCAAGGTTTTAAGTAATACTATTAGTTTAGTAATGAAGGCATTAAGTTATGGATAAGGATAAGAATGATGAAGATTGTTAAATCAAAAATGTTTACAAGAGATTGATAAATCTATAGGTATTAGTGACTACTCAGGCAAGAACACAGACTAGATTCTCTGAAGATAGATGCTTGGAAAACATTCTGCGAATAAATATCAAAATTATGAATGAAGAAATAGTCAAATACCTAAATAAATCCTTAGATACAAATAAGTATTTAGAGAAACACTTCATAAATGTGTGTAGTGATGAGACCTAACTCTAAGCCTAACCTTTTTGCTAACTCTTTCTAGGATACTGTTAAAAGAGGAATATGTAAAGGATATGCCAAGAGTTTGTTCTAAAAATAATAACATTAAAATTGTACTTTTTTGGGGTTCCTGGGTGGCTCAGTCATTAAGCCGCTGCCTTCGGCTCAGGTCATGATCTCAGGGTCCTGAGATCAAGCCCCACATCGAGCTCTCTGCTCAGCGGGGAGCCTGCTTCCTCCTCTCTCTCTGCCTGCTCTCTCTGCCTACTTGTGATCTCTGTCAAATAAATAAATAAAATCTTTAAAAAAAAACTGTACTTTTTTTAATTCATAGAAAAACTCTTTTATGCAAATATTTGCAATTGTTCCAAATTCTGAATGTCAGTGATATTATCTACATAGAAAATCTAATAGCATTCTGATCTCTACAGTCCTTTTTATTTGGAGTATTGTAGGAGGAAATGGAGTCAGGGTGGCCCTTTCTGTCTTTTAATGACTATATCTTTGTTGCACTAAGTTTTCTTATGTGATTATGAACTGAAAGAAAAAATTAAATATACTTTTATATCGAATTCAATAACTTATAACAGTATTATACTGTATTTATGAGCTCTAAGAAACATCTTTTATTTAATTCAGTAACTCATGTATTGTTTTCATCGGGCATTGCTACTTCAGTGTACAAACGTAGTTTAGACCATCTCAGATTTAGCAAAACCTCTTCAAATTATCAGCTAGTAATCATTCTAACATTCCCCAGTGGTTCGCAAGATTCCTTAAGTATAAGTACCTGGGGCGCCTGGGTGGCTCAGTGGGTTAAGCCGCTGCCTTTGGCTCAGGTCATGATCTCAGGGTCCTGGGATCAAGCCCCGCGTCGGGCTCTCTGCTCAGCAGGGAGCCTGCTTCCTCCTCTCTCTCTGCCTGCCTCTCTGCCTACTTGTGATCTCTCTCTGTCAAATAAATAAATAAAATCTTTAAAAAAAAAAAAAGTATAAGTACCTTATTCTTATATGTTTTGATCTGTATTGGAATTTATTTCATAAATAAGTAAATAAATAATATTTCATAAATAAAGAAAGAATATCCATTGTCCAAGATTTTGCTTTCCACAGCTTCAGGTAGTCTGAGTCAACCACAGTGTGGGAGGAGCTGATCCTTTCTGATGTATGTCATGATGCCTGTGTCACTCACTGCACTTCATCTACTCTTAGAGGCACCTTTCCACTTCACATCATCACAAGTAGAAGCACCTATTGTACTGAGTACAGTATGATAAGATGTTCTGAGAGAAAAAGAAGGAGAAGAAGAGACCACAGAACTTTTATTAGAGTATATTGCTATAATTGTTCTGTTTTATTATTAGCTATTGTTAATCTTTGTGCCTATTTTTAAAACAACTTCATTTATTTATTTGTCAGAGAGAGCGAGAGGGCATATAAGCAGGGGGAATAGCAGACAGAGGGAGAAGCGGGCTCCCTGCCGAGCAAGGAGCCTGGTGTGGGACTCAGTCCCAGCACCCTGGGATCCTGACCTCAGCTGAAGGTAGATGCTTAACTGACTGAGCCACCCAGATGCCCCTCTTTGTGCCTAATTTATAAATTAAACTTTATCAAAGATATCTATGTATAGGAGAAAACAGTATATACGGAGTTCAGTACTATCTATGGTTTCAGGCATCCTTGGGGGGTCTTAGAATGTATTCCCCTTCAATAAAGGGGAGCTATTTATCATGTCATAAAATAAGTGAAGGTAAACATTTTTATCATATTTCACTCTATTTCAAAATTTATGATGACCTAAATAAAGATCTCCCCCCTCCCCCAGTGACTGACCCATTGGCACTGCTCTGCTTCTCAACCTTCTTCCTTTTCATTAGTCTGGCAGCATACTGATGGGGAACTTGGCATCACTTAAAGCATGAGCCTGAAGGCTCACACTTATCTTAAAAGGCTGTCTTCTGCTTAAAAGGCTTTCATCTACTTTGAAACTGTAACAGCATCTCCTTAATTTCAATATGATAATTCCTAGAACATGCATCTAAACCTATTGGGAAAGGGCATTTGAGATTTTTGAAGGAAGCACGATGCCTGATTTTTCTACAAAACAATGAACATGAAATCACTTTAGAATCAGAATATTCTCTCTTACCACTAATGCCGACTTTTTTATTCTGAGGTTAGAGATGGTGGAAGTGTTTCTTCCAATGTCGATAGCTATGAATAATCTTCTAGGCACAATGTTAAGATATTTCATAGCCTCTGAGACTATGCCAAGGTTTGCGAAAGTTTCCATTACTACCTTCTACCTTCTTTCTCATGCACTCTTTTCCCAGGCACCCAGAACTCTCATTTACTCTTTGGTGTTCCCTTCTTAGATTAAAGGCTGATTTAGCTTCATCAGGCAATCTCCTACTCTAAAATATCTCTGATTTCCCTTCTGAAATCACACATGATATAAGTCTCTCTCTTAGGATTTTCTGAACAATTACTTCACACCAAATAAATGGTTGATAATGATACAACATTGCAGTTCCCAGGAGGAAAAATTAACTACTTCATCAAGGACTTCTGCAATAAGCATGATTAAGTCGAAGGCCAGGAACATCAAGGATAGGAGTGAGAATTTGGGGGCCAGGCGTCTTACTCTGCTTCCTACGAGCACTGCACCGAGTCGAAGACTCTGACACCACGGGGTTGAACCTGAGCTGTCCTGTTTTGAAAAACCAGAAAAAGGAGAAGCAGAGGCTGAGATATCAGCGGAGCATAAGAACTGGGATTGAAAAAGATCAGTGCGTTTAGATTCAGGCACATCTCAGCGAGCGAAGTAGACAGACGTTTAATAATGGGTGAAATCATCAGAGATTGGATATAATTGGAATGTTTTTCTCCTTAGTTATTCTCCACTTTCTTCTCTTTCCAGCACTCATACGAATGCCTCTTTGTAATCTGGGACACATATTCTTAAGTTGCATGTCAACAGAGGCAGTGTGAAGGGGTATACGTGTCAGGATGAAAATGCTAATAGCACGTCGTGCCCTGGGCTAAGTGTGGTACTCAGCGTGCAGGTCGATTAGAGAAAGCTCGCCTGTGATTTGTGCTCCAAGTTCTTGTTCCCATTTCAGCTCTCCACAAGGAGCAGTATTTGAAGCATTTTTTAAGAGAGAAGTTTTATGTGGTTATTTCCCCCAGGAGGTTAGCATTTTAAATAGTTCAGTCTTTTTTTTCATTAATTAGTATCTGAAAAGATCAAATATATGTACAGTAGCTTGGAAACGGTTGTTTTGTGTTTGCACACCTAGAGTCCTAGATATTAAATTCATGTTAACTGACAAGTTCCTGAGGAAAAAAGTGTGCTATAGTTTAACAATATCTACTTTAGAAACGTGTTGTAGATGGTGTAACACTACCTACTTCAGAAACATCCTGTGAGGGGCGTCTGGGTGGCTCAGTGCATTAAGGGACTGTCTTCAGCTCTTCCCATGATCCCAGGCGATCTGTTCAGTGGGAAGTCTGTTTCCCCCTCAGCCTGCTACTTCCCCAGCTTGGGCCCGCAGTCTCTGTCTCTCTGACAAAGAAATAAATAAAATCTTAAAAAAGGGGGGGGGCATCCTGTTACATATGCATGGCAAAGAAGAATCAAAGATTGCTTAAAGTAATGAGAGCAGCGGGTTATTTTTTAAATTGTGTTTGATAAAGCTCTAAATCTGCGTAGAGATGTTTATGTGACTAGGAAACTAGCAGTTGGAGAAGATTAGCCATTAGGAGACTCAAGATGTCGACAGGAAACGATTTGGCAAGGAAGGAAATAGAGCTCATGATTGAATTAACAGTCAGCTAATTGACCCATCTGAAAAATGCATCCTCTATTACTATTAAAATTATTAATGTGTGTTGAAATACATGTGAGAAGATTCAGTAAGCCCGTGTAACTTATTCTATATAAAAATAATTTTAAGAAAAAGTTACATAGAGAGAATGATGATTTTTTATTTATCTTTGAGTTCATTTATCTTACCCCAAATTTACTCCTTAGAATACACACACAGGCACACACACAACACACAACACACCACACACACACACACACACACACACGCACACACACATTTATAGGTCATAGGAATTTATATTTTTTCCTAGTTTGTGTTGTAGCAACAGAAAATATTAGTGGCTTTTGGAGCCACAGAAGCAACCTAAGACAGCATGTGTTGGGCATGATTAGAAGTGATCTTCTCTACAATCTGGCTAAAGAAGTAAGTAAATTATTTGACAGAATATCTAGGGCGAACAAATACATATCTTCCTCCTTCATTTCAGAACACAAGACACAATTAGGAAAGATTCTCAAGATTCTATTTCACACAATCACAAAGAAAAACATTTTTGTTTGCTTATTCTTTGTTTCATCTATTTCCTTGTTAAGGTTTTTGTTTTTTGTTTCCTTCTGCCTCATAGCCATTACAGTTAGACATGCTTTCCATCAGGATAAGTAACACAGCACCATGTATGTATTGATATGAAATGTAAGGAAGATTGTCAGTATGACAAACATTTTATACCTACTTTGATGGCAAATAAAAAAATAAAAATCTCTTTGACATGTACTTTCCTGAGAGATTAATTTTGTGATCTAAGTCTGTTTGATGGCTTCCCAGATTATTAAGCAGCATTGTGTACAGATGCAGTAATAGGTAGAGAATCATATAATTTGACTTTTAAACAGGGATACTTGCAGTAATGAAAAGGGCATAAAAAATAATTACCAGGTGTCAACCAATCTATAAAAGGCATAAAACCCAGCCAGCCTCAGAAGAATCAAGAATAGTGATAGTATACTACGTAGTAAACCACAGAATTCTCCCAGATTTTCTCATAGATAAAAAATATCTTTTCTCATAGATAAAAAATATCTTCCTTAGTATCACACTCCCTTCAAGATATTGAACAAGCAGCAGTATAGCCATTCAAAATGGCTGAAAATAAAGGTGGGATTATTTTATTTAAGAAGTCAAACTTATACTGAATAAACATTATTAGCATATGAGAAGTCTACATTTATTAATACGTTTTTGAGGTGAATATATCCGTTTGGAAAAAATGACATCTTCAAAAGCTCAAGAAATTTACTTTCAAAGACAGGTGTGAAATACAGGATGATTCCATTGTATTGGCACATGGGAGGTAGAGCACAAATCACCCCCAAGTGATGGCAGAGGCTAGTTAATTCAGCTGCCCAGATCACTGGGTCAGTTCTCAGACTTGTGAGTTCTAGTATAATTTGGGCAAAGAGACAGACATCACAAAAAGAATTGCACAAATATCCATCATCTCACAGACTGATTTCAGGAACATTGCCAGCTTACCTCAGAAGTAAAAGGCAACAGGAATAGATCTGGAAAAGTTATTAGAGATAGCTTTCTTAAAATTGCTAATTTTGCCCATAAAGTTACTGAGGCTTATTGAAAGTGAGAGATTTGGCCACGGTTAAACATTTTAAGAAATTTTATTATTGTCTTTTAGATGAAAACGAATTTTAAAAACTATTCCACATTCAGCTGTGAGATAATAGGAGTATGGCAGAAGTGAGAACACATATGACTAAGAAAGAGTGTTCCTGAAGGATTTTTACAGCTTTATGAAAATATGGAGATTTAGAAGAATAAAACACTCATTGATTACTTGTCATTTGAATTGTTAGGACAAGAATTAAATACTTTTATTATATTCAACATTTTGAGACTCAGCAGTAACAGAATTTAGTACCTAAAATATTCTTAGAAATTTAGTAGAGGTTTTTACAGCTTTGACCTTTCAATATTTCACATTAGGATTGGTTGGCAATTCTTTCTATCCCCACAGGTTACTAAGGCCATAAAAAGAGAAGGGAATTGAATAACTAGTGAATTAGATACAGTATATGAAAAGGCCAAAGAGGAAGTCTATGGGTCCATAATTTATGGAAATTATAAGATATCAAAACACCTGGATGATAAGATGTGTACTATCTGGGAAGGGACGGGGTTGTTTTTAATCCTTGCTAAAAATAGATTTTCTAAACCCCTGGCCTTCAACCTTAAAATAGTTGTTACATATTCCAAAAATCTGGGATTAGAAGCAAAGATGGATGCTTTTCAGGGGATTGCTGATAACACCCACACCCCTTAGGTTGCTGCATAGACAGCTCTGATGAATGCTGCATTATAAAGACTGTTCAGTACCAATGACAGAAACTGACGTTAGGTGACATAAGGCAGGAGGGACTATATGGAGGCATATATTAACTCTGATTTATTCTGATTAAAAACAGTAATTTTTGTTCTTACTTTCTCACATATAATCCCCCCTAAATAATAACCTACTCTATTAATCAACTGCTCCTTTATCTATATTCCTGGTTCACTCTGTCAGAGATGAAATATTTTAAAATTTTTCTTATATGCAAGTATTTAACATGAAATATTTTAAATTTTTTTCTTATATGGAAGTATTTATTTAACTTCTTAGTAGATAATTTTAAAATATTCATATGGCTTAGGTATTTGAGTCACATTTAAAAAGTGTTTGCATAACAGTACAAAACAAAATAGAAGGAATATCCATACAATATTTAATAAATAAAACTGATAGAGCTCTATATGTAACAAAATTTATGCATTCTTTATATGCTGAGAACAACAGGAAACTACTAGCCACATGTTACAAAATAGACATGCTCTCTTAGATCCCAAATTCTGACAGGGGAAAGAATTATTACATAGTAATTTTACAACTACACATAAATGTATTTGTAAAATATTCTCCAAAGGAAAATAAGTTGCTTGAGAGCAAAACACAAAACATGAACTTACGCAGTAATTAAAATAAAACCCACATATTAACAGCCTACTTTTGAGTAGCCTATTTGTTGAGTAGGCTATCGTCAGCTATTAAAAATTGGGGTAGTTATCTTAATACCGATGATAAGGCATTAGAAATTTTAAGTGTTAGCAAATATAATGTAACACTTTATGAATATATAAATGAATGTGCATTCCATATACATGGAATATACATCTATATAAATATACATACATATCTATGAAATAGATTTTATTGCACTAAACACAATTATTAATATCAAATATACGCTAATGGATGTTGGCCTTATTCTCTTACGGACATTTAAGTTAAATAGTAAATTAAAAATTTTTATACAGTAAGTTATATATGTCATTTATGTTTGTTCTCAAGTGTAGGATTATATTAGACATTGACAATTATAATAAAAGCTGGCCTAGAGAAGAATTTTATAATCTAAGGCATATTATGAACACAAAGAGTAATATAAATGGTTATTTCTAAAACATAAAAAACATTTTAGAATGTTTTCATACAGAAAGTGGAGAAGTGGAGAGCAATCACCCCCAACCCCCACACATACAACACACACACTCAATGTATTATATTTAGTGCAAGTGCTGGGTGCAAAGATGAGTAAAATCTGAGCCTGTCCTTTTAATCACAAAACAAGTAACTTTTATATATAAATGTGCCACTTAGTGTTATAATTCTTTAATGTTCTTGAAATACAGTTTTAAAACCATGATTCATTTTGCTGTGTGTGTACACAGACACATGCATACACACACAATTGGCTCACTAAATTGAAGCTCTCCACTTTTATGTTAGTGTACTGTTAATTTCTCCAAGCCAGAACCTATCTCTTGTCTCTGTATCCCTAGCACCTAATACAGCTAATATAGTGCATGTCACACAGAACGAAACTGCCTATTGCAGACTTATAAATAATGAATTATGATAGAATACCTAAACTTTAAATGAGTTTTATTTATGTTTGATTGTAAAGTTTCATTTCTCTTTATAATATTCTTCTAAATCTCATTTTTGAGTATTTCATCTCCAAGACAGATATTCTTAAACAATAACAAAACCCTCTAAAAATGTAATTCAAATGTTAAAAACCTTAAATATGATTTCATAATTTTAATTTAGAAACAATCAAAGCAATATATGTTTCCTTCAATGTACATATTTGAATTAAATTGCATTTAAATAAGTTTTAACATTCTAGCAGAAAATCTTCAGTTTGTATATTTTAAATGCAAAATATAAAAGACTTCACATCTAGAAAATAGGCCTTTGGGATCTAAACTCATTATCATCAAAGTGTGAAGTTCTAATTGTATTACCTTTAATAATATATCTTCTACATAGATATTACTCAATGCCTGCAAATTCAGGAAGTGGAAATGGAGAGGTTATAATGCAGGGGAGATTTATGCTAAGAAGATTCTGAGTTGTCACGATTAAAAATTTTCCACCCATTATGTGAATTCTATTGATCATTGCAGGAAGCAGAAAAGTGTGTTGTTCATTGATTTTCTTTGGCTACTGAATGCATTAGGCTTGACACATTTGATGGGTAGGCAACTTTTCAAAGGAAGCTCAGTTAAACTAATCTTAGTTCAGAGGAATATACACAATGGAATAAGAAACCTTGTAATTGCAAGAGCAAATAGAAGAGTAAGAGGACTATATTATGAGCTATATCAGCATAAAAATTAGACATGAGCCTTCCCAAGAGACTACAGTAAAACACATCAAGGCTTTGATGCTGTTTTTCACAAATGTAGCACTTACTGGATAAATTGGGTTTTAGCTTTTCACCCTTCAGCCAAGATAGTGAATGCAAAGCAATTAGTTGTTCTGTCTTCTTAGCTAAGGGAGAATATCAGAATTCCATCAAGTTTATAAAAATACAAATGAGGACATTAGATAATTACATCCCACAATGAGTGGCAATGCTACTGTCTATAAATTCAATTTTATTTCTAATGATGTATTACTGATTCTCATTGTTGTTATACTGATTTTTTAAGATACAGTTCACCCATGAGTTTTAACAGACTACTAAACTAGAAAGAACAATAGCAAATGCAATCATAAAGACTGTTTTAGCCCCAGACATAACTCCCATTTAAAAAATAAAGCTAGAGAGCATGATCTTGAATCCCTGTTGGAAGCTGTCTAGTGACATATTAATACAATGTCAGAGTACAATGTTACCTCTCAGTGGTACAGGATAGTGTCAAAATGCTATGTATATTTTTCCAGTACATTAAGTACCAGGGCAGTCTGTATGCTTTAGATGAGGATTAATTAAATTAGCATAAACTAAGTGGTCCTTTATGACCACAAACAAACATTGTACATTTTACAACCACCTTTCTTATTTATTTATTATTTTTACAAGCCATTTGGCACACAAGCAAACAATTCAAATTTATAAGAACAAATGAAGACATATATACTACTGATATCATGTTCTGATTTAAGGAAATTCCATAAAAATCCATTCCCTGGACACACTAATATGCCTTTGGATATGTGTGGAAATTTGTCTTTCAATACAAAAACTATTATGAGTTATTAATCATGTGTGGAATATTTAAATTTTAATAACTAATTAACCTTTTGATATGTTATCAAAATGATATAAAAATAAGTATTTTTAATATTACAATAACTGTATGTTGGCCTCTGTACACAGAGGGCAAGGAGGGACTAAATAAAGAGCCTGACCACTCCTGATGGGTAGGTGGCAGGTTTAATAAGCAAGAGGAGGGGCGCCTGGGTGGCTCAGTGGGTTAAGCCGCTGCCTTCGGCTCAGGTCATGATCTCAGGGTCCTGGGATCGAGTCCCGCATCAGGCTCTCTGCTCAGCGGGGAGCCTGCATCCTCCTCTCTCTCTGCCTGCCTACTTGTGATCTCTCTCTGTCAAATAAATAAATAAAATCTTAAAAAAAAAAAAAAAGCATGGGGACTTACATATGAGTCTTGTCTTGGGAGGCTGCAAAGTGAGTAGATGTCCACACCCCCCATCAGAATCTTAAAAGTTTGTATAGAGGCTTTCACTGGGGTCAATCATATACTCTACTCAGATATTCTCAACAACACCTTACTCTCTCAAGTCTTCATCATTGAAAATAGCTCCCACTGTGGGAATGGTGAGCACAGGGTACATTTCAAGGATTGGGAGGTGAGAAAGGCCTTCTGTTGCTGGGGTCCAGCTCACAGGTCAGCCAGGGGTCACATTCTCTTGATGACTTCCTCCAACACTCCAGCAATAGTGACTGGCTCTCACAGTCTTACATGCACCCCCTCTTCCACAATGTGCCCTAAAGCTTTTTACTAGCATGAGGTGGCTTATTTGGCAACTCTCTGGCAGTATTGGGGGGCAGATGCCACAGCATCAATACTAGACCCTTCAGAGTTGATATAGTCCTTTGGCTTCTTGAGTTCCCTGTTTTGAGTCTTTCCCATAGTGTGTATCTGTTCTGAGGACTTGTCAGTTTCCTCCAGATCATCAGTAGATCATCCAACGCTGTAAATGTCTTGTTCCTTGACTGGGCACAGCATGGATATTATCATCCCATACCAGGGCCTGAGCGCAGAGTGCAGTAACCGGGCTTTCATTCCTGAAGTGAATGTAGCCTGGTTAGAGCTTTCAGAGGCAGGCTCAAAAGTTCCTTGTCTTCTCCCCAACTCTGTAACAATTTGTTGTAGCTCCTGTATAGATTTCCAGGTTTCCATGTGCCCAGGGACAGCTCCCTCATTAGGCAAAGCCTCCCTAAGGCTAGAACAAACCAATCCATAAGAGAGTGAGTTCCCTGAGCTCCCAAGCTTCATTCAGGTGTTGCTAGAGGGCAAGGTGTGTGGTGATGTTGCTCATTTTCTTTGCCTTCTGCATTGACAGAGAAATGCCATTGCTCCCTGTTTCTCGTATCTATACTAACCATCCTGGATCCTCTCCCTGAGAACTGTATCAATAAGCTCAGTGGGAGTAGAGTCTCTTACCATGAACACTTCCCAAATAGACAACTGCCCTTCTGGTTGGGGTTGCTCTTGCTCTGCTTTTGTTTTCCTTTGTGTGAGGAGTCAGACAGCGTGAATGGTTTCATCGGTCTCACTATCAATCACCACAGCATCCTCCTCTTTGCTCTCCTCCTGGCCGAGATTCCACCCCATAAGTGTCCCAATCACTCTTTGTCAAAATTGCTTGGACCTTAATCTGCCACAGCTTGCACCCTCCCAGCTTTGCAGAATGGTATGCTAAGGTGTCCAGTTTATTACCCTGCACTTCCGCCTGTCCACCAGCTCTCGAGCCAGCAGAATAGTCAATACCCACAAGTCCTTTTATAATATCAGTTCTTCCAACTTTTGAACTCAAATTTGTGCATGAGCAGGCAGCCGAACGGCCCGCAGCAATGGCCAGCCCACTGTGGCAATTCATTTCCCTCTTTTGCTGCAGTACACTTTGTGTAGTTCCTGCAACAAGCACATCAAGCCAGTTGGTGTTTACATGGCCTCCCACACTCACACAACAGTCCACCAGCCTCTAGCGTACAGCCACCTTCCCTCACATAGAAGATGATGGACAACTTGGTATTTCTCTTGCTTTGTTTCCCAAGGACTATTTCTTTAGTCTCTTACCTGGTTCAGCAATTGTTGATTCCCAAATTCTTCCCCATATGGGAGAACAAGGAGAAGAAAGAGGTAGACCACCCAAGACTGTTAGTAAGCAAGAGAACACATGCCCAAGGCTTTTCTGGGATGGCTGTAAGACAAGTCCATCTCTGCCCTGGCCTAGTAAAATCTTAAAAGTTTATATAGGACCCTGAATGGGTTCAGTCATACCAAGAGGATAGTCTCAAAAACACACAGCTCTCTAAGCTTGTGTCTTTGAAAATTGTTCCCACTTTGAGATCTGTAGGTTGAACATACGTTCCAAGGACAGTGTAGGAGGTGAGGAGCCTCCAGGTGCCCAAGACTACTTTGTGGGTCAACGGGCAATCACATCCTTTCAATGACTTCTTCCAACATGACATTGTTTCATTGGTATTACTTATAACATGGCTTTTGGGGGCATGACATCAGTGCGGGACAAAAAGAAATTCATGGAATTTCATTTATTTACTGGTGTTTTTTCAGCCATTTAATGAGAGTGTCAAGGTTTGAATCTAGAACTTCACTTCATATTGAAAGTCTAATTTTCTTTGTTCATGCTTTTAATGTCTCTGGTCTTTCTTTTCTTTCTTTTTTCTTCCCCTTATCTTTCTTTCTCTTTTTCATTCCCTTTCCTTTGCTTTCCTGCCTTCCCTCTCCTTTTTTTTCTTTCCTTTTTAAGTATCCAAGAAACAGTTCAAAGAATGATGTGCTCTAGTTGAGTAAATAGCCCTTGACTGTGATTCCCAATAGCCTATTAAAAGGTATATAATTTTACCTCTTTGGAAAGAACAACTCTATTCTTCCAATATACTACCTACTTCTACAAAAATAATTCCTATGACATTTTGTTTTTCTTCATGGTTCCTGTAACTTTTGTTTTAGAGGGCCAGACTTCATTTCCCTTATAATTTGCTACAAAATAAACATTTCTTTAAAGATTTATTTATTTATTTGACAGAGAGAAAGAGAGAGAGAGAGCACAAGCCAACAGAGACAGGGGGAAGCAGGTTCCCTGCTGAGCAGAGAGCTCAATGAGGGGCTCGATCCCAGGACCCTGAGGACACGACCTGAGCTGAAGGCAGAGGTTTAACCCACTGAGACACCCAAGCACCCCACAAAGTAAACATTTTAAAAATTCTGCCAGAAAAAATGACGTTATATAAATAAAACTATGGTTTTATTTGGTATATGGTAAGGAAAATTTAAAAATTTGAAAAAGAGAATTTCCTCCGGGGAGTGTATATTTTGTGAGAGAACATATAATGCTGTAATGAACATGACCAAAAACTTATACCAAGAAGTCAAAATTATGTTGCACTACTGCATGCAAAAATTTTAGTAAAGAAAACGATAGTAAAACTCACATTGTATTCCAGTCTGGAAATTGGAGATAATTTGGAGTCTTATTTAGAGGATGAAAGCCAAAGTGGAATGTTGAAAATTTGGAAAAAGATTAAGCCAGAGGCTTTGATAGTTTTCTTCAGATATTTGAGAGACTATCTCATAAAAGTGACATCATTATGATTTTACATATTCCTCCCTAGATATTGCAAGAATGAATAAAAGTTACAGAGATAGATTTTGTTCAATAAAAAAAAAAGAGGCTAAAATATTTATTGTAAGAGTTAGAGAATCATAAAGAGGTAACGATCGGACACTAATATTGGAGTCACCAAGGCATTTAAGCACTCAAGGAATGATCTTCCCCAATAAGGCAGTATACTGTTTTCTTAGACTAATCGTTTAAAATGGAAAAGAAGGGGCACCTGGGTGGCTCAGTGGGTTAAGCCACTGCCTTCGGCTCGGGTCATGATCCCAGGGTCCTGGGATCGAGCCCCGCATCGGGCTCTCTGCTCAGCGGGGAGCCTGCTTCCCTCTGTCTCTGCCTGGCTCTCCATCTACTTGTGATTTCTCTCTGTCAAATAAATACATAAAATCTTTAAAATAAATAAATAAATAAATAGATAAATAAATAAATAAATAAAATGAAAAAGAAAACTGGAACAGTATTTAAGTTTTCTTAATGTCAATTTAATACACACACACACACACACTCACACACACACAAATGAATGAGGTCTAAAAGTTGAGGCTTTGATGAGATTTTAACCAACTTCCAATATTTCACCTGACATTGTCTGTATATTTCTATATGACTCTGAAAAAAAAAAAAAATCTAAAAACCGCCTCCACCATGTAAACTTAGAATGGCGCCTTTGTTAAAGTTTATGTCTATATCAGCCCTCCTACACTCTTCTCTCCACTTCTTCCTGTAGGTGTCAAAAATCATTACAAAGTAATTATGGAGACAAGGACTAAGACGGAGTGGTAGAAATGAAATAAAATGTAAGTGAAAAAAGATGATTCCTAAGCAAAAGAGTGTAATGTAAATGACCTCCTAATAGGACTGTGAGGATATATATATATATATAACAAGAGCTATGTAACTACTGTTTTGAATTTTTATTTGTTTTGTTTTGGTTCTTAAATGTTGCTGAAGCCCCTGAGGCAGATCCCTGGGTATGGCTACGGATTTTTGCTGCTATAAAATGCAAACCTATTCAGCAAGAGTGGCCAATGAAAATATAAACTATGATCTTTCTTTTCAACAGTACAGAAAAACCAACTTAAATTGTTTGTTTTCTCTATTTCACTATGTGAGATATTTCATTATTCAGCAAATCAAATAGTCCATGCATGGATTTTGCCATCACAACTCTCAGCAGGAAGATACAACCGGTGATAACCACTGTTTTATAACATGTATAATGGAAGATCCTTGTGTGAACATAGTGAATATAAGAATACAGTAAAGGTTACTCTAGGTCTGATACAGAAGCCTTCTTCACTTCTATCAAGCATCCAGTTCGTCTGAGATTGTGTCCTTTAGAATGGATAAGGTTGCTGCTTTAGCATTAAGTTAGTAAAGTAATATAATTTTAGAATAAAACAAGTGATGAAATGAAGGTGCTAACTGTGCTGTTCATTCAGAAACATGATTATTCATTATAATTCCACTGCCTACCATATAAAATCGAATGATGTATATTTTAATGTAGAATTTAATGAAAACTGTAGATATCACCCCTTCCCTTGAACAAGTTCCATATATTAAAATTAACTATTAGTGTTTCATTTCAGGTCAGATAAAATACACCCCTCACCAAAAAACAAACAAACAAACAAACACACAAAATCACATAGCAGACCAATGGAAGTGAAATGAAGAATTTCTGTAGTAGGAATAAGAAGAACAGCATCATCTTTGAAAGATAAATTTTTATCATGTTTATATATGTCACATTGCTCTGATCTGGAATCCAAAGAGAAAAGTTAAAGAAAAATTTATACTTTCTACATGTGTCCCCAAGGAATAATACACATAAAACAATTTTAATTTCACTTTCTTAAAACTGGAAAGATGTCTGTCAACTGGAATATCAACCTCTGTAAAATGAAAGTGATTCTCTGAACGTGATGTCAGAATGCCTTATCTAGCGTTCTCTGGGTATATGACAGCCTACCATAAGGGCTCTAGAGAGTATGTAAAATATACTTACTATGTAATGTGACTATGTTTTCTTTTTTCAAAACTTAATTTTAAGTGAGCTATTTTTTTCTCAAATTTGGAATTTTGTTTTACTCCAAAGCAAAAAGATAGAATGTTTGCATATATGGGCAAGAAATGTACTTAAATGAATTTAAAAAATGGACCTAAATGAGAGGGTTTTGCTTGGTACAGGGCATTTAAGTTTCAGTGTATTAATCTTTTGAAATAATAATTATATATATGTATATATACATATATATATATAAACACAGGTTTTGCTTGGTAAGGGCATTTAAGTTTGGTACAGGGCACTTAAGTTTTGGTGTATCAATCTTTTGAAATAATAATTTATATATATATAAACACACATATATATTTATACATATGAATAAATATAAAGTATATATGCATATATACTCAGTGATCATTAAGGGGAAAGCAAAGCACAGAGAAGTACTCTACTTAGATTTCCTTATTATTCAGAAATTACATATGTATTTATTTGTAACCACATAAAAATTTTATATTTATACAAAACGACTATTACCATATATTGCAATGAATATCTGGAAAGTAAGTATTGGAAAGAAGAGATTGACATTTAATTTTATTTCCTCCCATGTCTGAGTTATTTCATAGCTGTACATCAGTTTTACTATGGTAAATGGAGAATCATAATAGTTATTAAATTATGCTCTCTAAGATAATTACTCATTAATATAAATTAAATGGAATTTACTCTGTCTTTATAATAGTAGACAAATGTTTTTGTATCATTTTGGCCTACAGTAAAATGAAACAAAAAGAAACTCTAGAAAGTCTGATTATTAATTAACATTTTTATTGGTTTATTATCCTGGATCTCCACAAGATGTAATAAGTGCAATGCATCATTTTCAATGAAGTTTCTTGCCAATGTTTATTTGAAAACAGCGGAGCTGGTTATTTGCTAGAACCTGGTATAAATTTGTTTTTTTCCAATACAAAGTTTTGTCTTGAAGCAATATTTCAAGGGGTTGTTACTGTTGTTGCTGTTTTTATATTCCAAGCAAAGAAAAACAGGCACAACTGAAGATACTTATGTAAGAACACATGTTACATAGTTCAGAAATGGTTTAGTTAATTATTAACTTGGAACAGAACATAAACATTTGATGTCACAATTTGGAAAAATGATGTTAACTATGTGAAAAATATCTCACATTTCTTCTCACATTTTTAAGCTACTTATAATTTAATCAGTAAGATGTGGCACTTCCTTTCCACCTACTGACAAAGTCAGGAGAAAATTCCAAAATTGTTAATAGACTTTTTAAACTGAAGGTATTGTCAACATTTTTGAAATAGTGAAATTCCTAGATAAATAAAATGTTAAGTTAAAAAAAAAGCCATCATTATTTTTGTTAAATAGATCATCTGAATTCTTATCCAACATGTCTAATTTAATGCTTTGTTAAAAATAATTTAATAATATAATTCATTGCTCAATAAGGAACATGCATTAATATTATTGGTAAATCCAGTAATTATGACTCATTAACAGAATAAAAGATAAAAACTACATGAAAATGTCTATAGAATGTTAAAAAGACAGTTGACAAAATTCAACACCTTTTCATGCTAAGAATATTCAACAAAACAGGAATAGAGAGAAAATATCTTGATATAATAAAGACTATATATTACATAGCTATAGCTAATATTGTATCTAATGGTGAAAAACTGAAAGCTTTTTCTCTAAGATTAGGAACAAGGCAAGGGGCCCATTCTCATTACTTCTATTCATATAATACTAGAAATACTAGTCAGATGATTTCGGTAAGTAAAAGGTTGAAAATCACCCTAGCTAGGAAGAAACAAAACCCTCTCTGTTTGTAAACAGCATTACCTTGTATATTAAAAATCTTGAAGACTCCATTAAAAAAAAAAAGTGAGGGCTAATAAATGAATCCAATGAAGTTTCAGGACATGAAATCAACATACAAAAATAAATTTTCTATACACTAACAAGAAACTAGCTATAAAGGAAGTTAACAAAGTGTTCCCACTTCCTATAGCATGAGAAAGAATAAAATACTTAAGAATCAACTTAATCAAGGAAGTGAAGGTTTATACACTAAAAACTATGAAATTAAAGCAAACATGAATGGAATGACATTTCATGTTCATGGACTAGAAGACTTAACACTATTAAAATATATATACTACTCAAAATGATCTGCAGATCCTATGAGATCCCTATAAAATTTCTAGTGACATGTTCTTGTATACATAGAAAAAGGCATCCTGAAATTCACATGGAATGTTAAAGGATCCCAAATAGCCAAAAAAATCTTGACAAAGAAAAAAAAAGCTGCAGGTCTCACACTTCCTGATTTTAAAACATGTTAAAAAATCCATAATAATAATATTATGCACAGGAATTAAGACATATCCAACTAATGGAACAGAACAGAAAGCTCAGAAATAAATTTGTATCTGGTCAGAAGGTTCTAAACAAAGGTTCCAAGGCTGCTCAGTTGGGAAAGTATAGTTTCTTTAACAAATGGTGTTGGTGAAATTGAATATCCACATACAAAAGAATTAAACTGACCTTTAGTTTACACCATATACAAAAATTAACTGGAAAATAGATTATAGACCTAGATATAAGACCTGAAACTATGAAACTTCTAGAAAAAGTGGGAGAAAGACTTCATGACATTAGCTTTGGTAAGGTGTTGTGGGGTTTTTGTTGTTGTTTATTTTTGTTTTTGTTTTAGCTATGACAGCAAATACAAAGGCAGCAAAAGAAAAATAGACAAATGAAACTATAGTAAACTTTAGAAACTTCTGCACAACAAGGAAAACAGTCAACAGAGGGTAAAAGCAACCAATTAAATAGGAAAGAATATTTGCAAACCATATATTAAATAAGGTGTTCATAGTTAGAACATATAAAGAACAAGTATATTTCAACAATAATAACATAATTTGATTAAAAATGGTCAAAAAATGCAAATAGACATTTTGAAAGATGGTATACAATCTTTCAAGTATATAAAAAGATTCTCAACATCAACCATCAAAAGTGAAATTGAAACCACAATTAGCTGTCGCCCTATACCCAGAAAGATGGCCACTATCAAAAGGAAGAAGGAAAGAAAACAAAGAAAAGAAAATGGTGACAAAGATATAGAGAAATTTTAACCCTTGTATATGTCTGTGGTAGTGTAAAATAGTGCTGTTGCTATAGAAAACATTGTTGAAGTTTCTCAAAACATTAAAAATAGAATTACCATATGTTCCAGCAATCCAATTGCTGACATTTGAATGAAGCAGGGGTTAGGGAAACTGAGCCCAAGGCAGTGAAAAATCTGTGGAAAACTTTGAATCCTCTAAGATTTCACTATTAAATGCCTACTTTTGACCAGAAGCCTTGTCTATAATATTAATTAACATGGTAGTTAATTAAAACATTAGTTAATTAACATGTGTTTTGTATATTTTATGTGCTATATACTGCATTCCTAAAATAAAATAAGCTAAAGAAATGGAAGTGTTAGTGGAGAAAATTTTAAAAAAGTGATAATACATTTATAATATTGTACTATATTCATAAAAACAAACAAACCTGTGTATAAATGGGCCCAAGCAGTTCAAACTCATATTGTTTGATGGTTAACTGTATATCCAAAAGAACTGAAAACAGAATCTCAAAAGATATTTCCACACCATACCATTGCAATATTATTACAATAACCGTGGGGTGGGAGGAACATAAAGATCCATCAATAGATGAATAAAGAAAATGTAGTATACACTATTCAGTGGAATATTATTTATTCTTCAAAAAGATGGAAATGCCGTTTTATATTGCAACATGGAGGAAATTTGAGGACATTATGCTAAGTGAAACAGTTCAGTTGCGAAAAGACAAATACTGTCTGATTCCATCCTTCTAAGTTATCTAAAGTATAGAACTCTTAGAAACAAAAAATAGAATGGTGGTTTTCAGGGGTTCAGGGGAGGGAGAAAAGGGGAATTTTTTCATGGATATAGAGTTTAAGTTGGGAGGAGGAGCAAGATGGTGGAGGAGTAGGAGACATAAATATCATCAGGTCCCAGGAGTTCAGCTAGATAGTTATCAAATCATTCTGAGTAGCTACAAACTCAACAGGAGAGATAAGAGAAGAGCAGAAATTCTAGGAACATAAAATCAACCACCTTCTGGAAGGTAGGACTTGCAAAGAAGTGAATCCGAAATGACAGGAAGATAGACCACAAACAGAGGGGCCAGCTCCCAGCAAGTGAGAGAGCAGCAGAGCACAACATCAGAACTTTCAGAAGTCTGCTCCACTGAGGGACATAACTCCAGAGACTAATCAGGGGGTGGAGCCCTCATGGGGACAGAGTGGTCTCAGGAAGCGTGGGGATCACAGAAAAACTAGGGGTGTCTGAGCGTGGCAGAGCTCCCAGGTATTGAAGCTGGAAGCCAGCTTCAGAGACAGAGCTGAAGAGTGGGCTCTCAACTTGGGATTACCTTAAACCATGACCCACAGCACAGTCAGAACACTGCTTTTTGGGCAGGGACCCAACACGCAGCAGACCTGGAGAGACTCACTTTCCTCCCCTGGGAGGAGTGGCGTGGGAGCCTGCTGCGGGAAATCAGCTGGGTTTGGAAACTCCAAATCCGGCCATGCACCAGAGATAGAGATATTCAGTCACAGGCTGGGTGAGCTCAGAGTGTGGCTGGAGACCAGGGAGAAGGAAGGGATTGACTGCTTTTCTTTGAGGGCACATTGAGGAGTGGAGCCCCGAGCTCTGGGTTCCTATGGGGCTGAATATTAGGAGGCTGCCATTTTCATTCATGTCCTCCAAAGCTGTATGGAAATTGTTCAGGGAACAAAAGCTCCTGAGACCAAAAATGAGCAGATGACTTAGCCTGGCCCCTTGCAAGTTTGGTGCAATCCCGTCTTGGGCAAAGACACTTGAGAATCACTACAACAGGCCCCTCCCCCAGAAGATCATCAAGAACATCCAACCAAGACCAAATTCACTGATTAATGAGAACTGCAGAACTCCAGATCTAGGGAAAATCAACACATAGAATTCATGGCTTTTTTCCCATGATCATCTAGCTTTTCAAAGTTAATTTTTTTAAATTTTATTGTTTATTCAATTTTTTTAAATTCCTTTCTTATTTTAATGTTTGTAAATTATTTTATCTTATCAATACCTTTTTAAAAATATTTTAAAATTTTCATTGTTATAATCATATTTTATCCCTTCATTATATTTAGCCTTATGTTTTCTATAAGTATAGGGGTTTTTTTCCCCTTAAAATTTTGGGATAAAGTTTCTTCTAATGGATCAAAATATACCTGAAATCTAGCACATGGCTTTTTTCTAGTCTCCAGCCTGATCACATTCTTTCCTCTTTTTTTTTTCAACCAACTTCTTATCTTATAAATTCCTTTTTATAATATTTTTCAATTTTCATCTTTACAATCATATTTCATCCCTTCAACATGTTTACCCTTATTTTTGTATATATATAATTTTTCTTTCTTTAAAATTTTGGGAGGTAGTTTCTTCTAACAGACCAAAATTAACCTAAAATCAAGTGTGTGTGTGTGTGTGTGTGTGTGTGTGTGTGTGTGTGTGTGTGTTTCTTTTTACTTTTCTCCCTCTGGAGAAAAGTTTTAGGTCTCTTCTGATTTGGTTAGTGTATATTTTTCTGGTATTGTAGCTACCCTTTTAGTTTTGTTCTCTCATTCATCTATCCTTATCTGGATAAAATGAAAAGGTGGAAAAACTCACCTCAAAATGAAAAACAAGAGGTAGTACTGACAACTAGGGACCTAATCAATAGAGATATTAGTAAGATGTCAGAACTAGTGTTCAGAATGTGGATTATCAAAGTCTTAGCTGGATCCAAAAAAAAGTATGGAAGAAGGGCACCTGGGTGGCTCAGTGGGTTGAGCCTCTGCCTTCAGCTCAGGTCATGATCTCAGGGTCCTAAGATTGAGCACTGCATTGTGCTTTCTGCTCAATAGGAAGTCTGCTTCCCCCTCTTTCTCTACCTGCCTCTCTTCTTACTTGTGATCTGTCAAATAAAAAAAAAATAAAATATTAAATAAAAAAGTATGGAATATATTAGAGAATCTCTTTCTGGAGAAATAAAAACGCTTTGTGGGGAAATAAAAAACCTAAAATCAACCAAGTTGAAATAAAAAAAAAGCTATTGGTGAGGTGCAATGAAAAACTGAGGCTTTTACTGCTAAGATAAATGAGGCAGAAGAAAGAATTAGTGACAGAAGGCCAAATGATGGAGAAAAAAGAAGCTGAATTTTAAAAAAGAGAGAGAGAGAAACAACTACTGGACCAGGAAGGGTGAATTCGAGAGATAAGTGATACCATAAAATGAAACAATATTAGAATAATTGGGATCCCAGAAGAAAAAAGAGAAGGACAGAAGGAATATTGGAGCAAATTATAGCAAAGAACTTCCTTATTTTGAGGAAGGAAATAGGCTTCAAAATCCAGGAGGTACAGAGAACCCCCCTCAAATCAATAAAAATAGGTCAACACCCTGTTGTTGAATAGTAAAATGTACAAGACTCAGTGACAAAGAGAAAATCCTGAAAGCACCTCAGTAACAAAGAAGACTGTAGCATACCACAGTAGAAATATTAGATTGGCAACATACCTATCCACAGAGACCTGGCAGGCCAGAAAGGACTGGCATGATATATTCAGAGCACTAAGTGAGAAAAATATGCAGCCAAGAATACTATATCCAGCTAGGCTGTCATTGAAAATAGAAGAAGAGATAAAAGCTTCCAGGGCAAATAAAAGTTAAAAGAATTTGCAAACACTGAACCAGCCCTACAGGAAATACTGAAAGGGATCCTCTAAGCAAAGAGTGAGCCTAAAAACAATAGACCAGAAAGGAACAGAGACAATAAACAGTCACAGTCAACTTACAGGCAATATAATGGCACTAAATTCATATCTTTTCATAATTATCCTGAATGAAAATGGGCTAAATGCCCCAATCAAAAGACACAGGGTATCAGAATGGATGGAAAAACAAGACCCATTGATATACTGTCTACAAGAAACTCATATTAGACCCAAAGACACCTCCAGATTTAAAGTGAGGGGGTGGAAAACAATTTACCATCTTAATGGACATCAAAAGAAAGCTGGGGTGGCAATCCTTATATTAGATAAATTAGCTTTTAAGCAAAGACCATAATGAGAGTTGAGGAAGGACACTATATCATACTTAAAGGGTCTGTCCCAACAAGATCTAACAATTTTAAATATCTTTGCCTCATTATATAAACCAATTAATAACAAAATTCAAAGAAACAAATCAATAATAATACAATAATAGACTTTAACACCCTCCCTTCACTGAAATGGACAGATCATCCAAGCAAAAGATGAACAAGGAAATAAAGGCTTTAAATGATACACTGGATCATAGACATCATAGATATATTTAGAATGTTCCATCCCAAAACAACTGAATACACATTCTTCTCTCATGCATATGAAGCATCTTCCAAAATAGATCACATCCTGGGTCACCACTCAGGTTTGAACTAGTATCAAAAGACTGGAATCAGTCCCTGCATATTTTCAAACCACAGTGCTTTGAAACTAGAACTCAATCACAAGAGGCATGTTGGAAATAACTCTAATACATGGAGGCTAAAGAGCATCCTTCTAAAGAATGAATGAGACAACCAGGGAATTAAAGAAGAATTTAAAAATTCATGGAAACAAATGAAAATGGAAACACAATTGTTCAAAATCTTTGGGACATAGCAAAGTCAGTCCCGAGAGGAAAGTATATACTGATACAAGCATTTCTCAAGAAATAAGAAAGGTCTCAAGTACACAACCTAACCCTACACCTAAAGGAACTGGAGAAAGCACAGCAAAAAAAGCCTAAACCCAGCAGGAGAAGAGAAATAATAAAGATCAGAGCAGAAATCAATGAAATAGAAACCAAAGGAACAGTAGAACATATCAGCAAAATAGGAGCTGGTTCTTTGAAAGAAATAATAAGATTGATAAATCTCTGGCCAGACTTATCAAAAAGAAAAGAGAAATGACCCAAATTAATAAAATCATGAATGAAAGAGGAGAGATCACAACCAACACCAAAAAATACAAACAATTATAAGATCTTATTATGAGCAACTATATGCCAGCAAATTTGATAATCTGGAAGAAATGGATGCATTCCTAGAGACGTATAAACTACCACAACTGAACCAGCAAGAAATAGAAAACCTGAACAGACCCATAACCAGTAAGGAGATTGAAGCAGTCATCAAAAATCTCCCAACAAACAAGTGCCCATAGCCAGAAGGCTTCCCAAGGGAATTCTACCAAACATTTAAAGAATCAAACCTATTCTCCTAAAACTGTTCCAGAAAACTAGAAATGAAAGGAAAACTTCCAAATTCATTTTATGAGGTCAGCATTATCTTGATTCCAAAACCAGATGCCCCATCAAAAGGAGAAATACAGACCATTATCCTTGATGAACACAGATGCAAGAATTCTCACCAAAATACTAGCCAATAAGATCCAACAGTACATTAAAAGGATGATTCACCAAAACCAAGTGGAATTTATTTCTGGGCTGCAAGATTCGTTCAACATCTGTGAACCAATCAGTGTGATATAAAAAATTAGTGAAAGAAAGAACAAGAACTATATGATACTCTCAATAGATGCTGGAAAAGCATTTGACAAAGTACAGTGCCCTTTCTTGATCAAAACTCTTCACAGTGTACGGATAGAGGGTACATACCTCAATATCACCAAAACCATCTATGAAAAACCACAGCAAATATCATTCTCAATGGGGAAAAACTAGGAACTTTTCCCCTAAGATCAAGAACATGGCAGGGATGTCCACTACCACTACTGGATTCAGCATAGAACTAGAAGTCCTAGCCTCAGCAATCAGACAACAAAAAGAAATAAAATGCATCCAAATCAACAAAGAAGTCAAATAGAATAGAGAACCCATAAATGCATCCTGAACTCTATGGTCAACTAATCTTCAACAAAGCAGGAAAGAATGTCCAAAGGAAAAAAAGTCTCTTCAACAATGGTATTGGGGAAAATTGGACAGCCACATGCAGAAGAATGAAACTGGACCATTCCCTTATACCACACACAAAAATAGACTGAATATAGATGAAGGATCTCAATGTGAAACAGGAATCCAACAAAATCCTTGAGGAGAACAAAGGCAGCAACCTCTTCAACCTCAGCCACAGCAAATTCTTCCTAGAAACATTGCCAAAGGCAAGGAAGCAAAGGCAAAAATGAACTATTGGGACTTCATCAAAATCAAAAGCTTTTGCACAGCAAAAGAAACAGTCAATAAAACCAAAAGACAACTGTCAGAATGAGAGAAGGTATTTGCAAGTGGCATATCAGATAAAGGATTAGTATCCAAGATCTATAAAGAACTTGTCAAACTCAACACCCAAAGAACAAATAATCCAGTCAAGAAATGGGCAGAAGACATGAACAGACATTTCTGCAAAGAAATCCAAATGGCTAACAGATACATGAAAAAGTGCTCCATATCACTCAGAATCAGGGAAATACAAATCAAAAACCACAGTGAGATACCACTTCACACCAGTCAGAATGACTAAAATTAACAAGTCAGGAAATGACAGATGTTGGCAAGGATTCAGAGAAAGTAGGACCCTCCTACAATGTTGCTGGGAATGCAAGCTGGTGCAGCCACTTTGGAAAATAGTTCATTCCTCAAAAAATTGAAAAGAGAGCTATGCTATGACCCAACAATTGCACTACTGGATATTTCCCCTAAAGATTCAAATCTAATGTCCCAAAGGGGCATGTGGACTCTAAAATTTATAGTAGTCATGTCCAAATAGCCAGATTATGGAAAGAACCTTATGTCCATCAACAGATGAATGGATAAAGATGTGGTATATATATACAATGGAATACTATGCAGTCATTAGAAAAATGAAATCTTGTATTTTGCAACAATGTGGATTTAACTAGTGGGTATTATGCTAAGCAAAATAAGTCAGAGAAAAACGATTATCACATGATCTGTCTGATATGAGAAATTTGAGAGGCAGGGCCGCAGCTCATTGGGGTAGAGAGGAAAAATTGAAACAAGATGGAATCAGGAGGGAGACAAAGTATAAGGGACTCTTAATCTCATGAAACAAACTGAGGGTTGCTGGGCAGTGGTGGGGAAGGTTAGGGTGACTGGGTTATGGACACTGGGGAAGGTATATGATATGGTGAGTGCTGTGATATGTGTAAGGCTGAAGATTCACAGACCTATACCCCCGGGACAAATAATACATTATACATTAATTTAAAAAACAACAACAACAACAAAAGAGTGTAAGTTTTACAAGATGAAAGATTTTGGAGATCCGTTGTACAACAGTATGTATACAGTTAATACTACTGTACTCTACACTTAAACATAGTTAAGATAGTAAATATTATTATTTTTTAACCACAATAAAAAAAATTTCCTCAAAATTACCTCAAGATCAAAGAGCCAAGTGTAAGAGCTAAAACTAAAGAACCTTTAGAAGAACTCACTGGGAGAAATCTCCATGACCACAGATTTGGCTGTGATTTCTTAAATATAACATAGAACAGACAACAAAAGAAAAAATAATATGTAAACTGGACTTTAAAATTAAAGATTTCTGCATCAAAAGACCCTATCAACAGAAAGAAAAGGCAACTCACAGAATGGCAGAAATACTTGCAAATTATATATATAATAAGGGATTCATATTCAGAGCATATAAATTACTTCTACAACTCAGCATCAACAAAAAAAAAACAGTTGAATTTTTTTTTAAAAAGTGTTGAGAACATGAACATTTCTTCAAAGATATACAAATAGTCAATTAACATATGAAAAGATGCTCAACATTTATAATCATTAAGGAACTGTAAATCAAAAGCTCCAAAACATATCTCTTCCTGTCTGTTATATTGGCTATTACTAACACACACACACACACACACACACGGAAAAAAAGAAAAAAGACAAAGTCTTGGTAAGGATGCACAAAAATTGGATGCTTTGTGTATTATTGCTGGTGGATAATTGCTGGTGGATAAGTAAATAGGGTGGTGCAGCTGTTTTGAAAAACAGTATGGCAATTCCTCAAAAATTTTTTTTTTCAAGTACACCATATGATCCAACGATTCTCCTTTGGATATAAAAGAAAATAACCAAAATCAAGGAATTGAACCAAAAAGATATTTGTATACTTAAACATTCATAACAGCATTATGCCCAGTAGTTGGGACACAGAAGAAATCTACATGTCCTTTGATGGTTGAATCTAAAACAAAATGTGCTATAAACATAAAATGAAATATTATTCAGCCTTTTTTAAAAAGGATTTTATTTTATTTATTTGACACAGAGAGCACAAGCAGGGGAGCAGCAGAGTGAGAGGGAGAAGCAGTCTCTCCACCAAGCTGGGAGGGCTGGATCCTGGGACCCTAGGATCATGATCCCAGGTTCCCTTATTATTCAGTCTTAAAAAAATTCTCATGCATGGGACTCCTGTGTGGCTCACTCCGTTAAGTGTCTGCCTTCAGTTCAGGTCATGATCCCAGGGTCTTTGAGTAGAGTCTCATATCAGGCTCCTTGCCCGCAGGGAGTCTGCTTCTCCCTCTGCCTGCTACTCCCCCTGCTTGTGTGCTTGCTCACTTACTCTCTTTCTCTCTCAAATAAATAAAATCTTAAAAAAAAAAAAATTCCCACAGTACTGCAGCACGGATGAAGCTTGAAGACATTAATGTAAGTGCAATAAGCCAGTCATAAGAAACAAGTGCTCTATATAATCACTTTTATGAGCTGTCCAGAGCAGTTAAGTTCACAGAGACCAAAGGTAGAATGGTGATTTTCAGGAACCGAGGAAAGGAGAGAATGGAGCATTACAGTTTAATGGGTATGAAATTTCAGTGTGGCAACATGAAAAAAATTCTGGAGATTGATAGTGGTGATGGTTGCACAAAAATCTGAATGGACTTAATGCCACTGAACGGTGCACTTCTGTGATAAAAATTATAAAAAAAATTTATTATGTGTATTTGACCATAATTAAAGAAAAAAAAAAAACTCATTTGGGTGGCAAGGAAGTTTATAACATACATATGCTCTCTGTAGGTCCAAAAAAAAAATTTTCAAATGAAAATTTGAAATTCAAGTTCATGCACTGTTCAAATTTATACTACCTAAAAGGCCATAAATCATCAGATGGGCTCAAACTATGTCTAGTGGCAAAACTGAGATGCTTGTAAAACAAAAATGTGAAGTTTTTAGAAATGATTTTATAATTGTGGGCATAGGGAAGTACAACTGAAAACCAAAAACCATTGAGTATGATCTTTATTAAAAGATTAAATCATATGAGAAGATAAATCACCATGTGAGACAGCAGATGCAACACAGACTTAGCTTCAACTACCAAAAAGTATAATAATTTGAAGGAAACTAAAGGATAAAATAAAATTTATTTCAGAGGATAAAATAATTAAATATATTAAAAAATAATCTAAACCATCATGGAGAAATAGAATGATAAGGAAAAGAGAAAAATCAGAATTGACAAAAAGAGAAAATTATTTAATTAATTAATTTAAGATTTATTATTTGAGAGAAAGAGTGTGAGCACAAGCAGAGGGCAAGGCAGAGGGAGAAGCAGGCTCCCCACAGAGCAGGGAGTCCAATACAGGGTTTGATTCCAGAATCCTGGGATCACAACCTGGGCTGAAGCAGACACTTAATTGACTGAGTCACCCAGGTGCCCCAAGAAAACCAAATTTTAAAGAAAAAGTATGATAATTAAAATTTAACTTCAATAGATATGTTAATTAGCATACAAATAATAAAATGCCGCAAGTCACAAGAAAATGGGAAAATGTAAAAACATTTAAAAACATTAGAAAATAGAATGAAAAGTTATAAACTAATTCGAATTTTGAAACAAAAATTACAGAAAATTTTTAAATTATAAATGTGAATATTTGAAGATAAATTTGATAATATATTTTCAGAATTTAAACATTATATGGATCCCTAAATTAATAATGATATGAATCCCCAGAGACCCAGTGACTTCTGAGAAGTGTTAATAGAAATTGAGGAAGACACAAAGAAATGGAAAAATGTTCCATACTCATGGATTTCAAAAACAAATATTGTGAAAATGTCTATGCTACCTAAAGCAATCTACACATTTAATGCAATCCCTATCAAAATACCATCAATTTTTTTCCAAGAAAATAGAACAAATAATCCTAAAATTTATATGGAACCAGAAAAGACCCTGAATAGCCAGAGGAATATTGAAAAAGAAAGCCAAAGTTGGTGGCATCACAATTCCAGAAATAAATTCAAAACCATGCAATGAAACATCAACATACTGAAAAGATTGAATATCTTAATATCAATGAAGATGTAAAGACAACTAAAATATGACAAACCGAGAGCAGATTTCTCATCAGCAAATTCATAGGTTGAGTAAAATAGGAGGAAAAAATAGTTTTATTTTATGTACAATGCATTCCTAAAAATGATATAGAGCTTGGAAATAAAGAAACAGAAAAATATGCTGTATACTGACAAAATATGAGTAGTAAGCAAAAAATCAGAAAAAAGAAGTCTCTAATAAAACAAAACAGGAATATTGGGATGAGCAGGAAGGATTGGCAGAGCCGTGGTAAAACTAAAGCCCTAGCTCACCAAAAGTATATCCTCAGAATATATGAATGCAAACTTTAACCCACTTTTCAGGAGAAGTCTTAATAAACTCTCTCAGAAACAAACTGAACCAAACATAAAGAAAAAAAAGTAGTAGATCGATGTTAAATTTTATTCATTCAAAAAAGTCCTCATTATTCTCAAAATTTACCAAATAATTCAGAATGGCTAAGTAATATATAAAAACTTAATCAAAGATAAACTTCTCTTTCCTTCTATATGAAAAAGCATTGAGGTTTGTTTTTTTGTGTTTGTTTTTTTAAATATGAAGGTTGTCAAGGTATACATCTAAAGCAAAGGTAGAAAATCTACATATCTAAAACAAAAGAAGAAAATGTTCATTTTTTTTTTATCCCTAAGTAAAAATACAGCAGGGTTTTGGCTGATGATTTTTTTTTAATTTTTATTTTTAAATTTTTTAATAAACATATAATGTGTTTTTATCCCCAGGGGTACAGGTCTGTGACTCGCCAGGTTTACACATTTCACAGCACTCATCATAGAACATACCCTCCCCAATTTCCATATCCCCACCACCTTCTCCTGTCCCCACTCCCCCCAGAAACCCTCAGTCTGTTTTTTGAGATTGAGTCTTTTATGGCTTGTCTCCTTCCCGATACCATCTTCTTTCATTTTTTCTTCTTTTCCTACCCCCCACACCCCCCAGGTTGCATTTCCACTTTCTCGTATCAGGGAGATCATATGACAGTTGTCTTTCTCCAACTGACTCACTTCGCTAAGCATAATACCCTTTAGTTCCATCCATTTCATCACAAATGGCAAGATTTCATTTCTTTTGATGGCTGCATAGTATTCCATTGTGTATATATAGTACATCTTCTTTATCCATTCATCTGTTGATGGACAGCTAGGTTCTTTCCATAGTTTGGCCATTGTGGACATTGCTGCTATAAACATTCGGGTGCATGTGCCCCTTAGGAGCACCACGTTTGTATCTTTAGGATATATACCCAGTAGTGCAATCACTGGGTCACAGGGTAGCTAGCTCTATTTTCAGTTTTTTGAGGAACCTCCACACTGTTTTCCAGAGTGCTTGCACCAGCTCGCATTCCCACCAGCAGTGTAGGAGGGTTCCCATTTCTCCGCATCCTCGCCAGCTTCTGTCATTTCCTGATTTGTTAATTTTAACCATTCTGATGGATGTGCGGTGGTACTTCATTGTGGTTTTGATTTGTATTTCCCTGATGCCAAGAGATGTGGAGCATTTTTTCATGTGTCTGTTAGCCATCTGGATGTCTTCATTGCAGAAATGTCTATTCATGTCTTCTGCCCATTTCTTGATTGGATTATTTGTTCTTTGGGTGTTGAGTTTGCTAAGCTCTTTATAGATTTTAGACACTAGTCCTTTATCTGATACGTCATTTGCAAATATCTTCTCCCATTCTTCAGTTGTCTTTTGGTTTTGTTAACTGTTTCCTTTGCTGTGCAAAAGCTTTTGATCTTGATGAAATCCCAATAGTTCATTTTTTCTCTAGCTTCTGTTGCTTTTGGCAATGTTCCTAGGAAGAAGTTGCTGCGGCTGAGGTCAGAGGTTGCTGCCTGTGTTCTCCTCAAGGATTTTGTTGGATTCCTTCCTCACATTGAGGTCCTTCATTCATTTTGAGTCTATTTTCATGTGTGGTGTAAGGAAGTGGTCCAATTTCATTTTTCTGCATGTGGCTGTCCAATTTTTCTAGCACCATTTGTTGAAGAGGCTGTCTTTTTTCCACTGGACATTCTTCCCTGCTTTGTTGAAGATTAGTTGACCATAGAGTTGAGGGTCTATTTCTGTGCTCTCTATTGTGTTCCATTGATCCATGTGTCTGTTTTTGTGCCAGTACCATACTGTCTTGATGATGACAGCTTTGTAATAGAGCTTGAAGTCTGGAATTGTGATGCCACCAACTATGGCTTTCTTTTTCAATATTCCTTTGGCTATTTGAGGTCTTTCCTGGTTCCATACAAATTTTAAGATTATTTGTTCTATTTCTTTGAAAAAAATGGATGGGATTTTGGTAGGGATTGCAAATATTAGGATCATTCCCTGCATATTTTCAGACCACAATGCTCTGAAGCTAGAAATCAATCACAAGAGGAAATTTGGAAAGAACCCAAATGCATGGAGATTAAATGGCATCCTTCTAAAAAATGAATGGGTCAGGAAATTAAAGAAGAATTGAAAAAATTCATGCAAACAAATGATAATGAAAACACAATGGTTCAAAATCTGTGGGACACAACAAAGGCAGTCCTCAGACGAAAATATATAGTGGTACAAACCTTTTTCAAGAAACAAGAAAGGTCTCAAATACACAACCTAACCCTACACCTAAAGGAGCTGGAAAAAGAACAACAAAGAAAGCCTAAACCCAGAAGGAGAAGAGAAATAATAAAGATCAGAACAGAAATCAATGAAATAGAAACTAAAAAAACAATAGAACAAATCAACGAAACTAGGAGCTGGTTCTTTGAAAGAATTAATAAGATTGATAAACCCATGGCCAGACTTATCAAAAAGAAAAGAGAATGGACCAAATAAATAACATTATGAATGAAAGAGGAGAGATCACAACCAACACCAAAGAAATACAAACAATTAATGTGATACTATACATTAATAAAAGAAAGAATAAGAACCATATGATACTCTCAATAGATGCTGAAAAAGCATTTGACAAAGAACAGCATCCCTTCTTGATTAAAACTCTTCAAAGTGTAGGGATAGAGGGTACATACCTCAATATTATTGAAGCCATCTATGAAAAACCCACTGCAAATATCATTCTCAATGGAGAAAAACAAAACTTTTCTGCTAAGGTCATGACAGGGATGTCCATTATCACCACTGCTATTCAACATAGTACTAGAGGTCCTAGCCTCAGCAATCAGACAACAAAAGGAAATTAAAGGCATCCAAATTGTCAAAGAAGAAGTCAAACTATCACTCTTAGCAGATGATATGATACTATATGTGGAATACCTAAAAGCCTCCACTCCAAAACTGCTAGAACTTGTACAGGAATTCAGTAAAGTGTCAGGATATAAAGTCAATGTGCAGAAATAAGTTGCATTTCTTTACACCAACAACAAGACAGAAGAAAGAGAAATTAAGGAATCAATCTCATTTACAATTGCACCCAAAACATAAGATACATAAGAATAAACCTAACCAAAGAAGCAAAGAATCTATACTCAGAAAACTATAAAGTGCTCATGAAAGAAATTGAGGAAGACACAAAGAAATGGAAAAATATTCCATGCTCATGGATTGGAAGAACAAATATTGTGAAAATGTCTATTCTACCTAAAGCAATCTACACATTTGGCTGATGATTTTAAAGTTTAAAACTCATTTAAAGCTTCAGTCTTTGAAAACATACTTTATTATGAAATTCATCTACTTCATAAACATGTTCTTTCTGAGGCTAATCTGTCCTGGAAGGAGACCCTGAGACTGAATTTCAATGCAAGTAGTTTCTTTGAGAGCTGATTATGCGAACTACCACAGAAGGGGTAAGGGAGAGAGTGCCTGGAAGGAAGTATTAAGATCTCTGGGCTATTGGTGTCCAATCCCAGTGGGAACCTCTGGGACAAAGTGGAAATCCTACATCAGACATGTCTTCTGAAAGGCATGAAATTGCCTTCATTTTTGGTCAGGCACTGTTATTGGGCTGGTAAATTCTAGCACTGAGGACCTGCCAGGTGTGAAGCTAAAGCATGTTTTGGCCTGAGAAAACGTTAAGCAAAGAGTTTTTTTTTTTTTTTTTAATTTTTTATTTTTTATAAACATATATTTTTATCCCCAGGGGTACAGGTCTGTGAATCACCAGGTTTACACACTTCACAGCACTCACCAAAGCACATACCCTCCCCAATGTCCATAATCCCACCCCCTTCTCCCAAACCCCCTCCCCCCAGCAACCCTCAGTTTGTTTTGTGAGATTAAGAGTCACTTATGGTTTGTCTCCCTCCCAATACTCATAGAAGCTGTGGTATCTAAAAGACTTGTGAGTGCGGGCATAACAAGCCCGAGCTCCAAGAGCGTCTTCAACAGTTGTATCTTCTCCTAAGACTTGGGTTCTTTATATTTAAATGAATATATGCATGACAGAAAGCATCCACAGCTTCTTCAAAGAGTGAATAAATTGACTTAAGAATAGAGTTAAACAAACCAGCAGAGCTTCATTTACTGTGAATTGACTAGCTGGTTACTTCTGTCATGTATGTGTATATTCATTATTATTCATTACTATGTTAAGACAATAAATGTTAAAATATAGAAAAAGATTTCCTGGTAATTATTTATACTTGTGATTTTCTGCATAAGTGGAAAAATAATATAATAGAAATACATTTTACATTTGTTGCTTTAGATAAATTATCTGGCATGGAGTTTGTTTCTCTATTCCAAGGCTTTGGTAGACATTATCCCTACCTCAATTACTTTCCTCGTCATGTAATTTTGAAAAGTTTTTTTTCTTCCTTAAAAAAATAAATCCTTTAATTACTAATTTGGAGGAATAAAGGATAAAATATATAGTTTAGATATTATCTACTATATATTCTAACAGATATTGGGCACTCGAAACATATTTTGGGAACAAAATAAATAATTTCAGTGAACAATTATTTCAGTTTGATGTTATCCTTTAAAAAGATAATTTATACTTGTTCAAGAAATTAAAATCTTATATAACCAAATTTTAGGTTCAAATAGTTCTTTATTTGTTATTAATATGTATTGTTTTTATTTATTTATTTGACTATGTATTGCTTTTAAATGTGTAATTATAAAAATATTTTAGGATAAGCAAAGTAAAAACTTGAACAAAACAACTCCAATATATATTGCTTCTATAATAATTTTAAACTAATGTGCCATCTTAAATCATGTCATAACCATATACTTTTCACATTTCCTAAACTTCATGAAACATCCTGTGAATTCATTATAATTATAAATTTTTATTTTGATGATTTCATTCTGGATTAATGTTTCAACCTCCTGGCAAGGAAGAAAAGAATCTAAGTTTGTCTTCTGACTCTTTGTAATATTTCTGCTAAATGTAGTGAGGAAAAAATAATTTCAATTTTAAATTCATTTTAATTTCATTACTAAATACCCTTTAGGGAAAACATTTCTTCTCTGTCGACATAATTAATAATTTTAAAGGGTGTTTTCAATATGCATTTGCCTGTAAGAAAATATATATACAAAGGCTTGGGAAAACAAAAATTATATATTTCTAGATATGATATGCTCCATGTATCTATTGGGAATGTGACCACATTAATATCCAAAATTAAACATAAAAGATACATACTCTTTTCACAAAGTCAGTCTCTGAGATAATAGCCTATTAATATAAAAAATAAATAAAATATTTTGCTTCTATTTGCTTAACCAGTTGTTAATTTGTCTTTCAGAACTGCAGTAAGATACTTTCTAATACAAATGTTTTGCTTTGTGAGTTCTCCTTCTCATATCTTCTCTCCTATCAACCATTTCCAACGTGTATAGTGACTGTTTTCTGTGACGAATTACTTTTTACCTCTGTTGGAAAACATTCAGTTTTTATGGAAAAAGGGGAACAAACCAGCCCTAAATAAAATGCATACTGAGTAAACTCAAGCACCAAGCATGTTATTATTTTTTTTACAACCACTAACGCACGGTGGGTGGCAATTTTGTTTTATGGTTTGTTTTATTTTCCTTTTTGACTTAATTGTAAAAATTTTATTCTTAGGTGATTAAAAGATTCATAAATGTCCCAAGGTGGTTGACTGTGTGACGGATGATGACGCAATGGGAAGAAGGTGGCCAGGGGAGCCCTCGATCCCAAGCCAGGCGGTAGGACGGGTCCAGCTGACAAAGCAGAATAATCTAATCACGAAACACATGACTTAGTGTGAGGTAGAAAGTAACCTTTCAAGGAACATCTAAGGCTACTCCCAGAATAATACCGAGTTATCAAGTGTAAAATTTTACAGATTGTATCTGAATAACTGTTGAAAATCAGTCCGGCATAAGGAAGAGGAAAAAAATTGGCATGTTAGATCTAACTGGATTTGAACCTTGATTTTGCCGTTGAAAAGATGATTGTATTTACCTGAAGTATTAAATAATCCAAAATTCCTCTTCCTATGTAAAATGTGTACACTAAACAATCTTTAGGTACGTTCCAATAATTAAGATAAAAAATATAAAGTTCAAATGAATGAGGTGATCCATAAAAGTGCTCTTTGTCATTATTGTTTTCATAATGTATATTTTAATAATAGCATAATTACAGTAGTTCCCCTTTATCTACGAGGATACATTCCAAGACTCCCAGTGGATCCTGAAAACACAGACAGCACTAAACTCTATATATACTATGTTTATCCTATGCATACAAACATATGATAAAGTTTCATTTATAAACCAGGCACAGCAAGAGATTAATCAATAATAATAATAATAATAAATAGTATAATTAAAACAATGTAGTACAACTTATATGAATGTGCTCTCTCTTTCTCAGAATATCATATTGCACTGTATTCACCCTTCTTGTGATGACATGACACAATAAAACACCTACGTGATCAGATGAAATGAAATGAGTATCAGAAGTGTTGAGGCTATTAGTGGATGGTCTAGTTCAGAAGGAGGAGGATCTACTTCTAGACCGCAGTTGTCTGTGAGTGAAAGGAGCCTCAGAATGTGAAATCATGGGTAAGAGCGGGACCACAGTTATCTTGTTTAGTACGGATCTCTCCTTCAATGTGTAGATACTGATGTGTGTTACTGATAACCTTCAAGCATTAGCCATAAAGCCCATGACTAAAAGGTGGCTGTGGCAAAAAATAATATGAGCTTTATGAATGCACTTATAAAATTGAAGTTCTCTGAAGCTAAACTCTATAGCCACTTTCTTTCATGCCTATCAAAGCCAGTTGAAGAATGCCTGCAAGTTTGGTGCCCAACTACACTCTTAAAGGAAAGGCTGTCCGGAGCCTGGGTGGCTCAGTCGGTTAAGCCTCTGCCATTGGCTCAGTCATGATCCCAGGGTCCTGGGATCGAACCCTGCATGGGGCTCCCTACTCAGCAGGGAGCCTGCTTCTCCCTCTCCCTCTGCCTGCCTCTCTTTCTCTTTCTTTCTGTCAAATAAATAAAATCTTCAAAAAGAAAATAAATTCAATGCCACTTGTACTTAAATATTATTCTTTAGTAAGAACTGGTAAGTATTCTAACCAGTTATACAAACACTGGGTGCTGTCATATTGGTCTGGTTAAAGTGGCTCAGAAATTACTGGTGCCAAATGAAGATTTTTATTTGTTTGTTTTTAGAATTCCATTTGGGAATGTAGATTGCTATAATGATATAAAGATGCAGCAGAAACCATTTTATACTTTGTCATAGCTTCATTAAATTATATAACCAAGAGCATGGCTTTAGTGGGAATAGTGAGGCAGATCCTGAACTTGGAGCCTGTTCTTAGAGGTTCTCCACTAACTCTACTCCTCACAGCTCAAAGTCAAATGAGGGAGATCTGAACAGAGCACCTCCATGGCTGACACAGAATTATCCCAAGCACTGAATTATGGCAGAGTGGTGGATAATTGGTGGATAACACACTTCAAATAATTAGTAATCTTTGTACCTCAAGATAGGAGTAAACAAAACCACCTCTTTGAGCATAATTACATTGCTTTAACACACACTAATTAAGTCTTATAATGATATTTGAATAGCCCCAAAACTTAAATTTATGCCTCCTGCAGCTCATTAATTAATATTAACTCCCTATTCTGAAAGTGTTTTACCATGTCCCTCACTGACACCAACATCAAATTTTATCAAGCAGTTGATAAAAATTTGCAGAATAAATTAATAGCAAAAGAATATGACCAAAAACCTTGTTTAAACTATATTCAAAATAAGCTGTCCTATGTGAAAGATAGATACTCTTTCTGAAAAAATTTCCTCAATAATATTCCCCAGGGTAAGGAGATTAATACTTTGGAGAAAATTAGTGAATGTTTGCAGAAATCATGAAATAATTAATTTTTTGTAAGTCAGTATCTAATGTTGTTAATTGATAGACTATTCCATAAGTAAAGGACACATGTATATAAAACCAGTGTTCAAGGAGAGCACAACATCACTGGAATAAACAGCCAGTATATGGTTCAACATTTTGTCAAAATATGTGAATGTTACTTTTTTTTAATTTTTAAATTATTTAACAAAGGGAGAGAGAGAGAGATATCACAAGTAGGCAGAGAGGCAGACAGAGAGAGAGGGGAAGCAGGCTCCCCGCTGAGCAGACAGTCCAATGCGGAGCTCGATCCCAGGACCCTGAGATCATGACCTGAGCTGAAAGCAGAGGCTTAACCCACTGAGCCACCCAGGTGCCCCAACATGTTACTTTCTAATTTGTCTGTCCTCCTCTTTAGTTGTTCCACCTCCTCTAATGGTGAGGCTTATTGTAAGCCTCTATTAGTGCTTTCCATATGTAATTAATATCTGTCAAATAAAGAAACACTGATGGGTAGAGTAAAACACAAGAATAGAAAGAGAAGGCTAACTCCTTCTCTTTGGGCAAAGAACTCACAGGGATTATTGGGACATTTCTTCATCTGAGAGACACACTTAACAGATAGTCTCCACTCTTTATTTGATGAATATTCAGAATTAAAACAAAGATTTGGAGAAAATATCAGAGTAAAGATCAAAATGACATGTTATAGATTAAATAATTTTCAAGAATAATTTTGAAGGCTTTTTCTAATGAGGGCATTAAAGTTCTCTGAGTATTTCATGAATACTAATTTTAATTCCTGTTCTCTACAACAAGTGTCTACTCAAGAAAATTATAACCTCTGCTAGGTTTTGTTTCGGTTTTAGTTTTGATTTTGGTTTTTCCCTAGAAAAGAACTGGCAACAATTAAGAGAAAGATGAATTCCCAATACTTTCTCTGGTAGTGGCAAAAATCCACACAGTAGTTTTGTGCCTCAGGTATGTTCTATACCAGAAACTCTATTGTACAGAAGCATTTTCCTCCATCTAAAAAGTCCCTTAAAGTAATTGCTACTGCAGAAGCAAGCATTCTGATTTGCATTGACTTACACTATTTCCTGCAGGCATGCAAGACCCTAAATGCAGTTTTCTCATCTAAAAACATGAGTTTATAAACTCTAGATTATTGGTCATTTCTGCTATTGGGTAGATATTATTGACTAATGCAAACGTTCTTTCATAATGCTCTCCCATTAAGGAAAGCTGGATGAAGAGTGAAAATACACCATCGTCTGCCTTGATACATAATTTCCATTTTAAAGATACCAAAATTGAAGCATACTGAGATGCTAAGTGTGGTGGATAAAGTTACATAAATAATGAATATTACAAACTAAAACTGAGTTCCATAAGAGTTAAAAATCAAACATAGCAATAAAATATGTATAACTACTTAGATTAAATGTTAAAGCTCAGACATTAAAAAAGAACCTATACAATAGGGAAAAGATGGTCTCTTCCACGAATAGTCTGGGAAAACTGGACAGCTACATGCAAAAATGAAACCAGACCACTTTCCTGTACCATACATAAAAATAAACTCAAAATGAATTAAAGATTTAAATGTGAAACCTGAAACCATAAAACTCCTAGTAGAAAACATAGGCAGTAATTCTTTGACATCAGCCATAAAAAAAATTTTTTTAGATGTCTCTCCTCAGGCAAGAGAAACAAAAGCAAAATTATTGGGACTACACCAAAATAAAAAGCTTTTGCACAGTGAAGAAAACCATCAACAAAATGAAAACGGGAGAAGACATTTGCAAATGATATATTCAAAAAGAGGTTAATATCTAAAATGTATAAAGAAATTATGCAACTCAATACCAAAACACTAATAATCTGGTTAAAAATGGGCAGAGAACCCAAATAGACATTTTTCCCAAGAAGACATACAGATGACCAAAAGGCACATGAGAAGATGCTCCTTACCTAAACATCAGGGAAATAAAAATCAAAAAATATAATGAGTTATCACTTTACACCAATCAGAATGGCTAAAATCCAAAGTTAAAGAAATAACAAGTGTTTGTGAGGATGTGGAGAGAAAGGAACCTTCCTGTGCTATTGGTGGGAATGCTAATTGATAGAGCCACTGTAGAAAACAGTAAGGAGATTCCTCAAAAAATTAAAAACATAATTTCTATATAATCCAGTAATTCCACGACTGGTTGTTTACCATACACATTACACACACACACACACACACACACATACACACAGAACACTAATTAAAAAAGATATATGCAACCTTATGCTTATTGTAGCATTATTTACAATGGTCTAGATATGGAAACAACCTAAGTGTCCATGGCTGGGTGAATGGATAAAGAATATCACCTATATCTATGTCTATGTCTATGTCTATGTCTGTATCTGTAACTATACCCCCCCACACAGCGGAATACTACTCAGCCATAAAAAAGATGGAAGTCTTGCCATTTGTGCAACATAGACAGACTTTGAGAGTATCATGTTAACTGAAATAAGACAGAGAAAAATACCTATTGTTTCGCTTATATGTTGAATCCAAAAACAAGACAAACTAACCAAACAAAACTAATATAGAGAGCATATCTGTTGTTAGGAAAGGGGAAGGGTTTTGGAGGCTGAGCGAAAAGGGTAGAGGGAGTTGATTATATGGTGACAAATGTTAACGACTACTTATGACAGCATTTCATTACCTAATATATGCAAATATCAAATTATTCTGTGGCATACTTGGAACTAATATGTTACATACTACTTTTGCCTAAAAATTCTTTGTTTCCTGATGCTGCTGTTCAGAATGATTATACAACCCAAATGTGTTTCCTAAACTTCTGGAGCTCAGAAATCTTAAAGCAGTTTCACTGGGATAATGGCAAAGCTATACTTGGATGTGAAAATGTTATATAATGTAGGTCTAAAAGTATATGCATTTATTTTCTGAGACCTTGATTCTGATTCTTCCGATTATACTTTAAGCTGTACTATTATTACCGGTAAGTATCAATAATCCAATGTCTGTTGCTTTCTCTAAGGAATCTTTCTGAAACAGTCCTCAATTGAAATATTTTCTATTTTTTTTCAGTTGCTTATTGTTAAACATTAGTGTTCATCCTTTTTCAATTGAACATTTAACAGAAATCTGAAATATATACAGAGTCTGTCCTTTGAGGAGCTCCTTTGAGGAGCATGTAGATTGGTATGTTTTGCAGATAATATTCTAATTATTGTATGTTTATGAAACTTCCTGTGGTATCAAAAAAAAAATAAATATATAAAAGGGCAGGTATGGACTGCTCATGTTAATATGGCAAGAAACAAAGATTTAAGTTCAATTTAGAGTTGTCTACCATAAAACAAGACAAAGTGTATGTTTTCCTTTTTACTTATTTTACATGATATTTAGAACAGTAGTTAGAGTTTCAACCTAAATCATTAATATTGAAGCCGCAGGATCCTTACTTAAGCAGCACTGTTTTATTTATGAAATAGATCATTGTTTCAAAAACCCTATTTCAGAAGACTAGTCCAACCCTATTTACAGTGACTACTACTCTGACTAGATAATTATAATTTATATTATAATTAAAATGCTCAGATTGGTTTTATTCTCTGCTAGATTGTAATGAAGCTTTATGGGTAACTATAATTAACCTCCACTGATATTAATTATACACATTTAGGGATTTTGAAATTGCTGAACATGCAGTTCTCTTCAAGATGCATGGGGCAGTGTGGAATAAAGCATATACACAGCAAGGCTTGCAGCCACAGTCTAGGTGGTGAACAAGAATAGATAGTTGCTCGAAGTGACACGCAGGGGTCATTCAGTTCATGATTATAAATTATTTCATTTTCTGCCTGTTAGGTATATGAAAGCCATGTATGATGTCACCATTTTCTCCAAAGTAGCTCAGGCTCTCAGTAGCTCAAGCAACCCAGCCAATCTGTAAAAGGTAGATGACACGGTTCAATTTTCTATCAGTGACTTTCATCCTCTCCAAGGTTAGCCAAAGAGATCCAGCAAGATTCTGTTCCAGAAGAGAACATAATGGGAACTAAATCTTTATGCGGTGCCTTTATGTTTGAAATGTCAGGGCAAAAGCACATCTATCTCTCCTACCTCTTCCATTACTCCCTTTGTTACAATCCACTCCTAAAGTGCTTTCTTTCTTTGGTTCTAATCAAGTCCCTGATTTTGTGTTGACTAACATCAAGAGCAGAAGCACAAGAGGAAGCGTGGGTGCATAGTTCAGCAGAGCTACTGCTTAAAATATAACAGCATTATGGAGACAAAGGGGAGCCCTCTTACATTGTTGGTAGGAATGTAAACGGGCGCAGCTGCTCTGGAAGACAGTAGGGAGGTTCCTCAAAGAGTTGAAAATAGAGCTACCCTACGACCCAGCAATTGCACTACTGGGTAATTACTGAAAAGATACAGTGATCTGAAGGGGCACTTGAACCCCACTGTTTATAGCATCAATGTCCATGATAGCTAAACTATGGAAAGAGCCCAGATGTCCACTGACAGATAAATGGATTAAGAGGATCTGGTTACACACACACACACACACACACACACACACACACACACACACAGGAATATTACTCAGCCATCAAAAAGAATGAACTCTGAGTCCTTGGGCTACCTGGTGGAGTGAGCTCAGGCCTTCCCCTCGCCAGAGGAGCCTTCCCTTTCCTTGAGGTGTCATCCCTTCAGCTGTTTGTGGATATGGCACCCAGAAAGCAGGTTTGACGATGTTGTGAGAAGACTCTTGTTTTTGGAAATGGCCTGCCAGAAGGAGAAGCTGAAATCAAGCAAGAGCAGTTGACGAACAAGATTGTGGCAAACTCTGAGAGCACTAGCTCCTGGAGGCTTGCATTATTGCCTTGACTGCCAAGATCAGCAATTATGAAGAACATATGGAGAAACATTGAAAGGATAAAGTCCACAAGCATTATCTGTTGACGAACATCAAGTAGAGGAAAATATGCTCAGAAACCTCTGTAAGACCAACTACAGTTTCTTTGAGAAGACATGCACGGAGCTGAGGATGGAGTACACCTTCTCCCTCTGTACCAACGCTGGGCATCCAAGAAGACCCTGTGCACTTGGGTTTTCTAGGAGGTACAAAAGCTCAAAAAAAAAAAAAAAAAAAAAAAAGGACCTTACAAGCTAGAGCAGCAGCAGCCCAGAAATGTGGCAGAAGAACCCAGACAGCCTTCCAAAGCTGGAAGAGAGGAAATCAAAGAAAAACAACAAATTTTACTAGAGTCAAAAAAAAAAAGAATGAAATCTTGCTATTCGCAATGACAAGGATGGAACTAGAGGGTACTCTGTTAAGCAAAATAAGTCAATTAGAGAAAGACAATTATATGATTTCACTCGTATGTAGGATTTAAGAAACAAAACAGAAGATCATAGGGGAAGGGAGGGAAAAATAAATAAGACCAAATCAGAGAAGGAAACAAACCATAAGGGGCTTTTTAACTATAGGAAACAAACTGAGGGTTGCTGGAGGGGAGGTGAGTGGGGAATCGGGTAACTAGGTGATGGGCATGCGATGTAGTGAGCACTGGGTGTTCTATGCAACTGATGAACCCCTAAACTCTACCACTGAAACTGATAATACACTGTATGTTAATTCAATTTAAATATTTTTTTGAAAAAAAACAGCATTATGTTTTAGAACTAGCCTATGAACCTGGATTACACACTTTCTTTTTTTTTCCCAGCTGTAGAAATGTGACGTGTGTTTTTGTTTTTAGGTTTAGTTAGCCAACATATAGTACATCATTAGTTTTTGATGTTGTGTTCAATCCTTCATTAGTTGCCTGTAACACCCAGGTCTCACCACAATTTCTTTTGACCAAGAACACCTGTCCTTTGCTTATGTTCCTTCTCTATCCTCCTCTCCCACTACTTCTAATACCTATTGAGACACCTATTTCACTCGATGCATTTAGTCACCATACATGGGGTATAAACCACCACCTTTGGGAGTGGGACAAAGACCAAAAACATCTATGGGAGGTATGCATATACAAACATAACTGTGAAAAACTCAGTTTAATTTAAAGTACCTTCAACCTTAACCCCAAACCATCTCAACACATTTCAAATTTCATGTTTTTCAAAATTAGCAACTCCAGCAGCCAGAGGGCATGAATTAGTGCCAGGTAATGGGAATTTTCCTATTGTTATGGATCAAAAATTCATATTTATCTTCCTAACTGCTTCTTCCAGTAGGCAATACGGTATTTTTTCTGTATGTTGGGACATGCATTTTTTTCTTTACCCAGTTTATTCTCAATAGCTAAAAATCATTAATATTGACACTGCATGATCCTTACTTAAGTTGCATTGTTTTATTTATGAAATATCATTGCTTCAAAAATCCTATTTCAGAAGACTAGCCCAATCCCATTTATGGAGACTACTACACTGACTAGGTAATTGATATCAACAATGAGGTCTGAAACTATGCAGGACCTGAGGTATTACACTGTTAGTAGGATAGCCTGCTGTAGTTTTACACACACATATGCACACACACTCACATGCACACACACACACACACACACACACACACACACACACACTCAAGCAGGTATACCCCTCTTTTCAAAAGGTCATACTAGGCCACTTTGCTTTTTTGAAAAACCTACATCTGTACCTGTTTTTGCTAACTAAAAGAAATGTGAAAAGGACTTTCACTTTTGCAGGAAAAGGTGAAAAGTAAAAATAGCATTCAGCATGCGCTTTGCAGCAAACTCACCCCCAGCACCCAGAGTGCCCCCCGAAGCTCTTACACCCAGCATCTCAAACCACTGAACTGTGTCTGTGAACATACACTTTATCTCAATTTATTTTGTGCATTCTTAGCAAGATGTGCCTTAGGTTTCCAGAAAAACTTAAGAGAGGTATTTTGGGGGGGTCTGGAAATGTTCAAAACACTTTTAATATAAATTAATGATAACTGTTTCTTCACCTAAGTTGTTTCAGCTTACAGAAGTTTCCATAGGAAAGCTCTTCTCTCAGAGAGCAGGAAACCCCAGTATAGATGTATATATGTATACACACACGTGTATATGTATACACACATGTATATATGTACATGCATATACATGTGTTTATATATGTGCCTATACAGAGAGTATGTGTGGGTCTATCTCTCTATAACAGTCCGTACCATATCATCTATATCCATATGTGTCTACCCTCTATTAACAGGGACACCATATTTCTGGATCAGAAAATAGATTTTTTATTTACTCACAGAGCAATCTGACCAGCACCAATTCCCTGTGCCCCAGTCCTCTGCGGGATAAAGCAATGAGAGCGAAATGTCACTGCATGCCGTGGTTGCACCGGGGGAGATGCATTTACGAAACCTGGAGCGTGTGTAGGGCAGCTCGCATCCAACCACTCTCCCTCTGGAGACAGAGTGAAGGAGACCTTTGTTCTGGGGTACAGACAAATCCTCTCTACGGAAGAATGAGGGAAATGGAGAGAAGGTGTCTAGCTCTTTTGCGAGTCTGAAAGGTAAAGAAACGACTCCTAGTTTATTGTTCTTAGAATCTAAGTAAATGGATCAATTGAAGAGGCCACTTTATAGTCTCTTGTAGTCATACACAATGTCTAACTTCAAAGTCATGTTTCCCATTCAATCCTCCTTAAACCCAAAAACCAGTTTTCTTTGTTCTCAAAGCTCTGACCATGTAGAAACATAAAAAATTATTGATGAGTGTTGTTTCCAAACACTAACATAGGGTGTTTCCATAGATATTTTGTAATTGTGGGATCTAAACTCTAAGATGTACTTCCTTAATCCAACTTACTGCCATTCTGCCATTAAATTAACAGCTTTGTCTTCCCTCCAGTCATTGTAGCTCCCTAACGTAATTTTTTCAATGATCTTAAATAATTACAACCCAGTGGCTTTCATTACTGAGGGACAATACTTTTGCATTACACGGCCTGCCCAAGTTCCGATATGGAGGTCCTTAGATGTTGGTCTAGGTATTGAAGGCATCTTCTCTCATTAAGGGAGACCACTGACATTTTTGAGCAGGTGTGTGTCCATAGTGTTAATTTATGATGATTATTTCAGTAGCGATTGGTTTGAAATATAAATGTGGAGAAACAGGAGACTGAGAAAATACATTAGAAAATACTGCAGGAATCCAGGCCTAAGATGATATATTCATGAACTAGAGTCGTAATAAAAATAATGAAAAGGAGGAAGCTCAAGCAGGAGACATTCGAAGGAAAGAGCTGATACCTGAATTCGAAAGGATGGTTATAATGAAAAGTCAAAATCACCAATACTCAAGTGGTGGAGAAAATGAAAATAAATTTACTTATAATTAAAGAGAAAGGAGGATGTTAGATACGGTGGGAACAGAGAGCTTTTAGAAATGTTACGTTTGAAATGTTAGAATAGCCAAGGAGAAAGCAACAATACTCTGGAGCGTCACTACCAGAACACTGGGCTGTAGTGATCGTGGGCATGGCAAATCAAAGCCCTTAGAATAGCTATTTATCCCTGGTCTTATTCACTTAACGAAACTATTTTTCTGGTGGAAACTTAGTCTCATAGACGAGTATGACACGCTTTTCTTCTGAAGTCTTCACACATTTCTAGCTGTGTCATTATTTTCAGGAACATTAACTGTCACAGGTAGTATCAAAACTTTACAGGTTTTTGTCCTCTGAAATCTCTGTAATATGTTTTGTGTATGTGTTTCAGGGGATATCTCCTCTTGTCTTAAAAACTAAATTGCACACAGTTCAATCTCATTCCATTAGGGATATTACATTATGGGTGTTTCCCATCTCTGAGGATTAGTTGTATACTTAAGTTAAAGTGAACCAATATAATTATATTTCTAATGATTTCACTATCCCTGTGTAATATTAATGTATTTTATGAATGAATAGAAACTGTACTTCTAATATTATTTAATGACCAATTGTTCCTTGTAAGTATTATTCCTAAAAATGTCTTCAGTAATCATCTGCTATTTTCTTTTTCTGTAACATGTAGGTCACAGTAGGATGTCAACACAGACCTTTATAGTTTTTAACCTCCTTTTGATTTCATGTAAATGATAGGCATTAAAGCTTTTAACAAGTTTTCAAATTACCTAAAATGATATAACTAATATTTGGTTGTAATTCAAGAACAAAAATGTATAAAGCCTTGAACTAATCTAATTATCTGATTTATTTTACAAAAAGCATTAATACTTAATACATTAATACTTAATAAATAACCCTACCATTAGAACGCTCCTGGTACTTTAAGGTAAGGTATGGTGCATATTGGTATGTTATATCTGAAGCTAATAAGAGTCTCCAGGAACACAAGCCCTTAATTTCTTGTCTAGTTTTTATATTTTGTTGAATGAACAAATAGCAAAGGTGAACACTTAAGTGATAGGTAGTAAATTAAACTTTCAAAGAAGGTACTACAATTACTAAGTGAGTAAAACCAACAAACTGTCATATTTTTCCAACTACAGACCCTTAGACCCGGTAAAACTGCATGTGCCTAGGAACGTGTGGGTGGCTCAGTCTGTTAAATGTCCAACTTGATTTCGGCTCAGATCTCAGCAACATGACATTGTGATTCTCTCTGTCCCTCTCCCTCTGCCCTTCCCCCTCTTAAAAAGGCATGTGACAGATAGTTTAGTCTGGACATCCATATATTCTCTCATAAAAGGAAGCAGATAAATATAGTAATTTCAGGCATCTAGATAAAATCATTAATATAGTTCTGACTTGATAATATACTTTTGTGACTTCTTTGGTAGGCTTAAATATGCATTTGGGGGGGGAGTCTCTTAAGATATCACCCAGTCTAATGTGGTTTTTACTGAAATGAAAATATGCAACAATAAACTTCCATGACTCAGATTTTGAGATATGCCACTTTAAAGGAAAAACATTTTAAGGGGCAAAGTCTTGATGTTGGAAATCTGCAAAGAGAGCTGGATTATAATGATGTGTAAATTCATAGCAGAGTTAGTACAAAATCAAATCTTATCAACCTATATCCTTGAGATACAGAAATTGTTTGATTAAATTAAAGTGTATTTTTAGGCATCTTTTACCATATATTTCAATTGTGTGCTCCTTCTCCTCCAATAATAAGCTGAATGAGCTAGGAGAGAATTAAATATCAATATACTTGTAGGAATACTTCCTACTTTTGAAATGGCTTATTTGTGGAAATGACTTTAGGGGACTAATATGAAGAATGCCATGGAAGCGACCTTATGATAAGTCATTTGTTTCTCTGTAATCTGCCTTATTGTTTATCTTGTTAAGAAACTTGTTGAGCAATTCGGTTGGATCTTCTGGCACCTGACAGGGGCCTCATCAGTCACTGCACAAGCTTTGGCCTACAAACTCTTTTACAGGATTCAGGAGGGATATGGATTTAAATTTTAAACTGGTTTCTGTCAGTGTGACAAATGAACACCAGAAAATTGTAGGACAATGGTAGAATGTTGAAATGCATGCCAGAAGTAATGGGCCAATCTTCAAGTGGAATCGACAAAAATAGCCTTAAAGCATCTCCAGGTTATACCATTACCTTCATTCTGTGTCCAAGGCACATGGACAGCCTGCTACAGAAGATTTCAATTCTGCGTTATATTCCCAAGTAACATAACTGACTGCTCCAAGTAATTAAATCCATTAGAATGGAAAGCCCTATTAATAGAGCATTAAATTTCTTAGCATCACCTTTTTCAAGAGTTGAATAACAAAAGAATAACCTAACAAAGTCTTAAGATAATGACATCTAAAATCCTCTCCCAGATTGTTTTTGCCAGATTCATTTGCTTTATTCCTTTACTAGTTATATGTAATGGTGATCCTCTGAAGTGTGCTATCTTATGCAGATTTTAAGAATATGTTTTTACCAGAAAGAACTAGAAAAGATAGATTATTGCATTTGATGACGTGCATTTTAATAGATCTAGGGACTCATAAGAGAAATAACTGAAGCAGTAACTGTGATGTTATCAGACGGAGCCCAGTGGGGCCTGCCTCAGGGCTGGGGTTCCATACTTAGGAGTCAAAGTAGAAGAATGCTGGGCCATTGTTTCTGAGAGAGAGAGAAAGAGGTGAGTGAGGAAAGAGGAAGAGGGAGACAGAATCTTAAGCAGGCTTCATGGAGTCTTGGGTGCTTAACCGAAAGATCCACTCAGGCATCCCAAGAGCCTAATTTTAAAACATGAGATGATATCTATTTTATTCACAGATAATAAGGGATACTGATGGCTGGAAATATGTGTTTGCTTTTATTAAGATGTTTTAGCCATTAAAGTAAGTGTTCAAATAAGTCTTCAAATTACGATGGCACAATTTAATACTTTGCTGAAAATGCAAAGCTGTCTTTCTTGTTTATTATTTAAAAACTACATTTCCTATATGACTTTATCTAAAGTAGAAATGATTTAAGCCATAGAGCTACCAAATATTTGAATAATATTAAATACATATATACATATATGTATGTGTGTGTGTGTGTGTGTGTATGTATATATGACACAGGATAATGGGCTTCAAGTTTCCAAAGGATTTGTATTACTTATTGATATCATTGATATTCCTGAACATGCTAAATGAAACTACTGTAATAAACAATAAAGTAGGCCGGGTAAACTAATTTTAGCAATCTCGTACATCTCTAGTCAATTCAAATCTGTGTGACTTACAGATAAAACTGATTCTCTGGGGAGTCTGAGGAAATACCACCTCTTTATAATCATCCTGCTAGCTATAGATTATATTTATGTAGCATTGCTAAAATATTATGAGGGCTATAAAATATATCACTAATCAATTTCATACAGAAATAATGATAATGACAAGTAGCTAAGGTGAACTCTATTCTAAAAATGCACATACTACAGGAAATTGTGTTAGCAGAGCTATGAATTGATACACTGAACTAAATACATTAGCAATATGTTGTTTAATTTTTCTTTAGAGTATGGGCACATATGTACATGTGAGATATAAAGACATGAAAGAATAAGGGAAAAAAGGTTTGGGCCATGAGAAAATTCAAATATTAAGGAAAGTGGAATATATAAAAAAAGGAAGGTAATAGAACACAAGACTGTAAAAATTTCACCAGAAATATAGGTTCAAGTAAAACAAATGAATGAAGGTAATAAAGTGAAATGAAATGTGCTTTAATTTTCTTTCAACATCTCAGAGTTCTGAGCAGAATTACAACACCTACCCCATAAACTTGTTTAGCAAATATTCATTAAAATGAAATATAATGATGATGGTTGCCAAAAGTGAATAGAATTGCTCTTCTTTCTAAATACTGTGTAGTCGATTATATTGGAAAAGTCAGGATCTAAAGCCAAATCTTCTCAGCAATCAAATAAAAGCAAAACCATCTTTGGCAATCCTAGTCTAAAAAACAGCCTAGAGATCATTTAAACTCAAATTATCTTTGAAATTTCCTTAGCAAGTTGTGGTGTTGAAGACCGGCACACTTTTTCTCATATGCTTGGCTATAATTCAACTGAAGCTTTTCTCTAGCATTGAAAGATATAGCTATTTTGTTTTGCAACACCTAAAGTAGTTGTTTTACACCAGGGGCTTTATATTAAATTTAAAATTTTCCTTAAATACCTCGAATCACTTTCAGCATTAGGAGAGATCTGTCTAATTCTGGGCCAGGGGTTCTGAACCTAAGGGAAGGAGCAAATCTAATTATTTCAGGCTCACTTTTGGGTATAAATTCAGTAAGTGGATTGATTATAAGAATTGTCCAGGCTATTTAATCGCTATTTCTATCTTTGAAAAAATCCCAATCTGTCTTTTTCCAAAGTCCCTACATATACAATCAAGAATATTAAATACAGTTAAGTTGAATGTATGTGTAATGTGAGGCCACAATATAATTTTTATAGTATTTTGTCTTTATGTTGAATTCCCTTTATTAAGGTTATCTTATTGTTTTCACCTTTACAAAAACATGGATATGTCTTTCTTCCCTAAATTGGTCCAAATGATTCCTTTGAATTAGATCAAGGAGTTGCGTATTTCCATATCTGATATTCTGGTTAATTCTGACATAGTAAAGTGCTGGGAAAGATAAGGACATCTGTCAAGGGGATTACGATTTTACTTAAGTGCATAGAGATGTGTAAAAATAATTTCAGTCTCACTTGAGACAATGCAATTTACTTTTTTCTCAAGATGCCAGGTGGATTCATGTAGACTTACATGAAATGCTTCTTATGCTATATCATAAGCACAAGCATTGGTTATAATTCTTGCTCTTTTGTACTTGAGTCATTTACAGCAGAAATTTCTATCCGCTTTGCACTTAAGAGTATTAAAAATCCATCTTTTATAAACCTAAGCTATTTTATACCTTTTTGTAAAAAATACGGTATATAAGAGATATACATGTAAAATCTCATTAAGTGTCAGTTAAATACTAGAGAAAGACCAATTGATGAATAGTAGACACATGGCAGCTTTGAAACATTTTAAATGTTGATACCAGTTTTTCTTCACCATTTCACAGTTTGTGATCTGATAATATTCTCTCTTTTTTCAATATTTTATTTATTTATTCGACAGAGAGAGAAATCACAAGTAGGCCAAGAGGCAGGCAGAGACAGAGGGGGAAGCAGGCTTTCGTTCCCGCTGAGCAGAGAGCCTGATGTGGGGCTGGATCCCAGGACCCTCAGATCAACCAGGACCTGAGCTCAAGGCAGAGGCTCAACCCACTGTCCAGCTAAGTAGTTTGGGCTTTATTTGAAAGACTATTCGCTGTGCACTATCCTCATTTATAAAGTGAGGATAATTCTATTATATATTGCATAAAGTTGTTATAATAATAACTTCAATACAACGTGTTAGACAATGTTTAAAAATGTGTTTAGTATTAAAACTCCTTTTTGATATAGATACCATCATCTCCGTTTTATAGAAGAGGATTGAGTCAGAGAAAAATAAATTTTATAAGTCACACACTTTGGACATGCAAGCACTTCTTAAATGTCAGAACCAAATTTTATACTGAAGCAGTCCACCGCTAGCTGCTGTGCTCCTAACCACACATATACTAGACTCTGTTTCGGAACGAAATGAGATTGGGTATGTGATGAAGGAATGTCGCCACTCTGCTACCGTTTATGTCCTATGCTCTAAAATCAACACCTCTCCTTAAAAATCTTAACTCTTTTAAATCCTGTACAAATGTTTATAATCTTGTTTAAAAGCTATAAGCCCTTGCTTCATTTCCTCAGCCTCTGTAGATTCTCATACCTGTACCTCCCCAATTTCAATATCTCAACCTCCCGCTCTCACTTAACATCAAGTAAAATAAAATGAAATAATAAAATAAAATAAAATAACAGAAAAGGTGTAAATAGCCTCACCTTCCTATCAATTAAGGTTAAAATTGTGTCTCTCACCCACTTTTGTACCCCATTTCACATTCTAAGGATATTTAAATAATTCCTATGACTAGATTTTCTGACCAGTCTGACTAATGCACTTAATACCCAACTGCATTTTCTTACAGAAAGGGGTATTACTAGAGATTATAAAAAGTTGGGGCACCTGGGTGGCTCAGTGGGTTAAGCCTCTGCCTTCAGCATGGGTCATGATCTCAGGGTCCTGGGATCGAGCCCCACATCGGGCTCTCTGCTTAGCAGGGAGCCTGCTTCCCCCTCTCTCTCTGCCTGCCTCTCTGCCTACTTATCTCTCTCTCTGTCAAATAATTAAATTTTTTTTTAAAGTTAAAAAAAAATATGTCAAATGGCTATGACAAAGGAGCAAAACCATGTTACAAATTTCAAGAATGTGTGTATCTTGTCCAAATGTTTTCAAATAGGTATAGAGTCAAGAATTCATTAAAAAAACAAAAAATAAACCCCACTTTTTGAATCATGTCAAAATGCAATTGTTTAAAAAGTTTTCCTTTCAGATTTAGTTCTACACATTAATCTCCTCAGCAAGAGAGACTATTTTTGTTATTGTTTTTCTTATTTCAGTTTTGTCAGTTTTGTACCCTTTAAACTGTTTTTTTCATTATTATGAGTTTTAGTGGTTCAGAAGTATCTGCATTTTTTTTGGTAATATAAAATTACTTTCTCCTTTGGTGACATTCTGTGATGAAAGTACTTTGGTATGATTCTCAATACAGTCACTATAGTTCTTCCAATCAGAGAGCTTGAATTCAGGTATAAAGAAAAAGTAGATTCCAACAGTAGACGAGATGTCCTGCTCAAACCAGACATGACCATACACCGAAAATGTACTTGGAAATGATTTGAACGTTATAGAAATCCAAGAAGCTGGACACCTGTGTGGCCCAGTCATTAAGTGTCTGCCTTCAGCTCGGGACGTGATCCCAGGATCCTGGGACTGAGACCCTCATCCAGCTCCCTGCTTAGCTGGAAAACCTGCTTCTCCCTCGCCCACTCCTCCTTGTTTGCATTCCCTCTCTTGCCATCTCTTTCTCTGTAAAATAAATAAATAAAATATTAAAAAAAAATAAATCCAAGAAGTTATAATGCAAAAATTATCTCAAGATCATCATGACTATCAACTCAATTCATTTATAGATAGGCCTTTGTTTTTTTGTTTTGTTTTGTTTTATTGAAACATGCCAGAAAATGATGTGGGATTTCAATTTCATTATCCATTAGGTATTTGCTTCCAACTAAGATGTATTACAGATAAGTTAGTTTTGATGCTTTAGTCTTGTCCTCCTAATCCAAATAATGATTCCTCACTGAAACAAAGCCACACCTTTGATCTATTCTCCTTTTAAAATTACAAATCCAAACATCCAACTGTAGTTTTTCTTCACATACAACGTAGTTTTTTCTTCTAAACTGAGTCCATATCCTTCGAATTTCTTCTTAGGGAATCTATAAAAAATCTGTTTTACCACACAACAAAATTACAATTTCCCTGTACATCAAATTAAAAATTATTTTATTTCATCCATTTTAGATATTATATTTTTAAATTATGATTTCACATATCTAACATGATTTCATTTTTTCTCTTTACCCTTCCTTGAAACATGAAAAATATAAATGTGATTTTTTCATGGAACTAGGGATACATGTTGAATATTCTTTACTGAATGTATTTGGAATTATTATTGAATGGTATCTAACTTTCTTTTGTTAGAAAAATATTAAGATTGTCTTTAAAATACTTAAATTCTTACCTACAAGTTTCCTTACAGTGAAAAGCAATTCAACCAACACAGCATTTCCTTTAATGTATGGAAGATCTTTGATTTAGTCCTAAATAGTCTTTAATTGGGAGTAATAACCTATGAATGAGTCTGAGATTCTGAGAGTAGACGTGTTAATATTTTTTTTTAAGAAGCTAGCTTAATAGCACACTTAGCCTTTGTCTGATTCAATAAGAAATCCTATAACCATTTTTCTTATTAGATGCAAATGGGAAAAAAATCCTCCCTGAGACGTATAGAACCAATGTTCTGTTATATTAACAAGAAATTTTTGACTAGTCATTAATTTGCCTCTTGAATTTTATTTTTAGCAGAATACTTTGGGTATATTTTTTACTGGACTCATACATTATTTTAATTTCAACTATCTTTTATGTGTGAAAGTATTTTGCCATACTAAATAAAAATAGCTTACAGCTTTTAGGTGTCGATTCTATTTCTTGCATATTTCTACAGTTTTGGTGCTAATAATTTGAAACTATTGAAACAATAACATATATATAAGTTTTTATATATACATGTCTTATTACAAAGGGAAAAATTCTGTCTCTAATCATAGAAATTAACAATTTTAGAGTTAATGTTAAAACAAATAAATTCCCATTTTAAACTCTAATATTCTTGCAATTGTACTAATTTTAGAAATAGCTATATTGGCACGTGGGTGGCTCAATGGTTGAGCAACTGCCTTTGGCTCAGGTCTTGATCCCAGGGTCCTGGGATCGAGCCCCACATCGGACTCCCTGATCAGTGGGAAGCCTGCTTCTCCCTCTCCCACTCCTGCTCCTTATGTTTCTGCTCTCACTGTCTCTCTCTCTCTCTCTCTCTCTTTTTCAAATAAATAAAAATTAAATCTTTTTTTAAAAAAAAGAAAAAAATAAATAGCTATCTTCTCCATCATATTTATAATTAATGTTTCCACATCTATTTGAAAAACATTTCCAGAGTTTCAAAATTCTTTTTTTATGTTGGTGTTATATAATCAAGAAGTCCTCTCTTTTTATTAAAAAAAAAATTCTTAGTCTTTGGACTAAATATAGTTTCATGGTTGGAAAAGTTCTTTTTGTCAATCTCAGGCAACTGCTTCTAGCACGCAATTTGTCATTTGAGGAGTCAGTGGAGCATGGCCCAGGTGTGAAGCAAACTGATGGAAAATCATGAATCCAGTTAGGAAGAGGGAGAATCCCAAGGTTGGCTGGAAATAGCAGGAAGACCTGCGCTTCAGGAATCATGGGCAGCGCTACAGAGACAGTCCTTGTAAGGCATGAATAAAAACAGTCTCAAGAAATGACACAAAGTTATTATGCGAGTTGAAGGCTTGAAAAGTAGGGCAGATCCTGAGAAAAACTTCAAAAGGTAGAACTGAAAGCAAAAAAAATAATAATAATTAAAAATGAATGGTTTAGTCAGTCCTATACTCAAAACATATTCTTGTTCTTCAAACTGCAAAGCAATATGTTATATCCTGAGGTTAAAAATAATAAATAAAATAAATAAGGCCCATATACTTGCCAGAAGTCACCAATCAAAAAATTCAGGTATGGGGTATGGTGCAGTTTGTGTTACCTGCTCTAACAACACTGGTTATTTTGATTAGAATAGTTTTAAGTGTTATTTGAAAAATATCATATAATTTTTTAAAAAGTATAAAGAGTAAAACCAAAGTCATCTTTCATTATAGCTACCCCTGGTTGCTCTGTTAACTTCTTTATTTTTTTTTAACCTTTTTATGTGTATCTCTTCAAAGCTATAATACAAATTTAGATAAGCTATTGATTTTACTACTGAATTATTTTAAAACATTTTTTGTCATTATGACCTTTTATTTTTGATCAAATCCAAAATCTGTAACAGGCTCTGTGCATTCCTTTACCCTCTTAAACCTGACTTGTCCTTCACTAAACTGGACAACAGTCCCGACAAGCTCCTCACGCTGACCCAGTGTTGAGAGAGGTGGAAGATGTGCTTGATATGTTCTTGCAACATGCCAGCTCTCACTGACCTAATCCTTCTCCTTATGTGTATTGCATCTTGATTTTCATTTTTCTTATTTTTTAAAATTTTTCTTCATTTTTTTCTTTTCATTTTTCTTAATTTTTCATTTTCCTTGACGTGCCCTAACCCCTCAGGCAAGGTTGCATTCTGTATTCTCCGCAGTAATCAATACACTTGATATATCTTATTTCTGCCCCTTAGTTCTCACTACTTTTGTTTTTAAAGATTTATTTATTTATTTGAGAGAGAGGAAAAGGACTAGCTATTTGAGAGTGCAAGTGGGAGGAAAGGGAGGGGGAGAATCTTCAAGACCCATCTTGGGTCTTCAAGAATCTTCAAGAATCTTCAAGAATCTTCATGACCCATGAGATCACAACCTGAGCCAAAATGAAGAGGGGGATGCTTAAAAGACTAAGACACCCTGGTGCTCTTCTCACTAACTTCTTAATTATATTGTTATATATTGTATCTTTACTGTTTACTGATATATTTTCACTTAGTAAATGTTGGCTCAATCAATACGCTTTTCATAAACTGATTATTATAAATTTTAGATGTATTTCCATATTGACAAACACAGGCCTACATATCTTAATGATAACATATTTCATTAAGTAATTTGGTTGTGTTTTATTCAGCAGTTTCTCCTTGAACCTTGACAATTACCACTTTGATACAATTTTAAATAAACTTCTAATGAGCAATTTATACAAATGCTTTATTTATTAATTAATTTATTTACTTAAGCACATGTATTAGAGAGAGAATTGTTAGGTAAATTTTTTATTTTGGTATGTACATACGTAAGTTATATTGCCAAATGAGCTCAATACTAGCAATAAATGTACAAATTTATTTTCATATTAGTAGAATATAAAAGGCAGTGGCCATAAGAAATGGCATCTGAAGTCTGTTTTATGAGTCTTATTTTATGCTGTTCTTTCACTTTAATATGAAATAATATTTTATATATATTATTTTATGTTGAGTTTAAAATTTAACACTTTGTTCATAAACATTCAAGTCTACTTGTTTAAAATGATGAAAATGATGATAATAATATGAAAAATGGCAGTAACAACAAATAGTGACAGCAGTATTAGAAGCAGAAGAAACAGGTGTTACAGATGTATCACTAGGAATGTGGCAATCACTGCTATCCTATTGGAATAGGAACCCTCTTAAATATTTATAAACAAGTCCTGTCTTAACACTAAGGATAATTAAAGACTAGATTGGGTTGCTGAACATCTAATGAAAGACAAGAAGCCAAAGAATAAGCAAATTATTTTATAAGAAAAGCATATGCCAAAGAAAATAGGTTGTATTCTTAGTGTCTCTGCTAACTTCTCAATTCTACTTTTACTTAAGTTTTCTCTTTTGTTCAAGATTATTTATTTATTTATTTGGGAGAGAGAGACAGAGCCTGCACATGAGTGGGGGGAAGGGCAGAAAGAGGGAGAAAGAGACTGCCCATTGAGTAGGGAACCTGATGCAGGACTCAATCCCAGGATCCCAGGATTATGACTTGAGCTAAAGGCAGACATTTAACAACTGAGTGCACCCAGGCACCCTTATTTTTATGTAAATCATTGAACGCATTCTACTACACTCCAAAATTATGCATTACTTACTCATTATAGCAATTATAATGACCAAAATTTTCTCTTTAAGATTATGATCTTTCTTTTCTTTTCTTCAGCATCTCTAAAATACTGTAATCACTGAATAAATAACAATTATATTGCTTTACAAATGGGAACTTCTTTCCAGATTAAAAAATGCATTACTAGATTTTTTTCAGTTTTGTTTCTCTTGTATGACTAATATTTTGCTTTTCAATACTTGTCTGACATTTTTAAAATGTCAAGATTGCAAAGAACTAAAATTACAGGTTTTCTTTTTTAAATTTCTGATTTTGTAGAGAAATCGAAAAATTCAGGGACACAAATAAAATGAGGGATCTGTGGGAAAATTAATATATATGTAAAATTATATATATACACATATGCAAGTAAAACACAAATTTATTCAATATCTACTAAGCAGAATCTAGAGTAGCTTATTAAAAAATAAATAAATAAGTAGTGTCTATTAGTGGAGCATGGAATTCTGAATAATTTAGATTGATCTAGTGGAAGTTTTGTTTGGGCATGCTTATATATCTTATACTACAACAAACTTAATAGTACAATCAATGATTTAATTCATTATTTCCCTCTTCCATAAAATGTTTAGCATTTATATGCTCTGCTAACTATATATTTAAAAATAATAAACACATGGCTTTATGATATTATTATATGCATTTTTTAAAAATTTGAAGTTCTCTGAAGAAACAAAGCGTTAAGGCTTATTTCATTTCAGTTCCTGTTATAGATGTTTTATACCATGATATTGACTTTGGTTGTGAGCTGCTCTCCTGGTAGAATTGATTTATGATACACTCTGTTGCTATCCAGACAGATTCCAGTGAAGTGACAAAGAAGTTCTGCTTCCATACCCATCTAATCAATGGAAAGCAAAGCAAGACCAGACAAAACAAAACCCTTTATACAAGGTGACTGGACACTAAATGTCATGTTGTGTATGCTATGTGTGAAAATAAATAGTGGACATATATACTTTGTTAATTGGCATTGTTATGTGCTTCCTGAAAGACCAATTTATACCTGGTACAGAGACTATAAAAACTGTTGTTGCATCAAATGGCTTGTTAAAAAAAAAAAAACAAAAACTGCCCATACATTTTATGTGAAACTTAATCTTGTACTTTTAATCTTTGGTTTTTTATTTGTGAGGATATAGATGTCAAAACATTTAAAGAATAAATAGTAAGTGACAAAATGAGAGAAAATATATATTCAGGTAGAAAACTGACTGGTGGAATATTATTTTGCCAAATTGAAGACCATGAAACACATTACGTATTATCTTTATAGTCTAAAACACTGACTATTGAAGTGCCCTGTCACTAAAGTATTAAACCTAGGAAGAGAAGAAAGATAAATATGGAGGAGTGAAGGAAAGATACAGTGAAAACAGATTTTAGTGAGTCTTGGATGCCATGATAACCCATTAAGAAAACTCAATTAATTAAAAAATAAACTGAATGTCCCATTTGTATTTTGCTTTAGAAATATGTTTGTGGGCAGTATGTACAGGAAAGGGACTGGAAATACAATGGATCAAGAGAAGACTTTTGCTCCAGTATGAAGAATATTAGGAAAGTTTCTAGGAGGGACAATATTATAGAGAATGAAGAAGAGGCAGCATATTTTGTGGTGTTTTGAATATAAATTCGATAACTTAGGTATTGATAAAACATGGATAGTAAAATAAAGAAATGAACCAAGAGTGTTTCTAAGATTCTAGTCCAAGTGAGTAAGTACTCTGAAATGCCATGGATTAAGATACGAAACAAAAAGAGAACATTTGGAAAGTGGACACAGGGCTTAAGATCACATCTTAATATTGATTTTAAGCAATTTCCAAAATGAATCCAGGTAATCTCTGTAGAAATTGCAAATAAATGCTCATTATGGTGCTCACCACTCCCCACAGGGTGCAACCTGGCATCATGCTGGCAGGTTGATGACACAGGACCACTTCCGTCATGGCAGCAGTTATCCGCGCAGTGACAGACATGTATCTGGGGAGTAGGTTGGCCTGCTCTGTCTACAGCACTCCCGCCAGGACCATCACTCACAGATTTATAGAATATCGTGATCATTACCATGGTATTACATAAAACACTGCCTACCAGGGAATTCATGAGGAGGTAAATGTTGTCGTATACTCCATGGCAAGGAATTTCCTGGTCTTATCACACATTCCATCAACCCCAGAAACACCAACCTGGGAAATCCCTATAATGACTCTCAGAGGGCTCAGTTAAAGTCACAGGAGGCCATAATGAACACATCGCATTGGGATATTGGCTTTATGATGAGGCATTTGTCTCATATCTGCAACCAGTGTATAATGCAGTCTCTCCCATGACCAGAAATATAAATCCTAAAACCAAGAGTAGAGATGGGAATGTTTTTTTCTTATAACTGTACCTAAGTAATCTATATGAAGAATGTTTGATTCCCATAACTTGAGTCCACGGTGTCAAAGGAAGACTGCTACCCTCAGAGAATCTGGCAATGAATCCAATGAATTGGAAAATGAAATTGTCTCCCATCATTGACATTTCTCATTCAGATTAAATAACAAATCAAAACAGAAACTATGATATTCATTGATCCTGATTACTAGGGAAAATTATGTTGTTGATACGTAGCAGGGAACAGAAAGATTCATTGGAAGTCAGAATGAATTCATTATGATTTTTCTTACAACAATCTTTCCTTATAATTTTGGTCAGTGGAAAACTGTGATTTCTACTAAAAAAAAAAAAGTCAACAATAACTTATATTGTGCAGAAATAGCATGTTGAGTTATTTCTCCAGGTCAAGAACTCAGTTTATCTGTGGTGTCGAAGAGGATGGGGAGATATGGAATGATTAGTGCCCATCATTATGTAGACACATAAAGGTGTCTATTTTTACTAATACTTCATGGCTAGCTAGGAAGCCTAGGACTACTGCAGTTATATATTTTCTATTATGCATTTATCTTCCATATTCCTACAACCTTATAAGAAGAATGACAGTAGCTAAAACGCATAGTACCCATGATGATACACTTACCAACAGATGATTATACTTTATGTATGCCCTGAAATGGAGACACAAAATTTACCTGAAGGAAGGATGAGAGTGAAAATCTGAAAAGGCAAGATGATGGACTTTAACAGATCTTCCATATGTGGTTCTTAAAAAAAAAAAAAAAAAATTAATTACTTGAGAGAGAGCAAGCACAAATGATGGGGGGAGGGGCAGAGGGCAGGAGACAAACAGACTGCCCACTGGGCTGGGAGCAGAAAGTGGAGCTGGTCCCCAGGACCTGGTGATCATGACCTGAACCAAAGGCAGATGCTTAACCGACAGAGCCACCCGGGCTCCCCTTCATTTGGGGTTCTACTTCCTCTTCCCCCTCCTACTCCTACACTTTCCCTCTGCCTTGGGAAGCTGTGCTCATTGGCTTCTGATTTTATACAGGCAATGCAGAGTCCTTGCAAGAAATCATAGAGAGGAATTATATTGATCGAAATCGATTTACTTCACTCTATGTATCCCTGGGAGGTATTTGGTCTGTCTGTGTCCCTTGCATAGGTGTCACTACTTCATTTAATATGACTGGCTTTACCCACCTCTTTCCAGGTTCTGTGAGCTGATTCCTCACGCCCCTTCATGCCTGAGATATTCAGAGTTGTCCTGCTATCAGGGGAATAAAAGCTCCTCTGCTGCTACTTGCTGTGGCTTCCTGCATGATTCCTTGTGGTTCAAACCATCCTCATACCTTGTGCGCATCCTTACTGTAAAGAATATACAATGAAATTTCCTCATGTGAGTGTGCCATGTATCTCCTTTTAGGACCATGAAGTTGATACCGTGTAAGAGTTTTCTAAGACAAGCCATGTAGGAAGCCCTGAAAGTGCAACAGGGAACATTGGAAATTTTTAGGTGACCACGGGAGGCCCATCTCATAAATTTTCAACCTATTTGTTGAGAGGAAACTGCTGTGAGCAAGAATGACTGACCAAAGCAGAACTGCTGGTAGAAGCAGAGGAAGTTGGTTGAAATCATCGTTGATATGAAAGGCTGCAGATCTCAGAGATCACCAGTAAGACACAAGTCGTAGAAGTGAAGAGAAGCTGGGACTGGAAAGAACTAAAAGAAAACACAGAGAGTCTTACGTTTAAGTCCTTTGTCAAAGCAGCCTTAAAAGAGAATTTTCTATAGGACCTACATAAATTTTAAAAATTACCTAATATATTTAGAGAAACTAATAAAAGGCTGATGAAGCAAGTTTAGTCTTGACAGAACAGCATAAAGAATGTACACAACACACACACACTCATAGAAACAAACAATAAAAGATGATGGCAGGAAACAGAGTAATTTGCAAAGGAAATGATAAAAAATTATGAACTAATTTTTAAGTCTAAAGCATTCCAGTAAAGACAAACAATAGTTTGGGTATCCTAAAAATGCTAAATCAGGTTGGCATCATACTTCCGGAAGGCAGAATTTCCTGTTGGAAAGCAGTTGCTACTTGAAGAAGATACTTAAAGAAAGGCTATGGAAAGCAAGGATAGATTATCTACACAACTTTTCCTTTGAGGAAAAGAACAAAGACAAATCTTTGAGTTTGGAACATTAGAACTTGAGTTCTAGACTTGAGGAGTCTATATAGAAGACGACTCCTAAATATTCTAGAGAAGAAGTCTCAGCCAAAAATTGTTGATTAGGAAAAAGTGGAAAATGTCTGGAGGTGAACACTGAGAATATTTAACTATAACATTAAGAGTAAAACAAAGGAGCAGTAGGTAGTTCAATATAGAATGTAACCGGTAAAAATAAGAAAAAAATCAAAATGGGAAGAGACAGATAAGAAAAAGTGGAAGTGGACCGATTTCCCTAATTTTTTCTTATGTAGCAGCTGGGAATTAAAAGCTGACAAATCAAGTAGTAGAAATTATCTCAAAATCGCAAAGGTTAAGATCAGAAGTGGTAATACTGATGGGACTGATACGGGTTAGGGTAAAGGTATTGCAAAATAGCATGCATATAAAGACGGCAATGAAGAAATAGAGCATTTCCCTGAGTATAAAAACTACTATAAAAGGATTAAGAAAACAAAACACATTTTAAGACATATACACACAAATGGTTAATATAACATAAAATATTATCACAGGACTATGACTGAATGTGTCTATATATGATTAAGACAAGGAGGTTTGGGTCTGTAACAGAAAGAAAAAAAAACCTTCAACGCATCATTTCCTTTACGTTTTTTTATATTTTAACATAAAATGGACATCTTTACACATCATTACATATTTATTCCATAAAATTATTTCCGAAGGCTACAATAGTATGAAAATCACACAAATAGGAATTTAATTAAAATGTAAAGTCATTGTTTAAAATAATTCATATCTTGAAACTTTTACTCAGACTACAATTTCTAAAATGCACTTGATAATTTTTCAAATAGATAGTGATATTCATGGTTAAAAATTTTCTTCATTAGAAAAAAAAATCTCAATTCTGTATTTGAAAACCTTTTTTTTTTTTTTTCCCTCTCTCCCTCTTTTTTTTTGGGAGAAGACTATATTTTGCTATAGAAATAAAACAGTAAGAACAGAATCATGGTAAAATTCCACTTTTGTTTATTTTAAAGTCAGTGGCCAATATTTCTTGGATATACTTGGCTACTTGGATATTTTAATGTTTCCAATATTCCTCCTACTTCAAGCTGCCAAAGCCAAGTCAGACATGAGCTATATCAGAGCAGCAGGGCCGCTTCCGAGAAAAAGGAAGTGTTACATTTTATAACAAAAGGTGCTGCTTAATCAATCATTTCTTTTTTGTTTCTCTAAATAAGCCATAATACAAATGGTTTTTATATTTGTGTAACTTTTTCATAAAAATTATTTAGGTTTAAGTTCTATATATGAAATAATTTACTGTATTTTAATTTACACTTCTAACTCATATTTTATGACTCTTATGCAAGAGAAAAACACATATATATGTTATATAATACCCAAATTGTTCAACTACCTAGCACGATATTCATGAAGTAAAAAATACAAAAATATTGATGCAAAATAACCATCTTAAATTATTTTCAAATATATCAGATTTTTTCTTTTAAGTTAAACACTTAAATACATAGAACATATAAATTGAACAATCACCTCAAAAATGTGCTAACATTTGATTAATAGAAATGCCGGAAGGAATTTGAATTAGTTTCCTATTTTTTATAACTACGTTTAGAAAAAATAACAATATTATTGGTTTTAGTTCTTCCTCATCTTTAAAATAATTCTTTTCCCGGGGCAGCTGGGTGCCTCAGCCAGTCAAGCATCTGTCTTTGGCTCAGGTTAAGATCCCAAGGTCCTGGGCTTGAGCCCTGTGCAGGGCTCCCTGCTCAGTGGGGAGCCTGCCTTTCCCGCTCTCTCTGCAGCTGCTCCTGCCTGTGCTCGCTCGCTCTCTCTCTCTGTCAAATAAATAAATAAAATCTTTTTTAAAAAAATTATCTTCCTGCCACTCTTGGTTTTTGTTAGATATTTTTAATGATTCGGTTTTCTCTATTTTATTGACTTAGTTCTATCACCTATCTATCTATCTATCTATAGATAGTTTGAGAGAGACTGAGAGAGAGAAAGAGAGAGAGAACATGAGCCAGGGGTGGGGGTACGGGACAGTCTGTGAATCGCCGCAACTCCCTGTTGAACATGGAGCCGACCCCAGGGGCTCAATCCCATGACCCTGAGATCTTGACCTGAGCCTAAATCAAGAGCCACCAACCTAACCAACTGAGCCGCTCAGGTACCTTATGCTCTAGGATTCAAAGATTCCCATTGTTAATTTATCACTGGTCCCTGGATTTCATGCATTATTCTCATCTGAATGCAGTGTGAGAAGCTTATGGCAGTATTCCTACATTGTAGGTTTCCCAGCCTTTGCACCATTGTTCCCATACATTTTATGTCTAAATGTGTTATAAACCCTAAAATACCTTGTTGTTATTTTTCACTGTTATTTTTAATCCACTTTTGTAGTGTTAACAAATAAAAAGTATTTAATCATATTTATTTAATTCTATTTAATCATGCATTTACCATTCCCAGTGCTCACTATTCACTTTTATAGATATTTTACAACCATCTCTTGAGCATCATTTCCTTCTCCCTGAAGTACTTTGACATTTTTGCAGTGCTGATCTGCTGACAATGGGTTCTCTTTACTTTTTATGTCAAAAAAATAAAACAAAACAAAAAAACAAAAACCTAAAAACAAAAAACCACAAGTCTTTATTATGCCTTTTGTAAAAGATATTTCCTCTTGGTTTAACATCCTAATTTACTGTCTGGTGTTTTCTTCCAGTTAATACTTTTTTTTTTTTTCTTTTCAATACTTTAAAGATATAGGTATACAATGAATAACTATGTTAATAAAACTATGGGGTATACTTATACTGTGGAATAACTAAACTTTCAGAGTATTTGACCCTAGGTTTTATGACACCTATAGTGTCACGTTGAAGAAAAGAGACAAAAGCATAGAAACATGGAAGTAAAGGCTATAAAGACAATTGGGAAAAAAAAAAGATGTGGAAGGTGACGTAGTGATGAGGTGCCCATTTGTGTAAAATGTTCGGAACGTTTCTCTAAGCGTGTGAGTAGAAAGGAGTCAGCCAGAGCGCAACAACGGCAGAAGATACGAACCCAAGCCTTGGACTGGGTGAGTGTTTCCGTTATTCCAGGTGATTTTCCCAAGTCTCTTATACCTGAAAATCGTAAGTTAAACTAAAAAACGTGGATTTGACTCACATAGCAAAAAGGAAAACGTGTATCTACCATAATAGTGTTTGCTTGTTTTTTATGTTAACAAAAGTCCAATTTCAAACTTTGAAATATGGTATTTTTCTGATCTGTCTTAATTTTTAATTGTACAGACTGTGAAAAGTCACTAATTCAGCAGTTACTTCTTATTGAAAGGTACTTGATGAATCATATCCTCTTATTACAAATGGTTATAAATCACTCTCCTTTAAATCTTTAATTTTTAGGGTCACCTGGGTGGCTCAGTGGGTTAAAGCCTCTGCCTTCGGCTCAGGTCATGATCCCAGGGTCCTGGGATCGAGCCCCACATCGGGCTCTCTGCTCAGCGGGGAGCCTGCTTCCTCCTCTCTCTCTGCCTGCCTCTCTGCCTACTTGTGATCTCTGTCTGTCAAATAAATAAATAAAATCTTAAAATAAATAAATAAATAAATAAATAGAATCTTTAATTTTTAGAAAATACTTCTTTTTTTCCCCCTTTTTCCCCTGTAGAAAATAAATTACATCTTAATTTAATAAATCATTATTAACTGTCAGTAAGTATGTTATGTTGATACTGGCCTACCTACATAATTAGGTCCTGGATATGATTAGATGCTTTACAGAAACCTAGTGAGAATCAACTGAAGGTGACTTTATCTATGACAAAAAAGGAAAGACAATCTCTTCATATTGGTGCTGGAAAAACTGGACAGTTACATGCAAAAGAGAGAAACTGGACCACTTTTTTACACTATACACAAAAACAATCTCAAATGGATAAAATACCTAAATATGAAACTTGAAACCATAAAAGTCCTAGACCGAAACAAGCAGTGTTCTCTCAGCCATCAGCCTTATTTATGGACGTCTTCTCAAGCAAGGAAAAAAAAGCAAAATTAAAGTATTGGGATGACAACAAAATAAAAAAATTTTGTACATCAAAAGAAGTCATAAACAAAACAAAAAAGCAATGTACTAAGTAGGAGAAGATATGTGCAAAAGACATATTTGTTAAGAGGTTAATATTCAAAATATATAAAGAATTCACACAACTTAACACCAAAAAAACAAATAATCCAATTAAAAAAATGGACAGAAGACCGTATATTTTTTCAAAGAATATATACCGGTGTCTAACAAATAAATGAAAAGATGCTCAACATCACTCATCATCAGGGAAAAGCAAATCAAAATCTAATCAGAAAAAAATTGAGATAGCACCCCACACCTGTCAGAACAGCTACTGTCAAAAAATAAAATAAAATAAAAATAAAAAACAGTCAAAAAGATAAGAAATAACAAGTGTTGGTAAGGATGTGGAGAGACAACTGTACACTGTTAGTGGGAATGTACACTGGGGCAACAACTGTGGAAAACAGTACAGAATTTCTCAAAAAATTAAAAATAGAATTACTATATGACCCAGTAATTTCACCACTGTATATTACCCAAAGAAAACACAAACAGGAGTTAGAAAAGATACACACCCCTGTTTATTATAGCACTATTTACAATAACCAAGATTTGATTTGTAAACGACTCAAATGCCCATCCACAAATGAATGGATAAAGAAAATGTTACACACACACACACACACACACACACACGGACACACACACACACACGGACACAATGGAAGAGGAATATTATTAGCCACAAAAGAAGAATGAGATCGCACCATTTGTGACAACATGGATGGACCTAGAGGGTACTATGTTAAGTGAAATAAGTCAGGCAGAGAAAGACAAATACCATATGATTTATTTTATATGTGGAATCAAAAACAAACAAACAACAATAGAAACATACTCATAAATAATGGGGAAAAACTGGTGGTTGCCAGAGGGTAAGTGGATTAGGGGGATGGTAAAGTAGGTGAAGGGGATTAAAAGGTAAAATAAGTCATGGAAATAATATAAATAAAATAATATTATTAAATAAATAATAAAATAAGTCGTGGAAATAAAAAACACAGAATAGGGAATATAGTCATTAATGCTATAATAACTGTGTGGTGATAGATTATAACAACACTAATCATGGCAAACATTGTGCAATATATAAAATTATCAAATCATTTTGGCATGCACCTGAAACTAATATAACATTGTATATCAACTATACTTAAATATTTTACTATAGTGTCAACTGAAATATAATCCATTATTGCTAGCTTCCACGCCCTTATTTTATTCTGTATTTAGAAAATACAAGACTGTTTCTTCCCCAGGACTAAGCCTATGCATATCATTTATTTAAAAAAAATTATTATTCCTTTATCAAACAAAAACAATCAACATGGTCAAATTATGCAGAAAGTTTCATCACAACCTGGATGAATTTTTACAATTTAAGCCCTTATATTCAGGTAAGACACTGAAAAACTACTATTGATATGGTAGCTTTAAATAGAGTTAAGGAACATAGTCCCCTGGAAAATAATGCTCATTCAAATTAAACAATTAAATACATACATACATATATAGATACAAAATCTATATATATTTATATATTGTTTAATGTATGTGTGCATTTATGGCTTTGTATATGTGTATGTATGTACTTAAAAATATGTCTATGTATGTGTATATAAGCATATATATTTTTTTCACTGACCAATTTGTGATTTCTTTTCCTATGTATATACATAAGTCACAGAATGTTGACTATAAGCAAATTCTTGAATTAGAATGGATCCAGAGTCACATCCACAAAATCAGTAGACTGGTAAAACTCAACCTAAAATATAGTTTTGGGGAACAGGCCAAAAGTATATATTGAATTCTTCAAATCTATGTCACACTTGTCAATGAACCAGAATCTCGAGCATGCCTTCTGGAAATATAGAAAAAATTGAAACTCGGATATTCTTTCTGGTATGGTCAGCTTATCAGTTTTCTATTGCTATGTAACACGTATTATCTGTTTCCGTAGGAGAGAAGTCGGGACACAGGCTGAATAGGTCCTCTGTTCAGCATTCCATCAGGCTGAAATCCAGGTATCATTTAGGGCTGTGATCTCATCTGAGGCAAGAAAGCATACTCAGATAGAAAAGTGATTACCTGCAATGTCTCTTACTAGAGAGAACACAGGCTTTCTAAACACAAACATTTATAAGCTAATGCCACACAAATTACAGATGAAGGATCACCCTTCATTCTGCCCTGTATCTTTATTCAAATAAATTATTTAAAGATGTGTCACTTTTATTATTTTTGTTACAGGCTTGGATTTGTTTTATATTTGGCTGCTTATATTTTGTTACAATATTACCATTCCATTGTAATTTTTTCTTAAATTTTACTATATTTTCTTCCCTTTCAAACAGAATTCTTTTTAACTATAAATAACAGACATTCAGTGTCAGTCCAAGAGATCAACAGTGCTATCAAGAACCAAAATCTGTCTCTGTTCTGCTCTCTACAGTGCTGGCTTCATCCTACTACTGATTGTTTTTATGCGGTTACAGCAAGATGACTAAAAAAGCAAGAGGGATATCAGTATGTATCACTCATTTCAAGTACAAGAGGAAAACAGAGTTTCATTTCTTGTTGCTCTCTTTAAATACTTAATGTTTCTTTACCAAGAGGAATTGACTGGCTTCAGCCAGGCTCTGAACCCCTTAGTGTTAAGGAAAATGGAAACATGATTGACTTGGACTACTTTCCTGTACCCCAAGTCTCTGGGGCTGTGGTCAAAGTCGCAATTCAAATTCTTTTTTTTTTTTTAGATTTTATTTATTTATTTGTCAGAGAGAGAGGAGCGAGAGTGAGCACAGGCAGACAGAGTGGCAGGCAGAGGCAGAGGGAGAAGCAGGCTCCCTGCCGAGCGAGGAGCCCGATGTGAGACTCGATCCCAGGACGCTGGGATTATGACCTGAGCTGAAGGCACCTGCTTAACCAACTGAGCCACCCAGGCATCCCCCCAATTCAAATTCTTGCAAGAAGGGAGAAGTTGCCTGGAATTCCTCTTGAGGACCCAAGTGCAAAAGTCTCTTTCACTTCCCTTTATTTAAAGCATACATTATTTTGTTTACCTACTATGTTCCAATATTTTCGGAGACACTGCAACTAATGTTATTAGTTCTGTCATTTTATACTAGTGTCTTGAGCTGCAAATTAAACCCTTTTCATGATTCTATGTGTCATTTAACCATAGAAAATGATTTCAAAGAAAATCTCATCGAGATCCAAGAACGTTAATGAATTATATATGTATATAGGGGTGTATATTTTTCCATTAAATATATTTTTATTGATTTTCATGCTTAAATATATCAATAAATTATAATTTTATTAAATGCTTACCTAAACCAACTGGGAAATTATTTTCATAATTATGTAAATTTATTATAAGTATGGCATACTCCTAGTTTCTAGTAAGAAAATACTTATGATTATAAATTATTATTTTGTAAGCAATGTTGCATTAAGTTAGCTTTAATGGAAAAAAAAAACATGCAGTTTTCAGATTGCAGCTAGAAAGAAATTGCTGGCTGAGGAGAGGGAGCTAGCAAAACGGCCTCATTACAGATGAAGTAAATTTAATTAGCTAGGTCTTAGAGTGGAGCAAATATTAGAGAAAAGAAATGAAGTTTCTTCCTAGGTGAACTCTTGTTCTGCTCAAACTCTCCAAGGTTACATCAACCTAGAACTGTCAAAAAGTGCTGCTGTTATAGCTTAAACAGCCTTAAATAAATTATTTTTCAGGATCGGGCATTTTATAGAAAACCAGAGTATTCAGCAGACAGCTATGCTACTTGTCCTCTAAGGGGAGATAACAGAAAGTAAAATAAAATATCTTGAAATGATAAAAATAAAGTCATGTGGATAAGCAAATTTAGTATCATTTCACCTGAATTAATGAATCTGGCTGGATAATAATGAAATGCCAATGACAAAAAAGTGGCAGTAAACATATTGGAAAAATGCAATATAATGAAGAGATAATTAAAGATATTAGGCCAAGCAAACGATAGTTTAAAAAAGATACCTTTTTGGGGCGCCTGGGTGGCTCAGTGGGTTAAGCCTCTGCCTTCGGCTCAGGTCATGATCCCGGGGCCCTGGCATCGGGTCCTCGTGGGGCTCTCTGCTCAGCGGGAAGCCTGCTTCCTCTCTTTCTCTCTCTCTGCCTGCCTCTCTGCCTACTTGTGTTCTCTGTCAAATAAATAAATAAATAAATAAATAACCTTTAAAAATTAAAAAAAAAAACAACTTTTTTAAGATTTTATTTATTCATTTGACAGAGAGAGAGCATCAGCAGGAGGAGAAGCAGAGAGAGGGAGAAGCAGTCTCCCCCCTGAGCAGGAAGCCTGCCGTGAGGTTCAATTCCAGGACCCTGGTTCATGAACTGAGCCAAAGGCAGACACTTAACTGACTGAGCTACCCAGGTGTCCCTGATATAGAGTTCTTAAGCCCCCTTTTTTTGGAGGGGGGCTTAGTGAGGGGAAACAGTAGTAAGCATTAAACACTTTCAATTAAAAAATAGTCAACAGTGACATAGGCGAAAGGGATTGAGTATACTTAACACGCTGAGCACTGGGTGATGTACGGAAGTGTTGAATCCTACACTGTACGTCTGAAACCAATACAGCCCTGTCTGTCAACTACACTGGAGTTGAAGTTTTTAAATAATAAAAAATTAAAAGTAGTCAATCAAATCTTTGTGTAAATCTGTAAAAGAAGCAAAATATTGCTCTTAACACTAGGCAACTGGGGAATTATGCACTATAAATTTCAACTTTTAATTTTGTTTCTACATGTTTGCTTTCCTTACTAAACTAGAATTTGAGTTCTAGTTTAGTAATGAATGCATAATTTCCTTTACTAATTTACTAATTTCTTGCTTCTCCAACTCCTTCTTTATCCTTAGTTCAAGTTATTCTTGATAGCCTATTAAGAGTTACAGAATTCTATTTGCAAATGAACTGTAATCGAGGAGTATTCATAAATGAATATATAGAGTGATAACTAAAGTTCTCAAGTTTCCCTGTAATTACTGAATTAAGAGAAAATATGTACATACTGTTCTGAGTACTTGTTCAATGATATTTTAATATTATACACAGGAGACATTTTTGTGTCATTAGACATTATTTGTAGCTTCTTAAAGTTATAATTATTACTAACCTCAAAACTATGCCCAACCTGAGAAAATCTTCCAAATTATTATCTGAGACTTCATTCTGAAACAAGATTAGTATTGTTTTTGGAAAACTGTGGCAAAGAGGCACCAGATCATAACGCTCTGGGTTGTTTGAGATGCTTTATTTAGACATATAAGCGTATCCCCATCTTCCAACAGTAAGAGACAAAGGGCCTTTCCCTGGATGTATATTTCTGAATCTAAGTCATAATGCCTCCGTATTTGTCTTTCCTGGTAAGTACAGTTGACATTTCAACAGCAGGAGCACCGAGTGGGTGGGTCCACTTACGTGTGGATTTTTTTTTAGTAGGAAATACTGTAAAGCTTTTTCTTATGATTTACTTAACAACATTTCCTCTAGCTTCCTTTATTGTAAGACTACAGTATATAATGCATATAAACACAGAAAATATGTATTAATCCTCTGTTTATATATTATAATGCTTCCAATAATTGTAGGCTTTCAGTAGTTAAGTTTTTGAGAAGTCAAAGTAATATATGGATTTCTTAATACAAACAGGATTTGCACCCCCAATCCTCACCTGTATGGGCAAAGTTATATTACATATTATATATTGTATATTACATATTATATTATTACATCAAAATATTATATTATACTGTACCTTAGTAGATTAAAGTTATAAATTCCAAAATGGAATATGAAGGACTATTCTTTATAAATTCTTATTAGAAATATATATTTCACTTGTATTTTGGTTTTCCAAGTATTAAACCTCCATAGATTATTTGATAACCTTATTTTAAAATATTTTATGACTTGTATATAATACTAGCTCATTTAGCATAGAAAGTTTACAAGATATACTTACAAATTTGTGTGTCAAGTTTTCATTCTTGTAACTTTTATAACAAAATTTATAAAATTATAAATTCAATAGATTGCATGTAGAATTTTAAATTTATCTTTCTTTTTTTTTTTTAAGATTTTATTTATTTATTTGACAGAGAGAAATCACAAGTAGTCAGAGAGGCAGGCAGAGAGAGAGGAGGAAGCAGGCTCCCCGCTGAGCAGAGAGCCCAATGCGGGACTCGATCCCAGGACCCTGAGATCATGGCCTGAGCCAAAGGCAGCGGCTTAACCCACTGAGCCACCCAGGCGCCCCTAAATTTATCTTTCTAAGGAAAGGAAAATGATGTGGTACCTCGGTGGCTCAGTCATTAAGCAACTGTCTTTGGCTCAGGTCATGACCCCAGCGTCCTGGGGTTGAGCCCAGCATCTGGCTCCCCGATCAGCTGGAGGCCTGCTTCTCCCTCTCCGACTCTCCCTGCTTGTGTCCCTCTCTGACTGTATCTCTTTGTCAATAAATAAATAAAATCTTTTTAAAAAATAAGGAAAGGAAAAGAATATAGGCTAGACTTTTTTTTAAATTTTTTTAATTTCTTTTCAGCGTAACAGAATTCATTATTTTTGCACCACATCCAGTGCTCCATGCAATCCGTGCCCTCTCTAATACCCACCACCTGGTTCCCCCAACCTCCCACCCCCCGCCCCTTCAAAACCCTCAGATTGTTTTTGTAAAGGGTTTTAACATACATAAACCTTGGTTAATTTAACATAGCATTCTAGTACACAAAAATCAAAAATTTAGTTTTCAATAACTGTTTCACCTCAATTTAGCTTTATTACCTTAAACAAAAATATTGTATAATACTATAGTGTTTTTCTTGTTTTTTACAACTTTAGCAAATAAGAGTTCATAAATATACAGTCCTATTATACACATCAAATGATACTTAATTAGATACCCTAAATGACATCCAGTCTAATATTTTGAGAATAGGGTAAAATGTGTATTTTTTAATATAATTTTTTATTTTTTATAAACATATATTTTTATCCCCAGGGGTACAGGTCTGTGAATCGCCAGGTTTACACACTTCACAGCACTCACCAAAGCACATACCCTCCCCAATGTCCATAATCCCACCCCCTTCTCCCAAACCCCCTCCTCCAGCAACCCTCAGTTTGTTTTGTGAGATTAAGAGTCACTTATGGTTTGTCTCCCTCCCAATCCCATCTTGTTTCATTTATTCTTCTCCTACCCACTTAAGCCCCCATGTTGCATCACCACTTCCTCATATCAGGGAGATCATATGATAGTTGTCTTTCTCTAAAATGTGTATTTTTATTTGGTAGTGATCTCAAGTATATATTACTGAGTGATATCAAATAGGGTATCACAACTTGCAGGAAATAGGTGACTTCCCATAAAATAATAAAAATAAAATATTAAATATTAAAAAACTCACAGACTACATAAAATATCTAAATAAATAATTTATGTTTTTAAATATATAAATATATTTTAAATATATAAAATGTTTTAAATATATAAAAATATATAAAATTTTACATAAATTACATAAAATATCTAAGAAAATAATTTATGTTTTTAAATATATAAAATTTTATAACTTTTATAAGTAGGTCACCTTATTATATTTAATTTTTTATTTTTTCAGAATAAATTTGTATTTTTTTTTAAAGATTTTATTTATTTATTTATTTGTCAGAGAGAGAGAGTGCAGGAGAACACAAGCAGGCAGAGCAGCAGGCAGAGGCAGAGAGAGAAGCAGGCTCCCCACTGAGCAAGGATCCCGATGTGGAACTCGATTCCAGGACCCTGGGATCATGACCTGAGCAGCAGCTTAACCAACTGAACCACCCAGGCGTCCCTGTATTGTTTATTATCACTACTTCTGTTCATCTATATATTTTCCAGTTGCTATAACTACTAGAAAGTTCAGCATTTTTTATCCTTGATAGCTTTTGCCCATACTTACACATATTTTTAAATTTTTTTGTCAAAGTTGGCCTAGTGTGTGCATTTTTCCAATAGACATTTTCTACTAAAATTACCTGACTTTTTTTCATCATGATCTCTGATCTCATGAAGTCTGTTTTTGAACGGGTCCATTTCAAAACCTCCCAATGCATATGTATTATATTGCTTTATTTATTAAAATCTTAATAAGTAATTTTTGGTGTTACTACTTCAACCACTGGGCTGAGAGTTTATCAAACATTGCCAAAGAAACTTATGAAAAAAACTTTTTCATAATTATATATATGCCCTGAGTTTCCATCTATGAATGTCCTTTTTCAAAAGCTTCAGATTTTTGATTAAGATAATTAATGAATTGAGCAGTAGGGATAAAAGTAATCTAAATAAAATATTACTTAATGTTACTGACATATATTAAAGACTTCCCTAGAGGTAAATTATCATATGGCAAGTGAGAATTCAGATCCCTGCTGATCTCATTGTGACTTCACCAAAATAGCTGATGTATTGAAAGTCTTAAAATCTGCCATCTACATTTTTTATGTGGCTAGTCAATGGAAACTAGTTTAATATTTACACAGCTAAAGCTTATCCAGCTGTATTTTCAAAAAGAAATAGGTATGTATGTAATCCTTTCTAAATTTTCTTATCTTCTATAGAAGAATTTTTGGAATTTTCTTTTACTTTTCCCAACAATTTTATTTATTCTATTCAAATATATCATTGATTACTCGTTTCTGTTTTGTTTTTACCAACTATTTTCATCTTCATCAGTGTTTATATGCTATGTACAACAATTTCTGAAATTTAAAACAGAACAAAATAAAAATTTCCTAGAAGCCTTTCCCCGTTTCCATGCTCCTTCCTTCTATTACATCAGACGTAGCACAACTTGATTGCATTTTCTATCCTAACTATGTAGCATTGGTCCTCTTTAATCTTTTTTTTTTCTTCTTTAATATTGAGTAATTATTTTTGTGTTTAGTAAATCCAGGTTTTCCTTTCTTTTGCAATTACATCATAGATTGCATTCTGATTTGCACAGATGCTAAAGATTTCCAAATTAGCAAATAATTAAAATGACAAAGTTATAACCCGTAATTTAAGAGAAGGAGAAAATACAGGGGCACCTGGGTGGCTCAGTGGGTTAAAGCCTCTGCCTTCAGCTGAAGACATGATCCCAGGGTCCTGGAATCAAGGCCCGTATCAGGTTCAAGCCTGCTTCCTGTTCTCTCTCTCTGTCTGTCAAATAAATAAATAAAATTTTAAAAAGAGAGAGCGAGAGAGAGAAGGAGAAAATACACAGTTAAATCATGCTTTTGGTGTAATTATTTATCTATACTTGATTACTAATGATGACAGTAACTACAGTCATATGCTTTGATCACATCAAAAGTCATATATTTGAATTTTTGTTGTTGTTGAAATTTCTAATTCTATTGTCCAGCGTGATATGGCCTGGTAGAAACAGAGTGGAATAAATAGGTGGGAAAATTAGGTAAAACAAGAATATGTTCTGTTGTTGATAGAAAATGGCTCAAAAAAAAAAAAAAAAAGGCTTGAGACATTGCCAGAAAGATTGAGAAATCAGAATTTTATGATGAACAAAGAAGAGAACAAGAGTAATAAAACCTATGAATGACAACAAGGAAAGTCCCAGGAGAATACCAAATATAATACAAAAATGTAGTCCAGAATTACAAATGAGAATAAAGTATGGTGAGACATTGATGAGCTTTGAAGCTTGTGTGTCCAAAAGATCTGAGTGGTTCTATTGGTTCACCCTCTCATGAGTCTCTAATATTCTGGAAAAGTCTGAAAACAGAGCTTGCAAAGCCAACTGCCTCATGATGCCTTTATTAGGAATTCAAAGGATTCAGCTGTGTTGCTGAATATCAATATGTTTTTCTCATGGAACTAATTCAGGATAAAGTTACAGAACTACGTTTGACATTTGAGATTATTTGGATACTAAGCACACAAAACTTAAAAATAAAGAAATAAATATGGTTCATGAGTCCCACATGCCATTTTTTAAAACAACTAGATCTATTTTACTGATTCTCATTCAAAATCAACAAAGAGCCTATTTCAAACATTTCAATTTGTACCATACCTTTTATAAGATGAAAAACAAACAAACACAAAAATAAACAAAAACAGTATCTTCCAAGGCAGGGTCCATTCAAAGGGACTAATTTGCAAATATAATAACAGCTATTTCACTATTCAGGATCTAAGGTTAAGCTGAAAAATTTATTCGCCACTCTTTCAGTGGTCAGCATTATAAGATAGCATCACTTGGTTTGTGATTTTTCTTTCCTCACACATTAAACTTACTTTTTTCATGTCTTCCTGTTAGTACAGAGTAAGCAGAATATGTTCACTTTACTGGCACAGTAGAATAAATACTAACTCAGATAAAAGAATAGGGCTAGGATAATGTTTTACTTTTTTATATTACTAAATCGCAAGTACGTTTGAAAACAGAGCTGAGATAGACTTCAATAATGTATGAGCCCTTGTTGTCTATGTTGAGGTAGACTAATGCTTAAAGCTTCCAATAGATGATTCTCTTTCTCTTTCTTAAAGAAAAACAAAACAAAACAAAACAAAACAAAGCGACATTTGAGCCTGTGAGTATGGGCTTTGTAATCCTAAATATGGTGATTTATCTTCTTTCATGGACACAAATTGCATAGTAAAATTGTAAAGAATGGAAAGAAATATTTAAGTTGAGGATATGTATCAAAGTACTTTGAAAATGTTACTTTCTAATACGATACAAATATGACTTTCATCTTAAATATGATGTTGATTTTCAGAAATTTGTGGAAGGTCCAGCAATTTGCAATGTGCGGTGATAAACATCTTTCTTTGTCACGGCCAAGATACACGACAAACAAGGAATAATAGAGTAAAAAATAAATACACAAAACTAGGAATACCGTCTTGAAAAACATTTGCCATCAGAAGCAATAGATTTCAGAGTAGAACTTCTGCATCAGTCTATGACAGCAGGGTTTATATTCCTTTCTTGACTTATCCTTCTAACCTTATACTATAAAATTAGATTCTTACAAAATCAGAGCTCTAAAACCCTCCATTTTCCACTGTTCTTCCTTTCTCATTTTTAGTCTTTGCATCTAAAATGATCTGTGAAAGAATAAAGTTATACTTCAGCTGCTGCTGTGTTTAATCTATCAGCATTCAGACATCTCTCCAATGACATTATTCACAGAGTCAAGAAATAAATGCAACTTCAAAGCATGAAATCTGGTCTCTCTCTTTTAAAATATGATAACATTTTCAAAGGTGAAAGAGGTCTTCCTTGAAACTAGCAACTGATTTCATGCTGTAAGTTCCTCATTTTATTTGAATTTGATATTAAATAGACGGGCACATAACCATATCAAACACTATGGCCCTACTTTGTTAAAGTCAGACATATTAGAAAGCAAGGACCTATGCAATCATTATTGATCAGAAGATGACAATGTGTCACAACATTTATTGAGCACCTATTTTTATTGGACATTAGTGTCTAATATAATCTCCATAATTTCTCAATATGAATAAAATTGTAGTATATGGGAAAAAAAAGACAAGTCATGGATATGGAAAACTTCCTACTTTAATTCATGGCAGTTTCTAGTCAAATGATTTTGGCAAACTACTTCATATATCTCTTTCATTTTTCTGACTTTTAAGATGAGGGTATTAATCTACTTCACGGTCTATGAGCATTCAAAGAGTTATTTTATGATAATTTGCTATAAACCATAAGATATTAAACAATTATAAATCATTTGTAAAAGTCCTATCATAAGATAGTAAAATTACAGAATTTCAGAAAGCATGGCTATTCTTCAAAGTAAAGTTGGTCAGATACCTCGTTACTTAAAATAAATCTTTCTAAAAGAATCATGAATATTGGGAATGAGACTGGCCATGGCCCCACTTACCCATAGAGCAGAGGTTCCAAGCCAAGAAGACCACAGTACCAACCCCCTTGGTGCCCCCTCACTGAGCAAGAGAGCCTTTCCAGGAAAACAACCTCAGTGCCATGGCACAGGATATTGTACAGGAAGAAAGCAGGCTTTAGAGATGCAAATTATTCAGCTCAGCCTAAAGGGACTGCCTCTGTTTGAAGCAGAGAATGAGGAACCCCTTCTTAGGGTACTGTCCAAGAACAGTAGAGATCTTAGTGAAGAACATTTAAGAGAAGGCTGATAGCTCCATGATATAAAGAATAGGCAGAAAAGCTAGAAGTTTAACAGAAATTACTGGGGGTGGGGTGGGGTGGCTGGCTAGAGAAATCCTCCTGGGTTCACAGTCAACCCTGGGGATCTAAAAGCCTGTGCAAATGTCCTATGTTGGACTCACTCAAGAGCAATCAGAAAAAGATACAGAGCTGACTTGAAAACACACAAACCCATCAACACAGACAAGAGGATTTATTGGTACCAAGGGCTTAAAGTACCTTTGAGCAGAGTCTGAACATTAAGTCACTTGACCTAGGACCAACTTCTTGGAAGGCAAGCTTAAAAATAAAATCACACAGCCCTGGAAGTCTGAAAAAGTCTTTCAGTAACCAAGGATGTACTCTTTGATATCCCAAAAGAGAACTTTCAATCTAAGAGTCCTTGGCTAAATATGGGAGCAAAGAAAGAAAGAGAGAGAGAGAGAGAAAGGAAATGAGAGAGGGAGGAAGTAGGATCAGGGACCAGAGTTACCATATGACCCAGACATTCAACTTCTACATATGTTGCTCATGAAATGAAAATACACACTCATCCAAAAATTTGTCCACAAATGGATCAGATATCATTCATATTACCTAAAAATGGAAACAATTTGTTCATCACTGGATATATTAATAAATAACATGTAACTCAAATGTGGTATATCCATACAATGAAATATTATTCAATAATAGAAAAAGAAATAAATGAATAAAACATGTTTCAACATGGATGCAACTTAAAACCTGGTAACTCTGTATTTAAATTCTTAAGAAACTGCCAAATTGGGGTGCCTAGGTGGCTCAGTGGGTTAAAGCCTCTGCCTTTGTCTCAGGTCATGATCCCAGGGTCCTGGGAACAAGCCCCACATCAGGACCTCCTGTCAGCAGGGAGCCTGTTTCCTCCTCCCTCTCTGCCTGTCTCTCTGCCTACTCTCTCTCTCTGTCAAATAAATAAGAGAGAGAGAGAAAGAAAGAAAATTCCAAATTGTAGTATTGGGTTATTCAGTAGGAACAAAAATATTCAAATTAGGTTGTTGTAATGGCTTCACAACTCTATGAACATACTAAAAAGCACTGGTTGTACACTTTAAATGGGTGAATTATATCTTAGTAATACCATTTTTAAAACATGAGCACGTGGTAAAATCAATGCCAAAATGTGCCGGGAGTTAACACTGAATATTGAATCAGTAAGATTAGATATAAAATGTCTTCATAAGTAAAGCTGGAATAGACTTATTTTGCCATTTCTGTCCTTTCGTGTTTCATTCCTAAAAACACCTCTCCAGCCAAAACTCAACACCTAAGAAATGCCATAGAGGTATTTTGACTTGGTGACTCTGTCCCTAGGTGCCATTGATTTCGTCAGGGACAAACTCCTACTCTACTAGAGAGTCCATCAGTGGACAAACAGGCAGATTAGTTTTCTTGAAAATTTCAATGGAGAGACACATAATTTCCAGTAAGTTCATTTTGACATGGAGCTTGAAAAGCCATTTTAAAGGCATTTTAAAACTTAACCTCTGTAGCTGGCTATTGCAAAGAAAACTGTTGGCCAAACAGAAGCCCGTGTCTGGAGTAGACATGAAGAGCTAAGCAGAGAAGATGAACTGAGGCTGGGGTGGCACAGAGAATGACACAGAGAGAAAGAAGAAATGCACCGTTGCTTAGGTCACTGTGGACTTCCTACTTCAACGTCTGCTCACATTGCTTCAAGTCTGCATTTTTTTTTTTTTCTTAAAAAGTTTCCACACATTCCACTAAACTTGACACAGCTTCGGGGAGTACTGGTTCTCAGCAACAAAGGAACTCTATAAGAAAATCAAAATTGATGACAAAACTTAGCTTATAGAGTCCGTAAGTTGACTGTTACTGTATATGGTCTCTGTTCCTTTCTGATCTACCACTTGTAGGCTCTCTCTTTGCTTAGAGGACCCCTTTCAATATTTCCTGTAGAGCTGGTTTGGTATTTGCAAATTAAAATAATGAATACTGTTATGCTGGAAATAAAAATAAATAAATAAATAAATAAATAAATAAATAAATTAAAAAAAAAAAAAAAAAAAAAACTTAGCTTATAAGTAAAAGACTGTCAGAGATGAAGACGTGACTGTAGAGATGCGTGGGCTGGACTTAGCGCCTGGTCCAGACGTGAAAGTAAACCGTCTCTGATATGATGTGCCAATAAAGGTCCTTAAGCAGGAAAAGTTGCGTACCCATGCCTGTGATGATGACAGATCCTAGAGGACTTAGTTACCAAAAGCAGAAAACATTAATGTTTCTATAACTGAAAACAGAGATTATATATATTTGCAATTCAGGTTTTGAAAAGATATGTTGTCAGCAAAGTGAATTTCATCTAGAAATACAAGGGCCAATTCATAATATTTAACTTGCTAAGGGATAGATGTAACTGTTTAGAATTAAGAATATGCTGTTTCAATATTCAATGGCAAGTTTTATCTTCTGTATGTTTATTTGTCATGGGGACTAGCAACACATAACAAAGTAAAGCTCTGCCCTTAATTTGATCTTCATCAAAGGTCCACTATTTGAATGTTTTGGCGCTTAATTCTTCAACCTTTTGGATAAAGGCAAAGGCAAACTTATCTCCAAAGTCTCTAAGAGGGCACAGTCCTCAGACAATAATCTTAAGAGTAGAATTCTATGTAGTCTGCTTATCAGTCTTTACAAAGATTTCCTTTTTGTACCAGGGCATCAGGGAGAACCAGAAAAATGTTAATACATAATAACAAAATACTATTTAAAAATGGAAAATGAGCTTTGAATAGTAATTTAGAATCTGTGCAATGTCAAAGACATCCCCAAGAGTAATAGATGAAAATAAACAAGCCCTTTTGTAACATAAAAATTCCTCACGAGACACTGTCATTAGAGAGATTATTACCAGCATTTTTTCTTTTCTCTTCATATTCAATAAAAACTTAACATTCTCTGGGTTAATGTTGCACACAATAAACTGTAAAATAAGAATTTACAGTAATAGCAGAAGCTGCATAAAATTTGTTTGTGATGCTGTATAGTATATATAGGCTCTGGAGACTTGTAAACTTTGGTCTTTCCAGAATTCTCTGAAAAAGAGCAGTGTTCAGACTGATGCACATAACATTGCATGCAAAGGATTAGGACACTTTCTTAGCACATTTTTCCTGGTGTGATGACAGTTTTTAATTAGCTTTGAAGCTATTTGGTTTTTTAACATATGAGAAAATTTTACAGTCAAATTAATAATTCAATATTCAAAGTAAAGAGTAAATTTGGGCTGAAACATTCTGTCTTCTTAATTTGTGTACACATACATACATTTTTCAAGTGTTGTATTTTAATGTGTAAATCTTTCTAAACTGGCATTTGGCTTCACTGGCTCACGAATGCTTTGAAAATATATAAAAACTATGTGTGCATATATATATATATATATATTTGTCTCCAATTGTGATGTGTGTTTATTACAGTCCCAAAATAGTCCTTAAGTCAAGAAAGTTGAGAGAATCAATACTCTAAATGTTGCTAACACTGTGGGGTAAAAGGTATAATTTGAAAAAACACTTTTTAAACTTTAACCATGTTGTGGAAAAAAAAATAGTAAGAAAAAAAGCCACCAAAAACAGAAAAACAGGGGCGCCTGGGTGGCTCAGTGGGTTAAGCCGCTGCCTTCGGCTCAGATCATGATCTCAGGGTCCTGGGATCGAGCCCCGCATCGGGCTTTCTGCTCAGCGGGAGCCTGCTTCCTCCTCTCTCTCTGCCTGCCTCTCTGCCTGCTTGTGATCTCCGTCTGTCAAATAAATAAATAAAATCTTTAAAAAAAAGAAAAAAAAAAAAAAACAGGTTCCCTGTGTATTTTCTATTTAAATGTCACATGTTCCAAATGTTAAATCTATGAACACAATCTATCATTGATGCTTTGACATTGTTATACTGATGATGGCCTTTAAAAATACTTTGCTTAACTAAATCCATCCTGTTAGAGAAATGCTTAGTCAAATTATAATGTCCTTGTGCACTGAGAAGAGACAGTCATAAATCATCTCTAGTAAAACAAACATTTCTCAGCAACCTTTCCATTTTAATTAATAATGAGGAAGATAATTCTGTTCAGAGGATAACATGATAACTTTGTCTCTAGAGACCATGAAATTCTTTTTTAACAAGACTCTTTGAAAGAAATCTATCCATCTGTCCATCCATTCACTGACCCACTGAACTCTTATTTTATTCATATATACCATGTTTAAGTCTCTACAGTTATTTAAAAATAATTTTGAACTCTTGTAACAGTGACAGCACTGGGGAATTTTTTTAAAAGATTTTTTTTTATTTATTTGACAGAGATCACAAGGAGGCAGAGAGGCAGGCAGAGAGAGGGAGAGATGGGGAAGCAGGCTCCCCACTGAGCAGAGAGCCCGATGCAAGACTTGATCCCAGGACCCTGAGATCATGACCTTAGCTGAAAGTAGAGGCTTAACCCACTGAGCCACCCAAGTGCCCCTGCACTGGGGATTGAATAGTAAAACAAAAGAAAACAACAACATTATTTTCCACCTGAAATTTATATTCTAATGAAAGCAATAGATATTTACCCAATAGTTAAATAGATATATAATTCCAAATTGTCATAGAACACTTGAAAAAAATATAGGATATCTAGGAGTAAATGAGAGGAAGACTTATCTAGAGGCAGATTTTATAACAGAATTTATAACTGATTTTACCAAATAAAGAAAAATCCACTAAAAAATTGACCCAAAGAACTTACATCATTTTAAAAAACTGAGTGCTAAACAACATAGTTTCTTTTTTGTGTACTTTCTTTGGTTTCTGCAGCCTTATTTGTTTTATACTTGGTTGTTTTGGCTGATAATGATAAGATTCATTTTTACTGAACTTGTTTAGGAAACCTATTAACTTGTGAGCTAATCATTGTGGCCAGGAGAATTAAATGTGCTATTTGCAAATTGTGAATGAAGACAGGAAGTTTTCAAAGAAGACTCGCAAGATTCTTGTTCCTACACCATACTTCAGTACATGATGTCAACTGTCACTTATTAAAAAAAAAAAAACAAAAAGGAATTTTTTAAAAAAGAAATAAAAAAGGAATTCAACAAGTACAAAATAGTATAAGGATAAGAGAATCATACATTCACTTTTTTGAAATTCTCAGGATAAAGAGCTCATCATAGTCCTAAGGGGAGATGTTGAATGGGCAGTTGTCTTTAGCTGCATGAAGTTCGGTGGAGTAGAATAGACTTGGGGATCATAAATGAATACGTAAAACCATAAACTGTGGGCATTATAAAATCATGTGATTAAAGATTGGAGCAGAAGAGGGACCTAGGACTGAGTCTTAAGTCTAAGACATAAAAGCCAGATGGAGATGGTGGTCAAGAGATTTAGTGTTAGCACTGAAGGCACTAAAACCTTGGCTATCTACTCCGCACAAGGGAAAGTGGAAGCAAAGACAAGAGGGAGTCATGAATATGCAGTTTCAAAAGGATAAAGTTGAAGTTCCTTGAAGAATGGTTTTGGTGAAAGTAGTTAGAAGATAACTTAGAAAGCTATAGTTAGAGGGATATGCCTTTGATGTTAAGATACGTCCATATGACTTTTTGTATGTAAATGTACATATACACGGGCAATAGCAAGATATTTAATAGCTGGTAACAGAGGATCTTGGAGGCCACCTGTGGTGCAAACATCTATGCTTTAGTTGTTGGACTGAGGGACCTAGAAGGCAGAGAACAAAGTAACTCCTCAGTAATACCTGAGGAATATTTAAATATTTTTTTAAATATTTTATTTATTTATTTGACACAGAGAGAGAGAGAGAGAGAGATCACAATTAGGCAGAGAGGCAGGCAGAGAGAGGGAGGAAGCAGGCTCCCCGCTGACCAGAGAGCCTGATTTGGGGCTCAATCCCAGGACCCTGAGATCATGACCTGAGCCAAGGGCAGAGGCCCTAACCCACTGAGCCACCCAGGTGCCCCATATTTAAATATTTTAATAGTAAATCCACAAGATTTTAGGAACAAGCAAAACTGTACCTCTAGCGCTTGTACAATTTCTATATAATCAGAACTTTTTCATGATCATTGTTAAAAACAACACTTAAACCAGGTCTTTGAGTCTTGCCTATGATGCCTCTGAATGTGTTAATAATACTTACAATGCCATAACAATATATTTTGTAAAACTTTATCATTATTCCAAATATATTTGCAATCCCTAATATACAGTCAGTAAATACTCAGTTCTTCAAGCATGGTCATTTTCATCATTTTCATTTAGCAACCTCAAATCCTTTTCTTAAAGGTTCTCGTGATTTAGGCATCAAGTGTTGGTCATAACCTTTTCTAGTTCAAATGTATCCATTATTTTATATAAATTCAATATCCACAAAACCATACTTTTATTACAGCAATTTGATTCCTTAACTCTAATTACGTTTCCTTCATTCAGCTTAGGCCACCTACATATCTACACATACACAAGTGTGTAGTATCTCAGATACTAGTCAACTTCTAAGGTATGAAAGAAATCATATTTTTACCAAATACCTATTTAATCCTTTAATTACTTCCACTAAACCTCCTCTCAAACCTGTATTTATCTCCTGGTTTCTATCCTTCTCAGTCTGATTTTCTGTTCTTAATTGCCCTAAACATCTCATTTCATAATTTCAAAGACTCTCATCTTCTTAGTCATCCCCCATTGTCCACCCTGTGTCCTCTGCCTCAGCTGCCTACAAAATGTCAGCTCTCCACAGAGGGGATGTCTTGGCCACTCTTATGCTTGTATACAGATCCCTTCATGAAAAGACAGGGAAAAAAAAAAAAAAGCCACACTTGAAAGTCATGGCCTCTAAACTTGTCACAATTTTGCCTTACTTGGAAATGTTTAGTCATTTTTTTTTATTCTTGAAAAAAAAGAATTATTTTCTTTAATGTTTATTTAAATCCACTTATCAAATATAATAGATAATTTTATGGTGCTATAATAACTTCAAAAATAGCTGCCTTTCTCCACATAGCTTAAAAATTAACCATTATTGATAATTAGGTCCTTGCATGTCTCTCCTCAATCCTATTTCCTTCTGTTCCCCAGAAGTGGACAGTATTCCAAATTTTATATTCATGTTAGCTTGTTTTTATTTTTAGTTTTGCCTCATAGCTATGGATTACTGGATTGCATATTTTAAAATTTAATATAAATAAAATAATTACAGACATTTTCATTTCTTTTGTCTCACTATTGTCAATTACATTATGTTTTAAGATTTTTCTACATATCAGGAGCTGTGAAAGGTCTGATATTTTTAGCCTACTTGCTAACTGACAGGCTAGTCTGTTACAAGTTCAAAGATCTGGCAGAGAACACAGATGACCCCTTGGTAGAGACAAAGGAATCAATGACTCCCCGCACAGTGAGCAACATGACCTTCCTGCTCTCATGGGTGCATCTTGCCCCCACGCGCCCCGTGGGGTGACACGGGTCAAGGTAAGGTGGATGTGGCATACACATAAGTCTGTGTCAGAGTGGAAGAACCCAGAGCTTAGGAATCCATAATCTTTGAAAAAAAGGCTGCAGGCAAGCCTGTTTAAATTTTACCCCAAATGGAGACATTATCTTTATGATCTTAGACAGTAAACAAATATGCCCTCTACCTGAAATACACTCTAGTTGCAAAGCTGTTTGCTCTGTAATCGTCTTTGAAATGATAGTTATACAAGAGTGTAGAAACCTCAAGGAGGATTATCTCCCAACCATACATTCATGTACGTAGATGCCATTCACTTACTTGTATGGTATGGTAGTCCTGTGCATAAACAGACCATATTTATTTATTAACTGTGTTGCTTTCAGGTTGTTAATATAGCAGAGATATCAATTAGTGAATTTACTGAATGGAAGGGCATGCTTATCTTTATTTTTTTTTTTAAGATTAATTTATTTATTTATTTGACAGACAGAGATGACAAGTAGGCAGAGAGGCAGGCAGAGAGAGGGTGGAAGCAGGCTCCCTGCTGAGCAGAGAGCCCAATGCGGGGCTCGATCCCAGGATTCTGGGATCATGACCTGAGCCGAAGGCAGAGTCTTAACCTACTGAGCCACCCAGGGGCCTTGCTTATCTTTAAATTTAAGAGATGATACTAAATGAATTTCAAATTGGTTGAACTAATTTACATAATCAACAAGCCGTGTTTAAGATTCCCACTAACCATATCCTCTCTTGGTGTTATGCTTTATAAATTTTTGCAAAATGATGGTGGGTGCAAGAGCCCATTTTGACTTGGACTTGCATTTCAATTACAATCTATGATTTTTTTTTTAAATGTTGATTTGCCATTTGTGTTTTCTGCAAGACACTTCTTTATATCACTGGAAGATTCTATTCTACTTGATATTTGTAATGTGTTGGATTAAATTTAAGGAAATGTCCATGTGTATTTATTTATGTTAATTTGTATATAATTTGTATATATGGTTGTATCTGTATCTAACCACATGATCATGTTTTGCTTATAAGTATCACAAATTTCCTTCCCAAGAGGTTATTAAATTTAGCGTGGTATAATTATAAATCTAACATTTTTAAGGTATTTTTTTGTACCACAAGGTTTTAAATATGTATTTTATTTTTTTCCTATAAAAGTTTAGCCCTTTAAACTTTCAAGCTACCTGGAATGGACTGTGGACAGAGGATCCAATTTAATAATTTTTCCATATGGATATTAAACATTCCTAACACATTTTTCAGTATTTTTTTCCTACTGATTTTCATTGCTGCTTCATCACATATTAATTTTTCATGTACATGTGGAAAAATTTCTGAGTCTCCCATTCTGTACCATCAATGAATTAGTCTATTTGCATTTTTATTACTATAGGTTATTATACAGCTATAGGTAACATAGTCTTATTATTATATTTTCAAATAGATTATAATTATTACTATGGGTATTATACCTATAGTACAATATAGTACAAAAATACAGATTATAATATATTATTCTAATAACAGTGTGCAGCTGCTAATGTCTTGGCTCAATTTTTGTTTTGAATGTTATTTTTTTTTTTTAATTTTTAAAAATGGCTTCCTTCCTAGTATTTGCCCCTTTGTCTACATAGCTTAATGACCGGCCGGCCAATGATTCAGCAGACATTGTGCTCAAACAGCAAAAGCCAGCATCTTCTGCTAATGGATCTGTGCCAGGGTGAGAAAGCACATTCAGATTTTAGGGCTGGTCAGGGCTTGGCCCGCTCTGACTTCTTTGCACATGGGCTGAGCTAGAAATATGCCTGTTTTAACCATGATCATACTCTCAGTAGATCCACCCCTTTAGCCCTCCCTTACCTGTTTCTGAAATATTTTTCACTTTGATTAAAAATGACAATGGGTGTAGGTTTTGCCCAGTACTCCAAAGAGAAAGCTTCCTTCAAAGACAGAAGAAAAGATTATGGCCTTTAAAACCTTCCCGAATTTGGAAGAATCTCCCATTTAATTTACCAGGGGTGAAGAATTCAAGGGTGGGTAGACAGGAGAGAAGGAGAAACTCCAGCCCAGCATATCACAGACTGCCATTATTTTTCCTGGAAGTTCAGCAAGTTCTCAAAAGTAAAGTCTGCTTAGGTTGTATCTTTGGTCATTTCCAAGAGTTCTATTTTATTTTTATTTATTTATTTATTTTTTTTTTTTTTTTTTTTTGGTTTTTTTTTTTTTTTACTTTTTTTTTTTAATTCATTTTATTAATTTATTTATTTATTTATTTTTAATTTATTTTAATTTTTAACTGTGGTGGTGGGGTTACACTTTTGTTCAACTTGATAACTACCTTCTGGGCAAAAATTTTGCTTCCACCGTGCCCCTCCCCTTGATATTTGCTCTATGCTGTTAGGAAGAAGAAAAAAAATGTGAATCTAACCAGAAATACTTTTTAAATTTTTTTTTTTTTTGTATTTATTTGACAGAGAGAGAGATCACAAGTAGGCAGAGAGGCAGGCAGAAAGAGGGGGAAGCAGGCTCCTTGCTGAGCAGGGAGCCCAATGTGGGGCTCGATCCCAGGACCCTGAGATCATGACCTGAGCCGAAAGCAGAGGCTTAACCTACTGAGCCACTCAGGTGCCCTTAAATGTACATTTTATTATCATTTCACTTTTTAAAGTATTGCTAATATGACAAATGTCATGTTAAGTCCTTTATTTGGAAATCGTCTTAATCATAAAAATGATGACAAATTTCATTATATTGTAGGAAATTTTGCCGTTCTTTTTTTTTTTTTTTTAAGATTTTTATTTATTTATTTGACAGAGAGAGATAACAAGTAGGCAGAGAGTCAGGCAGAGAGAGAAGGGGAAGCAGGCTCCCTGCTGCGGGGCTCGATCCCAGGACCCTGAGATCATGACCTGAGCCGAAGGCAGCGGCTTAATCCACTGAGCCACACAGGCGCCCCTTTTACCATTCTTTATAGCCAGAATACCTCTTAGAAATATTTACATTCATGTATTTTCTGTAAAAGATACCATTCATTTGAAACATATCATTGCCTTAAATAGAGATATTTTTTGAAATTATTCAACTTTCTAACACAAACTTATAGAAGTAGACCTTCCTACTCATCTGGAGGTTATCATTTATTTTAATCTTTGATGAAGAAATGTTCATTCGCATCATTCTCTTTTTCCCTAGTCCATGAATCAAGATCTATCCAGGTATGTAGTTTTCCAACTGCTATTGTTCATGATTAATTTGATCTCATTTATCTTTCATTTACATCTTCAACAGCTCTGTCATGGAGAGTGGGATGCATTGATGGGCACAGTTCCCAAATGCATTTTCTACCCCTCATAAGGTTTTACATTTTGAAGTTCTGCTGACCCGAGTTATACTGCTACTGTTTTGTCCACTTATTGTGGCGAAAGATTGTCCATCCTGGAAAACCAGTGTCTCTCTCTTTAGTTCTTATTACTTTAACAAATGAAGTTGAGGTTAAAAAAAAAAAAAATCTGTTACATGTAAGGTAGAGAGCAATTATGAGCTTTTGTATTCAGGCAAACTTAAGTCCAAATCCAAATCTTCTATCTGCTTTTGGATATTCTGAAAATTGTGATCTCCACAAAATTTGATTTCTTTGTAAAATTGGGCTCATACTTTCTACAGGGCTTGCTATAAGATTTCAGTGAAATAATGCAGAGCATAGTTTAAAACACAAGATAGAGATTTAACACCGTTAGCTTTTACCGATTTGCATAAGGAACTCTTTTCCTGAGGAGACTATCTATCCCAGAACACTATGTGTTATTGCCAGTCCATCTCAGTCTCTCATCTGCTACATAAGGAATTGGAGTCACTGAATGTGGACCACTCCTTGAGCAATTCACAGTGATTTTTACATCATAAGAAGGATCCAGCAGAATTTAAATTAGTACAATCCCTGGGATGCCTGGGTGGCTCAGTCAGTTAAGTGTCTGCCTTTGGTTCAGGTCATGATTCCAGCATCCTGGGATCGAGTCCCTATTGGGCTCCTTACTCAGCAGAGAGCCTTTTCCCTATTCTTATGTCACTCCCTGAGCTCATGCTATCTCTCTCTCTCTCTCTCTGACAAATAAATAAATAAAGTCTTAAACAAATAGTTAATACAGTCCCTGTGTCCATGTTTTACGTATAGTGCAGCCTAGCAAGGGTCAGGGTTTAATTATTTCCTAGATGCCTGTGTAGTTCTATTTCAGGCTAGAGTCTCATCAACACTACAACATGTGGAAATATTCCACTCAGAATTAAAATTTTTCATTGGGAGTGTTGTTGTAAATATCAATATTATTCTGTGTTGGTGACCATATAAGTGGGATAATATAGAAAGGGACATAAGATCCACAAGATGTTACATTAGCCAAAGTAGACATCTTGGACATTCAGAATTGTTTTCTACAACTTTTGTAGAAGGATGCTGGGAGAGAAGTGGTCTACCTTAGAAACAGAAGCTATAAATGCAATGTAAGCCAGAGCTGCTTATCTGCATCTTCTCTGTTTGTAAGAAGGATGAAACGTCACACAGAGTTGTAATGTAGAATGAAGACATACTAAAAATCTTAATATCTTTGATTCACCAATACCTGAAGTTGGTATCCCCTTTCATTTTCAATTATATGAATCCACTGATTCTTATTTGTCTTTTTGTGATTTGCATTTTATTTAGGCTGTTTTTATTTTTTATAGATTTTATTTTAAAGATTTTATTAATTAAATATTTTAATTATTTATTTGACAGAGATCATAAGTAGGCAGAGAAGCAAGCTGAGAGAGAGAGGAGGAAGCAGGGTCCCTGCTGAGCAGAGAGCCCAATGCCAGGCTCGATCCCAGGACCCTGGGATCATGACCTGAGCCAACGGCAGAGGCTTTAACCCCCTGAGCCGCCCAGGCGCCCCTAAACTGGTTTTAAATAAAAGATTACTAAGGTCAGAAAATAAGCATGGTATGATCTCAATCTTTTATATTTGTTGAGGCCTGATTTATGACCCAGCATGTGATCTATTTGAAGAATATTCCATGTACACTTGAAAAGAATGTGTATTCTTCGGTTTTAGGATGTGATGTTCTGAATATATCTCTTAAGTTCATCTGGTCCAGGGTATCATTCAAAGCCATTGATTCCTTGGTTTTCTGTTTAGATGATCTGTCCATTGCTGTGAATGGGGTATTAAAGTCCCCTACTATTATTATATTAGTATCAATGAGTTTCTTTATGTTTGTTATTGTTTAATACATCTGGGTGCTCCCAAGTTGGGGGCATAAATATTTATAATTGTTAGATCTTCTTGTTTGATAGACCCCTATATTATAAATAGTGCCCTTCATCTCTTGTTACAGTCTTAGCTTTAAAATCTAGTTGTTCTGATATAATTATGGCTACTTCAGTTTTCTTTGGTGTTTATTAGCATAATATTCGGTTGCCTATCCCCTCACTTTCAATCTGGAGATATCTTTAGGTCTAAAATGAGTCTCTTGTGAGGACATATAGATGGGTCTTGGTTTGTTTGTTTGTTTGTTTGTTTTTTAATCCATTCTGATACTCTATGTCTTTTGACTCAAGCATTTTTTGTCTACTTATATTCAGTGTGAGTATTGATAAATAAGAATTTAATAGCATTGTTAACCTGTTAAGTTGTTTTTTGGAAGATTTTCTCTCTTCCTCTCTAGTCTTTGTTACTTTTAGTTTTTCCCATTCAAAGAGTTCCCTTTAATATTTCTTGCAGGGCTGGTTTAGTGGTCATTGACTTCTTTAGTTTTTTTTGTTGTTGTTGTTGTTGTTGTTGGGAAAGTTCCTTATCTCTCCTATGCTGAAAGATAGCCTTGCTTGATAGAGTATTCTTGGCTGTGTATTTTACTCAGTTCAACACACTAACTATATCATTTCACTCTTTTCTGTTCTGTCACCTTTCTGTGGAGAGATCTGGTGCTAACCTTATTTGTTTTCCCTTGTAAATTAGGGATTTCTTTTCCCATGTTGCTTTTAGGATTCTTCCTTATCTCTGTATTTTGCAAATTTTACTATGGCACGTCTTGGTGTTGGCCTACTTATTTGATTTTATTTGATGGGAATTCTCTGTGCCTCCTGGATTTGAATGTCTGTTTCCTTCCCAGATTAGGGAAGTTTTAAGCTGTAATTTGCTCATATAAGCTTTCTGCCTTTTCCCCCCCACTCTCTTCTTCAGGACTCCTATGATACGAATGTTATTGTGCTTTATGGAGTCACTGAGTTACCTAAGTCTACATTCGTGACCCAATATTTTCCTTTCCCTCTTATTTTCACCTTCATTATTTTTCACAGTTTAATCTTCTGTGCCACTTATTCTTCTGTATCTTCCAAACTTGTAGTTATTATATCCATCCAGTCTGTTTCACATCACAGCTATAGCATTTTTTTTTTTTAATTTCAGCCTAACTAGATTTTAGGTCTTTTATCTCTTTAGTAAGAGACTCACTGGTATTTTTTATGCTTTTCTCAAGCCAAGCTAGTTTCCTTATGACTGTTGCTTTACATTCCGGATCAGGGATATTACTTGTATCTGTTTCAATTAGATGCCTGGTGGTGACTTTTTCTTGTTCTTTCTTTTGGGATAAATTTTTCCATCTTGGTATTTTGTCTAGGTCTCTGTCTCCTCTGTGTTAGAAAAGCCTGTTATGTTTCTTGCTCCTGAAGTGATGACTTTATTTAGAAGAGGTCATATACTGTCCAGGACCTGGTGCTTCAGGAAATGGTCCAGTGTGAAGAGTTTTAACTAAGTGTTCTCTGGTCTGTTTGTTAACAGAGGTCTTCTCCTATTTCCACTAGAAATGAAGCTTTGGAACACTCTATGATCAGTAGACGTGGTGCCTACAGGAAGTTTGTGCTGATCTTCTTGGGAAAGGGTCTGCTGCTTTGGTTCTCAGACACACTTGCCCTAGGAAAGAAGTACCTAGAGAGTGCAGGGGTGGGAGGTATGGGTGGTCAGAGGTTGATGTAAGCAGATCAGTCCTCCGCTGTTGTGTTGTTCTGCACACTGACCAATCTATGCTGATGGGTGGATAAAAATGGGGCCAGCCGTCCCTTTCATCCCCAGAGAGGGGAGTTCACACCCACCACTGCCTGGGAAGCTCCAGAGAGGAGTAAACAATCTCCTCTCATATGTGTCAGGCTTCCCTCATATCCCTGCCCTCACTCTATCTCTATCTGGACATTTGCTCAACTGACAGAAGACTGTACCTGTTTCTTTTTCTCACGCATACCAGCTGAGTTTCAAAATTCTAAATTTTAAGGACCCAGCCATAGCATGAATGCACCTGGGTCCTCACGGGGAGGGTTTTACCACAGGGGTTGGTGAGATTTTTCCCAGAAGAGCAGTCACACCAAAATGCAGGAACTTGGAGTTTAGGGGGAAATGCAGCAAAAAGTCCAGTCTAGGTTAGTTCCTTTAGCAGGTATCTATACTTAAGGATCAGGTGAGTGCAATGGTGCCCACTGGCTCTTTTGTCTCCTGAGAGGCAATGCCACCTGTCCTGGATGCATTCCAAAAAGGGGGAGACATCTCTCCCAGTGCATCTCCAGGGATCCTCAGCTTGTGCTCTCTGTTCCTGGGCCTCTTCCCTCCTTCGCTGCAGGATCACCACTGCACCTCTGCACCAGCCACAGTAAGGGCTTCTAAAACTCTCATCTTTGAGCTCCAAATGTTATAAAAATTCACCATAGTCAGCCCCTCTCCATTTCCCAGTCAACGGTTTAGGGGAAGAGTTTTTCTTGTGTGATCCCCTGTGCATGGCTCTCTCTCTCTCCCGCTCTCTCTTCTACTTCTCCATGATCAGGACTGCCTCCCCTCTGAAGCACCCATGATACTTTTCTCTCCCAGATCACTTCTCTACCCCTCCTACCTTCCATAATTTGGCCTCTTCTCTCCCTCTAGTTTTGTAGTTTATGTTGTTGTCCTCAGAGCAATTATATCAAATCATTCTGAACACCCAAGTAATTGTATCAAACCACAAAAGATCTGGATAGCCAAAGCAATCTTGAAAAAGAAAAGCAAAGCTTGAGGCATCACAATTCTGGACTTGAAGCTCTATTACAAAGCTGTAGTCATCAAGACAATACAGTACTGGCACAAAAGCAGACACATAAATCAATGGAGCAGTATAGAAAGCCCAGAAATTGACCCACAATCATATGGTCAACTAATCTTCAACAAAGCAGGAAAAAATATCTAATGTAAGAAAACGTCTGTTCAACAAATGGTGTTGGGAAAACTGGGCCACTTTCTTACAGCATACACAAAAATAATTTCAAAATGGATTAAAGACCTCTATGCGAGACAAGAAACCATCAAAATTGGAGAACACAGGCAGCAACCTCTTTGACATCGGCTCTAACAACTTCTTACTAGACAGGTCTCTGGAGGCAAGGGAAAGAAAAGCAAAAGTGAACTGTTGGGACTTCATCACGATACAAAGCTTCTGCAAGGTGAAGAAAACAATCAGCAGAACGTAGAAGAAACTTACAGAATGGGAGAAGACATTTGCCGATGACACAGCTTATAAAGGGTTAGGATCCAGAATTTACAAAGAACTTATCCAATTCAACATCCAAAAAACATAGAATCCCAGTTAAAAAATGGGCAAAAGACAGGAATTGACATGTTTCCATTGAAGACTTACAGATGGCTAATAGACACATGAAAAGACGGTCAACGTTACTCATCATTAGAGAAATATAAATCAAAACCACACTGAGATACCACGTCACACCTGTTAGAATAGCTAAAATTAACAGCACAGAAAATGACAGATGTTGGCTAGGGTGCAGAGATGGGGGAACCCTCTTACACTGCTGGTGGGAATACAAATTTGTGTAGCATGGTGGAAAACAGTATGGAGGTTCTCAAAAAGTTAAAAATAGATCTAACCTGAAATCCAGCAATTGTACTACTAGGTATTTTCCCAAAAGACACAAAAATACTGATTCAAAGGGGTACATGCACCCTTTAGCATACAGCAGCACTATCAACAATAGCCAAATTATGGAAAGAGCCCAAAAGTCCATCAAGTGACAAATGAATATATATACACAGATACACACACACGTGTATACATGTAGACACACAAGTACACACACTCATATATATATATATATATATACGCATGAAAAATGCACACACAATCAATGGAATATTACTGAGCCATTAAACAGGATATTGCTATTTACAATGACATGAATGGAACTAGAATGTACTAGGCTAAGTGAAATAAGTCAGTCAAAGAAAGACAAATACCGTATGATTTCACTCATTTGAGGAATTTAAGAAACCAAACAGATCAACATAGGGGAAGGGGAAAAAAAGAGAAGAAAGAGAGGAAAACAAACTATAAAAGACTTAACTATAGAGAACCCACTGAGGGTCGCTGGAGGGGAGGTGCACAGGGGACGGGCTACATGGGTGATGGGTATTAAGGAGGTCACTTGTGTTGAGCGCTGGGTCTTTTATGTAAGTGATGAATCACTAAATTCCACTCTTGAAACCAATACTACATTATATATTAACCAAGTATAATTTTTAAAAAAGAATGCTGAACAAAACCTCGGTACACCTGTCATTGGTTTCTAACAAGTTCTTATCATTTTACTAGAAAATGAGGATATGAAAATGAATTATATATTCTTTTTCCTAAATGAAATTGCATTCTCATTCAAAATAATGAATTTTTGGATTTGCCGGAACATGAAAAAGCACAACCAAGTAACTTCTTTAAGAAGTGTTTATATTTAAGTTTTAGATTACTGTGAGATGAACAAACATAAGAATTTAAAAACAGAAAGTTGAAGTACATATGCATTGATGAATGATCAGCGGCATATATCAAGGATAAAACAAAACTATGTAAAGGATAAACAAAAATATGGAGAGAATAAAAGAGCAACAAAAAACAATAGAAACACAAAGCAAATACTAATGGGAGAAAAGTTGATACTAAAACATATGCACAATTGTTTTATGTTCCACATCTACAAGAAGACGATATTCAAAAGTAAAGCAAGGCTGAGAGGGGTTAGTTGAGTGGGAAAGCTTTAGCAGGGTTAAAAGTATTCTGGAGAAATGGAATGCATTACGTTTTAATCCATGTGAATTACACAATCTATTTTTTTTTAATCTTGTGTCTACTACCTTCCATTTTCTATTACAAATTTTCAAACAAATGGACCACTTTCCCCCATCACAGTTTCACTGCAGAAAACAAGCTGGACAATAGTACAAGGTTCAAGTAAGGACAATTAAATGTTTTCATTTTTTCAGCGACTGAAGTAGAACCTGGGACAGACAAAGGGTGGTTCTCAGGTTTGCCTAGAAGCGTAAGTCAAACTTGAGCCATTTGGAGCATTAAGCAGGGGCAAAATTGCCTTCACATAAAGAGATCTGACTAGATTATTCCAGGAAAAAAGAGAACCAGGAAACAAAAGGGCTCATTCCTGATAGCATCTTTTGATTCCTTAGATCTGACTATCCCTTGGATTTTCCAACTACATAAATCAATACATTCCCATGTTTCTTTAGTCAGTTTGAATTGGGTTTATGCCCCTTGAAACTCAGATATTGCTAACTAATGAATCATTTTGTTTTTGTCACAAACTACACAACATGTTCAGGAATGATTTTAAGGAAAACATTTGTTAGAAAGGATGTCTTTTGACCTGGAATATATCATATATTTTTATGTTGAATAATCTGCAGAGTGTTTAAAATGTGTCAGTTTATTCAAAATATGTTATCAAAAGTTCTCCCCTCCTAATTAGATGATAGAAAATTTGTAAAGTATTAGCTTTTGTTTTGTAAAAACAGTTGCTAGGGGAACAATCCAATTGCATAATATTTATTTTAAAGCATTTTGAACCATTGTTAGATTTATCTCAACTCCATGTTGCAAAAATCAATGTTTTGGCAGTTCTTTTAAACCATACACTGCGTGTCTAAACATTGTGCCAAACAGTCTCCATTGTCTTTCAAGTTTGTAGAATATGCAGATAGGAACTTCAGCAAGATCATTTCATAACTGCTAGCCATTTGGGAAAACTGAAAAGATAAGCAAAAAACTAAAGCTGACTGTTGGAAAAAGTGGATGACAAAGAAATTGTGTATTTTTATTGCTTACCATGTTATTCTGATTTATTAACAAGAGAAATTCCTGTTAATTTATCAAGGAGGTAATATTTAAACTATGTGTGTGTGCGTATAATATAGCTGAAACTGTATATGCATGGATGTATGTAATAAACTGATGAATTATAAGAACAACAAAGGTATTTGAATGATAGTCAATCCACATATGCATGCTTTATAGAATGCTTATCTCTGCCAGGAATAACGAACCAAGATGGATTCCTTCCAAATTAAATTTTGAGGTCCCTGGATTTAGTCCACAATATAGATGGACTGATCTTGTTTGGCCATGTTGATCATCTTTGAAAGGCATCTCTCAGGTGACTCTAAAACAGTAAAACCATTAGAAACATCTCCCCTAGAGCTGTCTGGTATCGATTTTTTTGCTTCAACTGAGACATGGATCAATAACACTTCTTTGACAATCATCACTACTAAAGTGGGGTCACGTTGTATTCCAACACTTCCTTGTATAAGTTTAGAGATATCATTGCAAAAATCTATCTCTTAACCCATCATAAGGTTTTTTTTCAGTTAATAAGAATATGCTGTACAATACAGCATATTCCTTTGGAGTGTAGCTTTTATTCAATCAAGGACTTTTGTTGAAGGTCATCTAATTCCTTTTAGACTTATTGCCCCCCCAAGGGAAAAAAGGTAACAGCTACAGAGTAATTAGTACACAGGAGTTAGGAGCAATCAAGGTATATTAAATTATATATATTTATTTAAATATGTACATGTATATTTATTGTAATTTCATAGAAACATGCACATGTATCTATTTATCACAACAATAAACCAGAATAACATGATAATACTAATATTTCTAGTAATATAGGGAGTGCTGAGTAAAGGTAATTGCTAGACCCAAGGAAAAAGAACTGATCATGAACGAACTAACGTAACTGAGCCATTGCCAATTTTGCCTAAAATTTCAATTCTTATCATATCTCCCTTGGTAAGTTACTCATTACATTTTATTCCACTATACCTCATTTCTGACCTAAATACAGTACTGATAACTTCACTGAGAGTATTAAAAATTGTCATATTAGGATGTTTACATATTAGTAAAAAACCTTAACTTTGTGTTTTATTCATTTGTTGTAAAAATTAAATGATTGTCTTTCCAAAATCATATTTTCATAGATGGAAAATTATTTCTCCCAGTGATTTGAAAGACTTTTATAAGTTAGAGCAATGATAACTTAAATTTCTCAATTATTGATGAAGCATATAATTTTATTAGAATAGATGACATTAACTTGACACTTGCTTATATGTAAATTTTAAATGTTTGATTTTATGTGATTATAAACTGCATCTAATATTCTCAGGAATGTAAGCATTCACACAGACACGTACAAAGAAATACATTGTTAGGTTAGTGTTCATGTAATAATTAGTCTTCATATAATAATTACAGGTAGATTGCCTTGGATTTTCTGTTTAAGAGAACTCAAAAATTCTTAGTGAATAACAAACATACACATTCAAATCTATATAAATGTAGCGATTTTTGAAAATATCTATATTAGTGGGTTAAATTATTTCTCCATCTTATTTAAACTTATACAAGTGACATTGAGATGTGTACTAGAAATATATTAAAATAAATTTAATGGGTAATTTGGAGGACTCTTAACATTCATATTTTGATATGTACTTATTACATGTATTATATACTTGTATAGTAAAATATAAACATTAAAACAAATATAAATAAAATTTATACATGTATAAACTATATATTCATGTGCACATACCACACACACATACAAGCACACACATGTGCATGCAAACACTTATATACACAAATATATTCCAAATTTGTAGGACTAGGAGTCATTGTAGCCCCTATTATTATGTGTGTGTGTGTATGTGCATTTCTATTTGTAATTGTATTTATGTAAATATAATTTATAAATGTAATATATTTATGTGGAATATATTTAGTTTTGTTATTTATCAACAATTTCTGTTAAAGTTCTAAGATGTATTTAAAATATTGCTCCAAAGTTCATGTTTTAACATCGGTACTTCGCCCATACACCTATATGTATATGTATACATTACTATGTGTTAAATTATTCACAGAAAACATGTTTGTATTTTATATATCACTTTCTTATTCTATTTTCTCTCTCAAAGGTATAGATATTATATAAGGCCAGTAATAAATATTAAGTAAAATTGGTTAATTTAAGGGAAAAGAACATTAGAGGCATGCAAAATAACATAAATATATTTAGAAAAGATATAATTTATTTCAGACCTAAATCCTCACCAGAATCCCAAATGGTCATAACATTATTGCAGAAAGAAAACTACATCTCATTTGTCTTATAAAATTTAAATAAAAAAGCACACAGGAAATGATAATTACAAAGAGAAGTCACAGAACAAAAACATTATCCGTTAAGGGGTTCTCCATGAAAAAGAAAAAAAAGGTGCTATTAATTCACGTGTAGTCCCTCTATTCGTTTGGCCTAAAAATAGCCATTGACTTGTTTTTCATTATGTGCAATGTCAAAGTGAACCACCGATTTTGCAGGTGGAATGAATAGCTGCTTTGCTCAAAAACACTCTGGCAATCAGCCGCACATTCTGCCAAAGCAGCACGCCGACCACCTACTTGGCTCCAGTCAGATGGCTATTTGGAAAGCTTTCCATCGTTATCTTTTATGTGCTATAACTGCCCACTTTTCAGCATGACTCATTTATCATTTTATGCCAAAGAACGGAATTATCTTGTATTTTTCTTGTTATCTTTCTGGAGAGTCTGACATGACTTTAATGTCAGTGTATTTCTTACTAGAAAGGAACATATGCGATATTTTGAAAACTGGCTGAACGTGACGGCGTGCGGACTGACACTCTGAATGTGTCATTTTCTAACATTGCCTTGTGGGATATACGTGTGTTTACTTTTAGGGTCTGGAAACGTACAGCTTTTGATATAACACCTCCTAAGATTGTTTTTAAGATTCTTCAAAATAAAACACAGAAAACTTAGGTCTGTCTGGAGCTTTTGGATATGGAAAACCTTTGGTGAGCAGAGTTTCTATAAGCCCTGAAGAGGCATATCCTTTGGAGCCTTAAGTCAACTCTCAATAATTACTGTTACTTTTACATGGGAATTCAAAAACTGAAGATCCACTGTTAACTCCGAGGAAATTGTAGCAGGAGCAAGAATAGGGTTCCATTACAGAGAGGCACAGGAGTGCTAAGGGGAAATGCCGTGATCACACAGAGAGATAGCATCTCCCACTCTCCCTCCCTCTACTGCCCCTTAGCCTGTTTTCCACCTGCCTTTCTACTACTCCTTCCCAGCGACATCTTTCTCTCTTTTTAAACGACTGCTCCTGTGTTAACATCATTAGCAAACAAGAAACCTAACATGTAACTCAAAGTGCACATTATTTCTTCACCAGCACCAGTTGCAAAAATCACACTGAAAAGGTGATACAGACGAAGAGACAGAACTAGTAGATGCAAAAACCAAAAAACAAACAACCACCAAAAATACACACCACACAGCACATCTGCTGATGTAAGTCCTGCTTGAGTCCAAAAATTTACGACAAGAAATCCGGAGGGCAGAAATAAAAAGAAATAATCAGTTTCAAGATCCAGGTACCTGAGGACACAGTAAGTGTCCAGAACCTCAGGCATTTTTTGAACCCCACTGTAGATTAAAGGGTACTTTGAAATCAAAATTAATGCTATAACTTGATTTTTTTAAACAGAAGTCACTGTGGGCTTAATTATTCTTTCTACAGCTCCTATTTTGAAAGGCATCAATGTCAAGAACATGGCATCGTAGGTAGGAAGCCAGGAATAAGTGTGTATTGGATGAGAAAATGTTTTGGATAGAAAGAAAGAGACTGCCTGCTTGACTTCTAACTTCTGCTTTCCTTCCTACTTGTCATATGATTATATGAACAAATGATCTGACAAATAGTTTAGCCTGAGTTTTAATTTTTGCTTTGGTAACCTAAAGATTGTCATCCTAATTCTTAGGGTTTATGGTGGTTAATGAGGTCGTGTATTTCAAGGGCTTAGCATACTCCTCAAACGGAGTATTCATAAGGAGTATTCAGTGAGTGATACATATTTATTTATTCAATAGTAAACTTTAAGAATTTACTCCAGAAGGAATGGTATATATGAGTTGGAGAACAGAGTTATAATGATGTGTACATTAGCAATTAGGTTTCTCTGTTGTCTTTCCTATTCATATCTTAAGTCTACAGGTGACCATGCCTTTTGAGGAAGTTAAGAGGAATTGGGGGAATCATATTCTGGTTTCATATTCTTGGATCCTCAGTTTCCGGATGTATCTACAATGCACATACATACAGGCACCCATGTGCATACACACACACACACACACACACACACACACTAAAAGAAAACCAAACCTGGGACTCACTGTACTACCTAGTATATAAACATAAAAGAAAAATAATGAAAAAGAAGTACATTCTGCAAACTCATGTGGACAATATTTCAAAAAATTATTTGTGCCTATTCATCAACTTTACTTCTTGCCACTATCATGAGTGAACTGCAGAACTCAAAGGTTTTCCTCAGTCTCTACATTAATATTGATACAACTGAGATATTTTCCAGAATGGGCAAAGGATATATTTTTCATATATGTTTTTCCATTATTCTGTGTTGTTCCTTCCCACTTGTGAAGAAACGAACTTAGTCTTGACTGCATTCTCCAACGTATTACTAGATGGCCAGGGAGCATAAAATTCCCATGAAGCCAATTCTATAATCACGGCGTTGGCAAACTAGCTTCTAGAAACCATTAAACCCGTATCATAAATCTGGTCATAGCAAATCTATATGGGAATTGATGGGACATAGAGAATGAATTATGCATCACAGAACTGCTGAACGGCAAAGGAAGAATGCTCACTCAGACACATATCGTATAGAGGAAAAATACATATTTTTATGGCATCTTTATACTCTCAATATTAAGTAACTGAAATTGTCACAAAATATGAATGATTTGTAATGTTATAGTTTAATATTTCAAAAGAAACATTAGAATTCATAATTGTAGAAATAGCTGCCTTTTTTGTTTGAGCAAAAAATATACAGTACTTTTATAGGTATATATTATTGAAAATATACAAAATATAATATTTGCACTGGATAATGACTAATTAAAGTGATTATCATTGAAGTATCAAAAATATAGCTTGGTTTATAATTATGATGATCTCTGATCAGCTCAACTAGTGAGTTTTAGTTAGAAAAAAATGCATATTTAACTGCAGATGTGAACACACACATTTAGATTAATACTAAAATTATAATTAATAGTCTCATAATGCAAATGATGCTAATGATCTCTTTTAAAGGTTCAGAAAGTATATATTTTAAAAGAAATCGCTTTCTGCTTATTATAAAAATTTTCTTGAAGTACACATTTCATATAAAATGAACATAAGAATTACAGTTCCTGATGAAGGAATTAGCCTGATGAACAAACTGATCAAATACAGAATGCCTTGAGACCTATAAAATTAATCCTAATTATTCAATATGCTTTAATTGTATATATTTTGTGAACTTGCCAGGAATCCATTTAAAGAGGCTCCATCCTTAGGAAGGCTTGCCTACAACTACTGTTTGAGCAAAATCAGCAATTCCCAAGCTTTCATAAAGAGTGAACCTTTTCTATTAGTGATTTGATACATTCTTAGAGAGAGGAAAGAGATATTTGTTTGCTAGTCTTTTTTTTTTTTTTTTTTTTTTAGATAATCCGGGTAATTAGGTAATGGGGTTGGAATTTATTTATTTATGAATTTTTATTTTTTTTTTGACAGAAAGAGATCACAAGTAGACAGAGAGGCAGGCAGAGAGAGGAGGAAGCAGGCTCCCCGCCGAGCAGAAGGCCCGATGCGGGGCTCAATCCCAGGATCATGACCCGTTTGCTAGTCATTTTAAGTGAATTAGTCAGACTCTTGAGGTGCTGATGAGAAAGTGAACACATTCGTTGGACCATCAGAACGTAATGAGAAAAGTGTTATTTAGGGGACATCCAGTAACACACAGGAGATAAACTTCACCTAGTTAAATTGAGCCAGTCTCTGTTTTGGGGAGAACAAAGAAGAGAACTGAAAGGAGGAAAAAAAAAAAAAAAAGTCCTACACTGGAAGCAACAGTAATTGAATAAATAACTAAAGCCAATGCTAATTAGATGCTTCAAGTTAAACCAAAGAATCTGTACCCACTTAAGTATGGCATGACTCTGTAACCCATTTTCCTCTGTGTAGGAAATTACCTAATTTTTACATTTTAAAAACTGTTTTTAAAAGCTAAAAATTTTTATATATAAAAAAGGAGCCTAACTGTGTTCTTTTCATTACGCTATGGAGCTTAGGAAGCTTCTTCCCTCCAGGAACTCCGCTTTTCAAATTCATGTGCAAGTAGATGATGAAAGTGCTTACGTAATTATCTGTCTATACAATGAACTTTAGAGCACAGAATTTAGTATGTACCGTAAGCTTTCTTTAAAAATTTTATCTAGTGGTGACTATTTTTACATTATATTATGAAGAGGTCTTTTTTTCTCTCTTACTAGAAATAGGAAATGTAAAAGGTATAAAACTAGAAGTGCAAAAGAATAAGAAAAACATCTTTTAAAAATAAAATAAAAAGCAGGAATCTGATAAAAGGATATAAGAATAAAATCAAAAGTATTTAGATGTATTGTCATGGAGCTAGAAGCTTTATGATGGCATTTCTGGCATCCGGTGTACATACTAGTCAGAGATCCGGCAATAAACGTCACTTTAGCACCTTTGCACTGTAGTAACCTTCTCTGAGGAGTCCTTTCTCCCTGGTCTAGAAAACGTTATTTTCCTCCCAAGCATATGTTATTAATATAAATTGACCAGTTATTGAAATATATTGTAATCAGAAATCTTTTGCAGCTAAATTCGTGTGATGAGCTGTACACAGATTTTCTAAATGTAAAATGGCCTTTCTTCATCGAAAGCTGATTAAATACCAACTTAATGACTACCCGTTAATAAAACAGAGTTTATTTCCCTAGGGCTAGGTCAAAGTCAAGAAATAGTATTGGTCATAGACCTTGAGGGCATTATGCTAAGTGAAATAGAGAAAGACAAGTATTCTAAGATCTCACATGTATGTGGACCCTAAAATAACCCCCCAAAACAAAACTCACAGAGATAGAATTGATTGGTGGTTGCCAGAGGTAGGGGGTAGTGATGGACAAAATGGTTGAAGGGGTCAAAAGGTACGAACTTCCAATTATAAAATAAATAAGCCTTGGGGATGTAACATGCAGCATGGTGACTACAGTTAATAATACTGTATGATATATGTGGAAGGTGCTAAGGTGGTAGAACTGAAAAGTCTTCATCACAAGAAAAAATTGTAAATGTGTGCTGGTGGGTATTAACTAGACTTACTGTAGTGATCATGTAATACCAAACCATTATGTTGTACACCGAAAAGTAATGTTATGTCAATTATAACACCATTCAAAAGAAAAGAAAAAAAAGGTAATAGTGTTAGTTCATGTCACCCATTTTGTAAAATTGTCTTTAAAAATTCTTTTCAAGAATTCTTTAAATTTTGGATTTCAGAGAGGTTGAAATTATTAGTTATAGGAAGATAATCTATGATTTTATGTTTTAAGTTTTTAATTAAGTTCCAGATAGTTAACATACTCCGTGAATTTGAATAGACAACTTAAAATTTTCTAAGGTTAATATAAACTATGATTTAGTTATTATCAGTTATCATTACAAGTTGGTTCCAATATTAACATAAAAATATATGGTACCACAGTAGAGTGCAGAGACTCCAAACTCGATCTATGGTTATATTCTTAATGCTTTAAGAATTATGTAAAATAAATATGTGTGTATACATCCATATATATACACATATATGGCATACTCATAATCACATATGAATATACCTAATTTTGATTTTATGTCATTTGTTTTCAAAATGAAACATAAAATGGAAACATGTTTATGTAATTTATAAATAAGACCTAACTTGGTGAAAAGATCATTTCTTAATTTTTCTCAAACTTTGAATTGAGATATAATATTGAGGACCTAAATTTTCCCTTTTAGGGGCACATGTGTCTCAGTTGGTGAGGCATCTAACTCTCGATTTCGGCTCTGATCATGATCTCAGGGTTGTGAGATCTGCCTGTGGGTGTGGAGCCTGCTTGCGATTTTCTCTCCTTTTCCCTTTACCCCAACCCACCCATTCCCATGTTCTCTCTTCTAAAAAAAAAAAAGTAAAATAAAATTTTCCATTTAAATATGATCCAAAAATGACTCTGGATGACTCACAACTTGTGAGATAGAAAAGCAGAACAATATTTGTAAAAAGCAGGGACTTTCGAGACAAGATTAAAATCATAGTTTGTCACCTGATGTCGGAAGTAGGTATCGGTCTCATTTTCTCAATTATGAAATGGGAATGGTAATACATAATGACTTATACGAGAGAGTTGGTATGCTATATTTTTTTTTCTCCTTTATCATGAGAAAAATGGCAAAATGATATGCAGGAGAAGCTGAGGAGTCCTGAGAGGAATCAAAGCTCTCCTCTCTTCTAGATTGTGTCCTTCATCAGCTTGTCCATTTCTTTTTCCCAAGCTGATGTCTGTTATTTAGGCCAGAATGTTCTCAGTCACACGGCTTGATTCTGTTCAGGCTTCAGGATCCAGAAAGATATCCTGCACTGACATCCTTTCTATTTGAAACTGTTATGGTCACAGGTCTTCAAATGTCTGTGAATCCTTTCTACACTGTACTACTCCACTGGAGGAAACTTGTAGCTCTATGTATCCCTCAAGGAGGGGAAAAAAAAATCTGCACAGTGAAGATGTTCTCTCTACCCTAATGTTTTTCCTTTATGATGGTTTGATCTTTCACTGTTAAATGCTTTCTTCAAAAGAATCATCTGCTAATGGAGATAGAATTGGCCAAATCTATAATTTTCTGCATGAGTCACAAGATAATGAAAAATAGTGACTCCAAGTTTCTAAATAAATTATTTTCTTATATATAGACACACACACACACACACACACATATATGTACAGATACACATTTTTATGTATATATGTATTTTTGTTAACGCAGATCTTCTGAAAATGTATATATCAAGATTGAGATAATAGACTTAAACATGAAAGAATATGAGACAAGGTTCAAGTATCTTTATTTTACATTTTCATTATAATTATGTGGAAAAATTCCCCTGAAGCATGTTGCTAAATGTGTGCCTTTAAATAGAGTATGAGTGCATTTTTGCTGAAACATTTGTGCTTTTGTTAATTTTCATAAGCCTCACAAGAGTGAGGGGGACAGGCTGGAACGCTCTGGCGGCAGGTGCTTTGCCACCTGCCTCACTGTAATATATGGCTAGCAATAAAGTTAATGCTTTCTTCACTCACTGATCACCATTCACAGAAAGACTGAAGCCTTGGATGTGGTACAATATTTAAGGAGATGGCATTTCAGATTCATGAATGCTTATTCTGAGAATTTAACAGTTTTAGAAACTGCCATTTCTCAGTTCTTGTGTAACAGAGGGGAGACACATTTCTCTATGGGTTATAGCAATCACTTGTATATAGTATTAAAATAATATATATACATCATATATACCTTCATTACGCACACATACACACACATACACACACATACAATTTGGCAGACCTATTTCTGAGGTCTCTGATACATCAGTGAATTTTATGAAAAAAATTGTGACTTAATTTTTATTAGAATAGCTGTCATTTTCATTCTCAATATAATAATCCTCATTTTATATTTGAGAGCATTTGCTCATAAAGACAGTGAGGAACTAGAACCAGACCAGATGGTAACTGGCAGAACAGTGATTTACAGTTATATTTGACTCTAGAACCTGACAATTAACTGCTATATTATATCACAAACTAGTCAGGAATCATTTAACCTTCGCTAACGTAAGTTCCCTGAACCATAAACTGGGAAGGGGAAAAGTATTAATATTGCAAAATTCTTTTGAAATTTTGAAATTATATGCAAATTATCTGGCAAAATAGAGTGTCCAGTAAATTTTACCCATTTTTTTCCTTTGGATGCTGAGCTACAATCACAGATGGTAAATGGATTTCATCTTGAGTGCTAACCTCTATAATTAGTAGTTGCTGAGATGACCAGTTAAGCCCTCTGTACAGGCAAGAATGTCCTGATAAAGTATTGATGTTCTCTGTGATCAGAGGTAAGGGGAGAATTTTTTCATTCCACTATTAAATTCTAAGATAAATGGATATAAACTCAATTTCTTATTGTGTCAATAGTGCCTTAAATTTGCTTCTCCTAGATTTGGGACCTTGAGAAAATTATAACTTTTCTGTGATCCTTTTTCCTTCATGTGTAAAAAGAGATGAAAATGGTACCAATTGCAGAGAATTGTCATGAAACTGAAATGAGATGACAGGCATAAAGCTACAGGTTGAACACACACATTTTACTATGTCCCGAACTGCAGTAAAAATCCATCACACGGAAGCACAAACTGGAAAGCACAAAGTAAGTAGCAGAAAGGGACCCTACCCAAAGTTTTGTCAGCTTGAAGGTCAGAGGCTGATTTGTGAATAATTCAAAATCTTGAATACTGAATCTGTGGGTGGTGCATTTGAAAATCTAGGGAAAGACAACAGCAACATCCACATTTACTTACTGGCTTCCCTTTGAAAAGCTAAGATATTTTTAGATTGCTCTGCTAGTTGATGCACATGAAAACAAAACAATTCAGCATATATGTAATTTTTTAAAAAAAATATTAGCAAGGTTTGGAAGGTGCAACTTCAGAAGAAGGGAGCGTTAGAGGGTGTAAAATAAGGACTGGCTGGGCAGAGGATGCTGAGGTTAGGTGGTGGCAGGAAACATGTGTGAAAAATGGGGAAGCTAAGTGAATACCCATATCCTAAGTGCTGACACCTTCAGAACTCTTCCCCTGTTTGGCTTCCAGATCCTCACAGAGCTGTAGTCTTCTGGTAGGAGAAAGAGTGGCGGTTCTCTAGTGCATCTGATTTTGGGGTTTCCCTGAGAAAAAGTCTAGTCTAGTCTCTTCGAAGAGTACAAAAACCAATTTACTCAGTTTTTAATGAGATTTTTAATGGTTAACTCTGAAACACAAACACAAAGCTAATGATCACCAGACTTTCAGTGAAAGCACCCATCATGAAAGATATCTTAAAAATGTCATAGGTAGAAAAGACAGATTTTTGCAGGTAGAAGAATTCAGAACTGTCATAAATATCCTCAAAAAGAAAAAGCTACAAATGGAATTAAACTGAGAATTACAAAAATAAATCACTCAGAGAACAAATTTGCCTTTAAATGTTAAGAAAAGGGCCAAAAGGGAAAAAAAAAATAGCAAAAAAAATTATACCAAACAACAAAAATCTTTCGATAAAGTTTAAAAGTTGAAAAAATAATCCTGTAAAATAGAACATTAAGAAAGAAAAAAAAAAGTGTGACATAAAAATTAAGGGGAGTAAAATGAAAGTCTAACCTAGATAATCTATATTAAAAAATACAAAAAGAAAAAAAAATCTAAGAGAAAGAAATTATCAAAGAAATAACTCAAGAAAATTCCCCAGAAGTTAAAGATACAGTAGTCAGATTAAAAGAGTTTACCAAGCACAAAATAAAATAGATTGTGAAGGTTTTAATCTTATTAATGATGATTTTACAGAAAAGTGAAGCAAATTTTTATTTGCAGTGAAAAAATGCAATATATGCATTACCCATAAATAACAACTCCCTGGTCATAATTAGGCACTGTGGGGCATGGATATGAAAAAAAATGATAATATAATCATATCAGGAATTTGGGAAGATGGAAAGGTTTCTTATATTTGTAGAGGTGAGAGATAAAGAGAGATACATTTACATATCCTGGTGTTTCAGAGCTAAAGCTAAACACTGAAAAATCAAGTAGCAGCAGTCAGTCTAGGGGTGCCTGGGTAGCCCAGTCTGCCTTCAGCTCAGGTCATGATCCCGGAGTCCTGGGATCCAGCCCCACACAAGGAGTCTGCTTCTCCCTCTCCCTTTACTGCTTCCCGTTTAAGGAGCTCTCTCTCTCTCAAATAAATTAAAAAAAAGAAAGAAAGAAAAGAAAAGAAAGCAGCAGTATAAGCCTAGTGTTTTAAATTCTTTAAAATGAAGATATATATAGAAGGGTGCCTGGGTGGCTCAGTCAGTTAAGCATCTGACTCTTGATTTTAGCTCAGGACTTGACCTGAGGATCAGAAGTTCAAGTGGCTAATGAGGTAAAAGACATTGCTTGGGGGAAGAGGAAATATAGGCAGAATCAGGGAACCCAGCATAACTATTTGAAACTCTAAAATACCTGCACATAGGCTTTAATCAAGTTATAATATATAAAATGAAATGACAAATGACTTTGACCAATGTCTCACCCATACAAAATATAAATTATGAAATGATGATAATCTTTCATTATAATTATTCTCATCATGGACCAATATTCTTAAATCAACATGATGCAAGTATACAAAAACATGAGAAAGGAAATATTGGACACAAATATAGGGAGCACATAGTCAACTAGAGGCACAGGGTGGGGTTCCTGGAGGAAGCCACATTTCTGAGCTACATGATGAGAACTGAATGAGGGCTAGCAGTTTGCCAAGTGAGAATTTTGAAGGCAGAGAAAGTGTTGCAGAGGCAATACTTCTTACACAGAAGCTGGAGAGGGTATGATTCACTTGTGAAACTAAAAAAAAATATATCGTATGGTTCGATCACAGAACATCAAATGAGGAAACGGAAGACATAATAGGAAAGAGGAAAGCAGAAGCAGATCTTACAAGCATCAGAGACCATTACTATTGTGAGTGGGGAGACATTGAAACAACATATAACAGGATAGTGACTTTCCTACAAACACTTTAAAAAGTCTGGATGTGGTCTGAATCATAAATTAAAGGACAGTATTGAGACCAACTGGAGATTTTTTTTTTTTTTCAGAAATCGTACTGAGACTGATTGTAGCCTGAGCTTGCAGAGCAACAATGAGAGTGGAAGTAGAGGGATCGCTTCTAGAAGGAAGACTCGAGAGTGCACAGGTTTTATCTGATGGGATTGGGCTTCGGGGAAGGGAGAGAAAGGGTGCAGGATGATTTCATAGTTGCTGACACAGGCACCCAGGGGAACTATGATGCTGTTGACAAGAGAGAAATGGACAGAGTGTATTTGGTGTGTGGGAAGGGCCAGGAGAAAAGGATGATTTGGGTTAAAGAGTGCTGTACTTTCAGTGTTTCAAGATAATCTACATAAAATAACAAATCGATTCAACTAAAACCCCAGCAAAGGTTGTAAGCTATAAAATATATTTGGGAGTCATCAAAATGTGGCTCATAATCAAAGCCACGGAAATGCAGTACCTTCCCCAAGGGCATTGTGTGGAAGAGGAAAAGAAACCAGGACAGGATGCTGTGGAACAAAAGTTATCACAGCCAGCCTGAAGAGGAAGTCTAAGAAAAAAGAGGTCAGTGGAAACCCAGGCATGAATAATTTCATAAAAGCTGAGGCAAGTGAGTAATCCAAGGAGGAAGGAGTTTTTACTTGACATTTTAAAAGCAAAATTTTTCCAACTCCTATTATTCACCCGATTGATTTTAGATTTCCTGTTCTAGTCTGCGTGAGTGTGAGATGTTGGAAAGGAATATAATCTATGCTTTGGTCACCACTCTGCCCCAGGTGCCTGAAACAGTGTCACTTGATGATGGAATAAAGGTTAGTACTTTTGAAGATTTATTTATAACATATCGTTGTTTTAAAAACTGGTAGAAAACATTTAATATGTAGAATCAATTTCATTATTTAGTTTTATTAATATTATTAAATTTGTATAATACAATTAGAGCAAATGTAGACTCAAATCTTCAGTGCTTCTTGATTAAAATGCTCTATTTTTTTTTTAATTCTGCAAACAAAATCCCTCAACTGTGAACTAGTCCTGCCATCAATTCACCAGGGTCATCTCTGCCTCCACCTGTTATCAGAACAAGCTTCTCATGATACAATGAAAAAAATATGAAAGATGGCATGATTATCAAATATCTGATTTTCAGTTCAAAAACAAGAATTAAATTCAAAAGATCACCTAATAAATAATCCACTACAATTCTTATTAGTCAGCTCTCAAAGGTTTTTTTGAGTGTGTATAGATTTATGTCATTTTAGCACAGTGTAGATTTGTGTTGCCACCATTATAATTAAAATACAAAACCATTCCATCACCCTGAAGATGTGTTACCCTTGTACAGTCACACGTCCCCTGCTGCTCTCCAATATCCATACTCACGTAATCACTCAACTATTTTCCATCTTTACGTGTAATTTGATCATTTTGATATGCCACATAAATAGAACCACATAATCTATGATCTTTTGAGATTGCTTTTTTCACTCAACCGAATCCCCTTGACATTCACCCAAGTTACGTATATCAACATTCCACTCCTTTTTTTTTGCTGAATAAATATATCACGGTACGGATGAACCACAGTTTAGCCATTCATCTACTGAGGGAAAAATATTGGTGGTGGACTATAATAAGTAAGTTGCTATGAACAACCGAACAATTGTGCAAAGGTTTTTGTGTGGACATAAATTTTTATTTCTCTGGGAAAAATGCCTAGAAGTACAATTTCCAGGCCATATGGTAAGTATATTTTTAAATGAAGCTGCCAAACTATTCTCCTTTAATGACTCATTTAGGGGAGCTCTTCTCTTTGAGCACTTGAAACATGGAGTGCTTCGAATCAGATTAGAGTTTCCTCTGGTCCCATGTATCAGATTAGTTTCACTGTTCTTCAGAATATTTTTCCCCTATATGTAAGTTGCTGTTTATTTTCTATTATTTCCCTGTTGTCAAAAGGGCAGTTTCATTTAAAAGACATTTTAAAAGAAGTAGCGTTCTGTTCACATTTGCTTTTAATCAATAGTGAAGTCTTTCAGCTTAGGAAACTATGGAAAAATGTGAGTTTTTGCAGCATTTTTAATTGGCTCTTCCACCATACATATTCTGTGCTAAAATAGATCCCCAAAACCTATGCTAACTTATTATAAACATGCAACCCTTTATCTTCTCAGCATAATGTAAAAGGCAGTCATCTCATGAGACACTGTTGTTTTTTCGTCTCAATGTTTTTTCAAGTGATAAACCAAAACTGTGACTTTTTATCTTGCACTGAACTAACAGTGTGAGTCACAGGAGAGAAAAAGCTTTAGGTGCTTATGACAGGAAGAAGCATAAAATAAATTTACTGACAGAACTTAATGTTACAAGAAACAATATTATCACTGTTGGGTTTTTTTAATTAATGTTTCAATAATTTTTTCTTGATACTACCTCCCATATACTGAAGTCCTTACCACAAGCATACAAATATGCAAATATCAATATAACTTCATAATATCAGAAATCTTTTTTTTATTTTTTAAAAGATTTTATTTATTTATTTGAGAGAGAGAGAGAGAGAGAGAATGAGAGAGAGGGCATGAGAGGGGAGAGATCAGAGGGAAAAGTAGACTCCCTGCCTAGCAGGGACCCTGATGTGGGACTTGATTCCGGGACTCCAGGATCATGACCTAAGCCAAAGGCAGTTGCTTTAACCAACTGAACCACCTGGACACCCCTAAAAATCTTTATTTTCAAAACAACTGCATTGCCAAGTTCATAAGCAAAATTCAACAAAGTAAGGAACCTATGACACTTGAGATTGGTAAAACTAGGCAAGGAGGGGTAGTGTACTGAGTTCTTAAACTATGTGTTTAGGATCCAATTTCCTGATTAATAATGAGAAAAAAATAATTCAATAATATATATTGGAGTACTTACTTTGTGTCTGGTAATGTTCTAAGAAATGTGCAGATGTTTTTGAAAATTTCATTCTCTCGACTCTCTTATTATATATTACAAATGAAGAAACTGAGACAAAACTAAATTACATAACTCCTTATCTGACCAAGGATGATAAACCTGAAAGGCATATAGTCAGAAACCCAGGTAATCTGAGTTAAGATCCCAGCTTTTAACCTCTATACACTACAACCTCTTTAAGAACAATATAGAGGCACCTTTAATGTAAGCTTTAACAATTAGGCCTTGAAAACTTAAATTAAAAAAAAAAAAAATTCAATAATCAGGTAATGGCTGATACGGGAAAAATAAATGGCTTGACTATTTCTTCGACTTAGCTATTATAACAATAGGTTATGGCAATATGTCCAACAACTATTAAAATTTTCTTTCACCTTGTATTCCCACTGGCTTTCTTTGTTTTGAAGTGTTTGTATTGTAAAGTATAAGATCTGAAGCAGCCAAAATGATTCCAACCACGGAGAAAAAGGCTTTTATTTTAGTATTTAAAAGGTCACTAAAGCTGAGAAACACTAAATTACATTGCTAGAATCACAGTGTCTGTCAACACAACACACTTTCACAGCTGGTTTTCTCAATCTGAGTTAGATTTGCATTTTGGAAATCATATTAAGGTACCAGTAAGGGGTAAATTGGGCTTCTTATGTTGATTGAAAATTTTGGAACTAGAAGGAGTACTTTGTTTTCTAAGTATACTTTCAAAAATTGCCTTTGAGATTACTATAATCTCCCAAAATACGTATCAATCAAAAACAATATAACAAGTTTCAGATAGTAAAATATTTATTTTCTTTTCTCTAAATAGTGAGAAAGGTTACATCTTAAATAGTAAACCACACACACACACACACACACAAGATCACTTGATGGATTCTTATTTGTTTCTTTCTGGAGGGGAAAAATATCATGTGTGGTTCTTCCACTTCCCAGTTATCTTCTATTTAATCCGACACAGAGAGAGCAGCTACCCCATGGTGAAAGAAATTGAGGCCAGTCCTTATGATTAGGCTATTGGTATTTGAGAAAACAGATTTGTTGCCAATAAAAGAATGCCATAAGGATTTTATGCTCTTCTGTATTGGAACAGCCTGCTTTGCTAAATTAAAGTTTAAAGACTTTTAATCCAATCCCACACTGTGTGTTTTTTGCTTTGTTTTGTTTCATTGGGGAGGAGGGTTGTTTTAATTCTATTTCATTAGAGCTGAACGAAAGGAAAGAGAACTCCAAAAAGTTGTGTAGAACTGCATCATGCTGTGATGCTCCGGATCTGAAACGGAAGTCCGCCAGCAGCATGTCGCGACCAGGTGACAGGAATTTGGAACGCGACAGAGGGTACCACTTAAAGAGTATCAGATACCCTCAATGTGCTGTTATCCATTGTCCATTCTTAGAGTCTAAAATTTCTACTTTTAGATTTCCTGTTTGGCTAAAAGCATTATCTTTAGTAGGAAAGAAAGAAAAGCAAGTACAATAACATTAGTATCTTACTATCACTAAAGCCAAGTACCTTTTAATGTTCTGATAGAAAACAAACGAAGAGACAAGCCAACAAACTGAATGACGCTAAGAAGGGCAGAGTCCGCTTGGGGAGCCCAAACCCGGGTGAGGCGCAGACATAACTTATACAGGATGGGGGGAAGTTGATTCAGTTTGATGTTTACCTTTGTGCAGTTGGCTTGAGATCATTTTAAGGACTAAAATTTCCTTACAACACACTGACCCTTTGTTTTGGTAATTACAGTAAATTGCCATGCTTCTCAGGAGATACAAATTAGTTTCAGAATTGGCAAGAAAGCCATGTATTTCTACATCCTTGTTTCAAAGGTGACCTTTGACTGACTAGGCCATTGAATACTGGAGAGTGCTGTTTCACTGGGTATTCAATTTCGGTTTAAAAATGTTAGAAAGTGGGCTTTAAAATTGGTAAGTACATTTCCTGAGAAATGTCTACCTGATAAGAGAACAGTTGATAAAAAAAAAAAAAAATCTAATCCTATTGTTTCAAGGACCAATAAGGAGTTTAAATTAATGAAATCACCAATTTGAAAAAAAAAAAATCAAAATTTTTTTTTTTTTTTTTTTTTTTTTTAGCATCAAGGCCCATCGTGATTGTGTGCTTCTTAATACTCTCCTCCCTACACAGCTGGAAAATAATAGTATCGATGTGAGATTTGAGAATATTAGTTATCTTTTGCATTCTACTGCATGTGAGGGATTTCAGTTAATTATTGTAGCTCATGGTGAAAAGCATAAGGAGGAAAACACTGAACTGTATTCAGGAACAAAGCTTAATATTAAGGGTGAAAGAAAGCCCTTATGACTATTATGTATTCGTTTATGCATTAAATTCATTTATCTGTAAACAAATAATTGTGCAGGACTTACATTGGGAAAGTAAAAGTGATTTATGCTAGGCGAGATGTTCGTCTTTTGCAGTGAACACATATATTAAATTAAGCAACCTGCTTTTTTTTAAGTATTAACTAAGTTCTTAAGTTAGAAACCATTAGAGGAAAAACAGTGATGGAAACTTTTCTTTTGAAAATGAGATAAAGACCTGAAAAAATCCTGTACTTGATACTGGTAGATTTGAAAATAAAGTTCTGTTTCACTAGAAAATAAACATTATGTGGATTTTTAAAAATATTTTCACTTACACGTAGTCTGTGCATAAATCTCGAATCCAGACTGTTCCGTGCTTTCTCAGCATCAGCGACAGTAAGGCCTCGCTGGAGTGTGTCATCCTGCTTCGCTCGGTACCTGCCTCACTGTGGTGGAGCCTGGGCCATATTAAACATCGCTCTGTCTTCATTGGCTATGGAAATTGCATATTGAGTGAAATTGCCCAACATATCAAGGCTGCCCCTACTTAACATTCTTCTTTTCAAAAAAAGATGCTATTTATTTACGTATTTATTTATTCATTTGTGAGAAAGAGGGAGAGCACACGAGAGGGGGAGGGTCAAAGGGAGAAGCAGACTCCCCCAGAGCAGGGAGACTGAGCCCCTATGCAGGAGGGTAGGGGGCTTGATCTCAGGACCCCAGGGCCATGAACTGAGCAGGAGGCAGGCACTTAACTGACGTGCCACCAGGGTGCTTCCCTAGTTAACATTCTTGAAATAAAGATTTTGTCAAGGGGCCAGTGTCTACACAACACAAGCGCCTCACATATTTAAACAGCAAACCATTTTTTAACTTCACTTGTCCAAGGAAATATAGCCAGCCACTAAAGGACACTGAATCTGGGACGCCTGGGTGGCACAGTCGTTATGTGTCTGACTTCAGCTCAGCTCATGATCTCCGGGGCCCGGGATCCAGCCCCGGATGGGATCCTTGCTCAGTGGGGATTCTGCTTCTCCCTCTGCCTGTTTCTCCCCTTGCTTGTGCTAGCTTTCTCTCTCTCTCTGACAAATAGAATCTTTTTTTTAAAAAAAATTTAAAACTAATAAGCTCATTAAAAATATAAAGGACACTGAATTTTTAAGGCTTGTTGGATGTCATTTCAATGGTATAAGAATACTGCTAGTTTGAAAGTAAGAAAAGTTTAATGGTAACACAGTCAACAAAACAAACAAAATGCAGATCAGTGAAGAGGATTGTTCTGAGAATTAAGATACAAAAATAATACATTTTAGGAAACAACAGAAAAGACAGTGAGCAAAGAAATAGGAAAGACTGTTCTCTTCCAAATGCCTGTCTTACTCAAGTTGAATATTCAAACATGGACACCGAGTTGGATAGCAAAGTAAAAAAAAAACAGAAAGAAAAAGAAGACTCGACAATGAAGCAGGCTATTAAAGGTATACAATGTGGTAACTGGGAACATATAATTAAAAAAAAAAAAAAGAAAGAAAGAAAGAAAGCACTTCCCTTTTTTGCTGTAGTTTCCTTTGCTTCTTGCCAGAATAGTCATTAGCACCTAGCATTTTCTCTACATGTTTGCAGTTGCGAACTTGAATGTAGACGTTAGCCCCCGTCCCCCATAAGACTTCAGCCCACCGTGTGACTCAAAGTCTCAACAAATCCTTAGACACTCTCAGCTTTTCATTTTAAAAGCAAAAAGGATAACTAATGTCACTCTTTGACATACACAGTTGTTAGCATTTAACACATTTTTTCTTAGTACTTGGAGGCAAGAAAGATCATGGCTTGTCTTTTTTAGGTTTAAAACTGGAAATCATAAGTATAAGGAACATCTGAGGGGAAAAAAAAAAATGTTACCGAGGGCTTTTTACATTGTCAGAAATACATTGATATCTCTATAGTTTCTAGTCAAGAAAGTGATCAGTTGTGCTTCTTTCTGCACGACTTGTGGCATAGAGCTCCACAGCAGTTAAGAAAATGCGATGGGTTTGCAAGTGGTGATTAAAATCCACCCTTTTCGAGGAGGATAAAAACATCCCAGAGAAGTGTTAGATAATACTTGCATATCTCCATATTTCTTGAGGTAACAGTAGATTTTAACAAAAGGAAGGTTAGCCACAGTAGGAGAGAGAAAGAGAATCTTAAAACATTTCCTTGAATTAAAGTCCAATGAAAATAAATAATAACACCTCCAGAATTGTTTTGTGAAAGCCTATTTTTAAATTTGACTTTGAAATATATGTGACTACTGTATTAATTATAATAAAATGTGAGACTCCATCAAACATAAATATTTAACAATGGTAACTGTTCTCTTTACATTGTAATTAATTTATTAGTTAATGAATTATATACAACTGAACTTATAGCTTCTTAGTTATTTTCTTGGAAATATTAATCCTCAACAAAGGTAGCAAGAATATCAAATGGGGAAAAGAGGGTTTTTTTTTCAATAAACTGTGCTAAGAAAACTGAACAGCTTATGTAAAACAATGACACTAGATCACTTGTTTACACCGTACACAAAAATAAACTCAGAAGTCAATTAAAGACCCAAATATAAGACTTGAAACCACAAAAATCCTAGAAGACAGGACAAGCAGTAATTTCTCTGACATTGGCCATAGCAACATTTTTCTAGATATGTCTCCTGAGGCAAAGGAAATAGAAGGGAGAATAAATTATCGGTACTACATTGAAATAAAAAGCTTCTGCACAGCAAAGGAAACAAACAACAAAACTAAAAGACAATCCATGGAACGGGAGAAGATATTTACAAATAACTTTTCCAATAAAGGGTTAGGATCCAAAATATACAGAGAACTGATACAAATCAACACCCAAAAAACAAATAATCTGATTTAAAATACACAGAAGACATGAACAAACATTTCCCTGAGGAAGACATACAGATGGCCAGCAGATACATGAAACGATTCTCAACATTACTCATCATGAGAGTAATCTAAATCAAAGTTACAATGAGAAATCACCCCAAATTTGTTTGAATAGCTAAAATAAAAAACATTAAAAATAACAGGTTTTGGTGAGGATGTGGAGAAATAGAAATTTTCTTCCATTGTTGTTGGGAATGGAAAATTGGTGCAGCCACTGTGGAAAACAGTATGGAGGCTCCTCAAAAAGTTAAAAATAGATAATCCAGTAATCACATTAGTGAGTATCTACTCAAAAAATATTTAAAAAATTAATTCAAATGTATGTGCATCCCTATGTTTATTGCAGCATTATTTACAATAGTCAAATTATGTGGGAAGCTTAAGTACCCATCAATAACATAGATGAATGGATATGGAAGATACAGTTTGCACACACACACACACACACACACACGCATGTGCATGAAATATTATATGGCTGTAAGAAAGGATATTGTGCCATTTGAGAAAACGTGGATAGACCTCGAGGATGTTATACTATGTGAAATAAGTCAGATTGAGAAAGAAATATACCATAAGATCCCATTTGTAAAAGAAATCTGTAAAAATGAATAAACAAACAAAAATAGAAATCAGATCTATCAGATCTATAAATACAGAGAATAAACTGAGGGTTGCCAAAGGGGACATAAGTGGGAGTTGGGCAAAGTGGTTCAAAGAAAGAGGGAGACAGATATGGGATGACTAGTTCCCAGGAATAAGGATACATCACAAAGAATAGACTCAATGATATTTGAATAGTGATATAATGGGGAAGACAGTAGCTGTACTTGTGGCGAACACAACATACTTATAAAATTCTAATATCACTAAGTTATTCACCTGAAACTAATGTAGCATCATTTGTCAACTATACTCAAATAGAAAAATCATGAAATGAGAGCTTTTACCTTATTTGGGAGATGAGAAATTGACAGCTAGAAAATAAATAATAATTCAAGAGAGTAAAGAGAAAACCCTAAGTATTTTCTGTAGTTTCATCGACTGTAATTCAGAAAGAACTGAAATCATACTGATTGGAAGTGTCTTGGCAGACTTTATGAGCAAGTTAAGTTCTCTGCAGTGCAGAAGGTTGAGTGGAATTTAAATAAGCCATGGATAAGCAAGCTTGTATACAAGCTTATCTATATATATTATAAAAATATACAAAACATATTATATATTGAACATATTATATGTTATATAACATATATGTTATGTATAACACACACACACACATGACTTTAGAGGTAAGGAGTGATATATACACAGCCCCTTTTATTAAGGCTTCTAAAACCGTGATATTCATTATTAGTCCACTAATGTCAAATAGGAATGTATAAGTGAAAGTTTTTAAATGTCATATTTCTTATCTAAAAATAAGTATTAAAAAACAACAAAATAAAAAATCTCAAATATCAATGCAACCTTTTGAGTGTGTGTGTGAATATGTATCTCTTTTTTCTATATCTGGAATTTTGCACAAAAATCTTGTTTAAAATGTCCATGTCTTTCAACAAAAGTAAGTTATTAGTTACATAGCCTAATCTGGCAAGCAAACATGCTGTATTTGTTGCTAAAATTAGAGATATCAGAGATATTACAAATAAATATGCATATTTTCTTCTCACAAAAGAGATGATGATGTAACACAAAGAACCATCTTTTGCCATGACAACAATTGCTAGAGCAGAGTTGTTGTCCTTTCTTGGGCAAAATCACCACCCAGCCTGCTTCATTCATTTAATTTACTTGCCAAGTCTCTGTCTATTTTGAGTTTGTGGCTTTGGTTTTATCATAAAATTCATTTTCATAACATTTTACGTTTACCATGTCAAGAATTCCAATCACTTTCATTTATCAAAAAGCACTTATCTCCTTATATTGTTTATTTAGTAGTTTGTTTAGAACTTTCTTATTTCATTTTGTTTTTTCATTAATGCTTTGAACAAAATTGTGCATTTATGGTTTTTATTTATCCACTTTCATGACATGTAATTCCTTTTATGAAAAATGGAATTCACTGTTTTTGCTAGGACTAAAATATTTTAAAGATAAGCTTTCTGTGGGTAGCAGGTGGGTGGAAAGGTAAGCAATTGAGTGTTAAAATCATCATCTGTGCATATTTAATGTAAATATGTTAATCATGGACAAAATTCTGAAGAAAAAAATGTAATCAAGATACTCAAGAAATCAAGAAATACTGAAATTTTCTTCAGTTGGAGAATCACCTTATTATGGAATAAATATGATTTTGTGCATGAAGATGTGGTCATACTTAATTTTTGTAATCTAATTTTTTGGAATAAACATTCTTCAACATATTTCAAAGAATCAATTTTTCAAATAAGACATAATCTGTACTACTGTCCCAAAATAATATTTTCAACTTCCAAATTTGAAAGCAGAAAATACAAAAGTATATTTCATAAATAAATAAAATACCTAGAGTTACTATAACCTCAAGATAAGTATTATTCTCAGCCTGGTTAGAAAATTGAACACAGGGGCGCCTGGGTGGCTCAGTGGGCTAAGCCTCTGCCTTCAGCTCAGGTCATGATCCCAGGGTCCTGGGATCATGTCCCGCATCGGGCTCTCTGCTCAGCAGTGAGCCTGCTTCCTCCTCTCTCTCTCTGCCTGCCTCTCTGCTTACTTGTGATCTCTCTCTGTCAAATAAATAAATAAATAAATAAATCTTAAAAAAAAAAAAAGAAAAAAAAGAAAATTGAACACAATTACAGTTTTATGAAAATTCTTTTTAGTTTGTGCAGATAAGGAAGAAGAAGTGTATTGGGGGTTTCTAGCTACTCCCTGGTTCAATGTCTGCCTAAAAGAACTCACAGGACTTAGTACATAGTTATATTTATGACCACGATTTATTAAAGAGGAAGGATACACAGCAGAACTGAAAAAGAAGAAAAAGGCACATGGGGCAAAGTCTGGAAAGAACTGGATGCAAATTTTCAAGAGTCCTCTCCCCGTGGAGACATACAGAAGGTGCTTCATTTCTTCCAACAAGCAATGGTGACAACACATGTGAAAGAATCTACCTCATTAGGGACTCAGGGCCAAGGTCTTTTACCGGGGTCTGGTGAATTGGCACTGTCTGCCTAGCACACACCAAAATTCCAGATTCCCAGAAGGGAAACAGGTACGCAGAACTGCAGTGTTCGCACCAACAGTGAGGTATCCTTTAAGACACATCTTAAAATGATGGGAATGCTCCCCAAATCCAAGTTCCCAGGCATCAGACCAAAGGCAAGTTTGCCAGCAATCCTTTTTTTTTTTTTTTTTTTTTTTAAGAATAACAGTTTCAAGCCTGTTCCTGCACAGGAGTCTTTTGGAACTGGCTTCTGTAATTAATTCAGTTTTTGTTTAAAGCCTAATGACAATCTGGGGTTTATTTCCTTTTAAATCTTCGCTGTAAGCTACAAAGAGATTATGGGCCATCGAGTGAAAGAAGCGTATTTCTACAGTATTTAAATAATTGGTTATGTTGATTGCTTGCCATTTAACCTAAGGTTTAAAGGAATCAGATATTTCTTTTTCCTAATACTTACTTTAAAGTTGCTAAACATGAACAATCGCCCAGTGGCACGGGCGCTGCATTTCTAATCACTTATGTTCTAGAGATCCGACACAGTGCTTGAAGGATCTTCCAAGGCTAACGGTGTTGAGCCGTGCAGGTGTGTGCTGTAGGCGCTCCATAGCTCCTGGGAGATCCTCTTCATTTTCTCGTACAGTTGAGAATCTTTTTCATCACTCTTGTGCTTATCTCTGAAGCCAAGAAATCATTTCTCTTTTTTTGGAAATAAATAAAGTGTTATTACCACATGCAATGGTAATAGAAACAAATTGACGTTTATAATAATTACATGGAAATCAATACAACGGCTGCTGGGGGATGGCTATGCTTGCAATGGGTTAGACAAAAGAGATTTATTTAAAAGATGGGGCTGATCAGGAGGGTCAAAGAAAGTGACTCCACCGCTTCAGTATGACTGAGGAGGTTATGATCCTAACTGTGGTGATGTTATCATCCTAAGTATTATTTTATTGTGTTTAGGCCCTCTATCTGGCAGATTATATTGCATAGCATGTAAACATATATGAGTTTACATAGAGTAAAACTCAATGGGATTCTTAAATTTGTACCACTCTTTTTGAAGTGCTCTTGTTCTTTCCTGTATGTTCCTCATATATGTTAATGTGAACATTAAACAAACAGTTGAAAGCTAAGTGATATAATTTTTGAGTAAGTTTAGTATACTCATTCTGCATAACCAAATGTACACACTGTCTAAAATAAGTCGAAGTCATTCCTTTCCAATTTTTTTAAAAATTTCACCATGAAAACTCCTTTACTGTGTTGGCCTCTGAATGGCAAATATATATTTTTCTTATCAAATGAGGATATATAATTTATTCAAATATAATAATTTAATTATCCAGGAAAGATGGTGATTAAAACAAAATCACACTGGTGATCAATTTTATCCAAAACTGATTTACACTCTTGAAAAGTTCATGTCAGTTGAAGCCTTTTAGGACATAGAACAATAAATTATGAAGTCTGTACAAGAAATCAGTTTAGAAGAAAAAGTAAATTAAAATAATGAAACCTGCTCTTTGAAAATGTTATCCTTTTTGTGACATGAAAACCATGCATAATAAGGGCATTTTAGAGGTTCTTTAATCACATTTTAAAAACTGGCAGATGAATTTGGATTAAATTTAAGAAAATCTTCCCTTTAGTA